>NC_139144.1:64779622-66015143 GCF_964270905.1 Leucopleurus acutus | reverse complement strand
TAGCAGCCTCATCCTTGCGGTCATATTTGCCATGTGAAATCCTTACAAAGAGTACACTTATTCCGTAAGGTATTGTCAGCTGTGACAGGAACAGTATTGAAACTCCTCAACTGTCAGTAATATCTGAATATGCAGAATCCCTTTGAGTATTGGGTTGTAGATGACTAATAATTTCCATATCAGTAGAATCCACTGTGTTCACCTGGCTTGCAAACAGATAAGCAAGGTGCTTCTAATTATAACTGTGTAATAATGGGTCATTTTGTGTACATTCTACGTGAAGCCACAAACTGTTGCTTCCTTCAAAGGGATGAGCTGAGGCCTACATGTGCGGAGTGGCATGTCATTTGAATGCAACAACAGGTGTCTGAATTGTCTGGGGTGGATTAATCCCTCTAAAGTTGAATGAACAGAGCTCTTCACATCTACCACTGTCAAAGTGAAAAATGGGAATCTTCCCTTCTTTATAGAATGTCCCAATGCATTAATATTTAACATTTCTTAAATAAAAGCTCCCTGGGCTTCTCCTTGGCTTCCTGCCTTTGTTTAGCTAAGCTGGCATTCCATCGGCTCAAATCAATTTACCAAATATATTTTGGCTTGAACAGAAACAATTAACAGGGTTCTGAAGGTGCCGTGGAGAACAGTCTCTGCAGTCCCTCAAAAGTGCCTGCTCTATCAGATGTTTCCCTTTCAATCCATATTAGCTAAAGAAACTGGAATCCAATTGATGTTTTGACATTGTTAAATTCTCATCAGTGCAAAAAGTAAGAAATATGCTGATTTCCTCAAGTATCGTGCTTAAAGAAATAGCATATGCCAGGAGGACATACAGTTCAAAATCCAATTGACAAACAATATGCATTAACCAAAGGCAGCATGGAAGGAACCATACATGATATAATATAAACTGTGTAAATGAACTGAATTCATTCTTTGGGGCTGAGAATGAAGGATCGATTTCTGCTTCTAAGATGCCTCTCTAAGGCAGCACCTCACAGACAAAAATTTGAGCCTCACTGAACGCCTAGGAGTAACCTACTAGCAACTATGAACAGTTTGGCCAAGGGGGAATGTATCTGCCCGTGGAGGGGAAACACAGAGTCCAGGGGGCCTCAGGCAACATGTGATGCTGAGAAAAGGCCTCAGCGGCCAGCTGCCTGTGCCCACGGCTGGGGGAAGTGCTTTCAGAGCAAGCATCCTAAGTGTCCTCCAGCAGAAGCTGGTGGTTCTACCCCTCAACTCAATGAGCATCCTGCCCCGGGTCAAGAATGGACAGGACTGCTGGTCACACAGTCCACCATCTGCACTCCCATCTTCACACCCACACTTTTGCAGTTTGCTTTTGAGGAGTCCCTCCTTCTTGGACAGATGCTAACAAGGAAACACTCTTTCTCACGGATGTGAGACTGCACATTACTGGCTGAGCTGGGAAAGACACAATTCCAAGCTAGACATCAATGGCCTAAAGTAGCACCAAAACATGAGAAAGGGGTCATTTGGAGAGAACCACCGCTATGTCTGGAATGAGGATGGAAAGGCACTGGATGTCGACAGATTGCAAGACTGGTGTAACTGGCATCAGACTGCAAGGCTCCTCGGTGTGCAAATTTCTCCAGCTGTTTTGTGGCACCTCGGGCGTGCGGCCACACCTGCGGCTGGAATACTGCTCTGCCTCTGGTTTTCCTCCGTGGAGGAGGAGCAGCTGCAGCTCCTGAGCACAAGTTGGTGAGACAGAGGGAAGAGCCAGAGGTACAGAGAAGGCCCGTGCTTCTAGAAGCCCACCTGCTTTGGTCGTCACTTTCAAGAGGTAGCCGTCCAGGTCGATGTGAAACTGTGGCGCGTGGCAGGGCAGCGCGATGCGCGAGCCGTTCCAGCGCACGGTCAGGTGCTGCTGGAGGCTGACGGTGCCGGCGCCCAGCACCAGGTCCACCGACTTGGTCCAGGAGAAGGAGCGGGTCCTGCGCGCATCGTTCTTCACCAGCACCTGAAAGGGCGAGGCAGGGGAGGAGCAGTCTTTTGTCAAAACGTACTGACACGTCCCCTGAAAGTTAAATGTCCGTCCGTCAAAAGTGTTGTAGTGGGGATCTCCGAATACTGTGCAAACGCCAGGCTCTGCGGATGAGTGAGAGACAAAAGCAGGTCATAAACCGAGTGAAGGATTCAAAGAGAAATCAGGGGTCCCTGCAATAAACCTGATAGGGGCACCTGCCAGGTAAAGGGAAGGCCTTAGCAGAGGTGCACTAAGGAAAATCAACTTAAAAGAAAATAAATATAAAAGTTTGGTTGTTCTAAAAGTTTGTACCAAACCTCACAGGACATGTAATACTTCTGGTGCTTTTATACTTAAAAGTTATTTACAACACTTCTGAATTCTTAAAGCATCTCTATTTTAGAGACTTGATACGCTTCTATGGTCTTAATGTCAAAGACAGATAAATGAAACTAGGATAATTTTATAAACAGAACTGGCCTAATTTCATAACCCATATAAACAAGAACAAAAATATAAGTAAAAGGCAGCAACATAAATGACAATACACCAAAGCATTAGTATGGTTTCCATTTAACTGATTCAAAAAATTTGGAAACATGGTATTCTCAGTGTTATTCACGGTCTTAGAAAAGTATTATATTCAACACTCATGTATTTCTAACTACAGATAAATAGAACTGCCAAACAGATACATGTTTAATATTGTTAAGAACCAAACATGGATAAAGTTGACAGTCTCTGTATTTTCTAGAAATACAAGTCTCCTATATTTTGATCTGTGTATCAACATCTAAAGTTGGATAAAGAATCAATTGTAAAGCCCATCATTCATTAAGTTTAAGAAATTCCAATGAATTCATCACTTCAAAATACCACTAATTCAAATACTTATGAGACCCAAGTAAAGTTTTACACTTTAGGGCATTTCAAAGGTTTATACAGAAAACTAAATATCATTTCTTTTTTTACAACAAAATTTGGCATTGATTTGTTTTCTATATAAAGATATTTTATCTGTTTTTAAGAAGGCATAAACAACCAGGAAATGAGAAATTCATTTAGAGAAATTAGCCCACATGATGAAAGAACTAAAATAAAAAGATCGATTTCCAGAACAGGTCAAGAATATGAAACTATCCTATACAAATAATTGCTCTGAATACGTAACAGAAGAAGTAAGCATCAATACAGAAGAAGGATGTGCCAACTGATCTGATGGGACCAACTGGATCCAAGGCAAACATTTGCTTTTAATTTCTAAAATTTTTGGAGAGTAATGTTGTTTTATGATACATTATGTCATTTCATATGTCAATTTCACATGACTCCATATAAATCATACATATTGGGAATTTCGTAAATTAATTATTGTTCTAAGTTAGCTTTCCTTGTCAACATTTAATAGAGACTCACAGAACACATTGTTTCTGGTATGTAGGAGAGTTTCAATGAGCAAATACTTCAAGGAATATAAAAAAGGCACTACTTGGGGGAGGAGGGTGGAAGAAAAGGGTGGGAGAGAAAGCTTTGAAAGTTCACCAGCAACAGTTTAATTCACCCGCCATTTCGATTCCTTTCTTATCCTTTTTTATGGTGTTCTTTCCTTGTGACTCCAGTTTTACTCAGTT
Organism: Leucopleurus acutus; assembly: GCF_964270905.1. Taxonomy (NCBI): domain Eukaryota; kingdom Metazoa; phylum Chordata; class Mammalia; order Artiodactyla; family Delphinidae; genus Leucopleurus; species Leucopleurus acutus. The sequence continues at coordinate 66,011,519 of NC_139144.1, read as the reverse complement.
TGTTGCTCCACACTGTACCCCACCCTCACCTTCTTAATCCTATATCCCCCCAAATAGCGTTCCCACCTATCTAACCACCCCATACTGCATTTTCCAGTCCTTTCTCCATGTGATTACTTCAAAATTGTCCTATCACACATTGCTCTCACAGTCTGACAAATGGAATCCTTCCCTGGGATGAAGATGGTGCTTTTTGGCTGACAGGGAGCAAGGCCGTTCTTTGGGACACCTCAAGTGGCATCAGGAGAATTATAATAGTTCAAAGTTAATGCTACCATGTGCCCCCAAAGAACTAAATGTTAACCTGACCGCCAGATGCACCAAATTCAAGAAAAGGGCTTTTTCAGAGCTTTTAATGCCACATACTTGTCAAGAAAACTCAGAACCAATCAATGCTTTTGAGCTCTTGAGCTTGAAATAGATGGACCTCAGCTGGCAAAGGCCAAGGCACAAGTGAAGGAGCTGCAATTATATTCCTGAGAAATCCTCTCTCAGTTGTGAGCAGGCAGGCACAGGGCATGCCTACACCTTCTGCCCGGAGTCTGTAGGGAACAACATACAGCTTCTCCAGGTGTTCTGACCCCAACTGCATCAAAATGACAACTAACAAAAACAGTAACAGCTAACGTTTACCAAGAATTCACTACATACCCTAGCACTATTCTTCATGCCTACTGATCATGGACACATTGTAAGAAAATGGATATTTAGATTGTCTCCTAACATTAAACAAATAGCTAAGCACTTGGTAGTAAATCCATAAAATGAACTATTATCTAGTCATTGAAAAAGTCTGTAAATAATGTTCATGATTGAAGAAATGCTTATGCCATATTAAGTGAAAAATAGGAAACAAAATTCTATCTATAGGATAATCTTGACTGTGTTAAAATAAATATCCAAACACACACATACCCCAAAATTGTAAACTGAGATTGTTTCTTGGTGGTAGAACCATGAGCGATAATTTTTTTCTTCTGCCTTATGTTTCTGTTTTCATTTTTGTTGTCCCTGTGTTTTGTTTTTAAGAGTCAAGATGTGGGTACATGTAGATAAGGTCAATTATGTGACAAACCAAATCCTCAAAGAAGCAACAGAAAATATACTGCCTATAGAATGGCCCTGGGGCCCTAGGGAAATCTGAGCTTGCTCATAGCTGGGCAGGAAGCTGTGAGGGACATCCAGGGAGACCAGGCAAGGGAAATCATGTGTGAGCAGGGCTGTCAGGAAAGATATTTTTCAAGAGGCCATAACTTGTGGAAGAGAAGGGTCTGGAGATCAGGATGATTTTTCTGTATAAGGGCAATACAGAAGAAGCCAACAAAATTTCATGATGAGGAAGATGCCTGAGAATTATGTGTGTCATTTGGGACATTTTTATCACAAACTAATATAATTTTGAAACCTTGGCCCTTTCTCCTGGCACCTCAAGGTCCCCATGCCAGATCCTCGAGATGTCCATGCAGGAGCAGCGAACACATGCACAGAGAATGACGGAAAGTGAGAATCTCAGGGTTAAAAAATCTGCCTCTCTGAAAAGGAAAAAAAACTATAGAAACACTTAAGGGACAAAAATGAACACTGTATCCTCATATAATTTTTGCTCAGCAGACCCAGTGAAATGAGTCACAGTCCAAGATGTTCTGATGTCTGGTCACACTCTTCTGGAAAGCCTGGAGTGGCAGTTAGAGCTAAATAAACAGACCCTTCCATAACTATCCTTGCCTGAATATGTTTAAGTCAGACGATGGAGAGAAAAAGCCAGTTTACAAGCAGTGGTATGTGCTTTCATAGTCTTTTAAGTCAAATTATCAGACGTCATTTTTGTTTTGGTTTGTTTTCAATAATATGTATACAATGTCTAGGAACTGGAAAAAAAAAGAGTAGAATATTAAGAATGTTTTTTCTCTTAGGTAATGAAATTACGTGTGACATTTATTTTCCTCTTTCTTGTTTATGTGTATATACATTATTATTTACATTTTATTATTTATAATCACTATGTATACTCTTGGAATAAGGACATTTATTTTAAAAAAATAAAAATACTGGATTAAAACATACCTCTTTGATTTTACCTATTTTAATAAGACAGCTATGAGAATTAATAGAGTCGGGCTGCTTCTGAAAACAAAATTCCAATGTTTTTCTCTTAACCTCATCAAGTACATTTATTTCTCCCATGGGTATATTTACTCTAATAAGATGCCTTCCTTCTGAGAACAGTGATTATTCTCAAAACATCCATCAGCGAAAATTAAGGGAAAATTATACAACCTCATGTCATAAAAAATAAGAGAAACTGAGAAGACTCTAACCCCCTTCCCTCAAAACACAACAAAACAAAAACAGAAAAGCATAAGAATAAAAAAAGTATCATTCACGGTTCCGCCAACAAGAAATAATCACTGTTTACCATTTTGGGGTGTGTGTGTGTGTGTGTGTCTGTGTTTGTGTACATTTTAACATAGTTAAGATTATCCTGTACATGAAATTTTATTTCCTCTTCACTTACCGTAAGATTTCCCCAGTTACTAAAGTCACTTTGAAAACACAGAAAATGACTTTCATCCTCAGTCCATTATTCTCTGCAAAGAGAATACCACACTACTACACAGAACAGTACCTTTCCAGAGTAGTGTTCTAACCATGAGGAAGGTCTATCAAATGAAAAACATGGCTTTAAACTTTCCTCAACATAAACTGCAGTAAAACGGGCCCTGTGGGACTCCGGCGCCACTGGGTCATGCAGGGGCTCCTGGGAATCCCAGGTGGGTAAGAGCCATGATAATGCCAAGTTTGGGTCAACAACCAGGAAAGGCTGGGGTTAGAAACGCTGCCCTGAACACAAGCCCTTATGCTGTTTGTCTAGGCTCCTCCTGACATGATGTAAGCCTCCAATATAAACAGGCTGTGTGTGATCCAGCAGGAACTGAACTTCCCCACACAGGAGGCTCTGGCCTCTCTCAGAGGTGTCCCTGACAGCTGCTGCCCCCAGGGGACCTCAAAGCCAACAGAAGCTCCACCAAGGGGCACCTGGATTCCTTTCAGATTTTACATCCTTGGCTTCTTAAATCAAAACTTAATCTGACTTTACTGTGTGAATGTGGGGTTAGGTCATAGCGGGTTTCTTTCCACTCATCCCTAATCCATGAGACAGACTTACAAATCTACAAATAAAAAGCTGATTTTTTTAAAAAGTTGAGTAGGCACCTGAAAGTAACATTAAAAAAAAAAAAAAAGGTTTGGTAGGGATACTGTTAAGAATGTAAATTTCTTTTCATATAATTTCCATAACCTCATATCCTCACCAACTTCAAACAGAAGAGAACAGGGAGCATCTTTACCTTCGAGATCTAATTTGAACTAAATTTAAACGTAAAGCCGAGGCTGACATCCTATTACGGCCTCCCCAGCTGAGCCCAGGGCTTCCCCACCTCTCATCTTGGTTGGTGCAGTGGCCTGCGCCTGCCCCACACCTCAGTTCACAGCACTGGAGTTCATCAGCTCACGTGCCAACCTTCCCCACGTCTCAGCCAAAGTCGCTTCTCTTTCCTGTAAGTCCCCAAAGCAAAACTGACCACACAGCTCATCTTTTCTGGGACTTTTCTTAAATTCAAATACTCTATCTTACAGTCACACTATGTTTTTCAGTTTGAAGGTTAAAAGGTTAAAGGTTAAAAATATGGTCATCATACCCACAGAACGCTTATGATAAATCACTTTCCACCCAACTACAGCTTTTAGTTGTAATGTATCCTTAACTCCTAAAACAGGCCTTAAACTCCTTACACGTAAATTTTGTGTATACTTCTCAGTGCGTGGCACACTGGCTTGTATATTGGGGGAATCTACATTTATATACATGATAAACGGATTCATCTATGCATTACTCATAGCAATGCCTGGTATAATACATATTAGGTATCAAATATTTGTTAATTGAATGGGTTAATTAATTAAAGAATAAATTTCAGTGGAGGAAAATAAACTGCCCACACTAAACTCACTAAAATATTTAAGTGTAATAAATGGTGTACAGCAGGTAATTCAACAGAATTTTGCTTAATCAAGTAATTAATTGAATAATTAACTAATGCTCTCAGGACAAGGGATTAAGGCTGCAGATGAAATTAAGGTTGCTAACCAGCTGACCCTGAGATGGGGAGATTATCCTGGGTATTTATCTCCAGGCAGAATAAATGTTATCACAAGTGTCCTTATAAATGAAGCAAGAAGGTAGGAAAGTGAGTGTCACACAGTGCTGCAGCATAAGAAGGACTCAACTTGCCATTGCTGGCTTTGAAGATGAAAGAAGGCTTCACATCGAGAAAAATGGGCAGCCTCTAGAAGCTGGACAAGGCATGAAAACGGATTCTCCCCTAGAGCCTCGAGAAGGAATGCAGCCCTGCCAATACTTTGATTTTGACCCATTCAGATCCATTTCAGACTTCTGACCTCCAGAACTTAAGATAATAAATGTGTATTGTTTTTAAGACACTAAGTTTGTAATAATTTGCTACAGCAGCAATAGGAAACTAATAAATCTAGCAAAAGTCAAGGCAACTTGGTCTGGCGTGACTAGGTTACACCAGGTACCATGCCAGATGTTTTCCATATTTTCACTATCTCCTTTAATCCTCACTACTTCTCTACACATGGTATATACTATTACCCTAATTTCTTAGCAATGAGTCTGGAGAGGTTTCCTTGTTGCCCGTGGTCACCCAGCCAATAGCAGTAAAGATAGAGTCCAACCCAATCTCTGTGGCTTTGAAGCCAGTGCCTCCCACACCATGACTTGATGTTTCCATTTACACCCTATACCACAGCATCCTACGCAGTCATTGTTGTTAACAAACTGGGATTAGAGAGCTTTGGGGGAATCTGAAGAAATGTATAGACACTCTTCCTTCCAAGTGCACATGAGTATATCCACTCAAATGTAGAGGCTCACAGACACCCTTTCCTAAGACTGATCAATGACCTCCTAAGAGTTCATGAACTTCAGTTTAACGACACCTATCTAGAAGTTAATTAAAAACTGTATTACACGGTTCTCTCATTTAATGTGTTTACATTTCATCTCCCCAACCACATTACAAGTTCCTAAACTCAGGGTCTGTATCAGCTTTTTATCCATGTCCTCCAGGGCACCTTCCAGAATGCTGGAAACTCATTGGGTGTTAATACAAACTAGTTATAGAAGATGCATTTTTGCCACTCTATCATCCAAGCTCTGACCTTAAAATGTCTGCCCTCTTTAAACTAGAAATCGCTATCTATCAGTGAAGAGGACTTCTTACCTGAGTGAAAAGATGGGTTTCACATCTCTAAATTAACCTATCTTCCAGCTTTAAAGCCACCTCAGAGCTTTGCGAACATTAAGTAAGTTGCTTAGAAGAGAGCCCTGGGTTTGAATCCCAGTCTTGCTACCCAATGACTACAAAAACATGCGCACACTACCTGTATAACCTCAGTCTGTTCACCTGTAACATGAGTTGAAGAACAGCTACTCTGCAGGGTGGTTATAAAGACAACGATAGCATTGCAAAAGTGCCCAAAGTATAATAGATGCTTAGAGAGTAGTCATTATTAGTTGTATTATTATAAATGCTATGCAAATCTAGCAAGTAGATACCCACTGCCTGCTGAAATAGGGCTGGATAAGACTGTAACATACTTATAAAATGTAAATGTGTTGAAAAGACAATGTGAGTTTAGTTCATCTATAAAAGACATACAAATGTAGATTTGGGGGTAGAATGGAGTAAGCCGCTAGACCAAAAGAAGAATGTTAACAAAGTCGTGGACATGGGAGAGAAGGCAGCTTGCACAAGAATAGCAGGAGACTGATCTGCCCAGAGTGGGTAGTTGCTTCAGGAGATGTAAGACACCCAAGCCGTCTAAATAAATTGGCCTGAGATTTATTGCCAGCCTGAGAAGTTTAAATGTATTCCAGATAACCAGCATTTCTTAACATGTTTCCTATGAAACATCAATCCTGCCTGTTACTCTGCCAAAATAAGTAGAAATAAAAAAACCTCTGCAGCCCAAATTAGCTTGGGAGGGACTCTACGCTCCATCATCCTCCTGCAAGTCTACCCTGCACATTGGCATAGAAAGGGCTCTGCGAATTCTGCAGTGAGGAAACAAATTTCAGTTTACTTGACCCAGCATTTCCCTAATGTATTTAATGATAGAACCTTGTTTTGAAAATCTTATTCATTACTATCCCTCAGCGCTAGAGTTTTATAAAACAAACTTTGGGAAATTCTGAGAGAGACCAGTGAAGGACGCCGGTATTGGTTTCGTGAAAGCCAAGTTTGGATTCCGACAGTGGTATGCAGAAGGGGCCGACAGAGAAAAGACAGAGTTAGTTGCAGGCAATAGGATGAGGTTCTGGCTGCCGTGGGAATGGGAAATAAATTATTTATTAGAAAAAACACGCAAAGAGACAATCAACCAGACCTGATGACTGATTATCAACAAGGGAGAGAAATGCCCAAAGTACGAGAAATAACATTAAGACTCAAAACCTGTGCAGCTGGGATAAAGGGGGTGCCAAAATTCAGTCAACAGATAGGGGCTGGAAACAGCCATTGATCTCTCCATCCAACTCCCAACCCAGATAATTTACAGAATCAAAGGTAGCAACTGTTAATCAAATTCAAATACATTCCTTTGTGAAAGAAGAATGTACTCTCCAAAAAATTTAGAAGCTGAGACGTACCATATTCATATCTTGTCAAGAAGTCCTATGTTAAGGACCTGGAAGTTTGGACAAATGTGAAACCAAAATGAGAGAGTAACTGCAGATGCAGGCAGGGCTGTGAGCTCACAGGATGAAAAGGTGTAAAGTAAAAGCAGAACAGATGTGTGTACTAAGGAGAGATATGAAAGGGCAGAGCAGAGGAAAGGAGCAATGGTTGGGGGTGGAGAGCATTAACCAAGAAGGGGACCGCGATAAGGAAAAGGATGATACTACTCATAAATATGAATTTCACATCAAAGGGAACCACCGAGTGCAGCTAATGAGTCATATCTCCAAACTCCCAAGGAAGGTTAGAATTCAAGTATTGTAATCCAAGAAGCTGAAGAGGTGAAGTGACCTCAGAAACATAGATAAGGTTTTAAAAGGTGAGCAAATACAGCTGCTCTCAAATAGAAGCCCTTAATCATGTACAGAAGAAAGAAATTGGCAAACTTCATATATATTTCGCAGTAAACCTCCAAAATGAGTAAAAATGTAGTCAACAAAGAACATATAATAGTGCTTAAAGTTTGGGCTTTGGAGTCACATGGACCAGGCTATTGGCTGACCTCACCTTATTTAATTTCTCAGACCCTCAGATCTCTCATTTGTAAAATGGGTATAACAATAGCTTCCACTGCATGGATCATTGTGAGGATTAAGTGACAGAATGCACGGAGAGCATTTATCACAATGCCTGACACAGATTTACATTCAATAAATCGCGGCTGGTAATAGGAGCAATTGTAGTGGCAGCAGAGTAGCAATTTTTTGTTGTTCTTATTTGATTCAGAGGAGATGTGACCTCCAGAGAGGGATAAATCTGCCTCAGCTTTGCATACAGTCATGTGTAATTTATTATACAGTTTTTCCCACAAAGTATACTTCTCAGAGTTTGGGATTTGTATTCTTTGTTTTGTCACTTAGGGGTATTTTAGGTGCACCACTTTTAAGAGGTTTTGGTCACGAGTTTCTTTAAAAACTGGGTATTTGCATCTTCCTTGAGATTCAAGATGGCAGCCTTGGCCAAATGTGCCAGATGTCTAATAATGAATTTATACATATCTTTATGTATAAAGATATATTCTTTCAAAATTAGGCAAGAGAGTAACTTTTAACTGAATGATTTAATAATGGTATATCTGTATTAAGAATACTTTCCCAAGCAAAAATCCAGGGAGGCCATATGATGTTACAGAACGCATACTGGAGAAGGAGGTAAACAAATGCAGGTTTTCATCGTAGCTCTTCAAGTTAATACTACTGTGAGCCTCAGTTTCCTCACCTAAGAAGTAGAAAGGTTGACCTCATAGTTAAGGTCCATTCATTTATACAATTCCATGATGCTAAAATGATGATGAGCTTGACTGGCAGGACAATTCTGCTCTTTCTTACTCCCAATGGAATTTATACACAGTGATTTCAAACTTAAAACTATATGTATTTTATCACTGTAAGTAAGAAATTTTGGGGAGATCTTCACTTACTGCTGGAAATACCTCCACCTTGAGTTGCCAGAAGGAAAAAAAATACCTGGAAAAATGAGCGGACATGGAAAAACCACGCCAGTTTGAGTCACCAACTGTTCTGGACCTGAGCAGAAAGGTGGAGGTGTCACCAGGTAGGTGAAAACGTGGGCACTTGAGTCTACCTTTCTCCCTGGGTGGCGTGGAGGGAAACACTATCAAATTGGAAACTCTTCCTAAAATCCTTCTCCAATCTCTAATCCCCACCAGTTGTAAAGCCCTTCAGACCTTCTCTTCCCTTCCTAACTGCACCTGGTTGTCAAACTGAACAAAATGACTAAGAAGTCAATGGTAGAAACTCCAGCCCAGGCCCTGGGGCCAGACTTCATTGGAGGAATTTGGGCTCCACTACCTACCTTGGGCATCGTTCTTAACCTCTGAGCCTCAGTTCCCTCAGCTGTAAAATGGAGCTAATAACATTTCTTGACAATGAAATGGATGTGAGGATCAAAAAAGATCAAAGATAGCCCAGGACAGTGTTCGGGCTGTTTATTAATATAAATAAATATTAGCTGCTGCTGCTATTACAATGACTGCCATTATTGTTCCATGATGATGATTGTTAACTAAACAGTCAGAACTGACGAAGTTACTAACACCCTGTAGAAACTGACAATACGTGGTGGATAATAACCCCTAATAACCTCAGGCTCCTCCAACTTTGCATCAATTTACAGCCAGAACATTGAAGGTAACAGTATCCTGTAGAACAGAACTGCAAATAAAATGGAAAACAAACCGATTTCCTCACACCCTTCCAATGCCGCTTCTGCCTGCGTGGGGTTTCCCAGCCGCCGCGTGCGGTACAGTTGGGTTTTATTTGCCACCCTGTCTGCTGGTTGGGCCTTGGGAGCTGTGACAAACCCACCTCCAGATGCTGGAGGCTAACTTCAGTGGCCACTTAGCTTAACACCACCTCCTCCTCCTCCTCCGCCTCCTCCTCCTCCTCCTCCTCTGCAGGGCTAAAGTCAACACCACAAATTCTTATTCTACAAGCATCTTGAGCTCCGGTTTCAAATTTCCTTGCTTTCCTGAGTTAAAGACAGACTCTTGGCGTTAAGGGACCTGGAGTTGCTTACAGTCTTGGAGGCTCAAACACAGAATTACTAATTTGCGGAACCTCTGTCAGTGGAGATTTCTCATAAAATGGGCCCTAAGGTCACTGTTTCATTAACTTGTTGCATTCCCCTTCTTACAACCACTCTTTAATTGGAGATCGCTGTAGGGATGCTCAGGGACTTAAAAAAGGTGAGCTAAGACCAGGCAGGGCAATTCCACCGTGCCCGTGGTGGGTGCACGCAGCAGGCAGGGCCCCTTTCGGACAGCAGGCACCCCAGTGCTGGGCACAGCTGGAAATCTAACCCTTGGGGGTTTTAAAAAGTCACCTGGCAACTGTGAGCCTCCTTGTACCCTGAGTTGCTGAAATCTGATATTTCCTGTTACTTGTGGGACATGTAGTTGAGGTTATTTCAATTAAATGCACATCTGTGCTCAGAATACCCTACCCTCCTCTGTGTTACGTAATCGTGAACTTGGTTTTGGGGCTGGGATTCTGATGATGAGGATTGATGTAGCTACAGGCACAGCTTAATGAATCTATAAGACCGGAGATGGGGCATCAATGTCTGGACTGCCTTTGGTTGCCTCTGGTCTTGTAGATGGTTAAGAGACTAAATTCTTTCTCAAAGTCAGTCTCTCTTTCCCTCCCTCTCTCTCTCTCCACACACACACACACACACACACACCCCAACACACACACACCCCAACACACACACACCCCTCCCTCTTTTATCAGGGAAAACTTTGCCACTAAGTACCATTTCCATGTCTGAAAACAGACATTCGGCCAGCAAAGAATTTATCTGATTCAGGTCTCTGTTGGGTGGCTAGGTCAAGATTCCACCTACTGTTTGCCAACACACAGTAAGATAACATTTCACACAAACCAAGTGCTATACATACAACAGACAGTGGCCTTCTTGGCCCCCAACTCATGATCCCATCACACTCAGCTCAGGGAAAGCAGGACTCGCTTTAGGCTAGAGCTCATACTTTGGCAGGAAACAGCATTTGCACCAAAGCTTTATAAAGTTTGTTTAGCTCACTTCGAATATTTTACTTTAAATAAATCATCTAAACAAAATTTAATTCTTTTCAGTTGGAAAAAGAGAATGTCCCATGTTATTAAAAGACAGTAGTCCTTTTCATACTTCCTTCAGGTCTGATTTTAAAAGGACTTTTTTTTTTGATAGAATCATCATTGGCCTTTCAGACCAACCCAAAGACTACTGTACTATAAGGAATATAACAATGTTGTGTCTCAATTACTGCTTATTACCTACAAAATTATAAATTACTGTTATCACTGACTTGCAAGGAGAAGACTAAAAATGTTCTACACGTTTACTTCGAGTTTTCTCTTCACTATTCCTTTCAGAGGTCTGAGAGAGCCCGAAACACTACCAAGACAGATTAAGCCAGTCAATAAAGCAGGAATTCTGTGGGATTTTAGAAACAGACAAGGCAATGTCACTGTTGGAAACAATGCAACACTCATCTCACTGCAGATAACCAAAGTAAGTTTTAGATCTGAAGCTATGTAATCAGTCCATTTTATCTGTATATGTACGTATATATATCTATCTAAGTATTTATTCCTGTCTCCTTCCAAAAGCGGATTGGAAGTAGTTTACACACATACATGCTAAATAATCCAAAACACATAAAGGTAGTAGACATATAAGACAAAGTCAGGAGAAAGTTTATTACTCAAGAACCACATGTTGTTAGAGATGGGGCACAAATTTATTTCTAGCTTCCTAGCAACTAAAGCAAAGATGGTTTAGTTGACGTGAATCGATCGAGGTATAATATGCCTTTACAATTTTTTTCTAGGGCTAGGCAATGAAAATATAGAAATACATTCAATTAAATCCAGAGGCTTCTGCTCTGTCTTTTTTTTCCCACACTGTGCAGCATGTGGGATCTTAGTTCCCCAACCAGGGATTGAACACGTGACCCCTGCAGTGAAAGCAAGGAGTTTTAACCACTGGACCACAAGGGAAGTTCCTCCACCCTGTCACTTTTTACATCAGCAAAGGTCAGCCTCACTTTACCCTCCTGCTTCATCTAATCACTGTCTTAAGAGTCAAGTTACTGTTACTAGTACCACAGGTCTTTATTTCTGGATTCACCTATACTGTTACCCCTGTTTGCAGTACCAGTGCTTCTCAACCAAGAGTGATGTTGCACCCCAGGGGACATTTGGAAATATCGGGAGATATTGCTGGGATGCTACTGGCATCTAGTGGGTAGAGGCCAGAGATGCTGCTAAACATCACACAATGCACAGGACAGCCTCCACCACGAAGAGTTATCTGGCCAAACTATCAGCAATCCTGAGGTTGAAAACTCTGCAGTAACTAATGGGGTATATATGTGCACATGTGATCTTGTTTGAATGAGACAGAAATTGGTCATTTTTCTGGTTTTAGAACACACTAGCCTTAGTTTGGACTTCAACCTTCGTTCGTCTGCTCTAGGAACCCATATACCAGAAGAACTGTCATAATTGACGTAGGAGGAAAAAACGAGCTCTAAGGTTTGTTCTGGATCCTGGGTATAATGACAAAGGAATTTCAAAATAGGAGGTCTTTTGGCCGCAGCTAAAGGACATTGGAATAAGTCTACCTGAATGTGCTATGAAAATCTGGGCATTGCTTAAAAAAACTGGAAGTCATCCCATCTCATAACTCAATCTGAATAAATAAACCTCTACAAATAGAATGTGTTTTACAGCATTGATGGAAGAACTGCTGGAGAGCAAGAGAGAGTAAACAGATGGAAAGAACACCAAAGGAAACTGAGACATCACCATCTGATGATATCATCTCAATCTGGACCAAGAACCACATGCCTGGGCTCTTCCCACACTGACCTGCTGGACGCAGGTGCACAGAGTCAGTGATCTCCCTGGTGCCCCTCCAGCTGGGTGGCTTCTCCCTTGCCAACTTGCCTCTCTCAGTGACAGAAGTCACAGACTCATTCACATGTACAACATTTATATTTACAATACAATGTACAACACATGTACAATAAATATTTAATATGACCAGTTACAAACTTGGTTTAGTTTCGTCACGCCCATCCTTCTATGCTTCTTTTCTTTCCTTTTTGTTTTCTAACAAGCCACCAGTATTCTATATTTGGAAAGTCTAGCCCATAGTGGATAAATTAATAATGAAATGTAGCTTTCCTCTCAACGATCTCAATAATCATCCTTCTTGATTCTTGCAACATAAAGTCAGGTAATTCAAGATTTAGGCTGTTTCTGTACAAGACTGGCCATATGTTTTTATTACGCTGATAAGCAGTGTTCCTGCCTGACAGCAGTGAGATGGGCAGATGTAACCTATCTGTGTTCATGCAAATCGAAAGGGTCAGCTAGAAGATCTGAGGAGTTCATTAAAGTCTGTCTCTGCTTCAACTAGGAGGTACTTTCTAGGGAAATGCAAACATCTTCATCGACATGGATACAGAGGAAAACTTCATCAATTTAGACTCGACTCTGCTCATCCAAAAAGGAATGAAGCTGGAAGCGGCCTCCAAACCATCCCTAAACAAAATTTCCTCAGAGAGTCTCTGGGAAGATGATTAAATGTAATAGTTTATACACATGTTTTAAGATCAACTGGTGTGTTAATCACAGCTAATTCTTCTTTCTGCATAATTCCGAGGCTCTACTAAGTCATACTTGGTTGGCCTCCTTTGAGTTATTTTATGTACTTCCTTACCTTTAAAGAAAAATTCTTTTATTAAATCTATAATTTAATTTTCATTAATTCAGCCAGCACTTTCATCCAGTGTATAGTGTATTATTGTCTAATATCTCTGTCTCAAAAAATAGTGAGATATAGATATGTATGTGTATATATATAGTAATATATGTATATATGGTAATATATACAATGAACCTATGCATCCATTGTCTAAATGGGAACGCTTGTTCCCATGTGAAAGCTGCTTTTCAACTGTCATCAAAGCCCACTTCTCTAAGCCTAAATGGCTCAAAAATACCTTCTAATAGACTCCATGGCTTGGTTAATCCTGCTTATCATACTAATTTGACAGTGACATTATGAATACTCCTCCTTTAACGAAACACTTCAGAAAGCTATCTTGAAAGCATATGAATGTGAGGGGACTAAAACAGTGGTTTGCTAATAGATGTGGGCATGCCTACATGTGGGGATGACATTAAATCTGTTGCTATGCTCTCTGTACAGTCCCAGATGGCTTTCAGAATAAGCCATGTTAGAGAGAACCTTCAACAGCTCAGTAAAAAATAACAGGATGGCCAAACCACTGCCAACCTAATGAACTCTTGTTTTCTCTCTACCAACAGCAACAGGGGATGTGCCCAAGAGAAAGGGCAAAACGGTGGGGGTGAGGGAGGAAGAAGGGCAGCTGTTTGGCTTCATAATGATAGAAGGAAAATCTCTCCTAGATTAAATATAATGTTTGGTTTTACTGGATATCATTATCTTAGCCGCTATGACTGCAAATGCTATTAGCAGTTAAAAGGCACATGAAGTTATCTGGTCCTTCCTAAAACCTCATCAGACCATTTGTCTTCTAAATTTCTCAGAGCAACAAATTCCAGCGGAAACACCTACATTTGTCTCAGTTGTGCTTCTGTTCGAGGATTACCATTGACTTAAATTGTCTGTAGAAAGGTGAGATGATCCCAACCTAGACCTACAGAACTAAAATAGGCTGAAAACTTACACCACCATTTTCCTTGTTGCACTATAAAATGCAAAATAAATATTAATAGCATATTTTTAACAAACTTACTTTCAGTGCAAATAGGACAGCATCCTTTCCTGTTGAGAATTTTACCCTAATCAAGAGAAAAACAAATAAGATTTCAGTGTTAAGAAACAGGGTCTGCTGAGGACAAAACTCTTTTTTAAATCTAATACCAGACAAACCAATGAAATCAGTCCCAGCTGTATTTGAACTCAATGCCCAGATGGTGATGATGGTGGTAAAAATGAAGTTTCAAGTATCAGGTTCTATGGCCAGGCAGAGTCATTCAGAAAGCTTTCCTGTTTTTATCCTCTGAGAAATACAATATCTAAAGGCCTCATTGGTGTGATTTTTCTCACATGGAGCGAAGATGGAGACAGTCTGGATTCCACCTTTTCACTGATACCCAAATCTAGCCCTCTAGAGACCAAGTACACACACTTAGAAATGGGAATTGGCTGTCAAGCTATCAATCCATGCAAGGCCTTCATTCTGTCTTTGCTTATTGGAAGGGCCCAAAAATAAACAGTAACCCAAGTTTGGGCCTATGCATATGAACAATATCTGTGCTACGGATCAAATTCAGTCTGATTTCTTCTTTCAGAAAGCAGTATGCTATCCCTGTTAAGTCACTATTATGTAGTCAAAGCCAATGAGGCTGAGGGTTTTGAAACCCTGAGTAATTTTCCATTACCTTTCTGGAAATACAGTGTAATCGCCTCTACTGCATTTCTTTCAATTTTTTGTTGATACTTGACATTTAAAGGAAGAAGCATATTCTCAGGACCCTTAACAGAGAATGGATCTTTCTTATCTCTGACTCAGTGGAATCACAGGGAAAAAGAAATGTGGAAGAAGATTAACATTTAGGAAGCACATGCTATGGAACAAACATCCTACTAGATATTTCCCCTAGGTTATCTAACATCAGGTTAATTGTAAGGATTTTATAAGTTAATATTAAGAACATATTAGGGTTTAATTACTATTATATTATTATAATCTGTGTTATTAAGATGCACAAGAATTTTATGAGCTGAGCATTTTCCTTCTTACAGATGAAGAAATTGATGTCACGCAATACAAGGGTAGCAGAACCCAAAGTCAACCCTGATTTTGTGTGACTTTATAGGCCACGTTCTTTCCACTCCAGATTTTTTCTTTTTTTTTCTTTTTTTTGCGGTACGCGGGCCTCTCACTGTTGTGGCCTTTCCCGTTGCGGTGCACAGGCTCCGGACGCGCAGGCTCAGCGGCCATGGCTCACGGGCCCAGCCGCTCCGCGGCATGTGGGATCTTCCCGGACCAGGGCACGAACCCGTGTCCCCTGCATCGGCAGGCGGACTCTAAACCACTGCGCCACCAGGGAAGCCCTTTCCACTCCAGATTTTTAAGATGAGAGAGGTCTCATCTTAATCTTTAAGAGAACTTAACATTTATTTGGTATCTGCTATACAGTAGAAAGAATGTTATACGTTCTTCTTACTTTATCTCATGTATGCTTCACAACAACCCTCTAAATATAGATGCCCCTTTCCCATCTTTATAGGAAACTAAGGAAACAGACCACAGAGAGGTGGCCCAAGACTTCTGTCAAGGCCACACTGGTTTACTACCTGTCAATTGCATCAGGAATAGATTTAGGTACTTAAAAAAAATCATACTAACCAAAAATAAACCAAGACACTAGTTGATTATTGAAGAATTAGAACCATGTCTGATTCATTTTTGCATCAGCTAAGTCTTAAAAGGTTCATTAAAGGCTGTGACAAGTTTGAATGAGACTTAAACCTGGCAGCCCTCCCATGGCTGGGGCACCATGACAATTTTATGGCCAAGAGCTCTCTTATCTGTTTCTATTTGGCACAGAGGTCTCCTTCGGCTTCTCGTGACTGAAAACAGTTGAGGACAAAGCCAGAGGAGGTTGGCTCAGGCTGATGGAATGATAGTACCAGAGGGTGGCATCAGGTACACTAACGAAATGGAGCAGAGCTGTATAAACCAAGTCCTCAACAAAGGGTGACTATGATTCCCTACATCTGCACCTCGACAGAAACAGCCAGCTCCCTTCTTCAGGAAGTGAGAATGGGGCTGGTCAGATCACTAAATTAGGCAGGGAATAAATCAAGTGCAAGCTATGAAGTCTGCGCTCCTGAGTTACATGTAACTTGCTGTGGAACTCTGGACCCGCTGTGACCTCATCAGTAAGAAGGGTCTTACAACACCCACCTCAGAGGGGTGGTCTCAGCAACAAACAAGATTGGTCCTGTGACTACAGAGAAAGTTTCAGTACATATTAACACTGATGAGATGACAGTGTCATAACGACCTTGTCCCCAGTGGAACCCTCAGTCCCTCTCAAAAAAGGCACTCCTTTGCCCCTGGGGGACTGTCAGGGAGGGAATCCAACCACAAAATTCTTTTTCAACAAGGCACGCATACTTCTGGAAAAAGAGATGTGTAGTAGCCAGGAAGGACAGAGCAGGAATACAGTCTGCTTCTCCAGAAAATTTTTTTTTAATTTCCCCAGGCAATGCAGGGGAGGGGAAGTAAGTGTTTAACAGGATTTCCATGGTAGAACTAAGTTATCTTCCAAAGTGCCTGTGCTGGCCCCTGAGGAGGGAAAGTATGAACCAGAGGAATGGTTGGAAAAATGCCTAGAAACAGAAAGGTAAGCCCTGGGGCAGGAGCCGGGCACTGCCTGATGGGCTCTGACAAGCCGAGGAGGGGTGAGGCGGGAACAGGCCCGCCTGGAGGGACGGATGCTCCTGGCCCAAATACGGTCCACAAAGAAGAGACACTAATGAGATGCTGGTGACTGAAAGAGCGTTGACCTCCCCATGGCAAGAGGACAATGAAAACCATCACGCCTGCAGCACAGCCCTCTGTTTTTGTCTTGTAGAATAAGGAAGCCCATTATTACTAACATGTGCTGCCAGAGTTCATTAGCAGCAAGGGTTCCCCGAGGACGGGCAGAGATGATGTGATCCCATTTTTCCCAATGAATATTTATAAGCAGACCATGCTCAAGTCTCCTTATTGTATCTCCTGTATCTCCTTATTGTATCTCCTGTATCTCTTTTTTTTTTTTTTCTTTTATAGGAGGTTTTCAGTTTTATGTCTGAGGCTTTTTAAAGCAAGACTAATTAGGGTTTTTTTTTTCTTTTTTTTCTGCCCCTTTTATTCAGTTGTGCAATAGCAACAGCTGTTGTTTTTTTGTGCCTCATTTGGCCCTCAAGTAAAAACAGCAACTTTTTGTTTATAATAATAACAGATGTGAATAAAATTAAAAGCTGTCTCTAACAGAGAAGGGAAGACATGTCCTGAATATATGGATGTATTTTTTCATTCACTGGACGGTATTGAATAGGCTTGACATTTTCCCAAAATGCATAAAACCTTGAAAGGTTTCAAGTTGCTGAGGTGAATTCAATGAAGCTCATGCTTTGGAAGATAATGGTTGCTTTATTCAGTGTGCTGGAACTGTGGATCTCTGAAAAGAGATATTTCCATAAGGACGCTATTTCCATTTGGGGCTACAACAGAGGCCAGGGTTAGAGAGGGAAAACTTCAGTAAAGGGGCTGGCGGGTGCTGCTGGGCAGGTGAAACCCCTTGGGAAATTTACTAATAAACAACCACATATTCCTTTGAATGGTTAATGGGAAGAAAATTCTGATTTGAGAAGAGAGAGAGAAAGGAGGAAAATGCAAAGGACGGTTATGATGTTCAACAGAAAACCCAGCAGAAGAAACAAGGGAGCAGATCAAACAGGAGTTGGGAGAGGTCCATAAGAAATGGAGCAAGGTAAGAGCTATTGTCCCGCTAGGCTACAATCTGAGTGGGAACCATAAAAGCAGAGGAGCAAGCTTTGCAAGGGACATGCGGCTGTTTGCGAACTTGGCAATTTTGGAGGATCTGGATTTTGTGTTCAGAAGGTGGTAGGTGACCATGGCACACACAGGATGGTTCTCAAGATGCTCAGGTAGAGAGAAAGTCAACCTGCACACATACCTGAGGGCAACTGCTGATGGGAACGCACTGCTTCTTGCGACACTCTGTCTTGCCTTTCACACAAGCACAGATGGTGCAGTTGACAGAGGACCACATCTCTCCATCCTACAGGAGAGAGCACAGGATTCTGCTATCAGCTGGAGGCTGATGGGAGCTAATCCAGCAGGCTGGGATTTGTCTGTCAAGGAAAGCATTTCTTACCCTGAGTGATGGATGCCATCATTAGACTAAATTACTCTGAGGTGTTCATCTACATCTAACTGATTTGATAGAAAGATTAGATTGGAGGGTGTGTGTGTGTGTATGTGTGCATTTCCCCTCCAGGATATAAAAAGAATTCTCGTACATCTAACCAAGTCATATTTGCATCTTGCACCTCCTACATTGTTTACTTAGCTTCACCCTGGGAGACAAACAAGAGTTTTCATATGTGATGCAACCACAAGGGTCTAATTTTTCCACCTCATAGGACTGAAATGTTTGAGCTGTCCCAGATGCCAGCAGTTAATTGAGATGTCCGCAGGTGGTTAGTTTATTCCCAGATGTGACATGGTTCTGGCCCACACAGGGCACGAACATGCAAAGAACAGAGGCTAATTCATATGACTCCCATTGCCAGGAGGACACCTGACCCGTAAGCCGTCTGAAAATGTGGAGCCCAGACAGAAAATTCCAAGAGCCATTTGTCTCATGTCCCTGCCTGTCTGATACTCTCCTCCCAAAAAGCTAGGTAGCACTTCGGGACACATTTTCTAGTCCAGAAAGGGCTGTTTGAGGAATTTCTTTGACTCACTGGATTTATAATTGGCAATTGCCAAATGCCCAGTCACAAAAACCCTGCACCTCTGGAGAACATGCAGGAATGTGCATCCTTGTTTGTGAGAAAGGAGATTACAGGCAAAGCAAGGATTCCTTTCTGGGCTTATGGATCTAAGCAGCAAATTTTAGTAAAAACAGAAAAACTAGCCCAGATCTTTGATGTTGACTATTTCCCTTTCTCTTCCTTCTCATTTTTTGAAGGTATTTTAAGGACTACCTACTCTCCAGGGCCTTTTATTTCTCTGACTGAGTCTGTCTCCAAGAGCATCTGACTACTGCAAATTCTCTGAGTGCACAGTTCTAGGACTCTGTAAATTACTTCAGGCCTTGTCTACTTACATGAAAGGACCTTTCTGCGAGGAGCCTGGAAAGCACTTTGCACACAAAACTGTCATCAGAGTGAGCCTACTGCATCTGGAGGCTCTGGAGACAGAGGAAGGCTTTGTGTAAAGTGGACACGTGAGTGGCTCTGGAAGCCTGGTGTAACCACAACACACACACACACGACGGCCTTCCCTTAGGCATGACACATCAGGGCTTCTTACAGATGACGTAAGAATCAAGACTCTCCCTCCACCTCTGTAATAGGAAGTCTAGCTAGGTGCAGCAGGCCTGAGGTGCCTCTGTCTCTGACTTGATTCTGAGGGTCTCGATTCTCATGGTATCCTGAGATGATGCCTTCAGATACAGAGAGACTCCCTCCACCCCTGGGGAAAACAGACTAGATGGGAAGCACTTTGGACAAAGCCAACAATCTTCATCCAGACGTTTAAATGGTGGCTGCACAACTTCCCACCCGGGCTGTTAGAAAACGATGTAAAACATACTTGAGATGGGCAGCAGACAGCCCTTCTAGCTCGGCTGGGGCAGAGCTCTCACCTTTACTCACCTGCTCTGCTGGCCACATACCCTGTGAACATCCTCACCCGAACATCTTCCAAATGAGAAAATCTCTCTTCGAAAAAGTAATTTAAGTGGAAAAGTTCTAAAAGAATCAGGGTCTTGGCAAGGAGCACTGAGCATCTCCGACTGCCGGAGATGCCCCTGGGCATTTGGGTACCCGCAGCTGTACCATCCAGGGACATCCTCAGCTCAGCCCCAGCCACTGGCCACCACATTTGGAAAGGGGAATAATGTTTTACAGGTTTAAAGTATTTTATAAAGCAAAAGTAAAGCCAAAGAAAAACACGTTTTCAAACAGTTGCTTCTCTGTCCCTGTGTGTCCTTGATTCTAAATACATATGTATATATAATATTGTAATATAAATAAGTACATTTATACACATACACACATGTATATATACAAAAGATGGAATACTGCAATCTGCATTGTGTCAGGAGCTTTTTACCACTCAGTATCGTACAACAGTTCCCATGAGCTTGGCTCGTGACATACCCGGAAAATCTTGTTTCCAAACTTGCACACTTTGATGTCTTCCAGGGGCACTCGTAGAAGGCACTCCTCACAACAGGCCTCCTCGCCTTTGCTGCATCCACCAGGGTGGGAGCACTTCTTCTTACACACTACAGTAGAGTCCTGGGGGCCCAAAGGCAAACTGGACATTAAAAACGATTTCCACCTCTACCGAACATCCTACCTCGCCTTCCTTTAACAACCCAAAACTAACTGCTTTAAAACATATCTTGAAGATACCATATGTTAATTTGTTGCCATAAATCTTTCATTCACTTCAAAATGTTATTTGCTGACTTAGTATCTGGACCAGAAGAAGAAGAAGCTATGTGACATGTGCTCCCCACCTTCCAAGGGTTTATCATTTAATGCTCAAGAGACTGATGATTCTGCTAGAGCCAATGTGTGGCAAGAAGCCCTGGGTCACTGTGGGCCAACAAGCTTCCTTCTTTCTTCCTACCCTTTTCCTCTTTTGCAGCCTTCATTAACTGTGCTCCCTCTGTTCTCCTCCATGGCTTTATGGCACCTTCTAGAAGTTTAGTGTAAAGGTTTAGCGTACCTTTGATCAAAGAGTAAAAATTTAGAGCTCATGTTCCATGTCAAGATGAAATTCCTTACTGTGTTCTACATTCACAAAGGAACCAAATAAGCAGTTCCAAAGCTGGGCCTGGGTTCTAGGGCTCTTCCATAAACTGTGTGACCTTAAATGAGGCCACTTAAACTCTGAGGGTGACAAAGTTTATATCTGTAAAGTAAAGGGGCATGGCTTGATTTCTAAAGGAGTAGCATTCTATGAACAAAATAGCCAAGTAAATTGTGCCTACTTATTCACTCAACAAAGCATGGAAGAAACGTTCAGAGCAACTAAAAAAAGTAGATTTCTCCAGTTCCCCAGCCAACAAGCTGCAATTTCTGGAGTAGACTGTCAGGTGGAATGACTGTAAGAGCAAAACATTTATGTAACTTATCAGAAGTCAAGATGGAAGAAAGAAGTGTCCCAGGGTAGATGGGCAATGACCTCAAAGTGTTGAGTTAGTGTGAGCCAACAGCAGGGAAATGAGAGACTAAACCCCTCTCCGAAACATAGACCCTATTAGTAAGCTTGGAGAGATGACTCACTTCTGAGCATGGCATACAGATAGGTTGTGTAAGTCAACAGATGTAACTTCTATAGCTTCTACGTTAATTCTATGACTTCAAGAGGCACTTCTGGTACCATCTACTATACTCCCACTAACTCATCCACTTAAAATTAATATGACAATGAGATGATCCTTCAAAAAAAAAGGCATTTATTGTTCTTTATTTTTAAGGTTCTAACCACATCATACAGTGAATAGGATGTAGAGTTGAACAAGACCAGGGTAGAATGCCAGTTCATTTATTGTGTGTTATCTTGTGCAAATCCATCTCCCTGAGCCTCAGATTCCTCATCTTCAAAACGGAGATGATAATACCTACTTCTCAGGTTTATTGGGCAGTTTAAATGAAATATGTAAAGTACTTGGCACAGTATCTGGCGCATAGAAATTATTATAAGTCAACTCATAAATTGGAAAAAAAATCCTTTGTCAAACTCTATGTCTTGATTTCAAGTTTGAGAAACAAGGGCACTCACTAGCTCTCAAATAATGCATACTTCATGGTAGATTTCCCAACTTTCATTAAATACAAACCCACACCCCCCCCTCACACACACACAAACACACACACAGTACCCATTAGATCATTGCCTGGCACTGGGTTAAGCAATGAGAATACAGAGATGGATGATGTGCTCTGTCTTCAAGGAACTCACGAAGAGGAGAGATAACCATCTAAACAAAGACTGCAGTATAATGTGGTAAACAGAACTAGTAAAGGTGTAGGGGTAGTAGAGAAGATGGAACAATTACCAATCTAGGTGGGTCAGGAAAACCTCACTAAAGGAGGTGACACCTGAGATGGGCTGCTGTGGATGAAGAGGAGTTTGCTAATCAAATTTAAAGAAGATGAGGACACAGCAGGCAGAAGAATCCTTAAATTTGAAGGCATGGAGACCTGAAACCATACTGTGTTCAGAGAACTATTTCCTGTACCTGTCATGGCATTAGATGGGGATGCCAGAGAGGGAAGCTCTAAATAGATAAAAAACAATACTGATCATCCCAAATGATTGCAGCCTGATTCTTCAAGCATCCAATTTCCCAGAAATGACCGTGAACTCATACTCTGATAAAAACATCTTGAAGGAATGGTTATACTTCTTTTGAGTACTGGGACATATTGCCTAATCATCTCTCAAAGAATCTCTTAAAGAATGAGACCCAAGGGACTTCCCTGGTGTGTGGTACAGTGATTAAGAATCCACCTGCCAATACAGGGGACACGGCTTCGAGCCCTGGGCTGGGAAGATCCCACATGCTGTGGAGCAACTAAGTCCGTGCGCCACAACTACTGAGCCTGCACTCTGGAGCCCGCGTGCCACAACTACTGAAGCCCACGTACCTAGAGCCCGTGCTCCGCAAGAAGAGAAGCCGCCGCAATGAGAAGCCCGTGCACCGCAACAAAGAATAGCCTCTGCTTGCTGCAACTAGAGAAAGCTCACGCCCAGCAACAAAGACCCAAAACTAAACAAATAATGAATTTATTTAAAAAAAAAAAAAAAGACAAAAAATAGAATGAGACCCAAAATATTGCAAGCATAACTAATTTCCATTCCTGGGATGCCTGGCTTTCCAGTAATCAAGAGAATTGGAAATGTGATGTGTTTCATCAAAGGCTCAGTATCCCCAAGAGGAAGCTATAACCTGTGAAATTCCTGGAGAGAACGAGAAGTCCTGAGGATGGAGGCCAAGGCGGAAGGAGTGGCTATATGTTTAGCACAGGATAATACAAACCACGGAAGAGAGGACGGAGCCTCAGGAAGGTAGTCCCGGGCTTCAGAATCACGCACTGTTCAGTGCCAGGGAACAGACAGTTCAGACCTTACTGGGCCACCTCCCTGAAGGAGTGCATGCTACTTAACAAAGCATGCCTCAAGTAACCAGGAACTTCTGAACTCTAATCCCAGCTACTGACTCATAGTTGACATTGAGAAAAGCTCCTCTTTCCCGCTATAGCCCTCTGGCTATTAAAAACAAAACAGCAACTATCACCACCAAAATGTATTATTCTAAACTCATGTCACATAGATGTTTGGGTTAACTCACTAATGAATGATCCTAAAGTCCTCCATATAAATGATTTTCTCGGTTTCAGAAATAAATCACCACATAAACATAGTCTAGAAACGTGTGATATGTATCCCTTTAAATTTCTGAAGCTGTGGAATTCTTTCTTTACCAGTCACTAGACTTGTGGTTGCCTTTTGAGAAAAGTGTGCAATGACTCAAGTAAGAAATGGTACAACGAACAACACATAAATACTCTCTTCCCAAGCTACCAGGTTTATTTTTATGATAAACTGTGAATCCATGCCTTTCTTTTCTCTTGAATGTGATTAAAGCCATTTTTATTGCCAGGTGCATCAGAGAATTCAACTTGAATAACTAGAGCCTGAGAACATTGCCATGTGCATTTGTCTGATTTTTTTAGAAAGTCCTTCAGGAAGGACAGCCGCTAAGAGTTTAATTCTCACCACCAGGAGCTAACTTACGGGTCCTGGGAAGATGACAGTGAGTTGTAATTTGGGTCCTATGTTTGAACATTCTTGTGACCTTGAAGTAAGATTTTACTCATAAAGTAACATCAATAATGCCTCCTTCCCGTAATTAACACATTATCATGTTTGGCTATGTTAACACTAAAAACCAAAAATGCTATCAGTGTTGGACCACAGCCCCTCAGAACCACCTTACCCTGCAGGTACATGCAGTGCAGTTATCATAGAGAAAAGAGGATCCATTGTCATAAACATCACTGCGAAAGAGGCAGCTTCCAAACGGGAGGTCAAATACTTTCCTCTGACCTACAAGGAAGCAATGGCATAGCGTTAGCAAGACAGAAGCCAGGTATGTCCCACTTCATCATCAGCAATTACATCACAGGAGTGTTAAACATTCTCACAAGATCAGCTATTTTGGTGCACTAAAACAGAGCCTTGGGTCAGATGTTCCCAGGGGATCCCCAGGAGTCATGACTTTAGAGAGTTTTTGCTAAAGAGACTTTGATTCCACACTGAATCCTTTAAGTTCAACAAATCTTTATTACGAGTTCATCATAGTGAAGCAGGATGACTAAGACATTCTATCCTGACAGAGCTCAGTCTACTGGGGAAATACACCCACAAAAGATGATTTCAATACAGCAAGATGGTCAGCTCTGGAAAGAAGCCAATCTGGGAACTGTGGGGACAGGGAGGGAGAGAAGACTTCTTGGAGGATGTGATGCCTGAGCTGTATCTGAAAGAATAAATAAAATTATCCAGAAAGTGGGTATTGGCAGGGAAGAGGCAGGAGAAGTCAAGATATCCCAGGAAGGACTAGGATGAGGAAAAAGAACTAATGAGATAGCATCTCAGTTGAAGAAATGATAAGTCCATTGGCATGAAGGGTGATGCTAACTCAAAGAGCACCGAGAGGCAGACTCCAACTCCCCCAGGGTCCAACCTTCCACAGGCATCACACCACTTGTAGAATTACCTTGGTTTTTCCCTGATGTGAGGATTTGATTGGGGACCCAAAGGACCAAAAAAGCAACCCCGAATAAAGGGTACAATCCAATATCCTCCTTTCTTTCAGTATTTGAATCTCTACTCCTTGGATCACATAAAACATCCCTGAAATATTACTTCAATTAAGGACTAAGTTGAGAAGTCAAAGATTAATCATCACTCATCAGATTTATACCCACACTCTTCCTGTAAAAAGGTTAAAAGAAATCTCTATTTATTAGGAGGCCCAATGAAATGCTGAAATACTTATAAGCACATGCTAAATGCTGTTCTCAGAATTAGAATTGTTCAAATCAGAGAGATATTTCTGTCTTTTAAGAATTAAAAATAGCTCTGCTTCAATTGAGTATTTTTTCCAAATTGTGATAACCTGGTTTGCCTTTTTCCAATCTTTTATAGATGGTTGGACTGGTGGATTGATACATCAGTAAACTGCTGAACAAAAAGACTCTTCAACGAGTTTATCCCCCTGAACAAATGTGACCAATGGCTTGAATTATCCCTCTAGAAAATGTAAATTTTACCTAAAAATATTGGTGTAAAGCTCTTAGCACGGAGCCTGGTACTCGTTAAACACACCCAATAAGTGGCAGATGATAAGTGTTATCATTATTAGAGGTGGTATAATTCAAATACGATCCTGGGCTGTGTCACCCTAAGAGGTGCACTGGGGGACTTCCCCAGCGGTCCAGTGGTTAAGACTCCACATTTCCACTGCAGGGAGCACGCACGGGTTCAGTCCGTGGTCAGGGAACTAAGATCCCGCATGCGGCTCAGCGCAGCCAAAAACAAATAAATAAATAAGAGGTGCACTGGGTACTCTGTGTACACAAACCTCTGATGAGGCTATCATTGAAAACCAGAAAAGAGAGGAAAAGAATGTTGTCATACAAAAGGCAGAGGTATGTTGTGTGAATGAACCTTGGTCAAGGGAGAATTGAACAGCACATCAGTGTCCAACAAGCCGAAAGTCTAATTAGTCTAAGAGGCACCTAGTAAGCATCCCTGTGTTTCCTTTTTTTTCCTTTCTGTCTTCTGTTGTGTGGGTATGTTTCTTTTTACTTTCAAAAAACATACAATCTTACTTTAATCCCAAAGTCATCATGGCTCAAAATAAGATAAAACATTCAAAAGAATGGTTCAGAGACTCCATGCATAGCCTAATTTAAGCCATTTCCACATTGTTCTGCAGGGGCTTAGCCCAACTGTAAAAGGTCTCATTTGGAAGAATTATGACTTTCAAGTTTCCTAAGACTTGACGTTCCTTTTGTAGTCTGTCTTATGACCATGGACAGAAAAATCTGCATTCAATACAACAGCCATTGTTCATGTGAGAAACCTCTGACTTGACTCAGAATATCCACGATACCAGCTTCAAAGCATCAATCAAGCCTACTTATCTTCAAGGCCAGGCCCCAAACAACACCTCCTCTGTGGTGACTTTCCCACTTAGACAGGACACTGCTTCCACCATGACCCACAGCATGAGAATTTCAACAACAGCGAACTGGCTAATTCTATCCCAGGGGCACAAGAACACGCTGGCAACCCAGGAAGCACACAAATCAGTGGAAATGCCTTTAGTCAGCCATGTCTAAACAATTCTGCTTTGTTCTTAGAATACCTTTGTATTTACTTTAAAAGTAGGGGTGTGTGTGTGTGTGTGTGTGTGTGTGTGTGTGTACACAGCAGGAAGGCAAACATTGTTAGATGAAGAATTAGCAGCAGAATCCTCCAAAGAGGAGAAATCTGCCTTAGTTTAACAAGATACTTTTATTTGCCAATTTGGTTGTAGAAAGATAAGTCTTCAAGGTATGGCCATGATAAGCTGGGAAGGAGGAAAATAAATCAGCAGATGTTTTGGAACTGGGGAAGGCAAGCTATAAAAGAAAAGACAGATATTCAAGGAAAAAGTATGGACAGTAAGGAAAGGAGACTGGAGCCCAAACAAAAGAGGCAAACAATGAAATTTTCCTGAAGGCAAAATATCTAAGACCTTTTAAGAACAAAGGGAGCTTAATAGTTCATTTTATGTTATTCACTGTGCTTCCCTGAAAAGTAATCATCCCCATTGATGGTAAACCTTCAGTGAAATCTGCTATGCAAGCCCTGACTCAATAGAACGACAGAATGTGAAAAGACTAGAGGGGGGCTGTCCCTGAAAGGACAAAATGATGTTGAAGAAGAAGAAGGAAGAGGAAGAGGAGGAGGGAAGGGGGAGGGGGAGGAGAGAATAGAGGAAAGAGAAAGGGTACAAAGAGAGAGAAAACAGCAGAAGCAGAAACACAAAGCCAGTGGTGACTAGAGAAAATATAAGCCATCCCCCAAGGGTCCCTGGAGATTCTGGTGGGGATGCTGGATATTCTATTGTATTCACGTGACGGATCAAGCTACTTTTATTTGAATCTTAAAGAGTCTGACCTCAACTAACTCAAGGACCTAAGGATCACATGGAAGAAGCTGACATAAAGTTTAAACAAAAGCCAAAGAGTCTCATGCTCTAGAGCCTCTCCATCATGGGTTGTCTCCTCTCAGTTGGTAACATTCGTGCTGCTCTCCATGTCACCAGGGAAGATGAGTGGCAGCAGGTTAAAGTAACTGTGGGCTCAAGAATCACAGAGACTCATGTTCAGGTGTCAACTTCATAGCTCACTAGCTGTGCTACCTTCTAGGAATCTACTTGCTTCTCAGTACAATAAAACTAAGAATGGCACCTACATTACACATCAGAACTCTATACTTAGCACCTGTATGTCACAGCCTCTTGAGAAAACTAAATGAGAAAAAGTATATACGGTGTTTTCACATGGTGCCTAGCACATAGCAATTGCTCAAAAAGAAATAGCTAATCCTCCTTTTTTATTGACTATTATTCATTATACCCTTCCAAACCTCTCATTTTTGGCATGTTATCCTCCTGCTTGTTTTTGCCTCTAAAAGTATTGGGTTGGCCAAAAAGTTCCTTCGCTTTTTAAGTAAAAATAAAAGACACATTTTTCATTTTCACCAAGAACTTTATTTTTTTTAATTTATTTATCTTTTTTTGCGGTACACAGGCCTCTCACTGTTGTGGCCTCTCCCGTTGCGGAGCACAGGTTCCGGACGCGCAGGCTCTGCGGCCACGGCTCACGGGCCCAGCCGCTCCGTGGCATGTGGGATCCTCCCGGACCGGGGCACGAACCCGTGTCCCCTGCATTGGCAGGCGGACTCTCAACCACTGCGCCACCAGGGAAGCCCTTCCACCAAGAACTTTACTGAACAACATATTCACCATTTTGTTCCACTACCTTCTGCCATTTTTCAGGCAATTTCATAATTCCATCTTCCCAAAACTTTTTATCTTTTTGAGCAAAGAACTGTTCCAGGTGTCTTCCAGGGAACTGAAATTTTTTCCATTAAGGGAGTTTTGTAAAGACTGAAATAAATGGAAATCTCAAGATGCAATGTCTGGTGAATACAGTGGATGAATCAGAACTTCCCAGCCAAGCTGTAACAGTTTTTGCCTGGTCATCAAAGAAACATGCGGTCTTGCGTTATCCTGATGGAAGGTTATGCGTATTCTGTTGACTAATTCCAGACGCTTTTCGCCGAGTGCTGCTTTCAGTTGGTCTAACTGGGAGTAGTACTTGTTGGAATTAATCGTTGGGTTTTCCGGAAGGAGCTCATAATAGAGCACTCCCTTCCAATCTCACCATATACATAACCTTCATCACCTTCTTTGGATGAAAACCAGCCTTTGGTGTGGTTGGTGGTGGTTCATTTCGCTTGCCCCACGATCTCTTCCATCCCACATTATTGTACAGTATCCACTT
Source organism: Leucopleurus acutus (assembly GCF_964270905.1). NCBI lineage: Eukaryota > Metazoa > Chordata > Mammalia > Artiodactyla > Delphinidae > Leucopleurus > Leucopleurus acutus. The sequence goes on along the minus strand of NC_139144.1, from coordinate 65,982,720 downwards.
TTCATTGCCCGTCACAATTTGTTTTAAAAATGGAGCATTTTCGTTACATTTAAGTAGAGAATCGCATGCGGAAACAGTCAAGAAGGTTTTTTTCGCCTACCTTATGTGGAACCCAAACATCAAAGCGATGAACATAACCAAGCTGGTGCAAATGATTTTCAGCACTTGATTTGGATATTTTGAGTGTGTCGTCTATCTCCCGCACAGTGTAACATTGATTGTTCTCAATGTCTCAGTTTGATCGCTATCAACTTCAACTGGTCTACCCTACTGTGGAGCATCGTCCAGCAAGACATCTCCAGCACAAAACTTCGCAAACCACTTCTGACACGTTCATGTTACAGCACTTTCTCCATACACTGCACAAATCTTTTTTTGCGTTTCAGTTATGTTTTTACCTTTTTTGAAATAATAAAGAATGATATGCCAAAAATGTTGCTTTTTTCTTCCATCTTCAATATTAAAATGGCTATACAAAAATTCACCAATTTTGATAAGGTTTTTTTTTTTAAAGCACGCTGATATGACAGCTGTCACAATACAATCTAACAAAATTTTTTGAATGAAGTTAAAGACAACTAAGCACTACTAGAGCCATCATATGGAAAAAACCAAACGAACTTTTTGGCCAACCCAATTACACTATATTCCTCCACGTGCGTTTACTTCACACGCCTTTAAAATATATTCCTACTAAGTGTCAGATGCCCAGTTAAAGACTGTTTCCCAATACTGTTCTCCCCACAAAAATATATTCCTACTAATCATCGTATGTCCAATTAAAGATGGTTTCTTCAATACTGTTCTCCCCACAAGGGGCTATTATCCCAGGTTGTCCAGTGTACTGGGTTTACGGATACATGGGAAGACAAGAGAAAAGAAAGCTCTGTGGAGGCCCAGAAGAGAGACAAACTCTGTGCACACCTTACACTCGGGTAATCAGAAGAAGGCATTGTCTCTAAGAAGCCACATAATAGCACAATTTGAGAACCTCAAGATAGCAAAGTGGATGACGACTCTCAGCAGAAACTCCAAGAATAAATTACATTGTTCTTTGACCTGCAAACAGTCACTCACCCAAACATTTGGGGCAGCACTGTCCTGGGGGAATGTGGCTAAGGTGCTGAGGACAGGAGAGAATGGGACAGACTTCTCTCACGCACTGTGTCCTGCCTCCCTGAAGAAAAGAGAAAGAGAAAAAAGCACATTTAGAAAAGTACTTGCATATATATATATTGTCTAACCAAGATATCTGGAACAAACCTAGGCCTTTCCTGGTACTGGGTCGCTGGCTCAGATCTGTGCAACTGTCCCCAGGCATCCTTTGATCTTCCCTGTAAGCCCCATGAATGATACCTGTGAGAAGACCGACCACCCCTAAAGAGATGGCGACAGCATCACCTCTCCCCAGTCACCACCACCTTTCTTTACCTTTTCCCCTCTTAAGACCAGCCAACCATCTCAGTTTGCCTGAGATTTGAGGCTTTCAATATTAAAACCAGGGAAGTCTCGCGCAAACCCAAACGAGGTGGGCTCTCTTTCCAAGCCCAATGCAACAAAGCAACTATTGGGGTTTTACTGAGATGTGTCCTCTTCTGTCCTGCTGACAGCTTCCTCCATGAAGGCTTCCCTTCTGGCCACACCTTAAAGGTGTTGCTAGAGTGGCTCAGCAAGGCTCGGATTTGGGGAAGTTAGCCAATCTGCTGAAAATGGATGTACTGAAAGCCAATGTTCGGAAGAACCATTTCACTGAAGTCGCCCAGCTAACCAAACCTGTTTCGATTAAGTAAGTAGAAGGTTTATGATTATCGATATTAGAAGGACTGGCAGAGCTTTAGCAGCCTTGGAAGATGTTCTAGAGCCTTCAAATCTTTCCCTGCCCCTCATCCTTGACCCTTTCTGTCCTCCAGCATCTATCACCTCTGACACCCATTCCTTTCTTCTCTTCCTCAGCATCCCTCCTTCTCTGCCCATCAGCATCTCTCGCCTCTCCAGGATGTGAAGATGAGCATACCAACTCCCCCCTCCCTATCCCTCAGCAGGGACCCCTGTTTTTCCAGCCTCAGCAACTTGTAACTGAATCTTCAGAAAGCTGTAGCAGAAAAAAAGAAAAGTGCTTTCCAGTCAATTTACATCCAATAACTCTGCAAGGCTCGTGTGAAAACCATCCTGTGCACTATGAATTGCTATCAAATTTGGGAATAATTAAGGTTTTTTCTTTAGAAAAATCAGTAAGTTTGGTAGATAGATCACTAGGCAAATGGAATTTCAATGAATTGGCTTCTCTGGAATTTGAGCTAGAAACCAAACTAGTAGACCCTAAAAAGTACCCATTGTCTCAAGCCTGGAATTCCTATCTCGAGAGACCTCAGGAAATGAGGAGCTCATGCTTCAAAGAGTCCTGGGCCTCGCAAGGGAAAGATTCCCTTGTGGCGTTTCCTCACACCTTCCCCAGCACTTTCTGTATTGACACCAGACATTAGCCGTCTGGATCCTTCCCATCCTAGCATACTACTGTCGCCTGTTGTTTCTGCTTTCCCTTCCTGTTCTTGCCATTTTCATTATGATAGTTTATTTTTTGGTAGGAATGGATGAAAAGGGTAGGGCACGTTATGTCTTTTTAAATATTTATTATTTTTAAGCCACTTTAATGTTGGCTTCTTCCCCAAACCAATAGAAAACACACGAAAATACCACAAAAAGCTCTTCTGTTGTTTTTACATTATTTCCAGATCAGCAAGAATCGCTAAAACTCTCCTAGGAATCCCTGGCTGTTCTCAGTGAGGTTCCTCACTCAACTCTGCATAATCCTGAAGTCTGGCCTTTCACCAGACTTCAGAGGCGCATAACCTGAGTCTAGGTCATACTGTGAGGTCTGCCCCAGCTTATACATAAACCACAAAAGTCAAATCTAGAGGGAGGACAGAATGCTCTCTTTAGCTTTTAATTTCAAAGAAGTTCATCTGCCAGCAACTTCCTAAAATCATGAAGCCTTGGGCCACACGAGGTTGCCTGGGTGTCAGCTTCTCTTAGGTGCACAGAAAACGTATTCTTTTCATGGATATTCTCTGTTCTTGTTGGATAAGCATCTATTTTTCAAGCATATTTTAAAATGAAAATTTAAGAAAAATATTGCATAACTGCATAGCCGTTAACTTGTCCAACACACTGGAAAGCCGGCCAAAGACTGTGTGTACTCCAGTAATTTTCCTTACAATAAGGTCAAAGAGTGAATTTTGCATACATAATACAACTGCAGTTTGTGTTTCCCAAGAGTCTGTTAAAGTAACTTGAACTCCAATCTGGGTTTGCTGGTTTGGTCAGGTTTTATTTTGTTTGGGTTGCAGTACTGTAGCATAGCCCAAGTCCCAAGGCTGCATTCCAATTAATACCTCCAAAGAAAGTCCCAGGCCCTTTCGGCTCACAACCTGCTTCTGTGATTTCAACTCAGCAGGGACTCTGGTTAAACTATAAGCTGGGGCTCTGCTGTAAACTAAGAAAGTTAAAATAGCAGAAATAAATATGTCTGGTTCTAAAAATGTACTAATTCCTATTGTAACCGCACTAACTCAGGCTCTATCAGATTATCACCATCGCTTTCTAATTGGCTTCCCTGCCTCAACTCTCTTACACTAAACTATCCTGGGAGGTTCAGTATCTCCAAGACTCCTTTCCAGCATCCAACCACTGTTTCATTCTTTGATCAAAGACTTATTCAAGGTCTACCATATGTTGGGGATACAGCAGTGAATATAACATACAAAAATCATTCTTTATGGAGCGTGCCCCCATGCTAAGGTGGGGGATGACTTACCACTGCATTCAGGAGGAAGTTCAGCCCACTTAAGCTAAAAGTCAATGTAGAAGTGAGTATGTGTGTGTAGAATCCTTTTTCTCCTGACACAGAGCCCATCTACATCCCTCAGACTCCCTTGCAGCTAGGGGTGGTCAATGGGAGGTAGATGAAAATAATGTAGAACACTTCCAGGCCTGACTCATGAAAATCTCTCCCATTCAAAGCACCATGCTCTCACTTTCTCTCCCGACTGGAAGGAGAGCCAGCTGAATGGTGAGAACAGCAAGAACCTTGCAACAAAGTGAAAGAGACTGCTTCTCTGAGTCACCATATGGAAATCTACCCACTAAACACGTGCAAGGAACTGTTAAATGAGCAAGAAATAAATTTTATTTTGTTAAAACACGCAGATGCATTAGTTCTTTGTTACTGCAGTTAGGCTACTTTGTCAAGATACCCCATAATCTTCTCTCTCATCTCCTTTCCTCCCAACACCAACACAGAGAGAGGGTTCCTGTGTATCTTGTTTCTTTCCTGTCCCCAAGAACATCTTATGCCTTCTATCTTCTTTCTACATGCCTCTTTCCCTCTCTCCCCCCATCATTAACCCCTATGGAAATCGGGCTTCACTCAAGGTCTATTTCACACCTCTTCTCATCTGCGAAGTCTTCTAGATGCCTTCATTTCCAAGTAACCTCCTCCATCTTCCCATACCTCTTCTTTTCTCATCTGTATTCCTGTATTTTTGACACATACATAAACGTTTAACCCTGAGAGACACTGGTTTTGCCTCTAAGCTAGATTATGGTACGGGCAGGAACCAGTCTTTTGAGCCTAATATCCTTCAAGAGAGTAATGGGGGCTTCCCTGGTGGCACAGTGGTTGAGAGTCTGCCTGCCGATGCAGGGGACGCGGGTTCGCGCCCCGGTCCGGGAAGATCCCACATGCCACGGAGCGGCTAGGCCCGTGAGCCATGGCCGCTGAGCCTGCGCGTCCGGAGCCTGTGCTCCGCAATTCAAGAGGCCAAAACAGTGAGAGGCCCGCGTACCGCAAAAAAAAAAAAAAAAAGGAGAGTAATGGGCTCAAGGAAGCATCTCAGTAAAAATTCGTTGAATGAAAGGAAGAGTCGCCACACAGAATGAGCTCCAGAATCCAGATGAATTTTTCAGAGCACTTTAACTACAGGGTGCTGATCAGATGGCAGAGTTCAGGGCTGTCTGCATCCCCTTACCTTTGTATCTCCTTGGGTTTTGAATATTTTGGGTACCAATTAAACGTTGGTGCTGATACTTCAAAAAGCAACACTCCACTTCAATTTGTAAAGCTGGCAGGATTCCTAGTATTCCATGTATTTTTGTCAAATGTTTGAAAATTTCTAAATGGTTAAAATGCATAAGGACTAATGCCTATTCCCATCTGGTCAACAAGAAGAGGCAAGCTAGGAACTTCCACCATACTGGTGAGTTACAATTTTCACCATTTGCCATTCCTTGAGAAGGCAAGTTTGTTCTTTAGAAGTGGTCCTTTGTTCTAATTACATATGTGAGTGCTTCTCCAAAAGTAGCTGTTTTTAAAAGAAAAACATGAAACTTGTTCCAGGTCTATTTTCTTATTTTTGTTTTAGCTGATTTAGTCAAGAACACAATTGCTCTGTGTCAAAGTTTACCCTAGAGCAAGAGTTCTGTTGCGTAATAATAATAAAAAAAATCTATCTTCCTGAATATAGTGATGAGTGCAAGATGATAAAACCACAGCCATGTGCATGCAGGATGCTTCTCCCACCCCTGAGGGCTGCTGAGAATTGGGGGCTGGAAACCTTTCTGTAGCATGTGACATGGCACTCATCCCTTGACCGGGAAACAGAGTGTGGGCCCCTAATGGGAGGCGGGGGGAAGCACAGCAGTGCATTGCTAACCGGTTACAACCAATCAACTACACTCAACCACATTCTGGAGCAGTTTTTTTCCCAATGTGCAATTGCTTGAAGAAAATGGACTTCTCCATTGATTCTAGATAAACATGGGGAAAGTGGGAGAGAAAAACTGGAGGGGTTAGTGTAGGGGAGAAATACATCTTGGGTGCAAAGAGTTCATGTGTGACCCATAACTCTTACATCAAAATAGCCAGTGGTATAGAGCTGACCTGTGAGCAGAGCACCAACTCTGAATTACAGGTTAGGTCAAAAATCTTTCCCCAAAGAAATGGATGTCCTTATCCATGCCTCTCTTCAACCTGGAAATTTATTTTGGTAAAGTTGCGGAGCATGACAATTACTCCAGGGGTAAAGGACTTGGTTCTTGGCCAGTGCAGAACAGGAAATCCAAGCAGAAGAGAGGCAGCAGGAGAGCTGTGAGGCTGAGGGAGCAGAAGTAGAGTGGACAAAGGCAGAGATGTCACCTGCAAATTATAGTGGGTGATAAGCCCACTACGATGGGAGAGAGAGAGAAAGAGAAAGGTATATATAGATACACACACACTACATAGGCATATATGTATACACCACATGGCATAATAATTTGTGTGGGAGGTTGTGAGACTTACCCACTAGACTATGGCTTTTCAACTTTGGCATTATTGATGTTTTGAGTCAGATAAGTCTTTGTTTCAGGAGGCCATTGTGTGCATCGTAGGATGTTTAGCAACATCCCTGGCCTCTATTCACTAGATGCCAGTATCTCCCTTCATCCCCTGGTTGTTATAAACAGGAACGTCTCCAGACACTGCCAAATGTCCCTGGGGGACAAAATCAATTCCAGTTGAGAACCACTGCACTAGACCAACGTTTTCGCAAGCCACAGTCCAGGAATCTGCATTTTTAATAACTTTCCCAGCTGAGTTGGATGCTGCTGTCCAAGGCACTGCATGTTGCAAATGCCTCACTAACAGGAGCTTCCAGCGAGCAGGGATTAAAGCTTATTTCTCTTGTGAGTTTCTCCAGCAGCTAGTGCACATCACAGCTTGTAACATGTGATCGAGACATGTGTTCTCAATGATGGAGAACATTTTTCAGGTGGAGGGGTTCTCTCTGAGAGAAGAATCGGGCCCCATTTCACCTCTCTGGTAGCTGAAGGCCACTTTTATTCAGGCTTGTGGAGGCAGAGGGTAGGAGGGAAGGAATGGGTGCCTGCGATGGATGGGATTGAATTGTGCTTCTCCAAGGCATCTGTGCTGAGTCCAATTCAGCCTTTATCATCACCATCTGTGTGGATCCTGGAGACGCTCGACCCCGAGAAGCTGAACATTATGCTATGCATGGGTTTTTGTTTCCAAGTCATAAAACAAAACTCAACTTCGATTCTACACAAAGAGTCAAGGATATGTCAGCAAAGCTTGACCAAGATATTTATTTTGTCCCATGAAAATCTTGTGCAAACAATGACCCCTGAGAAGTGCCCACTGGGCTGATAAAAACAAAAACCTTTTTTTTCCTTCACAGTCAGAAAATCAAGACCTGCTTTAAGAGTCAGCCCGAGCCAAATTCCTTTTATTTTTCCCATCAATTAATGTTTCTCAGTCCAATTGTATTGTTGTTTTGGTTTCCTACTGCTGCTGTAACAAATTACCACACAGACTTAGTGACTTAAAACAGCACACATTTATAATCTCACAATTCTGGAGGTCAGAAGTCTGAAATCAATTTCCCTGGGCTAAAATCAAAGCGTCGGCAGGGCTGCATTCCGTCTACAGACTCTACGGAAGAGTCTGTTTCCTCGTCTCTTCTGGCTTCTAGGCGCTGCCTGCCTCCCTTGGCTCATGGCCTCCTTTCTCCGTCGCCAAAGCCGTCAGTGTAGCGTCTTCAAATCTCTCTCTGACCCTGGCCCTTGCTTCCGTTACCACATCTCCTCTGACTCTGACCCTCCTGCTTCCCTTTTATAAGGACGCCTGTAAAAAGGGCCCATCCAGATAATCCAGAATAATCTCCCCATCTCAAAATCCTTAACTTAATCATATCTGCAAAATCCCTTTTGCCATATAATGTGACAGTCACAGGTTTGGGGGATTAGGATGTAGACATCTTGGCAGTCAGGGAGCCATTATTCTGCCTAACAAAATTATTATTAAAGAAATGACATTTAATTTCACTGTACAGTCCCAGATGTAATATTCCAGGTCTAATGTCACTACAACACACTATAATAACCTGTTCTATCAGCCTTTCCCTCACTGAACAAGCCAGTTTTTTCCCATGTTTTTCTGAAAGGAAAAGATAGCCAGGAATCTCAGTTTAAACCCCGGTCATATGATTGCTGAACTGAACACGTTCGTCACTTCCTGTGTGTTCTTCTTCCTATGCTCATCTCTAGGTATTTCATTCTACCTTTCAGAAGGTGACATTCAATCCAGACAATTTGATTTTCTCACCTTATTCACTCTCTCCTTGTTGTCACAGGCCGCGATCGTAAGTGCTGCTGGACGTCTTCAGGAGCAACTTTTTGGTGTTAAGGAAGGAGGACACCCACCCTGTTTGCCAACAGGTCTCTTCAGGGCCCTTAAATTGAAGTTCCCACCAAATTGTATGACGTGTCACCCTCTGGTCCATGCCAGTGAGCCCTGCAGGAACTTGAGTGTCCTCTGATGGCCAGACAGATGACTCCCAGAGGGTTTGACTGTGTTCATCCTATTCAGAGATACTTGCAGGGAATTACAGAGAAACTCCTGCATGGCCTCAGCTGGGCGGGGGTGGTGGGTTGTGTGGTACCACAGCCAGGCCTCCCCTGCTGCCAGCTCAAGGCTTATTTTCAGCCCAGGTGAGCAGGACCAGCCCAGCTATGGAGACAGCAGTGGACTTCAAGGGCCCACGGAGGCAGAGTCAAAGGTCATAATTTTGTGCAATAAATATTAGAGTCATAAATAAATAGGTGATGTAAATGTGTTTATTATTTCTTCACTAACACCGTTTTCAAAGGGGGTTTCCGTCTTGTGTTTGCTTAAGCCTCATATTTAAAGGTGAAATTCCTGTCTTCCTCTTTGGGTCCTTGTTCTTAGCTCTTTCTTGTCACTTAGCTGCATGGCAGGGCTTTGTGTTTTTTGTTTGTTTGTTTGTTTTTAATGTTTCTGCGTTGAAAAAGAAAATTTCAAACTTCTTCCTCTTCCCCTAACGCAGCTTTCCACGCAGGCAGACACACAAATCACTGATAAGACTGGGATACTGCTAGAGGCAAATTCCAACTGGTTGGGGGTTTCCACAAATATTTGACTCCTTTCTTTGTCGATTATAGAAGCAGGAAGATAAGACCACCCTGGAGGACCGAGATCTCTGAGCAAATGCCCTGAAACATGAGGGATAAGGAAGGAAAGCCCTGGGAATTAGAGCAGAGTTGCCAGCCCTGGTTCATCTGGTGTCTGCAGGTAGGTATTGAAGGCTGAGGGACAGTTGCAGCAGAAATGATCTGCCCTGAAGGATGCGATGCCTCTTTCCAGGGCTCAGTGAGCAAAGAGGTAGGACTTGCTGATAAGGGCCCTGAGAATCTGGCCCTGCCTTACTGGCAAGCATGGGGGTTCCCTCTCTGAAACAATCAATAAATAAACAAACAAATCCACAGGAGAACACCCTCCTGATGTTTCAGATTCCCAGAGACCTCCCAGACCACCCCGGTAGGACATTTCTCAACTGCCCTCCAAAGAAAAAAAAAAAAAAACAGCAAAAGAAAGAAAGAAAACGAGCCCTCTTCCTTTTCTTGCCATTTTTATCAAAGTTCAACCTTTCATCATCATGTAGGTAGTCAAAGCTGTTACAAGCCTACTGCTGACACATCAAACGCTTTATCTACAGTCTGGCCCAATTCCAGCGAGATGAAAAGCACGATCATTCAGAACTCACACCTCCTGTGAGTTATGAGCCATTCCTGAAAGGAAGGAAATAACACCATTGTGCAGGAGAAAGGGCATTTTTCATGTCCCCCAGGCTGTCTACACCGCAGCAAAGCTGGATATGCGCTAAGGAGGAAGCCATACGAAAGCCTTTGATGGACGCAAGCGTCTCTAGAAATACTGACCCACAGACAGAAACCCAAGCATTGCTGATGGACTGCTCCTCTAAAACCTTTCTGTTGACCTTTAAGTTTTTGGATACCACATACTTCATATATTGTTTTATTTTGTTTCCACAATCTTTCGTTTGGATTTCGGCATCATTTGCCCAAACTGGGTTGAGAGTTCACTGAGGGCAGAAGCTGTGTTCATCTTTCTTCTGTCTTTCTCAAGTACTTCTGTCTTCCCAGCTCCACAGAGAGACCAGAGTAACGTCAGAAGTGTTTGGTTTTCAGTTAAACACCTACTTGTTGGGGTGACAGTTAAAACTGGAATAACTCAAAAACGTTTGTGCTCCAGTAATGTTTCCTAAGGCCCCAAAATATCTGTCGCCTTGAAATAAACTAATCTTAATTAAGATAAATCTGGATCCCCTTATTGTATTGACAAAATGAGACTTAGAAGTCTTTGAGATAGTTCATAAATATAGTATGACTGAACACACTACAGAAAAATAAGATTACATTTAAACTTTGTTTTAATTTCTGAATAGCAATTGATGAGGCACAGCATTTTGGCTTTTGTTCATCCATGCGACACACATCTGAGTTTCTGTAACGTTAGACACTGTGGTCTTTAAATGAAAATTTTCAGAATCTCCATTCAATATACATTACTATGTGCAGTTCTCTACTTTGTATCAAGTGGCAATTCCCTAAAATTCTAACAAAATCTAAAATGCCATGAGTACAACAACCATGGAGTCCAATAAACACTCTGGCCTCCATCAGGGGACACTGTCCAGGGAGACTATAAGTTCCTGGAACTATTCATTCAAACCAGTGATGCCCCCCAGGTACTGGTCTTGTCAACCACTTCTAAGTTTGTGTTTTGAGACAATCAGGCTGTAACTCAATCTTGGCAAGCTTTTGGGATAACAGTAATCTAGGCCCAATATGATCAAAGGAAAAGAAGCATACAAGCTGTTGGAAACAGCTGTGGTGGAGGGCTCCCAGCTCGTGTTCTGACATGTTTGGGCAAGTCCAGGGGAAGAGAGAGGTTCACCTGTTTGTCTTCTTGTGCGAGCAAACCCCATCTTAAGGGAGGACGAGATGCAGCACAACAGAAGCCCCAAGTTACTGAGCCTAGTTACAGAAGGAAGGTATTACTGTAAACATAGCTTGGCATCTGTCACTCATGTCATCCCAAGTCCACTGCCATGGATGTCCATGTTGGTCCTGGGGAAGAAAGATGCTGAAAGTAAAGCCTAAAAGAACTGTGAAATATTCAAGTACAGGCCCACGGATTTGGGATTCCTATAATTGAGTAAAACACACAAAAAGGAAAATGGAATTGGTCCTTCTTTCCCACTTCCCCTCCACATTGCTTGTCGTTGGAGGCCTCCAGGATATTAGTGATATTGTGTAATTCAAGAGGGGGTAAGCAGCATCTATGCCAGGCTGAGAATCAAAGTGCGTGGAAAAATGGTGGCAATGCCAAACAGAGGGGACAATGGCAGACAGACATGGGAGAAGATGGAATCTTGTCCAGCACAGAAAAGAGATATTTCCTCTATTACTTTCTAGGAAGGCTGGCCATCTTCCTAGAAAGATGATCAGTGTGGGCAATATCTAGTATAAAATAGCACCTATAGACAAAGCATAGGTATATGCTTTGGCAAATGGACTCATATATTGGCCAGGCAGAAAGAGGAAGTGTTTGGCCTCTTGTAGAAACAATGAGTTACGTTAAATCGAGCTTCTCCTGGAATAATCTTAGGCGACGTTCAGAAGCATTGTCTTGTAGTCCTGGCCAGAACATGCTTTAGAGAAGCCGGAAGAGAATAGGTACCTCAGAGAGGCAGCAGCTGGGTGAACAGTTTACCAGGTCATGTACGAGGTCTGAGTGGATAGCAGCTCTATAACAATATGACAATATGCCTAGCAACCCCCGAGGTTTTAATCTCAGAAGGATAAAGAACAATAGATGGGACAGGTCAAATCCTTAACCCTAGTAAAAAGAATGAAAAAAAAGTTCTACCTGAGCAACATGATTAGTACCTTATTTCAGAAAATGATACAGAAAGACAGCAGTTCAGGCAATAGCTAGGACAGAAGTTCAGGGGCTTGCTGGAACCACCCTAAATGCTTCAATGAAAACCAAGGACAGTTTCCATGGTTCCTATGAAGCTAATGGCAGAAGAGTGGAAGGCCACCTTTGATTGGAAATCAGGGGAAGGCCGATCCACTGAAAATACCTGTCAGGACTTTAGCGGTGAGTGGACCAGAGACAAGCAACTCAGAACACACACAGGGGCTCTCTTTAAAGACCAGTACTGAAGAGGAATATTTGAGGGGTAAATGTCCAAGACTCAGGGAGACAGTGTTTCAGAAATACCGACCATTTTAGGGACTTTCTTGGTGGTGCAGTGGTTAAGAGTCCGCCTGCCAGTGCCGGGGACACGGGTTCGAGCCATGGTCCGGGAAGATCCCACATGCCGCGGAGCAACTAGGCTCATGCGCCACAACTGCTGAGCCTGAGCTCTGGAGCCTGCGAACCACAAGTACTGGGCCCGTGTGCCACAACTACTGAAGCCCACATGCCTAGAGCCAGTGCTCCACAACGGGAAAGGGCACCACAGTGGGAAGCCCGCGCACCGCAATGAGGAATGGCCCCTGCTCGCCGCAACTAGAGGGGGCCCACAAGCAGCAACGAAGACCCACGCAGCCAAAAATAAAAATTTAAAAATAAACATAAAAATAAAAATACCCACCATTTTATTATACCAGGTCAACTAGAGGATGATGGCAGTGTCTTGAAAACAAGCAGATTAAGTGAAAGTTTACATACTGAAGGTGGAACATCCAGCCCTTTTTTGACCAGGAAATCTAGAGGGTCACTTTTTAAATTGAACCATGCTATGTATAAAGAGCTTTATCAACTACTAAAGTTTGGATGCCAAGGTCAGAGAACTGATATAAACAAGTAGCTCAAACTATATGACTAACTCATGATCAGAACATTCCTAGTTCAGATTGGTTGAATACATTTTTAATCTAAAGAGTGTCTGGCATATTCTCAAGTGTATAGATTATAGATAATGCCCTTGCAGTGAAAGATTTCCCTTAATTTTTAGACAAGATATAAAATTTTATGTGTTCTAAGTAACTATCTGATAAGGTCTGTTCAGGGACTCTGTGAGTGAGACACCAAGACAAAATGTTTCCACCTCCCCTCCAAAAATTGCGAAGGTGGAAAATACACTTACATTTATGTTATACATTTCACTTAAAATACATCTTGTGCAAAAAAATACACTCATGTGCAAGGACTATTTTGTGTTTTGGGGCTGGGAAGATGTTTCCAGTGGTTTAGGACAAAGACTATGATCCACTGACCTTCTAACTGGTTTAGCCTGAGGTAGCCTTTAGGCTCAAGTCTCACTCCCTCTTTTGCAAACCCTCCCAGGGAGACTAAGTTTGAAGTCACAAGTGGCCCATTCTCTGGGATCAATTCTGCCTGGAAAATGGTTGCCCTCATTTAATAAAATATGCTATGGGCAACCACAAAATCCATAGTCCTCAAAGGGTCTAATAAGTTTCACTTTCAAAAACAGAGAAGTTCTTAACACTTGCAAATGAAAGGAGCAGTATTGCACCAAAACTGTGCATAGCAAATATTTTAAATGGTTCTCTTCACAAACATTCCTAACTCCAAAGGGTAACAGGAATGAAGGAGGAGAGCCTCAGATACACATGTATCCCAATGTTTTGGGCAAAAGACTGCAAACCCTAATGAAGAGGCCATTTCCTTCATCGAATACTTAGATGTGAGGTCTCTGCACTGAAACAGTCTCTCAGAACTCCAAATCTGATCTATTATTAGAGTTGTAGAACTAACAATATCCATGCATGTGGAAACGATACCAAATTCCTGATAATGGGTGATGAATCAAAAATCTGGGGGAAAATAATGACTTTTTAAATGTTTATGAAATCCTAGTTCATGAAGGCATGAACCTTCACTGCCTCCCTGTGCCTAAGCTCAGTACAAACACAGGAAGTTTCCAGAGTCTAAATTTAGAAGGAAAACTGGAAACCCACATGGTTCAAAGGAACAAATCCTGGGGTTAAGGGCCCCCTCCCAACCCGGTTGATCCCTTACTACTTTGCACTCAATTTACTTTACTTCTCTAAGTTTCAATTTCTTCATCTGTAAATTAGAAAAAAACAACAATACCCACTCTCACAAATTCATATAAAGAATAAGATGATGGAGGTAAAGGTTTTAGCTCAGTGTCTGGTACACAAATAAGTGCTCATTAAATGCTTAGTTCTTACGAATACCTAGGGTCAAATTAATTTTAAATCCCAGCCAGCTCCATAAATTAACAAACGAGTGACCTTGGGCAGTTTATTTAATCTGAGTCTTGGTTATTTAGTGAATGGCATTTACTAAACAATGCCATTTTCCTTACAAAGCTGTTGTGAAATGTACTTGAAGTGTCCCGCAGAACTTAATCTATAAAAGTTACTGATAAAAATGAACCTTCGGCACCCTCAACCCCACCCTGCTCTCTTTAGGATTAGCCATTTAAAGTATGTTTCACTGGCCCAGAGAACAGGGCTGTGAAAGGTACAGGGCTGCGGTGACTTTTCCTCTGAAATAGTTGGAGAACATTTGTGTTTTCCTTGGCACCAGGAACACATGGAGTAGTCTTTGGGGTGCACAGTAGTGTATGCATCGCCCATGTATTTGCATAAAATTTCAAAGCACTTTCTTGATATATGCAGTATGACAGCCGCTGTCACAATGTATTTATATAAGTTCTGTGTGGATTTTATAAAATAAACTTGCAAATGTTTGTTTTCCTAAGGAGGGGTGTGTTTGGGGGTTGGTAGGGATAATCATTTCATCTCCCTCTAGAAGGTAACACATGCTGGCACGCTCCCTTGCTCCATGATCACACATAGGCTGGTGTTCCCTACGAACATGTGAGGCAACCCCACAGATATAGTAGGTCACTGTACAACCATTTTAAAAATGCTTTCTCTGTAAAAAACAGCATTGATGGGCACCATAACCACAATCCACCTGAGGTCTAGAGGGAAGGATAAAAGAATTGGCTGTGATTTCTAGCACACTGAATCCCGCAGGCAAATTGTCATACCCCCAGCTGGCTGTCCATCTTTCCAATGAAGGAGTTAGTCACATGTGAAAGACAATGGCAATTCCTTACCAACACATGCCAACATTTACCTCAGCCTTCTTTCAGACCACTGGAAGGATTTTCTGGATTGGCCAAATCTCTCCATCAAAAGTATCAAGGTAATTGATATTCAATTATCTCCTATACCATTTCCTAAACTAGTACTTTGTGGAATTCTGTTTCATAAGAGGTTAACTAGGGATTCCATGACACGAGACTCCTGCCAAGAAATGAGTAAGGTTGTGTTAAACAAAGTTAAATAGGAATTTTTTATTGCAGGTCTTTTCTTATCCTGTAATTCATATGAATAGTCAACAGGGAGAATATAGGAGACGGTTTCTCAAGCTTATTTGACCACAGAACCCTTTTGTCATGGCACCTGGACATATTCGGGTACAATATAAGGAGGAAAACAATTTGGAAAATGCTAGTCAACTTCAACTTACTACTGTATGTCTATCCTAAGAATTTACAGCTATGGAATCCTTCCTCCTTGTCGCAAATTTCTTGATGACAATTTTAGGTTAAACAAGTCCTTATATTGAGCAATCAGTATTCCTTAATTGAACAACCAATTCTACTCCCCAAAGCCTTCCCCTCCATAATTACTATATTAAATAATATGCTCTTCAAATTCAATTTAAGATTTAATTTTTATAGATTCCAAAAACCACTCTGACAGTGCCTGTTGGTTGGTTGGTTTTGTTGATTTTTTCAGGATTATCTTGATTTTTTTCAGAACATTTATACATGTTACAACAGAAAAACAAGAATTCTAGGCTTCAACATGGCTCTTTTCCAGTTCTGTAAACCAGGTCACCCTACCAATGTCTGGCATTTCTAAAATATTTATAAATACTATAGTAGGAAAACTCCATCTCCCACATCCTCTGAAAACATAGCTGGCTACAAATTCCCCAGGCATGCTCTGTGGGCTATGTGGTTTCCATGACTTTAAAAGGGGTATTTGTAGGATATGCTGAGGAATATTTCTGCCATGTCTTTCTTGCCTTTTTTTTTTTTTCTTTGCCCAGCAAACTTGCCCCCCAATCCCTGCCTCTGGGTGGCCTTAAAATAGTGACACGTTGTAAACAAATAGAACCCTGATAGATTCCTCTGTAGGTGGTAATGGCAGAAACAAGGATCCAAGGAAAAGGCATGTTTACTCTGTAGCTCCCTTTCAGTGGGACCTCATGGGACCACAAGGGAGGCTGTGACAGCCCTGAACTGGGTTAGGCCAAGGAGCTGCTTAAACAGAGTAAAACAAGGCAGGAGCTTTGAGGATCATGCAAGGACACCAGGCTGGGAGCAGCCAGAAGCATCAGTACCCTTCCCAGGGCTTCTCCTCCACTGTTTCAAAGAGGCAGGGGTCAAAAGAGCATGAATTTCACACCCATCTCCAGCCCCTCATTGCCCTGATATTGAAATTAAAATAATAATATCAACAAGACGTTATTTTTAGAAAGTATGAAAGGTTTGAAGCAGCTTCCTCATTAATCTATTTTCACTGTTACTCGTGACCTTCAAATTTGTCCCAACGAGCACACAAATTTTACATCTACAGTCAAGGACTGTCTCTTTTTTTTTTTTTTTGCGGTACACGGGCCTCTCACTGTTGTGGCCTCTCCCATTGCGGAGCACAGGCTCCGGACGCACAGAAGGACTGTCTCTTTTGTTCACCACTATATTCCCAGTGTCTACCACAATGTCTTTTTAAAAAATAAATAAATAATTACAGCTTTTGCTGATAAACTGCAATACCACTGGGTAAGCCACCTTCCTCACTTAGAATCCCAGCAAGAAGTTTTCATGATTTTTCATAATTAACATTTTATTGCCCATTTAATAGTCCATTGTATTGATGATATTCTTTATGATGAACTCATAAACACGCCCTCCAAATTCCAATTCTGTCTCTAGATAAGATAGGTTCACACACAGAATCATTCAGGCCAGCGACCATAGCCCCGGCTGGCTGTGCATGTATCCTCATAAAGGAGTTAGCCAGATGTGAAAGACAATTTGTCTGTGACTGCACACCAGCTCCTCTCTTGCCCTTCAGGTAGGAGGAACCCGTGGCTGGTGCCTGCTCCCGGGTGATAGTGTGCCTATCTGAAAGCCTCTAGATTGGGGCCAGCAAAGATTCCTTATGGGCACTTCTGGACAGACACCCAGAAACCAATGGACAATGGCAATGCTAAGAAAACTGGGGGGGAAAAAATTAAAAATGATTTGCTTTATATTTAAACTAGATATGGATTCCTAATCTGGACCATATGTGGAAAACATAGCTTAAACCAATGGTTTTCAGACTTTTTAACCTCAGGATCCTTTTATACTCTAAAAGGTTAATGAACCTACCAAAGAATTTTTGTTTACATAGGTTTTATCTATTTATCAATATTTACTGTATTAGCAATTAAAACTGAGAAATTTTAAAATCTGTTCATTGTTAAATAACAAAAATTCACTATATTAACATAAACAACACACTTTTATGAAAAATAACTATACATTCCAAAACAAAAACAAAAAAATAGTGAGAAAAGTGACACTGTTCTACCTTTTTGCAAATCTCTTTAATGTCTGGCTTAATAGAGGATATTGGGTTTTTCTATTTGCTTCTTTCAATTTATTGCAATATGCTGTTTCGGGTGCAGTTTATAAAGAAAATGCAGCTTTACACAGATACGTAGTTGGAAGATAGAGGTCGATTTTAAGAGCCATTTCATATAATTGTGGATACTATTCTTTGATATTATACCAAAATCCAAAAATCTTAAAGGTTGGTTGTAATATGGAATTAAAAAACATATCTTGTCCTTTCAGTGGAAATTTTTCTCACGCATGATTTTTTAACTCTATGCATTGGTCCTTTGGGAAGTATTGATTTAAGCAGATCTTCCAAATGTTAGTATATTTCATTATCAAATAGCAAAAAGAAATAACATTTATTATCATCTTTTACCTATTCAGAAAAAGTCTTTAAGTATAAAAAAAATCTGTCAAGCTCACAGGGGCAATAAATTTTTCCCAAAGTCAAATTATCACATGAAAACTAAACTTTTATCACTGGTGACTTAGACTGTCATTTACGTCTTTAAAGTGACATGCTCACAAATTTTTTTTTCGAGAAGATGTCTGCCAAATGCCCAAGTAAAAATGGAGTTCCATTAAAAAAAAAGTCGTTGGACTACCATACGACCCAGCGATCCCACTACGGGGCATATACCCTGAGAAAACCATAATTCAAAAAGAGTCATGTACCACAATGTTCATTGCAGCTCTATTTACAATAGCCAGGTCATGGAAGCAACCTAAGTGTCCATCGACAGATGAATGGATATAGAAGATGTGGCACATATATACAATGGAATATCACTCAGCCATAAAGAGAAACAAAATTGAGTTATTTGCAGTGAGGTGGATGGACCTAGAGTCTGTCATATAGAGTGAAGTAAGTCAGAAAGAGAAAAACAAATACCGTATGCTAACACATATATATGGAATCTTAAAAAAGAAAAAACAACATGGTCATGAAGAACCTAGGGGCAGGACAGGAATAAAGACACAGATGTAGAGAATGGACTTGAGGACATGAGGAGGGGAAAGGGTAAGCTGGGACAAAGTGAGAGACACTACCAAATGTAAAACAGATAGCTAGTGGGAAGCAGCCACATAGCACAGGGAGATCAGCTCGGTGTTTTGTGACCACCTAGAGGGGTGGGATAGGGAGGGTGGGAGGGAGACGCAAGAGGGAGGAGATATGGGGATATATGTGTACATATAGCTGATTCACTTTGTTATAAAGCAGAAACTAACACACCATTGTAAAGAAATTATACTCCAATAAAGATGTAAAAAAAAAAAACTTCAATAAAGTCAGCAAAAACTCAAAAAGAAAAAAAGTGGTTGGTTCTGCTCACAATTCAAATAAACACCTAAGTGGTTTTTTCTTTAGATATCCACTATATTTCAATATTCAGCAGACTTTTTTAACTTCCCATATTAAAATGATGTGTATTCAAGGGTCAGATTTAATAAAAACAAATAATATTTAGTTTCATCATGAACATTTTTAACTAAAAATGGCTTTTTTAAAAATTGAGAGTACACGGTGGTGACCAATACAATGACCACTTTGGGGCCATTGCCTTGATCAGTGCTAAGGCTCTAGCACTTTTACTCACCATCAGTGCAAATGTGAACACAGCCCCCCAAAAAGGCAAATAATATCTTAGTATTATGATAAAAATAGGTTTGAACTCATAAACCCTCTGAAACAGTCTCTGGGACTCCCAGGGGTCCATGGACTACACTTTGAGAACCGCTGACTCAAATGCTTTGACTTTTACATTCTTGAGGTCTACCTCCATGAAGTAATTCTTATAACCATGATAAACAAACCAAAGTACAGCAGCACATTTGGGTCACAGAACTGAACTCTATGGTCCCAGGGTAACACTGTACATCATCACTTAAATCGGCAAGTTCACTTTAGTGGACTGTAATGCCATATGGACTATGGAGCAAAAAAAAAAAGGGGCTAATCAACACCACCCACAGAGCCAGCCAGATCTGAGCAATCAAAGCCTGAGAACACCAGTTCTGTTCCAGTAAAACTGTCAAGAATCCATATTAGTCATTTACACCCATATTTTCAGGTATTCGGTAGAAAAAAGAAAGCCCTTTGTGTGGGTTAAAAAATGAAGTATAAACCTAGGAGGCAAGCCTGAGAAAGAGCAGATGCTTATGTTTCTAGAGTTTGTACTTTTTCTCTAAAAACACATCTGTCATCAACTTCAACTTAGAAGACCAACAAAGTACTTTTATAAATAAACACAGTGGCCATTTTCATTTTAGTGACTCTGAATTCTTGGTAATCAATCTGAGGGCCACGAAATGCCAGCTGACTTTTCTCCAATATGCTTTAGGCAGGGTGTCCTCACAATGGTCATTGTCTTGAGTAAACCAGAACCTACTGCTGAATTCAACAGCATGGCACCTTTAGCTACTTGCTTAGAATGTTTACCTAAGGAAAACTGAATGGTAAGTTTCCGTACACCCCTCATTTCAAAATCCAAGCAATCCTTGTGTTATGTTGACACACAAAGAAGAAATAATCCAATGGAGAGCCTATGATTCATAATGATGAGGGTAGATGAAATGTCTGATTATCTAATAAAGTCAACCTTTGACTCTGCCTGGTCCTGTTCCCCCACCGCTGCTCCAAATCTACCTATCTACCCAGAGCCATGGCCCCATCCCACTTGCCAGACCAATCAGAGTAAAAGAAAGTAGGGGGTCAACCAGCCTTAAGCCCTTTACTTTCCCATCTCCTTGGAGGTACTTGGTACAGGATCACCTTTCTCACTAGCCTAGACCAGGAGGTCGCGTTGTAATGCTCAACCCAAAGGAGGGGATCTGGAATTGTTTCTGACACTCCAAGTGTTCTTGAACCTTTATCCTGACACCTCCTTGTCATGGGCATCCCCTGCCTTCTCAAACTCCTTGGAGCTGGACAAGCTAACGGATAAACCCTATTTCAGCTTCCAAACATAAAAGCCTAATAAGTAGTCAGAAATATCCTGGCAGCTCTATCTCCAAAGCTTTTCCTTTAAGGCACTAGCAGCACCTGAACACATTCCAGGCTCTCCTGTTATACCCCAAATCTGGTTCATGGAAAAACATACCTGGGACCTGAAATGGGTACTAGTCCATCCCATCTGCTCTCACCCAAACTGATTGATGTTTTCAGGCTGGGTTTCTGCCTCAGTCTCTTTTTGAATCACTGAACACTTATTCCACCTAGCATCTGTGACCTAGAACCACTTCTCTCTCTGCCCCTGAAACCCAAGCTAAGGGGTAGCGGCCTCCTTGTAAGCAGAACTTGCTAAAGAGGATCTGATACCTGTCTCCCTGGACTTGCATGCGTAGTGTTCTCTCCCGACTCATCTCAGACCCTGGGCACTAACCATTTGCCTGAAGCCAGGCTGTGGAGGTCTTACTCTCCTGTGCCTGCCCCTCTGCCTGGTTGCACCTTGACTTTTTGAGCCTCCTCACCCTGCTGTCACATCTGGGAACTGCTGTGCCCCCTAAACAAATGCAAGCACATTTAGAAAGCAATTCAGAACATCATCTTAAACATTATAAATCACTAGATTAACAGGTCAAGTTAAAGTTTATGCTTTCCTAGACAAACCATTTTGGGGAGTACACATTTGTTATGTTTAGGGGGAGCAAACCATTTTCAACCTTATTTATAAGCCACAACTGCAAAACTATACACAAACAATTTGCATGCAGTCTACAGATTCATTTCATCTCTTCATTAAAGCGGAAGTCCTGAGTCATTACCTACAAATGACCATGCTTTTGAATCTTCCACAATTCTGGAAATCCCACATTACCTGACACCTAGAGAAGAATCAAGAGTTGAACCCTAGGCCATAGTTTCTCCAAATATCTTCTGTGGGCACCTGCATCAGAATTACCCAGTCATTTGCTAAAAATGCATAGTGCATACAAATGAGGCCACCTTGCACCTGAGTGCAGAGCCTGGGATTTTAATGAATGCTTTCATACTCAGGATTTGTATTATTAGTAGAATGAGTATGTCACATATTGGGATAATAGGTCAGTAGAGAGAGGAACATGCAGAAGAGCTCAAATAATCCTAATCAACCACTATAGGAAGTCTATAGGTAACATTTTAAACTGATGAATCAAGAATGAGCAGTACATGCATATTATTGAGTAATATGGAGTAAGATGCCAGAAGAAATGGCTGAAAGCATTGGGATTGGTCACTTAAGGGGGAAAGGATACAGGGTGGGAGTAGGGGGTAGTATTTGGTTTTGTTATTAAACTTTTAGCACTATTTGATTTTTTTCCCATACTCACAGATTAATTTAATTAAACATGAAAATACATAAAAAGAAACTAATTTATTCTATTATTCAGACTTTATTCAGATTAGTGTTTCCACCCTACTTACCACTATTAATCTATGGTGCTAAAATGGTACTTCTTGAAAAAAAAAATAGGAATCAAGGATGACTTTTTTCAATTTTGGTTCACTTTGGCAGAAGACGAAATAAAACAACATATTATTTTGACCCTTAGCTTGAATGCCTACTTCATTAAATGAATAAAGAAATTTCACAGAACCTTCTCTTTAAATGGGCAAAAACACCACTCAATTCCTACGAGTGATTAAAAATGGATTCTACACATAATAACTTGGACCACTTCAAATTTTCAGTACGATGGTCACATAATTCCTACTAAAATGTCATACCATATGGCATAATTCAAGATTCTCTAGAAAGTTCTGTAATTTTTCTTCACCTAATCTTTATGTCAAATTTCTATAATAGGGGTTGGAGTCCATATGTTTAGGGCCTCAGGAGACTTGAGATTATTTAGAAGTTTGGCAAGGGATGTTGGAACTTGGGAGGAATGTGCTCAAGACAAAGAAATATGGAGAGAGCCAGAGAACAGGAGAAACATGGGAGAAAAACAGACAGCTAAGAAGGGGGGCAGACTCAAGACTAATACTAACATCCCTCCCAGTCACTGTAGCAGCAGTGCCCCCCACTAGCAAAGAAAACAAAAAACAACAACAACAAACACCACCCAGAAAGGTGCACAACCCAACAACATCAGATTTGTTTCCTACACTGAGTGAGCTTATTTTTCTTCACCTTTGGTCTACCATACTTCATCAGTGCCTATCAAAATTACAATCAGAAAATGTTTGAACTAAAGAGTCTTAGTTCCCATAGATGTATGACGACTAGCCCTAGGCAACAAACTGTGACAGCTGTGGATATTGGTACAAACAGGATAAAACATTTATCTATCACTAAGTCATTATTTCTTCTGTGTCACCTGGGAAAATCTACACATTAAGGGGATTAATCGGACACTTCCAAACTAAAGCAACTTTCTCGAGAAGGCATTTCTTGTGTAAAGTGCAGCCCAAGTTTCATCAGGTTATACCTTTCCTCTGTGGCCCTCTCAAACAGTCTTAATTCATTTTGCTACTAGTTTCAAAGAGTGTTCCAAGTTGGCTCAAAGCCCCTCAGATCACATATCAACTTCTGTGACAAGAGATATATTACCTTTCACTCCTGACTTCCAAGAGGAAGCCCAGAAGGGTGATTAGTCACATTATCACCACAGACAGCATGAGACAACTACTGTATCTGAAACAAACTCTAGACCATTGCTGGGAAAAGGAAAGGGATGTTTGAGCATTTTGCCAATGCGATAGATCCTTCTCCACCTCTTCTCTTGCCTTTTTTCCCCCACATATGTTAAAGGAACTGGTCCACCCAATCCTCACATGGTTAAGTGAAGCCAAATCTAAATTACCCTTGCAGGATATTTCTTCTTCCAGGCTGAGCAACAGAACTCAGAAATTTGGCTAAAACGAAAAGTCCATTATAATGTCCTGTAGAGCTTTAAAAAAGATTTGATTTAAATACTGAGCTGGAGTTTCCTGATTGAGAAAACTTTCATGAAGGAGTTCAGATTCTTTGTCAAATGTTTTGAAGTCTCCAATGTTTGAAGTCTCCACGGAATCAAGAGTTCATCTCCTCTAAGAGACCGTGGAAATGGAGAAGGAGCTTGCCTGAGTACCTCCCTTCATTGTGAATTCCTCCAAACCTAGCACAGCACAAGGGAAGGCAAAGCATGGACAATGATCCCTAGAAGTAACTGCTCACAGAGCATGCCCAGCAAAATGAGACAAGAATAATGAGTCCTACTGAATGGGAAATTTTTCAGTTGCAAGTCTCTTACGTTTTCAAAATTAAAGCAGCTTCCTGAGTCCTGTAATTTGGAAAGCATCCCTAAAAGGCTCATTTAATTAAAGTTGGACAACTTTCATTAACATCAAGATGACTCTAGAAGCCATGATTGATAAAGCACCATGGAACAGTACAATCATTAAATTTTTTGAACTCATTGCACTCCCTCTTGCTCACTAGCATCCCATCAGTGCCACCACATTTCAAGAGCAGCAATATTCCACAAGAAAATTAAGTTCCCTGATGGCAGGGGCTCATCTCTATGTTCACTGGTACGCTTAAACGTCTGCATAGTGTCCGGCACTTAATAAATATTCAATGGATGAATGAACAAATGAATGAGTGCTTCAAACACAAAGGATGAACATAGCTTAGACTACTTGGTATTTTCTTAGGACACTCATGTCCAGAATAACGAAGTGTTAACAAGAGACCTGATAACACATCTTTTATGTTTCTACTGCCTCAATACAAGTTAGTGAGAAAAGAATGCTAGTCTGTTGTCTTGGGTAAAGCATTAGAAAATGAATGCAAGAGTCACAGTTCTCCAACAAATTCTTTGAAGGGTTGCTTTGGAACTAACCTTTGGTTCCAGTTCTAGCTCAGTCATTTAATTGCTATTTAAGCATAGGTATAAATGCCTCATCTGAAAATGGCAATAACTACCATTGCCATTGTTGTGATGTTGTAAAATGATTGTTGTGAAAACTAAGCAAAATAGCTCACCAAACCCTTCATTTGAAGTCTCTGGCATGTGTAAGGCCCAATAAATACTACTTCTCCTTAGGGTCATGACTGTATAAAAATTATTCATTTTGATTAGATTTGAATTCATTAAGTCAGATTAAAATTTTTTGACTTAGGAAATGTCTAGAATTTTTTTTAAAAACATGCTATTAAAAAGTCACACAAGGTAATTAGTCTCAATTAGATAAAAGAAAACTTCATTACAATTGATCATTCAATATTGTCAAAGACTTCAGCGATAATAAACATCAGTGTTTGGAACTCATGTTAAAGAGCTGGTCATCCTAAAATATTTTTCCAAAACTTTCAAAAAAAGTTTTCAGTCCTCCTCCCATGTTTCCATCAGCTTTGTCCAAATAAAGAGCATTTCTTCCTACTGCATCAAGGTTTATGAAGCACCTCCCTCTACATCAAACATGAGTATTTATAATACTCATGTGTGTATGTATGTATATGTATGTGTATATCTATATATAATTTTTTTAAAGAAATGTGCTCTTCAGGGAAGAGGGATGATTTCCTGCTTGGGAAAATGCATTTATACGCGGTAAAATCCCACTGAAAGACAACTGCTCTCTTCTCATTTTGCCCATTACTGACTGCCACTCTTGTCTGCTGGGACTCAGCAGACACGTCCGTCAGGGAGTAAAATTCTGGGTAATTCAGTCCAGTCATCCTGCCCCTCAAGCTCTCTCTGAGAACTTCTCATTTTACCCCCATGGTTTATTTTCTTTAAGTAAGACCCACAGATCACATGCATCAGAATAACACAGGGAGTTTGGGTAAAATGCAGATTCCCATGGAATGCCCAGATCTTCAGAATCAGAATCTCCAGGGTGGGGCTCAGGTATCTTCATTTTAACAAGCACCCCATGTGATTCTTAAACAGACTAAAATTTGAGCACTGCCGACCTGCACATGCTTCCCAAGGTGACTGTCATCTGCTCCCATGGCCTCAAGCATGAGACAAATTGAACTCCCCTGAAATCTGTAACTCCAGGCAAGACCCTGCTCCCTCCCCGAAAGCTACCTGCCAAGTGACTTCTATACCTGGATGTCCAGTGGAAAAAAGAAACTGAACACACTTGCCATTGTCCCACTCCCAAATCCACAGTCTCCACTCCAGAGGGAAATCTGATCAGGTTTTTTAACTGTTTAAATCTTTCAGTGGCCACTCCTCTCTGTTCTCAGGATAAAAGTCAGTAAAGAAATCTCCATCTACTTCTCTCTACCTCTTGCTTCCACTGCCCCCTCCACTCATCCTAAACTATTTCCAGGATGTTTCGTCTTTTCTCTGGTCCCTGTGCCTTTGCACACGCTGTTCTTTCGGCTTCCCTTCCAAATGCTTCTTTCCTGTGGGACCTCCATGTTCATTTGCCAGATTTCAGCCTGGCCATGACATCTGGAAAACCTTAAAGGACGGCTCCTCCCCCTTGCCCCCAGTAAGGTCAGTTCCTCTTCTGTGTAGTCTCACTGGCACCTTCTACTAGTCTCTGAGCACCAATTACTCATGTGTAGAGCTTCTAAGTACTTCATACCATTTTATGGTCCTTATTAGACTGTTCTATAGTTGCTAGTTTATTTAATTTTATTCCTCACCACAGCTCCATGAAGCAGGAACTACATCTGTCCTATCAACCATGATGGTACCCCCAGTGTGAAGCACAAGACCCAGCACACAATGGAGCTCCATGCGTATTTGTGAAATGAACCAGTGAACAGATGAGTGGTTCTTGCTGCCTAAACCCCCTCAAATATGGGAGAGTTGCTTTTGTCCCTGTGACATCACGCCAAGGAGGAGGCTAAACTCAGCAAATCAGGCAGCTTTCCATGAAGGCTGCGTGAGCTCATCCTCCAAGGACTTTATTGAGGTTGAGAGTACAAATGATGCAGATCAGAGGAGGAGGAGAAATGTTTTTAATGTGTCTTGGCTCCCAGAAGTAAAATCTGAGTGGGGGATGCTGAGACAAGAGTCAACCTTGGATAGTAGAGTCCTTGATCTTGGTCCCCTGACCAAAGAATGGCTCCTGGTCTGCTCACGTGCAGTTTCCTCCTAATCACGGCTGTCTATACCATTTGATTTACATAGGAATCAAAACCCAAGTCTCCACTGTATATAAGCTGTTTGGAGGTTAAGGGAGGAGAGTGATGTTCTTTTTCGGTTTCTCCAAAGCTATATTCTAGACAGTGATGCAATCATGCAGGCGACTCATCTCCAAAACAAGACACCCATTCCCTGAAGATCAGCATCTTCCAGAAAGTAACTAAATCAGTTTTTGAGCAGATCATCCATCTGTGGGGCTACTGCTCTTCAGTCCTCCGGAAACCTGTAGTTTTCTTTTCCCATCCTGAGCACAGAATAGGATTTGACAAATAGATTAGGCACTGGAGTCTTTCCTGTTGCCAACTCCTATTTTCACCCGTCAGACCCCTTTCTGAGTCAAGGCAAGCAGCACATTTCAATTCCAAGGTCAGGCAAGGAACACGAGGCATAAAACCACAGAGGCTTTTATTTTTTCTTTTTATTTTCAGTTTTGTTTTGCGATTTTACCTCCTGGGAATTTGTCTTTCATCTTCCAGATTTACAGGGGAAAAGTGAGACAACTTCCAAGGAAACATTCCACTGCAACGTGGTTTCTCTCCAGCCCGAAACATCTCAGGAAGCATTTGTGATAAAGTCATGGCAGAACTTCATCAAAAGGATCAGAAACTTGAAGCATGAAGCAAGTGCGAGCCACACTTAGGACTGGAAGCGAAAAATGGAACTTGTCTTGGTGTCCGGTTTCACCTTGAAACTTTTGTGAGGTGTCAGAATTTTTCCAGAGCCTTTCCAAGGTGATGGAAAGGCTGTTTAAATCAGGCTGTTCAGATCCTCTGAAAGAGGATCTGAAGATTATAAAACTGAGCTCAGCTTCAACACTAGATCTCTGCTTGTTCACGCTGACTTTAAAAGACTAAAACCATCTGAAGTTTCTCAGTATGTGCTAAAGGTGGATTTCCCTTTATGTTTTTTAGGGTAGTGGGGGTAGGGAGTAGCAGAAGGAGATTTCCATTTGTTTGCTAAGACACGAAATGTTCCCTCAAATTCCCAGGTCTCTTCTTTGAAGTCACCCTATTTTTCTACAGCCCACAGTTAGAGACTTTGAACCCAGATGTTCTCTCTTTTCTCCTAGCAGAGAAGGTGGAATGGTAAATTGGAAATGGTCATTGGTGACTTCAAACTCGGTAAATGCAGCCCAGGCCGCAGACAGTGGATTTGGATACCAGCACTGACAAGATAAGTAGCAAATTTAAAGTCAAAGTGAAGTAAAGGCACCCCTGCACAACACTCAGTGATAAAACTCAACTGCTGGCTTTCATTGACAAGTTTAAGTATCTTTGGTAGAGGTGCTCAACAGAGGAGCCTAGGTCGCCCAGGACAGAGCCACACAGGTGGCAGTGAGGTTACAATTTTAGAAATAATAAGAAAACAGTTAGACACACAGGCTTCTATACCAATCAAAAGTTGGCTGGCACTGTTGCTCAGTGGTTCTCCAAGCCCATATGCGCAGCCTCAGCATCACCTGGGAATCTGTTGAAATGCATATTCTCAGGCCTGGCCCCAGACCTACTGAATCTGAGCCTCTGGGGGTGAGGCCCAGCAATTTGTGTTTTAACAAGCACTTCAGGGGATTAAAGTTTGAAAGTCACAGTTTCACTCAGTGGTTCCCAAATCTGGCTCATCATCAGTATCACAAGGCAGCATGCAAAAACTTTCTAAGTGCCACCTCATACCTACGGAACCGGAATTTCCCCAAGTTCAAATGATTAGCCTTTAATAGAGACCACTGACTAACTCACATTACTCAACCAGCACAGTAAACAGAAAATACAGAGTGCCTGGTGTTCCACAGGGATGCTGACAATTTTGCAATTTCTGCTTCATCCCATCTCAGTAAAGTCTCCCAAATCCCTTCTGGGTTTAATATCAAGTTGATTTCCGACTTAAAATTGAGTTCTGTTGCTTGTAATAAAACAATAACACTGACGAACACCAACTTTGACCTGAAAATTCTGAATTTGTCATAAATATATATTATGTGATAAACGGCCTATTGCTCCCTCCACCACACCCCCCTAAAAAAAAGGTTTTCCCTAAGAGCTGGAAGAATGCCTTTGTCAGGAGAGTTGCAAGGTGAACAAAGACATTTTGTACGATGGGGAAGTTATTCAGATAAAACTGGAAAATTGGGACCCTCAGAGGACAATACATTATGAAGAATTTAACTTCCACTATAAGTGAGGCGATAAAAAGGTAACCCAATCACTTTAAGTACATTTAAGTCTCAGTTCAGATCCAGATTAATTCCATCCCAAGAACTAAAAGAAATTGCAGAGATGGCCTTAATATGTAGTCAGTAATCTGTGAAATCACAGATTACTAAAAAAGTGCCAGAGATGAGACAAGGGCAAACACTGCCCTAATTTTG
The DNA here is from genome assembly GCF_964270905.1 of Leucopleurus acutus. Classification (NCBI taxonomy): domain Eukaryota; kingdom Metazoa; phylum Chordata; class Mammalia; order Artiodactyla; family Delphinidae; genus Leucopleurus; species Leucopleurus acutus. The sequence goes on along the minus strand of NC_139144.1, from coordinate 65,953,713 downwards.
AAAGAGACGGGAAAGTTGAACTTTGGAAAGTTCAGACCAATGAGCTTAAGGATGTGCTTTAAAGATTTTTCCAGGCATTGCATTAAACAGGTAGTTTTGAACATTCAAGAAAGTAAAGTGATTATGGGCACATGCAATGACTATTAAAGAACCAATCACAGCAGAAAAGCCTCTCAGGTCTACTTTATATAGTCACTGGGGATCAAAGGATATTTGAGCTGTGCTTTTTCGTTATTTTAGTAAGGTAACTGGCAAACATCCCATTATATTCCTGGAGAGAAGATGAAAAAAAAAGTGAGATGAATGCTAAATGCCACCCAAAACAAAAGTTTTCATCAGTGCAATAAATATGATCAAGGGATAATGGTCCTGATTGAATTTTCTTTAAAAGCTTTAAAACTTTATAGCATTTTTTAGGGGGGGGGGAAGGGGACAGCTTGTTAATGTCATATCTGAATTAAACACCAAAGCTATTACTCCCAAAATGCTACTGTAACTTCTCATAAAAACATGCATTATTTTCCAGAGGTACTGTGATCGAGGTGGGGCTCACCCTCAGATCTCTGCTTGACCTGCATTGTTTGGGGCAGGGTCTAGGAGCTCCAGATCCAGAAAATATGCCCCGGTGTTCAGCCCCATAGGTTTAAAGCTCTCCATCTTCAACAGAAGCCCTTTCTGGTCAAAATTAGCGGACAATAGACGAAAACTGATACTACTCGAATGGATCAAAGTTTTCATGGGCTCAAATGTAAAAGAAATGTGCATTTGCCCTTTTACGATGAACTGAACTTCTCTGTGTTTCTGCTTTTTGCACCTCACTGAAGGGAAGTGGGCAGCACCATCACAGCAGCAACTGTTAAGGGGCTTGTATCCACAAACATGGACAGGCTATTAGGTACAGTGAGCAGCCCTTGCTCATCTCAGTTTTCCTGTAGGTAAGATTCTCACAGGCATGGATTTACTTCACTGATAACAATAGCAATCTTAACAGGTATCACTTGCATACCTCTTACTATGTACTAGGCACTCTACTAGGCACTTTTAACAAACCATTCAATCTTTGTCCAACACTGTGATGCATTATTATTATTTCCTACTTTATAGATGAGGAAAAGAAGGCACAGAGCACATAAGTAACTTGTCCAAGGTCACACAGCTAATTGGTGGTGAAATCTGAATTCAAACCAAGGTATTCTGACCCCACAGCCCATTTTCTTAGCCTATGTGCTAACTCGTCTTTCTTTCTGTATTTGCCCTATAACCTGAAGAATTTCAGTGAACATTTAGATGAATCTTCAGAGTACACACCCAGTCATGACATACAAAACATGAAATGAGAGGCTCCTTATTGTGAAATCACAAGGGTATTCAATATTCTGCTTTCCCCCAGAGGGGAGAGGGCATCACAGGGGATAGAAACACTCCTTCTTAATAGGCATACTACTGGTAAGAAAGCACAACAAATTTGCAAGCATCCTTTAAAACACCGAGAAATACTGAAAACATGCCAGTAAGTCAAAGTTAATGATAAATGAAAATGAATCATTTGACACCTATTTTTGCTAATATAATATGTGTAAAATGTACAAATATTCTCTCTATTGCACTGACCTGACTCTTTTATTTAGTGAACATATAAACAATTATAAAGGCTTTTGGAGGCTTATTCACAACCTTCATTCCCCAATAGCATTTCCCTATAAGACCTTAAGTTGCCCAAGCAAGAATTCTTATGGTAGGTGTCTGCAGGGCCTGAGTCTCCCCAGGTGTGAGGAAATTCCATGCTCCACAGTACTGGCCTGGCACAGTAACTGCACAGTGAGGTGAGGAAACACCACAGACCAACAGCAGATGAATGGGCTGCTTTGAGGGACCTGAATTCATTGCGTTACAATGATGCCTTCAAGGGCCGTTGAAATGGGACGCAGGGCAGCTTCACACATTCACAGACCACAGCACGTCTTGTTTCAAGAATCTCCCTCCTTGGGTGGAGGGAAGAGATACGGGAACATATGTATATGTATAACTGATTCACTTTGTTATAAAGCAGAAACTAACACACCATTGTAAAGCAATTATACTCCAATAAAGTTGTAAAAAAAAAAAAAAAAAGAATCTCCCTCCTTGCTCTGCCCCCTGAACATTCATGCTGCCCTATGCATTCCAGGGAGCCTCGCATCTGCCGCCTCTTCTCTGTAAACAGTGAGTGCTGCCTCACCTCTCTGGACGCACTGTCATCACTGTCAAAAACACCAGGACTCTGCCAAAACCCTCTCCACTTGGCTTTGCTCTCTCTGGTTTCTTCAATCTCTACTTGCCTTTCCCATATTTCCCCACATTCAGGAAAAAAGAAAACGGCACAATATGCCTTCTTTTTGTAGATGCTGTAATCCTCCTTTGCTTTAATTCATGAGCTTATTCATCCATTTCATCCATTCAACAAGTGTTAAATGAGCACTAGTATTTGTCGGACGCTGAGCTAGGCCTTCATTGATGAGGGACAGCAGACACAGTCCGTACCTTCGTGGGGCTTGTAAAGTAATCACGGGGCAGGGAAGTAAACCCACCAGACTACACTGAGATTCAGTGGCAAGTGCAGTGAGGGAAAGGAGGGGGAGCTATGGGAAGCTGCTAGAAGATTTAAGCAGAAGAAAGATATGATCAGACTTTCATTTCAAAAAGTTCACTGTGTAAAAAAAATGCTAACGGTGGCTGCATTTGGGCTGTAGGCAATGATTATCAATGGCTGCTATAATTCTTAGATGGAAGGTGGATGAGAAACTTTAAAATGAACAGATCAGGCTAACAACACCTGAATCTACAGATCAACCTGAATCTCACGAAAAAAAGTACAACCTGACATTAGATGCCTCCTGATGGAAGTTCATGATACCAAGTGTGATGTATTCTTTCTAGAAAGTCAAACCTATGTCTGATCACTCCTCTAGATATAACAACTGGTTTCCAAAAGACAGAAGAACATGTTAACTGACACTGTGAGGATGCCATCAGAAAACCTAGAGCCTGAGAAATTCTAGTACACAAACAATGTGATTTCCTCAACAAATAAGTTACGATGACAAAAAAAAAGACGGAAAGGCAAACTTTGAATTAAGTGAAACTTAGGAGACATATAAACCAACTGTAATAAATGAATGTTGTTTGAATCCATACAAACCAATCATACAAAAAAGAGAGAGAAGTTTAAATACTGATGGAACATTTAATAAGGAATTAAGGAATTATTGGTAGCTTTTTAAAGATGGGATAATGTATTTATGTTTTTTAAATGTCCTTATTTTTTAAAACACACACTGAAGTATTTACAGAAGAAATGATCTTAAGTCTGGAATGTGCTTTGAAATACTCCGGTGCATATGAAGAAAGTAGGTGGAGGTATGGATGAAACAAGATGGGCTCTGTGTCCATGGTTAAACATGGTACATAGGGGCTCCTTATACTACTCTCTCTCCTTTTGTATTTATTAATTTTGCATAATACAAATTTTGTAAAAAGAATTTAGGATTATGGTAACAGTTGCACAACTCTAAATCTGCTTTAAAAAATCATTGGATTGTACACTGAAACAAGAAAATTTTATGGCATATAAATTATATTTCAAGAGTTGTTTTTGAAAAAGAATGTAAAATAAGAGATTTGCCTATTAAAACTTAAAACCAATAAAATATAAATAGTAAAGATGAGGAGACTAGTTAGGCAGTCTAGTAGGTACCACTGAAGATCAACTGCGAGATGATAAGAGCTTAAACTGCAACAGAAGCCATGAAGGTGGAGAGAAATACATTCAAGAAATATTTATGATGCAAACTCTACAGGCCTCGATGGATGCTGGGAGGTGGGAGAAGAAGGGGGTGTAGGGAGGGACTATGAGAGGAAAGTGGGCAAAAGGCACAAATGTCCAGTTTTAAGATAAATAAGTACTAGGGATGTCATGTACAGCATGCTGACTATAGCTAACACGGCTACAGGACATATAGGAAAGCTGTTAAGAAAGTAAATCATAGGAGTTCTCATCACAAGAAGATTTTTTTCCATCTTTTTTCTTCTTGTTCTTCTTTTTATTGTATCTATATGATACGATGGATGCTAGCTGAACCTACTGTGGTAATCATTTCACAATATATGTTAATCAAACCACCATGCTGTGTGCCTTGAAATTACACAGTGATATATGGCAATTATTTCTCAGTAAAATCAGGGTGGGCGGGGGGAAAGAAGAAGGTGTACAGCAGAATTCCCGGGTGTCTGGCTTTAACGTGGACAAAGAGTTGTGCTACTTGCTGAGACAGGGAACGGTAGAGAAGCGGGGCTGGTGGAGGATGATCATGAGTTTCTATTCTGGTACCAGAGGAACAACAAGCAGAGATGAACTAGGGCAGCTGGAGCCCAGAAGAGAGGGCTCAACGCAGTGTTCTACATGCAATGTCCTTTTCAGCAATGCCTGCCTGTTGTTGAGCCAGGGTTTCCAGACTGAGACATCTGGGGATTCCAGAAATCTGACAACCAAAACATGGCAACAAAATATGTTGCCCTTTCAAAAAATGTCAGCTAGTAAATTTTTAAAATAAAGTTTAGAAATAATAGGTTGCCAAATTTTTAATATTGATTCCATTTGACATTTTTAAAGGAGAGTTTAATCCAATTAGATTTATTGTTGTGACTGATATCTTTCATGTTCCATCTATAAGTCTTTTCTAAGCTTCTTGTTCATACTTCTTTGATTATTTTATTTGGCTGTGACTGTTGTTATGTGAATAGTTTATTGGTATAATTTGCTGCTGGTATATTTTGTTTCTAAGTGTAATATCAACAATTTATTTTATTTTATTTTTCTCCAGGTTTTGAGATAGTGTGTACCTTTCCATCTCACATGGGAGCACCCTGAAAAAGGGAGGTAGAAAGAAATGGTATCTGGTTTTCTGTGTCTGTGTTGTATCAGGTAGTAGAATGGGGAACTGGAGTTACAGAACATCTTCTGCTCTTCCTCTGGCAGGTATTCTTTTAAATTAAATACGTCGTAAACTGAAAATCATCAATTTCCTTAACTAGGACCTATTTGCCTTATGATTAATTCCAGTTCCTCCTGGATACCAGCATTAGGTTCCTGTCTATCTCAATTTTCAGAGTATTTGAGACTATAATCTGTGAGGTTTGGAGGGATTCTTTTTGTAAGAAGTTGTAAGAGGCTGCATTGAGGACTACCATTTAAATGAGATTTTGAAGCTAAAATTCCTCATAGGAAATCAAACTAAAATGAGAGGCATTCAGTCTTGTTTGAACTTTTGGCCTTTGCCATCTTTTTAGCTTACAGGAATTTCTTCCCTGTCCTCCTTTGTACAGAGTTTGTACTGGAAAACTGATTTCTCTTACTTCCCTCTTATTAAATGTCTATGCCCCTTACCAATTTCACCCTAATAATTTGCAGATTTCATTTGGCTTCATTTATTCCCATTGTTACTATTTCAAGGGCCTCCCAATTGCTGCATGACATTCAACTCTGGATGTATTCTTGGGGTTTTTCCTTTCAATTAAATGCTTCCAGAAACAAAATTTCGGAAAATGGGTTCACTCTAGCTGACTCAGTTCTGAAAGTCTTTCCAAAGAGATTTTACAGGGAAAATATTACTGGCTTTAAACCTCAAGCACTGAGTTCTGGGCTGCAATTTGAATTTGGCTTTCATTTTTCATATCTCCAGCAATGTAAAAATCCCAATAAAGTAATAGTCTTTTCTAAGAAGGGCCCGGATCTCTGGAATGCACTTGCTCTCCTTTCCAAAGGAATTTCAAGGTATAGTATAAACTTGCTTTTCTTGCCTGACCAACTGAAAGCAGCAAAGCCCTTATTTATATTCTGTTTTAAAGTTTTTCTTTTAATGGAAACTTTTACTCATCTTCCACAGAGAGTGGTATGGGGATGAGTGAGCTCAGTCATATTGTGAAACTTTGCATATGCAAAGTATGCTTTTTATTTCCTTCCAAGGATACCTTCAGAGGCAGCCAAACAAGTTTCTAATAAATTCTTAAAGGCACAGCATCATTCCCTGTCCTTGCTGCTTGAAGTATAGTCCATGGACCAATAGCATGAATATCAGCTGGGAGCTTATTAGAAATGCAGAATCTTGGACTTCACCCCAGACCTACTGAATTAGAATCTACATTTTAACAAGATCCTCAGATGACTCATATGCACGTTAAAGTCTGAGAAGCAAGGCAACAAGATTCCTGATGGTAGCGGTGCTGTTGCTGCTGCGGTAGCCCATGGACTACACTCTTGAGATGCCAGAATCTGGAGGGTGGAAGAAGAAAAAGCACAGTGGGACTGTAGGAAAGACATGGCCAGAGTGCGTCTCCAAAGGCAGCATAAAAACACCAGGCAATCTTGGACCCCATTAGGTAGGGAATCTGGGGAAAGGTGCTTTGATGTTAGTAAAAGAAAAAGAAGTTCTGGAGGAAGAGAATAATAATGAGGGCCTTTTACATACACAGACAGGCACGCATGCACGTATGTATGCGTGTGTGTACGTATACTATAATTTCTAAATGTCATAACAATCTTGTAAGGTATATATTTTCAACTTTTTTATAGAGGAGAAAACTGAGGTTCATTGAGGTTAAGTAGCTTACCTAAAAATCACACAAAAAATCAATACTGTGCATGAAATCAAAGGTAGATTTAGCCAACTCCAAAGCAGTTCTCAGAAAAAAAAATTGCTCTCATTTTACTTCCTCCCATGATCTAAGACAGTCATGTTAACAGTGGTTAAATTAATCTCTTTAATTTCTATCAGATAACCTTACTAGAATCAGTACCTGAATAAAAAGAAACATAAGACAGAATCATATTCTCAAAGAAAACACCATAGGTACCCAATATAAGTTGAGGAGGGTTTTTTTTACCAAAAATTATACTTCAGAAAAAGAGATTTTCTTAAATTCAAGTACTCACAAATCTCTCATAATAAGAAGGCATTTTCTAATTTACTTTATTCTGAACACCAAATTACTATTTAATAAGTCCCATTAGTCTGAATGTATGCTGATCAATATTAGTTGAGAGAGGTCACCTAGTGGAATCAGTAAAAAAGAAAGAAATTTAACAAGGATATGGTAATTATTCTTGAAGCAAAAGTTGACATTTAATAAGCATAGAATATTGTCATAAACAAAACTTTAAAAGATCACGTTAAAATGTAGTACAGCATGTGGTTACATTGTGAAATTCATGAACATAACCCTAGGGAGGAATGAAAAAAAACAATATCCCTAATGTTATATCAGTGGACAACATCATGCATGGATTTAACAAGTACCTGATCTCAAACAGCTTAAATGGAAATGAAGATGGTTTCCTCTGTGATTGATGAATTGGCCCTAGTGATGTCAGAGGTCTGTGTTGAAGCTGTAATTAATTAGAAGCTGCATGGAATTAGTTTGAATAAAATTGTTTTATGAAATGTGAGAATAGAACAGCTATGTTCCTTAAATAACATTTTATATAATAAGTGATTTTAAATGTGTCTAAAACTAAATTAATGTTAAACATTAAAGTAGATTTTTGACTATCCCATCCACACCACCCAAAATAAATTTATTCGAGTTGACCAAAAAATTTCTGTTGAATTTTCTCATTGAAAACATGGAAGGTAGAACCACTAATACCATGGCATATATGAATATTCCTAATACTTAGGAAACAGAGAAACAAAACTACACAACAACGTGATAGATGTTAATAGTGAACTATGTGCAAAATGCATTTAGGGGAAGAAGAAAGTAATTGGCGTTACCAGGGAAGGCTTCACAGGAGATGATATCTGAGCTAAATTTCAAAGGGGAATAGAAGAGAAATTGAAGGAAAATATTGTAAATGTAAGATACCACATGTCCTGAGTCATGGAGATAAGAAGACATGGCATGCTTGAAGAAGAGTGTGGTCTATAAGATGTGTGAGGGAGGGTAGATGTATACAAATATTTGCATCTGGAAGTCATTTTTTAACCTGCTGACCCTGGAAGAGGGTAGGCAGAAACATGGTATCTTAGAATTACCTGGAAAATGACTTTCCTCCTGAGCTTGACTTATTTCAACACAAATGCTTGATAATCATTTTCCTGCTCTCGTGTACAAGCAACCAAGTTGACACACAATCACAGAACAAGCCTAGAGATACAAAGCGATGCTCTTGAAGAAAAATGTTTCAGGAATTTCTAATGTTCTAGAAACAAAACCTGAAACTAGCTGAACAAGCTGAAAGAGGAGACTTGCAAATTTTATCCGTACTTTAAAAGTAGCTTTCTCCAACACATCTCGCTCAATCCTATGAATCCTCCTCTCTCAATCCTCCTCTCTCCTGACGGGGCAACCAAAGAAAACAACCTATCTCTCCCATTTATAAACACTGTGTAGGGATGCACACTTTTCCAGCCACAGGACACTCTCTTACATGATTATATTTATTTCTTATATTTCATTATATTAAGCACTAATTGTTATTATAATGATAGGAATGATGTTACTGTACAGCCAAGTCTGTTCCTCGCATTTAGACTTGGCCAATAAGGTCAAAACACTTGCATGAAATGACCAGGATAGCCGTTCTTAGAACAAATGGAGAGTCTTCCGCAAAAGTAAATCCTCCCTTCCACTAATAGAGCACCCTCATGAAGCACAGTTTGGGTAGTTTTAGAAAAGCTATTTCATCTCCTTTTCTAGTCCTTGAGAGTTCAGAAAGAACAGAGCCTAATCTCAGAGCATTTGATAATAAGCATATTTAAGAATTCTGCTTTAATACATTAATTTAACTCCTAATAAAATAGATTTGGATAGATATTTCCTTAATAGGATGCTATATCAACCCCCAAAACAGCCCAATAAGTGAGAGAAACAGTAGGACACTGTCATTCCAGTTAGGAGCAAGACAAAGACGTGTACTATCACCAGTATCATTTAACATTGTTTTTGAGGTGTGAGTCAGCAATTGTACAAGAGAAAAACTAAAGCATATACACACTTTACAGAGGAAGTAAAAATTATTATTGTCAGATGATAGGTTAATTTATATAAGAAGGCCAAGCATTACTCCAACAAACATATCAAACTTTACAACTAAACAGACTGTTTATAAAACTGACACAATATTAAGAAAATTCTGCAAAATTATAAAAAGATGAGTGATATAATATTAAGGTAGAACAACCAGAATAATTTTAAAAACCTGGGAAAGTATATAAATTTTTAATCTCAGTATAGGAAAGGCCTTCTTATAGTGACACAACATCCAGAAGCTGATAAAGAAAAACTGGCTAAATATTACTACATAAAAACTTAAAAATTCTGCATGAAAAAAAAAAATACAGAATTGACAGTGAAAAATTGGGGAAAGTAATACATATCACAGACATATGGTCAGTTTCTTTAATTTATAAAAGCCCTTGAAAATAAATATAAAAGACAAACAACCAGTAGAGAAATAAACAAAAGACATCTCACAAAAATGAAAATACATATGGGTCAAATATCATATTTCATTGATTCTAAGTTTGTTATGTTTTAACTTTTCTGAAATCTGGATGTCTTACAATCAATGGTTTCTTTTTTTTTTAATTTTCTAATTTTATTTTATTTATTTTTTTATACAGCAGGTTCTTATTAGTCATCCATTTAATACACATCAGTGTGTACATGTCAATCCCAATCGCCCAATTCAGCACACCACCAACCCCACCTCCCTGCAGCTTTCCCCCCTTGCTGTCCATACGTTTGTTCTCTACATCTGTGTCTCAACTTCTGCCCTGCAAACCAGTTCATCTGTACCGTTTTTCTAGGTTCCACATATGTGCATTAATATACGGTATTTGTTTTTCTCCTTCTGACTTACTTCACTCTGTATGACAGTCTCTAGATCCATTCACGTCTCAACAAATGACCCAGCTTTGTTCCTTTTTATGGCTGAGTAATATTCCATTGTATATATGTACCACATCTTCTTTATCCATTTGTCTGTTGATGGGCATTTAGGTTGTTCATGACCTGGCTATTGTAAGTAGTGCTGCAATGGACACTGGGGTGCATGTGTCTTTCTGAATTATGGTTTTCTCAGGGTATATGCTCAGTAGTGGGACTGCTGGATCATCTGATTATTCTATTTTTAGTTTTTTAAGGAACCTCCATAATGTTCTCCATAGTGGCTGTATCAATTTACATTCCCACCAACAGTGCAAGAGGGTTCCCTTTTCTCCACACCCTCTCCAGCATTTGTTGTTTGTAGATTTTCTGATGATGCCCATTCTAACTGGTGTGAGCTGATACCTCATTGTCGTTTTGATTTGCATTTCTCTAATAATTAGTGACGTTGAGCAGATTTTCATGTGCCTCTTAGCCATCTGTATGTCTTCTTAGGAGAAATGTCTATTTAGGTAGTCTGCCCATTTTTGGGTTGGGTTGTTTGTTTCTTTAATACTGAGCTGCATGAGCTGTTTATATATTTCGGAGATTAATCCTTTGTCCGTTGATTCGTTTGCAAATAGTTTCTCCCATTCTGAGGGTTGTCTTTTCATCTTGTTTATGGTTTCCTTTGCTGTGCAAAAGCTTTGAAGTTTCATTAGGTCCCACTTGTTTATTTTTGTTTTTATTTCCATTACTCTAGGAGGTAGATCAAAAAAGATCTTGCTGTGATTTATGTCAAAGAGTGTTCTTCCTATGTTTTCCTCTAAGAGTTTTATAGTGTTCGGTCTTACAGTTAGGTCTCTAATCCATTTTGAGTTTATTTTTGTGTATGGTGTTAGGGGGTGTTCTAATTTCATTCTTTTACATGTAGCTGTCCAGTTTTCCCAGCACCACTTACTGAAGAGACTGTCTTTTCTCTATTGTATATCCTTGCCTCCTTTGTCGTAGATTAGTTGACCATAGGTACGTGGATTTATCTCTGAGCTTTTTATCTTGCTCCATTGATCCATGTTTCTGTTTTTGTGCCAGTACCATATTGTCTTGGTTACCGTAGGTTCGTAGTATAGTCTGAAGTCAGGGAGTCTGATTCCTCCAGCTCCGCTTTTTTCCCTCAAGACTGCTTTGGCTATTCGGGGTCTTTTGTGTCTCCATACACATTTTAAGATTTTTTGTTCTAGTTCTGTAAAAAATGCCACTGGTAATTTGATAGGGATTGCATTCAATCTATAGATTGCTTTGGATAGTATAGTCATTTTCACTATACTGATTTTTCCTATCCAAGAACATGGTACATCTCTCCATGTGTTGGTATCATCTTTAACTTCTTTCATCAGTGTCTTATAGTTTTCTGCATACAGGACTTTTGTCTCCCTAGGTAGGTTTATTCCTAGGTTTTTTATTCTTTTTGTTGCAATGGTAAATGGGAGTGTTTCCATAATTTCTTTTTCAGATTTTTCATGATTAGTGTATAGGAATGCAAGAGATTTCTGTGCATTAATTTTGTATCCTGCAACTTTACCAAATTCATTGATTAGCTCTAGTAGTTTTCTGGTGGCATTTTTAGGATTCTCTATGTATAGTATCATGTCATCTGCAAACAGTGACAGTTTTATTTCTTCTTTTCCAATTTGTATTCCTTTTATTTCTCTTTCTTCTCTGATCGCCGAGGTTAGGACTTCCAAAATTATGTTGAATAAGAGTGGTGAGAGTGGACGTCTTTGTCTTGTTCCTGATCTTAGAGGAAATGCTTTCAGTTTTTCACCATTGAGAATGATGTTTGCTATGGGTTTGTCGTATATGGCCTTTATTATGTTGAGGTAGGTTCCCTCTATGCCCACTTGCTGGAGAGATTTTATCATAAATCGGTGTTGAATTTTGTCAAAAGCTTTTTCTGCATCTATTGAGATGATCATATGTTTTTTATTCTTCAGTTTTTTAATACGGTGTATCACACTGATTGATTTGCGTATATTGAAGAATCATTGCATCCCTGGGATAAATCCCACTTGATCATGGTATATGATCCTTTTAATGTGCTGTTGGATTCTGTTTGCTAGTATTTTGTTGAGGATTTTTGCATCTATATTCATCAGTGATATCGGTCTGTAATTTTCCTTTCTTGTAGTATCTTTGTCTGGTTTTGGTATCAGGATAATGGTGGCCTCATAGAATGAGTTTGGGAGTGTTCCTTACTCTGAAATTTTTTGGAAAAGTTTGAGAAGGATGGGTGTTAGCTCTTCTCTAAATGTTTGATAGAATTCACCTGTGAAGCCATCTGGTCCTGGACTTTTGTTTGTTGGAAGATTTTTAATCACAGTTTCAATTTCATTACTTTTGATTGTTCTGTTCATATTTTCTATTTCTTCCTGGTTCAGTCTTGGAAGGTTATACCTTTCTAAGAATTTGTCCATTTCCTCCAGGTTGTCCATTTTATTGGGATAAAGTTGCTTGTAGTAGTCTCTTAGGATGCTCTGTATTTCTGCAGTGTCTGTTCTAACTTCTCCTTTTTAATTTCTAATTTATTGATTTGAGTCCTCTCCCTCTTTTTCTTGATGAGTTTGGCTAATGGTTTATCAATTTTGTTTATCTTCTCAAAGAACCAGCTTTTAGTTTTATTGATCTTTGCTATTGTTTTCCTTGTTTCTATTTCATTTATTTCTGATCTGATCTTTATGACTTCTTTCCTTCTGTTAACTTTGGGTTTTGTTTGTTCTTCTTTTTCTAGTTCCTTTAGGTGTAAGGTTAGATTGTTTATTTGAGATTTTTCTAGTTTCTTGAGGTAGGCTTGTATAGCTATAAACTTCCCTCTTAGAACTGCTTTTGCTGCATCCCATAGGTTTTGGATCGTTGTGTTTTCATTGTCATTTTTCTCTAGGTATTTTTTGATTTCCTCTTTGATTTCTTCAGTGATCTCTTGGTGATTTAGTAACGTATTAGTAACATATTATTTAGCATCCCATAGGTTTCGGATCGTCGTGTTTTCATTGTCATTTTTCTCTAGGTATTTTTTGATTTCCTCTTTGATTTCTTCAGTGATCTCTTGGTTATTTAGTAACGTATTGTTTAGCCTCCATGTGTTTGTGTTTTTTACGTTTGTTTCCCTGTAATTGATTTCTAATCTCAAAGTGTTGTGGTCAGAAAAGATGCCTGATATGATTTCAATTTTCTTAAATTTACTGAGGCTTGATTTGTGACCTAAGATGTTATTTATCCTGGAGAATGTTCCATGCGCACTTGAGGTGAAAGTGTAATCTGATGTTTTTGGATGGAATGTCCTATAAATATCAATTAAATCTATCTGGTCTATTGTGTCATTTAAAGCTTCTGTTTCCATATTTATTTTCATTTTGGATGATCTGTCCATTGGTGTGAAGTGTTAAAGTCCCCCACTATTATTGTGTTACTGTCGATTTCCTCTTTTACAGCTGTTAGCAGTTGCCTTATGTATTGAGGTGCTCCCATGGTGGGTGCATATATATTTATAATTGTTATATCTTCTTCGTGGATTGATCCCTTGATCATTATGTAGCGTCCTTCCTTGTCTCTTGTAGCATTCTTTATTTTAATGTCTATTTTATCTGATATGAGTATTGCTACTCCAGCTTTCTTTTGATTTCCATTTGCATGGAATAACTTTTTCCATCCCCTCACTTTCAGTCTATATGTGTCCCTAGGTCTGAAGTGGGTCTCTTGTAGACAGCATACATATGGGTCTTGTTTTTGTATCCATTCAGCAAGCCTGTGTCTTTTGGTTGGAGCATTTAATTCATTCACGTTTAAGGTAATTATCGATATGTATGTTCCTCTCTCCATTTTCTTAATTGTTTTGGGTTTGTTTTGTAGGTCCTTTTCTTCTCTTCTGTTTCCCACTAAGAGAAGTTCCTTTAGCATTTCCTGTACAGCTGGTTTCGTGGTGCTGAAATCTCTTAGCTTTTGCTTGTCTGTAAAGCTTTTGATTTCTCCATCGAATCTGAATGAGATACTAGCCGGGTAGAGTAATCTTGGTTGTAGCTTCCTCCCTTTCATCAATTTAAGTATATCATGCCACTCCCTTCTGGCTTGTAGCGTTTCTGCTGAGAAATCAGCTGTTAACCTTATGGGTGTTCCCTTGTATGTTATTTGTCATTTTTCCCTTGCTGCTTTCAATAACTTTTCTTTGTCTTTAATTTTTGCCAATTTGATTACTATGTGTCTCGGTGTGTTTTTCTCTGGGTTTATCCTGTATGGGACTCGCTGCGCTTCTTGGACTTGGGTCGCTATTTCCTTTCACATGTTAGGGAAGTTTTCGACTATAATCTCTTCAAATATTTTCTCAGGTCCTTTCTCTCTCTCTTCTCCTTCTGGGACCCCTATAATGCAAATGTTGTTTTATTTATTGTTGTCCCAGAGATCTCTTAGGCTGTCTTCATTTATTTTCATTCTTTTTTCTTTATTCTGTTCCGCAGCAGTGTATTCCACCATTTTGTCTTCCAGGTCACTTATCCATTCTTCTGCCTCAGTTATTCTGCTATTGATTCCTTCCAGTGTAGTTTTCATTTCAGTTATTGTATTGTTCATCTCTGTTTGTTTGTTCTTTAATTCTTCTAGGTCTTTGTTAATCATTTCTTGCATCTTCTTGATCTTTGCCTCCATTCTTTTTCCGAGGTCCTGGATCATCTTCACTATCATTATTCTGAATTCTTTTTCTGAAAGGTTGCCTATCTCCACTTCATTTAGTTGTTTTTCTGAGGTTTTATCTTGTTCCTTCATCTGGTACATAAAACTCTGCCTTTTCATCTTGTCTATCTTTCTGTGAATGTGGTTTTTGTTCCACAGGCTGCAGGATTGTAGTTCTTCTCGCTTCTGCTCAGTGGTTTCTTGTGATGAATTTCAGTACATAAAAACATACCAAACTGCACTCGTAGTAAGAGAAAATCATATTAAAACTACAATGAAATAATATTTTTCACCAACCATATTGGCAAAATAAAGCAATAAAAATACTCTTTTGGCGAGGTATGAACCTACAGGCACACCCACACACTGTTAGTGGAGGTGAAAATCACTACAGCTCTCATGGAGAGCAGTTTGGCAGTACCACCAACTCTGGTTCTAGGAATTTATCCTAAAGAAATATTTTCACATGTTGAAATGAAATAGTTACAAATATATATTACTTATATCATTGCTTAGAAAAGGAAAATATTGGAAATATACTTACATTCATAAATAAACTACCCTATACCCATGAGTAAATTATCCTATATCTATAAATGCCATAATATGCCACCATTTATAATAATGAGGCAACTCTTAAATACATTGATTTGGAACAATATACAAGATATATAATTAAGTGAAAAAAGTAACATAGAACAGAATATATAAAATACTACCACTTGTAAGGATAATATGAGTATGTAAATGGAAATGAATATGTTTATGGCTGTAAATTCATAGATTATTTGTGAGGAATACATAAAAACCCGGTAATGGTGGTTACCTCCAGAGAAAACTAAGAGATTGAGTGACAGGGGTGGGTGGGAGATTTCGTTTCCACCATTTACCACCTTGTATCTTAGGAATGTACATGTGCATATGAAACCTATGCAAAAGAAATAAAATTAAAAATTTAATTTTAATAAAATGTGCATAAAGTTTCTAACCTTCTTAAAAGCAGAGCATAAAAAGGGTTGAGAATTACTGAGTACTACAGTCCCCTCATTTCGTGGATAAGAAAACTCATCTATGATTAAGCAACTTGCCCAGGATCACTAGATTATCTCAATGCCCTTTCCAAGGCTAAGGTTCTATGATTTTATCTTATTTTATTTGTGTTAAGGAATATAGTGAATTAGATATGGGAGGGCAAGATTTAATTGCCATTCATTGAATTCTGACCTAACCATAAAAATATATTCTCAGAACATTGTATAGAGAAGGTGCCTTGGCAGAGAAGTGCCTTGGCCCACTCTGAAACAGGTGGACGAGCCTGATATGCTTCTCAAATCTCCCTCTTTCTGGCCTGTTCTCCATTTCTAATGCAAAGGAACGATCACATAAAACATAGATTGGTTTCTTTGTTAATGTGCTAATTTGCTCTAAAGGTCAACCTATGATTACCAAATTCATGAACTTCTCTCCAATTGCAAAAGAAGAAGAGAGAAATTACAAAGTACAGGTGTCCAAAAAACATCACTGTTTCCAAATAATACACCAACATCATCACACATTTCCTGGGAACTCCTGGTGACTAAGTGATGTCCATCTGTCAAATCTACCCTATTGCTAGTTAAGCATGAAATGTCAGTGACCCTTCCTAAAAAGCACCTCCTGCTCCCAGCAGCAGTAGCTTCACCCGAAGAGAATATCACAGACTAGCAATGTCAGTATCTGGAGTACTCATTAAATTTCACTCGCTGTTTGCATATGCACAGCTTTATGGTTTTATCATTATTCCTCCTCTTTTCCTTGGCAAATGACAGAGTTTAATAAGCTACCTCATTTCCAGTGAAACCGAGCCAAAAATACATGATGATCTTAGGGATTCACTCACACACTGTAAAACTTAATCCTTAATTAAGAAGACATAAACCAAGATTTCTCTCAATATTTAAAAGTGTCCTATTTTACCTATATTTTTCTAAGGCACTTAAAGTGAAAACAGTATTGTGCACATATTTTTGAACAGAAAAGAATATGATCATTATTTCAGGAAAAAATTATTTATTTAGATTTATTTTTGGCCACTATCCTAGTTGTTTGTTACTATAGTTTATTTAAATTTTTTTAAAAGGTCAATTAGAACTTTGTATTTTCTAACTTCATGATAGGAAAATAATGCATATATTACAATATCTAGAGTTGCTAAGCATGCAGGAAAATAATACACCTTTACATATACTAATGGCCAAAGTGTGCATTGAGAGAGTCTTTGTGAAACACAAACTGGCAAAGCATAACAAAAAATGTAAGAATATTAATATATTTTGATCTAACAATCATATTTCTAAAAATTTATTATCTTAGGTAAACACTTGAGGACACAACAAAAGATTTAACCTCAAGGACTGTCCTAGTACTTAAATAAAATGAATTGATAAAATAAAATGCAAAAGTAACATAAAATGATTCTGGAGAGTTTACAGATTCTAGAATGGTGGAGTGAGGACTTATGAAAATCCACTCCTCCATAAAGCAATAAGAACACCAACAAGAATTATCAAAATCTACATTTTCAGAGCTCTGTAGATTAAAGGTTTACAACAATCTAAGGAGTATTTATTAAGGAACAATACTCGAATTACAATAAGAACAGCAAGCTTTAATTTTAACTTGCACTGATCTTGTTCCTCTCTAACCAGGTCTACAGTAGCCTTGAAAACCAATAGCTTCACAACTACGGTTGCCTAGCAGCCACTAAAGCAAGAAGAATGAGTTTGGAGTTCCCCAATCATCTCATCCCAGAGTATCTGTCACTATTTCATCTGCCTGGCAGCTTAATAAAAAAGTAAAAAGCTTCACTCTCAGAATCTGTCTTTATTTATCTCCACCTAAGAGCTCATTCTATTCTATCCCCAAGGCATTTGTTTAAAAATTATCAGTAGTGATTGTTTAACATAGTAACTGCCTGAAGCAGCATTACCAGTTGGGGTTAACAAGATACTGACCAAAAATCTTAAAAGGAAAAGCTGAGGAATGGATATCTATATGGAGCTTTGAGAAGATCCTATAGTATCCTGGGAATCCAAAGGCCACACATATGTGCAACACCAGGTATACATCCCCAGGAAATACCTGAGAAGGTCCACATCTCTCAGTCTGGCTGACCATGAGCCTCTGCTCCATCAGGAAGTGGAGGATAAGGTGGTGTTGTAAACTTCTTGCTAGAGTGTTGAAAGCATTCCCCAACACACACACAGAGCCCCTTGGCAGAGGTTGGAAGACATACTATTACAAGACATTAAAGAAAATCTCTACTCAGTCATTAGCTGGTTACTAAAGTAACTAAGCAGAGATTCAGTGGCCACACATGACAAAGAATACAGACTTTACAGAATTAGTCCAACAGTCACCAAATAAACAAAAAGCAACAATAAACACAAAAACAAACAGCAAAAACAAACCCTAGGGAAGGGGGAATCTGATTTCCAGAGTTGTTATCCTACATTATTTTAACTGTCCAGTTTTCAAAAACAACAACAGTGTGAGATGTTCAAAGAAACAGGAAAGTATGACCTATACACACATATGCACATAAAGCAAGTAACAGAAATTTTCCTTGCCAAAGCCCAGAGGTTGTACTTACTAGGCACACTTTAATTCAGCTATTATAAATATGTTCGAAGAACTAAAAGAAAACATGTCTAAAGAAACAGAAAAGTATAAAAATGCTGTCCCTTTAAAGAGAGAGCATCAGTAAAGAAAAATTGTAAAAAAAAAATAAGAACCAAATAGAAATAGTGGAATTGGAAAGCAAAATATAATCAGAATTTTAAAATTCATTACAAAGGCTCAACAGCAGACCTGACCTGGCAGAAAAAAGAATCAGTGTACTTGAAGACAGATCAATTGATAACCAGTCTGCAGAACAAAAAGAAAAAAGAATAAAGAAAAATAAACAAAGCCTCAAAGATATATGGGACACCATACAAATAATGGGAGTCCAAAAAAAAAAAAAAGAAAACAAAGAATGGGGCAGAAGAAAATATGAGAAAAAATAATGGCCAACAACTTCTCAAATTTGATGAGAAACATTAATCTACACATTCAAAAAGTTCAACAAACTCCAAGTAGGACAAGCTTGAAGAAATCCACAACCAGACATATCATAGTCAGACTATGGAAAGACAAAGACAAAGGGAGACTCTTGACTGCAGCAAAAGAAAAGTGACTCATCACATACAGGGGATCATCAATAAAATAAACAGCTGATTTCCCATCAGAACCACTGAGGCCAGAAACATTGCAAGTGGTGAAAGGCAAACACTGTTAACCAAAAATTCGACATGCAGCAAAACAACTCTTCAAAACAAAGGAGAAATCAAGACATTCTCAAATAAATAAAAATTCAGGGAATACACTGCTAGCAGACGTGCTCTATAAGAAATACTAAAGGGAGTACTTCAGGCTGAAATGAAGACACTAATCAAATCCACATGAAGAAATGAAGGTCAACATTAAAATTAACTAATAGGTAAATATAAAAAACAGTGTAAGTGTATATTTGTCTCTCATTCCTTTTATTCCTATATTATTTAAAGAAACTGTATAAAATAATACAGTAAACCTGTGTTGATAGGCTTATAACTTATAAAAATATAACTTATATTACAATGATAGTAGAAAGGAAGAGAGAAACAGCTTTATGGAAGAAAGTTTTTATATACTATTAAAATTAAGTTGGTATTATTCTGAACTAGATATTTTATAAGTTAATATGTTAATTAATATCTCCAGGACAACAACCACTAAGAAAATGACTAAAAATATATATAGTAAATAAAACAAAATAAGAATTTAAATGGTATGCTAGAATATATCTATTTAACAAAAAGAAGGTAGTTAATGGCAGAACCAAGGAACAAAAAAGATATAAGACATACAGAAAACAAAGAAAAAAATAGCAGACATATATGCTATCTTATTAGAAATTGCATTAAATGTAAATGGACTAAACATTCCAATCAAAACTCAGAGACTGATAGAATAGATTAGAAAGAAAAGCATGATCCAACTATGTACTGTCTACAAGAGACAAATTTTAGATTCAAAGACACAAATAAGTGAAAAGGAAAAAGACAGAAAAAGTCATACTATGCAAACAGTAAGTAAAAGAGAGCAGCAGGGACTATACTAATATCAGACAAAAATGACTTTAAAATAAAAATTGTTACTAGAGATAAAGAAGGACATTTTATAATGGTAAGAGGGTCAAGACATAATGATTATAAAATAAATGCACTTAACAAGGGGTCCAAAACACATGAAGCAAAAACTAAAAGAATTGAAGAAACAGATAATTCAGCAACAATAGTTGGAGACTTCATTACCCTACTTTCAATAATAGATAGAACAACTAAGCAGAATATCAACAAGAAAAAGGAAGACTTGAACCACACTATAAGTCAACTATACCTAACAGATGTATATAGAACACTCCACCCCAAAAGAGCAGGATACACACTCTTTCTCAAATGCACATTTTAAGTTCTTCAGGATAGATCACATGTCATGTCACAAAACAAGGCTCAAGAGATTTTAAAAGATTGAAATCATAAAAATATGTTCTCTAATCACAATGGAATAAAAGTGGAAACCATACAGAAGAAAATTTTGGAAATTTAAAGATACATGGAAATTAAACAACACACTCCTAAAACCAGTCAGTCAAAGAAGAAACAACAAGAAAAATTAGAAAATGCTTCAAGGTAAATGAAAATAGAAATACAACATACCAAAACTTATGGGAGTTTCTCTAAAGCAGAGCTGAAAGAAAATTTTACACCTGTAAACACCTATATTAAAAAAGATGAAAGGTCTCAAATCAATAATCTAAACTTCCACCTTAAGAAATTAGGAAAAGAAGAGCAATTAAACCCAAAGCAATGAAAAGAAAGAAAATAAAGCTGAGAATGGAAATAAATAAAATAAAGATAAAAGAATTCAATAAAACCAAAAGTAGCTTCTTTAAAAAGTTCAACAAAATTGACACACTATTTGCTAGATTAAACAGGAAAAATAGAGAGAAGACTCAAATTACAAAAATCAAGAATAAAAGTGAGGACATCATACTGACCTTACAGAAAGGAAAAAAAAAATTACAAGGGAATACTATGAACAATTATTTGCCAACAACCTAGATGATCTACATGAAATGGTCAAATTCTTAGACATACACAAACTACTGAAACTGACTAAAGAAAAAATTAAAAATATGAATAGACTTATAACAAGTAAAGAAATTGAATTAGTAATCAAAACTCTTCCCACCAAGAAAAGACCAGGCCCAGACGGCTTCACTGTTGAATTCTACCCAATATTTAAAGAAGAACTGACACAAACTTTCCACAAAGTTCTTTCAAAAAATAGGAGGGAATATTTTCCAACTCATTCTATGAAGCTAGTATGATCCTGATAAAAAACCAAAGACATCACAAGGAAAGAAAACTATAGACCCATATGTCTTACAAATATAGACTCAAAAATCTTCAACAAAACATAGAAAATTGAATCTAGCAACATATAAAAAAGATTATACACCAAGTGAGATTTATCCCAGAAATGCAAGGTTGGTTGGTTGAACATATGAAAATCCATCAATATTAACACACCATATTAAAACAACAAAGAACCAAAACCACATGATCATCACAATAGATGCAGAAGATACATCTGACAAAGTCCAACACCTCTTCATGTTAAAACACTCAATGAACTAGAAACAGAAGAGAATTTCCTCAGCTTGATAAAAGTATCTACAAAATATTAACAGCTGACATCATACTAATGGTGAAATGGGTTGGCTGATTGGATGACAAGAATGCCTTTGCAACCACTTTCTATTCTTTCCCCAACATTCAATTTTTGAAAATTTTCAAACCTTCAGGAAAGTTGCAAAAATAGTACAATGAACACCTACATGCCCTTCACCTAGAAGTACCAGTTTTTAGCATTTTGCAATATTTTTAGCAAGAGAGAGAACTATTTAATTTTTTTTTTAAAACCACGTAAGACTCATATGTAGACACTCTAATTTAAGTAGGTACCTCCCAGGCCTAAGAACACTTTCCTTTTTCCATTATAACCACAAGTTAACTATCACACTCAGGGAATTTAATATTAATGCAATAGTATCATCTAATATACAGTCTATCTTCAAATCTCCTAAGTTTTCCTAATAATGTCTTTTACAGTATTTTTTTTTCAGTCCAGGATCCAGTCCATGATCATGTATTGCATTTAGTTTTCATGTCTCTCTCATCTACTTTAATCTAGAACCGCTGCCGAAATTTCTTTTTTCCTTCAGAACACTGACATTTTTTATGAATCTAGACCAGAACTAAATATGAATTTGTCTGATAGTTCCTCATGATAAGGTTCAAGTTAAACATTTTTGAGTAGAGTACTACATAGGTGATGTTTCAACTATTACTTAAGATGGCAGGGTTTTTTTTAGAATGGTGGTGCTATTTCTCTATTTTTGTGCAAACATGGGGAGGAAAGCTATCAAAAGCCTGTTCATCCAAAATTCATCTGCATCAGTAATTTCTCAAAAAAAATCACAGAACACCAGGCCTTAAAATGGCCATAACTCAAAGGGTCAGTTCTCAGTTCAAAAACAGATAAGCAATGTGAAATTCATATATTTACATGCACTAAAATTCATTATTTGGTCTATACAAATCTCTGGGGATTTCTTAGCTGTCAGTTCTTCCTTTCATTAAACGGATATGAGTATTCATTAGTTGCAAGCATAGTAGGGTTTGAGGTCCAATGCTCTAGTGTGGCAATGGTGAGCCCTTTCTTCATCCCATTATTTAAAATCACTATCCACCCTATCCAAAATGTTTTTCTCCCCTTCTCTGATTTGCGCTTTTTCCTTAGCACTTTTCACCTGCTAACATACATATTTTCATTTATTTCTCCTGGTTGTTGCCTACCTCCCCACTGGAATGTAATCCTCATGAGAGTGGGCAATTTTATCTTTGTACTTCACTGTTATACTCCCAGCCAGGCTCTCAGTTCTAGAGGGTATGCAATAAAAATTTTTAATACACAAATGAGTGAATAAATGGATGGATGTTTTCCCCTCCTGCACTGAAATATGCCAGAGTTGCAAGGGCACTAGAGACTGGGGATATTTGAGCCACACAGTTTCCTTTCAAATATAACTTGATCAAACTGTCCCTAAACCTCTCTTCCACTGACACTTCTCCACCTGGGTGCTCAACATGTGAGTATTATGAGATATATGGGTTTGTTACAGAAAACCATTACAAATCGGTCATTTAGTAGATCAGAAAAATGAACACAGTTATTAATCAATTAGTGACAGACATATACAAAACTCTCACAGATCTTGATCATGAAGTTCTGAATATGACCCGCTCCACTAGAGGGTTTGTGGATGTCTCCAATTCACTTCCAACCATGGTTACCTTTGAAGTTCTAAGGAAGCGGGAGAAACCAAAGGGATATTTGGAAGAAGTAAATAGAGGAAAAGTGAAGACAAACAACAACTGAGAATAAAATGGTTTCTCTGTGGCCTCCTTCCCCACCACCAGTCATGTCTTTTCATCACCCCGAGGCCCCAGGTTTACGTATAGTTTAACATCAGCCTTTAAAACACATTTGGTTTCGTTCAATGAGGATTGTGGGCAGGTCAGGAACTAAGCAGTCAACAGACTGAATATCATCTTCTCATCTTGACTATAAAGTCTGGAATGAAGGTTCCAGAAGGAAAGGCTCTTTCAGAGAAAGGGGAAACTGATTTCAGGCAAAATATACTCTCTCTGAAGGAACTTGGAAGTTCTTGTCAAACTATATCTTTTGCAAATACTGGAATAGTTTAAACCAGTAAGTACAGAAAAATCTTTTTCACATTAATAAAAATTTAGAAGTATAAAAATTATTACATAATAAAAATAAGGCTCAAGAACAAACCTTCGTATAGTTGATTCTTTTTTATGGGGAGAAGACATATCTTGTTAAAGTTTTAGGTTGTTGGTTTTAATCCAAAACTATCTTACCAAACTTCAAACTAACCACAAGACCTTCCTGACTTAGAATTCTAAGTTCTCATTCACCAGACGGCATGTTCTGAGTCCACAAAACCCACTGTGAACCCAGGTGAACTCGAAGTCAAAAAGAGACTCATCGGGCTCCCCTGGTGGAACAGTGGTTAAGAATCCGCCTGTCAATGCAGGAGACATGGGTTTGAGCCCTGGTCTGGGAAGATCCCACATGCCGCGGATCAACTAAGTCCATGCGCCACAACTACTGAGCCTGCGCTCTGGAGCCCGCGAGCCACAACTACTGAGCCCGCGTGACACAACTACTGAAGCCCGCGTGACACAACTACTGAAGCCCGCACGCCTAGAGCCCGTGCTCCGCAACAGGAGAAGCTACCAGAATGAGAAGCCCACGCACCGCGACAAAGAGTAGACCCCGCTCGCCACAACTAGAGAAAGCTTGCGTGCAGCAACGGAGACCCATCGCAGCCAAAAATAAATAAATTAAATAAATTTAAAAAAAAAAGAGAGACTCATCTCCTGAAACTTCCACCTTGAGTTTTGACTCTTAAGCTGCTGACAACAATTTTATTTTCTCTCTGGGAACATGTAAGAGAATGGTAAGAGGCCGCTCTATTGTTAGAAAGAATGACAGTGTGAAATATATTTACAGTCATTGCCAATTTTATGTTCGGGGACTGAGAGCAGGACGGCAGAGAGGAAAGAGATGGTGAGAGTTCCTTGCTAACCTCCACATTATGAGTCTCAAATTCCTGAGAGAGCCCCTCTGACACCAGAGACTTCCCTCCTGCTGAGGCCTTCAAAACTTCACCTTCTTGGAGAGAAAACAAGTAAGACAAAAGAAAGTTGTTTGGCTTCTAAATTAGACTGGCCTCTCCTCTGAAGAGCTGGGCAGCTGCTGCATCAGACTCTGACGTCTGCCAGGCTCTCGGCAGCCGGAGGATCATATCACACTGGCTGCACAAGCCCACGGTAAGCACTGCTCCCCACGTGCATCCTGCCAACAACAGCAACCCCTCTTACCATTCAGCCTTGACCCTGTGCACATGTTCATGATGTTCTCAAGGACTCTGCTAAAACTGAACGGGAGAGGTCTGTTGGGAGGCTTTGTGGATTTGTAAAGACAGAGGAGGTAATCCAACCTGTCCCCATTAAATATTCAAGTTCAGAGTTCCCAAATTTTGAGAATTCCTAAATATCTACTTCCAAAGAAGGAAAAGCATTCAAGAACTAATGGATCTGAATCTGTTCTGACATTCCCACAAGTCACCATTGAAAAGTGATCAGTGCTTGTGTCTGAGGGCACTGGCCAGACTCCCAGTGGGGTCGAGCTGACCTGGACAGCAACACAAGGGCTCATTTATCAGTGGGTCTTCCAAATGCATAAACAATTTGATTGTGTTTTCCAAATTAAGCAAGATAACTCCATAAATCTTGGGCAGGGCAGTAGTCAGAACTTTCACAAATGTTAATCAACTGTCGGTAAATACCGGTTAGAATTCTGAATTCTTAGAATGATCAAATGTTTGGTATTGTTCATTCATTCATCCATTCAGCAAATAATTCTTGAGTGCCTACTATGTGCTGAACTCTGTTTTAGGTACTGGGGATACATACAGCCATGAACAAAACAATGTCCCTGCCCTAATGATGCTTATATTCTACCAGGGCAGGGGGAAGATAGTGAGAAAAGAGAAAGACAGAGGGGAAAAAGCAAGCATATCAGATGGCGATACAAAAGCTATGGAGAAAATAAACAAGGCTGGTTTGAGAAGGTGTGTCAGGTGGCAGAGGGAGTTGGTAGCAAAATAGAGTCACCATTTTAGATAGTATTGATGGGTTATGAAAGACCTCACTAAAGAATGTTTGACATTTGAGCAAAGCCTCGAAGGAGGAAAAGGAGCCAGGCATAGGCATCTGCGGAAGAACAGTCCAGGCAGAGCTTTCTACAAATACAAAAAAGCTGAAGTGAGTGTGTGCCTGGCATGTTCAAGGAATTGCAAGGAGCCCAGTGTGCCTGGAAAGATTTATGTGAGGGAGAGTCTTGGAAGATAAGGTTGGGAGGGAGCTCTGGCTTTCACTCCAAAAAGAAGGGATGCCATTGGAGGATTCAGAGGAGAGGGAGGCAAACCCTTAGAAAGGATTACTCTGACTGGTAATTAACGACTTCACTTTCAGCCTTCTTTCTTGACACAATATCCACCGGGCAGACCACACATAGAATGTGAATGTGGCATGTGGTAGTAGTAGGCAGGAGGAAAGGTCCCGTGAATGTGAATGTGGGACATGCTCCCTCCTGACCTGGCAGCACTGATTAGACCTACGATGTCCGACGTGGTAGCCACTAGCCACATGGACTACTGAGTAACTGAAATGTGGTTAACCTGAAACAAGGGGTACTGTAAGTATGAAATACACACCGGACGTTGAAGCCTTCGTATGAAAAAAGAATGTAAAATGGCCCATTAATATTTTTATAATGCTTATATATTTAAATGATAATATTTTGGATACAATGGTTAAATAAACTGTAGTATTAAAATTCTCTTTACCTGTTTCTTTCTTACTTCTTTTAATGTGGCTACTAGAAAATTAAAATTTTTGCAGTTTTTATTTTTTTATTAAATTGCATATGTGGCTCACATTATACTTCCCTTGGACACAGCAGGGTTAGAGTGTTACTAGAACAGTGCTTAGACCTTCCCATTATAAAGAAGCAACAGATAAAGGGTGGCAGCTCCTTAAGTGAAGAGAAAGAATGACTCAGACTGCAAAATACTGTCTCCCAATGGACAAAAAGAAAGGCCCTGGAATTTGAAGGCAAAGAGGCAGCTTCCTCATGTAGCCGACTGTGTGAAGGGCAATAATCAGACACGAAGGAGCTACCTGGTAGGTTTCTCCTCAGAAAACCAATCCAGGAAACTAATTTAAAATGTTTAGGTTTGGGACTTCCCTGGCAGTCCAGTGGTTAAGACTTCGCCTTCCAATGCAGGGGGTGTAGGTTCAATCACTAAGACCCCACATGCCTCAGGGCCAAAAAACCAAAATATAAAACAGAGTCTGTCATACAGAGTGAAGTAAGTCAGAAAGAGAAAGACAAATACAGTATGCTAACACATATATATGGAATTTAAGAAAAAAAAAATGTCATTAAGAACCTAGGGGTAAGACAGAAATAAAGACACAGACCTACTAGAGAACGGACTTGAGGATATGGGGAGGGGAAAGGGTAAGCTGTGACAAAGCGAGAGAGAGGCATGGACATATATACACTACCAAACGTAAGGTAGATAGCTAGTGGGAAGCAGCCGCATATCACAGGGATATCAGCTCGCCTGGAGGGGTGGGATAGGGAGAGTGGGAGGGTGGGAGGGAGGGAGACGTGAGAGGGAAGAGATATGGGAACATATGTATATGTATAACTGATTCACTTTGTTATAAAGCAGAAACTAACACACCATTGTAAAGCAATTATACTCCAATAAAGATGTAAAAAAAAGATACAAGAGGAAAATAAAAGTGTACTTTATGAAGTTTTTACACACAAAAAATATATATATATAAAACAGAAGCAATATTGTAACAAATTCAATAAAGACTTTTAAAAAAATGTTTAGGTTTGACATACAAATGACTGTCCTAAATTCAAACAGGTTACCACTGAAAGGACTATAACTAAAAATTACTCCGCCCTGCAGGAAAGGGAAGGCATCTACTAAGTGCTGGTTACTAGGCAGGGCACTTTGTACGAATCATCTCATGAAGTCCTCAAAGCCTGGGACTTCTTTAACTTAAAAAAGAAAAAAATGGGGGTGGGGTGTTTTGGCTCCAAAGCTCCAAGGTTTCTCTGAAATCTTCTATTTCATTTCTACAACAAGAAGCAAGGAACCTGTATCCTTTTTGTTTTGCATTGAACTCTTCATGCATGGAATAGCTTTGTAGGTCCTGTTTTCTAGAGCAAGCATACTAGAGATGGAGGAAGAAAACATAAGGTTCCTGAGCATATTTTGCTAAGAAGTAATTCCCCATTTTATGAATGAAGAAAGTGAGGTCTAGTGTATTCATTGATGGAGGAGCAGAGCTGAATTAAATCCCTGCCCCACTGACTGCAAAGCCCATGCCCTTCCACCAGGGCCCACTGGCCAGATCCCAAGTAAGATATACAGAACCCACGGTTGGCCCCTGACTCTATTAATGCTCTGGTCATGGCTACCCGCCCCCCATGGCAAACTCAGGCCTCTTCTGTACCAACATTTGGACAACGCTTGGAATGGGGAAGCAATAAGGGTTAACATGGAGAAGGAAGCAACACCCTCACATCTGCACAGGCCTCGAGGAACAAATGCTGCTGAAAAGGCCAGGGGACATGCTCTCTTCTTAGAGAACCTCAAAACTCTTCCAGAAAACCATCAATCTCCCACTGCCTGGGTTTATACTAATACGGAGGCACGTCAAGCTACTGGAATGACTTTCCATCTCTGAGCTATGAATCTAAGATTGTATAATAATTGCAGACACACTAAGCCCGACCCATTCATCAACGTAAGTGAGGAACCCTGCAGCTGGAGTTCTCTTCCTGACTCTCACTGCCAGCTGAGTTTACCGCCTTACCCTTGCCTTGGGGTGAAAAAGAAAAGATTCCTCTGCTTCTAATCATTGTTCTATAATCAAAACCCGCAAGTCCATTTCAGGAGCAAAGAACTTCATGTGATCCAAAATGGATGAGAGTCTCTTGCTCCTCGTTCTATAGACATTTTGGAGGCACCAGACATGTCTTAATATTGCAGAGAAGCTTTACGGTCAAAGAGTCAAAAATAGCTTCTCTTCATAGTTTTTTAATAAGTTGTGGCATAGCTAGAATAATAGGTAAAGACTTTTTGCATTTTTTATGTAATTTATAATAATATTAACTATTTAAAAATGTTCATCATTGTGCATTTGTCAAAACTCATAGATAGGTATGTCAAAGGGTGAATTTCACTGTGTATTAATTAAAAATTAATTTTTTAAAGAAGTAAATTTTAAAATGTGGTGATGATAATCTATTAGTATATTAGAAAAAAATAATTTCTATTAGCTGGTATTTCAACTCTGTCCTATAACTTGCTTCCTGGGAAAATAAAGGCCTTTTCTGAGTTGGGTAATTATGAAATTATAGAACTGGGAAGGCTCTAAGAAGTCCTTGTTTTACTTATGGGGAAACTGAGTCTCAGGTTACTGGGGAGATTCCAGGTCACATAACAAGCCAGTGACAGAAACAGGGCAGCACCCCAGGTCTCCTCATACCAAGACCGGTGGCCTTTGGCCCACAACAATGCCCCCTAGGGGATATAGAACCCATCTGCATGCCTAAAACCACTCAGAACAATACAGTGTAGTAGCAAAAGCAAAACTTTAAAAAAAATACCAAAAACTTCATTGCACTTTTCCTAGTGCTTGGTCAAACGATTTTACTTAAAGATAGAAGTTTAGGGTCAACATCCAGTTTGATTATAAACGAAATCTTGCTTCAATATACGAACATTTTTGTGTTGGAAAAAACCCTCTTCCAGCCTGATGTTTTTCTGGCACTTAGCGGGCTGAGTTATTAAAGACAGCTGTGTCCATTGTTTATGAATATTATGGATACTGAAAACCTAATAACAAAACCAAAAATTCTCAGGAGTTCCCTCCCTTTCCTTCTCTTGAACTTGAAACTGAAAAGAAACATATTTCCCACCACCGTCAAGACCAGTCACTCCTGTCACCTACCAATCACATTCCTCAACCCGGATCAGTGAGGAAAAAGCACCCTAGCATCAACACAGCTCCACAACAAAAATGTGTAACTGTATGAAAAACTCATTTTGTCAAATTAAGGCATGAAAAAAATTAAGATATGGATCAGTATTAATGATGTGGTGAGGGTAATTTTTCATACTCATTTTGAAATTAAAATGTAACTTCTATTACTGAATTTTAGTGCTTAAAGTATAAGCCCAGAATACTCCTTCATAATGAATAACTGATTTTATTGATGTTTGACTACATTATAAATTTACTCTGACCAAAAATGAAACTGGTACCTTTCCCTCCCACTAAAAGAACGTCATGGACAAACTATGGCCTTTTTTTTAATTCACTGTGAGTATAGGGTTTTTTTTTCTTTTGTTTAACTCCAGCAATATTCAGAGGTTTCCAAAGTCCTCGCACAGAACATCTGGAACATAATACTGTTAATCATGATCACATTATCTGATTCTGTTACGTGTATCATGGAGAACAGAAGAAA
Organism: Leucopleurus acutus; assembly: GCF_964270905.1. Lineage (NCBI taxonomy): Eukaryota > Metazoa > Chordata > Mammalia > Artiodactyla > Delphinidae > Leucopleurus > Leucopleurus acutus. The sequence goes on along the minus strand of NC_139144.1, from coordinate 65,923,743 downwards.
GGCACTAGAGCAAAAAGAAGCACATAGAATTATGTGATAGATGCGTTTGACACTCGATGTAAGTCCAGGTTGTTTGTACATTTCATGGTGCTCCTTACACAGAAGGTTCACCCTGATCCTGGAAGCCTGTCCCCTTTCCAAAGAGCAAAGTCTGCTTGATATATATTTCCAGCTGGCTCTTCTGAACCACAGCTAGAGAACTTAGGTGGGTTTAGAAAGGATGATTCACTACTGTGACTCAGTGTAGGCTCAGAGATGGGCTTTAGAAGACAAGGTCGAATGTGTGCATTCCCATTCTTCCCCTGTGTGTTTGTGGTCCGGCATCCTCCTATCTTTGGGAGGACCGTGCTGCCTGTGATGTAAATACGTTGCTGCTTACACTAAACAAGTGGTACCATTTAAAATTCCACTCAAAGGGAATGGTGGTAATTGAAGCCATTCACAGGACCACAAAAGCACTGCCACCCTCCAAACTGAACATTCGAATGACATCTAAAAGGTGCCAAAATGTGCAATCAATTCATTCAAAGGATATTTTGTGAATATCTAGCAGTACAGAACTCTGGGACGGTTATTTGAGGAGAGACCAAGCTAGCAATGAAAATGAATTATGCTACTTTACTAAAACAGGCTGCTGTATCGAGATACTGATGGGAATGGAAGAGGGGCAGCTTAAGGAGGACGGGAAATGACAGGGAAAATGGAAGCATGAGGGAAAGGACAAGGGATGGAAGAGTAAAGGGGGTGGGGGGGAGCTATGAAGCAGAAACAAGGAAAGGGACAAAGACAGTAGCAGACCCACAGATACCAGGTTTTTTTTAAATTAATTTCTCTAGGTAATAATGGACAAAAAGACGAAAAAGTTCAGGAAATATTCTAAGATACTGTAACACTCACATTTTATTCTATTTTACTGACAAAATGGAATATTTCTTGTACAGAACAAACGTATGGACACCATGGGGGGAAAGCGGCGGGTTGGTGGTGGTGGTGGGATGAATTGGGAGGTTGGGATTGACATACATACACTAATATGTATAAAATAGATAACTAATAAGGACCTGTTGTATAAAAATAAATAAATAAAATTCAAAAAAAAAAGGCTATTCCTTTAACATTCACTAATGTTTCCTTTCTCTTCCTCCTACGCCGCAAGAAGACGCATTCTTAGACTTGCTGTCATCCCGTGAGGTCTTGAGGAGTCAGAGCTCACACCACCCCCATGCCCCAGCCTCTTCACACAGCTACTGTGAAGTCTCCTCACCGGTTCCTTTAAAAATGCTTTAGGTTGGAGTCTCTTCCTCTTTAGCTCTATCATAAATCCTTCACGTCACCATGATCATTGAAAGAAAGTAAGTGAATACTGAATGTACTGTCTTCAAAATAGAAATGAAGACTCAGGTAGGAAGGTACAAAGTTCTAGATCATAGAACTCATTTTCCAGAACATGGATACTCAAATCAGAGAGTGTAAGACTAGTCATTGGGTCAAATATTTACTGTTTCCTACGTGCAAGACACTGTCCTCAAAGATGTGAGGACATGATGCCTGGCCACAAGAAACTGAACATCCAGAACGCAGAAGGAGGACAGGTAGGAAGGGATGGGCGCAAGAGCCCCAGTGGAAGATCAGGACTGGAAAGCAGGAGGGGCCCTCGCACTCTGAGCCAAGAGAGAAAGGGATGCCTGAGAAGACAGAGAGGTGGGAGGCTACAGGGCCACAGGCAGGGAAGAGCCACTGTAGAAACTCAAAGAGTAATTTCCCTTTAGTGTGGAGGCAGGTCCAAGTCACCGTCTCACAACGAAGGAGTCAGAGATAGGAAGAGAGGAGCGTAAGCAAAGAAAAGTCTTGGACCAATTAAACTGCGGAGCTGACAGTGTTGACTCACTTTTTTCTTAGTTAATATGTCTGGATCAAGATTTGAGGAGAAAAGATTGGAAGAAGACATGGGATTTCAGCAAACTCTGTCATTATCCAGCGTGCCACATACACACTAAGATCAAACTGCACACACGGCACTTTTTTCAGCATTTTTTAAAAACACACCTTAACGTAAACAGCAGAAGGTTATTATCCTTCATACACAGACTGCGATAGAACTTTAACCACTGAACAGAAAAATGAGAAAAACGCACAATTTACAGAAGAAACACAGTTGGCTAATAAACATGAAAGACGCTCAATTTCAGAAGAAAGAGTTAATGAAAACAAGATTCTCAAATGGAAAAACAGTTTTGGTGCAGGAAGCTATACACCTAGGTACTGCTGGAGAGGACATTAGGACATGAATTATATGAGGTATTTTAGCAACACACACACACACACATACACCTTAAAATGTTTGTATCCTTGACCCACCAATTATACATCTATGAGTTTAGTCCAAGGAAATAATCAGATAAACAAGATTAATTTTCGAAGATGTTTGTTATACTATTCATAATAGTGCAAACTGAAAACAAGGTTCATTTTTAATTCCACAAAAACCATTAAATAAATCATAGTATACTGATGAAATATTATGCAGCTAATAAAAGTTATTTTTCAATGACTTGTGTGTGTGTGTGTGGTACGCGGGCCTCTCACTGTTGTGGCCTCTCCCGTTGCGGAGCACAGGCTCCAGACGCGCAGGCTCAGCAGCCATGGCTCATGAACCCAACCGCTCCGCGGCACGTGGGATCTTCCCGGACAGGGGCACGAACCCGTGTCCCCTGTATCGGCAGGCGGACTCTCAACCACTGCGCCACCAGGGAAGCCCTCAATGACTTTTTAATGAAACAGAGATATGTTCACAATATGTTAAATAAAAATAACCAGAATGCAAAACTGCATACAGAAGGTGAGCCTACCTAGTTATATTACTGTATGTAAATATGAAAAAAAAAAGGGTTGGAAGGAAATATATCAAATCATATTAACAGTGGTTTCCTTTGAGTTGTACAATTATTTCTATTTTTCAATACACTTGGACTTTTTATAATATCATATAGCATATAGTTGGCACATTATCACATACTGGGCACACACACAAAAAATGTTACAGGATGGTTTGATTTGGGCTTATTTTTAATAAATACACCCAAGTCAATAGATTGTAATTGTCTGGAAAGAAAAAGTGAAATCCCCTTCATCTTTGAGCACTCAATACCTAATACACTATCTAACACACAGCAGACACTCAATCACTGTTAAATTAAAAAATAACTGGCTGGCTCTGAAGACAAGTGATGGATGAAAAGATGGAAGAATGAATGGTTGGAAAGTTCTTCAGTCTTTAGTAAAATCGGTATTTTTCCTGGGACTTTTAGGAGATGAAAGGGGTTCATCATGTGACAGACCTTGAAGAGAGTAAAAGCAAGAGGAAAAAATTCCAAGGAATGATCTTTGCAAAGATACGATGAGATGAGATTTAATCCATGGAGCTTGTTTTTCTACCAACTCTCAATACCCATTCCAAACTTCACTCAAATTTCTAAATGTATCTGCTTCTTAGATGGACAGGAGAAAGCAACTGCTCAAAAGCAATTACACAGTTGCCCCTCTATTCTACTAGGAGGATGAATTTACATTCACAGAACTACTGAAACTCATGTCTAGCTGAACCCAATTCCTCTATATAATCTCCAAAGAGATTGATGCTTAAACTCCATCAGTGACTATTACAAGGAATAGACAGGCCCCACCAGATTAACATTTATTTCTATCCACCTTTGGAAGCGGAAGCACTGAGCATGGCTCTATCCCAGCAACTATCACATTCTCTTTGTACAGTCATAATTTCTTGGCAAAGAGATGCACACTATAGATCACAGTGTCTCCATTCTCCAACTGGTGTGAGGGTAACAGATACGTGTTCATCATTCACTCTGCCATCATTGTGACATATACTTAGGCTGAAGGCCCAAGGCTGGAATCTGGTATGGGTTTAAACTTGCTGAGACTTGTGAACTTCAGAGAAAGGAAATGTAATTCACATTTGCATTGTATTAATATCCCTTGCACCAAAATTGGAGTTCTTTGTAGATGCTCATATCACCATTATTACTCCCTCGAAATATCTGGTTGCTCTTCATTCCATAGATTCAAATGGCATGTCCCACTTTCAAATGTCTACAAACAACCATACATAGTATCTCAAAATGACACTGGTTGGTGGCAGAGAGAGGGTAGATGGGATAGGAATGACATGTGACTTTATACTCAGGCAGTTCAGGATTTCAATTCTTATTAACTTTTTGACCTCAGGCAAGCTATTAAAATTCTCAAATCTCAGTTTCTTCATCAAAAAAAAAAAAAAATGGGGCTAATGCCACCTAGGTTACAGGACAATCTTGAAAATTAACATTAAAGCACTATATGTATCTGGCACAGAGTATACACTCAGTAAAAGCAGCTACTATTATCAGTTAATTCCTCTATAAATAAATCACTTGTTGATCTCTTTTCAAACTGTGTGTTTTCCTATATATGCTCAAATGTCATACATGAAATTTCCTTTCCAACCTTTTCCCTATTAGGTTCATTTTTCAGATGGTGGCTCCCTATGTAGAAAAATAACTTTACAGGATGCTTCAACTATAAACTATATAAAGAAATAAGCATAAGGAACCTTAGAAGCCACAAAAAATAAAGATATATATGGGGATTAAAATTCAGGGCTTGGCCTGAAAATACATGAGACAGGGCTGAAACGGGATTTAAAATATACAACAGTTATTCCCAATATTTTTAACATCAAAAAGTTAAGCCTCCTGTTGATTTCAGAAACTTACTGAAAGTACTCAACTAGTAACACAGATAACTCAACCAGACTCATGAAGGCTTTAGGACAAGCCTTGAAGCTCCCACCTCGTTAGTTTCCACCAATCCTAAACTAGTATATCATGAAAATTGCCCAATCCAAATCAAGTCCTTACATTAAAAACTCACCTTAATCCAGACCCCCCCACAAAGAACCTCACAAATATCCTACCTTTGTCCTCTTCCTTCCAAGATATTATTTTAAGGCTCCACCAAGGTAATCATCGATGACCACAGTAAGCAATAAAGTCAGCTTTGCCTTCTTTTGGTGCTATGTTCAAGAAGCAAGAATTTGACACCCCTATAACAAATGGCTGTACATTTATGGAGTCACCCTGAAGGGAATGGCATTACAGTAGACCTTCCAATAGAAGGCTGACAGAGAAATCACAATTGCTCAGATTCATCCTAACATAAAACCCCAAGATTCCGGACCTCATGGTCTAACCAAACACAGTCAGAGCACCAGCCACTTCTCTAAGCAAGTTGGAGACCCCTCCTAGTGGCCAAGTGCTATCCAGCCCTTAAGTAAAAGCCCTTTTTTTTTTCAATTGACTGTTCAAAACCAAGACCTTTTTGTCCTCAGAGTGATGGTACAACCACAGTGCAAAATGGAACACTGCAGCAATTACATCAATATTTCAGACTAGTTTTGGAAACGACTCTGAAGGTTTTTGGCCCACACTGCTTAGAAAAACTGCCCACATTGATCTCATTCACTCGATAATTGCTCAGTTCTCCAATTTATTGCCCGGATGTGGCCAAATTTCTCCCCATGGACAGGGAAGATATAATGACAGTCTATCACTAAAATGCGCCAAATTGCACAAATTACCAAAAGTAAGGCAGAGGCCGTGTGAGAGGATTCAGGCATGGAGGGTCCCAAGTTCCCATGTCAGAGGAGCAGCGGTGTGGCTGGTAACATGTAACTTGGATTGCCCTGGCATTATGTGACCACAGAAATGACGAGCTGTCCCACTGTGTCCTATTACAGGGAAGCTGGACAGACTGGAGCAGGGAGAGGTAGGACACATCTCCCCATATTTCAGGGCAAGGTCAACTCTGAGAGTAGAGAATTACAGTCTCTTTTCAAAGCTTGGCCACAGCGAGTGGCCCCGGTCACTGGCAGGTGCTTCCGGCCACTGCATCCTCCTGCTGCCATGAGGAGTGTGAATCTTTGAGGCTTAGACAACACTTTTCAAACAAGACATCCTCAGGGAAGTCATCCACATTCCGTTCAAAGCAATTTATAATAAGTACTACAGCGGCTGAACATAAACCCATCTTCCCTTCAGAAATGGAAAAGACGAAATGTGCAGGGGGGAGATATCGCAGCAGAGGGGAGAGAGAGGCAGTGGGGAAAGAAAGGGAAATCAAAGTCAGCATTCATTCGTTCCTGAATTCAGCAATTATTATGAAGATCCATTAGGCACCAAGCACTGAAGATGCAAAAGTTACCATTTTACCTTCACAGAGTTAAATAAAATCATCACACACACATATACGTAATTACAAATCATTTTAAATGTTTAGGAAGTAAAGTATGGGTTGCTCTAAAGGGTTTAGCAACAGGACCTGATCTGGTCTTGGGGGCCAGAACAAGCTTCTGGAAAGATGGAATGTTTGAGCTTCCAAGTGCAGGATGAGCGGGCGTTACCTAGGTATGCGGCACCAGACGATGGAGCAAAAAGGAGAGAAGAAAGAAAAAGCGGCCTAGGTAAAGGCCATGAGATATTAGACCAGGACTCCTCAAACTTTATTTGTTAAAGGAATCTTCTAGAAATCTCCCTAAACTGTAGATTTCAATTCTGGGTCTGGGGTAGGGCCCAAGCTTCTGCATTTCCGACAAGCTCTCCGGTGAGGCCAACACTGCTGGTTGGGTGCACGCTTTGTGTAGCAAGGATCCGGAAGATCTGCCCAGAGGCCAGAGCAGAGAGAACGAGGGAGGGTCAGTGATGAGGCCAGAGAGTTTGGCAGAGGTTGGGACCACACCAGGCTGTGCAGAACATCTTAAGGAATCTGGTCTAAGAGGAATGGGAACCATGAAGATCTGCATTTCCTTTGTTCTCTCCAAGTGACCTTGCTAGGAGTTTCATTTTCCCTGGGAGACAGCACTTTGCAGTATCTAAAGTGTAAGTGAGAGCAAAGGTGTTTATGGACTTCAGGGGTTCTAAGAGCCAATAAAGTACAGCTTCTTCATCACAGACAGCCCATTAATATGCCATGTTTATTAGTAAAAATCCTCAGAACTGAATAAGCCTTTGTCAGCAAAAGTGATCTTGGCCGGTTAATTTGGCTGGTTTTGCAGACTGAGGACTTGGCACTCTTTTTAGAATGTCCTATGCCTCTGTGGGCTTCCCTGCCTTCAGTAAGCGATTTCCAAGGATGTGGAGCCCACAGGGTTCTTAAAATAGTTTGGTAGAAGAGAACACAAACACCTCTCGTTGGCACTTTGGTCTTTAGCCTTACAAGCCTGAAGACATTGGCTTTTCCAGAAACGTCTGTGCCAACTGCCACCAGCCTGTTCCCTGAAAATTTGATGAACAAAGGCACAGAGAACTGTTTGCTGTTCAGTTAGGCAGGTCATACAAGCTCAAGCTTAAACGAGGTAGAAGCAGCCGAGTGCTTTTAACCAATTGCTCGATATACTTTATAAACTCTTCTTTGCTTCTGCCATAGGAAAAAAGCATCTTCTTTTGTTTTTAAAATGAACACAGGACTCATTCACACTGAACACATGACATGAGGAATGCACTCTGCTATGACTCAGACAACTCTAAGGAACAGCTAAGGGAACTCAAGTGTTCGCCACCCTGATTAGTACCAGCTCTACGGAGAATTCATTCTCTTGACTCTGTCATTATTTATAATAGGTAAATGGGGATGATACAGTTTGACAAGCGATAGTGAAGCACCGCATTTTCTATGTGAATTATGATGTTACTCTCACCTAAGACTCAGAGAAGCTCTGCTTCTGTAACGGGTAAGAGCGAGTGGTTGTGAAATCCTCTCCAGATAATCTCCAAACATTAGCATGTTCTGAACTGCCTGGAATGCTGTATATACTACCCTGACCTAAAGCAAGGATGTAAAATCATGTGTAGGCATTTGTTCCATCATCCAAGGAATCCATCTCAATCAGATGAAGTGTCTTTCTGGTGGTCTGCCTGTGTCACCGCATCCCGAAAACATGGGTAGACAGATTTTCACAAATTTAGAGAGTGTAACAAAGGGAGCTAGAGGTACAATACAATTTTCATGGTGTATATAATATCTACTTGAGAGGGGGTTACCTTGAAGAGTTGGCAGTTCATCCATCAGAGGTGGGTAATATACACTAGAGATGCTTTACACATCATGACTCCATGGGGTATGCTCCAAGGCAAACAGTAATCTAATGAGAATGGACTATCTATCTAACAATAACTATTCTCCCAGGCAAGAAGGGCAAGAAGGAGCTGGCCAGCTTTAAAGGGCAGAATTGTCACAGTTTGGAAGGAAAGAGATTACTGGCTTTAGGGTACTCCATCACAAGACAGAGATACGAAAGCAAGAGAAGAGTGCTAGCTAGCGTCACTGAGCGCCCACAGTGCTGAGCACAGAGGTGAGCAGATGGGTGTAAGAAGACGTGCCTCCCTCCCTGATGGAGTACACAGTCTAACACAGAACAGGAAAATAATCCAGTAGCCATGCTACAATGGGGCAAGTGCTCACCTGGAAGTGTGTGTGTGCGTGTGTGCTGCGTGTGCATGTGAGGGAAAGATGGCACGTAAGCCAGCCAGTGAGAGCCATGAGCCTCAGGAATACAAATGAGAAAACAGTTGCTGCTTCTGCCTGGAGGGATGGGGTGGTCAGGGAGTTACTATGGGTGGTGATAACTGACTTTGAAAGGCCAAGCACTGACCAGGTGAAGGAGGAAAAGGGATTCCAGACAGGGGCAGTGGCATGAGCAAAGAAGAGGAGGCATAAGAAAGTAATGGGTTCAGGGAAAAGCTAGTGATCCAGTGTTCTACAGACGTGCGTATACCTAAACGGGTACATGTATGTACCTATACACATTCATATTCAGAGATATAAAAATATTGATGTCTGTGTATGTACCTATACACATTCATATTCAGAGATATAAAAATACTGGTGTCCGTGTTTGTGTGCACATATATGTACACATATACATACACATATATGTTGTAGCCCACTGTTGCTACCCACCCAACTCCTCACACTCTCACGCACTCCAAGCCTCACAGGGCCAGAGCCAGACCGCACATTTGCAATATTGCCTTCTAAACAAACATCTGCCCCGTTGCCACTCTCAGGACAGGGCCATTTGCTGCTAAAACATTATCTCTTTTATGAGTGTACTACATCAAAAGATCGCAAAATAAAAGCATATTAAAAACCAATTTATATTAATAACAAGCTGCAAAAAAGAAAGTTTAGGCCTCAAATTTTTGTATTCACAAAAAGAAAAACTGCTCTTATGACCCTCCCGATACCCAAGCCAACTCACAAATGTCCTGTCCCCAAGCAAGAGCTCCACGGTCCTTTCTCCCTGTGCTAGTAACTCACAGACTGACGTCAGGGACACAGTCAACACCATTAGCTGCCCCTTACATGCTGAGGGTGGCAACGTGGAGAACTAGAAAGAATAGAGGATTAGGAATATAGGAATGTAGGAGATTAGAATATAGGGATATAGAAAATAATGTAGAATATAGGTCTGGAGGAACTCACAAAGCAGGAAAGCTTGGGCAAGCAACCACACCTTTGGATTTTTCTTTCTCCAGTTGAAAATGAAAGCAGGACTTGCAGGGGCCTGAACTTGGCCCTCCAGTGTGTTTCGATCAGCGCGCAGTGTGTTTAAAAACACACGGAATCTGAATACCTTGAGTGCATTTGAGTATGTGACTATAGATAGATACAGATATAGATATAAATATCCTCTCTCTCTTTCCCTCTCTCCTTCCCTTCCCTCCTTGCTTTCTTCCTTCCCCTTGCAAAAACCATCACCCTTGGTCATGTTTACTTTAATGTGGACCCTCTAGGTTGTGTATGCATATGTGCTATAGGATGGGGGAAATATTTTGGAAAAGACATGTAGAGAAATGACAAATACTATGATTTATGATGATCCACATATGATTCTGCTTTGGTGAAATTAGGATGCTGAAGTTCCCTATGTATTTTTTTAATATTCTGAGATGAGTACTGTATGTTCTTTATTACAAAAGATTAAAAGCTTAAAAAATATATGGTTGTACTAACTCCCTACTGTAAATAGCTTGGAGCAGCGGTTTAAGGCTAGATTCCCTATCATCACCATCACCACCATCACCACCAATGAGTTTACTCCAAAGTTAAAAGACATTAATAAAAAAGATCTCTTTAAAATTATAAAATTAAAATTATTACCCCAAATTCCTTTTTGCATTCCTAAGCACTCCGAAGATATCCTTAGCATATGAATTACAAATCAACAATGCCTAGAAAGGCAAGTCTCTGGTTTTGTCTCACTAATCCCTTCTCCGCCCTGAATCCATGGTTTAGAGGCATTTCCTCCCGTCCGTTCCCCTCAACATAATTGACCAATCCTCAGATCAGCTTCTCTCCGAAGCAAGCTGCATTCATCTCCATCTGCTTCCCATTTGACTGCACTAAAGAACTCAACAGCTGCCTAAGCAAGAAGCTTCTCGGGCCCAAAGAACAGAGAATCCGTGTCTTCCCAAAAAAGAATATAGGTGGAGGGAATCAGCCTCTCTCCCTCACTCTTTAGACCAGTGGTTGTCAATCAGTCTTCCAAGACACACATGGCAATGTCGGCAGACATTGTTGCTTGTCCCAGCTGAGGGGAGGAGTGCTCCTAAACTCCAATGGTAGAGGCCAGGGATGCTGCTAAACATCCTACAATGCGCAGGACAGCTGCCACCACAAAGAACTACCCAGCCCAGAAAGTTAACACCGCCAAGGCTGAGAACCCCGCCTTAGAGTGATGAGCTTTTCCCTTGGTTCCACATCAGGAGGGAGAGGAGGAGAGACCATAAGGAGACCTAGGGCTGCTCTTGGTGAGTCCCAGCCACAATTAACCAGAAGGAACGCCCTTGGAACATCCAGGGCAGTACTTACAACACAGGAACACTTGATACATTTGTCTCCTTCTGGCTGAAATTCCTCCCCTTCTCGGTACTGCACCCCCTCAAACACACAGCCTAGAAAGCAAAGAAGAATTTCGATTTAGGGCAGCACCTTGATTCAGCTTGACACTATCCCTCTATCCACTGCACATCCATCCCCACCTTCACCCCCGCCTAGCACAGTGTCCTCTTCAACCAGAGAAGAAGAATGCTTCATGGTAAAATGATAGATAGATAGGTAGATAGGTAGATAGATAGATAGATATAATATAGATATAAAATTATATATATATATGTATATGTGTGTATATATATATATATATATATATATATATATATATGGAATACCAAAGATTGACATGGGTCCAGAAACCCGAAGATACTAGAAAGCAAGTAAGACGTTGGAAGCCAGGTCAGCCTAAGCAGCATCAGTGCAGGGTTCTGAGCCCTGCAGAGCCTGAGGAGCTCACCAGGACTACCCTAACCACAGCCAGGGAACCAAATCCCAGGGGGGTCAGAAGAGGCAAAGAGAAGGTCAAGCAACAGAAGTCATGGATGAGCTAAGGGGCAAATGACACGAAGAGCTGCCACTTGGAGCAGCAGAAGTGCCCCCAGCCTCTAACAGACCCTTCACACCCCTGATCTCACTCCATCTTCAGTGAGCCTACAAAGCACAAACTCTTATCACTGTCCCCACAGATGAGGAAAACATGGCCTAGAGAGAGAAAGCAACTCACTCAGCTGGGCAGGTGGCAGAGCTGGGATGTGAACTCAGCTCTGACCCACTGGCCGTACCATACAGAAGGGCAGGCACCAAGACAAGAAAGGACAGAGGCAAGGCTGGAGGTGCCACACAGGTTCTCAGCCCCACCCTACGTGCTGCTAAAGGGCCTAAGATGCCCCCACTAAGCTTGGCTAAATATAGGACCAAAAGCCCAGGAGGTGCCTCCTATTCAGAAAGACGACCAGGTCCCTGCTGTATTCTCAAGTGATCTCACAGGCGACTGGAAGCACAGGCTGGCCAGCAACCCTGTGTCACATGGGCCACGGGAGGACCGTCAGCTAATGGCAAATCCACTTCCCTCGGGACTGTCCTCACGAGGTACTTTGCCAGAATAGCTGAGGTCACTTTCCACATAGCAGACAGTGCTGGAAGCAGCACTTCCAATGGGTGAAACTCAGCAAAAGGGGCTCTTGTGAAAGACTGACTCATGTCCCTGAGAGTAGGTGTTCAAGGCCTGTCCAATGAAGTCATCAACAGAACCCACCAAACTCTCAAAGCAGCTGGTTCCTGACAAAGGGAACATCTGAACATATGAGCATTGCCCATAACCACCCGACCTGGCCACGAGACCTATTCATTTTAAAGCTAGATATGGAGCCCTTTGTTCAACTGAAAGACACGGGGACAAATGCTACTGAAGCTGAATGGCTGAGTGAACTGTGGCTTTAAGGTCTTTCTGATGCCCACACCCAGAGCCAGTCAGTCATCAGCCACCTCCTGCTATTCCCTTTGATGCTGGGAGACTTGCTAAGCTTGGGACCCTCCCAGTGGCTCTATCTCAGCACCATTAATAATGGCAGGTGCCCAGTCGTCTCTTTTCAAAGGACACTTCCAACAAAGGGTCTCCAATGCTTTCATATATGTTTGCACCACTGGTTCTGTCATACGGATTGCCAGACAGGTTAACTGCACAATCTACATTTGACAATTTAAGTAAGGAAATTTTAAATGAAAATTGCACGCAAACTGTTCCCATCACGACCCAACCTCCTTGAGCAAAGAGTCAGATGAAAAGGAAGGAGCAGACAACCAAAAATGCCCTGAAATCTGTTTCAGGAAGAAACTGACCACAAGCTGTATGTGTTTGTCATTATGTGGAATACCATTCCATGATCAATGACAGATGCCAGTCCTTCTGAATTACAAGGATAATACCCCAAGGCGTCACTTAACTGTCCCTATCTAGACTTGGCTGAGGGCTCCTTCCCAAGACACAGGATAATGCATTCTGGATGTGGCCTCTTCTGAGTCTTCTGATTTGCACCCCAAAAGTTGGCTTTTGAAATTAAGGAGAGAGAGTAAAGTTGATTCTTGACCCCATAACCAAGGGCACAGCGCCTGCCCAGCTGTCAGGGGGCTGGTGTATAGCACTGGCAAGCTAACTTTTAAAGATCTGCCTCCAAGGGCATCTGGACCCAAGTTGAAAAATTATCACAGTGTGGGGATAGGGGGAGGTAGTGCAGTATAGGGCCCAAGAAAGAAAAGGGGCCAGACCCCAAGCCCACCTTTAGCTCTTACTCACTCCTGGGCATTGGGCAGGTACTTATACTCACTGAGTCAAATTTCTTCCTGGATGAACTACAGACAGTAGTTCATCCCTCACTGGGATGGTGGTGGGGACTTAGCATTATAATATATGCAATCACGGAGCTCAGCCTTTCCTTTCTCGGAACGCAACTCAAAAACAAAGTGAGAGAAGCAACTGCTCAAATATGATAACTTCAACTGCTGAAATAAATTCACTCTGCTGTTTGTATATGCACACTTTCAAAGGCAGACTAAAAATATGACTATCTCCTAAGTGAGAAGGAATATTATATATGCCAAGTTGATTCTATATCAATAAAGCAACAGTCTACTCAACAGAACTGAATTAATACTTAAGAGTTTCGATACCTTTTAAATCTCTATGGAATATAAAATTTGCTCTGTTATCAATCTCAAGCTTGGCTGTGTACAGAAATTTTCTGGGAGGCCTGAGTGTCGCCCTCAGAGATTCTGATGGAATTGGTCTGGGAGGCAGCCTGGGTATCAAGCTTTATTTTTTAAATCTTCCCAGGTGATTTTCATGTGCAGACTAGAGTATCAGTGAGCTAACATAATAAAGATCCCTTAGGCATTTTAGAGGATGGTTACATGATGTAAAGCATTCAGTGCATTCAGAGGGGAAAAGTACTCAAGCAAACTGTGTGTGATAGATACAAAATAAGTGAATTATAGAAAGAATTATTTTACTTTCAACTGGTTTCTGGCCTTCACATAAGCTTATCCAATAATACAAGCTTCACAGAAATCCCAGTGTGAAAAGGAAGTTTGGCTCAATAAAGACTGTCCAGGGAACTCAGAAAGGTTAGAAGTAGTGGAGAGAGACTGTCCTTATTGTGATTCAAAGATGAGGGAAGGCTGGACTCTGGAAGGGCCCCGGTCTGCACACATGGCAGAGTGTGTGGAGGGGAAGAGACCAAGAGCTTATCTTCACAAAGCATCCCATGGCGATGCCTTCACCAATTCCCGGGGAGGTTCGCAGTACAGAAGGCCCTTTGGAGATCAACTTCAAAAGCAAAGAGAAGTAGTTGTGAGTATGGCCTCCAGTGAGGAAAAGCACTCAGAGTAAAACCCAAAATGCAGAACATCTGTCGAAGAGCATGGGCCAGAGGCTTAAGGGATCAGAAAAAAATCTCTCACCTCAAAATCCCCAGGCTGGTACCTAAGGGCAAGAGAAGATGCAGGCGGCCTTTGTAATCCTGTGCAGAAAAGTAAGAGGAAACACCCCACCCACTGGAAAGGAAAGATCCCTTTGCTGTCAGCTAGGCCGTGGGACCCTCTAAAAAGACAGTGGGTCCCACTCACTGCACCACGCCGAAAACTGAGACCAGCAAAGCCCTAAGCTAAATCATCTTAGGGACACAGCTCTCGGTGTTCAGAAAACATCTGGTCGCCTCATCACCAAGGCGAGCTCTGGCCAAGGTATTGCAATATGAAGCAGTAAAAAGACATTTCTGGAAGTAAGCGGAAGCCACAGCCTTTCCTTCCAAAATAAGCGTTACCTGTGGCCCTGTGGAGTGGAAAGCAGGCCTCCAGAGCCTGAGGCATCCTTGCCAAGACCTACAGCACGTTGCAGTCATCCCGGACACGCCAGAGTCCAACCGGACACTTCTAAGAAAAGGAGTTTGCTCTCCTAACCCATTAGGTACACAGACGTAAAGTGAGAAAAATTCCAGGCAGGAGTGGGGAAAATCATGCATTCCTGTGAGAACCCAGGGGGATTTCAACAGTGTTGTACTGTACCAGGGAGCCTCGCCGCCTTCCCCTTCCTGAGAATGTTACCTGGACAAGTGGGGCAGCACTTTCCCAGATGCTTGGAAGGGTTTTTACAATGAACGACACATCGCACCTCAGACTCTGTGACAACGCCTTCCTGAAAAACAGAACACCGCAAGGAAAGTCAGCCCAGAATTCCCACTGAGGACTTACTTCTGGAAAGTTATCAACTTAGTAGGAGAAGAATTCAAACACAGAAAGTGCAAAGGTGGGATGGGTGTCAGGTGCAGAGATATATGGCACAAATGAAGTCTGATGGCCCCAGCTCGCCCCATCTCAAAGTGCTAATCCTGTACCTGTTCTATTCCCTGTCCTAGTTCTTTCTCTTTGACTCTAATTTCCTTTCTTTCTTCCTCCCTCCCTCCCTGTCTCTCTCTTTCCTCCTTCCTTTCTTTCTTTCTTCCTTCCTTTCTTTCTTTCTTTTCTTTCTCTTTCTGTCTTTCTTTCTTTCTTCCTTCCTTCTTTCCTTCAGTCCTTCCTTTCTTTCTTTTAAATCTAGTATTTAAAACCTCCATGCTGTCAGTCAGTAGCTAACAGAGTCTAGCTGTTCATTCACAATTGTTTTAAGTTTTCAACACTGACTATATTTTCTGTAATTGTTATTGCACTTTAAGCCATTAATTATAAGGCACAGAGTACAAACATAATATTCCATACTGGCATCTGGAGACCTAAATCCTCACCACCCTTCCAGGAATAACTAGACACCAGCTCTGCAATCTTAGAAATTTCTCTGGGCCTCGCAGACAGTGTGGCTGTCAGTCATCAGATGAAGAGATTACATAAAACTATTTTAACGTTCATATTATGTTCTGTCAAAATAAACACTTTTGGTCTTAATAATGAAATCAAGGGACTCATTTGCAAACTGATCTTGGGACTCTAGTATTTTAATGTCGATTAAAACATTTTTTTAATTAATTTTCAGAGTTGGTCTTTGAGGGATTTTTCTCTATATTCTCTACCCATTTTATAAAATGGATTTGTATGTTTGTTTGTTTGTTTAATTTTGTTTTCAGGGGAGTGGTAACGAAAGCTAAAAAACTATGTAACAATTTGACAACTAGATAATTTTCTTCATCGTTTCTGCTACCATATCATCTCAATCCAACAAGGAAGGTTATATCCTAACTGCCTTCATATCTGTCAGACCTGAGGCTTCCACTACCAGGGGAATTTATTGTGGTCTATATCACATTTGTGAAGGAAAAAAAATGCCAAAATACCAGCAACATACAACATCAAAAAAGGAACTGGGCTTTAGTTATGTAACTGAAGCAATGCAAAAAGCCCAGGATCAATTTCCCTTTAGTATCTGCAATCCAGATGGAGGATTCAGGTTACTTCCCAGCATGAATTTCCTGTCTCTGATGTTCAAATTTTCCTCTTCCAGTAAGACACTAAAAGTGGAAAATAAAGGTAAATTTTCCACCATCAGGACTCCTTCAGTACGAAGACATAAGAAATAAGTTGGATTTCAACTCAAATGGAAATAAACCAGATCATTAGACTAGCTGTTATCTGTCTGGTATCTAGTTGTACCCAGTACTTGTAGGCTCAGCCAGAAGTGTTTTAAATGACAGTGTTGCTTATTCTTACGACCACCCTATGAGGTAGTACTATCTCATTTTATGGGTGATGAAAATGTGGTCTAGAGAGGTTAAGTAACAAGTTATGTGAATGGCAATGCCCATATTTTACTCACTACACTATACTCTCTCTTCTGTTACTGATTCTACACCCTGAGAAGAGAAGATCTTGGAGAGAGAGGTTGCAATTGTGTCACTGTGCAGAGGAGGATCTTAAAAGAAGACTTCCCTGATGGGTACCAGTAAATGGTCATTTCCTGCATTGAGATGAAGTCTCCTTCCCTAAAGAAGGAAGAAAGTAAGCAAGAGTGGGAAGGTACCAGCTGAGCAGAGGAGCAGCTTTTTGTAACTACCTTAACAGAAGTTTGCTTTTATGGTTATTGAGTGAAATAATATTTTGAAACTAGCTAACAGGGCGTAGGCAAAGTATTATAAAAGGAAAAAAATTAAAAGGCAAAGTTCATTCCTGGTAGCTAACGTCCCCTTTCTGAACTCCAGTCTATAGTTCAGCATTTCCTCACTCCCAGGGATGTTGGTCTTTAAGATCTTTTCCAGTAATAATTCGATATTCCTGCAACATTCTCTCTGGCCGCTGGTGAATGGCTAGTGACCAAAGCCGATATTCACAATTGATGAAGCCTTGATGTGTTATTCAGTCAACAGAATATTCCCTCCCAGATAATAGTTTCCATTTAATTTAAACAAAGCCTTCATCCAAAGGCAGCAAAATTCACCACTGGTCCATGCAACTGGAAGACTGTCAAGACTTCTGACTACTGTATAAAAATGTTACACTACACTCCAAAAGGCATGCAATCATCTTGTTTGAAAGACAGTGTAACCATGGCTTTCGGAGTGTCCCTCTCAAAGACTGGAAATCACGTCGGTCAAGAAGCAGGGTGGGATGGGGTGATGCAAATTTCAGAATGAATGTGGGCTTTTCATGTTATTAAAAGTCATTGCTGTCATTATTTTGTTCCATAAAGCTGATTGCATGTATAACTCAGGGTAAAAATTCAACAAATATTTATTGAGTCAATTAATCTATTATTCATATCTGTTCTAACTACTGCTTATTTTCATAAATAATTTAGATTACTACATAAATAAACTGAACATTTAACTGAACAAGTAACTGAAGATCTTACAAGTGAACATGCCCACTGTGGGCTTATGCAAAGAACATGATTACATAAAATTTAGATTTCAATAAACTAAATGTCAATATACTTGCGATAAGATCAGAGAGAAATATGCATTATTATACTAACCTTGGTTCTCCTTTAAATGCAAAAGTATACCCTTGAACAGTGAAATGAGACTGGGGGAAAATGATTTAACAGTATCTTCTCTACAGAGAAAAATTTTAAAATTATGTCAAAATTAGATGATCATTTTTTTAACAGAGTATTTCTTTAAAGAAAAGGAATTAGACAGTTTCAATTCTTCATTTCCCCTTTGGTTTATCTTGCCTGTTGAAGACCTGTAACGATTAGAGCCACAGGGAAACAGTTCTCTTTGCAGAGTTCAGCAAGCACCAGGCACAGTGGGCTCCCTAGGATCCAAACTGGTGGTTCTTAAATTTGTTGCGTTGAAATCATTGAGGTTACAATGTACTAACTGCTTTGATTTAACACAGTCTGCAGACTGGCTCCTGCTCAAAATGTTTCTAAATCAAAAAAAGGGAAACATATATCCTCTAACAATACCTCTTTCTGCTAATAAGAATTCGTGTTTTGCAAAGCTGACTCACAGGAAGACATGAATTTTCCCCAAGGACATATGCATCTTCTCAGAGTTTTTCCAGGCACAGTTTAACAATGGTGAACAATTCTGCTATGCGTTTCTGGAAGCAAGTCCCATGCAATATCTATCCTGTAACTGTCTTGTTATGGTGACTGTCACAATAAATTTGGACAAGGATACAGTTGGTTTTTCATTTGTTTCTCATTTTTGTTTTGCTTTTTTCTTTGGAGTTTTGTTCTGTGATATCGGGAAAGGTTTTCTGAAGAGGACTTTATGGATTTCTTGTCACTGGAGAGTAAAATAGATGGACTTTACCTGGCACTGGCGCAGGACACAGGCTTCAGCAGGACTCTGCCATTTGAAGGAGCTGTTATAGGTACTTCCTTCATAGGTACAACCTAGACGAAACACAGAAGCAGGAAGAAAGGCCAAGAATGAATGTGGGTTTCCTTTATCTTTGAAGCAAAAGAAGTTATGTCTTCTAAGCCAGAACTAGCGATCATAGGAACCACCATGCTCCTTGGCTATTTTCCTCCAAACACAACTAAGACTGCTGAATATCCACTTAGCTTTCACTTACATTAATTCTTTGACTACTGAAAAGATTAACCTCACAGACTATATTTTCAAATAGAAAACCACTGATTGATGAACTCTCTTGGCCAAAATGCATAACCTCGTGACTTTATTTATGCCTAGTCAAGTATGAGGAGGACCAGGGCTCAAAACACCACTTTAAAAGGGGACTTTACACAACACTACATGAACTTAAGATTGCTGAAGGTCAAGAGGTAAATGTAAAACATGGTAAGAAATAAAAGCGAAAAATTAAAATATAGGAAATGATTGCAAAATTCTATACCCATCTAAGACTCCTGACAAGCTACTACTGTCTTCAACAGATGAAACCTTCCAAGCCTTGCCTCCAAGCTCTAAGAGCTATGATTTCATATTTCACTTTGATTTTACTTTTAGGTATGAACTAGATTAAGGAAATCTGAAACTAACAATATATGGATTATCACATGTTAATTCACTAGCCAAAACAGAAGTCATGATTATTCATTGGCAAAAACAGAAGTCAAAGGCCAGAGATTCTCAGAAAAGGAAACAAGTTTAAGTCTCTGTAGAGAAAGAGCCAAAGAAATAATGATGCAAGGATCACAACCTAGATCTTGAATTAGTTTGCCCAAATAACATCCTCCACCTTGTGAGTTACATTTTCTGGGAAGATGCACCTGGCTATGCCACTAGTAATTGCACAATAGATTATTAGGAGCACACCAGGCAAATGGAATTTACCAATTATAGCCCAACTGCTTAGCCCAAAGAGTACAGCAGCAGGAACACACACATGGGATAATGCAGAAATAAAAGGGCCTGCCCCTCTGTACCAGTGATTGACTTCTGCCAAGCCAATCAACCTCAATTCACATCAGTTTTTCTTGTCCAAGATACAAAGAGGAGACTCACCTCCTTCTCTGAATTCTTTTAGATACTGCAGTGGTAATAAAAAAACAAAACAAAACAAAACAAAAAAACAACCTCAATACAAACAGAAAAATAAAGGACTTAAGATTTCAATAGATGTTTTCATAAACTTGGAACCATGATTTGAATTCCCAGAGAATTATGAATGACTGAAAAGAGCTCAGTAACACTCTTCTCTCTAGTTCCTACAAATCAAATTACTAAAGTACACAGCTGATTGGAACCATATTAGGAAATGCTTTCACTCTATATTTTTTAATTTCCTTTGCATGAAGTGTTACAGCGATAAAATGTTCAACCACAGGAACGCCTAGCACACTACAAATACTTACGCCAAACCCAGAATGAACACAGTAAATTTTCAACAATGAAAACAAGTATAAAATAATTTGGGCTAGCATAAATCTTACGGAACAAACGCACTTACAAAAGACGTGCCATGCGCATGTCTGATCCACTACCACAGACTTACTCGGTTAATAAATAACTTGTTCCGAGAGATGGAGGTGGGGAAATCAGAGGACCAAATCCAATTCATGTTAAGTCCAAGTAAATATGAAATGCCTGCCAAGTCTGCCAGTGGAGTTTCCAAATATGTTATATATTTTCAGCCTCTGGATTAAAAAAAAAACTGAAAGAAAGAGTGATTTTTATGCTGTTAATAGGGCAGGCAAAGAGCTTGCCTTTTTTACTTTGAAGGAGGAAGTACACTACAAGCCCATAGAGACCAGGCAGGAACTGCAGGCCAAGAGACTGTTCCCAGACAATGCCAGGCCATGTGCAAAGGGCTTCCAGGAGTAGGGCAGACCTCTCTGGATTATTCCACCCAAAATGGGGTAAAAGGTATTGGCACCAGTGGTCCACAATGCAGGGAACCCAGCAATGTTTTCTGCTTCAAATAACTCAACAGGAAGGCTGGCTCCTCCACCACAGTTTAACATATAAATACCCAGGTCAAATTATGATGAGCTTCATTGCCTAACTGCCCTTGTTGACACGTCAGTCTACCACACCTGAGTCCATATAATAGATTTTCCCAAATGCCGGATGAGTCTGAATGAATGAATAGACTCAAAAATATAGGCGTTAACCTCTTTCAAAAGTATAATCCATACCTTACCTACCCTCAACAGCATTGATTGGTTTTGGAGACTCCAATAGACAAAGCATCCTAGTAGATTTCATATGTAAGGGATTCTTGGGGATAAGATAATTTCAGAAAGGACATTTTCACTGCTCTTTGGGTTCATGTTCTAAGACAAACATCTTAATGCAAGACACTAACATGAGCTGTGTGAAGACTCACACATACACACAATCAAAGAGAACCTCAGATTTACTCCAGACTTACTTCTTATTCTCTGTAAGGCAAATTTCTTTATAATAAAATCTATTTACCACCAATTTTATGCTGTTAATAGGGCAGACAGGCAATATCTTGTCCCTCTTTTCATTGAAACTCCAGAGGAGGAATATATTAAATAACTACTATTGGCCAG
The DNA here is from genome assembly GCF_964270905.1 of Leucopleurus acutus. Taxonomy (NCBI): domain Eukaryota; kingdom Metazoa; phylum Chordata; class Mammalia; order Artiodactyla; family Delphinidae; genus Leucopleurus; species Leucopleurus acutus. The sequence goes on along the minus strand of NC_139144.1, from coordinate 65,902,379 downwards.
GGTAGAAAAAGAGGCAAAGCAAATTCTCCATCATACATTGAGGCAGTGTTTCTCAAACCATCTCTAGTGAAAGGTTTGTTTTGCTTTTATTTTTCCAATCCAATGTGGGCCAATACTTTCATAAAATATAATAGTGAGCAGCTCGGGCGTTGGGAGGAGCGGCAGCGGCCAGGCAGCCCAGCTTCGCGAAGGCTCTCGGCGTGCCGCGGCCCGCAGGCACCCAGCACGCACCCGGCACGCGCCCACCCCGCCGCCACGATGCCCAAGAGGAAGGTCAGCTCCGCCAAGGGGGCGGCGAAGGAGGAGCCCAAGAGGAGATCGGCGAGGTTGTCAGCTAAACCGGCTCCTGCAAAAGTGGAAAGGAAGCCAAAAAAGGCGGCAGGAAAGGATAAATCTTCTGACAAAAAAGTTCAAACAGAAGGGAAAAGGGGGGCTTCCCTGGTGGCGCAGTGGTTGAGAGCCCGCCTGCCGATACAGGGGACACCGGTTTGTGCCCTGGTCCGGGAAGATCCCACATGCCGCGGAGCGGCTGGGCCCGTGAGCCATGGCCTCTGAGCCTGCGCGTCTGGAGCCTGTGCTCCGCAACAGGAGAGGCCACAACAGTGAGAGGCCCGCGTACTGACAAAAAAAAAAAAAAAGGGAAAAGGGAAAAGGGGAGCAAAGCGAAAACAGGCTGAAGTGGCTAACCAAGAGACTAAAGAAGACTTACCTGCAGAAAATGGAGAAACTAAAAATGAGAAGAGCCCAGCTTCTGACGAAGCAGGAGAGAAAGAAGCCAAGTCTGATTAATATCACACACCTGGTCCTATCAGTAGTGCCTGTTTCCCTTCTTGTACAACCCAGAGGAATATTTTTATCAACTATTTTGTAAATGCAAGTTTTTTAGTAGCTCTAGAAACATTTTTAAAAAGGAAGGAATCCCACCTCATCCCATTTTTTAAGTGTAAATGCTTTTTTTTAAGAGGTGAAATCATTTGCTGGTTGTTTATTTTTTGGTACAACCAGAAAATTGTGGGATATTGAATATGGGAGGTTTGATTGTCTTGGGTGTCAGCTTAACTTTCCACAGATGGAGGGTAGCTTTTCTATCCTATAATACAAAGCACACTAAATGGCATTTTGGAGTCAGTTGTGCATTTAACGTCTTAAACACTTTAAATTACTTCTCTTCCCACGTTGTTTTTGGTAGAATTGTCTCCTAAAGCAAACCACTCACCCCTTGATCTTGGCTCTCCTGGGCAGAATTTTGTGCACTCTGTAACATCTTTGGTCGTGGTAATCCAGTTCTTCTAGTAACTGTTAATGTGCTGTGAACAATTGACAATTTGAGTATGTAGTGTATATGATATTAAATTGTGAATTAGTGGGACTTACAATGTAACAGCATATCAATATTTGAAGATATTGGTACCTGATATCCTGTGAAGGAAAATTTGCCCCCAAATTTTAAGCTGGAAAGTCACTGGAATAACTGTTCAGAAAAGAATCACAACTATATGATTTTTTAGGTTTTTGGTATGTATGTTGAGAATTGTGTACAAATTGAAATGTCTGTGCACTGATCCTCAAAAAACCAATAAAATCTCAATTATGAAAGGATTTCTTGAAGCACATGAAAATATATATATATATAATAGGACTTCGCTGGTGGTGCAGTGGTTAAGAATCCACCTGCCAATGCAGGTACACAGGTTTGATCCCTGGTCTGGGAAGATCCTACATGCCTAGGAGCAACTAAGCCTGTGCGCCACAACTACTGAGCCTATGCTCTGGAGCCCGCAAGCCACAACTACTGAGCCCGTGAGCCACAACTACTGAAGCCCACATGCCTAGAGACTGTGGTCCGCAACGAGAAGCCACCACAATGAGAAGCCCACGCACCGCAACGAAGAGTAGCCCCCCACCCACGCGCAGCAACGAAGACCCAATGCAGCCAAAAGTAAATAAATAAATTTATAAAATAATAAGATTACTATAAAAATTAAATTTAAAAGATTAAGGCAAAATATAAATTTTTATTATTATATGTAACAGGTATAGAATTACTTTGTAGAATCATGATAAACATTTCTAGTTGCTTACTCTCCGATTCTGTACTTTTCTCATGGAGACCGGCACCGTCGTTTCTGGACCATTGGTGACCTGCAGAGCACATTTTGGGTTGCACTGCATTGAGGGATGTGTCATGGGGTGGAGGAGCAACCCAAAGAAGCAATCAAAAGATTTCAATCTTAGATATCTAGAACTAGAAGCAAACTTGCAGATAATCTACTTTCTCTCTTTCATTTACACATAAGAAAATTTGCACAAAAAAGATTAAAGTGGCTTACTCAAAGTTAGAAGGCATTTGGTGTGAAACTAACACTAGAACCTGGTCCTGTATGAAATCCTCATTTTCACATACAGGTCTAAATTGGCAGAATTATTTGGACACTTTCTAATTCATAATATCCTTTGCATTGAGGATTTCATGGCCCGGGGCGGGGGGGGGGGCAGGAAATCAACTCTGTCCTTATAAAATTAAATGATAGCAGATCCAGGAACTAAATGAAAGAGTGGGTAAGCTGGGCAGGCAGGGAAATGGTTAGGCAACCAGTAAAGTCACTTTTCCTTTATCTTTAAATATTTTTAAATAAACTTTCGACAAGGCAATTTATAAACATTCATTAGTTTTCTTCGGGTGATAAAAAGCTTTTTAGATTCCACGAGCATCATGAAAACCATCCATACTGTAGCAGGAAGAAGTGATTATTTTCTGGTTAAATCACTGTAATATACTTAAACCAGCAGCTCTCAATCTAGAGTGATTTTGCCTTCCCCCTCCAATTCCCCACCCAGAGGACTTTTTGTAATGTTGGGAGATATTTTCAGATGTCACAGGTCGGGAATAAAGATGCTTACGTGTCTCTAGTTCACAGAGGCCAGGGGTGCTGCTAAACACTCCACAATGCGCAACAAAGAATCAATCAGCTCACAATGTCAACTGTGCCAAGGCTGGGAAACCTTGAGCTAAACCATCATATGTAGCCACAAATGATTCTTCTATACAAAACTAAAATAATACAAAAACAAGCCTAAATTAGCTACACGCCACTTGTACATTTATTTCAGCTTTTTATATTAAATATTTTCAGGGTGGGGAAGAATTTCAGAGCACTTTTTTAAACAGACACTCTTGCAGAGACGCTTGGCCTAGTTAACTAGTCAACTGGTCAACTCGGCAATGGAAACAGGAAGCACACAAACAAATTGAATCCACAATTAAGCAATAAAACTCACTTTTCCTATTAGCTGTGACCTTTTTCAGCAGCCACATTATGCCAAGGGAGACAGAATACTACACATTTTCATCATTCTGTTGTTAAAATAACTGTTAAAAATCATCAGGACCATAAAAAAGATAGCATTGGCCATCTAATGAGCCTTAGCTCCACCCAGTCTCACCCTTCTAGTCTTAATCCTCTCTTTTTTCAAGTTAACATTTAGCCTAAGAGCAGAGAACTGCATCTTATCGTTACCAATAACTTAACCCTTGGCACCCAAGGGCCTCACAACATGGCCCCAACCTACCTTTCCAGTGTTTTCCCTTCATTCCTGCAACTCCATCTAGGTCCCAGGGGTTAGCCACCTTTCCCTGATCCTAATGAACTCGAATACTTCTTTAAATAGGTTCAAGTTCTTCAAGGCTATCCGGCTTCTGCCTCTATCATCTCACTGAAACGTCACTCTCTTGGGCTGCAGCTGCCTACACGTGCCCAATCCAAGGGGACACTCAACCCTTAATCTTATTATCTTATAAGACTTCTCTGTGGCAAGCTGACCACATTTTCCTTTTTCCATCACTCCCTCCCAACCCTGCTCCCTCCTCCCCCCACTTTCCAGATGTTCTCTTCCTATTATCTTTCCATTCCCTCCACTCCTACCTCAACTAAGCTGCTGGTTGTTCCTCACCTGGACTATTACAACAGGCTCACTGCTTTTGGCTGGGATAGGGTCCTTTTTCAGGCATCCTCCTGCACTGCTACCAGTGTGCGCTCTTTCAAATCCAGGTCTTATTATCTCATTCACATACTTGAACTCTATCAATGACTGATGGTTCTCAACCCGGCTGAAGTGTATACTGGTTCCTATCCCCAAGTTCTCTTCTCTAGACCAGTAGGATCAGAGTCTCTGGTGGTAGGAAGTGAAAGAGGAATCTAATGTGCAGCCAGGATGGAAAACCACTGAACTTTACTATACAATTCAAACTTCTTAACGTATACAACTCTCAGGTCTGGCCTTGACTCACTTATTTATTCTCTTTGCTGCTGCTCCCAAACTCCCCAGACTGCAGACATGCTGCACTTAGAATTCTCCCAAATATGGCCGGATAATCTCATCCTATGATTTCGCAAATGCTGGTCCCGTCTTGAAAAACCCAGATCTCCTCCATTCCCTCCAACTCCATCATCCCCACAAGGACACAAAGGTCACCCAGGCTCTCCTTCTTTGCCTGGCTAACTCCTCTTTCAAGATTCAACTCAAGGTCACAGCCTCTAGGAAGCCTTCTTGGAAACTTCCCCACTGAGGGTGTGCTCTTGTGCTCCTACTCCAAGAAGACTTGTCCTTTCAAACACCTATTCTAGGTCATTCACAATACTTTGTGTGTAGCAAGTACTTAATCAATGTTTCATTTCATTAATAATATATAGTAAGCACCAATATTTGCAGCTATTCCTGCAAAACACAGGGAAAAAGAAATGGAGAAAGAATGACATTCCTTGGACGTCCTGTCTTCTCTTTTGGCAGGTAGACTAGTTCAATTCACTATTCCACCTCCAGAAACAGCAAAGTTTTCCTGGAGCAACTCAGATGCCAAAGTCTGTCTCTTCTAACACCGACCCCCATCCGCAGTCCCCCATGGACCAGGTCAGCTAGGGCTGAACACAATGAAGGAAAGTCCTTGAGCATACCAGCACCTACTGACCCTCAGAAATGAGAAACATATCAACACCTTCTCGGTCCCCTCTTCCCATACTGTGCACACCTCATTTTAAGTTAATTTTCAGGAGGGTGCCTTTTCTTTCCAAAATCAACTTTGATGCACCAAGTTACTGGTTTATTTTTGTCTTGTTTTATGGGGGGTGGGGGGGAGTAGCATGCAAACTGCCATATTTATTTAAATGAAACCAACCGTATGGTCTTTGAAATCGGTTCATGCCACATGGTACAGGGAAGCAGAGAAGACAGGTCTGCCAATCTTTGCTGTTTCTGGGCCACCTGATCGGGCAGCCCCACCCCCAAGACTTGGTCAATAAGCCCCAGATTACCCCAGCCCAATACAATTTTTTAATGAACCATTTTTTCAGACACTGTTCTCCAGGAATATACGGAAGTATAATCAAAAGGGATAAACATAAAACCTGACTAGCCATTCTAGGGCTTAAGTTGTGTCCTTAGGAGTTCATTTAAAACAGGCTTTGCAGACTTCCGGGAAGATGGCGGAAGAGTAAGACGCGGAGATCACCTTCCTCCCCACAGATACATCAGAAATACACCTACACGTGGAACAACTCCTACAGAACACCTACTGAACGCTGGCAGAAGACCTCAGACCTCCCAAAAGGCAAAAAACTCCCCACGTACCTGGGTAGGGCAAAAGAAAAAAGAATAAACAGAGACAAAAGGATAGGGACGGGTCCTGCACCAGCAGGAGGGAGCTGTGAAGGAGGGAAGATTTCCACACACTAGGAAGCCCCTTCGCGGGCGGAGACTGCGGGTGGCGGAGGGGGGGGAGCTTCGGAGCCGCGGAGGAGAGCGCAGCAACAGGGGTGCGGAGGGCAAAGCGGAGAGATTCCAGCACAGAGGATCAGGGCCGACCGGCACTCACCAGCTGAGAGGCTTGTCTGCTCACCCGCCGGGGCGAGCGGGGCTGGGAGCTGAGGCTCGGGCTTCAGTCGGAGCGCCGGGAGAGGCCTGGCGTTGGCGGCGTGAACACAGCCTGCAGGGCGTTAGTGCACGGCGGCTAGCCGGGAGGGAGTCCGGGGAAAAGTCTGGGCCTGCCGAAGAGGCAAGAGACTTTTTCTTCCCTCTTTATTTCCTGGTGCGCGAGGAGAGGGGATTAAGAGCGCCGCTTAAAGGAGCTCCAGAGACGGGCGCGAGCCGCGGCTAAAGGTGCGGACCCCAGAGACAGACATGAGACGCTAAGGCCGCTGCTGCCGCCACCAAGAAGCCTGTGTGCAAGCACAGGTCACTATCCACACACCCCCTTCCGGGGAGCCTGTGCAGCCCGCCGCTGCCAGGGTCCCGGGATCCAGGGGCAACTTCCCTGGGAAAACGCACGGCGCACCTCAGGCTGGTGCAACGTCACGCCGGCCTCTGCCGCCGCAGGCTCGCCCCGCCCTACGTGACCCTCCCTACCCCCCGGCCTGAGCGAGCCAGAGCCTCCGAATCAGCGGCTCCTTTAACCCCGTCCTGTCTGAGCGATGAAGAGACGCCCTCCGGCGACGTACACGCAGAGGCGGGGCCAAATCCAAAGCTGAGCCCCGGGAGCTGTGAGAACAAGGAAGAGAAAGGGAAATCTCTTCCAGCAGCCTCAGGTGCAGCGGATTAAAGCTCCACAATCAACTTGATATACCCTGCATCTGTGAAATACCTGAATAGACAACCAATCATCCCACATTAAGGAGGTGGACTTTGAGAGCAAGATTTATTATTCTTTCCCTTTTTCCTTTTTTTGTGTGTATGTGTATGCTTCTGTGTGAGATTTTGTCTGTATAGCTTTGCTTCCACCATTTGTTCCGGGTTCTATCCATCTGTATTTTTGGGTTTTTTTTTTCCTCTTAATAATTATTATCTTTTTTAATAACTTCATTATATTTTATCTTACTTTATTTTATTTTACTTTGTCTTCTTTCTTTTTTTCTTCCTTCCCTCCTTCCTTCCTTGCTCCCTCCCTCCCTCCTTTCTTTCTTTCTACTTCTACTAATTCTTTCTTTCTACTTTCTCTCCCTTTTCTTCTGAGCCGTGTGGATGAAAGGCTCTTGGTGCTGCAGCCAGGAGTCAGTGCTGTGCCTCTGAGGTGGGAGAGCCAACTTCAGGACACTGGTCCACAAGAGGCCTCCAAGGCAAAAATCTCCCACAGATCTCCATCTCAACGCCAGCACCCAGCTTCACTCAACAACCAGCAAGCTACAGTGCTGGACATCTTATGCCAAACAACTAGCAAGACAGGAACACAACCCCACCCATTAGCAGAGAGGCTGCCCAAAATCATAATAAGTGTACAGACACCCCAAAACACACCACCAGACATGGACCTGCCCACCAGAAAGACAAGATCCAGCCTCATCCACCAGAACACAGGCACTAGTACCCTCCACCAGGAAGCCTACACAACCCACTGAACCAACCTTAGCCACTGGGGACAGACAACAAAAACAACAGGAACTACAAACCTTCAGCCTGCAAAAAGGAGACCCCAAACACAGTAAGATAAGCAAAATGAAAACACAGAAAAACACAAAGCAGATGAAGGAGCAAGATAAAAACCCACCAGACCTAACAAATGAAGAGGAAATAGGCAGTCTACCTGAAAAAGAATTCAGAATGATAGTAAAGATGATCCAAAATCTTGGAAACAGAATAGACAAAATGCAAGAAACATTTAACAAGGACCTAGAAGAACTAAAGGTGAAACAAACAATGATGAACAACACAATAAAGGAAATGAAAAATACTCTAGATGGAATCAATAGCAGAATAACTGAGGCAGAAGAACGGATAAGTGACCTGGAAGATAAAATAGTGGAAATAACTAATGCAGAGCAGAATAAAGAAAAAAGAATGAAAAGAACTGAGGACAGTCTCAGAGACCTCTGGGACAACATTAAACGCACCAACATTCGAATTATAGGGGTTCCAGAAGAAGAAGAGAAAAAGAAAGGGACTAAGAAAATATTTGAAGAGATTATAGTTGAAAACTTCCCTAATATGGGAAAGGAAATAGTTAATCAAGTCCAGGAATCACAGAGAGTCCCATACAGGATAAATGCAAGGAGAAATATGCCAAGACACATATTAATCAAACTGTCAAAAATTAAGTACAAAGAAAACATATTAAAAGCAGCTAGGGAAAAACAACAAATAACACACAAGGGAATCCCCATAAGGTTAACAGCTGATCTTTCAGCAGAAACTCTGCAAGCCAGAAGGGAGTGGCAGGACATATTGAAAGTGATGAAGGAGAAAAACCTGCAACCAAGATTACTCTACCCAGCAAGGATCTCATTCAGATTTGATGGAGAAATTAAAACCTTTACAGACAAGCAAAAGCTGAGAGAGTTCAGCACCACCAAACCAGCTCTACAACAACTGCTAAAGGAACTTCTCTAGGCAAGAAACACAAGAGAAGGAAAAGACCTACAATAACAAACCCAAAACAGTTAAAAAAATGGGAATGGGAACATACATATCAATAATTACCTTAAATGTAAATGGACTAAATGCTCCCACCAAAAGACACAGATTGGCTGAATGGATACAAAAACAAGACGCATATATTTGCTGTATACAAGAGACCCACTTCAGACCTAGAGACACATACAGACTGAAAGTAAGGGGATGGAAAAAGGCATTTCATGCAAATGGAAACCAAAAGAAAGCTGGAGTAGCAATTCTCATATCAGACAAAATAGACTTTAAAATAAAGACTATTAGAAGAGACAAAGAAGGACACTACATAATGATCAAGGGATCAATCCAAGAAGAAGATATAACAATTGTAAATATTTATGCACCCAACATAGGAGCACCTCAATACATAAGGCAAATACTAACAGCCATAAAAGGGGAAATCGACAGTAACACTTTCATAGTAGGGAACTTTAACACCCCACTTTCACCAATGGACCGATCATCCAAAATGAAAATAAATAAGGAAACACAAGCTTTAAATGATATATTAAACAAGATGGACTTAATTGATATTTATAGGACATTCCATCCAAAAACAACAGAATACACATTTTTCTCAAGTGCTCATGGAACATGCTCCAGGATAGATCATATCTTGGGTCACAAATCAAGCCTTGGTAAATTTAAGAAAATTGAAATTGTATCAAGTATCTTTTCCGACCACAACGCTATGAGACTAGATATCAATTACAGGAAAAGATCTGTAAAAAATACAAACACATGGAGGCTAAACAATACACTACTTAATAACGAAGTGATCACTGAAGAAATCAAAGAGGAAATCAAAAAATACCTAGAAACAAATGACAATGGAGACACGACGACTCAAAATCTATGGGATGCAGCAAAAGCAGTTCAAAGAGGGAAGTTTATAGCAATACAATCCTACCTTAAGAAACAGGAAACATCTCGAATAAACAACCTAACCTTCACCTAAAGCAATTAGAGAAAGAAGAACAAAAAAAACCCCAAAGCTAGCAGAAGGAAAGAAATCATAAAAATCAGATCAGAAATAAATGAAAAAGAAATGAAGGAAACAATAGCAAAGATCAATAAAACTAAAAGCTGGTTCTTTGAAAGGATAAACAAAAGTGATAAACCATTAGCCAGACTCATCAAGAAAAAAAGGGAGATGACTGAAATCAATAGAATTAGAAATGAAAAAGGAGAAGTAACAACTGACACTGCAAAAATACAAAAGATCATGAGAGAGTACTACAAGCAACTCTATGCCAATAAAATGGACAACCTGGAAGAAATGGACAAATTCTTAGAAAGGGATAACCTTCCAAGACTGAACCAGGAAGAAACAGAAAATATGAACAGACCAATCACAAGTAATGAAATTGAAACTGTGATTAAAAATCTTCCAACAAACAAAAGCCCAGGACCAGATGGCTTCACAGGCGAATTCTATCAAACATTTAGAGAACAGCTATCAGGTATCCTTCTCAAACTCTTCCAAAATATAGCAGAGGGAGGAACACTCCCCAACTCATTCTACGAGGCCACCATCACCCTGATACCAAAACCAGACAAGGATGTCACAAAGAAAGAAAACTACAGGCCAATATCACTGATGAACATAGATGCAAAAATCCTCAACAAAATACTAGCAAACAGAATCCAACAGCACATCAAAAGGATCATACACCATGATCAAGTGGGGTTTATCCCAGGAATGCAAGGATTCTTCAATATACGCAAATCAATCAACGTGATACACCATATTAACAAACTGAAGGAGAAAAACCATATGATCATCTCAATAGATGCAGAGAAAGCTTTTGACAAAATTCAACACCCATTTATGATAAAAACCCTGCAGAAAGTAGGCATAGAGGGAACTTTCCTCAACATAATAAAGGCCATATATGACAAACCCACAGCCAACATCATCCTCAATGGTGAACAACTGAAAGCATTTCCACTAAGATCAGGAACAAGACAAGGTTGCCCACTCTCACCACTCTTATTCAACATAGTTTTGGAAGTTTTAGCCACAGCAATCAGAGAAGAAAAGGAAATAAAAGGAATCCAAATCGGAAAAGAAGAAGTAAAGCTGTCACTCTTTGCAGATGACATGATACTATACATAGAGAATCCTAAAGATGCTACCAGAAAACTACTAGAGCTAATCAATGAATTTGGTAAAGTAGCAGGATACAAAATTAATGCACAGAAATCTCTGGCATTCCTATACACTAAGGATGAAAAATCTGAAAGTGAAATCAAGAAAACACTCCCATTTACCACTGCAACGAAAAGAATAAAATATCTAGGAATAAACCTACCTAAGGAGACAAAAGACCTGTATGCAGAAAATTATAAGACACTGATGAAAGAAATTAAGATGATACAAATAGATGGAGAGATATACCATGTTCTTGGATTGGAAGAATCAACATTGTGAAAATGACTCTACTACCCAAAGCAATCTACAGATTCAATGCAATCCCTATCAAACTACCACTGACATTTTTCACAGAACTAGAACAAAAAATTTCACAATTTGTATGGAAAAACAAAAGACCCCGAACAGCCAAAGCAATCTTGAGAATGAAAAACGGAGCTGGATGAATCAGGCTTCCTGACTTCAGACTATACTACAAAGCTACAGTAATCAAGACAGTATGGTACTTGCACAAAAACAGAAATATAGATCAATGGAACAGGATAGAAAGCCCAGAGATAAACCCACGCACATATGGACACCTTATCTTTGATAAAGGTGGCAGGAATGTACAGTGGAGAAAGGACATCCTCTTCAATAAGTGGTGCTGGGAGAACTGGACAGCTACATGTAAAAGAATAAGATTAGATCACTCCCTAACACCATACACAAAAATAATGGATTAAAGACCTAAGTGTAAGGCCAGAAACTATCAAACTCTTAGAGGAAAACATAGGCAGGACACTCTGTGACATAAATCACAGCAAGGTCCTTTTTGACCCACCTCCTAGAGAAATGGAAATAAAAACAAAAATAAACAAATGGAAACTTCAAAGCTTTTGCACAACAACGGAAACCATAAACAAGACCAAAAGACAACCCTCAGAATGGGAGAAAATATTTGCAAATGAAGCAACTGACAAAGGATTAATCTCCAAAATTTATAAGCAGCTCAGGCAGCTTAATAACAAAAAAACAAACAACCCAATCCAAAAATGGGCAGAAGACCTAAATAGACATTTCTCCAAAGAAGATATACAGACTGCCAACAAACACATGAAAGAATGCTCAACATCACTAATCATGAGAGAAATGCAAATCAAAACTACAAGGAGGTATCACCTCACACCAGTCAGAATGGCCATCATCAAAAATACTAGAAACAATAAATGCTGGAGAGGGTGTGGAGAAAAGGGAACCCTCTTACACTGTTGGTGGGAATGTAAATTGATACAGCCACTGTGGAGAACAGTATGGAGGTTCCTTAAAAAACTACAAATAGAACTACCATATGACCCAGCAATCCCACTACTGGGCATATACCCTGAGAAAACCATAATTCAAAAAGAGTCATGTACCAAAATGTTCATTGCAGCTCTATTTACAATAGCCCGGAGATGGAAACAACCTAAGTGTCCATCATCGGATGAATGGATAAAGATGATGTGGCATATATATACAATGGAATATTACTCAGCCATAAAAAGAAACGAAATTGAGCTATTTGTAATGAGGTGGCTAGACCTAGAGTCTGTCATACAGAGTGAAGTAAGTCAGAAAGAGAAAGACAAATACCGTATGCTAACACATATATATGGAATTTAAGGGAAAAAAATGTCATGATGAACCTAGGGGTGAAACAGGAATAAAGACACAGACTTACTAGAGAATGGGCTTGAGGATATGGGGAGGGGGAAGGGTAAACTGTGACAAAGCGAGGGAGAGGCATGGACATATATACACTACCAAACGAAAGGTAGATAGCTAGTGGGAAGCAGCCGTATGGCACAGGGAGATCAGCTCGGTGCTTTGTGACTGCCTGGAGGGGTGGGATAGGGAGGGTGGGAGGGAGGGAGACGCAAGCGGGAAGAGATATGGGAACGTATGTATATATATAACTGATTCATTTTGTTGTGAAGCTGAAACTAACATACCATTGTAAAGCAATTATACTCCAATAAAAAATAATAATAAAATTAAAAAATAAATAAATAAATAAAACAGGCTTTTATTACTCTTCAAGGCTGTACCTACCATGAATCCTGCTGGCAATTTTGCTTATTTTTAGCTAATGGGAGTTTTGTATTCAAACCATTTCCTCAATCCCAAGAGAAAGACTCAGACCTACGAATGGAGTTCTTAAGGAGTGGCGTGTGCCCCCTGGACACAACAGTCTTTTCCATAGCTTTTTTGTTTTGTTTTCCAATTTTGAATTAACCATATAATTGAAATGAAATAATCAACAATAGAAAAAGAAGTGATAGAAAGCTATTTAACCTAATTTTTGATGCTTTTGTGAATAAAATCCTACATACACAGAAATATCAGATAAGTACAGATGACTTGTAAATTCAACTCAGTTCACCAGTATAAAGGAAAACACAAGCTCCATGTGACTTACTTGGGTTTCTAATTTATGTGTTTATTGAGGACTATAAAGTAGATGAAACTGTGGCTCACAGGACCAGTCTCATGACTTTACAGTATTGTAATACATAAAATATCTGGCATAGATGTTAAGGTAATAGAACAGATTCGATAAGCCAGAAATGAATTAGGCTTCTATTCGATAAAATATGCTTTCAAACTTTTAATATAATCAATTCAATAAAGGAAATATGAAATGCATTAAGGACAAAATGCTTGCAACAACTTTTTAATATGAGCCACATCACCCATCATCCCTGCATTTGATCTGGTCTTACCATAAATACTTCTTAATTTAGGAGTGCTTCTACCTCTAGGCTGAATCAGTATTGCAGCAGCCATACTACCCCCAGCACTCCATTGTCAAATAGCCAACACCCATTGCTTCTCACCAGATGAAGAAGAAAGAACTATGTTGAGCTCATACTGAGCAAAAACAGAAAAAGAAGAAAACCTGGAGAGACTGTCCTGTGAAGTCATAAGCTTGGTTTTCCAATGTGGGCAGGAAAACATCACTAGAAGTCATTTCCAAAGATGAATTCCAGGGACTTCCCTGGTGGGGCAGTGGTTAAGAATCCACCTCCCAATGCAGGGGACACGGGTTTGAGCCCTGGTCCGGGAAGATCCCACATGCCGCGGAGCACCTAAGCCCCTGCTCCACAACTACTGAGCCCGCGAACCCAGAGCCCGTGCTCCACAACAAGAGAAGCCACCACAATGAGAAGCCTGTGCACTGCAACGAAGAGTAGCCCCCCTCGCTGCAACTAGACAAAGCCTGCGCACAGCAACTAAGACCCAAAGCATATACATATATGTATATGTATAGCTGATTCACTTTTTATAAAGCAGACATTAACACACCATTGTAAAGCAATTATACTCCAATAAAGATGTTTAAAAAAGACCCAACGCAGCCAAAAATAAATAAATAAATTTATTTTTAAAAAAAGATGAATTCCAAAAATATTTTCAGAAATATTATGTAAATAACCCTCCAACAGAAGAAAAGGAGAAAATTTAAATCACTGCATAATTGTTTTAGGTGAGGCATTGTACTTGGAATTTTCACACGTAATTTAATTTTATTATTATTATTATTATTTTATTTTTTTTTTTTTTGTGGTTCTTGGGCCTCTCACTGTTGTGGCCTCTCCCGTTGCAGAGCACAAGCTCCTGACGCGCAGGCTCAGCGGCCATGGCTCACGGGCCCAGCTGCTCTGCAGCATATGGGATCTTCCCGGACCGGGGCACGAACCCGTGTCCCGTGCATCGGCAGGCAGACTCTCAACCACTGCACCACCAGGGAAGCCCTAATTTTATTTTTATAAAAAGTACTCTAGGGCAGAAAACACTTTACCCCTAGTTTTTAAAATGAGGATCTAAGATTCAGAAAAGCTAAACTACTCTGTCCAGGTAACACACCCACTCTTTTTCTCTTACTCTAAAATCCATATTCCATTCATTCACTGGGTCCTGCCAGGCGCATGGGAGAAGCTCAAAAAGTAGTGGCTTCAAGAGTAGAAATGATGTCCCTGGGGAGGATAGTGTGCTGCCTTTCACTTGCTAACTTACATGATACTTTAACATCATGTTCCAGTGATGTCTTAAAACCAGTATTATAAAGTAAAATGCAGCTTTTGCAGCTGAAGAGGCAAGACCGATTCTGTGGATTTACATTTACTCTGTTCTAAATGCCTTTACCTTCGGCTATGAACCATGCTATGCCTCAGGCCTTTTGACATCACGAAGCAACAAATAACGAGGGATCAAAAGATCAAATTCAAACATCTCAGGTCAGATTCATGCATTTTTCAAAACAGGAACATGTTTCACAGTATGGGATGCACAGGAGCAGCTTAAGAAAATAAAATTTATTTGAAGACAGCAAAACAACCAACAATCTCATAGGATAAATTATGGCAGCCACAGATAAGAAGTCACAAATGGAATCCTCAGTTTCCTGAATGTAATTTCAAAGACATCAGTGAAAATCTCTTTGACGAGCATAAAGAAGAAATGAAAATATATACAACACACATACAAAATGCCATTTGCGTGACTAACATAGTGCCCTGCATCATTTTTACACTTTGGGAAGCATACCACACAGATGCAACCTTTATGGTTGATTAGATAGGATGTTAGGGCTCACTGTAAAAAAACTGTCAGATCTTACCACCTCCCTTTTTTCTCTTTTATATTTTGAAATAATTACAGATTCACAGGAAGGTACAAAAACTATACAGGGAGGTTCCACATACCCTTCACCCAGCCTCCCCCAGTGTTAACATCTTGCATGACCGTAGTACATATCAGAATCAGGAAACACACTGGTTGACATTGGTGTGGTCCACTGAGCTCATTCAGATTTTACTGATTTTACATGCACTCATTTGTGTGTGTATGTGTGTGTGTGTAGTTCTATTCAGTTGAATCACGTGTTTAAATTTGTGTAACCAATCAATATACAGAAGTGTACTATCACCACAAGGCCCTCTCAAGCTATTCATTTATAACTACATTCACTCCGCTTACAGCCTCCATCTCTAAGCCCTGACAACCACTAACTAGCTCTCCATCTGTGTAATTTTGTTATTCATGAACTTTATATAAATGGAATCATACAGTATGTAGCCTTTTGAGATTGGCTCTTTTCTCTCAGAATAGTTCTTTTGAGATCCATCCAAGTAGTTACAAGGATAAATAGTTTCTTCCTTTTTATTGCTGAGTAGAATTCCATGGTACGGATGTACCCCAGTTGGTTTAAACACTCACCCACTGAAGGACATCTGGGTAGCTTCCAGTTTTTTGCCCATTACAATTAAAGCTGCTGTGAACATTTGTGTACAGGATTTTGAGTGAACACAGGCTTTCATTTTACTGGGATAAATAGCCGAAAGTGTAATTGCTGAGTTATATGGTAAGTATATATTTAGTTCTAGAAGAAACTACCATAATGATTTCCAGAGTGGCTGAACCATTTATTTTCACCAGCAATATATGAGATTTTCCACATCTTCACCAGTATTTGGTGTTATCATGCTATATATATTATATATATATATATATATATATTTGCCATTTTGATAAGTGAGTAATGATATCACACTGTGGTTTTTATTTGCATTTTCCTGATGGCTAATGATGTTGAATATATTTTTATGAGCTTTATTGCCACCTGCATATACTATTTGATGAAATATCTCCAATTTTCTAATCAGATCTTTTTCTAATTAGATCTTTTTTTCTCTTCACAAGGTCTTCCACGAGGCATTTTTTTTTTTATTTTGATGAAGTCCAATTTATCAATTTTTCCTTTTTATGGGAAGTGCTTTTGGTGTCAAATGTAAAAGCTCTTTTTGCCCAACCCTAAATCTCAAAGATTTTCTCCTACATGCTTTCTATACACATTTTATAGTTTTACATTTCACATTTAAGTCCATGATCAATTTTCAGTTAATTTTTGTATAATCTATGAAGTTTATATCATGTTTCTTTTTCGCCTATTTTTGGTCTAATTCTTCCAGCACCATACGTTGGAAAGGTTAGCCTTCTTCCATTGAATTGCCTTGGCACCTTTGTCAAAAATCAGTTGGGCATACTTGTAGGAGTCTATTTCTGGGTTAATCCTTTTCCATTGATCTTTGTGTCTATTCTTCCACCAACACCACACTGTCTTTATTACTGTAGCTACACTATAAGTCTTGAAATTGGGTAGACTGATCCTTCTCACTTTACTCTTGTTTTACAGAAATTGTTTTAGTTATTCTACGTCTTTTGCCTTTTTATATAAATTTTAAAATAAGCTTCTCTATGTCTACCAAACCAAACCCCTGCTGGGCATACCCCTTTTTACACCATTTGAGAAGTATTTACATGGGAAAATCAGGCTTGATGCACCCATCATCCAGGAGCCTCTCCCACTGCAGGATGAAGCCTGCCGATGTTTGCCTAATACATTTTTGGGAAGCATTTGTCAAAGAGCAGTCCAAGGACGAAGGGCATCCCTAGGGGGCTTGTTAAAATGTAGATTTCTACAGCCCATCTTTTTCCTCTTATCTGCCACCTCCTTTACCTGAGCTCTTTTCTAAAAAGTTTGAGCTAAGCCTCCTTTGCTTTGGGATGATTTTAGAACTGTGTGGCCAGCAGAAAGGGTGCCTGATGAAACAGCCCAGCATATATGCAGAGTCTTCTGGGAGGTTGTGAGTGGCCTGCCCTGATCTTCAGGCCATGAAATCAGAGGGAGGTCTTTATTACATCGAATTGTGGGTAGATAAGGGCATTAAAGAGAAAAATTCACCCTCTCTAAAATGGGAAAAAATGGAAAACGACATTAACCTGTGGACAGAAGCTTAATGGGTATAGAAGATACAGCCAAATATCCAACAAGAAATGCAGTCACTGATGAGTGTGATCATACGTGGAGAGGGATGAGGAGAAATCTCCACCAACAGATGAGCCTCCAACTCAACCAATATGAATCTGACATAGAGGCAGGTAATGGGAGCTCCGTACTAGCAATGCTGCACTTCCTGAATCTGAGAGGAACCGTGGATTTCTGGATTTTAGCTCGTCAACAAAGGGCTTATCTTAAAAATTGCATTTTTTTTGTTAGTGATATTTGTTAAAAAGAAGAAAAATACCAAACACATGGCATATAGTCAGTGATGTGCTGCTAATTTTTGACAACCAGCTCTACAGAAGAGAAAAGCCCCAATCTTTTAGCGTATTCCAATTTCCAACGTATAAACACTACCACCATGGTCAATTTCAAGCTACCATCATGATGTCACCAAGCACAGAGTTAGAAATATAAGCACTGCAGAACACCACTGTATACACAACTATTTATTTTAACATTAGAAGTTATTGGGTCCGTGAAACTTTTTTTTGTTCCTATCAAAAAAACTCTAGCCATGAACATTTGGCTAGAGTTTAGGGTATTTTATTGGCATCAGAGGTCATGCTGTTTATTCTATATACCTAGATAAAATACTTAAGAATACCAAGTCACATCTTTTCAGTGATGACATTATATCTCACTCTCCTCCTCCTAAACCTGGTATACACAAGCTCATAATTTAACCAGGGGAACATTCATTTCAGTGGCTTCCAAAATTGTTGACCATCAGAAACACCTGGGGGTTAATTAAGAATATAGATGCCCAGTGGAAACAACCCAAATGTCCACTGATGGATGAATGGATAAACAATATATGGTGTATATATACAATGGAATATTATTCAGTCATAAAAAGGAATGAAATTATGATACATGCTACAACATGAATGAACCCTGGAGACATTACATTAAGTGAAATAAACCAGACATAAAAGGACAATTATATGATTCCACTTATACAAGGTACGTAGAATAGGCAAATTCATAGAGACAGAAACTAGAATAGAGGTTACCAGGGGCTGCAGGGAAGGGAGAATGAGGAATTATTGCTTAATGGGTATACAGTTTCAGTTTGGGGTGATGAAAAAGTTCTAGAAATAGATAGTGGTGATGACTGCACAACAATGTGAACGCATTTAATGCCACCAAACTATACAATTTAAAATGGTAAATTTTATGTTTTGTGTATTTTACCACAATAAAAAAAAGGACACAGATGCCATTGGAAATTATGTTTCACTTGGTCTGGAGTGGGACTCAAGCCCCTGAATATTTCACAAGCAGCCCTGGCAATTCTAAGGCACATTCAGGTTCAGGGCCCCTGCATTTTACAGAAGAAGAAACCAAGGCCTGGAAAGAAATAACTTAGGGAAGGTCAAGAAGTGGCAGAGTAGGGAACTGATTCCAGATCTAATTCCAAGTCCAGACCCCTTTCACTTCATTCTTCAAATGACTGAGAGTCTTTACGACTATCCAATCCACAGGCCCCGAGGCACAGAAGCTCCCTGTCCAGATGTCTGAAAATACTACCCTGGCTTCTGCATTTAGCACTTCAGTGTGGTCTTGCCTCTAGAGCTTTGAAGTTGTTACCTTGCATTCAAAGCCTCATCAAGGTGGCCATCCCACAGTCTCCAGAACCCCAAATATCAAAAATTCCAAGTATATTTTTAAATCTGATCCCTCTGCTGGTCCTAGGTATGGCTCAGAGAATGCCCAGACATTCTCAGGTAGTCAGAGGGTTGCCTCATGTGTTAAACATCGGCTGGTCGACGTCCAAGCATGTCTGCAGATAAACATCTTGAGCCCTTTAACCACCAAGCTACTGGAAACATAATTAGATGGCTCTGGTGTAAATAAGCCCATCTGAGTGAAGGAGGCAATCAAGTTCACAAAAATACCAATGTACTTTGTTCACGTTCATTATCACATCAGTTCTAGTAAATGTCAGCCTCTCTAGCAGATAGATTTCTATGGCAAATACACATTAGTTCTCAAGGTGAGATACCTGTCAAAAAGAGAACCTAAGGGACTTCCTTGGTGGCACAGTGGTTAAGACTCCACGCTCCCAATGCAGGGGGCCCAGGTTCTATCCCTGGCCAGGGAACTAGATCCCACATGCATGCCACAACTAAGAGTTCACATGCCACAACTAAGGAGCCCACAAGCCACAACTACAGGAGCCCACCTGCCGCAACTAAGACCCAGCTCAACCAAATAAATTAATTAAATTAATTTTTAAAAAGAGAGAACCTAAAACATTTGTTCCTAAACACAAATTGTGCCAACTTCTAAGCAGAATGAAGGAGAGTATTCTCTGATCAAAGCCTCATAAGAATGGTTATAATTGTAGCATGATGGTCATTTTAAAAACAATCAATAGCATGCATGAACATTCATGCATCTTCATAAATAGATACGTGTCACAAATACAGACATAATTTCAACTTCGCAGTTGCCAAACTCAAACAGCAAATCAAAGAGACCCTAAACAGACACTGGGGGCTTTTGTTTGAAATCACTTCTTTCCTGTAGTTTTTGATGAATCATTCCAACTTTCCACTTGGAATACCTAGCTTTATTTTCACAGTTTAATAGCCTCCAGGAAACAATGCTTAATAGAAGCCTCAGGGGAGATAAGAATGTTGTTGTTTTTTTAATAAATTTATTTATTTATTTTTGGCTGCGTTGGGTCTTCATTGCTGCGCGTGGGCTTTCTCTAGTTGAGGCGAGAGGGGGCTACTCTTCGTTGCGGTGCACGGGCTTCTCATTGCGGTGGCTTTTCTTGTTGCGGAGCATGGGCTCTAGGTGCGCGGGCTTCAGTAGTTGTGGCGCACGGGCTTAGTTGCTCCATGGCATGTGGGATCTTCCCAGAAAAGGGATCGAACCCATGTCCCCTGCCTTGGCAGGCAGATTCTTAACCACTGAGCCGCCAGGGAAGTCCCAAGATAAGAATATTTTGATTTTAAGACATTTCGAGATGATAAGCACCACTGTCATTTCATTCTTGTACTGAAATGTCAGAGAGGAGCAGGGGAACATCATTTTAACGTGTAGAGCGGTTTGCTCTCCGTGGTGGGCAAGTCAGAGGCAGTAACAGAGTAGTTCTCAGAGCAGCTGTAGAAAACTTGAAGCCCAATTAAAAGTGTGTTTTATATGATATTTTAAAAGGAAGCACATAATCACATCAAAATGATGGTAACTAGGAAATCTGAAGCCATAATTGCATATTATTTGGTAATGCTGCACAATACAGTGAAAGATCTACTAAAAATTGCATTAAGGTTATCACTAAGTCTAAAAGTACTGAAATATACTACAGCCACTACCACATGAAAATACACTTAGGCTATGGTGACTTTAAGTATTTTTTTAAATCTCTATGGAATTCAGTGAAGAAACAGTAAAGTGACAGGAGGTTGGGAATGGTTTATAGACAACCAGCCATTTTTCAGCCCTACGTATCCATTTTTATTCTCTCCCTATAATTCTCACTCAACTCTTTTTAAGTTCTGCTGAATTCCAAAAAGGACTTAAGATGTATATGCCTCAACAGTAATATATTAAATACGCAGTTGATTTCAAGAGACATGTACTAAACCAGGAAGACTGGAATTTGCTTCCAATTTTCCTCTCTTCCTCACCTTTTTCCAACATGTATTCAACTACCGTGTTCCAGGCACAGTGACTATGGCTGAGAACACCATGGTCCCTGCCCTCACAAAGCCTCTAGTTTAATGGGAGTTACAGAAAATGAAAACACGATATCACAGTTGTGCCTGGTGTTAAGAAGGAAAGATACTTAATTCCATGAAAAGTGGCTATGGAGGCCAGGAAGTGATGCC
This sequence comes from Leucopleurus acutus, assembly GCF_964270905.1. Taxonomy (NCBI): domain Eukaryota; kingdom Metazoa; phylum Chordata; class Mammalia; order Artiodactyla; family Delphinidae; genus Leucopleurus; species Leucopleurus acutus. Next base: position 65,881,081 of record NC_139144.1, on the reverse strand, counting down.
TAAAGAGAGAGCTGAAGAAAGGGTAAAAGTCAAACAGATGACATAGGGTGGAAAAGCAGCCAGACAGAGTGAGCGGTACGTGCAAAGCTCCATGACCAGAAGCAGGCACAGAACATGGAGAGAAACAAAATAAAGTCTCCTAACCACAGGAGTCCAGAACAAGAGGAGGCTAGAGAGGTAAGCAGGAGCCAGACATTACAGGGAGGAAAGGGAGCCGCCAAGGGTGAGCACTTGCTAGCACTTGTAGTGTGCAGGATCCATAAGGTATATTCTAGCTCTAAGTGCCATTCTTGATAGATGCTTCTACCTGCCATGCATACCAGAGCTGCTCTGAGTATGGTTGGTAGATTCTGAGGTGATCCTCAAGACTTCCGCTCCCTGATACCTCCACCTTGTGTAATCCCCAGCCCTTGTGTGTGGGCAAGACTTGTGGATGTGATGGATGTCACTACCATGATTAGGTTATACAAAGATGAAGCGATTTGACAGGTGTAATTAAGATCCCTAATCAATTTCACTTTGAGTCATTAAAGAGGGAAATTTTCCTGAGTGGGCGTGACCTAGTAAGTGAGCCCTTAAAAAGAGTCCATAGGTCAGAGAGACACTCTCCTGTTAGCCTTGAAGAAGTAAGCCATTCTACAGCTACAAGGAATCGGATTCTAACAACACGAGCTTAGAAGATGACCTTGAGCCTCAGATGAAACCGCAGCCCTGGCTGACCTTGACTGCAGCCTTGTGAGACCCAGCTAAGCCATGCTCAGAATCCTAACACATGGAAACTATGTAATAATAAATGACTGTTATTTTAGGCCACTAAGTTTGATGACAAACTTGTTATGCATCAATAGAAAATAAACAGGGGCTTCCCTGGTGGCGCAGTGGTTGAGAGTCCACCTGCCGATGCATGGGACACGGGTTCGTGCCCCGGTCCAGGAAGATCCCACATGCCGTAGAGCAGCTGGGCCAGTGAGCCATGGCCGCTGATCCTGCACGTCCGGAGCCTGTGCTCCGCAATGGGAGAGGCCACAACAATGAGAGGCCCGCGTACCACAAAAAAAAAAAAGAAAAAAAGAAAAAAAAGAAAAGAAATAGACTGGACATTGGTAGCTGAAGGAAGCTCTGTCAGGCTGGTAGCCATTGAAGAGGATTCCCATATTTTTTATATGGATGCCAGGTCCACACCTGATTGCAACACTTTGCATATGATATGACAAGAGACCAGGACCACAGTTCTCCTCTGTCACAATGAGGAACATTCTCAACTTGCCCACTTCAGAAAAGTAAAAACTGACGCACCCCAAGTCAGCAGCTAGCCTTGGAAATCTAATCTTCTAACTTAAAGGCAATCACAAACTCTTCATTTAAACTGTCTTCCAAAATCCCATGGAGTCTAAAACACTGAGGCTGTTAATAGAAGGACTGAAGCAAATTTGACAGAGAAAGCAGATCTCTGTTTTAAGTTTTCTTACTAGTTTTAACAACAAAAACAGGTTTTGTAAAGTATGATTTTAATGTTAACAAGATCTTTTCAAACAAATAAGGTCTTTTTTTTATTTAAATGCCAAAATAGCCTGGTTTATATTATAGGAAGCCAATGTATGAAATATAACATTTTATACATCTTTTTTCAGTTAGAGAAAAGGAGGGAAGAAAACAAATCCCTCAAGTTATTGGGGTTTTTTTCTTGCCTTTAAAAACATATTAACGACCTCTACTCAATTTTGGGGGGCTGAATAGGTAAAACTAGTTATACTGTTAAAGTTTAAATTGTTATAGCTTACAATATACATGCAGGCATCTCATAATCTAACAACTTCAAGAAACACGTCAACAATTCTCCTAAGCTCAAAGTCATGGTAAAAATAACAGTGGCACTGGAATTGAGTTGCTCAGTGATGGGAATGTTTTTCAGAGCAATGTAATTTCCTAAGATGTTTTAAGTGATAGGTCAGAGTCTCAGCATTAAAGCAGCTAGGAGTAAAGCTGCTGGAGACTGCTTTCTGCAGAGACTGACTCTGGAAGGATTCCCACAAATCCGGTAAATGGTTATCTCCAGGAAAGGGTACAAGGTTGCTAGGGTCGAGAATAGGAAGCAGCCTTACTTTTACTATAGAGGTTTTTGTGTATTTTTTTAATAAATTTATTTATTTTTGGCCACGTTGGGTCTTCATTGCTGTGTGCGGGCTTTCTCTAGTTGCGGCGAGCGGGAGCTACTCTTCGTTGCAGTGCGCGGGCTTCTCACTGCGGTGGATTCTCTTGTTGTGGAGCACGGGCTGTAGGCGCGCGGGCTCAGTAGTTGTGGCTCATGGACTCTAGAGCACAGGCTCAGTAGTTGTGGCGCATGGGCTTGGTTACTCCATGGCATGTGGGACCTTCCTGGACCAGGGCTCACACCCATGTCCCCTGCATTGGCCAGTGGATTCTTAACCACTGTGCGACCAGGGAAGTCCCTTTTGTGTATTTTTAATTGTATGAATGCATTATCTATCAAAAATATTTTATGAAACCAGGCATACACATACATACTCACAAAAGAGTAAAGCTCATATGAATCATATGAATTGTCTCCCTGGGGCACTGCAGTACAGTCATGGATACTGAAGAGGAAAAGAAAGTAAGTTTAGGGGTTCCCCAAAAAAGTCAATTAGTAAGAAAAGCCACCTCCTCCTAAGCCACATGTTGTTTCCAGTACCTCCACAAAGCTTCTTTGCTCACGTACGTCCTCTGAAATTGCTGGTCCACCACAGTATAAAAGTCCATGGAATTTTATGTCTATTTCTCAGCCATAAAAAGAAACGAAACTGAGCTATTTGTAATGAGGTGGATAGACCCAGAGTCTGTCATACAGAGTGAAGTAAGTCAGAAAGAGAAAGACAAATACAGTATGCTAACACATATATATGGAATTTAAGAAAAAAAAATGTCATGAAGAACCTAGGGGTAAGACAGGAATAAAGACACAGACCTAGTAGAGAATGGACTTGAGGATATGGGGAGGGGGAAGGGTAAGCTGTGACAAAGCGAGAGAGAGGCATGGACATATATACACTACAAAATGTAAGGTAGATAGCTAGTGGGAAGCAGCCGCATACGCAGGGAGATCAGCTCGGTGCTTTGTGACCGCCTGGAGGGGTGGGATAGAGAGGGTGGGAGGGAGGGAGACGGAAGCGGGAAGAGATATGGGAACATATGTATATGTATAACTGATTCACTTTGTTATAAAGCAGAAACTAACACACCATTGTAAAGCAATTATACTCCAATAAAGATGTAAAAAAAAAAAGAAAATAAAAAGTCCATGGAGGGAGAAGGGGTGTGACACAGATGAAACTGCTGCAGACAAAACTGATGCCAGTGTCTCTCTCACTCCTTCATCTCTGGAGCCCTCCTAATTCTCCAGGTCTTTCCTCCCTCCTTCTTATCTCAAAGGCAATGTATGTATTACCAGGCAGAAGAATGGAGCATTTGGAGTCTGAGCCCTGCTACCTCTGAGCAACTGTGTGATCTTGAAAAACATCACTTCCCTTCTCTAAGCGTCTCTGTTTCCCCATCTGTTAAATCAGAACGATAATAACCACCACCTCAGGGGTGACTATAACATTATCTATGAAAACCTAAAGACTGGGGTTTGTCTATTCCAAAATATTCTCTAAATCTAGTTCACAGTACAGTTAAAATGACTGGTAGAGTATTAACCTTAAGGCAGGTCATTCCTTATTTGGAATGTGAAACCTGGGACAAACTGCATCCGGGTCAATCATACATATTAACTACCAGAGATTTTGGTGATGTCTAAAAGGAAGGAAAACCGAGGCTGGGGAGAGAGCTGCTCTTTTGTTTGGGCAGCAGACAATGCATGGTTATAAATGCCAAAAGAAATCTGGTTAAAAGCAAACAACCAGATTGACACATGCATGGAAAAACTCACGGTTATTCCATCTTAAACCATGTAAACAACAGGACAATTTATTCTGTCAACATAGGGAGTGTAATTATTTTTTTAAGTTTTTTTAAATGCTCATTCATATATATGGTAATCGGCTGGCTCCCTCCAAAACAGCCACATAGCAATATTCTGGAAGGCACTGTCATCTTCCAAGTCATTCTCGAAGCAACGGGAGAAGCAGCTCCTTATTTGTGACCTTGTACTGCTTGAAAGGCAAGCTATAATTAATAATACTCAATCTTTTACCATTATTCATAGCTCTGTTTTACTTTGGTCAGCACTTGGTCTCTATAAATGAGCCCAATCCCCTTAAAATTCTCCATGCATGTTTTGCTCCCTAATTATTTACCAGAACCTAGGATGGTTGTCCAGTTTTGGAAATCAGTGTGCAAATATTTATAGTTTGCCTCTTTCCTTTCATTTTCTGAGACATCATAGGAACTTTTTAAATCAAGTATAAAAATTAAACTATTAAAAAACAACCCATGGGATCACAACCCATAGAAAAATGAGACAAGGCACAGAGAAATCAAAGACAAGAAAAGACTGTGGAAAATAGATCCCACCTGACAAATGAAAGACTATTTTCTTATATCTTTCATCAAAGTATTGTGGACAATTAATATTTTATGCTCTGTATGAAGAAAGAGGATGGAATTTGACCTATAAATGTTTGAAACACACCTTATTTGTTTATTATCCACTAATAACAAACATATATTCAGATAAAAAGTATATTATTGTTCATGAAATCAAATTAAATTAAAGGGTGATTAAATTAAATCACCCAAATTAAAGGGTGATTCTCAGTCCGAGTAAATACAGAAAAGCTGCCAAAACCATCTGTTTGCCTCTCAATGATCTCATTTGTTTTCATCAAATAATATTGAGATTTTTCAAATTAGATTAATCTTTTGCCCAGTTATTAGGCTATTTGGATTAAAATGTATGACAATTATTAGCATAAAATAATCTGAAAAGTACACTGAAACACTTGCTTGAGAAGAATAAGTTATAATTTACTTACTTTTTTGTTTGAAAGAATAATCTGGCTTCATAAAAGGTAAGAACAATGTGGTAAGCAGTGCCAGGTATCCAATAAATACCTGGCATGGGATCAGTAAATACTTGTTGAATGAATGAATGAATGGAACATATGAGCCATCTGATTGAAGCAAACAAGAACACAAATGCCTATACACACGCACACACACACACACACACACACACACACACACACACACACAACCTTCCTAAAAATCCTTTTGGAAATGAGTTTTCATATTTCTGTCTCAGCAGATTTACTCTACTGCTTCCTTTTAAATACCAACATCTTCTTCAGAGGAAAATAAGCAGAAGTCATGATAGGATTCTTCATGTTTTTGTCTGACCCCCCCCCCCACCCTCCCGTAAACAATCAACAAACAAAAACTTAAAAGCCCAGGAAATGGTATTTTAACAAGCACCCTAGGTGATCATGGGTGGTGGGCAATGCCTAAGAACTACTCCATGCCTCTGTGTGGATCACGACCTTCACCTAGGAGCTTCCCGCCAACAGCTCTCTTTGGATGTGATGAACTCCTTCTTGATCACAAAAATGAGTTGCCTCTTCTGGAAAGCCTTCCCCAGCACACTCCCCTTGCCCTCTGCACTCTGGCACACCTTCCCTGGAGAACTTACCCCGTTGGAGGGTATTTTTTTGTCCTCCAGTAGAGTAAGCTCCTTGAGGGCTTGGATCCCCTCTGGTTGATCTCTGCGTCACTAACACCTTGGCAAGTGAGTGATTTAAGTTCTCTGAGCCTTCGGTTTCCTCATATATAAAATGAGAAAGACAGAAGTGACCCTGCTGTTGTGAGGACTAAGTGGTGAGCATAAACCAACTAACCCAGTATCCAGCACTGTGGGGAAACACATCCCTTTGGGACTACTACTATGCAGGTAACAGGTGAGGATAAAGGTTTTAAAATCAACCAGACAATTCACACCTCACCACCCAAAGGGCTTCAACAGCACTAAGTGGAAAAGCAAATGCCACGGCTTTCTCAAAGGGTTAAAGCTCTTGGTAAATACAAGCAGGTTCCACTTTTCATCACACCAGAAGGCGACCAACATAGAGAAGACCTTGTTTTCCTGTAGGAACAATATCATCACTGAGCCTGGCCTCAAAACAAACAATAGGAATGATCCTTAAAGACCCATAGAGAATGAGCATAGTCTTTATGGATGTAATATAAACTTCTGTAATTATTTCAAGGAATGAAACGAGACTCCACATAATTACAAATAAACTATGAACACCAATTACAAGTGTTCCCAAATATACATCAGTACACATAGAATATAGATATAAACATAAGCATAAATTAATATGGGAATTTTAAATGGCCCAAATTTCTTAAGAGACTGTCCAAGAAAGAATGAGCTGATGAGATGCCTTCTTCTCTCTGTACTTTCCCCCTATTGGAAGTAACAAAACAAAAAGTAATAACTTCAGAGAGTCTTCAAATGCCTCAAATGTGAAGCATGCTTGATAACTGAGATGACAAAAATGAGGATGATGATATTTTCTCATTGAAAAATCATTCTTAGAAATAAGAGGCATGTAAAACAGTCCCCCTTTCTTCATCTAGCCTATATTCTAAACTTAGTTGATTCTGTTACTGCAGTTCAGTTCATTGGGTGAAATTTTGCAAAAATACCACCATTCAAGTCTTAATTTGTTGACAACTGTCAGTGCTTTCTATATTTCACTGAAAAACAGAGAAGAATTGCTGACCCTCAGTTAGGTTCTTTAAAAGGAACTTGATACCATTTCTCACAAAACCACAGAAAGGGGGAGGAAAATATCCCTTGTAACATGGGAGAAATCCAGAACAGGAAAGAACTGGGATAGGAGTGTGCACGTGGCAGTCTCAAATAAACAGTTGGCTATATGGGCAGTGTATGGGCAACGTGGCTATGTGCACAAGTTTTTAAGGCAAAAGCAGCTGATTTGCCTAAATGTTGCTAAGTGTAATACCAACTTCTCCTCTAGTCTATCATAATCTTTTAGGAAGAGAGGCTTGAAAACTCTCAAAGGAATAGGAAAGGAGATTAGCCTTGCCTCTTTTGGAGGCAATTACAATTTAACTTGTGCTCGCCTCTCCCCACAGCACTTTGATTTCCAGGTTTGTCTTTGAGCATCAGACACACAGGGGCACAGCAAGAATGGCAAGTTGGTTCCCTGTAGCTTGGCATAAAACTGAAAGTCTAAATGTCTATCAACAGGGAGACGTTAAATAAATTATTGTACGTCTGTGCTATGGGATCCACACGACTAAAAAGCATGAACTGGCATGGGAAAATTCCGAAATCATATTACTGTAGAGATATTTTTAAAAAGCAAACTGTGAAAGAATAATTACTATTTAATTTCATTTATGTAAAAATAAAACCACACATACAAAATTACACATATATATAAATGTGTGTATACGTAATAAACTGGAAAAGGTCTGGGAAAGACACAATAAATTGATAACAGTGGTTATTTCTGAAAAGAGTGGGGTTTTGTAACTCAGAAAAGACTTTACTCCCTTGTTTAAATTTTTAGTATGGTAATGTATTGATGTAGTAGTGAGATAGCTACTACATCAATAGTTAAAATTAAAAATAAAGTTAAAATTGAAAATAATTATGCTGAGGAAGAGAAAGAAGTTGGAAAAGAAAAAAAAAGTTTCAGCAAATGATGGGAAGTCCTTTGCCAATTCTTGGGGCTCAAGTCCCACCACCCTCCCCGCCATTTATTTACACAACTGAATAACTAGGAAGAGTTTTGATAACCATTCACCAGCACTTCAACATTTGAGTTACATTTTCTTGGTCATTATCTACTTTTCTTTCTTTTTTATACCATCATTCTAATGATTAAAAAAAAATTCAAAATAGCAGGAGAGCAAAGGATCACAGCCTCACATCTACGAGGGGCAAAGAGATTTCACCCCAAAGATGCACTGACCAGGGCAGATATCGACCAAGAGCCTCTCACAGATGTGCTTCTCATTCCTTCATGAAAAAGGCCCACCTTCTCTCTTCCTTTCCTTTCTTTACCTGGTAGCAGTGGTTCTCAAGCCTCAGCCCCCATGAGAGTCCCGGTGGTGACCTGAAAATGTAGACTCAGGGAACCGGGGGCAGAGCTTGTGATACAGCAGGCCTGCAAGCCTAATGGTGAGACCAGTCTGTCCCCCATCGCTGTCATTTACTAGCTCTGTCGCCTTGGGGTTCTCAGTGCCACCACTTCATGTGTAAAACGGGGCTATGATAGTACCTCCCTCAGCAGGCTGTGAGGATCCAGTGCCTGGCCCTGCGTAAGGCCTATATATATGTTCGAGCCCCTGCAATTTTGATGAAGATGATCAGTATCTCAGTTACTACTGTTACTGGGCAAGGCCCAGGAAGCTGCATTATCATAGGTAAGTCTTTGGTCCACTGCATTTTGAGAAACACTGCTTACACTCACAATTCCCTCAGGTAAGAGGAAGAACAAACACAAACAATACTCCAGGGAAACTCAAAGCAACTGGCTTGGACTATTGTTCCATCCGGTTAGCAATACTAGATTTCCCCTTCCCGCGAGCCTGCTGATGGTAGAAAGGTTTTCTAGAAGGCGTGTCTTTGCTGGGAAGCCTGTTAGACCCACACCCTTCACCCATTCTGTCAGGTTAGGTAGTGCTGTGCTCACCTTTACAAGACGCCGGATCTGTCTGGTGATCAACTTTTAAAACAGCATAAGGGGGTACTTCTTAACGCAAATGACTTTCAAAATACAGGAGAATTAAGTCCATCAGCTCTCCTGTCACCCCGCGTTAACTGGCCGGAAGCGCTTTCAGGTCCCTTCAACGCCCTGAATCCACTTCCCGGACCCGCCCCGGAAGCAGAGAAGCGGGCTTGGTTCCGGAGGCGGGAAGCCCTGGTGGGAGGAGCACCGGAGTCGCGGGCGGAAGTCGGTGTGGCCCCGGTGGATGTCCTGCGTCCCGCCTCCCTCCTCCTCCTACCGGTTGGCGCTGGTCGCTGCCAGCGCGGCACAGGGTCCCCGAGAGCAAGAGCAGCGGTGGCTGTGGATCGGGAGCGCCCGCGGCTGTTCCAGGCCCTTCCCCTGCCAGGCACAGGGCCCCAGGTCTGTAGGAACAGGGTGCGAGTCCTGGCTAGCCATTGCAAACTTTTTGTGACTTAGTGCAAATCGTTAAGTCAGTTCCTCATCTGTAAAATGGGCTTCACGTTACAGATTTAGCACAGTCAAATGTATGCGTCGACCGCAAAAAAAACAAACAAAATTGACCCTGAGATAATCTTGCCTGGACATCATTCTGCTCTAAAATAAAGTATTATCAACAAACTCCTCATTACTATGACTCCTCACTGAATCATTCTAAGTAAAAGTTAAAACCTCCAGTGTTAGCACAGAGCACACCCGTTGGAAGAGGACTTAGGAGAAGCACAGCTGCCGCGGTTGTCTCAGAGTATCTGCACCACACTGAGGATTTGTTGCTGTCCTTGTTCCACTGTGTGATCAGAGGACACGAGATGGGGAGGAGAGGTTTACCCAGATTCCTTGGGAGGCCAAATCCAGAGTGGTTTCTGGGTTCACACCAAGATCTCCTCTCTACCCAGGTAATGCTCCCAAAAAGGGAGGTAATCCTCCCTTTTTGGTCGTTATTCCTTTACTGCACATGTTCTTTGGTCTCAGCTTCTTGTACTTACCCTTGCCCAATGCTAAAATCCAGGGTATAACCTAAATGCCCAGGAATGGAGAAATGACCCAATGAATGTTGGTACGTTCCCACGCAGACTGTTATGTGCCCATTAAGGACAGTATTTCCAAACAAGTTGAGAAGATGTTATGTCCTGATGTTAAGTGGGAGAAGAAAAAAAAAAGAAAAAAAAAAAAAACAAATAACACAGTTCAATAGTAAGATATCAACTAGGTAAACACTTCGACATGGGGAAAAAAATGCAGAAAATATATATCGAATATTAACTATTTAATAGTTAATTAAATAGTTAACTGGGTGGTGGGATTATGAGTAATTTATTTTCTGCTTTTCCACAGTTTAGCCTTTTTTTTTTTTTTGCGGTACGCGGGCCTCTCACCGTTGTGACCTCTCCCATTGCGGAGCACAGGCTCCGGACGCGCAGGCTCAGCGGCCATGGCTCACGAGACCAGCCGCTCCGCGGCATGTAGGATCCTCCCGGACCGGGGCACGAACCCATGTCCCCTGCATCGGCAGGCAGACTCTCAACTACTGAGCCACCAGGGAAGCCCTTAGCCTATTTTTAAAAGCTTCTTCTATGATTATATGTAACTATTCTAATCAGAAAAACATAAATAAACCAGTGCAAATACAACTGTGTCCCTTAAAACACAGGAGACAAAAACTGTATTATGGAGTAGAAATAGAGAAAATGAAGGGGGCATCTTAAGAGCCGCCTCTACAGCCTGACAAGTCAGCACTTTTCAGGAGTCTCTCTCAGGAAGGTCCACCTCAGGGCAGACTGGGGATTTTGATCTCCCCCAACAGGCCTGGACTTTACTGTCAGAAAGAGCACTCAGGGCGCTGAATTCACTGGTCTATTCTCGGGTCCAGTTTAATTTGAAGAGACTTTATCATCTTAAGCTCAAAAAGAATACTCATGAAATGTATTTGTCACAAGTATCATTTTCCCTTGGAAGATTAGGATGATCAAAGGAAAGAATGATGATAAAGGAAACAGCAGGACAAGAAGGAAAGTGGGTTACACACTACAGCAACCCAAAGTGCCCTCCTGTACTACGGTTAACTGGAAATGAACCTAATGCCTCGGGCATGGTTCCTTCACACATTCTGCTTCCGCCCTGTAGCATCCAACTCATCTCTCACTGGCGAGGCAGCCTTGCAAGATGAAGATGGCAAATCAGCCGTAAAAAAAATAAAGAATTAAATAGAAGAGGTTCTTTAAGGTGAATCAACAGTAACTTAGACACACATTGGCTCAGTAATGTATTCTTTTCTTTTTTTAATTTAATTTAATTAATTTATTTATTTTGGCTGCATCAGGTCTGAGTTGCGGCACGTGGGATCTTTGGTGAGGCGTGCGGGATCTTCCATTGCAGCGCGCGGGCTTCTTTCTAGTTGTGGCGTGCAGGTTTTATTGTTGTGAGGTGAGAAGTAAATGGTTAATTTCTCCTGCTCCAAAAGGCTTTGGAAGACGCATTTTTATAGTCAAGTCCATCAGGTATTTACAGAGCACCTACTATATTATATTAACTGCCAGGCACTTTGCTAAACACATTGACTGTGTCTTGCCATTAGCTCCCTCCGACACAATTATTATCCTCATTTAACAGGAGAGGGAACTGGGGTAGAAAGAGGTTCCATGTCTCTATCTGCTCAAGTGAAAACGTTGGGGTATTAGTTTCTCAGGCTGCTGTGACAAATTACCACCAGCTTGGAGGCTTAAGATAACAGAAATGTATTATTCTCTCACAGTTCTGGAAAGTAGAAGTCCAAAATCAACGTGTTGGCAGGGCCATGCTCATCTGAAGCTTCTAGGGAAGAACCCTCCTGGCCTTCTCCCAGCTCCTGGTAACCCGAGGCATTCCTTGGCTTGAGGCAACACAACTCCAACCTCTGCCTCTTATTTATTTATAGACTTCAACATTATAGTTTAAGTCTATAAATAGTAACTACAATAACTATAGTTACTCACAAACAACTTGGCATTAATCCTTGATGTGTGGATTTCATATAATAGTGTGCGTTGAAAAGTTCAAAGTGCTCCTTGAGCGTAGAGACTTGTGGGTTATCACTAGAAATGGCGCTTTAGTTTACTCGGTCTCTATGGAGCTCCTTTTGAGAGCTCTACAGAAGGGAGCCTCCCCTTTGCAGCTCCAAAAAAGGATATTCTTCTGTGGGGGTAGAAATCACCTGGTCAAGATCTCTTTCAGAGGTTCCCACCCAGGCTGCCCATTAAATCTCCTGGGAGCTTCTTCAAAAGACAGATGCCTTAGCCCCCCACCCCAGGGCAAGTGAGTCTGAATCTCAGCAACAGAGCCCAGACGTCTATACCTGCCCCTCTTGTTATACAGCCACCTTCTCTGTGTGTCTCTGTCTGCTCTTCATATAAAGACACCAGTCATATCGGATTTGCAGCCACCTTAATCCGGTATGACCTTATCTTAACTAACTACATCTCCAAAGATCCCATTTCCAATTAAGGTCACATTCTGAGGTTCCTAATGGACATGGACTTTTGGGGAACACTCTGCGACCCAGGATGCATCTTCAGGGTGAGAAATCTCTTTGCAACCCAGGACTGTTGGATTTGGACTTGGCAGTGTGACTCCGGAGCCCACATCCTGAATCACTGTGATCATTTTGACCTCTGGGGGACCACACTGCATACACTGACATACACTAGGTGACATCAGAGCGTGACCTGGCTCCTGTCCTGAGGAGCTGAGGGTCTACTGAACACAAACAAGACAATGAAAAAGCACATCACTGAAGTATCTGTGTGAACTTCTGGATGCCATGGAAACTTAACCAGGAAAGTGAGGGATGAGGGCTGGGGGACCTTGAGCACAGGCAGCATCTGGGCAGGTTGGGGGAGAGACCTGAACTAAGGCAGAGGCAATCTAGAACAGTGTGTTTGAGAGAGACAGGCGTGCCAGAAGGCCACAGAAGATGGGGGTGGAGTAAGGGCATTTTAGAGATGCTTCAAAGACAAAGGGAAGGACTTAGATTTAATTTGGAAGGAAAGAAACAACTTTAATAGGGACCAAAATGATAAAAATTGGTCTAAAAGACTCCTCTGGCAGAGGTGGGCAGGGCGAGCGTAGAGCCTCGAAAAACTGAGTGTTGAAACTTCGTGACAGAACAGGCTTGCGTGCGTGTGTACCAACCTGCAGAGGCATCGTGTTTACATCTCTTCTGTGGCATTTTAACAACTTGCCTCATAAAATAAACCAACGATATAGATGCTCGCCATACTTTCATCCCCCACTAGGAGGACCCCCCTTACTACCAAACCCCCAACACTCACACACACAGCAGCTTCCCTCCCAACACCCACTTGCACCCAAGCCAAGAGCTGAGTGAAGAGAAAGGCGAGAGAAAGAGAAAGTAAAATGCTTGCAGGAGCAGCCAGAAAAGGCAGCCAAAACATAAATTACCTTTGCACCGCTCACAACAGGCTCCCCTCTGCTTGATGGCCAGGGCACAGTCTCTCGACAGCACTGGGCACTTCTCTCTCTTACAGGTCACTTCCTTGTTCTAGGCAAAAAGGACAAGAAACATCTGAAATCAACTTCAAAACAGAATCCCCGGAATCCTAGCACATGGCTGAGATTTTCCTAGCTTCCCTCTTCCTATCTTGCCTTCATCTTGGTGAGAAAACTCTGTGATAGCAAATGAGATTTTGCTCTTTCTGGAACAAAAATATCCTTCCAGGAATAGATTGAGATTAGGGGCAGATGAAAGGGGATGAAAAGTCCCTTCTTTACCAGCCAATTTAACCTAGATAACCGAACTCCGAGAGAGAGAGAGAGAGGCTTTCTCCCGCCCTGCTCTAAGGTTTCTTTTTAGTACACACTATAGAAATGATAATATTTGTGTAAATCATATTTTGCCCATTGGGCTACCTGGGCCAGGACTGCATCGTGAGAACAAAAATATTTGCACACGGCCGTCCAACAATCCTTAATAGTAGAGTGCATTAAAATGCAGCAATCTAAAGTTCCAACTCAAATAATGACAAAGTTGAGTATTGAATCGGCTCAGTAAGAGAAAAGATAATATTCCCTATGCCAAGCAGAGACACAGGAGTCAGTGTTTTATAGCTGTGGGACAGCTGCATTATATTAGCACTTATGCTAATGACAGTGTGGTGAGCATTTGCATCTTTGGTTTTATCCTGAAAAGTTAGCTATTAAAATGACTTCAAGAAGATCCAAATATGATGCATATACCTGTTTGGAGAACAGGATGCACATGAACCAAAAATACTATGTCACAACACTTCAACGAGATTGGAGCTGTAACAAGGTTCTACTAAATGCTAGGTGCCGTGGCTTCCATTCCTATTAAAATGCTGTGAGATAAGTATTATCACTATCTCTTGTTTATAAGCAAGAAAACTGCTGTTCAGAGAAGGTCTATGACTTTTTCAAGATCATACAGCTTTGCAGTGGCAGAGGTGGATTTCGATATTGAGCTCACAAATGTGTACAATGCCCACGCCCTACCCTGAGTTAAGGCTGGGATGGCCACATTCATTGCCTGATTTAGGGAGAGATCAGAGAGGAGCAACTGACCAGCCCTCTGACCTCGAGATGAATTCAGAACCCTCCTGGAATATGTGCAGGAGAAATCCTGACTCAGCCCTGACAATGACCTTGGGAAGATTCACAAGTGTAACCAGTATGCTTCAATGTCAAGAATAAGGAAGATCTCCCCACTTCTATTCCAGCACCAAGGAGGGGTGTGAGGGGGTGAGGGGTGTGAGAGTGTTTAAGTGTGTGTGTGTGTGTGTGTGTGTGTGTGTGTGTTGGGCACCTGGGGTCCAAGCTGAGCCCATACACCAAATTCTAGCTCTAAAGCAGTTCTCAGATAAAACATGTCACCTTCTGTGCTGCCCTCCAATTCCCTAGGAGTTGCAGAGCCCCTCAAGATGTTCCCAGGGGCTAAAATGATTCTAAAATGAGTCCAAATTGTCATCTCCTCCCTTTTTGAATGAGCAGAACCTCCGTGAGTCCCAGAACCCCACTCCCTCCAACTCACCAATCACTCCTCCCCCAGAGTAAGGTATATGGAGCCTGGGCACAGGTGAGCCTCACCTTTCCAACAGCTCTATTTCTACACAGTCTTGTTGTCTCACTGCGCTGATGGCTTTGCAAGGCCACTGAAGCATGGGAATAATGAGCCCACCCCGATCGGTGCTGCTTAAATGCCCCCACGTAGAAAATGGCCATCATTACCGAGGCCAATGTGGTAAACACACTGATGGGGCCGTCCCAACACCTGCCTGGCCACTCAAAGAGCGAGCATCAGTTCTCAGCACTGTACCCACTCCTGCAGGGCTGGTGTGCAGACCTTCTGTTTCTTCGTTTATTGGTTATTGGTGTCTGATTGTAAGGTGTGGTTGACCTGAGTAATCCAGTCTCCTTTTCTTTCCCCCTTTTTGGTGTGTGTTATGTGATAAAGGTTCTCATAGGGCTAGCAGTGATCCTCACCCTTGCCTGCTAATCAGAACCCGTGTGCAGTTCTTAACAAAGCCTGGCACTGTCTCCCATTCCCTGAAGCTCAGATCTGATTTATCTCAGGACCAGGCTCCCCAGGTAATTCCAGTGTGCAGCCCAGGCTGAGAACCACCACTGCGCGGGGAGCGTTCTTAGTACCAGCAGGGCTGAGGTGGGCTCGGGAGCTGTCCACAGTCCCAGAGTGAACGGCTGCCTGCAACCTGAACCCAGGTATCCTGGCTCCGAGCCCTGCAACTCTCCTTCCCTCACCCTCTCTTCTTCATAATAATGGTGGCACCATGACTCACTGTAAGTCATGGCCCTTTGAGTTATGTTCATATTTTTTTCTTAAATACAAACATAATACATAGTTATGGTCACAATTCAAATTAAAGAGGTACATCCTTAAAAATTAATAGTGCCCTTTTGCCACCACCAAAGTAATCTAGAACAACGATCAGGTGTCTATGCTGCTTGGCATTATGAACAGTGACTTAGCTTTGCAAAGTGCAGTTACTCAAAGCCATAGTTTGATACCAGCTGCCCCACCCAGGGCATTACCTCAGAGCATCTGTTACCTCGGCTTTATGCATTCAGCAAAGCTGGCTGCAGCCTTAAGGAAAAGCCACCCCCCAACCCCCAAGTGCATCTCCTCTCTGAAAGGAAGACTCCTCAGACACAAGGAAGTAAGAACTCTAACAGTAGTCAGAGTGGGTGTAAAGTCAAAATTTGGGGTCTAATGTATAGGAAGACACACGGTCTCTTACATATAGGAATTCTTTGCAAAATTAGAAACCTAGCAGCCAATCAAAATCCATAGCAAGATCCCAAGATCCATAATAAATAGCTCGTAATTATAGTTCAGCAGAAAACTTATTTCAACCAGATGATTTGTAGATTCACTTCTGGAATTTTTTGTGTACTCACACACACACTCGCACAGAGAGAAATAAACCTAAACCTTAGCTGTAGGTTTAATGAGGTTTTTTCCCCCTTCTGACAACACTTGGAGTTTTTTTATATCTACCAAGGGTCACGCTGGTACAGAGCTGCCTGACCTGATCATTTCCCAGCTGCCTGGTTGCATGGATATAGAGCACAAGCTCAGAATCCCAGGCTCTCAAAGAAAGAAAGAAAAACTGCAGAGAATCGCTGGTGAGAGGCTGATTCCTCCATCTTCTTAATTGAGTCCAGCAGCTACAGAGTAAATTCAAGCACAGGTTAATTAAGACCACTCACTTTGCTTTCCCTGATTTTGTCAAGAGACAAAAACACTGGTCTTCAAGCCAGCAGCTCTGGTGAGAAGGGGCACACGCAAAGCCGTGTCTTCAGGACTCCCTCTCCACTGGCCGCCTCATCCCCACATGCACCAAGTGTCCTCTGCTCTTACTCAAGGTCATGGCTCATTCGGTTCACGTTTTCATTCACAAAATGTTTTCTGACACTGACTCACACTTACTGAACACTTTCTATGTATCAGGCTCTGTGCTAAGAATAGTATATGCATTATTTCACAAAAAAATTCCACATCATCCCCATTTTACAGATGAGGAACCAACATTAGTAAACTTGCCCAGGTCACACAAGAGGAAGATCTGGAATACAAATAGAGGTCCGACTCCAAAGGCACGTGCTTAAATGCTGCACTTTGCTACTTCCCAGCATGCAGGATACACACAAGAACTAAAGAATGTCATAGTCCTAAGGCCCCAGGAGAGATTAATACCTTCCAGGTGGTTCCACATATGTGAAATGAGCTCTCTAACAAGAGCTGAATAGCTCCAAAGAGCTGTGTCATCACCAACCATGGGAAGGTCTACAAACACCAGCTGTTTTCTGGTAACAAGGAAAGATGCACTATTTTGTATATTGATAGGTATCTATGCCTATCACACCTCTGACAGCCAGACTCACGTCCCCAAGCAAATTTTCCCCAAGATTCCAACCTGAGTTTGAGTCTCCCCAAATCTAAGCCACAGAAACGGTGGTAAAAATGCTCTGGAGGAAAATGTCAGAACATTCTTAAAAACCAACCTAGCCAGTGCCTACGAGTAATAAACGCCATCACATTTTTCATTCTCAGTCTCTGTCTCTCCATGTTTACCACTTTCTAGGGTCAGCCAGCCTGTGATTTACCTGTTGTGAAAGGCATCTGTTTGCATTATTGCCTCCTTTCAGAAAGACCAAATATATCAAAATTCAAAACACAGCCTCTGGGGGGATAAGAAATGAAGTGCCAACAAACAAAAAGAAAAGAGGGGCATAGGGAGTAATAAAGAAAAAAACTTACATAGCTGGCAACAAAGCTCTATAGGGACGGGAGCCAAACCACAGCTCCGGCGCAGCCAAGTTCAAACAGGATTCCAGCAGCCAGCTTGCTGTATCTAAGATCTGCCACTAGATGGCAGCACAGAGTCCCCTGGGCTTAGGAAATGTGCCAAGAGACCCGCCAGTGCCTCCTGAGCATTTTTCAGTGTCTGGCATGGAGGGAAATGATCTCTCGCTGATTTGGCGGCGCGGAGCGCGGGGGGGGGGGGGGGGGGGGGGGGGGGGGGCGGGGGCGCGGCGGCTGGTTAGAGAAGATAGCAAATCGCCATTCTGAGATTTTCCTGTTTGCTTTTCTCAACGAGAAAAAAAAAAATGTTTTTGAGATGCTTTTGTTTTATTTCAAGCCAGTGTCTTGAAGATATTTTTTTTTTTCTAAGATTCTTCCAGGCGCAATCCTATTATGGACTATGGAAAGTATTACCTGACCTTTCATTTATATTTAAGCATAATAATAAAATAAAAAATCTGGAGAGGACAACACAGCAGCTGATATGATGAGAGTGATCAGGGAGAAACGTCGGCTGGCAGATGCTGTATTTCTAGACTATGAAACAGCAACACAAATCTCTCGAAATAAGGAAAATGAAAATACCTGGTGCCTTGCCTGCTGATCCTCCATGTGATTAGCCATATTAGGAAGGTGGCAGACCACATGAGTCTCTTCCTCTAGAAGATGGTGTTATTTTCCTTCCATCCTTGGCTTTTATGAAAGCAAAGCCTGCCTTGGAGGCAAATAGCGGTCATTTGGCGAACTTGCAAATTCTAAGTGCCAAATCCTTTTTCAGAAAATCAAGAAGGCCGTGAAGTTGTAATATTTTTTTCTGCCCCAAATGAACAACAAAATATGTCAATAAAGCACATGGGCCAGGTGATATCATTAGAGAGGATAAAGAGGTAGAAGTGACTCTTTCCTAAATTAAAAACCCTCCAGACTACCCTGCCTTGCTGCATATATGCACACACCCCTGTGTCATTTCCTCACTGTAGTCTTTTTTAGGGAGGGGCCCTATAGATGGATTCCCCTATCAAAATGCAAATATCCATGGGGCTGGACCCATAGTAATTCTGAATAAGGCATTCCCTCTGTCATTAGCTACTGTCAGGGGATGGATGCCCAGCACAGTGACTCGGAGAAGGAAAGGAGTGGAAGTTCTAAAGCAGCTGAACCAAAGGCTTGGCCCATGTGCCATTGCACCCAGTGCTGTGTGAACAGGAAAGAAACCACGCAGCAAGCTTCCTGTCTATGGTCTAGAAATGTACACGTGCTTAGAGGGGACAAGACATCAGACGTTAGCAGATCACACAAACACTGCAGTGTAACTTCTGACACCAAGTGAGAACTACAGAAAAGAATTCCACCTTGACTCAAAAGCTATCGTGGTCAGTGAGCGCAAATAGGACACTAAGACCCTTAGTCAAATTCTCTTTGTTACCGAATTTGTTTGAAGTGCCCACACGGTAGTGTTTCACTATTTGAGAGTCTCAAAATTGCTCACAGAGGAATTTGTTTTTAGGAATACAGATGTTTTGCGTCAAGTTTCCCAAGGAGGAAGGTGATCCAACATCAGCGCATGTATTCTCCTTGGAATTCCCAGTCTCCCCACACATGTAGTCAAAGAGGTCAACTTTTCCTTGAAGTACTCCATTGTAACCCAATTCCAGGCCCAAAAGAGCCGAAAAAGGAACTTCATGGTACTTTCGAACACCAGTCACAATTTCTCCTAGGCAATATTATAAAATGTCTCATAAACAGAAGAATAATACTTCATGTTTACATAGCACTTTTCTTCTAAAGAGCTCTGCAGACATTATTTCATTAATCCTCACAGGTTTCCTAAGATTTGCAGTCGGGGGAATGGCACACAATGAAGTTAAGTGTCTCAGGTCCCTCAGAGCTAGCTAGCAATGAACTTGGGAAGAGAACCTGGTTCCCAGACCTGGATTAAGAGGATAGCCAGGGAGGTTAGTTGCTAAAACACAGCATTAAAATTTATGGGTGCATCATATTAAAATTAGGTTAGCTCCTACATGACCGTTGAGAGTTCAGGACTAGATTAGTATGTAGTTGAGCGAGTTTGGAAATTTTCTGGAAAGACAGGCCACCTGGGGCGGACATGTGAGGTCTCCCGCCATGTTCCCTGCCCTGTTAGAAGGTAACCTGTGAAAGATGCCACAGGAGGGATGGGCCAAAACTCCAATAAACAGCTCTAACTGCAAAACGTTACAGTTCTAGAATGCAGAGATGTAGACAAAAACTGAAAGAAAAGATCCAGAGGGGGCAGGCTTCATTGATGTCACCGGTTTTGAGAATCCAAAAAGTAAAGTGATTCCCTCTCTGGAACATGTGGTTCGGGGAAATCCTTTGCAAGGGAGCATGAGCCTCAGAAAGGAGACAACACAAGTTTGTACGTGCTCCAGCTGGTCTCCTCTGGACAAAATCTGTTCTTAATCTCTTAGAAAATAATCATGGTGGGGGGGGTCGCTGGGAGGGGGTGAGGAGAGACTGAGATAGCTCAGTGGTTGCCAATGGCAGTAGTAAATGTGATTGATGATTTATTATTTTAATTAAGCTTTGACTTGCTTCTTCTTTGTTACTGATAGTACAATTGACTTCTTCATAACTCCTGCATGGAAAGAGCTTGGAGGAAAAAAAAAAAAAAAAGGGAAAGGCAGTTTGGGACACTCCAAAGCCTTAGTGTACAAATACGAGGCTCTGGGCCATGTCTCGCAGCTCAATGAACGTTGAAAAAACACTAACAAAACCATTTCTAAAGCGAAGAAAGTGCGTTTGATAGGGAAAATAACCCAAATTTCCCAGCTGAGGTCTCTTCTCTTCCCCAACTGAGTGAGGTCAGTACAAGAGGTGGGAGGCATCTGAGGTCAGTAGAGGCGGGAGGTGTCAATGGCCCTTGCTTTTACTTTATTATTTGCTGTAGAGAGTCATGTATTTTAATGAAATGGAGAGGAAACATAGCCTTTTTTATTTATACAGATATCTACCATTTCTGATGTTTTACGTTACTTCCTGTAGAATACAAGCTTCCCTCTCATTATTTCCCTGCAGCTTAAAGAACTTTCTTTAGCATTTCCTGTAATACAGGTCTGCGGCAATGAAGTCTCTTATGTTTCTGTTTATTTTAAAATATCTTTGGTCGATGGCCCTTGCTTTTAACGTAAAGTAACATTTCCAGATCTTTCTGAACCACTTCCCCAGTCGCCGTCACTTTTGCAAATCCCTGCAATAACCAAAGTCACAGGGCTGATCCATCTCTAACCAAACAATGGCAATAATAGTTTTCCAGGCAGGTTGCTGATCGATTCAGAATAATAGCACCTGACATTTATGGAAAATCTATTATTTGCCAGACTGTGCTCAACGCGTTTTGCGTATTATGTCCTTTTTAACCTTCACAACAAACCTGAGGAACGCACTGATTTACCCCTATTTTATGGGTAGAACTGAGTCTCAGAGAGGTTAAATGGCTTACCCAGCTTCACCACGGCAGAGATTCAAACCCAGGACTCGCTGATATCACAGTCGGTGATTTCATCACTATGGCATACTGCTTGGTTTAGAGGCTAAGATGAGCCATCTCTTCCTTGCAGCCGAGAAATTTAAATGTTTGCCTTTGTTAAGCACTCTCCATTTTCAGACCATTATAAACCTTAGTTTGTGATTTCATTTTGAACACAAGAGTAAAAATAGTGCCTTTGAGGAAAGACAGATGATGTCTCTGACTTAAAAACTCAAAACAAGTCTCAGTCTCTGAGTGCCCTGTCATTTGCCAGACAGACCAGAGCCTGGACCAAAAGCCTCCAAGCCCTCAGGTTTCTTCCTTGAATTGAGCCCGGGCGGGGGCGAGGGGTACCCTCTCAGGAGGCTGGCAGCATCCCACAGCCACACTTTTGGAGTCTTTATGGGAAAGCATCTTGCAAAACATCGCACAATTCATCACACTCCATCTGGGAGTGTTATTCTTTCTTCCCCCAGTCTAGGCTCGGCGAGCGTTTACCCCAGAGACCTGGACCCTGGCAAACGTGGCCTCCCCTGGCCCAGCTAATGGTGCAAACTCTGAACAAAGCTGCCCTTGAAGCCCAGACATTTAAAAGACTTTATGAAGCCCACTGGGGCCCCCCGATTATTTTGCAACAAGTCATATCCCATGAAGAAATTCACTTCTCTGCAACACAGAGGGAGATTAAAGAAAAAGGCAGGGGGGGAGTGCAAGGGGTTGGAGAAAAGAAGTAAGACCCCCTGTTGCTCTGTCTGGCCAGAATCGTGTCTTTTAGTACCCGTATCCTCTACCAAGGCGATGTTCTCATGATATATGGCCCTAATATGTCACTAAATGACAGTGTTCTCTTGATACTGTACCTTGAAAATATGACACGTGCCAGCAGAAGCAACGGGGGATTAATAAGGAGGCCCTTTTTTATATTTAACTTACCTAACATTTCAATTATTTTTTAACAGACTTTAGTTTGTTGGAGGGATTGTTTGGGGGTCCTAAGCCATTTAAAGATTTAGGTCTGGCTTTTTTTCTTTGGCCTTTTCAAGGAACTCTCAGAACAAAGGAACACAGGCCATTAGACTGTCCCGGCTACTCAAGTACAGCTCTGATTTAAAACAGGGCAGAGTGTCAAACAGCTCCTCATTCTGTTTAATCATATTTTGAAATAGAACCAAAACATTAGCGAAGGCAGAACACAAAAGAAATAACCACCAAATAAAAATAGTAGCCCAAAGAAAGTAGCACTGCCTGGTTTTTATTACACCGTACATCGTATAAGCAAGGGATCTGCTGGCAACACTACATTAATGTAACTGCAATGGATTGAACACAGAGCAGCCAGTGACTGAGTGCAGGGGATCCTGTCGCAGATGCAGCTCTGTGACATCACTCAGGCTCCCAGAAGCAGGCTGGAAAATCAGAGGGTGGACTGTGTCCCCTTCTGCCAGGGGACGGGAGCCAGGTATGTGAACTGAGGAGTGAATGTCAGCAGCCTTCCTGCATGTGATCCACATTCCCGAGTCTACCCTTTTCTCCTCCCAATCAAAAGGGACTCACACAGCTGGGATGGGGCATGGAGTCAGGGCTGCAGAGAAAACATCCACAGACTCCCGCACGGGAAGAAGATATGAACCCAGGGTGAAGGGGAGCACAGGCTGGAAAGTAATACAGCCTCGTGTGCAAGTGGCCCAGCTACCTCTCCCAAGACCGTTGATTATTTTACACTACGGGCACCCTTCAGCACATGACAAGTAATGAATCAGCTTTTTCCTCTGCCCCAGAAGAAAACAAAAAAGGGAGGTGGGGTGAAAATCTGTGAATATTTTTATGCCTTTCTGGTGCGTTCTTTAGAACTAGGAAGAAGAGGATGGGGGTCTGACCCCAACCACCAGCGGGATCGACATCAGAGGGCATTAGCCAGGCTTCCCAGTCTCCGGGACAGCACAGAGGCTGCTGGCCAGGTTGGCAGGAGCATCAGAGGAAGCAAGGAATGAGGGTTAAGGAGTTAAAAATAACAATAACATTGGAGTCACTTCCATAGGAAAGGTCGTGATATGGTGGTTAAGGAAGGCTACCTGGAGATGTTATTTCGGCAGTCCCTTTTCTGACTCATCACAATATAACAAGCTGGGCTCCCCAGCTATCCAAAGAAGCTGTGAACTCAACGGACCCTTTTAATTGTACACACAGATGATTCTCTGGCAATGAAGAGCGAACACATCCAAAACACAGAAACCGAATGTCTTACATCCCATTTGTGTCCTACCAGGGTGATTGGTGGTGACAAACCACTTCTTCTTAAGACCAGCCTTGGAGGGCTGTCGCCCTCTCGCCAGTAGGTGTCTCCTCCCTGCGCCTTCCACCCACAGTGAGTGGGACTCACCAGGTCCTCAAAGGCCCCCTCATTCCTGTGGGTCAACAGCAAGACACTGAGCAGATTTTGCACAGAAGAGAACAGAAAATTTTTCATGGGTTGCCCATGAAAGCCTGCACGCTGGTGGGAGCTACAAAAATACCTGATCTTGACAAGTGAATGGAGCTGACATCACAGGGAATAGGCAGGGCAGAGGAACGGCTCGCAGCCCATCTGTCATCTTGACAAAGTAACTTTCTGGTCACTAGTGAGACACTTTTAAAGACATCTGTACAATTGACCCCGACCACCAGCAATCACAGAGGCTTTCAAAGGGACCCCTGGGATGGCAGACTTTAGGGCTGGTTCCTGCTGTCCTGCCTACTGATAACGGTAAGGGCTGTCTGATGCATCAGGTGATGGAAACATCCCTGCTCCTGGGCTGTATTCATGCTGGTACTGACGGCAGAGAGTGGCCGCTTAGCCTGAGGAATGTCAGGCAGGGGAGCAAGGGGGCAGGCGTCCTCTGGCCAGACGGGAAGTTCACAGAACTGAAAACGCCAGCCTCAGACAGCATCCCCCATATGAAGGCAAGCCTGTGAGGAGCTAGGGTTGGTCTGACTCATTCACCAGGGCCATTAACAGCATGTTCTCTTCACCAAGTCTTCCCCAAGGGCCACATGCAGATGTCAGAAAGAACTGGAGAAGCCACAGATTTATTTCATAGGTTTAGAATGTAATTTTAATCCACTAGCTTCCACATTCAAACTCATTAATCAACAAGTGCCAATTTTGCATATAATCCTTTTCTGATTAAGGTGTTATAAAGGAATGAAAATGACCGGTCACCCATAAAACACCATTAACATAAACTTGTTGCTAAAGGGATTCACAACATGTGCCCCATTTTAAAAAAGCAATGCTTGGCCATGATTATTACCCTTCATCATTGCTTTTTTTAAAGGGTTTCATCATAGGACAGTTTCTCCGAAGCTTTAACATCTAAAATAAGACAGGAGTTCCGGGAAGATGGCGGAAGAGTAAGACGCGGAGATCACCTTCCTCTCCACAGATACACCAGAAATACATCTACGCGTGGAACAACTCCTACGGAGCACCTACTGAACGCTGGCAGAAGACCTCAGACCTCCCAAAAGGCAAGGAACCCCCCACGTACCTGGTTAGGGCAAAAGAAAAAACTAAACAGAGACAAAAGAATAGGGACGGGTCCTGCACCAGCAGGAGAGAGCTGTGAAGGAGGAAAAGTGTCCACACACTAGGAAGCCCCTTCGCGGGCGGAGACTTCGGGAGGCGGAGTGGGGGAGCTTGGGAGCCGCGGAGGAGAGCACAGCAACAGGGGTGCGGAGGGCAAAGCGGAGAGATTCCAGCGCAGAGGATCGGGCCGACCGGCACTCACCAGCTGAGAGGCTTGTCTGCTCGCCCGCCGGGGCGGGCGGGACTGGGAGCTGAGGCTCCGGCTTTTGTCGGAGCGCCGGGAGAGGACTGAGGTTGGCGGCGTGAACACAGCCTGCAGGGCGTTGGTGCGCCGCGGCTGGCCGGGAGAGAGTCTGGGGAGGGGTCTGGACCTGCCGAAGAGGCAAGAGACTTTTACGTCCCTCTTTGTTTCCTGGTGCACGAGGAGGGGGGATTGGGAACGCTGCTTGGGAGAGCTCCGGAGACGGGCGCGAGCCGCGGCTAAGAGTGCGGAGCCCAGAGACGGACATGGGACGCTAAGGCCGCTGCTGCCGCCGCCAGGAGGCCTGTGTGCGAGCGCAGGTCACTAGCCACACGCCCTTCCGGGGAGCCTGTGCAGCCTGCCGCTGCCGGGGTCCCGGGATCCGGGGACGGCTCCCCCAGGAGAGCGCACGGCGCGCCTCAGGCTGCAGCGTCACGCTGGCCTCTGCCGCTGCAGGCCCGCCCTGCACTCTGTGACCCTCCCTACCCCCCGGCCTGGGTGAGCCAGAGCCTCCGAATCAGCGGCTCCTTTAACCCCGTCCTGTCTGAGCAAAGAACAGACGCCCTCCGGCGACCTACACGCACAGGCGGGGCCAAATCCAAAGCTGAGCCCCTGGGAGCTGTGAGAACAAAGAAGAGAAAGGGAAATCTCTTCCAGCAGCCTCAGAAGCAGCGGATTAAAGCTCCACAATCAACTTGATATACCCTGCATCTGTGGAATACCTGAATAGACAACGAATCATCCCAAATTAAGGAGCCCTGTGGATGAAAGGCTCTTGGTGCTGCAGCCAGGACTCAGTGCTGTGCCTCTGAGGTGGGAGAGCCAACTTCAGGACACTGGTCCACAAGAGGCCTCCCAGCTGCACATAATATCAAACAGCAAAAATCTCCGAGAGATCTCCATCTCAACGCCAGCACCCAGCTTCACTCAACGACCAGCAAGCTACAGTGCTGGACATCCTATGCCAAACAACTAGCAAGACAGGAACACAACCCCACCCATTAGCAGAGAGGCTGCCCAAAATCATAATAAGTCTACAGACACCCCAAAACACACCACCAGACGTGGACCTGTCCACCAGAAAGACAAGATCCAGCCTCATACACCAGAACACAGGCACTAGTACCCTCCACCAGGAAGCCTACACAACCCACTGAACCAACCTTAGCCACTGGGGACAGACTCAAAAAACAACAGGAACTACGAACCTTCAGCCTGCAAAAAAAAAAAAAAAGGAGACCCCAAACACAGTAAGATAAGCAAAATGAAAAGACAGAAAAACACACAGCAGATGAAGGAGCAAGATAAAAACCCACCAGACCTAACAAATGAAGAGGAAATAGGCAGTCTACCTGAAAAAGAATTCAGAATAATGATAGTAAGGTTGATCCAAAATCTTGGAGATAGAATGGACAATAGAATGGACAAATTGCAAGAATCAGTTAACAAGGACCTAGAAGAACTAAAGATGAAACAAGCAACGATGAACAACACAATAAATGAAATTAAAAGTACTCTAGATGGGATCAATAGCAGAATAACTGAGGCAGAAGAACGGATAAGTGACCTGGAAGATAAAATAGTGGAAATAACTACTGCAGAGCAGAATAAAGAAAAAAGAATGAAAAGAACTGAGGACAGTCTCAGAGACCTCTGGGACAACATTAAACGCACCAACATTCGAATTATAGGGGTTCCAGAAGAAGAAGAGAAAAAGAAAGGGACTGAGAAAATATTTGAAGAGATTATAGTTGAAAACTTCCCTAATATGGGAAAGGAAATAGTTAATCAAGTCCAGGAAGCACAGAGAGTCCCATACAGGATAAATCCAAGGAGAAATACGCCAAGACACATATTAATCAAACTGTCAAAAATTAAATACAAAGAAAACATATTAAAAGCAGCTAGGGAAAAACAACAAATAACACACAAGGGAATCCCCATAAGGTTAACAGCTGATCTTTCAGCAGAAACTCTGCAAGCCAGAAGGGAGTGGAAGGACATATTGAAAGTGTTGAAGGAGAAAAACCTGCAACCAAGATTACTCTACCCAGCAAGGATCTCATTCAGATTTGATGGAGAAATTAAAACCTTTACAGACAAGCAAAAGCTGAGAGAGTTCAGCACCACCAAACCAGCTCTACAACAACTGCTAAAGGAACTTCTCTAGGCAAGAAACACAAAAGAAGGAAAGGACCTACAATAACAAACCCAAAACAATGAAGAAAATGGGAATAGGAACACACATATCGATAATTACTTTAAATGTAAATGGACTAAATGCTCCCACCAAAAGACACAGATTGGCTGAATGGATACAAAAACAAGACCCATATATTTGCTGTCTACAAGAGACCCACTTCAGACCTAGAGACACATACAGACTGAAAGTAAGGGGATGGAAAAAGGTATTTCATGCAAGTGGAAACCAAAAGAAAGCTGGAGTAGCAATTCTCATATCAGACAAAATAGACTTTAAAACAAAGACTATTAGAAGAGACAAAGAAGGACACTACATAATGATCAAGGGATCAATCCAAGAGGAAGATATAACAATTGTAAATATTTATGCACCCAACATAGGTGCACCTCAATACATAAGGCAAATACTGACAACCATAAAAGGGGAAATCGACAGTAACACATTCATAGTAGGGGACTTTAACACCCCACTTTCACCAATGGACAGATCATCCAAAATGAAAATAAATAAGGAAACACAAGCTTTAAATGATACATTAAACGAGATGGAGTTAATTGATATTTATAGGACATTCCATCCAAAAACAACAGAATACACATTTTTCTCAAGTGCTCATGGAACATTCTCCAGGATAGATCATATCTTGGGTCACAAATCAAGCCTTGGTAAATTTAAGAAAATTGAAATTGTATCAAGTATCTTTTCTGACCACAATGCCATGAGACTAGATATCAATTACAGGAAAAGATCTGTAAAAAATACAAACACATGGAGGCTAAACAATACACTACTTAATAATGAAGATATCACTGAAGAAATCAAAGAGGAAATCAAAAAATACCTAGAAACAAATGACAATGGAGACACAACGACCCAAAACTTGTGGGATGCAGCAAAAGCAGTTCTAAGGGGGAAGTTTATAGCAATACAAGCCCACCTTAAGAAGCAGGAAGCATCTCGAATAAACAACCTAACCTTGCACCTCAAGCAATTAGAGAAAGAAGAACAAAAAAACCCCAAAGCTAGCAGAAGGAAAGAAATCATAAAAATCAGATCAGAAATAAATGAAAAAGAAATGAAGGAAACAATAGCAAAGATCAATAAAACTAAAAGCTGGTTCTTTGAGAAGATAAACAAAATAGATAAACCACTAGCCAGACTCATCAAGAAAAAAAGGGAGAAGACCCAAATCAATAGAATTAGAAATGAAAAAGGAGAGGTAACAACTGACACTGCAGAAATAAAAGAGATCATGAGAGATTACTACAAGCAACTCTATGCCAATAAAATGGACAATCTGGAAGAAATGGACAAATTCTTAGAAAGGCACAACCTGCCAAGACTGAATCAGGAAGAAATAGAAAATATGAACAGACCAATCACAAGCACTGAAATTGAAACTGTGATTAAAAATCTTCCAACAAAGAAAAGCCCAGGACCAGATGGCTTCACAGGCGAATTCTATCAAACATTTAGAGAAGAGCTAACACCTATCCTTCTCAAACTCTTCCAAAATATAGCAGAGGGAGGAACACTCCCAAACTCCTTCTACGAGGCCACCATCACCTTGATACCAAAACCAGACAAGGATGTCACAAAGAAAGAAAACTACAGGCCAATATCACTGATGAACATAGATGCAAAAATCCTCAACAAAATACTAGCAAACAGAATCCAACAGCACATTAAAAAGATCATACACCATGATCAAGTGGGGTTTATTCCAGGAATGCAAGGATTCTTCAATATACGCAAATCTATCAATGTGATAAACCATATTAACAAACTGAAGGAGAAAAACCATATGATCATCTCAATAGATGCAGAGAAAGCTTTTGACAAAATTCAACACCCATTTATGATAAAAACCCTGCAGAAAGTAGGCATAGAGGGAACTTTCCTCAACATAATAAAGGCCATATATGACAAGCCCACAGCAAACATCATCCTCAATGGTGAAAAACTGAAAGCATTTCCACTAAGATCAGGAACAAGACAAGGTTGCCCACTCTCACCACTCTTATTCAACATAGTTTTGGAAGTTTTAGCCACAGCAATCAGAGAAGAAAAGGAAATAAAAGGAATCCAAATCGGAAAAGAAGAAGTAAAGCTGTCACTGTTTGCAGATGACATGATCCTATACATAGAGAACCCTAAAGATGCTACCAGAAAACTACTAGAGCTAATCAATGAATTTGGTAAAGTGGCAGGATACAAAATTAATGCACAGAAATCTCTGGCATTCCTATATACTAATGATGAAAAATCTGAAAGTGAAATCAAGAAAACACTCCCATTTACCATTGCAACAAAAAGAATAAAATATCTAGGAATAAACCTACCTAAGGAGACAAAAGATCTGTATGCAGAAAATTATAAGACACTGATGAAAGAAATTAAAGATGATACAAATAGATGGAGAGATATACCATGTTCTTGGATCGGAAGAATCAACATTGTGAAAATGACTCTACTACCGAAAGCAATCTATAGATTCAATGCAATCCCTATCAAACTACCAATGGCATTTTTCACAGAACTAGAACAAAAAATTTTGCAATTTGTATGGAAACACAAAAGACCCCGAATAGCCAAAGCAATCTTGAGAACGAAAGAAGGAACTGGAGGAATCAGGCTCCCAGACTTCAGACTATACTACAAAGCTACAGTTATCAAGACGGTATGGTACTGGCACAAAAACAGAAAGATAGATCAATGGAACAGGATAGAAAGCCCAGAGATAAACCCACGCACATATGGTCACCTTATCTTTGACAAAGGAGGCAGAAATGTACAGTGGAGAAAGGACAGCCTATTCAATAAGTGGTGCTGGGAAAACTGGACAGCTACATGTAAAAGTATGAAATTAGATCACTCCCTAACACCGTACACAAAAATAAGCTCAAAATGGATTAAAGACCTAAATGTAAGGCCAGAAACTATCAAACTCTTAGAGGAAAACATAGGCAGAACACTCTATGACATAAATCACAGCAAGGTCCTTTTTGACCCACCTCCTAGAGAAATGGAAATAAAAACAAGAGTAAACAAATGGGACCTAATGAAACTTAAAAGCTTTTGCGCAGCAAAGGAAACCATAAAGAAGACCAAAAGACAACCCTCAGAATGGGAGAAAATATTTGCAAATGAAGCAACTGACAAAGGATTGATCTCCAAAATTTATAAGCAGCTCATGCAGCTTAATAACAAAAAAACAAACAACCCAATCCAAAAATGGGCAGAAGACCTAAATAGACATTTCTCCAAAGAAGATATACAGAGTGCCAACAAACACATGAAAGAATGCTCAACATCACTAATCATGAGAGAAATGCAAATCAAAACTACAATGAGATATCATCTCACACCAGTCAGAATGGCCATCATCAAAAAATCTAGAAACAATAAATGCTGGAGAGGGTGTGGAGAAAAGGGAACCCTCTTACACTGTTGGTGGGAATGTAAATTGATACAGCCACTGTGGAGAACAGTATGGAGGTTCCTTAAAAAGCTACAAATAGAACTACCATATGACCCAGCAATCCCACTACTGGGCATATACCCTGAGAAAACCATAATTCAAAAAGAGTCATGTACCAAAATGTTCATTGCAGCTCTATTTACAATAGCCCAGAGATGGAAACAACCTAAGTGTCCATCATCGGATGAATGGATAAAGAAGATGTGGCACATATATACAATGGAATATTACTCAGCCATAAAAAGAGACGAAATTGAGCTATTTGTAATGAGGTGGATAGACCTAGAGTCTGTCATACAGAGTGAAGTAAGTCAGAAAGAGAGAGACAAATACCGTATGCTAACACATATATATGGAATTTAAAAAAAAAAATGTCATGAAAAACCTAGGGGTGAAACAGGAATAAAGACACAGACTTACTAGAGAATGGACTTGAGGCTATGGGGAGGGGGAAGGGTAAACGGTGACAAAGCGATAAAGAGGCATGGACATATATACACTACCAAACGTAAGGTAGATAACTAGTGGGAAGCAGCCGCATAGCACAGGGAGATCAGCTCGGTGCTTTGTGACCGCCTGGAGGGGTGGGATAGGGAGGGTGGGAGGGAGGGAGACGCAAGCGGGAAGAGATATGGGAATATATGTATATATATAACTGATTCATTTTGTTGTGAAGCTGAAACTAACATACCATTGTAAAGCAATTATACTCCAATAAAGATGTTAAAAAAAAATAAATAAATAAATAAAAAATAAAATAAGACAAAAATATCAACAGAACACAAATGGTCTTTAAAAATGTGACATCTTGGCTACGAACTTGGATTTTTCTGTAGGTTAAACCTTTGCACCACAAAATTCAAATCTATCTGAATAAAAATCCATGGATCTGTTTAACAAATATTGTTGAGCCCCTGTCATGGGCCAGGCACTGTGCCAGGTTTTTGCTGAGAACAGAACATATGAATCAGATCCATCCTCTGCCCTAGAAGAGCTTCCAGTCCAAGAGGGAGAGGGGCCAGAGCATAAACCCGGCAAAAGCACCTCACATGCTACAACATGAGTGGATGCAGTCCTAGTCATGAGTTCAGAGGAGGCGAAGGTCTGTTTCAACCAAATTCCACAGCCATAAACTCCCAGAGATCATTCAAATCCTCCTGTTCTTCAGACACTAGGTGGGCCACTGAATGAGCCTCAGAAAAGTTTTGTCATACAGTTCTCTCACTGAGACAGAATTAGACCTACCTATGTCAGACCCTTGGGATTTGACAGCCCTCAGAAGGGATCTCCTTCAGTGAGGCCATCCTAGTGCCCTCCAAGGTAGGTGCAGTGACATGACTGGGCATTGCCTACAGTAGAGCAGCCTGTCTTATGCATATCGTGGGAAATACTTTGTGCCACTTTTTTCTTGCTCTACGAAATTGTAATATTTAACACACTTTGCTAGTCTTTCTTCCATAATATGTTTTAGGTAAAGTGTAAAATACCAGCATACTGAATTTTAATTTACATTACAAAACCAATCATCATTATGCTACCAAGTGTGAGCAGTAATATCTACTCTTAAAACCAGTTTTCCAGAGGACACATTTTATTTTATAATTATTATTGCTTATTATATACTTTACTATTTTATTTGGTTCATTGGAGATAGCTTTTCATCTTTGTCAGTGTATCTGTACAATTTCCCCACCATCCGACTTAATATGCAAAGTAACGTGAGCCATGAAAATGGCAAGTCTTCATTACAGAAAAAGCAGCGTTTAGAGTAGAAAGGAAAATTCATAATTTATTTTCGAGGAAGAGAATTAGATCTTCAAATTACAGAATCAAAAAATTACACACCATTAATTAATTGAATTCATTACTTAAAAACTAATTGATTCAATTCAACTGAATCTTAAAATTAAATTAAATTAAACACGGCATATACTCAGTCATCCAACTGATACAGGTACGCACTGGAAGGACCCAGCACTGTCCCAGGCCCTGGGATACAGCATGAACGGGAGAGTCCACATCCTCACAGAGCTGACATTCTAGTCGGGAGGCCTTCAAGAGACAAAGACACACGTGACACAGTGGCCACTGATGAGGGCTTTGGAGAAAAGGAAGCAGGACAAAGGAACAGAATGACAGGGTGTGTACTATTGGGGAAGAGTGGTCAGAACAAAGGCCCTCTAATAAGGAAACATTTCCTCAGAGCCCAGAGTGAAGAAATGAGAATGTGTAAATATATTGAACAAGTGTGTCCTGGGGACAGGAAAAAGCAGACGCCCTTGTTGAGAAGGTGCTGGGGATCATGCCGGAGTAGCAGACCAGGAGGGGAAGATGCTTTGGGGGGTGGGGCCAGAGACAGCATCAGAAGCCAGATCCGGCAGGGCCTTGTAGTTAGACTTCAGACTGTATGCCAAGTCAGCTGAGAAGCCACTGCGGGATGTTTTGTAAATAAGTGAAAAAATGGGATGTATAGTTTTCAATGGCCAATGCTTGATGATATATTGTCCAGAGGCAAAAGTGATCATGGATATAGTTAGATATTATCAGATATCTAGTTAGATAGTTAGATATTATTATATATTGCTGGCTGGGGGAAAAGAGATTTGGAGGAGGGGTGGAAAATGAGATCTCAGTTTGGGCCATTTTAAGTTTGAGATGCTTGGAGGTGCCAAGTAGACATTTGAATTTACGAGTCTGCACTTGAAGGGTAAGGGAACTGGGAACATAAATGTGGGAACTTTCAGCATATATGTATTTTTTAAGCCATGAATCTGTATAAGAATCACCTAGGGAAGGAGTGTAAATAGAGAAACGTCTTGATCGAATGAATCCTGGGGCCCTCCAATATTTAAAGTTCAAAAAGATAAGGAAGACCAGCATAAAAAGGTCTAAAAAAGAGTAGCCAAATAAACAAAATTCTTATAAACCCAACATTCAAGTGCTGAGAGATCTCTATATGTGTAAGTCCTTATACACACCCACACCCACCCACAGGCGCAAATGCCCACAACTGTACACGATCGCTGGCTGAGATTATTACATTAACCCAGTGACCACCAGAGGTCACTTCTCTCAGCACCTGCCACTGTGTCAGATACCTACAGACCGAGATGTTTCGGGACAGCTATCGCTGTCCACCATTTAAGGCTCACAAGAGATGCTGTCTTGGCTACTGCTGGCCACTCTTTATCCCCAGTGCTAATAACCACCATGCCTGCCAAGCTACATCTCCAAGGGAACAGACTCAAGTTTAGGAAAATGCTGACTGCCTAGAAGATCTAAGAATGCCAAGGAAAAGTTCTAGGACCCGTGTCCTAAGGGAGACCAGTGACCAAATGGTAGGTGAGTGTCAAAGGTGGGTGTGGGAGTGAGAGAACATTAAACACCTAGGAGTAAAAAAAGAAAAGGAAGAGGAAAATCCCTCATTTTAAGTTTTCTTCTCATTTGTACTAAGATCTAAAGCCAAAACCCTGGAATGAACAGAGTCCATGGTAAGACTCTGCTTTCAATTTCTGATCCTAACAAACATGGCTCAAAGCTAGGAGTGTGATCTCATCTACAGCAGGGTAACTAGGATTTAGAGATCCAGGGAAGAGGCCTGCGGTCACAGGCAGGCACTGGCCAAGAAGCAGGGAAGTCAAGACCCCACAACCACCTTGGGGCTAACTCTGAAAGTGAGCGAGAGGCAGTGAGCTGCCAGCGGAGAAGCTGGAACTGAGGCTTCTGGAACTGAGGAACTGTTGCAAATTTGGGGTTTGTACTCCTGTCTGTCCTTTCAACATCGTATTTATTCCCATAAATACGTACTTGAAGACCGTTAAAGTCCCCCCCCCCCCCGGCATTCTCTCCACCAGGCTAAATGCTATCAGCACGCCATCATTAGTGAAAAATATTTACTAAACCCCTACCTGGGTGCTTGGCACTGCTCTAGCTAGTGCTTTAGCTATTCCCAGCAATCCTTTTCTCCACCGCTTGGTCATTATCACAAATGGTCCTCCTCTGGCCTCCACAGAGTTCCCCACTGGACTGTCCATCCCTCAAATGTCTGGCCCACATGGGGTGTGTAGGAAGAACCACCACCCCACTGTAATTGTTTGTGCATTTCATTATCAGGCTGGGACCAAGAATGAAAAACTGAAACTGAGAAAAACAAGACACAAAACTTGGGGAGTGGTGACATCATGGAAACGCCGAGATAATAACAGAGAAAGAAAATAACATGGTAAAAAATAATAAAGATGGAAATGATAAAGGTGGAACCCTGGAACAATGGAATGCCAGGCTAATTTAAAAACAAAAGGAACTTTTTTTAAAAAGGATTCTCATTAAAAGTATGGAAAATCGTTTAGCAATGTGACCGGAATTATGTGAAGGCACCATGAATCAGAACCTTGTCAGCTTGACTTTATACTCTCCTGATCAGGGAAAGGAAAATGTGGGCAGAAATTGGGGGGGGGGGGGGCGCGGGCATCAAGGGAACAGAAAGAACTAACATTTCCTCCCAGAATGAATCCATTCTGAATGAGGAAGGGGCCTCCTGGGCGAAGTTGCCAGCAGAAGGAAACAGCTTCTGTTATAGAGGTTTGGGAACGAAAGGGGTTGGGATGGGGCGTATCTCTAAATCCAGCTTCACCTGGCCCTCAGCTCTTCATTGCTTGCCTCTGGCTCCTCCAGATGCTACTGGATCCCATCAAGTCTGTCATAAAACCCTGGCTGTTCTGTCAAATTGCTACATCTAGTTGGCTCATGCTGGAGAAGCAACAAACATACGTCATATCAGCTTCACCCTGCAGCTGCTGTCCATCACAGAAAGACCACAGGAAACAGAGTGTATCCCTGTGGGAATCCATCTCATGGAAAGGCCAGCCCCAACCTAGAGGGTCAGCCTGTCCCACCCAAAGGCGCCAGTCAGGACTCTACTTCACTGGACCACAAGGACTGATAAAAACATAATCCCCAGGGAAGTTATTTGCCGGGTCTCTCTCACTCACCCCCTTGGGGTGCTTTCTCAACACTTGTAGTCAGAAAACATTCTCTGAGCGAGAACTCAGTGGAGTCTACCCAGGATGGGTCAGCATTCCCGTACTTGAATTGTAGTCCCAACTCTTACTGATTAGCAGTGTGAGCTTTGTCTTACTTTGCTTTTCCGAGCCTTAATTATATCGACTGTGAAACAGGTTTCTTGAGAAGGCTTTCTCTCCCTCACAGAGTGGCTTTGAGGATGATAAAGGTAAGACTACCCCCAATTTAAGAACATGGTGTTGATTCGTAAAATAGTTATTGAGACTTACCACATGCGAGGTGCTCTTCGAGATGCTTTGAGTGATGGTGAGAAGAATCAGACACTATTTCTACCCCGAAGAAGCCTAAAGTCTAGTAGGGAGACAGTCATGTAAATAATTAATGAAACTTCAGGGTAGGCAGGAGTAAGGGTTATAATATGAGAAATTAACACAAGGCTTCTAAGAAACAAGTGACTAATTCTGATCAAGTGACTAGGGGAGGCTTGATAGAGGAGAGGACACAAAGAGAAAAGGTAGCACTGCAATAAGGGTAGCTAATGTACAAAATAACTGCGTGAAAGGTCCACAAAAATAGGGTTACATAAATGAGAGTTGACCTATGGATAAGTTTGGTACCAATAACAGAATTTCAAATGTTCCTGACCACTAGTGAACAAGTTGCTTCATTGGGGAATTTACCTATATTTATGGTTATATTCATATATCCTTCTCTTTCCACTAACCTCAGTTGGGAAGAGTTTTTCAAATACTGGCTCCTGCATGGAGTCGCTGGAAGAGTTTATTAAATATGGAGATTCTCAGGTTTCTGCCAGATCTACTGAATCAGAATCTCTGGAGTAGAACCTCAGAATCTGCATTTTTAACAAGCTCCCTGGGGGTTCCTGTGCACATTAAAAAAAAAAGAGAGTTGGGCTTCCCTGGTGGCGCAGTGGTTGAGAGTCCGCCTGCCGATGAAGGGGACATGGGTTCATGCCCCGTCTGGGAAGATCCCTCATGCCGCGGAGCGGCTGGGCCCGTGAGCCATGGCTGCTGAGCCTGCGTGTCCGGAGCCTGTGCTCCGCAACGGGAGAGGCCACAACAGTGAGAGGCCCGCGTACCGCAAAAAAAAAAAAAAAGAAAAAAAAAAGAAAGTCACCTCTGCTGGTGCGAGAATTCTTACCACTGACTTGTTAATGACCTGCAACTGTGTGAGAGAAGACACATCATCAGACTGAAGTGGGTGGGTGAGAAGGGAGGAGGACAGAGAGGCTGGCAGTGATGGGAACGCAACTGTGTGTCCCTTGTCACCAGTGCTCAAAGCTCTACTATAAGGGCCTCCCCCAACATGTACACAACCTATGGTTCAATCACATTTTCACACTTTCATTTGAGACTCTCTAATGAGAGAAAGTCAGTTGCAAGCTAAATCCATGATCCAAATTTCATATTAAATACCTACATATACAATGCACGTATATACGTGTATATATACACATACACCATCCAGCACAGTCAAGGAATAATAATTTGTTCTGATTAATCAGATACTCCAACCAAGAGTTAATATCTATGGCCTGCACGAGTTCATCAATTTTCAAAGAACTTGAAAGCGATAACTTCAAAACTATCTGGAACATAATTTAATCTCTTTTTGTTCACGTAAAAAGCTTTTTCCAATCTCACAGTGCCTCGGGCCACTATTAACATAAATGCTCAATACATATGTGCTGACTTTAATAGCCATCAATCATTTTCCTACTTCGGTCGGTCCTGCAACTCGGTTCCCACGTTTCCTGCAGGGCACCCACCACGTGCCCCCCTCACTGACCAAGGTGAATACCGCTTCCCTCCCTTCCCCCTCCCCACGCCACCATCAGAGGGTCCTGAGGATGTGTAGAGGAGCCCACTAATTCAGAGCTGGGGGCTCAGAGATTAAGAGGTGTTACGTTTTCCTATATCACCACATTTTATTTTTAGTTTGTGAACCCGGTATCAATTCACCCTGAATTTAAAGGCCCCCTCATTAAGATACATTGCAACAACCTGCCAGGAGAACTATGTCCAGTGAAAAATTCTCCAGGTGCTCAAAGTACATCTTAGGTTGTACCACAAGAAATTGCTGTTTTAATAGGTCAACACCAAATATCCAAAATTTCATATACTTCAATCTAATGCCAAAATCTGGGAGCTCTATATTTCTGTAACTTGGCCAACTGGTGTGTAAAATACTTTAAGCAAATGTCTCTTTGCCCTTGCCCGGTGTATGGCTTACACAAAACAGGAAAAAAAAAAATCACATTTTTTAATAGATCTCAACTAGTTCCCTACACGCACACAGGCAATCACAAGGGAAAGGAAGCCACTGTTGTCTGGTACATGCACATCCCAGAGGAAAAAAAGAAACGCCAGTTCTTCCCACAGAAGCCACCCCGGAACTAACTGATGACGCTCACTGAAAAAGCAGACTTACATCCCCTTCCCTGCCATCCAGCTACTCCCCAAATTCAGGCTGAGTCACCTCTCAGGGGAAACGAATTTCCGTCTGGGTGCTCACCTATTGTGCTCATGAGACTGCAAGTTGACCTCTGGTGGGTCCCACTGGGTCCTGGAACCACTGTTTCACATGTGCTTAAAAACAGGAAATCACCGCATCTCAATTCTAATAGGCCTGTTTCCCTCAAGGAACATAAACCCAGGTACGTGGCATAGCAGCTCTCAAGTGGAATAATATCTGATTAGTCTTCTCATCCAGGAAAATAGCATCCCCCTGAGACCTAGAAACACTGGTATGTGAATGTCATGATGCTACTGCTTTTGCTCTATAAATCCACAAAGCAGCAGAGACCCAGCAGGCTGTGAGAGCTTCTAGAATTTGTGAATTTCTGAGGGGTACAGAGTCAGTACGAGGCAGTCAAACAGCCCAGCAAGGCTCTCCTGGAGACAGAAGTGGCAAGTTCCACAGGCCACTGGCCAGATGCAGCCCTGCCCTCTGAACCCAGAGGGAGCAATCGTCCTATCTTGGCTCAAACGGTTCTGTTCAATTAGAAAATAAAATGGAAAAGGAATCCCCCGGTATTTTTTTAATAAGGAGTTCTAAGAATAAATACGGAAAAGAATGCACATGTCATTACTTTGCTCACTAAACAGAAAGCAGTGAGTGGTTAAGGAACTTCATTGCTAATGCTGCAGTCTGCAGATTTGCCCCCAAGAGGAACCTAAGAGAATAGGCTCAAAAATTTTTTTTTAGAGAGAGAGGGAAAAAAATTAAGATAAAGTTGCTAAAAATGCCTCTCAATGAGGCCCAAATAAATGTAAGACCAGCTTTGGGCCTTCTAGTTTCCCTGCCTCCTCTCAGAAGGCCACCTCCATCTCTCCTGCAAATAGTCTTCTGAGGTCACCCACAACTGCAGAGGCCAGCAGCACAAGCAGTCAGTCCACTGCACAGCACCTCCAAATAAGATGCTCAGCCTGCGCCTGACAGCCTTTGCAGCCATGAAAAAACCATCTGGTCAAAATCTATTTAGTTGACCAAGAATACAAGAGTTATTTTGGAAATGCGTGCTTTTATGAGTGAAAATGTGAGGATTGTTATCTCCGTCACTGTGATTCTCTTTGAAGTGTCCCTGGGGTATCATGACTCATGTTGCAGATCCTCTCCCAGAGCCATTTTATGGTTATCCCATCAAAGCAGGGCATTCAGGAGACATGCTCTGGTCAGGGAAGATGCCACTTGTCCCGCCCTCTCATTTTCTCTTGTTGAGCTACCTGTGTGAAACCTTCAAATTGCCGTTCAGGTTATAGACCTTTGGGTTTCTCCTGTGGAAGATCTGGGTTAGTCCCACCCATTACCTAACATTTGAAAGAAAGAGCAACAAAAAAACTCATTACACTGCACGACGTGTACATACAATAAGGCCTTTGTCCTTAAAGGAAAAACATAATTTTCAACAGAGTCGGCTCCCAGAAGCCAAGGGAGCTAACATCCAAAACCTAATATAAACACTGAGGCTTATGTCAAGGTTTCGGAGTTAGCCTCACTGAAAGGGGGAGGAAATGATGGGGAATGGCAGCCACAGGGATCCGAGGCATTTTTTCATTGTGATTTTTGAAAGCAGAACTGAGATAATCCCCAATCCTCCCCTCTCGGGCACCTCCTGCATTGTCGCCTACAAGGGCTGCTTTCGACAGCAGGATATTTCTATAAGAGGGAATGTTCCTTTTGGTGCAAATAAAAGCAGGTCTTCATGTCTATGTGATTCTAGTTTTCAAATGTGAGTACATTCCTTTCAAAGGAAAAAAAAGTTTTTTGTAATGATTATTTAGGATGTCTTTTATAGAGGGGGTTGACCTTCTGTGACAAACTCTCTGGGAGAATCCTGTTTTGGAACTTGGAGTTCCATTCTGGGGGGGAGCGATCCCAAGTGTTAACAACCCAAATTATAAACAGGAAACTCCAGCCTGACTCCCACTCAAGTCCCAAGGTTGTGGACCTCTCACTGAAGCTATGGGGCTTCCAGAGATGAGGGGACAAGGTTCTTAACACTTGAAGACCTCATCTCATAAGATAAAACTGCCCAAGTTAACTACACACAACACAGAACATGCTATCAAAGAGAAGAAGCAGATTCCTAGAAAACAAACACACAAAGCTCTGTGAATGCGTAGGGTCCACATGTCCAAATCCAGTCACCTCAGTTAATCTGGGATCACCCAATACACCACGGGTATCCAGAGTGACTGTGGCTGGGCAGATGGCAGGACCCTGAACGTTCTAAAAAGGGGAGGGGAATTCCCTGGAGGTCCAGTGGTTAGGACTCCACGCTTTCGCTGCCAAAGGCGTGAGTTCCATCCCTGGTCAGGGAACTAAGGTCCCGCCAGGCGTGCCTCATGGCCAAAAGTAAAATTAAATTAAAAAATAAAATTTTTTAAAAAAATGTTTAAAGTAAAACTAAATAAATAAATTAAATTAAATGGGAAGGACTCTGACGTGTCTGTCTGGGTGGGTCTACCAGTAATTCGTTTTACATTTCTGCCTCCTACCTGCCACTTCCTTGTTCAATGGCAAATACCCCAAAGGACAGCAAGGCCTCACTGTGAAAGCAACGTTGTTATTAGCTGTCTGGAGATGGACACCAGTCAAACAGGTGAACTTTTGAAGATGAAAAATAGAGGAGCAGCCCATCTTGCTAAGCCCCAAATACTTCCCGGGTTTTCTGTCTTTTATGGAAAAGATAGCAGTCGCTTCTACTGAACTTCCATTGTCTGCCCTGACAGAAGTTCAGAGTAAACACATGTCATAGGAATTGACAATAAATTGAAATAAAAGCGGTAGTCCATTAAATCATTTCTTAGAAGTCTTGCAGTAGTCTGTGTAATCACTTCTTAGAAGTATAGGATAGGCAGTAATTGCATAGCATTTAGGTAGTGGCAGTAGCTATCATTTCTGAAGTGCTTCCCGTCTACCAGACCCTGTTTTAAGAATTTTACATGTTTTGACCCACAGTTCTTACAAAAGCCCTATGATGAAAATATAGATGTCGAGATACAGAAATATCAGGCAACTCACCCAGAGCCATACAACTATGAAAGGAGGCATGGGAACCACTACACTATCATTCCTAAAAAATATACTCATTAAAGTATATGTTAAAAACTGGTTTATAGCATACACCTTACTTCCTTCCATTCCACTTCTGGCCCTTAATAATAATAATTCCACTTACACTGTTTACAAAGGTCTTTCACAAACACCAGCACAGTTAATCCATACACATCACCTCAGTTAATGGCTACAGCAAACAGATGGGTTCTGCATTATGATTCCTCTTTAGAAATGAAGCTGAAGGGCACACATACCATTGTGACTTGCCCAGTACCCACGACTAAGGCTCAGAGAGACCAAGGTGGCTGCTGAGTGATGCACAGCTACAAGGCGGCCCTGGGGAGACTTGAACCCATAATTTCAGACACCAAGGCCACCACTCCACAGCTGTACTTCAATGACAAAACAGACATCAAAAATTTAGTGAAAAAAGAAAATATTTTTCCTGAAGATCTAACTAAGGGATTAAATTATATCATAATATTTTTTAAAGCACCATTAACAGTTTCATAGAGCAAACCTGAAAGTTTACTATGGTAAGATTTTATATTAGTCCGATTCTTTGATAATGTTGTTCGGATTCATAATAAAAAGTGCCTCAATGTGGCCTTGTCCATTTTGCACTGAACTATAGAAACATTCCAAAGACACTTGCAAAAGCCTATTACTTTTATTCATGAAATTAGTTTTGTTTGGGGACCTTTGAAAATGTCATAAGACCTTTTTAAATCTCAGTTCGGAAAATTTGTGATTTTTGCACTAAATTTTCAAAATCCCTACAGCAATCTTAGTTTGGGATTTCTCTCAAACAAGTTTCCACTGAATTCTACCTATGATCAATTCTATTCCGTGGGAAAATATGCAGCAGGTACTAGGGACCTGGGCACCACGGACTGTTATTGATTGTTTAAAATCGTTCGAGAAGATGATGACAAAGTTCCTTCTATGATGTTCTCCTAGAAGGTTCAGTCTAACTCTGTAATATCTAATACCGCTGGTCTTTCTCCTCTTCAGGGATCTTCTGCCTTGGCCTACGCTTTGTTGGTTCTCCTTCTTCTGTAACCATTTCTCAATCTCTGTCTTTTGCTTCTCCCTTGCTAACCTTCTTTTAAATAACAGCCCTTCTTCTAGTTACTATTTCTTTTATGGGAGTTTGGGGTTGGTAGATGCAAGCTATTACATTTAAAATGGATAATCCTAATGTATAGCACAGGGAACTATATTCAATATCCTGTGATAAACCATCACGGAAAAGAATATAAAAAGAAGAATGTATATATGTGTATACCTGAGTCACTTCTAGTTACTATTATAGGCTCATTTCTTGAAATCTCAATGTAGACCCCTTCCCAAGACAAATAATTTATTCCCAAAGTTCTGAAATTTATTTCAATGCAAACAGTTAACAAACTGCTGTCTTCTAGTCCTGATTTCTCTAGTGAGATCAAGATCTACATTTTGAAGAGCTACCGGGTTTTCCTACTTGGAAGGTCTATGAAGCCCAGTCATCAATTCTGAACTCATTATCCCCACCCACATCTGTGACCTCTTCTCTTCCTACATTGTCTATAACATTGGCTAGAACTTCCAAAATTCCCTTCAATCCACCCCACCTCTCACCTCTGCCATCTATTTTATTGCCAAGTGCTATCAACTTGGGCTCCAAAACTCCTCTGCAAGTCTAGGGGTCCCAGCACATGGGTACACTTTTTTTAAGGTGGGTTGTCCAATTTCGATTGTTGTATAAATTGTGTGCTACCACTGAGAATACATACTACCATGGAGAATACTACCACTGACTGAATAATTTGCCGAAGGGGTCATGCAACAGTGGAGAGCAAGGTATCACTGTGAGTAAGAGGAGAGAGCTAGCACCCAAAATGGAATTTTGAGAGTGAGGCCTGGAAGTAAACAATTCTATTCAAGTAACAGCACCCAGAGCTGCTCCAGAGACACCAAGTGATTAGCAAAGTGACTGCTACAGAGACACACTACCACATCATCCTACTGCATTTTAATTACTGTGTTTTTCTGGGCATTGTTTGGAGTCTTTTAATCCAAATATTCTAGAACTAGAAGGCAGTGAAAGTAATTCAAAAGAATAAGCAATATTGGTTTATCCCAACACCTTCTTTCTCACTGTCCATCCCTGTTCCGGGACGCTTGCC
The DNA here is from genome assembly GCF_964270905.1 of Leucopleurus acutus. Classification (NCBI taxonomy): domain Eukaryota; kingdom Metazoa; phylum Chordata; class Mammalia; order Artiodactyla; family Delphinidae; genus Leucopleurus; species Leucopleurus acutus. The sequence continues at coordinate 65,837,775 of NC_139144.1, read as the reverse complement.
CTCACCTGACCACAACATATCCCTAGTGCCTGTTGTCCAAACTCTGGCCCCTCCACACTCTAAACAGCTCCCACAAAAGCTTCTAGAGGCATTTACATAAAACACATCCTATTGTGTCATGCGGCTGAGCCAAAATATTAAATGGCTCCCCCAACTCCACGAGTGGAACTGAGCTTCTTATTATTGCACTCAAAGTCCTCTATGCCTCCCACCAAGCCTTCTAACTCCAGCTTCCACCAGAGCTTTGGGTACACTGGGCATACTGGACTCCGCCACCTCCACAATTCCCAAGCACACACTCCTCTGTGCCTTTCCTCCAATCATGCCTTGCCAAGACTATCTTTGCTCCGCCCATCAAAGTCCCATATGATCCAATCAGAATTCATCTACAGCTCCCTTAGTACTTGAGTTTGAGTCTAGCATAGTGTCTTTCTGGCACTCCTATGAAACTTATTTATGCATGTGTCTTTCTCCTCTTTTCCGCCGTGGGCAAGAATCTGTGTTACTGGTCTTTGCCTCCCCAAGGTGCCCAACCAGCAGAATGCTTCAAACACAGAAAAGGCAAAAAATGGAAGAGGAGAATGAAGTGTGAAGAGAAGGAAGAAAGAATAATATTATTGAATTTATAACCTGTTACTCCTAGTGCTTCGAGTGATGTTTTATAGAATTAGAACTGGGAATCAAGAGGTCTTAAAATATACACCCAGCGCATTTGCTGATCTTAACTAAGTTCAACAAGCACACTTGACCTCCTGGGGCCATGAAAGGTGATGTTATTGGTATTTTTTATAGCACAAAGAATTCAATAGACCATCAGTTGGACAGAAGTGCCACAGAAGAGAGTGTGAGAAACTGGTATCCTTTGTTTATTCAAGAAATTTGTATTAATTGGCTTTATTTTCCATCGTTTTGCCTTGCCTGGCTTTTCCTATTATGTCCTGTTCTGCTGCCCTCACTATATCTGAATCCCCATCTGCGGAAGGGCTCTCTTTCCTCGGCATGGTTTCCCACACTTAAAACACAGTTTTCAGCTGATGCGCACTATAAAGGCCGGTGCCTTGAAATGAAAAGAAAGCATGTTTAAAATGGGACAGGGATGAAGAAGGGGAGCCCACAAGTAAGTAGGCAGCAAAAGCCCACTCAGGTCTGGAATGGGGTGAGAGACTTCCACAAGGTGGGCCAGGAAAATCCCCATGATGCCAGACCACTAGGCGGTTTTTCCAGAATTACAGCACTTCTGAGTCCCAACCCTACCCTTCTGCCAATAAAAGTACAAGTGAAGGTGACCCCACAGGCATAGAGACGTAAATACTCTGCAGAAAAACGAGGCCCCTCTTCCATGGAAAGTTTTTTTAGTGTTTAATGGAGAACAAGGGGGAAACTTATACCAGGGCTCACAGACCACTGGACCAATAAGGAAACAACTCAGATTGACCCAGTCCAAGTCTAGAGGGACAGAAAACCCCATCAAATGTCACTGACTTAGCCCTGTTCATTCATAACTATGGGTGGGCTTAGCATCATTATCCCTATGTCTTTTCTCCATCAGCTTCCATTTTCTCCCTTTTCTGATGAACCTTTGCATCTAATTCCATGTGAGGAAATAAGAATTTAACATCATCATCAACATCATCAACAGCAATAATGCATCATTCTGACTATATGCCAAACTCTGGGCCAAGTCTTAAATGCTGTATCTCATTTGATTCTCACAGCAAGTCTATGAGCTCGGTAGTGATAGACGTCCCACTCTCCAGATGAGGAAACGGAGACTTAGAAAGGTGAAGTAACTTTCCCAAGTTCACCACCAGTAAGTGACAGAGCCAAGATCCGAACCCAGGCCTGTCTGATGCCAGGGCCAAGGCTCTTTGCCAAAATGATATGAAACCAGCCAATAGCTGCCTGAACTGTGTCTTCCTCTGAAAGAGCCATCCAAGTCCAGACCTGGTTCATGTTACAAGACCAAGATCACTCTAACTGCTCCCCAAAGTGAGCTTACGTCAGCTCTACAGAGGCTGAAATAACTCTCTGAGCCCTTGGAAGTATCTGTAGACGTTTGTAAGTAGTAAACGACCAGTGGAAGCAAGTTGATTTAGCATAGAAAACACTGTTTTCACATCCAAGATCTGTCTCTTAGTAACGATGTAACCTCAGGACATTTGCTCCACCTCTCTGAGCCTCAGGAAAGCATGGGTAATAATAATTGTCTGTGAGCTGGTACTGGTGAATTTGCCAGCACAATGCTGTAAATTAGTTACCTTTCCCCCCAAACTGTTCTATTGAGTACCTTATTCTATGGAAAGGCAATTGGTCACAACACTGTCTAAACAGAGTATAAATAAATAATAGATAGATAAATAAATAAATAACTCCTGATCATTTCCTTAGTGAGCATTCAAAATCCAAAGTCTAAAAATGATATAAAACAATTTCCAAAAAATTGTGGCAACCTATGCATATGTGCATGTACTAAGTGTATCTCTCTGAACACATAAGGACTACTTTTTATCTCCTCTCCCTCTCTCTCTCCTTCACCCTCCTAGCTCTCCCTCTCTCCACTTCTTTCTCTCTCTCTCCCTCTCCCTCTCTCTCTCTCTCTCTCTCTCTCTCTCTCTCTCACACACACACACACACACACACACACGAACTGAATCCTGATGCACCGCTATCTCCCTCATTCTCAAACACATGCCTGACACTTGTTCAGATAATAGATAACTAGTCTCTAGCCAGTTAATTTGAACAATAAAAAACATGAGGCTCTTATAGAGATAAGGTACCCGAGAGAATTAAAGATGCTGGTAGCTGCTTGTTTAGTGACGGAAGATTTTTGTGATTAAAAAGTGGAAGACAGCAGACAAAGCCCCCTCTGTTTGCACCACTTGGTTGGCTCCAAGCTAGGAGGAGCCCTGCTTCTTGTAACACCAAATTTCACATTGCTTTTTATGAGCAAAGGGTCCATTTCTAAATTGCACCCCTGGATTTAAAAGAGGAAATTTAAACCTCAGAATAATGTTTTTTGCTGAACAAAATGTATGCCAAACTAAGCCCTGACTGACTGACTCCTGGTTTTCTGAGTCCCAGCCTCCAAAGTTTTCTCAGGTTTCCAGTACTGGGCCGAACTCACTGGCTTGTGCCATTTCCTTCTATGCTACGGTTAAGTGGAAAAGGGGTGAGAAGCAGGGGTACCACTTCCCCAGGTTCACTGGATGTATATGGGAACGCCCGAAAGATCCAGAGGACCACTGTAGATTCATTAGCTGAGAGAGGCTGGCTCCTATCAGCTGCACTTCATGGAAGGCACCAACGTGTTGTCCTAGGCATTACGGGAAAAATAATTCTAGCAAGAAGGGGGAAATCGTCATACAAAACAGCAATAAGTCTGGGCCTTCCTAACTCAGCCCCACAAAAGACCATTTTGTAAGATGGGGAAAAGCTGTGCTTTGCTTTCTAACTGAACAATGAAACACTTGCATCTTTAATCCAAACTGTCTACCCACTTCCCTAGATTTCAGGACAATGGCCTAACTTCTCACCTTCCCTCTTGAATAGTTGAACCCACACACTTTAGAATGATACCCATCAGCAGCTAACAAACAGGTTATTCTTGGACCATGACTGATGCTGGCAAAATGCTCGGGTCCAGGCAGACAAGGATAAGTGAGAATAAAATTATTCAGTTCTGCTTGCCGTGGCCACTGCATCCGCAGTCATCCTCAAAATTCCCACAGAAATAAGCTCATTCCACCTTTGAAACATTTCGGAGCTTAAAAGTTTAAATCAGGCCAAGTTGATTTTGTGGGGTTTTTCAAGCTTTTACACTGTAATTATATGCAGGACTTTGTGCCACCTATTTCCTCCCAACTGTAACATTTTATGTCTTTTTTAAGCATACGTTGAGGTTAGCTTTTTTTTTTTTTTTCAGTACATGTTATGAAACAAGATATGAGCTTATACTCAACTTCAGGTAACTTTCTGCCAAAAGGCTGGACCAACACAAACTAAATATGACTATTTTCTTTATCCAAAGTACAGTTTTGACTATTACATACCCTCTTAATGTACATACATAAAACTAGCTCACAACTAAAGCTCCCTGCAGGTCAGCTGAAATCATAACGAGATTTTCCTTTCATATAATGTGATTAACAAATGTTAGCTAACCAAACTCCTAAAAGACTTAAAAGAAAAAAGCAAAATAACTCAAGCAATGCCCAAAAGTCAAATAACTCAACAAACTTTCTATTTTTTTCTTTGCTTTTTCACATCTTTAACTTAGAAAACAGCCTGTTTCACTTGATTATATGCACGTGCTCTAGAGGCAGGTGAGAGTGAGTTCCAGCTCCACTATTTACAAAAATGTGACCTTCACAAGCTACTAAACTCCTCTAGCCTCAGTTTCCTCATCTGTAAAACAGGCGGGTAAAAATCCTCAAAGGATTTTTGTGAAGATTAAATGAAATAATGCAGGCTTCAATAAGTGTGGGCAAATAGTGTTTCATAAATGTTAGTTGCTATTGCTGACATTATCTATCTGCTAAATAAGTCTACCTTCCAACCTAAAAAAAAAAAAAAGTCAAATGTCTCATGGCAGCCTAGGTGCTTTGAAATTCATATACTGTAATGGGTCCCTCAGAAACTTACAAGAGCAGACACAAATAAAGAAGCAGCCGTCCATCTATTCTTACTCAACTTTATCAAGTATTACAAATGTTTGGGAAGCAGTAATAACTATGACAGCTTGGGCTCCATAATCCTAAACCCCTGCAAAGGTCACGGCAACATATCACTGAGGCTTTCAGCTAGTGAGAGCTCTGAGGCATCCCCTGAATAGCAAGTGAGTTGGAGTGCCAGAGTCCAGACTTTATATGTTTAGAAAGGATTTCTGACAGCTCTTACGAAGGCAGATACCTCCAAATGTTACTCGAAGATATAAATGAACCTACCACCCGTCTGAACTTATCAACGCATATCTGGAATAAATATCACTCCAGAACTCCAACTGAAGCATCTTTTCAGATTCACTCTTTACCTTCGAAACAGCAAGATTCTAATATCTGTTTTATTAGCAGTAAGGCTGTACTTTCGGGGAAAGGCACTACTTCCCCCAGGGCAGGAGTATGGAAAAGGGGAAATGCTGTATGGAGAATTTTTATATTATTTGGGAACAGTCTGCAAAACCCAAACTGTATATTTAAACTTTACAAATGTAACAATATTGTAACGCTTATCTCTGCAAACGGAATGCATTTTTACCTCTATTTCTGTTGATTTCTTTAGTCTTCAGAACCCGATAATCATTTGATACAGACATTCACCTTCACCCATTTATCATTTCACAACATTGACCTCATCTCTTATCATGAAAAAGTTTGGGTAGTTTAAACCCAGATGGCTTGGCTTTCACCTAAACAGAGAAGAATCCCTTCTCTGGTTCCATACAGCATGTTGATCTGATAACAAGCAGTCATCTATCACTTGGGGGCTTTGCATTTGACTGCCTTAATGTATTTCCAACAGGGTTTTGTGATGTGTAGTTTTTAATCAAGGTTTGCCAAAACTGATTGGCATGTAAAACACTTTTAAGCAAAAATGTTGTTCTTTGTAAGTCTCTATTTCAGCTCAGAAATTCTTATTCGTATAACTTAATCTCCCCCGTGTGGTTACTTATTAGACCTTATCATTAACTATTAAGTTAAAATAAATTGAAACAATTTTTTTTTTAATCTACTAGCCACTGCCAGTGTTAACTAAGCAGCTGAAAGCCAAGTGTCATCCTCTAAGGATAGAGTCCTTTCTGACACATGCTTCCAAATCAGAACTACAAAGACTGTTTTTGAGACTTAGTATATAAGAGGCAAAGAAATCCAAGATTACATCTTGTTCTCATGTTTGTGCTTTGTGACTCTCATCTCTTTTTCCCCTTGTCATATACCTTATCCCAGACCTTTATACCTAAATGTTATCATTTTCACACTGAGCTCAGACAACAGAATCAAGGCAGAAAGTTTGGTGGCACCTATGATTTGGTGGCAATAGCCATCCCTGGGAACAGAAGGGCAAATGGTAATTATCACTGAGACGATGCCATACCAAGTCCACCTTAAGTTTACTTCTGTAAACTGATGTCAAAGATAAGAATTCCCAGACTGAAGAAATGGAAACTGCAAAAGTCCATAATACTCAGAAATTCAACTGAATTCAATTCACCAGCTATCTGAAGTTTTGTAACGACCAAAATCAGTTTTTAAGATTTGGTCATATTACATTTAATGGATTCAGCTTATCAGAGGGAGCAACTGACTTCACATTACCTGATCTCCATACTCACCATGCAGACACACATTATACAAGGGTTGTCCGTGATAAATGGAATCTGGAGAACTTCACCTTCATTTTCACATTTTGCAACAGAACCTGAAGGAGAAAATAAGTTATTTAAATTTAGCTTACTGCCATTGTTACAAAAATAGAATTTTTACTTTAATGCTTTTTGAAACAACTATACCCAAATTTCAGAAATTCCTAATGAGTTTTAAATTCTCAAACTCATCCAAAAGAAGTCCCCCCGAAGAAAATCTATTTTAAATAGTTTTATTAGAACAGGTTTGTTTTGTTTTTTTAAAGGCCGTGCTATATAGATAGATTTTCTGCTTTCGATGGTTTAAGCACAATTCCAAGTATTTCACTGGATCCTTAATAATACCCCTCCTTCATGAAGGCATTTCAAGTAAACACACACTCCCACATGCAAAAACAATTCAAATTGGCCATTAAGGCAGATTTTAAATTTGAACAGAATTCAGGACAGTGTCAATGAACAGGGCTTTATATGAATCCGCCTCATATTGTCTTGAGCTGAAATCACTTTTTGAAACACAATCTTCTTTCCTCTTTCAGAAATTGCCTCAATATTTTCTTTTCTGCCCCAGGTGTCACTAAAGTATGTCCTTCAGAATAGCAGCTGAGGTCTTCACCTGCCTGAAAGCATATAATTATTATATCCTGCTATTAGTACCCTTTTAAAATATGATCGTTTCTTTAAATTCAAGGTGCTTTAAAAAGCACTCCCTGTACAGAAGCTATATTGGAACCCTATAGAGTGAGAAAGGCCGATGGGTGGAAAACGGTTAAATTTTTTTTTCTTTAATTGTATACGGGAGAAAAGATCAAAATAAAGATTGAAGAAAACTAAAAATAAATAAAGGAACTTCTCAAATTCAAATAGAAGAATTTCCGTTATCACTATACTATTGATGTCAACAGCCTCCTTGCCCTCCACCCCTTAACCTACTCACTGTCTTCCCACCCCTTAACCCCGCGGGCTTCGCTTCTTGCCCACCGCCAGCGAGGGGCAGGCTCCTAGGTGCTCGCTCCCCGCCCTCCTGTCCCCGAGGCCAGCCAGCGCTTCCTCTCCCAGGTACCAAGCCAGCGTCCGGGAGGGTCGGTCCCTCCCGCCCCCTCCCCTACCTGTCAAGAAGGAGGAAGCCAGAGACATGGGGACCCCCGAGCAATTGAGCAGCAGCAAGACGCAGCAGGTAATCCCGGGCGAGCGCCGGCAGGGACGCTCAGCCAGAGCCCTGACGCCGGAGAACCAGAGCATCGTCACCTGGAGGGAATCCCGGGCGACTGCAGGTCCCGCGCCGCCGCCTATGCTCCACTACCGCCGCTCGCAGTCAAAAAGGGCTCTCAGCCGGCGAGTCGGGAGACAGTCCGTTAAGGAGGGAGGCGGGCGCCCGGGAGCCTGGGGCGGGGGGGTGGGGGGGAGCTGAAGGGGGAGGCGGGAGAGAGAGGCGAGGGGTGAGGGGCGCCCAGGGAGGAGGGGTCCTGCGGCCAGGCTCCTCTAATGCGGCTTTTTTTTTTTTTAAGGAGTTGCTCGCAGCGGTTTAGTCGTCGGCTCCTCCATACTAGAGAGGGGGCCGGGAGGAGGGGGTATCGGAGCAGCCGGAGATAGGCAGAGAGGAGTGGCTGCGCTTCCCGCTGCGCATCGCTGCACAGCCGCCGCCGCCGTCCGGGCTGCAGCGACTGCCCGGGGGCGCGCCGCTGCCGCGGCGTCCTCCACTCCTGCCCTCCCACCTCCTGACGGCCCCTCAGGCTCTCAGCCCGGCCCGCGCGCACGCTCGCTCCGGCGCCGGAGACCCGGGCGCCCCGGGCGCCTCTGGGAACCCGCTGGGGGCGCCCGGGCGCAGGGGGATTGCAGAAGCCCCGCGCCGGGCGCTTGTCTTCACCGGGCGTCCAGCCTGCTCCCCAGCCCCTCGAGGGAGGCCACTTGCCCCGGGGCACGGATCGGAGCGGGGCAGGCGTGTCTCCACCGCCCGGAGCGCGCAGCGCCTCCTCCCTTTCCCGGGGGAACCCTCCCCTAGCCGGGAATGCCGCGCCACCCCCACTCACACCCGGGCGCTCCAGCCCTGGGAGGGAGCAGAATATGGGACGCAGGGCGCCTCACCACCCCTGCTTGTTCCCAGATGCCCCAGCTTTGGGATGGAACGACACGGGGCGCCGGGCTGGGGGCGGGGGGCCGCGCGACTTTTCACTCCCTGCTTTGCTTCGGTCTGCTGGGGGCGAGACAGCGAACTCCCACGCTGAGCGGACAGAGGGGCGAGGGGCCTTCCAGAAGAGTGTTCTGTGCTTATGTGCCTGCCAGTCGTGACACTAGGGAAGACAGAAGCTGAAACTACACGCAAGGTCGATTAATAAACGCACAGAGACGAACGCTTTTCGCCCTTAAAAAAAGATGAACAGTCGCTCCATGACTCCTCCCATCCAACCTCGGGCGGACTGGGGCGGGGAGGTGTTTGACTAATCATTCACTGACCCGAGAAAGAGGGAGGGACCCGCGCGGCGGCTAATCTCTAGCAGGAATAGCCACCCCTCGGCCTCGGCAGCCGCAGCCCTGGGTGTCCAGGAGTCCGACCCTACGTACGGCCCGCGGATCCCCCCGGCCGGATCGCGGCCTCCTGCTCAGGCCGTGGCACCCTTTGCTCAAAGTGGGGGATGCAGTGGAGGAGGGAAGAATTTTTGTAACCAAATGGGAATTAGGGGACGCTTGGCAAGTGTTGGGACCTGATGATCAGCTGTCCTCGGAGATCGCCTTGGGTCGCCGGCTTCCTCTTACCAAGAATTAAAACGGGGCCCCCTCACGCCCATCCTCCTGGCGGGTCGGCCTGGGTGGATCTAAACGGCAGTCGCGGACTAGCCAAGCACGTTTCTCAGCGGGACGCACCTAACAATTTCCCGACACAAAGTGGGTCGTCGGTAGTCGCAGAAACTATACCTTTGCAAATATATTAGTCAGTTTGCGGACACATTTAGTACAGTTTCCTCTTAAGCCCTCCGCTCTTGGGGGGGGGGGCTGTTTATTTGTTTTTATTTTATCGAGTAGTTGGAGCCTTCACTTAAAGCTGCAATGCCCACATTCCGGCACGCCAAGGAGCCAATAGGAGCGCATTGCTCTGACAAGGAAAAAGTAAGAGAGGGGAAAGCTGTCATTAGCTTAGCACGCTCCGTTTCCCTCTCAAAACAGATTTTTAGCGTAAAACTTAAATTAAAAGAGAAGAAAGATGATGTGTGGTTGCCTTCCCCCCCCCCAAAAATAACCACCACAGCCAGGCAGCTCCTTGAAAATCAGAGTGTTTAATGTATTTACTAACGATAAAGAACATGCAAAAAAAGAAATCTCTAAACCTAGCCTTACCTCCCAATCCATTTTTTATCAAAACAATAAAATAAAGACGTTTATGACTACAGAGAAGTACAGTCAGTTGAAACCACTACCTAAAAAAGATTCTCTCTGCATGGGGCTTTTAGATAAAGATGATAATCGTGACTTAATTAAGGAAAACGGAATAATGGGTAGGCTGGGAGACCTTTCATTGCCCTAGACTTCAGCAGTAGACCTGGATAAACTCACATTAGAGAATTGCAGGATATTTGAAGAGTACACATTAGTTACTCAGATGTGCCTTCCCTGACATCAGCCATACGTCCTCAAGGGTTTGCATGACAAAAGTCTTTATGATGGAATCTGTGTGTGTGTGTGGCATTTCTCAAACTAGGGACCTGGTGCTTTGGGATGCACTGGAACTTGCCCTATAGGTATAAATCCAAAAACCACCTGGAAAACATTTTCGTCTGCCTGGAAGTTTACCAATGGGAAAGATGCACAGAAGCCTTTGGCAAACCTGTCCCTTCTTCCTGTTTGTTTTAATCAGCTGCCACCAGTGATTTCCCCTGCTGCTTTCTTGGCAAACGGGCCCTACTTCTGGAAGAGCATCTTTCTCCCCAAAGGGCTTATCGGCCCTCCACTGCTGCTGCCACCACCCCTTCAAGTGACAGTCTATCAGCTGCCAGTTGGCCTCTGTCTACACAAACCTGAGATACTCTGGGGTCAAAAAAGAAAGAAAAGAAGCAGGCAAGCACTGAAAAGCATACAGCTCTGCCTTCACTTGTTTAAAGTAAAGGGCGGTACCATCCAAATCCCCAAATGCTCTTGACTGAAATCAGAAGGAGAACAAATATGTGTTTGGCTCTGTTTATGACATTTTTCAATGTAATGGAGGTAATGGGTCCCAAAGATCATTATTTAACTACAGCTATCTCATGCTCTTCAAAATAAAATATATAACCTAATCAGACCAAAAGAGAACGAGGCCTCTGGTAGGAGAATTCTCTTCATCCCTTGGCAAAACTATGATGCTGAATTTGCGCTGAAAAATCCAACTAAATATACCACTTAGTAATGTAGATTCAAAGTTACTTCAAGAGAAATTACAGCAGCCCAGCTTCCTAAAAATAGAAATAAATAGACCCTTCAAAAAGGCAGCAGGGGAAAGGAATTGTGATACCAACCACTAGGGAGGGCCGAAGGTATTCCATAAATGTGTGAGGGTTTTGCTTTATGAAGGACACGAGGCATTTCAGACTTGATGAGGATAAGGGATGGTGCCACCTAGGAGCTTACAGTCTAGTAAGGGAGATAAAGCGTGTTTATAAACGAATGCAGTACAAGGTAGGAAATGAATGTAAGAGGAGGAGATAACATGCCCTGTCATGGAAGTTTAAAGAAAGAAGACACTTAGCTTCATGGAGGAGGTGGCAAAGGAGCTGAGATTTGAAAAGCAGGGGAGGCTTTAGTAGAAAGAAGGACAATCCAGGAGCAGCAGAGAGTAACAGCAGGGACACTCACTATTTACAAAGAGAATGGGGAGCAGTCATTTAATTGGCTCTATCTGTCAGCTGAGCAGAGCTGTGGGAAGGCTTGATAATGAGGAAAGTAGAGGCAGCACTTGAAGGATCCACCTCAGATAAGCAACAGGATATTTACCATGGAGTAAGTGCCTACCTCTTAGAAACAACCAGACTACATTTCTTTAGATTGGAAAGTATTTCTGCAGGTGCATTCAGCAATCTGTGCATTTATTCATTATTAATCATGATACTGGAGAGCACGATTTCCACCTCCATCTGTTCAAAAGGGTTTGGGTGATGGAATGAGTAATACATCATGAATCAGTTTCTCAACCTTTTTAGCAATGGCTATATGATTCTTCTTGGGATGAAAGTAGAAATGGTGCTTTGACTTTTTTTTTTTAAAACACTGGAGATCTTAGAGATCATACAAACCAACTCCCTGCCCTTTCCCTTTGAGAATGAGAATTCTGAAGACTGACAGGAAAATGACTTGCCTAGGGTCACACAGCTAGTTAATGGCATAGCCCATTTAAACAGAGTTTCTCTGACTCTCTGATCATAATGCTTTCCATTACAACTGTTCTGCCTTATTGAGTCATAAGAATATAGGAAAGGACCACTGGATGTTTTTAGATATGATACAAATTAAAGTTATAGAGTTAGTGCAATTGGTACTGAAATATCTATTGAACTGAACTAGCACCAATGACACAAGTTGTAAGAGCAAGAAAAACAGACCACAACTTCGCTCACCAGTTGGACAGTGACTTTACTCTTAGCTCACTAGACTAAAACATTAAAGAACTGCACTCTCTTCTGGGTTTTGCTACTAGTTTGCTCAGTTTCTGGTCCTTCAGACAGGAGAGGGTACCACTGAGGCTGATAAGAAGTCCTCTAGATTCTGCCAGAGGGCTCTAAATAATGTCATTCCAAAAAGTCAGAGGCTCTGAAATTACTTTTTTTGTGAAGGTGAAGAGACTGGAGACAATGACAAAAGCATCATTTTAGTGATATTGGTCTATTTTATTTAAATGATCTTTATTAAAATTGAATTATTTTCATTAAGTGATCTTTCTCTCAATCATTTTCTCTACTGTTTGTAGCCTTAAGGGTCTTTTCATATGACTGTACTCACTGAAGAGTTTATTCATTTTTAAAGCAGGGCATTTTGATAAAGATGATGGGATCAAGGCATTTTTAGACACAGTTGCACTGAAATAACAAAATCACTGTTTTTTTTAAATGTTGAATTACTATTGTAATAAATAAACTCCCCATCACTCCTCCCTGACCTTCACTCACCTTTGGCCTCACCCCAATCCCTGCCTCAAGGATGGTGGTTCATCATGAGTAATGAAGTGAGTTTTGCCTGTTTTACAAAGTACTTGTTCATTTAAATGTCCATGAGCCAAAACAACCACATTGGAGTGTCATAGATTCTCCAGTTCTACAATTAAAACAAAAGCAACTATTTTTCAAAGATTTTAAAAATTTTCATCAACATCTAAAATGCTTAATAAAGAAATCATTTTGATATTGGAAGTTATAAAAATCAGACACAAATTTGACTCCACTAGGTAGGCACCAATGTTTGTTCATTAATAGAGTATGATCTTTGAGAAAGGGTCCTCATCTCTACCTTCCATCTGGGAAGTAACTCCCCAAAACAACTTTGCCTAATCACCAGCTTCATTGGCACCAAAGCTGTAACCCTATCTGTCTATCTGAAGTAGGGGATAGTTGAGGAAATCTCAGCACAAGCCCAAGACACCAGAATATAAAGCCAATGCCTTATGCCTGTTGTTCTAGGTTTTATGAGCTCTCCTACAAGACTTTAAATCAAGTTTGGAGTAAGTATCAACAGAGCTGAGAAAATCACCATTGCCTCAGAACTATTATTAGAGATTATCTATAGACTCAGAGAGAAACAGTTCAACATTACCTACCTAAGGATGTATATTCCAAGATGCTAGTTAGCATGTATGGAGACTCTGGCAGAGAATCCTGGCTGTCCCCCAGCATCCATTCTTTCTCAGTATTGAGTCCCTAATTTGTGCAGTGTGTATGGCTTATTGGCAATTAACACCACTTTTCTCAGCCATGAGTGATCCTGTGACTAACTTCCAGCCAATAGAGTAGAAATGGAAAGTATCTTTAAAGAAGGGACATACACTTCCTTCTTCCCTTCCTCCCTTCTGGAAGGAAGAAACAGAAAAATGCTAGAAGAGAAGCAGAAATAATGCTGCTGGAGCTCCAACAACCCCCTTGTCCTATGTAAAGACCTCAGGAAAAAAACTTTAGGGACATGGCAGAGCAAGAAGAGAGAAGTTTAGACTCTGTTACCATGAAATGCAGTATAAGCCCTGGGCTGACTACCTCTGACTTTCAGCACCTGTCTTGTTTCAGCCCTTGTTGGTGTTTTCTTTCCCTTGTTATTTTCAACTAAATATAAAATCTTCTGAAATAATTAGCCTCAAAGACAAAGTGCCCGATAAAAAGCTAAATATATTAATTAATGAATTTATTAAACACTTTCTGAGAGAATGAACAAATCTAGGATTTCAATCACCTGTGTAGTCCCTGTTTACATGTGCCTTATCAGTTTTAGGAAATTTAGAGGAACTTATACTATTCTTTCTTTGAAAAAACAATATTTAAATATTTGTACATCCATGTTCATAGCTGTATTAGTCACAATAGCCAAAAGACAGAAGCATCTCAATTGTTCATCAACAGATAAATGGATAAGCAAAATGTGGTATATACATACAATGGAATATTATTCAGCCTTAAAAAGGAAGGAAATGCTGACACAGGCTACAATATAGATAAAGCTTGAGGACATTATGCTAAGTGAAATAAGCCAATTACAAAAAGACAAATACTATACAGTTCCACTTATTTGAGGTCCCTAGAGTAGTCAAATTTATAGAGACAGGAAGTAGAATGGTGGTTACCAAGGGCTGGGGAAGGGGGGATGGAGAGCTATTGTTTAATGGGTATAGAGTTTTAGTTTTGCAAGATGAAAAACGTTCTGGAAATTGGTTATACAACAATGTGAACGTATTTTGCACTACTGAACTGTAAACTTAAAAATGGTTAAGATGGTAAATTTTATGTAATATGTATATTACCACAACTTAAAATTTTTTAATAATTTTTTAAAAATAACTTTTATATTTTCTTCATCATTACCAAATTAACATAATTGTTGGCCCTAAAAGTAAGAAATACAGATCAGCAAAGAAAGAAGATGTGGCACTCTTTGATAACTTTATTATAGAGCCTGGCTCTGTGCTAAGCTGTTTATATGGATTACCTCATTCATTTCACCCAACAAGCTTCTGAGGCCGATACAATTGTTATTAGCCCCATTTTATACCTGAGTAAAATTATGCACGAAAGATTAAGTAAATTGTTCAAGGTCACACAATGGGGAGTTGGCTGAACTAGAATCAGAATCCAGGTTGCCTGCCTCTGGAACTTATGCTCTTATTGGTTAAGCTATTGTGAATGTTTTTGTCACTAATTATTCTTTGGCAGCATCATTTTTAATGATTATAGAATATTCCACTGTATGAAAGTACCATAATCTTCCTCAATAATCTCCCATCTAGAACCTTAAAAACATTACGCTAGTGGAAGAAGCTAGTTTATATGATTCCATTTATAGGAATTGTCCAATGTAGGCAAATTTATAGAAACAAAATGTTACCAGGGTTTCGGGTCTTGGGAGGAAATGAAAAATGACTGCTAAGGGGTACAGGGTTTCTTTTAGGGGTGATGAAAATGTTCTAAAATTGCTTGTGGTAATGATTGCATAACTCCATGAATAAATCAGAAAGTATTGAATTGTAAAATAATAATAATAATCTCCCATCTAAGTTGTTCCTGTTTTTACTACTCTAAGAGATGCTTCAGTGAACATCCTTTTACTCTGCATCTTTATTTCCTCAAGGATAAATTCATTAGTTGGCAGACCAAAGGTATGTGCATTAAGGCTTTTGAATCATAATGTTATACATTCTTAATCAAAGATTATTTTCCCCTTTGGTCTTAAAAACTTTATATGCTAGCCTGAAATCCTTGCTTAAAAAGAAAGCCAGTCATTAGGAGCTCTAAGCTAGTTCTCAGAGTGATCTTAATAGATGTTTGTAGATGCAGGAGATATACAATTAATTTAAGCCTTGTTAAAAATAAAACACATTCCATTGACTTTCTAGACTTCATTGATTGTGTGGAGTAAATATTTATTTAGGGAATTCTTAAAACAAACAATGGCGACTTATTTGACCGCTATCTGCTTCACGCATAATATCAAGTGTCTGTGAGCTGGAAGATAATAATCAGTTTCGCCCCCAGTCTCTCCCTCAATCCCTTCCTATAAGCAGTTTCTTTCAACTTGAATTCTCAGTAGCTTTTCTTTCCCCAAGCCGTACTTTCCAGTACTTCCCATCAGAAAGACAGTAATCATATTAATGAATGACCTCAGCATCTCTCAGAAGGCAGCTAAATTAAAAATTCAAGTGCCCAAGATTTAATTCATCAAAACTATCCCATCAACTCTAGCTTAATTTATAGTAGTTGGCTACCAATGAGATTAGTTAGTGGTCATTACAGAATGAACAAAACTAATTTCACTAATGTGGGTAGCATTCAAAGGGAATCCTTTGAAACTAATCCAATCACTTAATATGTAGTCCTAGTTCTGCCACTTGACATTCTAATGATTGAGGCAAATTAATTAACTTTGTGAGGCTCGGTTTCCCCCATCTAATAGGAGGGTGAAGTAGAATCACCTCTACCTGCTTGTCAGAGTTGGATATGAAATCATTTCATAAAGTGCTCCACAGGAACGTAACTGAAAACTAGAGATTTTAGATATGAAAGGGCCCTCAGAAGGCATCTAATTCTACTGCCTCAAACAAACATACAAACTCTTCAACTGAAGTTCAAATAAAGTAACTTGTTCCAAGTTGTGATGGACATGATTTTTTTTTCCAGAAGAGCAAGCCCCTTCTTTGGGAAATATTCCTCAAAATATATGGTTTTACTAAAGTTTGAAATAATTATAACCACCCCCCACACACACACACTTCCAGCAAACAGGCAGATCATGAGGCCAAAAGGGGGCCAGTTGTAATCTCTATCCCTCTGACCACATTCATTGATCCAGGTTTGAAGATATGACCCCAGTTCTTCTCCTGGATTTTTAAAACTTAAGCTGCGAGGACAGTACCTTTTCCTCTCTGCCTGAAGCCTGCCACACGGTTGCCCTGAACATTGTTGGCCAACATAGATACTTCTGGTAATAATAATTCTACATAGTTAATATACCAATATCTGGGTACAACAGCATCTACTAATAAGCAACGCCTCAACCTAAAGAACTAAGACTAAAAGTAGAAAATTGGGGGCTTAAGAGTAGGAACTGCAAAGGAGGAAAGATACTAGCCTTGCTGAAGCCCTGAGATCACGGTAAGTAGATAGCAGCAGCCAGCTTCCCACTCTGGAGCACCCTTATCTTCACAATCCATGTCAGTCTTTGCTATGCAAACCCAGCAATCAATCTTAAGGCAGTAAATGCACAGTTTTTGAAAAACTACAATGTGCATAACAGATACTTTGTTCCCATTGAAGTTACCATACTTTCTTTCATTTTCTTCCTATTAAAGTTGCCATCATTTCCACTATTCTAATTTGAGACATTCTATTCTCTAAGATATATAAGGCCGTCATTTACATTTAACCATTTACGTATATGTATTTTATCTGTGTAAATAGGAAGGCATGGGGGAGAACTCAACACCTTTCTTGCATAATTTTTTGAGTTAATAGGCTATTTTTTATTATTTTTTTAATATCTTTTTCTTGTATATTTTAATTGATGTTGGGAAAAAAATATCAATTCCAAACAGAAGATCTAGTTCCATTGCAGTTTTCATCCCCAGTGAGGTGTATGATGGAAATAATTACTGGGCATTACCTTTTGTTATAATAACAGATGCCATTCAATGGACCCTAGACAAAACAAACAAGTAAATGACTGTCTATTTATGGGTCAGTTTATTCTTTACTGCTATAAATAGCTTGTCCTTTGAGCATCATCATAGGTGTTTGCTCTGTATCACATGGGAATGTATTACTTTTTGTGCTTCAACATCTGCAGACTCATACGCGTAAGCATAAATGGACCCCCAAATCTGAGGGATATTAGAAGGTGCTTCCTGGCTTTTAAGTGGGTCAGTGGGTCTACTGCTCTATACTTCCATGCAGTCAATTCCCTAGATGGCAAAAGAGTCAGACTGAAAAACCAAAGAAAGTTTAATTTTGACGTTTTTCTTATGTTGGTATCATCATTACTCTCTCTTAAAGTTTGGAAAATAATTCTCATGGTGTGTAAATTACCCTTTGATTGAAGGTGAAATTCCTTTAGGTCAGAGTCTCTAAAGACAAACACTTCATAATCCAGCCGGGGTAAAGGAATAGAATATTCGGGTAAATTCATTGTTCTAGTTGATAAAGTATTTTAGATGGGACATAGATTATGGTTTACTGACTCTCAACGTATTAGGAGACAATAAAATATAAGTAATACACAAACAAGTAAAATTTTATTTTGGTGATTCAGAAGAACTTCAAGATCTTCAAACCCCTTGAAACTCAAAGTGCGCTTGCCAGTAGCTACCTCATCACCTGGGAGCTGGTTAGAGATGCAGAATCTCAGAGCCCACCCCAGATTCACTGAATCAGAATATGCATTTCAGCAAGGTCCCCAGGTGAATGGTATGTACACCGAAGCTTGAGAATCACTGTTAGTACCACAGGAAGGCCAATTTAAACATGACCTTTGTAGTATAAATGTAGCATAAATGTGCCCAAATGTTGATTAATTAATACAGAGTTTGAGCTGGTAAAAGCAAGACCGACACTTTGTTTTGTAGTTTACGCTACAACATTAATGCACTCAGATTGGCTTGGATTAACAGAAATAATTTACAAATGGACCAAGATTTGGGCCGTGGTAATAAAGTCCCTACTCCCTTCTATAAGTGAAAAATTTCTGCTATAGCATCTTCATTTGAGAAGTTCAGATTTTCAAAGCTCAGGGTAAGCATCATTTGCCACGTGCAAACAGAAGCTCTTTGTGACGTCAACTCAGTTGTGTGCACTTTTATACTTGGGAAAGGTGGGACAATCATTTGTCAGGTAGTGTGTTACGACATATATGGATTTTCGAATGGGAGTGGCACGGGTTCGAAACAATTGTGTATTGGGTTATTCAATCTACCTTGAAACAGGCATAAAGCTACTGATGCTACTGATGCTACCTGTTATGTGGATTAAATGCAATTTCATGTGCCAAGCCCCTAACTCAGTGCCTAACACTTGGTTCTACATAAATGTGACATTTCTACATTTCTATGTGTGGAGCTTTTTCTGATTTTATTTTTTCATTCCCTCCCCCCTTTTGGAAATAATGTTTATAAATGTCTCCCAGACTTTTGTGTCTAGGGCTATAAGCATTAAAACCTGTAAGAGAGGGAAGCTAATGATGGCTAGCGAAGAGGTTACCCACCCAGCGCCGACCCAGCGTCCCCGCCGCCCAGGAGCCGTGAGGGCTGCGCGCTTTGCCTCAAAGGCCCTGTAGGTGGCAGCACTGAGGCTACCGGCGAGAGCAGCTCTGGACGCTGCAATTGAAGTGCCCGCCGCGACCCCGACAGAGGGTAAGGCCCTGTCATCTGCCCGAAAGTGCGAAGAGTTTGCTCCCACTCATGTAGAAACTGTTCTTTCCAGTACCTGTCAAAATTTCCTTTCCCCTTCCCTTCCAGCCAAACTTCTCCGCATGCGTTTACATTTGTAAGGCTTCTCTTTTAGGAGGAGTCTGAACTTAAACTCAGAAAACTGGCCTTCCAGTATCTTTCTGACCAATTCCTTTTGATTCACATCCAGATGTTTCCCAGTGGTCTTTTGAGAATCGCTTCTTCCTCCACCTGGCCACTCCCGCCCCATCCCCGCCCAGTTTTTGGCAAGTCATAATGCTTGTAAACCACGTATAGGAAATGCTTTGCACAATTCTAAGCACGTTAAGTACCTTTCCTCATCTTTAAAACCAGTTCATGAAGCAGGTTGTCTTGTCCATAACATGCTCAAAGTCAGACTGTAAACCAGAGAGAGTTCAGACCCAGGCAGCCTGGTGAGTTGCTGTTTTTAACACCATGTTGAGCTGCCTCTTAAGGGAAGATTGTAAAAGAAATTTTCAAAGCCATCAGATAATTGCCTGCAAATTGAAGAGATCTCAGGAAGGAAATAAGTCTCTGCTACTGGAGAGTTCCCCAAATATAGATAATAACTCTTCTGGCCCACAAATAGGCAAGCTAATGGGCTCAGGAATGGCCTAATTTAGGCATTCACCAAGGCAGTAGAAAAATGAGAGAGGTCAGGTCTGGCAACAATGCAGGGAGTCCCATTCAGAAAAGCATGTTGAAAGAAAAGAAGAGTTTCCTATCTCAGGCCTTGAGAAAAGCCACACCCAGTTCGTTTAATGTCAAGTCCTCACCTTTAGGGTTGGCTTTGTGTCACTTCTCATGACACTGCTTTCCCCAGGGAGATCTACACCAGAGGTGGAGTGGAGTTAAGTACTTTCTTCTGTGGTCTTTGGAATCCAACAGACCTGGATTCGAATTTTCTTTCTGTACTTACTTGAGGATTTCAAGTTAATCGATGGTAAACCCCATTTCCTTGTCCGTAAGATGGATCTCTTGGTAACACCTGCCTCAGAGTTACACGAGATATTCCAGGCAGAGCTGTTTGCACAGTGCCCTGCACTCAGTAAGAGCTTCATCTGGGTTTTCACAGTAACGCTCCCAAATGTTTCCATTTCCAGCTTCTATCTGGTCTAGTCAGAGAGACTCCACTCCCCTACCTCCTACTAGATTCATCGCTCTGAATTGAGCAACATGCTGTCATTCTTCTGCTCACCAACCTTCACTAGCTCCCATGGCTTAGGAAAGAACATTTAAATTCTTTCCACTGACCATGGATTTGCTGCACTTCCCTCTCCGCTGCCTGTACTACTAGCATCCTTCTCACACCCTGGGCTTCAGCCGAGCTGAAACACGAGCTGCACCCTACACCTGCCCCCATGATTTTCTGCTTCTCTCACTTTTGCTGTTTCCTCTGCCTAGTCCTGGGCTGTCTAGTACTGTAGCCACTAGCCATATGTTCCTGTTTACGTTAATTAAAATTAAATTTAAAATTCTCCCCTCAGTCACCACAGCCACAGTCCAAGTGCTCAGTAGCCGCCCGTTTTAGACAGCACAGATTAGAGCACATGTCCATCACTGCAGAAAGTTTAATGAGACGGAGCTGGCCTAGAGGGTGTGTCTAAAGCCTAACCATCCTTAGGGACCAGCCCAAATGTCACTGACGCCACAAAGCCACTTCTGTGCCTCCCCAGCTGCAAGTTATCTTTCCCAAAGCAACAGAGACCCCACTAGCCATGACTCACCCAGCTGCCTGGTCACTACTGAGACACCCAATGTCCCAGGCCACATGTCACTTCAAGGAAAGCAGCTCTTTGGTTTCTGAGCCATGTGTGGTAGATGGGGGGGCATGGAGGCTGGAAGCTCCAGGGGACAAGAAATTTAATCTTATTGGTCTTAAGCAGTTTGGCTCCCAGTTTTAGGTACATTACAGATATTATCTTATTTGGCCCCCTTCAACTCTATCAAGTAGATAAGATTGTCCCTATGCTACAGATGAGAAAACTGAAACACACCATGGTTAGGTAACTTGTCCAAGATCACATACCAGAAAGTAATCAAACCAAATGCAGAATCCAGAGTTTGTGACTCACACTGGGGCTTGTTCCATACACAAGCTGCCTGCCCTCAAGCCTTCATTGCTTTCAGGCTAAATTGAGTGATTTCAGGCAGACTTGGAGGAGGGAGATGAGAGTGGGTGGATATCCCTGAACAAAGGACAAGAGTATTGTGACTAGAACTGCCTTTCATTCATATAAATGTGTTACCTCATTGTCATCTGGTTTTCTTACCTCTCTAAGGTCCCAGGAAAGAAAGAATAAGTCATATTCTGAGTGTGAGTGTGTGTGTGTGTGTACGTGTGTGTGTGTGTACGTGTGTGTGTGTGTGTGTGTGTGTGGTCTTAGCACAGGTATACAGGGTACAGGAAAAGAAGTTAGGGGGTATGGAATATAGTGAAAAGACAAAGTAAAAACCTTTCAATATCTCTTCATTGATGTCTGAAACCATTTTGCAATATTAGATCAAACCATAGGAAATTGCTATACTGATAAGCAAAAATGGTTGAATATTGGCAGTTTCCTATGATTCAACTGAATAATCTTTACAATTATCAATTATTTTATCAATTTTCCTATCAATTATTTTATCAATTTTATCTATTTTCATCAGTTAGAAACATTGGCTATTTAGGGGTCCAGCCTTGAATTTAGCACAATCCAAGTATGAATGCTTTAAAGCCCCCTGTCAGGGGCTTCCCTGGTGGCTCAGTGGTTGAGAGTCTGCCTGCCGATGCAGGGGACACGGGTTTGTGCCCCGGTCCGGGAAGATCCCACATGCCGCGGAGCCGCTGGGCGCGTGAGTCATGGCCGCTGAGACTGCGCGTCCGGAGCCTGTGCTCCGCAACGGGAGAGGCCACAACAGTGAGAGGCCCACGTACCGCAATAATAAATAAATAAATAAATAAATAAATAAATAAATAAATAAATAAATCTCCTGTCAGACATCTGGGACACAGAAGTGGTACCCTCTGCCTGCAACCCTCACCTGAATTTGTAAACAGGGAATGCAGGCTACTCTCTGAGCCAACTCTATGGACTCTATGGGCGCCATAAATAATCTGAGTAGAGATATAAAATCCCCTCAAAGAAGCTGAGAAGCTGCCCCAGGTAGCTCCTTGGAGAGGGCATTAACATATCTAAGGAAAGAATGTGAAGATCTGAAGGGGAGGAGTGGGGCTCAGAAAAGGAGAATCTCAGCAGGAGTCAGGAATACGGGGACACTGCCGGTCCTGGCTGACTGCCTTGCAGGGATATCTCGCCTGGCTGAGATAGAGGAACCAGGCTAACTGCCATGAAGATAGCACAACTCAGCTACCTTGCAACTTTCCGTGTGGATTTTTCTTTGCGGGAAGGAATTCCTTGCACTCTGCTAGCCATTGCTGCATATACAGCAGTTTTGTTAAGTCTGCACGGAAGGGAGGTGATCCATGCCCCAGTCTCCCATTTCTGGAGCAGGCTGCCTCCTTCTTTAGATAATATCTGAATCAGAATGGTCAAAGTGAAAGTCAGTCCTACGTGTGCGAGAACCTGGTGTAGAACCAGAAAGTAAGTTAAATTCCCAGAATATTTACGTAAAGGGGGAGAAACCTATGATTCCAAATGTGTTTGGCTGAATTCTTTAGTCTATACCAGAGTCGAGTACCCTGTGACATTTCACTTCCTGTGAAACTGATACCCACAGTTTAATGGGAACATTTAAACAATCACGACACAAGCCAAACTACTTTGAAATGCTAATAGCCCTATCAAATACAAAAATGGAAGTGAAGAAAAGTTTACCCTTGTAAATATGAGTGGTCACGTGTCCTCCTGTACAAATGGTTTACTTCTGACCCACAAAAAACAATTCACTTTACGATTTAAGTGTACGCAGAAATTTTTAAATAGTGTATGATATTTATTTTAGTTATCTTTAAGGAAAGCCTTTGAAGTCTTATAAGAAAGATCTCCATAGGTTCAAATTCATTTGTTTAGTGATAAATTGTCCTTGAAATGTTGAACTAATGTTTCTTGCTCATTTCATTTAATATTTTTTAAACCTTTGTGGCCAAATCATCTCATCTTTAGAACGTCCTAAAAATCTAGAGACAGCCTTAAATCATCATTAAAATTTAAGATGTTGGGCTTCCCTGGTGGCGCAGTGGTTGAGAGTCCGCCTGCCGATGCAGGGGACATGGGTTCGTGCCCCGGTCTGGGAGGATCCCACACGCCGCGGAGCGGCTGGGCCTGTGAACCATGGCCGCTGAGCCTGCGCGTCTGGAGCCTGTGCTCCGCAACGGGAGAGGCCACAACAGTGAGAGGCCCGCGTACTGCAAAAAAAAAAAAAAAAAAATTTAAGATGTCAAGATGGACCTGTAATGAAAATATGCAGAAGGTTTCTTTTTTTATGTGAATAAAGCGGTCCAGTAGCTTGCATTTTTCATAATGCCTGACTCCAAAAAAAAAAAAATCAAAATGCCTGACTCCAAAAAAAAAAAATCAAAATGCAAGAGAATATTTAAAGTCTGGTTAATATTAAAAAATAACCTCTGAACAGTACAGTCTTCCTTTGAATGATGGAGAAAATAAAGCCCAAGGAAAGGAGCTGATTGGCCAGCAATGCCTTGGTGGATTCTAGCACTGATCACCATCATTAGCTAAAATTACCTGATGGCATCTGGAGACCTGGGGCCCTGCCTCCACCCTGGATTGTGTCTCAGTCCCATTCTCACTTTCTCTTAGGGTTGCCTCTCAGGCTGGACCACATTTGCAAACCATTAAACCAGAGGTTGCTGCTGCTAGTCAGACCATGGATACCAATGATGATGGACTAGAAATGACCTTAGCTCTTTCAGAAGTAGCAATCCCTGTTTATCTTGCTCTGGGATGCTTCTAGCCTCACCATTTAGCACTGTCTTCAGAACAAGATCATAACCTATTCAAAGGGTAGGAAGAGTATTTGAAGTATCTTTTAATCTTCCTGCTCTAAAACTGAGGCTCTCATATAATCCAATACAAAACAAAAGTGGATTATTTTGAAGGCTGAATATCAGTGGACCTCAGGCAGCATGGATACCCTTAACTATTCCAGCTTCGTGATAATTTAAAGAGATATTAGGTGGATAAAGTTCACTAAGTAAACAAACCTCCTAAGGTTTGTTTTCCTTGGATGCAAAAAATATACACAGTTGTAAGAAATGAGTAGGGCCAGCCTCATGCAGATGCATCCTGTGCAGTGACACAGAGCTCTCGGTTTAATGCTCTGCTATTTCAGTCTTGAAATTCTTAATAATTTCGAATAAGGGGCCACTCTGCATTTTCATTTTGCACCAGGCCCTGCAAATTACATAGCTGGTCCTGAAAAATGAGAGTCCACACTTGATTCTTGGGGGTTTTTTTGAATCGGCAATCAGAAGACCTGGGACTTATTATTCTGGCATTCTTTGACTTCAACTAGATTTTTACTTAAGGCTTTTATCATGAGCATATTCTCAAACTAAAAAAGGGCAGCACCATGACAATGTTTTTAAACAAAACTATTGATGTTGCAGTAAATGCACACAGTCATCTTTGTTAATATAAAATATTAGCCAGCAGCCAAGTAAGTTGTTTCTGTGGTCCATGGTCAATTCAACCTCATATTCAAGGGTCTACCATGTGCCAGGCATTGTTCTGGGCACAGGAGACATCAATCAGCCAAAGAGATAGCAATCTCTGCTTTCAGCTGGTTTAGAACCTAGTTAGGAGAAATAGACAATAAATATAAATAAATAAGTCAACTCTATGTTAGAAGGTGACCAACTACAGAAAAACAACTCAGAAAAGAGGCACTGGCAAAGTTTTAAATAGGATGGTCAGGGAAGAACTCAATGAGAAGAGGACATTTGAGTCAAGCTTTGAAGGAGATAAAGGCACAAGTTGTGCATTCTCTGGCCAAGAAACAGAAAGCTCAGAGGCTCTAGGGCAGGTGTGCGCTGTTTGAGGACTAGCAAGAAGGGAGAGAGAGTGAGAGGCATAGAGGTAATAGGAGTCCATTCTTGCACAGACTCGTAGATCGCTGTAAAAAAAACTATACTCTGAGTAAGAAGGGAAGTGATTGAAGGGTTTGGAGCCTGGGATTGACATGACAAGATTGAATAGGACTGTTCTGGCTGCTGTGTGGAGGGGCCGAAAGGCATCAGGGATGAAACCAGGAGACCAGATAGGAGTGTGTTGCAATCATGCAAATAGAGGTGATCATAGCTTGGACCAGGTGATTAGCAGTGCAGGTGATGAGACGTGGCTAGAGTTTGGCTTTATCTGGAAGACAGAGCTGGTAGGATTTGCTGAAGAGAAACCACAAACAATAACAATAACCATAAGAAAAATAATAACAAGATCTTAGAACTTATTTTTCAACTAGACTGATTCTAGCCAACTTGGCTACCAACATTTTCTCAATCCAGCTTCACAGCAACCCCAGGTGAGAATTATTACCTCCATCCTGCCGATAGGGAAACTGGGACTCAGAGGATTTAGATGATTTGATAAGGTCACTAACCAGTAAGTAGAGGAGACATTGATCTATTTAGATCTAAAGCTTTACCAGCACGCCATGCTGGATGCATGCTATATTCCAGAGTCAACTCAGATAAAAATAAATAAAAGAGAGCAAGAAAAATCTTATTTGGACTCTGAACTTTATTCTCTGTTTCCTGGCCGAAAGGGTAGCTAATGAGTTAGCTAGTAGCTAGTGAGTTAGCAGTGGGGTACCATAATGAACTTTGTTCTGGGAAAATGAGAGCTCTCCTACCAGGCACTAATTTAAGAGAAATGAGCTCATCTAGTTCTTTGAAAAATTTTAACAACCATGGAACTGTGCCAGTAGGGTAGAACCTGAGCTAGATAGATACCCGCTAAGGCAGCTTCATACCAGCCACTTTCACAAAGAGCCCATAGCTGCTCCTGGGGTGTGGTGAATGCAGTAACTACAGAAATGGCTTAGAGTTGATGGGAAGCTTTTGCCCTGGGGGCTCAATGGACTGAAAGGTATCCGCCATCCAAATGGGGTTGCACAGGGGAGGGACGGAGGAGCTGTCAGCTACAAGTGAAGGATGGAAAGGGGCTGGGAGTAGGACCTGGGAGCCTGGCCAGGAGAGGCAGTAGCAAAGCAGCTGCCTCATCTTTGCCATTCTAAATGCCCTTATCAAAAGATGAGATCAGCCCAGCCTGCGCCGTCTTCAGAGGACGGCCGCCACTTGTATCCAGAGTTCACTGAAAAGTAAGAGCTTGGCGTGGGGGACAAGGAAAGGAACGTGGGCTTCCCCTAAAAATAAATGAAGTGAGATGATGTTCTGGCTACTACTGCTGCGCAACAATTCACCCCACAAGTTTGTGGCATAAAACAACGACTTTATTATGCTCTTGGATTCCATGTGTAGGGAATTCTGATGGAGCATAGTCATAGCTTGTCTTTGCTCCATGATATCTGGGGCCTGGACTGGGAAGATAAAAAAGATGGGGCGGTGGGGGTGGTAACTTGAAAGCTGTGGACTGGAATCATCTGGAAAAGTCTCCACTCGCACATCTAGTGGTTGATGATGGCTGTTAGTTGGGACTCCACCCCGTGAAGTTGGCAAGAACACATGACCTGGGCCTCATAGCATGGCAGCGTTGTGGGAACCAGATTTCTTACATGCTCAGGGTTCCAAAGGTGAGCTTCCCAACAAAAAGTTGGCAGCTGTGTCGCCTTTTCTGACCCAGCCTCAAAAATCTTGCAGTCACGGGCTTCCCTGGTGGCGCAGTGGTTGAGAGCCCGCCTGCCGATGCAGGGGACACGGGTTTGTGCCCCGGTCCGGGAAGATCCCACGTGCCGCGGAGCGGCTGGGCCCGTGAGCCATGGCCGCTGAGCCTGCGCGTCCGGAGCCTGTGCTCCGCAACGGGAGAGGCCAGAACGGTGAGAGGTGCGCGTACCGCAATTAAAAAATATATATATATATTGCAGTCACCTTTGCTGCATTTTATTAGTTATTAGCAAATCACAAGCCCACCTAGGCTCAAAGGGAGGGTATGTAGATACCCTCATGGGATGAGTATCAAAGAATTTGCATGCTTGTTTAAAACGACCACAATGAAGCTTAAAATATCCCCATGTTTGGGGAGCCTGCACTTATCCCAGGATCTGGGAGGAGAGTGGGAGGGTGCTGTGACCTGCAGGGGGTGTCAACCTCCAACAGGAAGTGCTTTTGTCTGTTCTCTGCTCCTTTTCAGAGTCTACAAGCTCATTCTTATTTTCTCCTGCTCCTTGATGCAGAAGTGGGTTCCTCCCTGCCATCTTTATTAAATTTATAATTGGGGCTTCCCTGGCGGCACAGTGGTTAAGAATCCGCCTGCCAATGCAGGGGACACGGGTTCGAGCCCTGGTCCGGGAAGATCCCACATGCCGCAGAGCAACTAAGCCCGTGAGCCACAACTACTGAGCCTGCTCTCTAGAGCCTGCGATCCACAACTACTGAGCCCGCGTGCCACAACTACTGAAGCCTGTGCACCTAGAGCCCATGCTCCACAACAAGAGAAACCACTGCAATGAGAAGCCCGCGCACCACAATGAAGAGTAGCCCCCACTCGCCGCAACTAGAGAAAGCCCATACACAGCAAAGAAGACCCAACGTGGCCAAAAATAAAATAAATAAATTTATAATAAATAAATAAATTTATACTTAATTTAGTGAGTTAACAATTCAATACTTAAGATTCCAGATGACGCGAGTTTGAGTTCTGACTCCACAAGTCGTTAGTCATCTGACTTTGGACAAGTGGCATGACCTCTCTGAGTCTCCGTTTCCTCATCTACAAAATGGAAGTTTATAAGGATTAAAAAGAATGATGCCTGGCGGAGAAAAGCCACTCAATAAATGCAAGCTGACCTGATTTTAAACTGTTTAGTGATAAGTCATTTTTATTTTTTTAATAAATTTCCTACTCCTATACTTGGTTCATGGCTGGGACCAGGGAAACCATATTCCCATCCTGACCCCAGATCTACTACCTGTGTGCCCTTGGGCAGTCCCTTTATCCCCATTAGCCTCAGTTTTGCCATGTGTGTACAGTGGATAAGAGATAGATAGATAATAGAGGTCTCAAGGGTACTTGGGTGTGTTAAATAAAGTAATACATATAAAACAGCACCACCAGGCCAGGCTTTTAGGAAGGTTAATTCCCTCCCTGTCCCATTTAGCATCCGCCCACCAAACACACACACACATATCCCCCCCTCTTTTCTTCTTTGGTACCACTGTGCCTCCATGAAGGGAAAAAAGTTCATTCTGCTTAAAGATTCAGAACTTTCCATCTCCATCTCATGAGCCTTTCCCATCAATACCCATTGCCAATTTCCCAGTCTCCCACTATGAAAATTCAAATACCTGAACCTTTTGTGAGAAGATGTTGCCTAGAGATAGCATAATCTACCGGAGCCTTGAGAAGAAAGCCCACAGGACAGCCCAGGGTAGGCTGGGGGCAGCCCCAGATCACAGTGGGCCGCCTTGCCTGGAGGCCTGGGTAAATACATTAGCCACGCCTGACTCCAGCCCCCTGGTGGGGAGGCTGACACCGGCGGGCTGGCGGGAAAATCCCTCTCACTGTATGTCTGTTACTCGATTTCCAGCCTTTGTACTGAAGGAGCTAGAGGGGCAATATTGCTAAAGCCCACGGTTTTCTCATTCAGGACTAAACTGAGCATAGCGTGACAGCGAAGAAGAGCTTGAAAACTTCTCCCCCAAAGTGGGGTAGGCCTTATGTGATCCCAATTCTCCCTGTAGTGTCTTTGCCCAAATACCCATCACAGTCACAATCATGTTCCCTGGCAACACAGCAGAAACCGTTCCCCCAAGTAACTGTCAGCTGTCCTTCCTTTTTTTTTTTTTTTTTTTTTAAACGGAAGGAGAAGTTATTTATCAGTGAAAGGAATCTGAGTGTTTACATTCCTTAGACCAAGAGAGGAGACACAGCCTCTGGGAAAAGGCTAGCCAGAAAGCTGAATGAGCTGCCTCCTTCTCATTTCTTCCTCTAACTTTTTTTAGAGAGTACCATGGGGTTGAAGGTGTCATCTTTTTTCTCCCATTACCCTGTGTCTGCACTGGTTCATCGACTTAGGCCTTCAACAAGCATTTAATGAGCATCTATTCTGTGCCTGGCTATGTGACCCATCCTGGAAACATAAAGATGAATTAAACAGGATCCAGCCTTCGAGATGCTCCATGTATGTTTTGGTGGGAGGTGGTGGGAGGGCCAGATACATGAGAACACATAAATGTCATTGGGTATCCAAGCACTGCGGTAGAGGCTGGCAGTGCAGCCACACAGGAGGACCAGCAGCTTCTGGTGATGAGTGAGCAATGGGTGAGTGGACGTTTGCTGTGAGGGAAGGAATAGGAGAGTAGTTCAGCGAGAAGTCACAGCATGCACAAAAGGCATGATGTAACAGGGCCCTCTGCGGCGGGTCGCTGGGTGCAAGGACTCAGCCAGAAATGTAGCTGAACTTGCTGGCTAGGCTGGGACTTGCCATGCTACAGAATCTGAGCTTTTCTCCAACCCTCCGGAGAGCTGCTCTTCCAAAATAGAGCAGTTGGCAGGCAACTTTCTGATGGCCACACTTGCGGACTTGGACCTGGTGCTGCCTCAGTTTCCCCCATCTGCAAAACATAAACGGTTGCTTCTCCAAGCCCTTGCACGACCTGGATGAGCTACAAAGAGAGTATTATGTGGCTCCCAACTGTCATCTGCTTTATTGGTTCGAGAATGAAAACGTTCATTTATTTTTATGGGACACATGGGCTTGGTAATTTTTTTTATTATTAAAAATAAAATTTTTGAGAAAAATTCAAAAGTTCGGTTTCACAGCTTCCTACAATATTGAGTTTGGACTGGGTTTCTCAGACAAAGCCAGGGACTAATGCTGAATAACAGTGAACCATGTGGGTTTCTTTTGAGACAAACTGAATGTATGCATCACTCTCCCCACCCCTTTCCTACATGTTCCCCCAGAAGACTTGAGATGATTTCACTTCTCTATTTTTCAGGGAGTTGACATCCAGTAATGAGCCGGCTGGCTGGTGGACTAAGTAAGGCTTAGAGCTGGTTGTTTCAATCTGTGACCACCAGGATGTCCAGCTGACAAATGAGAGAATACTGCTGTAGAAGAGAGGAGACTGTGTCCCTTCTCCTTCGTAATTGTTCTCACTTTTCAGCCTCAGATCCCGAAGAATTGGGACCTGACCTTTTTATGTGAAGGTAGAACTGTGTCTGAATTTACTCTTGTGCTGAGGGTGAAGGGTGGGAGGGGAGGTATGGGTGCTATAGTGAGGTCAGCCCAAAGTGGTGGGAGGAAGAATGGGCTTTGGAAAGAAATGAACTTGATCGAGGGGTTTCATGAAATGGGCAGTGAGTCTTAAGCTGGGGTTCAGGAAGCCCTTGCATCAGGACCACCTGTGCTGCTTGCTTAGAGTGGAGATTCCTGCGACCCCACCCCAGGGCTACTGAAGGGAATCTTTTGGAGTGAAGCAGAGCAATCTGCATTTTTGATAAGGACCCCAGGTGAAGTTGGAGAATTACTATGAGGGCGAGTAAGCATTCTGCCTCTGGACTCAGAAAGAGGAGGTTTCCAGCCCAAGCATTTCTACTCACTAACGTGTTGCCCTGGTTAGCCTCAACTGTCCCCACCTATACGATAGATAATAACAGGACCTATCTGTATCGGTAGCATATGGTCAGCTGCAGTGAACAGAATTCCCAATATTTTTTTTCTTTTGGCTGCGTTGGGTCTTCGTTGCTGCACGCGGGCTTTCTCTAGCTGCGGTGAGCGGGGGCTACTCTTCGTTGCGGTGCGCAGGCTACTCTTCGTTGCGGTGCGCGGGCTTCTCACTGCGGTGGCTTCTCTTGTTGCGGAGCACAGGCTCTAAGCACACAGGCTTCAGTAGTTGTGGCTCTCAGGCTCTAGAGCGCAGGCTCAGTAGTTGTGGCGCACGGGCTTAGTTACTCCGCGGCATGTGGGATCTTCCCTGACCAGGGATCGAACCTGCGTCCCTTGCATTGGCAGGCAGAGTCTTAACCACTGCGCCACCAGGGAAGTCCCTCCAACATTGTCTTAAATAATGAAAGTATTTGATTCTCTCACATAACCAGAAATCTGGAGACGGAGTCCCAGGGGGTCTGGTTCTGCAACTTTGCACGTCTGCTGGCCTTTCCTCCAAGCTCCAAGGTGGCAAGATGGTGGCAAAAACACAGTTCACCAAGCTTTCACACTAAGGTCACAAGAAGAAGGAAAGAGTAGCTGCAACAGGCTATCCCTAGAGGAGTTTCTGTCCTGTTATCTTGGGAGAATCCCCTTACATGTCATTGGTCTGAACACTGCCACCTCCTCTGCAAAGCGGCTAGGTAAGGGTGCCCAAGCAAATGGGAACTGAAATCCACGACAGGCTTCCTGCAGGGCTTTGGAAAAGGGTGACTTCCCCTGACACCTGGACTTCTTTACTACCTGAATAAACTTGGCTCAGTGAGCAGGGATGAAGAAGGCAGGCGTGGCTGAGAACAGGTGTGTTTTTTCTCTTAGTCAAGAACCTGTAGCAAGTCCTTTTGGGGTTTTGGTGATTTTTTTTTTCTTCATGCCTTTTGTGCAACTCAGTTATAACCACTAAATCATCCTGTATGTCCTGGTCCAGGACCTTGACTTCCTATTCCATTTATGTTACACTGTAGGATAGCTCAACTCTTTTGTTTTTGGACAAAATAGGTGAAGACAAGCAAACAGTAGGGAGAACTCAGGAATGAAAGAATACGTCTGTTCTGCTATAACTGCACAGAGCAACCTCCCTCCGCTTGAATTAGCAACTGGCTACCCTTGTTCTTAAAAGTTTCCTGGTTGGAGTTAACAAGAATGAAAATCAAAACAGTCCAGATTCAGGGCCTCACCCCATCCCGTCTCCACCCAGGGAAGGGCTGGGAGCCAGGATGGGAAGTAGGAGGAGATCAAGGTAATGGTCTACTGGATAAAGTAGGGAGGAGACTTTGGGCAGCTCTCTTGGGAGCCACAAGGCTGGCACTAGGAGATAACCAGTCTAGACTTCCTGCCAGTGGCTGGGAGACAATCCCTCCCCAAGTACAGTCCAACAAAGCGGCCCACCACCCCTCTGCCGTGGCTTCCCAGATGCTGCCACCGTGGAGTCGTCAGAAAATTGTGATAATTCGTTTTATCGATTGTCTCTATTGATTTTGTCTATGGTGAAAATATAATGCAAACACATTAAGTAGCTATTATAGGCAAATTGTCTTTTAATGAATTGTACCAACAGACCGGATCTTACATTTAACCCTAACTGGGACTTGGACTTCTCCTCAGGCACTGAGTGATCTCCGAGGGACTAGATTCTAGTACAGAACCCAAGCTGGCATTTGACTGTGGAGACTTTCCTGGATCCCGCTGGGGAGCACCAAAAGCTGCCCAAATAGAAGGGCTGAAAAACATCTTGTTAGATGAAACTGATCATCACCAAAATCATGCAAGAATCAGTCCTGTGACTCAAAGCATGCCATTTTTGCCATTTTTCCAAACTTTAAATATTAGTCTCCATATTTCAAAACTCCAGCCAAAAAAATGGGCATCAGGGCTTCCCTAGTGGTGCAGTGGTTAAGAATCCGCCTGCCAATGCAGGGAACACGGGTTCAAGCCCTGGTCCGGGGAGACCCCACATGCCGCAGAGCAACTAAGCCCGTGAGCCACAACTACTGAGCCTGCGCGTCTGGAGCCTGTGCTCCGCAACAAGAGAGGCCGCGATAGTGAGAGGCCCGCGCACCGCAATGAAGAGTGGCCCCCACTAGCCGCAACCAGAGAAAGCCCTCGCACAGAAACGAAGACCCAACACAGCCATAAATAAATTTATTTATTTAAAAAAAAAAAATGGGCATCACTCTGAACTCCCTGTTCTCATCCCATATCTTAAAATGAGAATGTTGCTTTTAAGAGGCCAGAAGAAAGCAAGACTTCATGCTTTGTCAGAGTGTGCTTCTTCCTCCTTCATGTGGTTTTTTGGGGGTTTGTTTTCTCAAAAAACAAAAAAGTGTGTGTATGTGTGTGTGCGTATGCGTGCATGCCTGCATTTTGGCAAAACTCTATTCAGAGGAATGCCTGGAAGCTTAAATCTAATATGCTAAGTGTTAGCCAGCAGCAAACATTTCCAACTCTGTTATCACATCCCCCAAAGAGGGCTTGAATTGGAAGTGTCACCTTGTGGTGGTGCTAGAAGATACTTAAAGGATACTCTATTATCAGAAGCAAGATTTTTTTAAAATTTTTTTTAATTTTTATTTTATTTTTGGCTGTGTTGGGTCTTTGTTGCTGCAAGCGGGCTTTCTCTAGTTGCGGTGAGCAGGGGCTGCTCTTCGTTGTGGTGCGTGGGCTTCTCATTGTCGTGGCTTCTCTTGTTGCGGAGCACAGGCTCTAGGAGCGCAGGCTTCAGTAGTTGTGGCATGTGGGCTCAGCAGCTGCGGCTTGCGGGCTCTAGAGCTCAGGCTCAGAAGTTGTGGCGCACGGACTTAGTTGCTCTGTGGCATGTGGGATCTTCCCCATCCAGGGCTCGAAACTGTTTCCCTTGCACTGGCAGGCAGATTCTTAACCACTGCGCCACCAGGGAAGCCCAGAAGCAAGATTTTGACTGTTGTTATTTTATAGTATCGTGGGCAAAATTCACAGTAGAAACGCTATCTCTGTTGGGAAAATACTTCTTTGCCAGACTCTTGAAGATTTTAATTTCAACAATTTGGCAGAAAAGACAGTATTTTTGATAGAAATGAATTATGACTATAGGCAATGAGTACAGAAGCCAATGTCCCAATTGTACTTGAGTTTTGGTTTTAAGGGGAACAATCATTTAAGGCTGGTCACATGATAAAACTGCACTTTCCTTACACAATATACAGGAAATAGAGTAGCCCTTCCAATCCTCACTGGCCAATGCTCCAGAGTCCTTTTGGTGCAGATTCAAATGAGGGTTCCTCTCCAACTCAACAGAACCCAGGCTACTGCTCAGATCACACACACTGAACACTGACTATGGGTCAGGCTCTAAACTTACAGCTTTGGCCCTCTGCTCTTCTGATTCTCAGCAGAGGCTCTGTCCCACAGCTGTTTTGCCTCTTGGTTACAAGATGGCTGCCCACTGCAGTGAGTGTTCATATAATTCCCGGTCCCAGCAGGAGACAGAAAGAAATAAGAGAAGAATGCTTTTTCCCCAGCACGGGATGCAAATCATTCCTGCTTGTATGACTAGGTGAAGTCAATCTTGTGCCCTCTCTTAAACAATGTAGGTGCCAAGGAAGGGCCATGGTCTCTTTGGTTTACACTGCTCAGGACACCTCTCTTGAGCTGGAGACAATGTGGACGTCAAATTTGTACCCCCAAGATTTTAATTTAGAATGATGGCAAAAAGAGGATAATGCCATTGAGAGAAGATTTTAGTTACTTACGTTTCCCAAGAGAAGGAGACACACCACACCGTGCAGGGCTACATGGGAAAGTACCAGGTTTTGGACAGGAGGCAGGAGCCAGGGAAAAGCTGGGGCCAGGGACTTTCTTAGCATGTTCATGGGAAAGACAAAGTGGGGCGGGGTAAACAGTTTAAGATTGGCTAATTTGAATAATTTCTGCAGACTTTGGGGCATGGGGGCTGTCCCTAGCTGCCTGGTAGCTGGTCTGGGTAGATTTAGGGCAGGGGAATGAGGTAGATAAGGAGGTGGGTGGGGCCTGGGCACTGGATGGAGCAGTCTGCAGGCTCCAGGCAAGCTGACCACCACATCCAAGAATTAGCCAGCCTTGGGAGGGGAGGTCACTCCTCAGGTCTCAAAGCCTCCCAAGATGTCAAAATGTATAAGATGCAGAAAACAAAAAACATGATTAATACAGTGCTGCCATCAGCTAAGTCTCCTCAGCTCTCCTCCACATTTTCCAGTAAACTCCACTGGGCTTCTTTCCATGGCAGCCGGGCTCCAAGAGAGAATGCAGATGCTTGCAAGGTCTCTAGAGGCCAAGGCTCAGAAATGACATGATGTCACTCCCATTGCATTCCATAGGTCAAAGCAAGGCACAAGGTCAGCCTGGGCTCAAGAGGTGGGGAAAAAGAATCTGCTTTTTAATAAGAGGAGCCACAAAGAATTGGTGTTTGTATATAATCTACCCAAAGAAACCTATCCTATCTCTCACCAAATCGTGTTGCTTATTGAAATTGCTTATTGATATGACAACTCACACACTAAACAAGAAGCTTCTTATGGGCACACTTATCTTTGTACCCAAGGGCCTGAGATAAAATGAACACCATTTATCCAAAGCTAATGGGTGGGAAGATCAGCCATATGGATGGAATTAAATGAGCAAAGACAGGGAAGCAGGAAAGTACAAGAACTGCCCACTTTTCAGAAGCTGTCCTATTCGGTGTTTGATAGAGGGTAGAAAACAAAAGTTGTCAGAGCTTATAGTCCAGACAAAGGAGTTGGACTTAGTTCTTGGAAAGTAGGACACCATGGAAGGTTTTCCAGAGAGAATGACTGGTACTATTGTTTCTCTAAGGTTGCTTAACTGATGGTTAATTACCTGATGGCTTGGCTGAGGGACCAGTTTAACCAATTATTTGCCATAACAAAGAAAAACGCTAGGGGACACAAGCCATCTGCTGCACTAGCCTCTTTGGCACAACAGCACTTTTGCAGAATGGCCCAAGTCAAGTTGATCATTCACAACTGTTCTGCTCTTTGTGGCTGATTTCTTTAGCCTCCATTAGAAAAAGGTGAGAGCTACAGATTTCTCACGTCCTCGGTAGCACATAGTGTGTTACAATGAAAGCAAGTCTCTGACCAAATTTTGCCTCATAAACAAGCAACTCTTAACATAAAGGAATAAAAATGTCTTGTAATCTGCTCCTGTAAGCTCAGGGAAATACCAACTCCACCCTTCAGACTCTTGACAAGTAGCTTGCTTGAAGGTTTTACTTGAGACAAAGGCCACAGTGTTCCAGCCGTAGAGCTTAGCTAACCTGAGACAAATCAAGCCACAGTAATTCCTCCATGTGATGGCCCAATCCAGGGCTGAACGAGACTCCTAGGCCTGGGGTACCATTTAGAAGAGTGCTGGGCTCTGGGCCTACCATATTCTTATGCCTCTTACATGTAAAGGCAGAAATACTCTACTGTACATTATTTCTAGCCAACTCATATACTTTGTACACCACCATATATTTTCACGAATATACGTATATGTGTTTAATATTATTTATACTATCTAATGAATGCTCTAGTATACATTTTAAATAACTTTATTGAGGTATAACTTATAGACCATGTAACGCACCTGTTGTAAGTATATAGTTAGATCAGCTAGTATAGAATAAAACATGATCCTTGCAGGTCTTGTGTATTAGTTATCTATTGTTGCATAACAAATTACCCCAAAACTTAATGGCTTCGAACAACATTGATTAGCTGCTGGTTTCGGTGGGCCAGGAATCCAGACACAGCTAAGTGGGGTGCTCTGCTTCATGCCCTTTCACAAGCTGCAGTCAAGGTGTCAGCTGGGTCCACAGTCATCTCACAGCTCAACTTGGGAAAGATCAGTGTCCCACCTCACTCAGGTGGTGTGGGCAGGATTCCATTCTTTTTGCTGTCTTGGACTGAGGGTCTCAGTTTCTCACTGTCTAGAGACCTCCCTCAATTACTTGTCACATACGCCTCTCCAACATGGCAGTAGCTTCATCAAAGCCACCAAGTCTAAAAGATAAGATATAGAACGCCAGCAAAAATGGAAGTCACAATTTTTATAAGCTAATCTCAGAAGTGACAGCTCATCTTTTTTGCTAAAGCCAGTCACTTATTTTGATATAATTGAGAGCATCTTCATAAATGTCAGAGTGGCTATTGAATAAAATCCATGTCAGTCTACCACATAAAAAGACATTTTCTTCTGATAACCTCATGAAGTCAAGGAATTCCCTGGCCTTGAAGCTTGTTCCAGTGAGAAACAGTAAGATCCTTATGCAGCTATTCATTCTGAGGTATAAATAACCAGAATCCCAGATAAAAAAATTATATTTACAGCCTAACTTTATTATTTTTAAATTGTTGTTTTTCTCCTTAAACAGGTCAGCTGACTCTGGATTGCTCGAAATCCCTGCACATTTTATCACGCCTGGGTCAGCAATATATACTTGGCTTCAGAAACATTGATGTTAAAAATTGAACATCTGGTCTTCCCTTCCCATTTCTCTCCCCACCCTCTCTCCCACCATTTCTCTCCCAAGTAATCAGCATTTCCTCCTTTGTCTCTCTGGCTTGAACAGTATTTAAAACTTGACTTTGGTGTATACTAATTTGTTTGGTTTTGGAGCCAACTTGGTCCTGTTTCCAGTTCTGAAAAGTTCCTAGCAGTGCCATTTCCTGTGGTTCCTGTTTATAAACCACGTAAAAGCAAGGGCAAAGGTTATTCTGATGGGTTGGATTAATAGGTCACTAGTAAAAGGAATTATATCTGTTCCCAAGGTCAGAATCCTATTTCTTTCCTCCTGTCTGTCATAGACATTTTCTAAAGGAAAATTCTCCCATAATGATGTTCTAGACCTGGAGTTTTTGGAACCCTGAGATGGAATGTGATATGTATATGATACATATGTTCCCTTTTTCTTGTCTTGAATTCGTTTTTCAAAATGATCTCTAAACCTAATACAGTTGACCCTTGAACATCTCGGGATTGAGCTGCACAGGTCCAAACTGCACGGGTCCACTTATGCAAGGATTTTTTCCCAATAGCAAATGCTACAGCACTACCCAACCTGCAGTTGGTTGAATCCATAGATGTGGAACCACATCTATGGATAGAGGAACCACGTATATACTGAGTGCTGGCTATAAATTATACTCGAATTTTTGACTAGGCAGAGTGTCAATGCTCTGCTCCTAAATCCTACCTTGTTCCAAAGGTCAACTGTATTTTATGAACTGCGTTTCTAGACCAAGAAGATTCATCACTTATTTTAAATAAGCACCCAAATTCCGTCCTAGGACAACTGCTGGTTTTCAGATGGTGTGAAGGACACTGCTGAACAGAAACTTGTTAGAGCATAGAGAGCAGACACATCTGGAGCAACCCCACGACGTTCCTGAAAGCATCTGAAATGTGAGGCACACACTGGCTGCAGAGCACACCACGATCACTTGAATCCCATTTGGAACCCCCCAATGCTTTTCAAAAGCAGATCATTCTTTTTTTATTATAATGTAAGATTCTTTGATAATTCTTGCCTCTCCAGTTGAAGACACCTTTGAAAAAAAAAGACAAGTTGTATATTTTTTCCTGATTCTCTGGCAATATCTCTTGCTGTAGTTGTTGAAAATACCACACACTATCTGGGGTCTTTGAAGTACATGGCAACTAAATGTTTGATTGAGAAGCGTACTTCCTGCAGACTTTCCTAGGGTCACTGAGATGTGAACAGAACCCAGTTGAATTCATTTCTGCTGTTCCATTTTAAAATAGGGCTGGGAATAGAAATGATCCCTTTTTAAGTGGAACTGAGCTTCAGCTTTTAAGAGATGCTGTAGATTTTTGAGGGAACAAGGGGATGTGTCTGGGACCCACCATCCCCATGTGGTTTTCAGCTTCTAAAATGTTACTCATGTGTTTTAAGTGTTTGATATAAATCTGTGGGACTTCACATTTCCATCCAATGTGTTAACACTTAGATTAAGACCACACTTACACACCTTTTTTTAATTCATGAGCAATTAAAGGATGCACTAACAAGAAAAGTGACTTTATAGTACCGATGGAAAAACATGGCAGTGTGATAACTCAATATAAAAATGGGACTTCTTTTTATACATTTCTAAGCTAACTTTTAGAACAAACTATGTCTTTTTTTCAAGGCAAGGCCCTTGGAACCACTTGGTGAGTATATATTGAATACTTTACTTTCTTTTTCCTGTGATACAGCAAGCAGTTCATCCAAAAAAGAACCATGCCTCCACCACATAAATCATTCAGAAGATCTAGTCACTTTCCATGTGATCCAGTTAAATCCTTTAAATTCCCCAGGAGAATTTACTTGCTTTTGGCATATTTCACCATATTCGGAGGAAAACCAGTCTCCAGGGACATGGTGGTTAATGGGAACAGGCCAAAAGCAGATGTCTTAAACTCAGTTTTGTTAGCTGAGGCATTGTCAGATGGTGTTTCTCTTGGTGCCTGGAGAAGTTTCCTTTCTGAATCCTCAATACCCCTCTAGGCTCCCCACAATGCCTTTAAAAGGGCAGAACCTTTCCTCCCCTAATTAAAGATAAGACAAATGCAGAAGGAAATTAACATGTTGAACTAAGTTCATGACACTGAGTTGCAAATCCAGCTCTACCGAACAGCAGAATCCATGGGTTTGCAGGCAGCAGGAAGAAGGGACGTGAGGAGAGGGATGTGAGCAGGACACTTACTGGGAAGTGGAAGGACTGTGGGAGGCAAACCAAGTTTTCCCAGCTCTCAGTGTTGCCCAGACTTCACCTGTGTGTGTGTTCTCTGAGCTGAGATGGAGGCAGTATTTTATGGGTGATGAACCCTAAACCGCATTTTAAGCCAGAAGTCTTCCCCATTCTCTATTTCTTTAGGTTTCATTATGTAAACATGCATCTACCATGCCCAGGAGAGAGGTGTCCTGGGCCCTAAGAAGGTGTTAAGATCATAACATACATTTTGCTCAAGAGACTTTTCCCTCAAGTAGATGGAAATGAAATGGGAGGAGGGAGAGGAGACGAAGTCAAGCCTGAACACCATCTATTACAGATCATAGTGAGGCCACAATGAAGGGAAACTTCTCTTCTGAAAGACTTCACATATTCCGATTGATCAATAAAGAAATGATGTAAAAATTTCTCAGTTCCATAAATTGGAGGGTAAATTTTAGAAATCTTACTGGGGCTCTCTGCTGAAGGACGTGGCAAAGTCTAGTTTCTCCCAGGATCAGATTGGTCATTGGTCATCCCCACCCCAGGGAAGTTTCAAGAACCTGTATCGTCAGACTGGAGAAGGGTGG
Organism: Leucopleurus acutus; assembly: GCF_964270905.1. NCBI lineage: Eukaryota > Metazoa > Chordata > Mammalia > Artiodactyla > Delphinidae > Leucopleurus > Leucopleurus acutus. The sequence goes on along the minus strand of NC_139144.1, from coordinate 65,797,686 downwards.
ATATAGAGTGAAGAAGGAAACAAAAAGGGAAGTTGTCAGAGTGTGGCCTCTTACTCTACCTTCTTTAGTGCTCTTAGTCGTTCCTGGTGAACCCCTCCCAGCTTTTGTGCCAATATCTGCTATAGAAAACTTCCCAGAGCAGAGGTACCAAATTTGTTGCATTTTTACAAGCACACTTGCTTTGAAACTCAGTACACCTGTTATGCTAGCAGAGAGAAGGAGGAAAAGTACTGCATTCAGTTTGACCTAAAAGGAGCATGGATCACCAAGGGGTTCCCTGCACCTAACCCGGCCCCGAACAAGGCTCTCATTGGGGCTTATTCTTCCTGAAATTGAAAAAGAGACTGTGTCTTAAAGTCTGCATGCAAAGTTTCAAGTAAGATATAAGATGCTATTTGTTGAGGAAGAGAGAAGAAAAGGTAAACTCGAGGGATGAGTGTAGATACGAAGCCACGTCAAAGGATGGACTGTCAGCTTTTCAACTGAGCGTAGCGTGGTGAAATACTCCAAGCCTGCAGCTGTGACCTGAGCCCAGGGCTCCAAACTTCAACAGAGTGGCTCCTTCCCAAGTCAGCACTTAAACCAGGCATGCTCACCCCCACCCCAGCCCCAGATGTAACAACCACTGGATTAATCTAAGGCCTTTTTAGACTCCCACTTAGCATACATTTTTTTTTTTTTTTCCACTGTGTTGGGTCTTCGTTGCTGTGCGCAGGCTTTCTCTAGTTGTGGTGAGCAGGGGCTACTCTTCCTTGTGGTGTACCGGCTTCTCATTGTGGTGGCTTCTCTTGTTGTGGAGCACAGGCTCTAGGCATGCGGGCTTCAGTAGTTGTGGCACTCAGGCTCAACAGCCGTGGCTTGCGGGCTCAATAGCTGTGTTTTGCAGGCTCTAGAGTGCAGGCTCAGTAGCTGTGGCGCACGGGCTTAATTGCTCCGTGGCATGTGGGACCTTCCCAGACCAGGAATCGAACCCGTGTCCCCTGCAGTGGCAGGCAATTCTTAACCACTGCACCACCAGGGGAGTCCTAGCATACAGATTTAAATACTGGGACTCCCAAGCCAAAATTCCCCAGTGGAGCACCTTATCCCTCGTTAACTAAAAAATATAAACAATTCTGTAGTAATGGAGAAGGGCCCTTTTCACAGAAATATCTTTGATGTTAAGGCTGCTTTGAGCATACATATTCCTTGCTGACTGTGACTTTCTTCTCTGTGCAGAATTTTTATCAAGAGAGTAAAGAACACATATCCGCAGGGTAAAAAGAAACACCTTTGTGTGTGACAGAATAAGAAATGTGGTTATACAGAATTAACATCTGGGTAGACCAACTTGCCAACAAGCCCACACCAATAAACTGGGAACACATGCTGGTTAAAACTACGTGTGCTTGAGTCAGTCAGCCTTGGGTTCAAATCCTGATTTCTGCCACTTAGGTGGATAACTGGCTTCAGTCAGCTTCTCCCAGAAGCAGACTCTGAGCCAAAGATTCAAGTTCAAGTGATTCATCAACAAAGAACTCCCAGGAAAAAAATCGTAAACGTTTGAAAAGCTGACTAGGGAAGAAGAAGCTAAGCAAGGGTCTGGTTTCAGTTGAAGACCAGCCTCAGCCTGATCCCTGGAAATCTCTGAAGTATGAATTTCACCCCACAGTTTATCCAGAGGTGAAAGAAGCTGGGCTTCTGTACCTGAGTGTCAGTTAGTCATCAGCTCATGGATGGAGGTTCAGGAGCAAACTCCCGGGCACTTGGGGAGGTGGGGCAGCTATGGTAGCCCATAGGCAATCCTCTGAAGAATTTTGTAGCTACAAGCAATCAGCAGCCAGACACACCAAACTTAGGGATGGATGCAGAGCACTGGTGAAGATGACCAGAAAGAACCTTGGTGGGAGTACCGAGAATATGCACTACAGTGACTATGGGCAGGTTTCTTAACTTCTCTGAGCATGTTTCCTCCTATGTAAAGTGGAGATACTAGTACTAACCTCAGAGAATTGTGATAATGAAATGGAAATACCACCTGTAAAATGCACAGAACCTGAGACAGAGTAAGTGTTCAACAAAATACAGTCAGTCCTCCATATCTGCGGGTGCCACATCCACGGATTCAACCAATGACAAGTGGAAAATATCCAGGAAAAAAGAATTCCAGAATGTTCCAAAAATCAAAACTGGAATTTGCCACACCCTGGCAGCTACTTACATAGCATTTACACTGTATTAGATATTATATGTAATCTAGTGATGATTTAAAGTCTTCAGGAGGATGTGCATAAGTTATAAGGAAATACTAAACCATTTTATATAAGGGATATGAGCATTAGTGGATTTTGGTATCCACGGGGTTTCCTGGAACTAATCCCCTGCAGATACCAAGGGATGAAATGGGAGGAGGGAGAGGAGACAAAGAGGAGAGGAGACAAAGACACAATATACTGCACGTTATATTTTCTGACTGAACCATCAGCTCCGCAAGAACAGGATAACATCTCCTTCATTATACTGTTTCCCTACTCCCTAGAAAACTGCTTTGCACATAGGAGACACTCAATACACATTTGTACAGCTTTAAGATGAGAACAGTGTCACAGGGATGCATGAGACTTTGCCAAAGAGAGAAAACTATATTCAATTGGGATTGGACAGTGACATGACAATTCAAAAATTCTCTACTTGACAGCAGAAGCAGAGTCCTCATATAAGTCCATGAAAGTAATAAATGAGACTTACTAAAGAGACTTTTATTGGCAAAAATCAAAATCGCTGTTCTCCAAGTTTAGAGATAGACCCAGAGTACTGAGGGTCTTCTGAGCTGCCTTCAGTGCATTGTAATCCACAGGTCTCAAACCTGTAGCTTGACTTCTTGGGAGCTTAAAAAAGGATTATCTAGTCCAGTGAGTCCCAAATTATTTGGCCCCAGGACCGCCTTACATTCTTAAAATTTATTGAGGACACCAAAGAGCTTTAGTTTATATGGGTTATAGCTAGGAATATTTACACTATTAGAAAATGAAACTAAGAAAAAATTTAAATATTAATTACTTAATTTTTAAATAAAAATTACATGCTAACATATTTTATTAAAAATAGATATATTTTTCTAAAACCAAAAAACGAGAGAATAGTAGGGTTGTTTTACATATCTGCATATCTCTTTAATGTCTGGCTACTAAAGACAGCTGTTTCTCTCTTCTTCTGTATTCAGTACATTGCAATATGTTGTTTCGGTTGAAATATCTAAAAATAATCCAGCCTTGTGCAATTATGTAGTTGGAAAAGCAAGAAATATTTTATAATATTGCCAGATAATTTTAGATATTTTTATTTGATAGTACATGAAATCTTGACAAGTATTACTTTCTTAAAGGCTAGTTGCAATGCAGAATTTGATATCATGTAATTGAACATGTCATACTCTGTTACATTAAATCCATTGCCTATCTTGCATTCTAAGAGTATCTTTTATCCTGCATGATTCTGTAATTTAATCCATTGGAAAATATTACACTGACATACAGATTGTCCAAATGTTAACACTTTTCATTATACAATATTTTTAATTTAATTTTTTGAATTTACATAATTTATTTTTAAATTGAATTATAATTGACATATTATATTAGTTTCAGGTGTACAACACAGTGATTCAATATTTTTATACATTACAAAAGGATCACCACGATAAGTTTAGATATCATCTGTCATCATACAGAGTATTACCATATTATTGACTATATTCCCTGTACTGTACATAACATTCCCATAACTTATTTATTTTATACCTGGAAGTTTGTACCTCTTAATTCCCTTCACCTATTTCATTTATCCCCCTACTCCCCTCCTGTCTGGCAACCACCATTTGTTCTCTGTATCTGAGTCTGTTTCTGTTTTGTTTCTTCATTTGTTTTGTTTTTTAGATTCCACATATAAGTGAAATTATACAGTATTGTCTTTTTCTGTTTGACTTATTTTACTTTGCATAATACCCTCTAGGTCCATCCATGTTGTTGCAATGGCAAGATTTCATTCTTTTTTATGGCTGAGCTATATTCTATTGTATGTATATACCATATCTTCTTTATTCATTCATCTATTGATGGGCACTTAGATTACTTCCATATCTTGGCTATTGTAAGTCGTGCTGCAATGAACATAGGAGCACATATATCTTTTTGAATTAGTGTTTTCATTTTCTTCAGGTAAATACTCAGAAGTGAAATTGCTGGATCATACGGTAGTTCTATCTTTAGCTTTTTGAGGCACCCCCATACTGTTTTCCCCAGTGGCTGCACCAACTTAACATTCATACCAATAGTGCATTCGGGATCCTTTTTTTCCACATCCTCACCAACACTTGTTGTTTCTTGTCTTTTTGATAAAGGCCATTCTGACAGGTGTGAGGTGGTATCTCACTGCATTTCCCTGATGATTAATGCTGTTGAGCATCTTTTCATGAGTCTGTTGACCATCTGTATGTCTTATTTGGAAAAATGTTTATTCAGGTCCTTTGCCTATTTTTTAATCAGGATATTTGGTATTTTGATATTGAGTTGTATGAGTTTTTTATATAATTTGGACATTACCCCTTATCAGATATGTCATTTGCAAATATCTTCTCCCATTCAGTAGGTGGCCTTTTCATTTTGTTGATGGTTTCCTTTGCTGTGCAAAAGCTTTTTAGTTTGCAAAAGCCCCATTTGTTTACTTTTGCTTTTAATGCCCTTTCCTGAGGAGAGTATCCACACACACACACACAAAAGAAATTGCTAAGACCTATGTCACAGAGCTTACTGCCTATGTTTTCTTCTAGGAATTTTATGGTTTCAGGTCTCACATTTAGGTCTTTAATCCATTTTGACTTTATTTTTGTATATGGTGTGAGAAAGTGTTCCAGTTTCTTTCTTTTGCATGTAGCTGTCAAGTTTTTCCCAACATCATTTATTGAAGAGACTGTCTTTTCTTTCTTGTACATTCTTGCCTCCTTTGTCAGATCAACTGACCATAAAAGTGGGTTTATTTCTGGGCTTGCTATTCTGTTCCATCGATCTAGTTGTTTGTTTTTGTGCCAGTATCAACCTGTTTTGATTACTGAAGCTTTGTAGTATAGTTTGAAACCAGGGAGTATACAGTATTTTTTTTAATTCCATGTATTAATAATACCACTGATCTCATCAGGAAAGTCTTTATTTATTTTTATAAATAAATAAATAAATTTTATAAATAAATTTATTTTTATATTTATTTATATATTTATTGAGAGCGAAGCTCTCAAACTGAGAGTGGAAGATAAAAGTTTTCCAAAATTCAGTTTACAATTGAGAGCTCAAACTTACACTGCTCCTCTACTTCTTGTTATGATGTTAAGAACTGGTTACCCTTGAGACTGGGAAGCTTTCCCTGACCTTCCTGGGCTGAGTTACAGATGGTCCTTCAACCACCTTCTTTCCTGATCCCTAGTAGAGCACCTGCTGAAATCTATCAAGATTGTTTTCTTCCCTGTATCTCTCAGCGGGCCCATCAGCTCCTTCATAGCAGCACTGTGTCTTCTATCTCCTTACCCTCAGTGCCTCATGCATAAACATCGCTCAGTGAATGAATGAGTGATTGAATAAATCCCTAGGACTGATGGATGTGGTGGCTATGGAAGTCTATCTCACATTCCCAGACAGGAGATTTTGTTATAATGTAAATATGTATCTTATGTATTACTAAAAATGGAAACAAAGTCAAAGAGAATTGCTTTACAAACGTGGGTGTGACTTAGGTAGCTGTGAAAAAAGATGCATCAAAGAAATAAAAGTCTGATGTCCTGGGCCAAAGACCTGAAACAAAAGGACCAGATGGAGGCAGGGAGAGAAGACAGACCCCACGACGCCAGCAGCAGAGTGGGTGGGTCATACATGGTATAGATGGGTGTAGAGTGAAACTGAAACTGTGAGTGAGGGGAAAAGAGGGAGAACTGAAAGGAAAAAGGAAAAATAAGGATAGCAATAAAAGACGCCAAAATAAGAGAAGAAAATAAAGAGGAAAGAAAATTAAAGGATGGCAAAAAGTTAAAGGAGAAAAAAATAACCGGGGCCCAGATCTTGTTCAGTAGCTACAGATAGGATAGGAGATGGTGTGGTGATAGTAAGACAGTCAGATCTGAGGTCAGCTGAGTGGACAGTAAAAGATAATAATTTGTGAGATTTCTGTGTAGAATTAATCTATTCCCTAAAATCTCCATGGCCTTGCCTCTTGGCCCCAAATGTTTAGGTGTGCAATAAAATTATGTCTCTGGGTTGGTCTACACTGGAGAGAAGGCCTTACCTTCCCCAAATATTCATCTGTCTGTGTTTGAGAAGACCCGGGCTGACCTCTTTTGTAAGACCACATTTCCAGCCAGCAACGACTCCTTTCAAAGTAACAGTTAGCCAATGAGTCAATTTCATCCTAAAAGATGTTATGTATTTGCCCTCTGTGTCCAGGACCCAGTGGTCATGCAGAAGAATTTTACCACCTAGACCTGCCTGACAATCCCACAACACCAAAATTATGGCGGACGGAAAGGACAATTACCAGACAGGCTGCAAGCCGCCTGAACACTACTACAGGGGCTGCGGTGCTCGGCGGAGCGTCTGTTCTGTAAGATATTAACAGCTAAGGACATGAGAATAAGTTAGGAAAGTTTGGGGTTAACCCAAAATCAGCAGGTTTCTTTATTGCAGGGCTTTTCAAAGGTACTCTTCAGAATTGGGAAAAGAGCACACTGTATTTCCCAAATTTCTTTAAGAACGAGACTCTTTTCTCCTAAGCAGCTGTCACTCAGGTTGAGTTCCTAAAAGACACATTTTGGAAACACTAATATCAACTCTGATGGCAGAGATAGGGTCTGTGGGGCCTCAAAACCTGCTAGCTCCTTTTCCTGTGGGAAAGCTGCAGATTTCAAATAATGTCTGACTAAAGTTAAGATAGTTCCCTCCTTCGGAATTCCCTGGCGGTCCAGTGGTTAGGCCTCCCTGCTCTCACTGCCGAGGGCCAGGGTTCGATCCCTGGTCAGGGAACTAAGATCCCATATGCCATGTGGCACGGCCAAAAAAACCAAATAAATAAATAAAATAGAAACTCAAACTGCTAAAAAAAAAAGCAGAAAGTATTTTTAAAAAGGTAGTTCCCTCCTCCAAAATTCTAAGAATTTATTAATCTACAGACTGTTTTCAAGGTTTAAGCTATTACCATCATAGACTGACTAGAGGTGAAGTCCAAAGCTAGAAAATATCAGAAGGAAGCCCCTCTCTATGCCTGGTGCATATTCTCCCAGGTACCTGCATGGCTAACTCATCTACCTCCCTCAAGTCTGTTCAGATGTCATCTCCTCATCAGATCCTTCTCTGTCGGCCCCATTCCTCAGCACTCTCTGTAGACCTGCTCTGGTTTGTTTTTTTTCCTATCACTTCTCAATTTCTCACATACTGTGTACTCTACTTATTTATTTGGTAGACTGTATCTGTATTTCATAACTGTCTTTCTCTACCAGAATGTAGGCTCCACAAAGACAGGAATTTTTGTCTCTTTTGTTCACCATCCCACCTCTGGATTTAGTGTTCTAAAGCTAGAACATTGTTTAGAATAATGCCTGGTGCACAGTAGGAGTTCAAGAAATATTTGTTGAATGAATGAAAAAATGAATCAAAAAAGACAGGATGTTGAGTTTTTACTTGAGGTTGTGGAGTGTGTTTTATATCTCCCATTCCTCCGTCCTCCAACCTCTACGTCCCAGCATGCTCGGCAGGCCCCAAGGTTACATTTTGATCCTTCGGTACTGCCTCAATTCAAGCCCTTGATGCAGCTTTGGTGTTTGATATCCTGGAAATGAACCAGCAGTAGCAGTAACCTTTGCATTTCCAGGGCTCTGTCACTCAGAGACATCACACAACCACCCACAAAAATGCCAGCTTATGAAACTGTTAAGGAGCATGGGGAAAAGATTATTTTCATCATCACACAAATAAAAATGATCAGACATAAACACAGAGCTGCTGATCTGGGAAACAGCCATTAACCTTCAAGAGAAGGTGACATCGTTTACTTAATATTCCCAAATACTCCATTTTTAGCAGTATTTGCTAATTTTTTTCTATTATAAATAACTTCTGAATGAACATTTTAGGATATAACTCTTTCATATTTTGTTTATGTCTTTATGGAACTTACTTAAAAGTATAAGTACTGAATCACTCTGTAAATTTTATTCTTGATTATTTTCATCTAGTTCCATTTCCTGGGTTCAATTATTCAGATTTAAAATTTGAAAGACGTTTTTATTCTTCCATTAATAGTTCAACTTCCATGTGTAGTTCAACTATGAACAGTTCTATTTTAATTGAGTATTTATACCCCGTTCTTTATTTTTGGTGAATTTTTGTAGTTTTCAATATTATGAACAAGAGGTGACTTTTCAGACAGTTAATCATTTAACACTTTGTATTTCATATACTACCTTTAGTAACATATTATGAACTGAATAACAGTCTGATAGTTTGTATTTATTTTTTAACTAAACTGTAATAAAATTGTAAGCAATTCTTCTCAGATATTGGAAGCTTGCTGTATTATGAAAATACTCTCATGTTCTCAAAAGTCTTTTCAACTTTGATGAATTTCAATAGGCTCTATGGATAGTCAGGGGTGAAAACAGTGGGGACAATATGTCCTGCTTTGGATAAGAAAAGACCTTATGCAAGATGTTAAATTTCAGTTAAGCACTGAAGGATAATTAAGATTTGCTGCCAGAAGGAAAGAATACAGATTGTTCTCATGCAGCTGCTTTGCTCTGTATTTCTGACTCCACCATTTGACCAGGTGGATAGTATGATCTCAACCTTCTAGCTTATTTTAGCTCATGTTTGTGGATTTCTTATCCAAATTTTGCCAACACTGATGAATCATCTTCTCATGAAATCTTTCTTGGATGAAAAGCATTCTTTGGGAAGATATACAGATTGCCAACAAACACATGAAAGAATGCTCAACATCATTAATCATGAGAGAAATGCAAATCAAAACTACAAGGAGGTATCACCTCACACCGGTCAGAATGGCCATCATCAAAAAATCTAGAAACAATAAATGCTGGAGAGGGTGTGGAGAAAAGGGAACACTCTTGCATTGTTGGTGGGAATGTAAATTGATACAGCAACTATGGAGAACGGTATGGAGGTTCCTTAAAAAACTAAAAATAGAACTACCATAAGACCCAGCAATCCCACTACTGGGCATATACCCTGAGAAAACCATAATTCAAAAAGAGTCATGGACCAAAATGTTCATTGCAGCTCTATTTACAATAGCCAGGACATGGAAGCAACCTAAGTGTCCATCATCAGATGAATGGATAAAGAAGATGTGGCACATATATACAATGGAATATTACTCAGCCATAAAAAGAAACGAAATTGAGTTATTTGTAGTGAGGTGGATGGACCTAGAGTCTGTCATACAGGGTGAAGTAAGTCAGAAAGAGAAAAGCAAATACAGTATGCTAACACATATATATGGAATCTAAAAAAAAAAAAAAAGAAAAGGTCATGAAGAACCTAGGGGTAAGACGGGAATAAAGACACAGACCTACTAGAGAATGGGCTTGAGGATATGGGGAGGGGGAAGGGTAAGCTGGGACAAAGTGAGAGAGTGGCATGGACATATATACACTACCAAACGTAAGGTAGATAGCTAGTGGGAAGCAGCTGCATAGCACAGGGAGATCAGCTCGGTGCTTTGTGACCACCTCGAGGGGTGGGATAGGGAGGGTGGGAGGGAGGGAGACGCAAGAGGGAAGAGATATTGGAACATATGTATATGCATAACTGATTCACTTTGTTATAAAGCAGAAACTAACACACCATTGTAAAGCAATTATACTCCAATAAAGATGCTAAAAAAAAAAAGCATTCTTTCAGTCAAATGCCATTAAATCATTTTACTTCTTTGGTCAAATTCTATATACCACACGTTTAAATCTTTTAAAATCTTTTTTCCATTTTCGTTTTTGTTTACTGAATTTTTTAAATCAGATTGTATTCCAACTAAATTTTAAGATTTTGTGCAACACGTTTTTAACTGAGATACTGTTATATGCTGGGCTCTGTTCTAGATGCTGGGAATATACAGTAAGTAAGATTAGATACTGTTTCCTGTAATCATGGAACTTAATATTCAATCACTAATCAGGATTTCTTGTTGTCCAGAAATAAGTTGAGAGGAATAATCTCTGCCTTGTGAGCTTTCTTTTTGAAGCCACTATTTCTACCAAGTTCATGTTTCTAGGTCCAATTTTGCAGGTTTAATTTTTAAGAAGACTTGATTCTTCTATCAGTTTTTTAAAAAAATCTGTATCTTGCCATGTGTAATTTTAGCTGTTGACAGTTTTATTTCATGTTGATTATTTCGATCAAGTCTAATTTTTGTCCTGAGCCAATTCCTGCAGCATCCATTACGACTGACATTATATGACCCGTTAGGCAGGTTTTCATTTATAATAAGTTTTACCACTTGCGTCTTTAGCCATTGTCAGTTTTATTCTGTGTTGATTATTTCAGCCAAGCCAAAAATTTCCTCAGCAACCTAGTAAAGATGTCCTTTGGGTCAAATTTGTGGGATCAAAACTGCAGAGTATTAAAAAAAAAAATCCTTGATTGAAAAGATATGGTAAAAATTGTGATTCAAGACTTTCTATTATGAAAGAAAGAGCATTAGAAAATCTGAGAAGTCATGACTGTTTAGAGTAGCACTTCTTACACTTTAATGTACATAAAAATTACCTGGGATCTTGATAAAATACAGATTCTGATTCAGTGGGGTCTAGGGCAGGGACCTGGGACTGCTTCTCTAACAAGCTCACAGGAAGACGCTGATACTGCTAACCCCCAGGCTGAGTAACAAGGAGTTAGGATATATGCTCTGTGGTCCATCAGGCCTGGGTTCAAGCCCCATGCTGCCCTATAAACGTGAGCAAGCTACTTAATTTCTGAGTCTGGTTTTATTCATTTATAAAACGGGATGATAATACAATTATCTATCTAAGAGGTTTTGTGTTAGAATTAAATAAGATGATTTATGCAAAATGCTTAGCACAGGGCCTTGCACCTAGTAAAAAATAAATGGCAGTCATTATTAACTGACAAGTAAAAGCACACTGCAGGTTCTGAGAACGAATGGTAAGCGGCCTGGCTAATCAAAGTGTGGTCCACACACCAGCAACATCTGGGAGCTTGACAAAAATGGGGAATCTCAGACCTACTGAATAAGAATCTGCATTTTAACAAGAACCCTGGCGATTCATGTGCCTATTATAGCTGCAGAAGAACTAGCACTGAATTTAAAGAAAAGGGGCAGGAGACAAGTCTAAAAGTCATCAAGAACTGCCAAGTGCCTTAAGTGCCCACTGAGGACTTTGAAACTTTTTTTGGAGAACTGTGGGGTGGCAAATACCCGCCCATCCTATCCCTCCTCCCTGCTACACAGACATTCCCCTGGCAGGCATTGTTAATCAGTCAGGCACTCTTCCAACTCAGCCTTGGTTAATCTCAGGATCCCTAACGACACAGTGCCCTGGGCAAGGCCCTGTCAATGGACCCAATGTGACAAAAATGGTAAATTGCCACCACTGCAAAAGACCATGTGGAACCATCAAAGATCTTTAAAAAGAAAAAAAAAAAATGAGATAACACACATAAGGGCTTAAAAGAGTGCCTGATATACCTGGAAAAACACTCAGTAAATATGAGTCAATTATTTCTACATAGCCTAGCAATCTGTGCCAACATTTTCTCCCGACAATATTCATATTTTTGGTGTTACTTTTATTGTGAAACGATAGGGAGAGTAGATAGATTTTTTTTTTCTCATATGGCAAAATTAAAATTTTATCAACCTGCCCATTTTGGGGGGGTTGGGGTTTGTTCCCAGAAAGAATGATACCATGAACACCTGGAGGGGATCCTGGCCTGTATTTCTGGGCCTGCGGGCACTTGGGTCACTCAGGCTGGCTGAGAAGGCCTGAGCAGAGTAGAGCAGCCTTGCGAGGTCTGCCTTTGGACATGTGAGGATGAGAATGTTTTCTTCTGCAAATGGCCTGAGCTGTACCTCTTACCACATCATGCTAGAGCTGACTTTTCCTTTATAGAAATACTGCTGACAGGAGTGGAAGCCCATGGCAAGGCCAGGGGTGGTAGCAAAAAGCCATCACGGAAGAGTAAACTCCAACTGTCCCCATGAAGCACAGTCCACTGAGAGCTGAGTCTGCATATCAGCAGCCCTCCGACAGGCTGAAATTGGGTAGGATTAGCACAGAGTCCAAGGCCCAGAGTCGAAGAGGGTTTGCTTTGTGCTGGATGACCCGAGAGAACTTTTCCAGTGCGAGCATCAGACTTTTGGACATGAGTGAACGGTTGGCTACGTTTTCTGTATGCTGCACTGCACCAGGACACCCTGAGCTCCCAGAGCCAACACTGGCTTTGAAACGCATGTGCTCCTTCTTCCAAGAGCTCAGGTCTCCCTGAGAGCTCACTCAGTGATTCAGAGACCAAACTGTTCTCACAAGCCCAAGAACCAAAGTCTATTGAGGTTTAAATCTCTCTCTTTTTAAAAATATTTTGTATTTATTGCCTTTTATTTTCGGTCAAACCCAGGAATCCATGTGCTGTAGAAAATCACCCACTCTTTCATACCGTCCCTGGTGTTATGTATGCAGTTGCATTGCCATCTGATTCTAGAAAATTAATATGCAAATGGAAGTAACAATAATGCCATATAGTGAAATACAGTGTTATGTGTAATTTTCTAACTGGTTTCTTCTCGGCAGGGGCAACCCAGGAGAGAGAGAAAGAAAGGGAACCAGAGTTCACGTGGGGATGAGACAGGAAGCCCCTTTATAGTGCAGTGTAAGCCATTTCCAAAGGCGGACTGTCCCTAATATCTTTTTGAAAACCCAGCTTACCCAAGCTCATCATTAATTCGCTTTCAAAGTGTGGTATCAACAGACTCTGCATAAAAACATCTCTCAAATAATGAAGGCTTTGGTTCTGCTAGATCGCTTTGAAACAGCAGCCTTTAAAAACATGATTAAAAGTTTCCATTGAAGCTTATTATCAATGAATAAGGTTTTGTACTTATGCATATGAGGCCTTCTACAGAGAAAGATTTCAAAGTCCTTTCCAAGTGAGGACTCGGACAAATATAACCGCTTTCCTTCACGAGTAGATACACTAGGGCTGGTCTGTGTGGCTATCTAGGGGCCGTGACTTAAAATATAAAGTGTTTTAACGTTTTATGAAATGTTTAAAAAGAAAAAGAAAAAGTGGTGCTCACCGCCTCCCAGCTGGCTTGTGGTATTAACTGTGTCTTTTATTCTCTCTATTCGGATGCTCTGAGATCTGGGGCCTTGCTGACTGTGGAGAGACTGCCCGGCCCAGGGTTTGTTAATTCCCAGAGATGAATGACTCGCCTGGGAACACACTTTTCAAATACACACCAACCACTCTAGAGCCCATAACCCAGCCACCTCCTTTATCAGGCTTTCACACTCCAGGCCACTGTCCACCCGCCCTAATCAGCCCAGGGCTAGGGTCCAGACAGCCAGGGACAGCTCCTGTGCCCCTGAGTCCACCGAAACCATTAAAACTAGCCAATCTTAAGCCTGCTTACCCTACCTCGCCTGTACCTCCCTGCACAAAGCATAATAAAGGTTCTGGTCCACAGTTTTCTCTCTCTCCCTCTGCCTTCTAACTGAACCCGGTGCCTCTCTATGTGGGCCCCCTTGATGTGCACACTCCTCCTCCTGGGAACTGGGAGTAACACACCATCTTTTAATGGTAATCATCTCCTGACCTGTTGGCCTTACTGTACCTCAAATTTTCTATGAGTACACTTTATACCAATTTTCCAACACTTATTTACATAAACTCGACAGTCTTGGTCATCTTCTGCCACCAGGTGAGCATAGCTCCAGTTTCTTTGCTCCCTGATTCTTCCAGAGGGGTCCTCTAATCCTCCACGGTCCCCACAACCTGCACCTATGCCCCGTTTGCCATCCCCACTCCCCTGAAATGACAGTCAGTCTCAGAGCTGCCACCATCACTAGGCAGCACTTTGAAGTTACGAGCACTTCAGCCTTCAGCACCTCCTAGGGATTCCTTTCCCCGATTCGAGGACCAACCTCTGAGGCCGCTCACTTCTGTTGCTACTTCCAAAAATGTGGAGTTTATTTAATCTTATCCTTAGGGGGGATTACAGAGATGTTGTTATGCCTCTTCTTCCAGAAATTCCTCTGAGGCCTCGGAAATGACCCCCTTTCTATAGATATTGAGGGTTCTTGGCTTGGTAAAGAAAAGATTTCCACCCCCCCACCCCCCACCCTCCGTCCTGCCCCAAACAACTCATTTTAGTAGAGCTCTATTTCCTGGAGCCAGAGGGCGCTGCCCCCAGTGTGGGAGAGCAGAGAGATCCACTTCCCTCCCTCCCTAGTCCTGCCATGTGCATGTCCTCCCTCAGGAGGATTTGGTAATAATTTTCCACACAATTTATCATGTTCAATTTTATGAAGGCCAAGGTAAATGTTTTCAAAAGGTACACGGGGCCCAAAGGTTCTTCTCCCACTGGACTTGAGATATGCAGGGAAATGCTGGGTTTCAAACCGCACCCACCCCTAGCAGCCTACACCCTCCTCCCCCAACAAAAAAAGAAGGAAAGGTTGTTTTCTAATTTTCCAGTGCCAACTGTGTCTGAGGTGACTTCTACATATAGGTTTCCTCTCCTTTTATCTATGTTTTCCTAACTATACCCCCAGCATGGTTTCCTATTTCTTTATAATATTCTACCTGAAACAGAGGCACTGTTCAAATCATAATAAACACAATTTGATCATGTGGAAGAAGAGAAAGAAAAGAAGGGAACTGATTTAGTCTCTCATTGCTATAGGGTTTTTGACTGAATTTGGATTTAAGCTGGGAGGACAATATGTCTAGCTTAGGGGTTTGGCGTTCCTGGGAAATAATGCCCCACCGCTTTCTCCATAAGCAGCCTCAGGACCAGGAACCTTAGAAAACGAACCTTCCGATCACCTGAGACAGATGTTCTCAGTACTCTCCCCATGGCCCAACTTACTCCCTCCCAGGGAAATGCACATATGTTTCTCTGTTGGAAGGTCTTTGCTGCTGCTTGCTTGGCCAAAAGTACAAGGGAATTCATGTCGCCCATGAAGAGGCCTCAACAGAATACTAATGGGAGTTGGTGTGTAAATAGCCCAGCTCCCTTACGTCTCAGGGGGAGTATTTTCCACCCCAGGGTGTGCCCCGTGCTGGCTCCCAGCGATCCACAGCAGGACAAATCTTCAGTTACCCACAGTGGGAACTTGCTTGGTAATGGACACTTATCTTGGCTGCCTTCTCATCCCTGTCTCACCTCCCCATTCTCCTACTTGTGTTTCCTGGGATCACCTCCACTGGAGTCTTTATTTAGCATCTCCTTCTGCAGAAGCCCAGGCTAAGACCATTTATGAAAGAGAGCAATCCTTTTGCTCTAAGTTCGCCTTTTTCAGACTAAGATGTGAACTTGGGTGGAATCATTCGTGTAAGAAGTAGTTATTGTACATATCACAGTGTGCTAAGCCCCTTGCCTGCTGCCTCTGCCTAAAAAGCCAGGCTCAGTCCCATTACTAGTCCTTCCACATACTAAAGAGCAATAGGGTATAATGGTGAAAAGTCGAAGCTCCTGAGTCAGAGTGCCTGGGAAATTAATGCACACTTATAATATATGCATATATGTATATATTATATGTACAAGTGTGCATTAGTGCACAGGCAGACAAAAAGATGCCTGGTCTCACGGAACAATAGAACATTACTGTTTATCAAGGAGCAGGCATTAAACACATATTTGAAATAAACATTAGTGAGAATTATGATAGGTGAAGAACAGGGAATACATGAGGACATATGAGAGAGACTTAATCTCAGGTCAGGCAAGGCTTCCCCTAGGAAAGGTCATTTAAACTGAGACTAGAAGGACAACAAGAGGAGCTGACATGTATTGAGCACCTGCTTTGCAACAGACGATGTAAGTGCTTCACATAAGTTATCTCATCTAATCCTTTAAGGCACAACTGTTATCTCCATTGGAGACATAAATTACTCAAAAGTGCACAGCTAACAGATGTTAGGACATGGACTTATCTTTTGGGTGACCACCACTCAGCCCACTACCATATACAGAAATAATATATATAATGAATGTATGTATAATATATTCATATATATACATATATACACACGTACACATATACATATATCCCCTCCATGAGGAGCACAGACCTGTTCACATAATGGATGCTCAATAATAGTTGCTGAAGGAGCAAATGTATAAACAGAATAGGACCTCTGCCTTCTAAGAGTTACAGAAACTAAAACCAAAGGTAGACAGCGTTACAAAAAGGCAAAGGGAGCCTTGCTTTGGTAAGGCTGCCAATCCTTCTAGAAGTTCCGCTGTTTTCAGGTCACTGCCAGCCTCCAAAGTTTCCCTGGAGAAAACACTAGAGCCCTTTTACTTTCTAATCAGCAGGATCCCCTCCAGAATATTCTAGCATTTATAAGAAGCTTTCATTCACCATCATTTTCTCTCAGGAAATCCTAGCTCTCTACTGTTCACAACTTTTCATTATGAAACTGAGGGAGAGAGTTCGGGGTGGGAACGCTACTGTTTCCTTTTCCTCAACACCCACTATTTCTCCTGGGCTCTTTCACCAAAAATGGCACTTCAGAAGATATAAGAGGGAATAAGAATTAATTATTGCCAAGATAACCACGGAGAATACCACCCATCTAGGCCACACACTCTCTAGAACACATGCAGGAACTTCGCTTTTCATTTCTTTCTATTTGGTAAAGACAGATCTGCAAAGACATGGTGCAGCATCTACGGATCACTTCATTATTGGGAAATGTCACTTTGACAGCGGCCCTCCTGTCGGAGTGGCTGGGTCACCTGAAGGCCACGGAGAAGTGTAGTTCTTTCTCCCCCGTGTCACACTTCGAAGGAAGGGCAGGGGCACAGAGAGGCAACGCTGGTGCTGGAGCCCTGGTCGCAGACCGCCTCCCCGCCTCACCTCTCGTCACCAGGCAGCTCCAGATGGTAACCATTTCACGTTTTCCCAGTTAGGTTTGGAACTGAACCAGTGTCAGCATCTCCTCCCTGCCCCCACCGATCTGTAACGGGATTGCTCAGGGTCAGCTCCTGACATTTGCTTCTCTCTGTGGCCCTCCCCAGCCCTAACTTTGGTGCCCAGGCTTTCAAACAAGGAGCTGTGGATACCCCATGCTGGGGCAGAGCACACAAATGCCACAGGAAGAGGACAGTGGACCCTGCTCTTTGTTATTAAAAATTGTTTTTCTGACTACGAAAGTTGAGAGTGTAAAATAAAAGTGTCCAAAAAATATAAAAGCAAAATAAAATCACTCATTATCCTACTATCCAGAAAAACCACTATTAGCATTTGACGTCATGCTTCCAGGCTTTTTTTCCCAGGCTTTTTAAATGCAACATATACTGTACATATTTTCTTTTGTTCTTTCTTTATCCTTGCAAAATTGGGATCATATAAACAATGGATCTTGGTGAATGTTCAAAAGAACCTTGCCCAGTTTATGAAGTGGTTTTAATCACTACAGCAAAAGTGAGATGTTAGACAGGGAAGGTGAGAACTCAGTCCGATGCAGGCTGGGATGATGCAGAAGGCAGAGCAAACAGGTACAGCCTGAGCCCAGCAAAGCTGGCGTATCCCACTGTGGCCCTCAACTTACTAGCCCTGTGACCTAGCAAGTTCCACAACCTTTCTAACCCATAGCTTCCTATCTAGTGTATTTGCAATGATTAGCTCCTAACAAATAGGTAAAAACACGAATAGTGTTAGTACCCTTCTCTTTCTAAGTGACAATGTGGTGCCCAAAGAGACTTCTATCACTTCCTCTGGGTAAACATTTTATTCTTAAGAAATCAAGGTCAGTTCATAGGATAATTACTGATTATATTAGTCTACTCAGGCTGCCATCACAAAATGCCACAGACTGGTGTGCCTTAAACGACAGAAATTAATTTCTCTCACTTCTGGAGGCTGGGGCTCCAAGATGAAGGTGCTAGCTGATTTAGTTTCTGGTGAGAGCCCTCCTCCTGGCTTGTAGATGCCACCTTCTTTCTGTGTCCTCACCTGACAGGGAGAGAGAGAAAGACTGAACTTTCTGATGTCTCTCCTCATAATGATACTAATCCTGTCGGATCAGGGCCCCACTTTCATGACCTCATTTAACCAAAATTACTTACTTATAGGACTTATTTCCAAATACAGTGACATAGGAAGTTAGGGCTTCAACATTTGAATTTAGTGTGTGGGAGAGACACAATTCAGTTCATAGCACTGATTAATAATACTTATAAAATGATAATTTACTCCTGTTGAGAAAAGCAATATGATGCTTTTAGACTACAGCTGATTGAACACATAGAAAAAAAAATAAAAAGAGGGCAAGATGAGTCCTTTCCATTGTAATGAGAGAAGCACAGTGATCTATTCCCTCGAGTAGACCAGCATTTTCTTCAAGGCCTTTGTCAATGCCCAAGGAAAAGCATAGTTGATTTCTATAGACTCCGAGAGGAATTCTTGAGGTGAAAGCTCACTGTCTTGGAGGCTTGTATTATAAGGAGTCTTCCTTATTTTAGATGAAGAAGAGATAAAAAGGATATTAACGGGCTTCCCTGGTGGCGCAGTGGTTGAGAGTCCACCTGCCGATGCAGGGGACACGGGTTCGTGCCCTGGTCCGGGAAGATCCCACATGCCGCGGAGCGGCTGGGCCCGTGAGCCATGGCCGCTGAGCCTGTGCGTCCGGAGCCTGTGCTCTGCAACGGGAGAGGCCACAACAGTGAGAGGCCCGCGTACCCCCCTCAAAAAAAAAAAGGATAATAACTTCTTTTTAGAAAGTTAAGGCAACTTTTCTCTTCACCCCCACCCCCTGTTTTGGAGTGATTTCCTCATCTTTCCTGTAGCTGGCTGGTAAGCGATGCTGCTGAGGAGGACAGGAGTTCACTCGAACTCCAGAATGATGCATCTTGACTCACCCATTCATTTCTCCCACTCTTCCATTCAGCCATGTAAACACTGGTCTGACTCCTTGCCCTCAAGCAGTCTCCTGAAATTCAAACTTCTGAGGGGCCGAATGTAATCATACCTACGACTGTGAGGGAAGCTTTGGTTCCAGAATCCCATCTACCATGCCCTCTCCATTTTCTGCACAAAGAACCTGGGGTTGTTTAATTCCTGAGAAATGCCTCAGTCTTTTGAAGAGCAGAAGTGCCTCAGGTGGTGGGAACTGTGCTCTGATTTCTCCGTGGTTCCCGACTTCCAGATTGTGCAGACCAGGATAATACATTCTGGGGGATTATCAGAGAGTTATCAGTTGCGTACATGCTGTCATGAAAGAGAAGGCATTTTAAATCAGGGAGAAGATTTTCCTAAAATAAATGGCAGTCTTTCCCACAAAAGACCCTTAGCAACCTTAAACCGGAATACGGTAAAGCACTACACTGAGCTTTCTCTTCTCACGTTGCCATAGGTTATAAAATATCACCAAGATGGCACCAATCCATGGAACAGACTTTGAAATCTTCGGCCTTTTACTCTGTTCTTCCTTTTTTCCCACAGCAGAGTTGGCTCTATTCCGCTCTGCAGTTATCTTCTCACTTTATCTTCTTTCTGTCGTCTTCTCTATTTTGCCCCCAAATTTTGTTGGCTAACCCCACAGAAACAATGGGAGATGGACAGATAATTGTGGTCAGAGTTGGATGGCTGTCAGGTCTAGAGTGGGACAGCTATTCCTGCTTCCATGTAAACTCATCTCCAGCCCTGCAAGCCTCTGGTCTGAAATGATTTATGTAGAATACGTTTACTTCATCCACATTTCCACGTTCCTGGAGAGTCTAAGCTCTTTGAGGACAGGAACTAGTCATCTTTTATCTCTGTATCCTCTGGCTTAGCACGGTGTCTGGCCCAAAGTAGGGCCTCAATACATTCCTGTTGAATTTATATATGCTGCATGATTATTCATTCATTCTCCTTGATTATTACTATTTTTTCTTGCTGATCCTGGACCTAGTTCAGCCAAAGAGACTTCAAAAGAATTGTGATTGAGACCCATCCCATCACCATTATACATTACTAGATTTTATTCTCAGAAACAACATAATCGAAGAGTGACAGGGCTTGGAATAAGAGGGAGCCAAGTACTGTTAAAAGTACAAATGCTGACCCACGTTTCCCCCTTTGCTGAGACTTCCTCCTGCCGTCTCTTCTGCGGTGGACTGATTCATGTGACATAACTGCATGTTTATAATAACCTCCACCTGTGGACTGGCTTGTATCACACAAGTAGTGGTCATATTGTAAACTTCAATACCTTGGCACTTTATACTAATTCTTAAGTCTTTACTTAAATAAGCTGTATTTACAGCTTAGTCAGTAAAATGAAAATGAAATAATTAAAAGGTCAGTAAGGCCAAGGCAAAGTTTCACACTAATTGCCTAAAACCTTTATCTCTTTAGAGGTGGAGAATTTCAGAAAAGAGAGAAAACATAGGAGGCTCTGGATTCCAGAGGTCTTTTTAACTAACATTCCCACTGATGCACATCCTGAAACTAGATCAATCTCTTCACCTTCTTCAGCCCAATCATTGAGTTGATGCAAACCAGGAGGGTTTATGAACTGTTGTTTTAAGAGAGATCTGAAAGAAAAAAAGATTAACCACTCCACCTGATTTTTCCTTATCAACAAGGTAATACCTAAACAGTAATGCCATCAGTCCAACTCTTACTAACTTAAGCAGAAATAAGAGATTTTTGGAAGAAAATTAGGAGAGCGCTTTAGGTCAAAGGGATGCTGAAGGACAAGGTTTGGGCAATGGTAGGAACCCAGGGAGCATAAATGAGACATGCTATTCCCAGACTTTGGGCAGAGCTGGGCTGCACCTGCCTCAGACAGTAGGTAAAAGCTTCCCCAACCAGAGCAATCACCCCAACGTCTCCCTCATCTCCACTTAACCCTGACTATGTGCATTGTGCTATGTGTGTGAGTGTGTGTGTGTGTGTGTGTGTGTGTGTGTGTGTGTGTGTAAGGGAGAAAGAGCGAGAACAGACACATCCATTCAAGTAGAATTTTACAGCAAACGTACATGAACCATTAGCATGTGCTGTCATTCTGCCCCAAGCAAGCTTTTCATCTCAGATTTCACGCTGTTCTTTGTCACTCTCCAAGATACAGAGATAGGGCTCAGACCTCATTTAAACACCAGCAGTGGGACAACATCATCTCTAAGCACACCAACCGTGTAAGAGAGTCCATGGCCTTCCTTGGCCACCCACTGAGCTATACTCACACCTGTATTGCCCAGATCCCAGAAAGAGCCTGAGTTTCCCTTGCCAGACTGGCCACTCTTTCATGATCCTTAATCATCAGATATTGGGGACACAGAATGGGGCTGCCTGGAATCAGTGACTGGGCACCTCATTGGCCCATCACAACAGAAATGTTTCCCAGTGTCGATATGCCTTTTCCTGGACATAGGATGGCAGCCTTACAGCAGCAGGCATGAGAGAATCACTCAGACAATCTGAGTGAGAATGTGTAAAAACAAGTGCACATATAGACAAGGTTCCAGGCCTTCAAGGTCAATAATGGCCCACAAATGGACAGTTAGAGAGAGGAAAGGATGGCTGCTATGACAGTGGACAAAGAAGAAGCGGTAAATTCGGGCAAATATGGCAGGGCAGAGAAGCACTGGGTGTAGAAAAGTAAAAGACTTGGAATTGGGGCTTTATTCCCCGCCTCACGGCTCAAGCTGAGATCTCCAGGTTTCAGAATAAGGGAGTGTTGTATTTGTTCCTGGTTGGCTGCCCTTCTCCAGCATGACCTTGGCAGCAATCTAGACTGACGCCTATGTCTGGACAATCATGTCACCAACAAATCAGATCTCAGTGACACAGACCCACATGGCAAAGAGACAATCAGTGCCTCTAAACTTTATCCATTGGGAGGTAGTGTGGAAGAAAACAAAAGCGAGTCTTTTGTCTTGCTGAAACCATCTGACTCATTTCCCAGATTTTCAGGTCAATTCAGCTGAAATTTGAGCATCCAAGATTTGGGGTGCTGAGTTAAAAAAGGCTGGATATAAGATGATACAAGATGACTCATATGCCAGCTGAATCAACTATCAACTCTGTGACTTTCAACTAGATAATCCAAATGGTTTCTATAAACTTCTAATGGAATGGCTTCTGTTTTAAAACCTTTGGGCTGCCAGGTAATCTTACATTTGAAAAGAGCCTCTTAGGTTGCCAAATGCCAATTCATCTCAAGACTCAACTTCTTAACACAGTTATTCCTCCTTCAGAATGTGAACATTGCTAAACGATTTTGTTGTAAATGTCACCTTATTTTATTTGGGGGTTATCCTAATTTATTAGCCCTGCATGATTCCTTTTATAAAGAACAAAATGTCATGACTACATAAAGGAGGCATTATAGCCCCTTTGACTGTCAGGCCATAACTTGAGAAGCAACTAGAAAATCGCAAGAGAGAGAAATGAAAGAGACAAAGATGAAATCAACTGGCCAGTGTTAAGACTCCCTAGAATAGACTTTGGAGTGCTTTCTGCTGTGCCATCCGAAATGGCTCAAGAAATGGGATTTCCATCTTTCCTTTGAAATGCTTAGCAGCCCAATGGATCTAATGTTTAAACTCTTCCCTGCTGGAATTTTCCTGAGCCAATTTTTATCTAGGAATCTGTGCTAGATTCATCTAGGAATCTAGGAATTCATCTAGGAATCATCTAGGAATCTGTGCTAGATGAATGCAATTCTTTACCTCCTTAATATCTGCTTGTCCTTCAGATCTGCCCTTCAGTGCAGGGCTAGGTTGGGTTATTTTCTTATATGTGTTCATAGGGCCTTGTTCCTTTTTTTTGGAGCACATCTTTCAGTTTTCAATCACACATTTGTTATCTGGTCATTTGGTTAACATCTATCTCTGTGCTTGGACTGTAAGCTCTGACTGCAGGAAAACTATCCATTTTGTTCACCACTTATATTAGTTTGCTAGGGCTTCTGTAACAAAGAACCTCAAACTGGTTGGCTTAAACAACAGGAATTTATTATCTCAGAGTTCTGGAGGCTGGGAGTCCAAAATCAAGGTGTTGGCAAGTTTGGTTCCTTCTAAGGGCTATGAGGGAAGAATCTGCCCCAGGCCTCTCCCCGTGGCTGGTTGATGACCATTTTTATGTTCACATGGTGTTCTCCCTTCCTCTTCACATCGTCTTCCCTCTGTGTGTATCCCTGTGTCCAAATTTCCCCTTTTTATAAAAAAACTAGTTATACTGGATTAGAGCCCATTCTAATAACCTCAATTTCAGTTCATTACCTCTATAAGGATCCTATCTCCAAAGACGGTCACATTCTGAGGTACTGGGAGTTACTTCCAAGACTGAGTCATGAAAGACATGACTCCATCCTGCTTTCTCACTTGTTGCTCTGATGGAATTCAGCGGCCATGATGTGCATGGCCCTTTGGAGACACCCACATGGCCAAGATTAGGAGTGGCCTTTGTCCAACAGCCATCAAGAAACTGAGGCCCTCAGTTCGATAGCCACATGAGTGAGCCTGGAAGTGGATCATGCTCCAGTCAAATCTTGGGAGCACCGGAGCCACAGCCGCCAGCTTGACTGCAACTTTGTGAGAGATCCTGAGCTGGAGGACCCAGGTAAGTGATGGCTGGATTCCTGACTCACAGAAATAGTGAGACAATATCATTATGGGTAATTCTTTCCACAACAAGAGATAATTAATATACCTGGCACATGTACTTTGTTCATTAGGTAGCACTACAAGTTACTTGATCTGGAATTTCACAGGATAATTTCTTTTTCACAATTTATTTTGATAGCAACTAGCTTAGGGAAGTGAGATATTGAAAAAGAAGATGTTGTTCCTCTGAAGTTAGCAGTCAGAAACCTTATCCTCGTTTACTCCCTACCTCCGTTAGTATACTAACCATGTTGCTTGTCTACAACGTACTCTCTTCTTGGGTTTATTTGCTCAGAGGACCCTCTACTGTCTGCTAAGGATTCAACTGTCTTTGTCATTTTCCCAAGCTTTAGAATTAAAGCCCTTGCAGATCAAGATGATGTCAGATTCACTAATTATTCTGCCTTATGTTCTGGCAGCATAATCTTTGTTTTTTTTCTTTTTCTTTTCAATTTGGCAGCTTTCGAGTAGTTCCCCGACCAGGTATTGAACCCGTGCCCCCGGTAATGGAAGCATAGAGTCCTAATCACTGGACAGCCAGGGAATTCCCAGGGGCAGCATAATGTTTAATAGGTTGAGTCATATGACATTGCCCACATTCAACTGTTTCTGCCCTACAAAGATGGTCATTTCATACTGTTCGACTTAACACCTCTCTGATATTGCTTCCTGCTCTATGTTGTCATTCTTTTTCATGTGCCAATCTCCTCTAGACACTGGCAACTCTAGGAGAAGTAACAGTGATTTGTTCATGTTTGAATTCCTGACACCTGGCCCAGTGGCTGCCATGTGTCAGACATCAGTAAACATCATCAGAAGTGAATTGTTGATTGGCTTACATTGTCTTGCAAATAAATTAATTATTCATCAATTCAATATATATTTCCAAAGAACCTATGTGTCAGGACTGGGCGAGGTGCCAAAGTTACAGAGATGAATCTGTATTCTTGACCCTGAAGTGTCCACCATCTAATAGTAGAGAGACAGATAAATAAACAGAAAATTATAATTCAATATAGGAAGAGCTTAAATATACGTATTAACAGTGATAAAAGTCACAAACAGAGCTAATTGTATTTCAAGTAGAAAAATTTCCTAAAGGAAGTACATTCCAGCATGCTGGAACCCCTGTGTCCCCCAGTAACCAGCTCAATAAGATGCTCTTTAATGTGCTAAAAACCATTTCACTGTATGCTTTAAGTGGGTGAATAGTATGGTATTCACTTAAGAATATAAGAAAAATAAACTTTCCTGTATACGTTCCAATTTTATCTCAATAAAGCTAATACCAAAAGAAAAGAAAACAAAACAAACAAAATCTCTTTATGGGCTTTCCCTGTCTCATAGTCCTGCTTCCTGGGATAACTTTCCAAATAAACTACCTGTATCCAAGTCCTTGTTGGGTTCTGTTTTAGGAAAAACCTAACTAGGACAGGCCCCATGTAACTGCTCACTAAATCACATTTTTTGGTTCCTCCATTGAGTGATGCTACAAAAACAGTCCTATGGCAGCTTCTGCAGTGGAAATATTGCCAAGAAATATGCTCACTTCACCCTTTGATGTCTACCAGGTAAAGTCCCACATTAATGTCCCTCAAGTTGGGGGCTCCAAAACTGCCTCTGCACCACCAAGGAGTTCCCTCTTTACTTCAGCCCCTAGGAAGCATCATCCAATCTACGGCTTGCTAATGCAATTAAGTAGGATTTTATGGCATGTAGATCTGGGTTCTATTTTTATCTTTCAGTCTTGACGTTGTATTCAATTTTATGTTTTCTTCGATCCTGATTTTTTAATTGTGTTTAATCATTTTATCCTATGTATGTCTCATAATTAGCCTCAAATCTTTTATGGAAAAATGGGCACGGTTAAATTAAATAATGTTACTTTTGTCATACCCCTTAATAAACTGCTCAGTTCTTCAAAAAATATCAGAATTATAATTTTTTTAAATTATAAGAGTAATGCACGTTTGCTGTTGAAAAGATGGTGAATATAGAAAAGCAGAGAAAAAAAGATTTTCCATAATCTCACCAGCCAGATATAAACCAAAATGTAACAGTGATTATGTACTTCTAATATTTTTCCTATACATATATTATTTACCAAAATTATTTAATTGATTTCATTCCCTGCCTTTTTTACTTAACATTGTACTAAAAAATATTCCTTTCTATGTCTCTAAAAAGTTTTCAAAAGTGATTTTTATGTCTGCAGAATATGTATGTCATAATTTATTTAACCATTTTCTTATATTGGGAATTTTGTTCCCAAAGTTTTCATTCTTAAAATGATGTGATGAAAATCCTTGTATATATACATTTATGTATGTTACCGATTATGTCCTTAGGATAAATTATTAAAAGAAGCATTATTGAATTACAGTGTACTAATAATTTTATCTAAAATCCCATAACAGGGCTTCCCTGGTGGCGCAGTGGTTGAGAATCCGCCTGCCAATGCAGGGGACACGGGTTCGAGCCCTGGTCCAGGAAGATCCCACATGCCACGGAGCAACTAAGTCTGTGCGCCACAACTACTGAGCCTGCACTCTAGAGCCCGTGCTCCACAACGAGAGAAGCCACCACAATGAGAAGCCCATGCACCGCAACGAAGAGTAGCCCCCGCTCACAATTAGAGAAAGACCGCATGCAGCAACGAAGACCCAACACAGCCAAAAATAAATAAATAAAATAAATAAATTAAAAAACCCATAACAATTTATATTCTTATTGGTAATGTAGGAGTATGTCCATTTCCCAATCTCTCACCAACAGTGGGTTCCATCTTTTTAAAAAATGTCAACCTGATAATGTACTGCTCGAGATTAAAGAGCCAGCTAAAGAGAGTTGACACATCTGCGAGTCACTTTGTTTCTCTTAAAGCAATACCTCCCCATAAACTCTTCAACTTCTACCCAAAAGCAAAGATATTCTATTGAATAAATAAGTATTGACCATCTACTTGTGTAAACAAGGTCCTCAATTCTCAGTTCCTTCAGTCAATATCAGCTTGATGAAGTTTCTTGGCTCACATAAGATGTAAGACTTTGCCATGTGCCTGGGAAGCTCAGCATTACAAATACAACCAACAAAAGTAAAATCCACAGCTACACGTTTTGGTGCAATGCCACCATCTGTCAGACACTGTTACAAATTGATGTCTTTGCGAGTTTTAGAAGTGTGCACTGTCCCTGGGAGGTGGGACATAGAGATAGTTCCCCTGGAGGGTCAATTTTGAAATGAATTCCAATGACAAGGTCACAACTCCAGCTAGATTCTCCTCCCAGGACAGTGACTCCAAGGGAATTCCCATAGTCCATACACAGCTGCCACTTGTGGCGGGTGAGAAGGTGAGATGAACACTGATCTCTTTCTTTGAGGTCTGTGTCACTTGGAAAATAATTAACTTTAGCAGGTGGTTTTGACATCTTCGAGATCCTGGCTTTAAGGTGACCCATAAAGGGAAAATTTCAGTTGAATTAAGTTGCTGCAGAAATAAGAATGGCCCACCACCACTCCTACCGCCAACTGGGGCAATCAAGTGACTATCAGGCAAGGGTTCATTTGGAAATCCAGGTCACATTCTGTACCAACTGTTCTTGGCCAAGAGGTAAGAGGTAGTGGGGAAGGGTTGGCCTTCGGGCTGAATCTCATCGCCTTTCTCTTCTCAGAGATGCATCATGCAAGTGCATTTTATTTTTCTTATATGCTCCAAATTTTGGTCTCTCCCATAAGGAGGAAAGATAAGGACCAGGTCAGATTTCCTGTGTAGAGGTGATAGTTTTTGGTCTTACACAGGCTATCCCATGCACTGGCAGACATGGAATCCACTCCTGCTCCGATACCCTGAATCCCAGAATTCTCTCTCCTTATGCCTGCACTCCAGGAACTGGTTTCCACAGTCAGATTTCCCCCACTTTTCCCCCACTGCATGAGAGCTCATGTGCGTGCGCACACACACACGCACACACACACACACATGCATATATACACACACACAAAGTAATGTGCCCAGCAGTTCCTTTTTGCATGCCCTTTTGCTTAGAGACTTCTTGTACAGTTTTCCTGAAATTCAGTTCATTTTTCATTCCTATTTCTTCTATTTTTTTTTAGCATCATTATAATGAGGGGGACTAAAGCAATTCAACAGATGCTTCACCATTCCTTTGGTTTGTGTATTATATCCTTCAAAAATGAAGAAAATTCACATTACTCAATGTCTACCCATGATATAAATAAATGTTTTATATGTAGCAGAGGGTAATCTCCATGCTCCAAGTTAAATTAACTCATTTTAAAACTTTACAGGAGATATTTTGATTTTCTTATATTCCCGAGAGAGAGATTAGGGAAATAAAAATCTCCGCCCTTCTACCAAGTAGAAAAAAATAGCACATTTTGGCACAATTTGGGATCAAAGAAAGGGCAAAAAAAATGTAAGTAAACAAACATATAGCCATATATTTTCATATCCCACCTTGTTTCCAAAAGGATTTATCATGGAGGAGAAGAAAATACACCAAGATTGTGGCAATTTTCACCTCAATTCACTGGAGCCAAAAGGAAAAACCCAAGCCTGCACTTGGATTTCTGTGCTTAGGACTTTATCTCAACCATTCCCCAAGATTATGAGCAGAAGTTGAAGGAAACTTAAGAAAGAAAGCAACCAAGTTAAGAATTTGTATGTTAAAGCTAATTTATTTTTGGCTTGGGATTCACTATAGCGCAAAACAACTTCCTCTTGATTCCCTCAAGGTTTGCCCACGAACCAGCATGTGCTCCACTCTGGGAAGGAAGGAACATGTACTCCGTAGCATGTTTTTCACATCATGAAACAGGCGGACTTTAGAGCAGGAACCTCAAACAGCCCACAAAACCGAGTGAGGCTGTGAGTCAAGAGGAGTCCTGAGTCAATAGCAGAGAGGCTGCCCTAGCCTGGGCTGGTCCCGCCAGTAGGTGTTACTTTAGCCATTGATCCAGGGCTCTCCATGGATGGAGGATGATCCCTTCCTGCCAAGAAACACACAACAAAACTCCAAACCAAACTGAAATCTGCCAGTCTGCAAGTCTCCTCTGAAGGCAGAGTTGGGCCCCTAAGACAGGATGCAGAGCTCTCCTGAGAGGGCTGACAGCAGCCCTGCCCAACAGGGGCAGAATGGACAGCCTCCTGGTTGCCATTGTAGGCCACTTCACTTTATCATTCAAAGTGGCTTGTGGCATTGGGATTAGTATGATTTAATGCAGTCACAACAATAACCATCCTCACCTACTGTCTGAGGCCATGAGAGCCCATCCAGCATTGTTTATTAGCTTTGGCTTCATTCACCATGATTAAGTTCTTTTCAAGCAAGCTTTCCCTGTCCTTTCTTGGTTTTACTTCTCTCCAAAGGAGCTCTACACTCTAGCTTGATGACCCAAATTCCCCTAGCTTCCCTACATAAAGCATGTGCTTTATGAGTTCAAAGGCATCAGGAGCAAACGGAAACTTCCCTACTGACCAGCAGAGAGCTCTGTGTTGAAAATGAGTCTGAGGGTCTGATTCCTGCACAGATTTGTTACTTTCCTGTACTTCTCTAGCCTACGTTACAGCAAAAGGTCCTCCTGGCCAGCAGGGGGCGATGCAATCTCTCACTGTTAGGACAATTGGCTTGTGGATTGTTGGTAAGTTGCTTTCTGGTTTTTGGACTCAGATTTATAACTCTGACCTCATCTTCTTCCCTTTCTCACTCTCCTTCTAGTCTTTCTTGGGGTTAGAAACAAAAAGTGAAACTGTCCTCAGAGATCATTTAATCCTGCGATAGACAAGCTTTTTCTGTAAAGGGTCAGACAGTATTTTATGCTTAGCAGGTTATACAGTCTTTGTTGCGACTAAGCTCTGCTGTTGTAGCTGAAAAACCAGCATATGTAAACAATTGGTTTGGCTGTGTTCTAGGAAAGCTATATTTACAAAAACTAGCAGTAAGCAGGACCTGCCTGAAGGAGGCAGGGACTCCTTATCAACTAATGTCCTCATTTTCTTTTCTATCTAAAAAACAAACAGAATCGCAGAAAGTTCAACTGACTTGTGCAAGATCACAAGGCTAGTTCACTGAGAGGTGGAGGAGGAATCGAGGTTTCCAGATCCCCTTTCTAGAACTCTTTATTTTCCGCACTATTTCCTGTAGTGGGAGTTTACCCCAAAGGCCTGAAAGCATCTCTTAGCTGTGATTGGCTAAGATCTATCAAACAGCCACTGGCTAAAAGCAATTACTTATCGACACAAAATAGTGTAGAAACTTGATGCTATGAATACTTGCTTCCTTGATTCTGGCCCATGGTGGGTTCAGCCACTGACTTCATGGTAGGAAAAATCGGGGTCTAATTTCTGTACAGATCTGTTAACTTTCTTGTAGTCCATGAGCCCATATTACAACTTCAACTGTGATCATCAGTTCCTCATTTAATCCCCCAAATTTTACACCTGGTCACAAGAGGACAAATTGAGAGAGCATGGGACAAATCCAACTCCCCATCACTGGAAAATAATGGAAAGAACATGCTGCCCTTTCAAACAGCTTTGAAAATAAATTAAATTGCCCCATTGTTGGATGAGTACCATTGTTTGGGCATAGATAAAACACTCTTTGGGAGGTACCACGATGAAGCAGATTCTGTTGTCAAATCTCTGTTGTCAAATCCTTGTTGTGTTGAGTTGAGTGTGTTGAACCAGTTAACCTCTCAGAGACTCAGTTTCCAGACATGAACAGTGGAAAGAATGAGATTTTTCCCTAGAAAGAGCCCTTGTTCAGATTATACATAGGGCAACCATGTAATTTATTGTCTAAACCAGGAAACTTCTGGAAGTGAGGAGTTTCATGGTTAATTACGCTAAACCCATAGGTAAAATCTGGGACTGGGTGTATGGCTACCTGAGTTACGCAGCATAGATACTTGACAAATCTTAGTTTCCTTTCTCTTCCTTTTTCTCAAGAATTCATGCAAGTCTACTTTAATATCCTTCTCTTCCATTTGTAAATGTGATGTCAAG
The DNA here is from genome assembly GCF_964270905.1 of Leucopleurus acutus. Lineage (NCBI taxonomy): Eukaryota > Metazoa > Chordata > Mammalia > Artiodactyla > Delphinidae > Leucopleurus > Leucopleurus acutus. The sequence continues at coordinate 65,766,788 of NC_139144.1, read as the reverse complement.
CACTCCGACTGACTAGTAAAGCCCCCATTTACCCTATGGAGCACTTCCTCTTTCCTAATACTACAGAAAACCACATCCATGTGATTCTACGCACTCTGCCTTGCGTGTTCACACTGCCCTTCCAACCTCGCTGTGACACCAACAGGGCCTGGGATGGGGGTGAGAGAGCACATGGAGATGGCATTCACTATTCTGCCAAAAGCACAGATGGTCATTTGAAACAACAACATTCCTATTTGGGAAGGAGAAACGTTGTGCTGTGAATACGACGCTTATGAAAGCATGAGAACTGAATGCCTTGGATGTGGCAGAGGGCCGTGTGAGGGCTTCTGATCGGTTCCACCCGTGTACACTACATGAACTCCCTTAGAAATAATAAAGCCTCTATGCTCTCTCAGTCTTGTATTTGTCTTAAACTCAGGCTCACCAAATTGTGCCAAATTATGTGTTGTTCAACTTGCACTGCCCCGAGAACACTAAGCTCATTTTGTGAGTTAACTGTGCCGTATTTATAAGATTTCAGCATTACAACCAGGAGTTATCGTCAGAGAAAGGGAAATAAACAGATAATTTTTTAAAAGTCGAAACTACAGCCATTTTTCCCTTCAAGCTTGAATCAAGGTTAAATTCGTTCAAGTCCCTGGGTGACATTTACACATATGTACACATGGGCAGACTCATATTATACAGTGCTCTGTGTATGAGAACATGTAAATAAAGAGGATTAAGATAAACATCATGCATTGCATTTCTGAATTTTGTGTCTATTTTAAGACAGGACATTTTGGGTGAACTTCTCTTTCACTTTATAGAGCATCTTTTTTTCTATATGAAAATGTGATTTATTCATTTCTATTTCAAGCCAGCTATTTTTTCCAGGCTAATAATAATGATAATACTAATAAATTCTTCTGAAATGTTACATTTCCAATATTTTTTTAAAAGTTTCTTCCCCTTCTCCCTCCACTCTGCCAATCCCCTCCACAGTCAGGCAGTAAGGCACACACAGTGGATGGGAGTCTGGAAGGTAGGTTCAAATCTCAGTTCTTCCACTCTCTACAATATGACATTGATCAAGTTACTTGACCCCTCTAAGCCTTGGTTTCCTCATCCAAAAATGGGACTAATGAGAGTTCCTACTTCACAGAATTTCTGTAAGAATTAAATACACGCAAAGTGCTTAGCAATTTAGTGGGCACGTGGGAAGCGTCCAGAAACGCTGGCTGTTACTCCAGCCCCTAACAATTCAGCATAGCTACTTCCTCCTCTGCAAATTCCCTCTTTTCTCTCCTTCTGTGGCAACTGGAGATCACGGCTTCCTGGCTGCACCCCTGGATTCCTGCAGTCTGGTCTCCTGTCTGGTTTCCATGTCACCTATCTCATCCTACCTGCCAGTCTGTCCTGTGAACACCTATCCAATGTTTTTCTAAACTAGCGTCCTCATTCATATCAGAGGCTCCCTGTTTCTAGGGGATAAAATCCAAACTCCCAAAATGTGACAAATTTGCTCTGATCTCCCTTTCCAGTCTTACCTTGAACTCCAAATATGAATTACTAAATACCTCCCTACCCCAACAAGAACCACGCTCTTCTCTCCTGCACACCTTTCCTTCTCCAAGGGCCATCTTATCCCCTCCTCTTCAAAGTCTTGTCTGCCTTCTCCATCCTCACCGTCTCATCACTGCAGTGAATCCACTCCACTCATTGTTGCCAGAGCTCCTTTGGCACTTAGTTATAAACTGTCTTGTGACAGCTCAATGGACTTTTGGGGAGCAAATAATATATTTTATTTTATTATTTTTTAAAAAATTGATTAATTTATTTTTGGCTGCACTGGGTCTTCCTTGCTGAGCTCAGGCTTTCTCTAGTTGCGGCAAGCAGAGGCTACTCTTCGTTGTGGTTTGTGGGCTTCTCAATGCGGTGGCTTCTCTTTGTTGCGGTGCCTGGGCTTCAGTAGTTGTGGCACGCGGGCTTAGTTGCTCCGCAGCATGTGGGATCTTCCTGGACGAGGGTTGAAACCCGTGTCCCCTGCATTGGCAGGCGATTCTTAACTACTGTGCCACCAGGGAAGTCCCCAAAGAATATATTTTAGATTGTTCTAGATATCTGTCATTTCCACATGGGAGATGCTCAATAAAAAAACTTCTTGCATGAATGAATAAATTAAGAGAAATGAAAATATAGACTATAAGAGGTCAACATTTTACAATCTAAAAATCACACACTGTGATAAAGACCAAAGGTCCTAATTTATAATGACTGCAATAGACTTTTCTACCCTGGAAATGTATAACAGGCTATCAGTCGTAAAAATGATGTTGAGAGATATGATTGACATTCCTTCTTGTGGATGAATATTCCAGAGAATTTGGCCAAATCAAAAATAAATGCAGCGCTTCCCTGGTGGCGCAGTGGTTGACAGTCTGCCTGCCGATGCAGGGGATACGGGTTCGTGCCCCGGTCTGGGAAGATCCCACATGCCGCGGAGCAGCTGGGCCCGTGAGCCATGGCCGCTGAGCCTGCGCGTCCGGAGCATGCGCGTCCGGAGCCTGTGCTCTGCAAAGGGAGACGCCACAACAGTGAGAGGCCCGCGTACCGCAAAATAAATAAATAAATAAATAAATAAATAAATGCAAAAAAAAATCCTATGTTTAACTCTTACATTAGTCCCATCTCAGGGGCAAAATTGCCTGAGATCAACCTACCTTTTACTAAAGTTCCAGGGAACAAAGTCATTTAAATGATTATCTAACATATATACACCAACCCATCAAATACAGTAAGTCAGAGATTCAAAGAGATCTTTATTTTCTAAATATATGTAGTATACCTCCAAGTCCCCTTTAAGCCAATATTTGTCACAAAGGCAAGAGAATTTGCTCGGTGCATGGAGAAACTTGATAATGTCTCAACATTGCCTGAATGCCTGAGACATGTGCTACCCATCAGACCCCAAAAATGTAAAAATGCATCTGTTTTTACTCAGAGCCCACTTTTACATCTTTATGAAGTGAGCAAAACCGAAAAGTCACCAGGAATAAAAAGACGGTTGTAACATACGCAGTACTAATCGCTTAATCCTCTCTCTAGTGCCCAGGCTGTCAGGGCCAAGGACGATAATGCCGACGCTAATACACGCTGTCTGCAGGAGCTGTCACTGCCGCCCATGTCCCTGAGTTCTATTTGTCAATAACAGAGGGATTACAGAGAGACAAACTACATAACCGAGTAAAGCTCGTGTCCAACATGGATCCAGTTTCCTTGTTTGTCGGTGAGTGCTGATGGATCCAGGAGGACGGTGATGACACCGGCTAAGCTCTCAGCAGGCAGAGGCAGTGGGATTTCTGTTCCAACACAAAGTAACAGGCAGAAGAGGCAAGAAAGAACAATTCGGCGACCTGATCTCCAAAACAGCGAGACTCATTTAACTCACACTTCACCAAAAAAGTGCCAGTACAGCTGAAATCCCACAGAAGAAAGTGTTGGCTTTTAAAATACCTGGGTGCTTGGAAACCCAAAATCAAAGACCACCTGTATGGCTTTTTGAGTAGAGCAATCACATCCCTTGCATAGGCCCTCCTGCGGCTCTGCATGAAAAGCAGTAGGAAGATCAACCGCTCAGGGATGTAGAGACACTAAAGGAAGAAAAATAATTGAATGCCCCTCATATGGGTCCTGAAGCTCCCGGAGATGGCTTGCAAAGTGAGGAAGCACTGTGGGGTGGCCCTGAACTAACTGCAGAATTGCACGACTCATTTTCTGCATTGGCTGGGGGATGCCCAGCTTAGGTGTGTCGCCAAACTTAGCTCATCTTATTTAAAGACCATTGTCTAAAACACCAGTTCTGCTGCACCACGCCCTCCCAAAGACCTCAATTCCAATCCAGCTGGCATTCGAAGAGAGAATGGATTAGGTCAAGTAGCCAGTCTTCATTAAAGCGAAGGCCGATAATGTCTAGAAGAATAACAGGGAGGCAAGGAAAGGAAAAACTCCTCTCACTTACCAGCTTTATGACTTTAGCTGTTTCACCTGAGCCTCCCTTGCCTCACCTGGAAAGTGGGATCATCATGCCCAGCACCACAGGCCAGCGCTGAGGCTGAAGTAGATGATTTATGTAAAAAGTACCTGGTGGCGCAGTGGTTGGGAGTCCGCCTGCCGATGCACGGGACACGGGTTCGTGCCCTGGTCCGGGAAGATCCCACATGGCGCGGAGCGGCTGGGCCCGTGAGCCATGGCCGCTGAGCCTGCGCGTCCGGAGCCTGTGCTCTGCAGCGGGAGAGGCCACAACATGAGAAGTCTGCATACAGCAAAAAAAAAAAAAAAAAAAAAAAAGTACCTGTCATTGTTTCTAGAACTATATGGCCACTCAAGAATATGTTATTAGGGTCCTCTTCCTGAACACAAAAAATTCCAGAACATGAAATGTTTAGGGACAGTTTCCAATTCAGTGAGGCCACAGCGGGTGGTCTCAGACTCTACCAGATCCTTGGAGTATAAGAAGGCGGAGGACAATCCCATGGAAAGAAATATTCTACCAATAGCTTCACAGCTGGCTCTGACAAGCAGGGACCTGACTTTCCACATCCTCCTCCAGGACATGGTGTAACTTTAGCAGGACGCAGGAGGCCATAGCCACAGTTCTTTGGGCCTCAATAGATAACTGAATACACAAAGGTTGAACCTCGGGTGTTCTCAGCCTATCACAGAAAGTGCCCAGTCAGATTTTCTAGACTGTTTTTTCCCTTATGTGACAGAAAAACAGGTGCTGGGAGGAACGGGCTCAGGGCAAATCCAGCTTAGGGAAGGGACAGATAGATTGGGGAAATTTCATCAACACATTAACAAAATTGAAGCTTACATTTCCCCAAAGTTTGCTTTCCATCACACTGTTCCATTTTCAATGTGATGGAAAATATCACATAAGTTTCTTACTAAACGCAGTGCATGTGTTTAGAACCTCTGAGGACACTTCCAGGCAGGAAGGTGGTAAAAGGAAGGGCCCGGGGCAAGCCTTTGTCCCTGCGAGTACCAGGAATAACAAGCCAGACATTCAGACTTCAGTGCCTCTGCTTCTCTAGCTTGCCTGATGGTCTCTGAAGACTGTCTTCCTTAAGCCCCTGATGAGGTTAAGACACAATGTCATGTGAAGAGAGATTGTGAGAGGCCAGCGCCCAGAAGTCAGATGAATCCCAGATGGTTTATGCTCCTCTGCTAGGGTTCCCATGAAAACCCGTGCTGGGCACAGATGCTGAACCGAGGGTGAGTTATTCTTATTATCTTATGTAATTCCATGCTTCATCTCTTACTAGTCTTTTCTGGCTCCACACAACCCAGAGCCACGCTGACCTCCTTTGATATTCCTTCAAAATGAGTGCATGCTCCAACCTCAGGACCTTTGTACTAACTGTTTTCTCTGCTCAGAACACTCTCGTGCAGATGAACTGCCTGGCTGGTTCTTCACTTCATTGAGGTCTCTGCTCACATGTCAGCTTACTGGAGAGACCTTTCCTGACCACTGCATCTCAAGGAGCACCATGAGGCCCCACACACATCCCACCATCACTGTCACTCCTTACATTTCACCCCACTTAGTTTTCGTTCCCAGCACTTACTACCCCTGATATGTTATATATTCATTTGTGTTTTATTTATTGTCTGTCTCTCTCACTGGTATGTAAGTTCCATGAAAATGGAGGCTTTGCTTGTTTTATCGCTGTAGCCCCAGTGACTACACTGCACTTGGTACTTAGTATGTGCTCAATAAATGTCTGCTGAATAAATAAAAGAACAGTATTCCTCATATCACAGAATGTAGAGCTGTAGAGGGCCTTATAAACTACCTGGTTTCCTCCTTTTGTTTTATAGATCAGCAGATTGAGTCTGTTGAAGGGAAATAACTTACCTGAGAGCCCATAGCTAGTAATTTGAACTACATAAGAGGCCAGAGGGGTGATCAGCATGAAAAAGCAAACTGGTCTAGTGTGGAGAAAAATGTGGATCTGGCCAAAAGGCAAAAGACAAAAGCAGAAAGCACAAAAGAATAAGGGAGGTGGGGAGGAGGGAGATGTGGAGGGAGGGAGGGAGGAAGGAAGGAAGCAAGGAAGGAAGGAAGGAAGGGAGGAAGGAAGGAAAGGGAGGGAAGGAGGGAGGAAGGAAAGGAAAAGAAAGAAGGAAATATACACATTTTACTGGCTGAAGAAGAGAGTCTAGAGTCCAAACATGTTTAAATGGGGCTGAATTAGTACTGAGTATGCATAAAGCACTTTCCAATCACATCTTTTGCAAACAGACAGACAAAACTTAGGAATGGCCCCTAAAAGTTCCAGTTTTCCATTCACCACTGTGGTGCAATGAGGATATTCTAACTGCTGGGGTTTATCTAAAGAACAATTATTGTTTTGGTTCAAATCTCCCACCTGCAGGCCGAACTCCACTCATCTTAGACAGAGAAGGGGAAAGGGGGAGGAAAGAGATATTTACTGAACTAGGCACTCTGCCAGGGGCTTTCAAGTATCTCAGTTAAGTTTCATAACATCTTTGCAGATAAGCCACTTTACAGATGAGAAAACTACATCTCAGAGGACTGCGTGAACGGCTCAAAATCTCATAGCTGATCAGTGGCAAAGCCAGGACACTAACTCGGGTCACTGCAGCTCCAAACCTTTTCACTCTGTTCGGCTCTTCTCTGTAATTTGTAAAGAATTTCAGAAAAGAAAACTTCCCCATGTGCATTTTCACCTAGTGATTTTATAGTCACCCTAAGGCAAGGCGGGATGGATGTTTAGTCACCAGAGTGAATCTGGGTTCCTCAGTTTTCACAGATAGGTCTGATTCCACCATCCAATCACTGGACTGCTAAAGTATTCCCATTTGGCAACGCAGAACACGTGCTTTGGCTTTGGGGAGAAATCCATCAGTATCCCCCAGAGCCACCTAAATAAACATGCCATCTAAGTAGAAACAGTGTGCTCGCCATGTCACTGTGGCTTTGAAACTCCCAGCCTGGCACTAGGGTGATCCACTGTTCCGTTTGCTGAGGACTGAGAAGCATCCGGGGATGTGGGATTTTTAGTCCCCAAAACTGAGAAAATTCTGGGCAAACTAGAAAAGTTGGTCACTCTACCTAGCACCTCCACTTCCAACCAGACTGTCCCTCTTAACCCCCTGCCCAATGAAAACATTCTGAGGCCACTATTGTACTCATACAACCTCAAACTGTCTTCTACCCAATTTTTAAATGAAACTCCATTGATAAAAATGTCATTTATAGGAGATACATGAAAAGATATGCATTTTATCCTTTTTTTTTCAACTTTAGATTTTAATTCTGGGTGTATTGGAGCTCCAGAAATATGTACCCATGAACCACCTTCTTTTAGCCCCTTTGCAGAATTCCTTTCAGTGGACTGTGCTTTGTTATTTTGTCTCCATTGTAATATTGAAGATACCTTAAGAATTCTATTGAGGGGCTTCCCTGGTGGTGCAGTGGTTGAGAATCTGCCTGCCAATGCAGGGGACACGGGTTCGAGCCCTGGTCTGGGAAGATCCCACCTGCCACGGAGCAACTAGGCCCGTGAGCCACAACTACTGAGCCTGTGCATCTGGAGCCTGTGCTCCGGAACAAGAGAGGCTGCGATAGTGAGAGGTCCGCGCACCGCGATGAAGAGTGGCCCCCGCTCGCCACAACTAGAGAAAGCCCACGCACAGAAACGAAGACCCAACACAGCCAAAAATAAATAAAATTAAAAAGAAAAGAAAAGAAAAGAATTCTATTGAATGTAATGGGTGGAGGGGAGTGATGAGGATAATGGTGATCCAGTGTCATCCTCAACCTTTTAGAGAAATTTTATTTCCAATCTCAATCTAAGTGCCAGGGAAATCTCTGTGCCCCTTGAGAAACTGCATTTTCCATAGTTTTTTCTTTATGAGAATTAGTATCATATACCTGATCTTGTTTTTCTTTTTACTTTGACCCTCAGGAAATTCACAGCCAATTCTTTTGCTCAGTATTAAAAACTGTATAGGACTCTTTAGTCTGAATATTCACATTTTAACTTCCTGCATTTTCCAGATCTTAATTTTTTATGTAATACGATGAGGTGATAAATGAAAATGTGATCATTTGCACATTTTATTATAATTTGCAGTTTCTCCTTACAACAACCCAGCAAAGTGGATATTATTGGGGGGATTTAAAGTTCATGTTGGAATCTGTCAGACAAAGGAAAACTTTGGTTCACCATTGGAATGGGAATTTAAGATATGAGGCAGCTGAACAAACATAGCAACGATTGGTTCAAAATTTTCTAATTTATTCCAACATTTGTCAACACCCTCTATATGCTACCCAGGAAGACAGAGAGTGCCCAGCTGAAAATTTCGTTGTTCCTATCCCTAATTCACTTTCTTTGCATGATCTCAGGTGAAGTGGGAAACGCCTTGGTTCCTATTGACCAATAATGGATGACAAATAACCAGCTTTAGGCCATCTAGCTCTATGTTCTCAAGTCATCTTAGGGGCAGCCTGGTGCAGAGCAGGTAATGGGTTTGGAGTGGAATCTCAGTCCCAAGATTTATCACCAGTGTGACCCTGGGTTTGTCATCTAAACAATTTGCATCTCCATTTTATCATTGGTAAAGTAGGATTAATAATATCCACATTACAATGATAGCATAAGGACTAACCGAAATCACGTGTGTGAAAGCATCTCCCCCATCCCCACTCCCACCACCAGCACAGTGTCTGGCATATAGTGAGAACCTCCCCCACCCAGAAAAAAAGGTCTGAGCTGTTACTATAGAAAAGTCACTCCTCAAACTGACAGGGATCGCACTGTCCCTGGCAGTGACTGGAGATTTTATCATAAACCTCTGGCAGCGTTGCCTAATATAATTTTGGCCACTTCTGCTCATTTGTTAAAGGATACTACACAGGCCCAAAGCAGAAGCCCCACATTAAAGCGGTTATTATAGTGGGTCACTGGGGTTCTTTTTCCCTAGGCAACAGTGAAACTGAATTAACAAGCACTCACCAGGGCAAACCGTAGGCAAGGAACATTAGAACTTTGCAAAAACAATAAGCTCTTAAAGAGACACACTGCTACATAGGCCAAACTTCCTGCTTTTTGCACATGCTGAGCTGGCTGGAGCCAACACGGTAAAGCAGAAGTGCTCTGCGCAGCCCTGTGAGTGTTCATCCTTGGGATCCCTGAGAGCCAGCCTTTGAGAAGTCTCAGATCCCACTCCAGTTTTGTTAGCTAAGGACACATGGTCTTGTTCGGTCCCTCCTGCCCCTTGCTAGCTTCCTCCCCATCTCCACTCAGCATCCCACCCTGCCTGAATTCGATGTTCTGTGAGCTTCCCCACCCACTGCTCTCTCCAAATTCAAGTGCTCGAATGTGCTGAATAAACAGAACTGATTACAAATTTACCCCAGTCTTCGGATCACAAAGTCCCATCACCAGAAACAGAGAGACCAACAGGGTCAAGGCTCCCAAATCTCCAGCTGGAGGCATCAGACACTTCTGAGATGCTCCGTGGACTGGAGGTTCAAAGAGGAAAGGGATAGTGCCAGTGAACAGAGTGGCAGAGCACCTCCCGATAAGTTCTATTCCAGGAGTGACTTGAATATGTGGAGTATTCAAAGCACAAATTCTTGGAGCTGACTCTTAGAGGCCATCTGGGCCAAGCTTTGCCTGATGTGTGACTCCATCTAGATGTATGAGTCTCTGTTCACTAACAGAGAAACAAAACCCACCCAAGGCAGTCCACACCCCCTTTAGAACAATTATAGTGTATAAACTGGTCTTCACTGTCACACAATTTCTTTTTCATCTTGAAACTCTTTATGCATTAATGAGCACCTGCTGTGAAGTCAGGTACTGGGCAAAGGGGATGCAGTGGAGGGCTGAGGAGCTAGAGGTGTGTCCCCGCAGGGCTTTCTCTAGTTGCGGCGAGCAGGGGCTACCCTTCGGTGCGTTGTGTGGGCTTCTCATTGCGGTGGCTTCTCCTGTTGCGGAGCACGGGCTCTAGGCGCGTGGGCTTCAGTAGTTGTGGCATGCGGGTTCAGCAGTTGTGGCTCGCAGGATCTAGAGCGTAGGCTCAGTAGTTGTGGCGCTCGGGCCCAGCCGCTCCGTGGCATGTGGGATCTTCCCAGAGCAGGGCTTGAACCCATGTCCCCTGCACTGGCAGGCAGACCCCCAACCACTGCGCCACCAGGGAAACCCGAGAAATACGTTTTTTAAAACTGGAGAAAAAGCAATCCATGTTATAAAATGTGAAAAATCTTGGCTGAATTGAGTTCTACTGTTGGGCAGAAGGCAGAACTTGTAAGCCATGAACTTGGACATTTAGCTGAAGGATTTTTCAAGCCAAGTCTGGAAGATACAGCCTGGTCTCTTCTTGGTGCTTATATAAAATGTGAGATGAAAGATAAATTGAGGAAGGAACTGTTGAGCAAAAAGGAACCAGCACTTGATGATTTGAGAGGTTCTTGGCCCATCCAGATGGCAAAGGATGCTAAAATTAGAAAACTAATACAAGTGTGCTCACTTACTGACAATACATCAAACTGCTACTTACAAATTATATACTTTTATGTGTGTCCGTTGTACTTAAAAGTTTTTTTAAGAAGAACACAAGACGAAGTGAGAGAGTGGTAGTGTATATATGGACATATATACACTACCAAACGTAAAATAGATAGCTAGTGGGAAGCAACTGCATAGCACAGGGAGATCAGCTCGGTGCTTTGTGACCACCTCGAGGGGTGGGATAGGGAGGGTGGGAGGGAGGGACACGCAAGAGGGACGAGATATGGGGATATATGTATATGTATAGCTGATTCACTTTGTGAAAACTAACATTGTAAAGCAATTATACTCCAATAAAGATGTTAAAAAAAAAAAAAGAGCAACACAAGCTCATGGTTGAAAAATTAGAAAATAGATAAGCAAATATAAGAAAATAAAAATATTATCCATATTTCCAATACCTAGAAACAACCCATATAACATTTTATTTTATATGCATCTAGATTTTCTTCTACATATTTTTATATTTCTACATACATTTTCACCAAAATAGGACCTTATCACACGTTCTAATCTACTGGCTATTTTTGTCTCAATGTATTTATTGATGGATAACTTTCCAATAAATATACTCCTAGAAGATCATTCTCAAAGATTAAGAAGATGGTAAGTGCTTTACAGGTTTACAAGAATTTCACAGCAGCATATTTTATTTTTAAATTTTATTTGAATGCTTTTTTAAAAAAAATGTTAAGGCATACAAAAGTTTATAAAGTAAAAAAGGAAATGTCCTAGTCCTCAGAGGTAACATTTAAATATTAATTTCTTTGATTACAAGCAAGATTAAATATGTTTTCACATGTATTGAGCATTTCTATTTCTTTACTGTGAATTACCTCTTTATAGCCTTTGCCCCTTTGTTTCTATTCATGTTTATTTTTTTCTTATAGACTTGTAACGATTCCTTACATATTGAAGATATTAATCTCCTGTTTGTCTTATATGTTAAAAATATTTTTCTCAGTTTTACCATTTGCTTTTCATTTTGTTTGTGATAACTTTTATGCATAATTTCACATTTACATAGTTACATATTTCAATTTTTTATGGTTTCTGCCTCGGGATTATGCCTGAAAAGACCTCACACATACCCAGATTATATGAATAGTTAACTAAGATTTCTTCTGGTGCTTTTATGGTATGTTTTATCTTTTTGATTTTTTTTTTTATCTTCCCGACATTTGTTTTAGTCTATGGTGAGAGGGAAAGGATTAACTTCATTTTTAAATAAAAATTATTCTAGCATCATTTATTGGATAACCCATCATTTCACATTATTTTTAAGTGTTGGAGTTTTTTTTTTTTTTCTTTCACATACTCAAAATAGATGTATCCTTGCATTTGGGGCTGTCTATTCTATTCCATTGCTCTATCTATTTGTTACAGGCTCTACATGTTTATTTGAATGCAACTTTATGTTACAATTTATTATCTGTCAGTGTAATGTTCCCCTCCAATTTCTTCTTTTAACTTTATTTTTGCTATTCATATGTCTCTCTTCTTTCAGATAAACTTTAGAAGTTACACAAACAAATCCATTTGCATTTCAATTGCAGCTCTATTAAATGTGTAGATTAATTTTGGGAAGAACTGCTGTCTTCTCCTGAATACAGGGTATTCAGGAAAGAAAGGCTGACTAACGGAGAAACAGTGAGAAACACAGCTCTGTGCTTGAAGAAAAGTATTCATGTAGAAGCTTTCTGTAGAAGCAGAAAGACAGAAGCACTGGTTTTGGTCAGAGTGCACTTAGATTTCTCTTGGAAGCAGTACAAAGCACTTTGAAGGAAAATTAATCTCACAAACACATATGCTCTAATGAAACTGGAGAGAGACAGGATGCCAGAGGCTGACTGGGGGCTCCTGCAATAGTTTGAAGGTGAAAGGAATAGAAAGATTACAGAATCAGGACCTGGTACCTCTTCAGGAGTGAGAAACAAGAGAGAAGAGCCTCTTATGATACTGCTTAGGTATCAGCCTCATCGGACAGGAAGAAGCTGCTGCCAGCAAAAGGATCCAGGAAGTTAGGAAGTAGCTTCCAAAAGGTAAGGGAGATGCTCAGTTCCAGTTTAAACAGGCTGAGATGAAGTGATGGCACGACTTTCAGGTGGAAATGTTCTGAAGGAGGTTGTAGATCTGGAGCTTCCAGAGGATGAGGATTGCAGAAAACAGAGCCTGGTGCACAGGGTAGCCTGATAAACATGTGGCATAGCACTGATTAAGTGGTAGATGCGACAGGACGTGAGAGCTGAAAATCACGTTGTGAAAGAGCAAAGATTCAAGAAGCGTCCCTAAACTTTGTTGAATACTGCATTTACAGGACAGAAAGAAAACTATAGTCAGAAGAGTGAGCAGTTAAGAACAAACCAACTGGGACTTCCCTGGTGGCACAGTGGTTAAGAATCCGCCTGCCAATGCAGGGGACACAGGTTCGAGCCGTGGTCCAGGAAGATCCCACATGCCGCGGAGCAGCTAAGCCCATGCACCACAGCTACTGAGCCTATGCTTTAGAGCCCGCGATTCACAACTACTGAGCCCAAGTGCCACAGCTACTGAAGGCCATGCACCTAGAGCCCGAGCTCCGCAACAAGAGAAGCCACCGCAACGAGAAGCCCGCACAACGCACCGAAGCGTAGCCCCCGCTCACCGCAACTAGAGAAAGCCCACACACAGCAACGAAGACCCAACGCAGACAAAAGAAAAAAAGAACCAAACCAACCTACCAACCAATAAATGGGCAGAATGGTTGTGATTTTGAGCAAACATTGCTGAGCATCACAGATCTTTAATGATGATTCAAGGTGAACACAAGTGCACACCCCCAAGATAATGCAGTGGTATGTTTAGAGACCCATAAAACATTTTAAAATATCTTCTTATTTGATCCTTGTAACAATTCTGATGTTGGGAAATGCCAGGAGGCTCCCACCAGCAAGGAGTGGCTCTAATTCAGCTAAAATTTGCCCAGTCCAGTTGGGCCATGTCACTTGTGTTTAAGGATGTGGCTTCAATCATATACAGTCAGCAAGAGAAAAAGTAAAGTCATGTTCTCACAGGGAGGAAAAGGCTAGATATGTGAAGTGCTCACTGGAGTTTGTAGGGAATCCATTGCCTTGTGGTTTAACATCGTTGTAACAGGCTGTATGCGCACAGTTATATACACAGAACATGGTGAGAAATTTAAGAAATTTTCAAGGGTAGTTTTGAATCCATGTGATTTTCACCCTAGGCAATGACTTTCAGATTCTAATCTTTTCATGAGATATGACTTTAACTTGGTCCTTTCACATAGTTTTTATCATGTCACTTTTTTATACTCAAGTTGCCATGAGCCCATTATCTAAGCTAAACCCAGAGAGATTTCTGGGTTGAAATCTCACACAGATCACATAAATGGAAATGGTACTGCTGGGACTCACATTCAGGTCTGTTACCCACAGACCTTTCCATCACTACTAGAGGGAGAATAAATACAGCGGCTAAAATAATGGACTCTGGAGTCAGACTCTCTGTGTTCACATTTTAGCTCCATCACTTTCCATCCGTGTGAGCTTGGGCACGATACTTCATCTCTCTGAGCTTCAGTGGTTCCATCTGTGAAATAGGGTGAACAATAACCTATCCCATGAGATTGTATTGAGGTAATTGTCAAATGAGTTTGATATACGTGAAAAGTTCTCTGGCCTCTTATAGGTCCTCATTAAATAAATATTAGCTGTTAATTTTCATTAGTACTCCATATCCTTTTCCAGCTGGTTAAGTGGTTAGATAATTAATAAACATATACAGTTAGTAAGTGGATGAACTTATAGTTCTCTTGACTAATTCAATATTTTTTTCTACTATTTTACACTTGCTCAAACAGGTATACTCAAAGGAATGAGCTGTGTCCAATTTGGATAACAGTGTTATTTGGCAAAGAACAAGGACTGCCTAATTCAATTTAATTTATTTTACTTTCATTTTGTAGGGCATATTAGATATATTTATACACACACAAATACTTATCTTGTGTATGACTGACATGTTGACATGTTATTGATCATACCACTAAAGACGGTTCTAGTGTCCCTCGGAAGAGTGAAGAGCCTCTGCAACCAATCAGTGACACAGGTCCCCTTGCACTAAGGGACCCTGTCACCACAACTTCCAAGCCTGAAGAATGAAACCCATAATGAGTACCATTTTGGGGGAGCCTGTGGTACGTTGTACTACGCCAACCTCTTTACAGATATTATGTCTAAAATAATGATTTATGTCTCATCATTCCTGTATTATAGAGGGGAAAACTGGGGCTTAGGGAGGTTATATAACTTATCTAAGGCCAACTTACTAGTATGAGATGAAATAAGATTTCAAGTCTAGGTCTAACCCCAAACCTCTTATTCTCCCCTATCTCAATCATGCTGCTCCAACTGATGCTAACAGGAATTAAAGAAGAAATTAACTACCTGAGATTTATAGATGATGAACCACTATAAAAGTCACTGTTGTGAACTTGAAAAGGGAAAAAGCCAGCCAGTTGAACATTGGTTAAGGGAATGCTTTTATAATGAAGACATTTCCCCCCTTATTTTTCATGTTGTCCAAAAACAAGAGAACAAAGGGTCAGTCCAAGTTCATGGCAGGTAAATTTAGAAAAAAAAAGAAAGAAAATACGTTTTGCCCCCTAGCATGAAGCCCCTCTATGGACTTCCATATTTGCAGAGTCAAATTTCAGAGCTGTAGTTTTTAAAAACATTTGTGTTGATTTAATGCCCCATAACAATGCTGGCTGTTGACTGGGCGAAGATTAGAGTAACCAAATCACACACTTCAGGGCTTCAACTGATTTCTGCAGAAGCCAAAGAAGCAGTTTTCTTCTCTCCTACTTTTGCCGTCTGCTGCAGACCCAAGGATCCAGGGGTCCTCTCACTGTCTTCTGGAGTTCCAGGCTCCCAGCATGACCAATATATATCTGACAACCCATCTAACTGAGGCAGAAAGTCTCAGTCTCCACAGAGGTAGCTAATCCAGTCATTGAAGGGTTACCCAGTCCAAATCCCCATCCACAAAATGGAAACAGAGCAGGGTCTTTGTTTATTGATTTGCCTAGGATCCTCTGACTGGCAAAGGAAGAAAAAAATAACCCAGCACAAAATAAATGTTCGATTTCTTTTATGTAAACAAGATTGAAACCAACTTGGCTGTACAAAGCAATTCTTTGCATGTAAAGCAAAAAATAGCTCCCCTGAGGAGGAAGGAACCCAAGGCCCACTCAACTGCCCCTCCCCTCCACCCTTCCCCGAGCCATTTTCAGTAACCACTGCCTTTCTGCCAATGAACGTCTATTCAGGGTCCCTGTGCGGGAGACACTGCAGGCAATGAGCTCACCCACACCCCACCACGCCATCCAAAATGTTTTCTGATCGCGATAAAGGCTATGGACTCTATGCTGAAAGTCAGTATTATTGCAAATAATCTCTGTAAAAAGGAAAAACTTTTATCCAAAAATCTCAGTCTCCTGTCCCTTTCTGTGGGGCTCCGACCAGTCCCAAACTGCTTTTATGTGGGTTTAGAAGTGGACAAAAGGGAGACCTACAAAAAAAAAATCCAAATTCTGTTTTGTCAAATACCCAGATGACGGATGGCAGTGTAGAGGCAAATCCCTTAAAGAAGGGTCCCAAAAACTCGGTTCACCTTACGGGACCAAGGAAGTGAATCCTAAATCCGTGTTCGATCTTTATTCATGTCAAACTCTTAGTGACTTAAGCAAAACATCTGCCAACTTGGATCACATGACTCAGCTTCATTAGCCAGTATGTCTATGGACAGGAACATTTTATGGAAAACAAGAATCTAGCTGAACCTTCACCCAAAACTCAACACCAACACAAATAAAGACACTCAGATTTCAGAAGACCTGATTTACCGTGGAAAAAAAGGGCTGCTTTCATTTTCATATAGGTCCTATTTTCTTAGTGAATTCGAAATGAAGCCTGGATACATCCCTCTGGAAAACCTAGACCCCTTACAGCCCAGAGACACCAAGCCAATTGGCATCAGGCATTTGGGGGAGAGAGTACTTGTGATGATTCTAAAGCTCCAAGTGTTAGGGAGGTATTTGGACTCATAAAGTTCCCACATTTATTGGGGTACTCAGTGAATGCAAAGATAGAAAAATGGACCTTACACCTGACTCACTGATACTTCTCTGACTGAGAACCCAAACCTTAGGGGAGAGGCTCTGAGAGCATAAGGATATCCACTGATTAATGATGTAGGTATAAGAATGCTTTTCCTGGATTTACTCAACAAACCCATGAAAAGTCCTCCACCAGAACACTTGGAGTACTCCTAAGAACCAAGGTGGTGTCGATACCATCCTTCCTTCCTGATCGCTCATGGTTCCATCACTTGGTAGGGAATGTTCCTGGAACTGAGTGGCTTGGTTATAGAGGATGGGAGGGGACAAAGGCACTCCTCTCCTACCTAATCCTGCCCTTTCCCAACCATCCCGGTGATCAGGAAAAGCGCTTGGGTGTAGAAAGCGTTAGGTGTAAGGAACAGATAAGCAAGCCTTACACGTTCACATGAAAATTCCTGGTACCCTGCCCATACAGCTCCCCCAGGCTTGAGGGAACTTGTGGCAACTCAACTTTTCTATCTAGCAATGAGATTAACCTCATAAAATGAGCAAGAAGAGCTATCAACAGAAACATGTATTACTTACTCACTTGTTCACACAGGGATATATTTATAGCCTGCCTCATTCCACAAAGGATTTGAGGTGGAATGACTTCATTCTCAAAGGCCCAGATAAAGCTCTTTCTAATGGTTATCATCTTGACTCAAAAGAGAATTCAGAAAACATGGGACAAAATCGAGGAAGCAATCGCCACCAACATGTCAACAGACCCCACCTAGGTGCCAGTCTCCAGGTAGAAAATGCTCTGATAGTTAAGAGTATTCTATTCCGGGAATTTTTGCAGTGGTACAAACTGTATCAGACTGATACTTCTTTCCATTCACCGTAATGTCTGCCTTAACCACTGGCAGCAAACTACCTGCAAGGCCAATTCATTCAAAGTTTACCAAAAGGAAATGAGCTATGGTACTAAAGTCATGGGAGGAGGGAATTATTATCAAGGGACACATGACATCCATCTATTTCCTACCAGAAATCTAATCTCTAAGGCAATTCTTAGGAGAGAGGTCAATTCAAATTAGAAAGAAGTCTAAATTTTAGACTTTTGGAAAAATAAGACTTTATTTTTTAGAGCAGTTTTAGGTTCACAGCAAAACTGAGCAGAAATACAGAGAGTTCCCATATACTCCTTACCTCCACACAGGCACAGCTGCTCTATTATCAACATCCCCACCAGTGTGGTACATTTGTTCAGTTGATGAACGTATATTCACACATTATAATCACCCAGAGTCCACAGCTTACATTAGGGTTCACTCTTGGTGTACCTTCTATGGGTTTTGACAAATGTATAATGACACACATTCACCATTACAGTATCAGGCAGAATAATTTCACTGCTCTAAAAATTCTCTGTGCTCCAACTATTCATTCCTTCCTCTCCACTAGCCCATGGCAACCACCGATCTTTTTACTGTCTCCATAGTTTTGCCTTTTCCAGAATGCCATATATTGAAATCATACAATATGTAGCAAATATGTAGCCTTTTCTGATTGGCTTTTTTCACTTAATAATATGTGTTTAAGGTTCCTCCATTTCTTTTCATGGCTCCTTAGCTCATTTCTTTTTAGCACTGAATAATATTCTATTATGTGAATGCACCACTATTTATTTATACATGCACCTACTAAAAGACATCTTGGTTGCTTGCAAGTTCTGGTGATTATGAATAAAGCTGTTATAAACATCCATATGCAGGTGTTTGCGTGGACATACATTTTCAGTTCATTTGGGTAAATGCCAAGGCATGCAAGTGCTGGATTGTACGGTTAAGAGTATGTTTAGTTTTGTAAAAAATGTCAAACTGTCTTCCAAAGTGCCTGTACTGTTCTGCATTCCCACCAGCAATGAATGAGAGTTCCTGTTGCTCCACATCCTCACCAGCATTTGGTATTGTCAGTGCTTTGGATTTTGGTCATTCTAATAGGTGCGTAGTGGTATCTCACTGTTGTTTTCACACTTTTTTTAGTATGCAATACATTTTTTCATTTCAAAGCCAACCACTTATACGAACTCAATTAACCACGGAAAGTTGATATTAGTGAAAGTGGATACCCTCTATGCCCAGGAACAGTGCTAGACATTCCTTATTCTTATGTCACAGACAAGAAGACAGAAGTTCAGAGATGTTGGTTAATTTCCCAGGTCACGCAGGAAAAGAGGTGAGGCCTGAATTTGTACCTACATCTAGCTTTCTCTAAAGTCCTTCCCACGCTATACCACACCAGTCAAAGCAGAAGGGAAAGCAAACTCATTTATGGAGTGCCCACATGGGGCATGCCAGGCCTTATGCATTCACAACCTTAACTACATTCTCTCATTTAATCCTCACAATAAAGCTAAAAATGGCATTACTGTGCTCATCTACAGTGGATAAAGAAGGTGAAACTCAGAAAAGTCAGATTCTTCCTGGGCTAGGCATTAACCATTTGGTTGTTAGACTACGCGGGAGGATAAAAGGTGGGGTTGCGTGGAAGGGACTGGGGTGCTGGGATGGTGGGAAGGAGGCCCTCAGTGGGGGACTCTTAGAAGAGACAATTTATCAATTAGTCTGGAAGGATTTCAATATATCAATCTGTATAACCACATTAGCCAATGCAACTCTGAAAGGGCTTAAGAGGATTTGCTGATGGGTTGGACATGGCGAGGTGTGGACAGGAAAGAGAAGAAGGATATGGGTCATAGATGTTTGCTTCTGCAGTTGGGTAGTGATGCCATTTCATGAGACAGGAAAGACTGCAGAAGAAGCAATTTGAGGGAGGAAATCAGAGTTCCAGGGAGATGCAGTCCCCCTGGAGGGGAGGGTACCAGTTTTCCTCAGGTTTCAGAACTAAGTCAGGGATACAACACTGCAAAGAAGAATAAGGCATCACTCCTGGTCTCACAGCTCCAACACGACAGACACTCACACCTCCCAGCAGCTACGATACAAGAGAGAACATGAGAGGTGGGGAGGGGTAGAATTTGAAAGCTGTACTAAATCTTAGCTTTCTATATACTTATTGACCAAATCAAGGCTGTACCATAAACCTTAAGATTGAAATCCCAGCCTCAAATCTAGACTCCAGTTATAGTAGGAGAAAGAATACAGAAAAAGCCCCAGAGAGGCTAGGGAAAGACAGCCTACCACACACGAGCATCTGGTTTGCTTGCTATGACTTCAAATGGCATGAGAGTCATTTATCATCAGCTATCTGCTCCAGGAGCTTTTCTTAGTTTATGTGGTAGGAAGGGAAGCAACGTGGTCTAGTGTTTTGTGTCCTACGTTTCTGGCTCTGCTGCAAACTTGATGAGTGGCCTTGGGTAAGGTATGGAATGACACTAAAATGTGAATCTATGAGTGTCTGCCTTTTTAGAGGAGTATGAAAAATAGTAAGAACATGCCACAGCACTCTGCAAGATTCCAACAGTCCCAAACAGCAGTACAGGAGGTCATACGGAACCTGGATGCCACACAGGAGAAGGGAGTCAACCCCTCATTAAGGAATCACCTTAAAATCCCCTAGGGCATGTTCTGAAGAACCACTGAGGCACCCTATAGAGGGCTATGCACTCAGTCCCTAAACGAGCCCAGAAAGTTTTCCCACAGCAGCCGTGGTGGGAAAAGAGGTTTGCCAATTATTGACTGTGTAGGAAAGGCAGGTTTTGCAGAGAATTTAGAGTTAATGACTTAATCTAGGGCAAGGAATAGCTACGGAGATACCTAGTAGAGAGCGAATTTTAATGATAACCTGACTCTCCCGGGTGGCTTGTGTGGAGAAAGAGGCTCTGTCCTCTAATTCTCCTTACAACCCCCAGGCAGGGAGACACTGTACCCCTACTTCGTACACATGGAGCATGGAGCTCAGGAACTTGCCTGAGGTCAAACACAAGCAGAAGAGCCAAGACTCGAAGGCCAAGCTGTCCAACCCCCGGGTCCGGGCACATTCCTCCTGGCCCACATTGCCCAAGGCAAGGAACTTTTGCAAAATGAGTTTTCCTCAAGGATCAAATTCACTTGCCCTCCGAGGACCTTTGCTGTGAAGGGAAAGCTGTCTTAGGTGATCTCTGAGGACCCTGTGAACTCTAGCACTACCAGAGGCTTTAGTGTGATTTTTTAAGCCAAGATGAGGCTGGTTTCACAAAACAGCTTAGAGGAGAAAACTGCCTTTATAAGCTCCACCTTGGACATAACTGAATTAACTGCCTTGATTTTCCATCTCAAAAAATAGATCTGTACCAAGCTCACCACTTGCTGCTCTCCAAATATATCCCATGTTCCTGAGAGATACATTTATAACTAAGCAAAAAATGAAAGCTGATGACAATGCTGTGAGAAAAAGCAGAGAATAAAACTATTTTGCCAAATTTAACAAGGTTATCACTCCTCTTTGAAAATATTCTTTTAAAAATGCTGGTCACCATGTACTAAGGAAAATGCAATACAAGGCGAGGGATAAGAGAATGGGTTGGGCACCTCACAATCTGTCATCTTCCCTCCTTTGAAGTGTGAGAGCTAAAGTCTCACTAGGCACCCCCCAAAGCAGGGTGGTGCCAGGAGTATTAGTGGTAAAAATCAGTTGAAGCACCATTTAATCGCGCCAGGCAGCATGCTCAACTTTAAGAAGAATGATGGCTAAGATTTAGGCCTTGCCCTAGGAGCTCGTGTTCTTTTCTGTTCTTGTCTGATGACTCTGTTTCCATCATAACACACATGACTGATGACTTTCATATCACTGACACACTAAGATAAATGATCACAATGCTCAGTTATACCTATTCAAATTCTGGAGCTGGACCTTCACCACCTCCTGTCTCCCTCCCTCCCTCCGTCTCTCTCTCTCTCTCTCTCTCATATCTAATATTGAAATAAGAAAACAAAGCCAGCGTATCTAACTCTCAGTAAGTGACCTAGCAATGATGATCTTGGCTTTCTTTAACTCATAATAAAGATGGACATGTTTGCAAATGTTTGTACTTTATTATTAGATATGAGTGACTTGCAAGCACCCGCTAGGGTATTGCTGCAGAAGTACACTGAACACAACGTGAGGCTGAGAATGACTCACAACGTGAATCATGTGGAACTGAGGCTCAGGTTCAGGTTGCTGCATCCTGCTGTGCAGGTTATACACTGCACGACTCCAGAGGGCGCCAGGAACACAGTCGGTAATATGAATGATGGCCACCCTCCACCCCCCACCCCGACCCCCGAGGTGTATAATGAGATGAGCATGCCCAGATTGCACTTTGGAATCAGTGTGGAACCTCCTACATACCCACTTTGATCAGGTTAAACTTCCACCTCACAACCTTCCCTCTGGCCAAACTAGACAGACTGTTTTCTACAGGAGTCCCTTAACCTGACTTCTGACTTTGTGGTGAAGAAGAGAAAAACAGGAATGCTGGTTTGCACTCTAATCAGCCTTTAGGAAGACTTGGCTTCTTCTGAACCTGGGCTCTTTCATATAGAGGATAATCCATCTCTAAGGAAAGGAGAACTAAATGTGACAAGGCGTGTCTCTACCTCCTTGCTTTCTGTTGCCAAAAGAAAACTATTCTCAATACTAGGACCAATCACATGGAAATGACCCAATGGTAGCATGCTTGCAGAATGCCTAGCGGATGCTGGAGCCATGGGAGCAGCTCTGAGGTGGGGGCAGTGTCAGAGGCCCATCCTAAGGATGGGAAGTAGCCCCACCTCTGCCCCAGTGACGGTGGGTGATCTGGGCAATAGTAGCTCCAAGAGTCTGAGAGCAATTCAGGACGTCTTGACTTTGTCAGGAGCTCTCGTGTTCATTAAACCTCTTTTAAAGACACTGTGTTAAGAGAGTTTATGTGTGGGGTACATTGGGCTGTCCTATAAGAGGGCCTCCCTCTCCCCCCATAAATGAGCCCAGATGTTTTGGCTCTCTTCCCTAATATATCATCATCAGTTTCCATTAGGAAAAAGGCTCTTCCATTAGGAAATAAGTGCTCCATGGGAATTCCTGGGTGGTCCAGTGGTTAGCACTCTGCGCTTCCACTGCAGGGGGCACGGGTTCAATCCCTGGTCCAGGAACTAAGATCCTGCAAGCCACGTGGCATGGGGGGGAAAAAAAAAGAAGTGCTCCTCATTCCCCAAGAAAACTTCCCAGTCGTCGTGGCTGCTTCCATTTCCCCCCACAAGCTGCTCCAAAGTTATTTCAAGATGGCAGCAGCAGAAAGATGGATTGGCTCTGTCAACAGGGAGTCCTAAAGTCCTGCCATTCACTGAGCAGAGAAACGTGTGCCTGCCATGGGCGGCTGATAAGGGAAGTGGACACAGGATAAACTTCAGCCCAGCCAGCTGACAAAGCTCAAATGCAGCCTTTGAAGAAACAGCAACTACTGGGCCTCTGCTTTGTGAAGCAAAGACTGTGGGCTTTGTTCAATTCCCAGGCTATTAACGTCAGCAGGAGGCTTGCAATTCTGAACTGTTGCCGCCTGCTACAGAGACAACAGGACCTAAAAGTGTATCTTATAAGACAGTTTCCTTGTAGGGAACCTAAAGCACAAACTGTCACAAGAATGTTCTTTCACCTCCTGCCCCAGCTCTCTGCCCCTTGTCCCTACCGCCTAAACCTCTCCATTCTGATTCATTCTCAGGAGCAGAAAACCATTTGTAAGTAATGGACTTCCCAATGCACATTTCCAAACTGGATAACCACTAAACTTACTGGAGGGTTTCATATGTGCTTAATAAGAACAGTACAAGTTTTACATGCATTATCTCATTTCACAGCACTCCAGTGTAATAAGCACAACATTTTATAGATGACGAAATTGAGGTGCAATGAGGTGAAGACCACACAGCTAGTAGGTGGTAGCTCTGGGATCTGACCTCCAGCCAGATAGGGCTGGTTCCAGGGCAGAATCCTCTTTTATTCAGGATTTATCCTCTCTCTGGCCCCTTCTTAGTCTATGGAGAGAGGTCATATTGAGAGAAATTTCAGACTTGCGAAGGGTTGGGAACATTTTCCCAGATTACAGGTTTGGAGAAGCACAAGCTGGACGTGCGCCAATGCAATAAAATAATAACCATGACTCCTTCCCAAAGTCCCTCGTGTCTGAGCTTGTCCCCTTTCAAACACTGTCCACTTTGCTTGTTCCTATCTTATCGTGGTTAATCGAGCCATATTTTAGTTTTCTCTGGCTCCTGTAAAGATCCCCTGAAGCCTTCCCCAGCCAGATAAGCCTCCCAGGGTTCTTTCTCCTCACCATTAGTCAGAATTTCCTAATGTTGAGCCTCTGCCCAGAAGACAGAGGAAGCAGCTCCAAATGCAAGTGATTAGCTTATGTGTGGGGCTTTGACGCAGAGTTTTGCTCACTTACAAAGGCAAACACACAGCTGGTTCAAGGGTAGCTCCTCGTCACTTTCCATCACTGAAAAACAATGTACGTCTCAGTAACTCCTTCCAAACAGCTAGTCCCTTAACTTCTGTGGGGATAACTAGGCAGATATCTGAAGACCGTTACGGGGTCTCCACGCATCTGGGCCAATCTAGGAGCTCACCTAATCAAGGCAATGTGCACATTGCTGAGTGCTGTTTTCTAAAAAGCTCTGATGGTCCATTAGGACAAATCATCCAACCGCACAGAGATTTACAAATGAGACACGTATTCCTGTGCCTTTTCTTTAACAAACATTCCTCTCATTGCAATGCAAGATCCAGAGCCAGAATACTAAACTGCACTGAAAACTTAATGAAAACTGTTATCAAAGAGAACAGTTTTTTTAAAAAATAAATTTATTTATTTGTTTTTATGTTTGGCTGTGTTGGGTCTTCGTTGCTGTGTGCAGGCTTTCTCTAGTTGCGGCCAGTGGGGGCTACTCTTCATTGCGGTGTGCGGGCTTCTCATTGCGGTGGCTTCTCTTGTTGCGGAACATGGGCTCTAGGTGCGTGGGCTTCAGTAGTTGTGGCATGTGGGTTCAGCAGTTGTGGCTCGCGGGCTCTAGAGCACAGGCTCAGTAGTTGTAGCACACGGGCTTAGTTGCTCCACGGCATGTGGGATCTTCCCAGGCCAGGGATTAAACCCGTGTCCCCTGCCTTGTCAGGCAGATTCTTAACCACTGCGCCACCAGGGAAGTCCAAGAGAACAGTTTCGAATTGGATTTAAGTACATTTCTCAAGTGGCCATTATTTTTATTTTTATTTTTTTTGCGGTACGTGGGCCTCTCACTGTTGTGGCCTCTCCCGTTGCGGAGCACAGGCTCTGGATGCACAGGCTCAGCAGCCATGGCCCACGGGCCCAGCCGCTCCGTGGCATGTGGGATCTTCCCACTGTGCCACCAGGGAAGCCTCCGGCCATTATTTTTTAAGGGGCATAGAAACACTGTTTTTTTATTAATACTTTTCTGTTGATATCCCTGGGATTTAAATGCCTTACTTATGTATGCATTCAATCAACAAACATTTCACTGAACACCTACCGTGCACTTGCAAGACAACAGGGATGCCAAGATAATTGACTGAAGCCTCTTGAGGAGTTCACTGCGCCATGGGGATGACACATGTTGTATCAGGAAGGATTAGTTAGGTGATGCTACAGTAACAAACAGCCCTAACATCTCATTGCCCCAAATTAGCAAAAGTTCTTGCTCATGTTTCATGTGCATTGTGGGTCAGGAGTCTGGGTTGATGGAGCAGTCACCATCTCTAACATTGCCAGTCACCACACTAGAAAAAAAGATATGTCTGAAGATTCTTGCACCGGCAATTAAATGTTCCAATCTAGAAATGACACTCATCCCTTCCACTCCCAATTCATTATCCGGAACTAGTCATTGATCCCACCCAATCACAAAGAAACCAGAAAGGGCCATTCTACCTTACTACTAGATTGGGGAAGATCCAGCAACACATGAAGGGTAGCCCTAATGAATCCCGCACACACACTGGTAGGTAATTGTGATACAACATGAAAAGTGCTATTATAGAGAAATGGAAAAAAAGAGGGAGCAATCGCTAAGAAACTTCTTGGAGTAATTACAAAAGATGCCCATAGGAGGGGACATTTGAGTTTAGTCTTGGAGGATAAAAAGGCATTTTTGTGGGGGCAAAGTATGAGCATTCTAGGAGAAAGTGCATTGCAAAGGCAGGAAATGTGAAAACACCTTCCATTTGAAGACAGTGGAAGGAAACTCAGTGTGGCTGAGGCACCAAATCTGGGAGGCATAGAGAGAAGAGGGGCCAACTGTGAAGGACATTTGCCTATCTTGGGAGTTTGCTTTCACCCTGCAGACAACAGGAGATAACAGGGATTGTTCTATAGAGGAGAGTCTGACAGTGGCGTGTCAGGAGTATGTTTGCTTGTTTTTAGGAAGATAACACAGAGGAAGCATGGACAAGGACCTGGAATGGAGAGGGAAGCCGGTTAGGGAGCTGCGTCTGTCATCCCAGTGACAGACAGTGAGCCTGGCCTCAGGCACTGCCAGTGGAGTCTGAAATTTGAGGCATTTCTGAGGAAGAGCTGATAAACCCTAATGTTTTATCATTAAGAAACATTAACATTTTAAGTTAATGGGGGCTGATGACAAGGGAAACCTTCAAGACCACTTCAAGGCTGCCAGTTTAAGATGTGAGGTAAATGCTACACCATTCACCAAGACAGGATTACAGCCGTAAGATAGAGTCGAGGCAGGAAGATTTGGACATGTTGAATGTGAGGTGCCTGTGGAGATTCAGATGGAGATGTCCCTGGGAATATAGGGTCCCGGAGTCTGAAATCGTTAGGTGATATGAATTTGGGATCAATGTAATTTACGACTAATGCATAGAGCTGGCAACTGAGCCCTGTTAATATACACAACGCCTCATAGAGAAAACTGAAGGGATAAGCGCAAATATATGGAAACATTCTGAAGTAAACCTTGTTAGCCACCACATTAAAACACACACACACACGTGTGTGTGTGTGTGTGTGTGTGTGTGTGTGTGTACACACATGTATCTGTATAGTGAAATCTCAGGGGAAAAGAATTTGGAAATATATCATCCATCCAAATGCCCGGAGAAAAATTTCAGTTAATATCTACCCCCATCGAAGCACAAAGCTCTTGCCTGTGGAAATGTTGACAATTTAGAACAAAGAGATGTATATATTTCAGTCAGAACTGATTGGATGTTTAACCTGGAAAGAATTTTGAAACTGAACTTTTAATGACAATTATAAGTAATCAATGCTGTTTTTCAAAGTGACTAATCAAGTTTTCAGGGTCTCTGCAAATTTGGGTGGCCATCCATAGGAATTTTCATTAAACTGGGGTTTTTTTCCTTCTAACTTTTAATTAAATTGGCCAAAGTCAGCAATCAAGGTTTCCATGTTACTATGTAATGTATAAGGTAGCGAGTACACTGGGCTCCCACCAGCTCCAAAAAAGATCATTTAGAAGGCTGGAGGGAGAAATCTGAACTCTCATTGTCAACGTTCCAAGAGATAAACAGAGCATTATAAGTCGTTCTGAGGCAACGAGATCAGGGTTTTTAAATAAATCATATTAATATGTGAAAAAGACAAGCATTATTCTCTTCCTTCGAAATTTAATAGAGCTTTTGTTTTTGCCAAGTAGGAAGGTGACTGTTGGGCTGTGTGGCTGGGGACACATTGAGGACGTTATGGTCTTGCCTGTCACATGCACTGCAGGGTCACACCACGTTCTAAGTAGGTAACCTTGACCCCCAGGGTTAGTTCACTTCTGGCAGGAAGCTCAGGCGGTTTCTGGTGACAAGCTACATCCTATGTCAAGGAAAAAACATCTCTTCTGGGGTGCGGACCACTCAGGAATCGGTAACAAGCCACACATTTCCAGAAAATGAGAGTAAAGAACAGACGGGTTAGATTCTGCAGGGCTGTTTTTAAGTTGGATTTTTTTTCTAAGGCCAGGTGACTGAGAGAGGTTCAAGCTTCTATCCTCCACATGCAGCCCAACACAAAGATAGTTGAGTCTGTCTTTTTGCGTTTTAAAAACTAAACATATTTTTCCCCTTCTGTACTAATCTATGTTCTGAAAAGCAGTGGCTTTTAAGTGCTTAGGCCCTCACATTAAGAAATGCACACAAATATCACTGAAACAAAAGATTCACAAAACAACATTTGCCTTTAAATGTGTGACGCAGCCTGATTTTCCCCAGTCTGTTTTATTTCTCTAAAAGATCTCTGCTTGTGTCCTAAATGATTCATGACCCACTAAGTGATTTTGACCCACATTTTGAGAAATACTGCTGTGGAACATCCCTTCCAAAATATACATTTAAATCTACCTTGAAAAAAAGCAAATAGCATTGGTAATGAATGTTGCTCTCAGCAGGTATATGGAAGTACTGAGTCTGTGAGGTAATCTATTCAGGGCTGACTGTCTCCCATTTCAGAGCAATGCTGATCAGATTCCAGTGGGCCTCAACTCTGTGGAACCATCTACAGTACAGCTTTTGACCCAACTTTCATCACCAGCATATTTACCACGTTTGGTTTTTACCTTCTCAAAGCACCACTTTTTTCTGACTTAACTTTCAGCTAAGAGGCATTTGACTTTGCTGATCCTAGACCGGCACCACCCACTAGAACTTTTTACGTCAGTGGAAAAGTTCTATACCTCCCCTGAACAATATGGTGGCTACTTGCAACAAATGGATAGTGAGCACTGAAATGTGACTAGTGCAACTGAGGAACTGAATTTTAAATTTTATTTAATTTCAATTATTTAAACATAAATAGCCACATGTAGTTAGTAATTACCATATTAAATAGTGGTGACTCTAGATAAACTCTCAAAATATGTTTCCATTTCTTCATTATATACCTTCCCTTCTTATTGCTTATGGTTAATTGCTTTGCATCACATTGACAGTATATTCTTTACACACAGTCTGGCTCATTCTTGGTCCTTTAAAGTCATGTTTGTGGACAAACGATTTGATCCACACGTACAACACTCTCCATTTTCCATTTTTAAAACGCATTTTTCTTTTATTTTTGTCATAGCCTCATCTTCCTAGAATTTTCAACATCCTATCCATTTTTGAAAGCTTAAAAAAAAACAAAACAGGGGCTTCCCTGGTGGCACAGTGGTTAAGAGTCTGCCTGCTAATGCAGGGGACACGGGTTGGAGCCCTGGTCCGGGAAGATCCCGCATGCCGCGGAGCAGCTGAGCCCATGTGCCACAACTACTGAGCCCACGCACCACAACTACTGAAGCCCGTGCACCCAGAGCCCATGCTCCACAACAATAGAAGCCACTACAATGAGAAGCCCGTGCACCACAACAAAGAGTAGCCCCCGCTCGCCGCAACTAGAGAAAGCCCACGCGCAGCGATGAAGACCCAATGAAGCCAAAAATAAATTAAATAAAATATATAAATTTCAAAAAAAACCCCCAGAAACCTAAAAACTAATCACAGACTCAGTAGGCGTGCTATGGACTGGTGAACAAGATGTGGTTGAGGCTGAATAACCAATCCCAAATGCCATTTGGTGGTGGTGAGCAGAGTGAACTTGCTTTAGCTCTGGACTGTACCTTTTTTTGCATCTATTCTTGGGAAATGTGTATATTTCGTATCTGAAATTGCAGAGTACATAAGTAGAGATTACTATTTGAATGGAGTAATATGTTGGGGCATAAAAAAGGAAAGACACTTTCTGCCTTCTGGGGAGCTTTTGACTGAGGGAGGTAGACCAACATAGGTAGATATAACTTCACCATGAGGCGGACTCTTTATGAGATGATGCTGTGAGGCAGGTGTAACATTTAAGAGAGTGTTAGAGACGAAAGAGTTCTGAGTTGGGAATGGAGGTATGGAGGGTTTCATAGAAAAGATGCCTTGGAGGCTGTGTCTTATGGATTTTGGTGCTTAAAAGGGTTTCGGGGCAGGGAAGAGCATTCCATGCTGGAAAACAGAGTGAAGGGAGAATTACAGAGCTTGAGTGTGTGGCATGTTTGAAGAAAGCTAACTTACCTAGAGTCTCAAAGTCTGATGTGTCTAATCAGGTCTGTATTTTAAGAAGATGCATCTGTCAATAAATATTTACTTTGGACAGCAAGATAAAAATAATTGGTTAGAGGAAAATAATATTGGAGCAGGGAGATCCGCTCCTGGAGTGATGAGATAATCCAGGTGGGAGGTAACAATCCTCTAAACAAGAAGGTGGCAAACTCTGTCCCACGGGCTAAATCAGATCAGAAGTCTGTTTTTGTAAATAAAGTTTTATTGGAACACAGTCATGCCTACCTTCTCATTCATTCACCTATTGTCAATGGCTGCTTTCATGCTACAAGGGCAGAGTTGAATAGTTGTAACAAAGCTAGTGTGACTCAGAAAGCCTAAAATATTTACTATCTGGTCCCTTCAAGAAAAAGTTTGCCAGCCTGTGATCTAAACTGGAGTGGTGAGAACAGAAAGGGTGGCATCCACATCAGGGAAATGATGGTGGTGAAATTCACAGGATTCAGAGATACATGGCACACTGGGACTGATTCGCAAGGGAAGTTTAATTCAAGGTGTCTTTAGGGTCTCTACCCTGGGAGACATGAAAGAAAGCAAGTTCATTAACTGAGACGGGGATGAGAAGAAGGTAGTCTAGGAAAAGAGAAAAGGAGTTCCAAGTTAGATGTGTTGTGTTTGAAGTCCCGGTGGCTCCCCCCACCCCTGTGAAGATGAATGTATGCATCTTTGGAGCCAAGGAGAGAGGCCATATGTGGCTGAAGATGTAGACTGGGAAGCTACATGTCTAAAGTCAAGAGGTGATAAGAAGATGGCCCAAAGAGAAAGGAAAGGAAAGAACAGGAACAGGCTGAAATCCCCGGGGAACATTTCTATTTAAGCAGCAGACAGAGAAAAGAGAACCAGTAAAGAATTCAACAGAGGGCTTCCCTGGTGGTGCAGTGGTTGAGAGTCCGCCTGCCGATATAGGGGACACGGGTCCGTGCCCCGGTCCAGGAAGATCCCACATGCCGTGGAGCGGCTAGGCCCGTGAGCCATGGCTGCTGAGCCTGCACATCCAGAGCCTGTGCTCCGCAACAGGAGAGGCCACAACAGTGAGGCCCGCGTACCTCAAAAAAAAAAAAAAAAGAATTCAACAGAAAGGTAGGAGGAATACCAAGGCATTATGGAACTAACAGGAGGCAAAAACATACGGGAGAGAGGGTGGCTGACAGAGTCAAAAGTTGTCCTAAGGGTGATAGAATGAGGATGTTTTAGGGGAGGTGACCAAACACATTAGAACAGTATTGTTGGTATTTGGGGACAGAATCCAAGGAATGAACAGAAGGAGAACAATTTGTGACAGCAAATGAAGACTAATCCTTTGAGATTCTTAGCTATTGAGGAAAGATGAAGACCAGCTGGATGCTGGAAGGCGGAACAGGTCTAAGGAGGGTTTTCTTGAGGAGACGAGAGCTTTGGGTCAGCTTATTTTACACAAATGTCAATAGATTCTGGCATGAGGACATTTCCCAGACTTTGGACAGTTTACATATTGCTCAGATGCCTTTGTTTGCTTCCTTTGGAACTTACATCATTGCTATGGTCTGAAAAGTTGATACTTCTGGAACCCAAGCATGAGCTAAATGAAACCCTCCTAACTCAGCCTAAAATCTTCTTAAGTTTTCTAAAAGGAAACAAAGCCTTTTTAAGATCTTCATCTATAGATCCTCAGGTCAAGAGCTTCATATGCTTTGAGTTCCAGAGGTGAAAAAAGGCATGGTAGAATCTGCCAAGTTGAGGAGAGGCTGGCATCTGGAGTCTTTGGCCTCCCCAGCTGGAACAGGCATCTCTCCTGAGCCCAGAAGATTTGCCCCAGACTCACTTTTCTGGGCCCAGCGTTCCAGCCCTCAGGAATGTGCCTCTTCTCTGGTGTTGCTTTGAGCCATCAATTTAACATTTGACTGCAAATAGCAGTACCTTAGAGGAAGGAGAACAGAAACTAAAAACTTCCAGATTTGGAACCCTAAGTTCTGGGTTGAAACCAGTAGTTGATGAGAAAAATAGACCCCAGGGGACATCTGGCAATGTCTGGAGAAGTTTTTGGTTGTCACAGTTGGAGGTGGGGTGCTACTGGCATCTAGTGGGTAGAGGTCAGGGATGTTGCTAAACTTCCTATAATGTACAGGACAGCCCTCCCACGACAAAGAATTATCCAGCCCAAATTGTCAAAAGTTCTATCCAGTGTGGTCTGAGCCAGCTGCTCTATTGGAAAAGGTGTCATATATTAATTCATACTAAAATAAAAAGACATCGTATTAATGTGTCAGTTTTCCTCGGGGGTAGGTGAACTGTACAGTTGTAGGTAGTTTTGCTTGCCTAGCCAAAATTCATCCCCTGCTTCCTTTTTCCTCACAAACCCTCTTTTTAGTTCAGGAAACTACCCATTCCCAGCCACAAAGAGCAATTAATGTATGGCATTCCAGGTTTAAGGGTGGGCATGTAAGCAAGATCGGCCCAATCAAACTAAAGGAATGAGGGGTTGGTGCTAATAAATGCTTAACAATGCTTTGCCTGAGGCCAGTGGTAAAATAGGCAAAATGGAGAGACAGAAAAAG
Source organism: Leucopleurus acutus (assembly GCF_964270905.1). NCBI lineage: Eukaryota > Metazoa > Chordata > Mammalia > Artiodactyla > Delphinidae > Leucopleurus > Leucopleurus acutus. The sequence goes on along the minus strand of NC_139144.1, from coordinate 65,734,476 downwards.
GCTGAGTCCTCAATGCCATCACTCAGTTAGTGATCAAACCCGTGCCGGAACCCACCCCAGTACTGATCTGCTCATGGAAAATACTCTTGCCCTTATTGTTCAGGCCAGCTTGTATTGTGGTTTTATAATGTTTATAGCCAAGAGCGTTCCAAGTCAATATTGTTTTTTGTTTTTGTATTTTTAGGAAACAATGGCTTAATGAAAGAAATCATCTCTGATCATAGAAGTTAGGCCTTTGAAATTGGGGAGAGTATTCGAGAACCTTTCAGAAGGCAGGGAGGGAGACGGTTTATTTCATCCATATTCTTTATTCTTATTCCTGCCAATCTGCCTATGCCAGACTTCCCTTCAAAACTCAGTTCATTCAGCTCCTTATCTTTGAAGGCTTCTCTAAATCTTTCCTCTTCCATTCCCCAAAACAAAGTGGATTCTCTCCTTCAGTGACCTTGGTATAGATAAATTGCATATCACGTGGCATTCTTTTATGTTTGTCAGACTCCCAGCTTCCCAGAGGCCAGGTTGCTATACTGTTTTTTTCTGTATCCCTGGTGCTCAGCACATAGAAGGTACTCAATAAAGTTGTCAAGGACTGAACTGTGTCCCCTCAAAGTCCCTATGTTGCAGCCCTAGTTTCCTGTGTGACTGTATTTGGAGATAAGGCCTTTGAAGAGATAATTAAGGTTAAATGAGGTCATAAGGGTGGGGTCATAATCCAATAGGCCTGGTGGCCTTAATAGGAAGAGGAAGAGACACCAGGGATTCATGCACAGAGAAAAAGCCACGGTGAGGACACAGTGAGAAGGTGGCTGTCTACATGCCAAGGGGAGAGACTTCAGGAGAAATCAAGGTTGCTGACACCTTGATCTTGGACTACCAGCCTCCAGAGCTGTAAGAAAGTACATTTTTGTTGCTTAAGCCTTCCAGTCTGTGGTTTTTTGTTATGGCAGCCTAAGCAAACTAATACAAAAAGAGTGCTAACTGAAGTATGAGTGTCCTTTAAGAAGGGAGGGTGGGAGGGAGGCTCAAGAGGGAGGGGATATGGGGATATATGTATGCATACGGCTGATTTCACTCTGTTGTACAACAGAAACTAACACAGTATTGTGAAGCAATTATACTTCAATAAGTATCTATTAAGAAAAAAAAAAAGATCGTTCACACGTATCCATGAATCTCATCTGGTCTTAAGCACTTATTTGCTTTCACTACCCCAAGAATATGATTTCGCCAAAACTCTGACAAAGTAATTTAATTTTATTTTGGTTAAGAAAAAGAAGAAAACAGAAAAACGGCATATCTCTCTGCCATGGAAAATAGAGATATTTTTTCCATTAAGTCCTTCCATATCCCTAATTTCTGATTTGTTCTCTTTTAGGTTTGTTCTAAACAGAGAATGATGAACCCAGTGGAGACCTGGGAACTATACACAGAAGGGAAATATGACCAAAGAAAGCAGTCACTTTCATCTCCATGAAAGCAAAGCTGTTTTTGTTGATACATATGGAAAAAATCAGGCCCAATTATAGATTGTGATTTGGCACCAAGGTTGCAGTCTCACCACAGGCCTTTTCTTTCTTTCCACAGATATACCATTACAGTCCACTGAGCCCCAAGCCCTCCATCACCGGCAAGCCATTCCTTGGAGAGACGGACCTCGCCAGAGATGTCTACATCACTGTCAGGATGGGTTTCAGTGAAAAAGTGTTTCCTGTCTGTTGACTCTAAGGAAGAAGATCCCTACCTGGTCAGGGCAACACCCAGTTAGGCTCCCAGTGGAGACAGTCACACGCTGCTTCACACATATGGGTGTGGGCACCCCATCTTAGCTCTCGCTCTAGCTTCAGCCCCACCCCACCCCCCCAAAACCAGAGTCTTCCTGGTATTTCACATGGGTTTTAGGTTGATAATGATCAATCCTCTTTTCTAATCTCCTGGTCTAAATCAGGGATGTTCAGAATGTTTAAAGTGGAGAATATCAGGGTGCTTGAAGACCTGATTCTGGACCTGCTCTCTGCTAACTTACTGAATGACCTTGGGCAAGTTCCCACCCCACTAAGAACCTCAGTCTTGTCATCTGTGAAACAAAGGGGTTGGACTAAATGATCTTCAAAGTGCTTCCCAGATGAAACCATTCCTGTGCTGCCACCTTAGTAGCAACCAGCCACACTGGCTGTTTAAATTTAAATTAATTAAATGAAATTTAAGACGTAGTTCCTCAATCTCACTAGTCACATTTCAAGGGCTTTTATAGCCATATGAGGCCAGTGGCTACCATATTGAACAGCAAAGAAGAAGAGTATCTCCATTATTGCAGAAAGACTATTGGAGAGCCCAGGTCTAATGCTCTTACTTTATCATAACTGTAGATAATTTCACTACAAAATCTGACAGTTCAACAGCACTTCTGTGTCTATCGTGTATTTCAACACACCATTACATTCAGCCACCCAAAATGGGTAAGAGAGGTATTATTATGTCTACTTTATGAGACGAGGACACTACTCAAAGATTAAATGACTTGCTATAGGGTCATGCTGCTAAAGACCAAATGTTATTTTCCAAATTCGAAGCTCTCTCTACATGCGGCACTAAGTCACAGGGAGAAGACATGCTTGGCCTCGCCAAGGCCACTCCAACCCATGGTAGCACAAGAACTAAGACCTACTTATTAAAAGCTGACCTAGAGACCCTGTGCCTTAGTTTAGATTTTAGCTCAGCACGGCCTCGCTGTGTGACCACGGACAAGTTAGTTAATGTCTCTGGACTCCTTTCCCCTCACCTGTCAGATGGGGGTGACAACAGTATCCACTGCTTATGAGAATTACACCAGCAGATGCAAATCAAGTGCTGAGCTCACAAACTCAGTCACATAACAATTGCTCTCTGAAAGTTAACTACTAGTGAGAATTGACATTCTCACTACCTCTATCCTTCCCCCAGGCCTTTGCATTTCCTCCACCACAGCAGCCCCACTGCCAGCCCTTGCAGACTTACTGCCAGCTTGTCTAAGGAAGATGCTACTCTTTCCACCTGGATGACAACTCAAGTTTTTGAAACCTACTGAGTAATTTGTCCTCATGACCTCCTGAGGCTGTGAGCTTTCCAGATTAATTACAAGCTCTTCAGGAAGAGCTCTCTCCTTGGAGGGATTGGGTTAACTGCCTGGGCAGTGTGCCACAAGCAAATAGCTCTCCCCCCTATAATTTTTCCAAACCTTTTTGGTGCTGGGAGCCCACAGTGTGCCTGCCCCCGAGGAAGGCCTGGCCCACGGTAGGTGCCACCAGTGCACGTGGGTGAGGCGTGGGCTGGTGGGGCCCTTTGGAGCCTCCTGCAGGATGATTTTCTCCCCTGCAGCAGGGTCCATCAGCCTGACAGCAAAGCTGGCTCTGCCCAGACTTCTGTCTCCTGGAAAAGGCACTGCAGATATATGTGTCCCCCATGATGGCTTTTCCTTCCCTGTCCCCCCACGGTGGAGTGCCTCAAAGAACAATATTTACACTGACGGAGCTGCAGAGCATGGGGGACAGGCTACCAAGCCAGGTTCAACAAGAGAGTTGGTGGGGGGCGGAGGGTGTCCCCGAGTGGGAGCGAGCTGGGCACTGGCCCTGCTGCACGGGTGTTTCCCCATCCTGCCCACCCTCTCCTGGGGCCAGCCCAGAACTGAGCGGGCAAGGAAGGATCTTCTGGCCATGCTTCATTTATCCAGAAGCCGGGAATGGAACTGTGGTCAGACCCCAGGTGTCTCTTGGGGCAGGAAAATGAAGTGCTTTTGCTCCTGGCTGCAGCTACGGAGCAGCACAGCACAGAAGGCGTGGCCTGAACCATTAACAGGGCCCAGTCGTGGAATCGGTCTGCTGGCCTCCATGTAGCACCAGAGCCATATACACCTCGTGGAGAAGGGGCATTAGTCACTCACACATTCATTTGCTCGTTCATTCATTGAACAATAACTCCTGAGCATTCAGTCCTGGGATGATTCTGAGATAAGTAAAAGCCAGTTCTTCTTCCAAGAACCTCAGAGACCAATGCAGGGGTGGAGAAGATAAAAGAAACATTAGGTGTCAGTATAGCAAATGCTAAAGCTGAGACACAAGCAAAGGGCAAAGGAGTGCACAGAGGCCCAGGGGCCTCTCCAGGAGAAGATGGCATGTAAGTTGGGTCTCAGTGGCTAGAGGAGAATTTAGAGGTGCTGGAGTGGGGAATGGGGACTTAGGGGAGAGACCTTGTGCATCCTTGTTGACTACTGTACAGACTTACTCTGAGAGATGTGGAAAGCCTTTGGTGGGTAACATGATCTGAACATACATTTTCCTGGGATCTCTCTGACTGTTCTGTCGATAACAGATTGTTAAGGGTGGCGGATGGATGGAAGCAAGGAGTCCAGTTTGGGGGGGCTCTTACCACATTCAGGTGACAGATGATGGAGCCTCTTAACCCAAGCTCCAAGCAGTGCCTGGTGTATGTGAGACATACGACCACCGTTGAAGGCAGGACACAAACAGTCATTGTAACATCCACTCATGATAGTTTTTAACCACCTTCTCTCTCCTCAGCAGCTGCCGGGGTTCTGAAGACCACTCTCCAATAACAGTTATCGTCCCTATCTCCTTATTCCTTGCTCTAATTTTCCTCCTAGTCTTCAAATAACCACCAAGCTCATCAAGTTTCCTTTCATAGTATCCCTCCTGGATCTAAGTGCTTTGCAGAGTGCCTGCTCTATCTCTGGGGTGGTAGGAATCCCCCTCCTGTGGAATCAAGGGGACCCTGCTTTTGACAATGATACTGGCTCCAACCAAACCTGAGTGCAAGAAACCCTAAAAATTCTCACAGACCCAAGCGTTGCTCTGAAGATTCAGTCCAAGTGATATGGGATGACGGATATCTAAAAGCCACGTGAGCACAATAGATGCTATTCTTCCCAGAGTTCTTAGGAGAGACCCTGGCTGTCTTACAGAAGACCCTCTTTTGTTTCATTTCTCTCCCTTCCATAGTGAGCAGAGTCCTTCAAAGGAAGCTTTTAGAGGAAAATGTCTCCACAGGCTGATCCCTTTCTTTGAAAACATAATCACACTCAAGAATGACAACAATGTAAATCGCCAGAATCATTAGGCAGAATCTCGTGAATTAAAATTGCTTACATCAGGGTAAGATTAGGTCAGTTGCCTTGAAGGGAGCCGGAGTGCTGCTGTGGTTCGCAGACTTCCAGCCTTTCAAAAGCAAATACTGTCAGAGCTCTGTGGTCGCCTCAGCAGCGCTGATAGTCAACTCCTGATAAGACCATCCTTGTCTGGGACGGAACAAATTACTCTGCTGCTTGGTCTCTGAGACCCCTTCATTACGCATCCCGCAAAGACAAATTACCCTGGACACGTTGATAGGATTGATCCTCCAAAAAGTCTAGGTTTGTCCCACAAGCAAGGGCTTACCTCTGCCCATAAAATGGGCGGAGGCAAAAGGGATGCCCGAAAAGTCCAAGCTGTTGCCTCGTGAGAAAAATTGCATTCAAATCACCAGGCAAACCCAGGAAGGTCTGAGTGCCCAAGGGTGGGGCGCGCGGGGTGGGCGGGTGGGAGACTACGGGAATCCTAAAAGCAAAATAGAGCCATTATATCTCAGGCCTAGGGGCAGCCTGAGAGATTCCGGTGCCTGAAACAAATAACAGGAAAAATATGTCAGATGTGTGGTCGCGGTATAAATCATGAACAAAAACACAATTCTAAGACTCCAGAGGGGCAGAAGGAGTAGTCCCTCGAGTACAAACCTTGGTAACTACTGAATACAATTTTGGCTGCCGAAAGGCAGGCAGTGTAACCAAGTTTATTTTAGGATGTCAAGAGTGACTTGCCCTGGGAAGCTATGGTGTGTTCCTTTTTTTTTTCTTTTCCACTTAAAATAAAGTAAAATTTATCTTAGAGAAATTGGGAGTTGATTTTGTCTGGGAGTAGAACTCACTTCAGACCTCAGCTGAGTATGAGAATAAGGAGGGAACTGGCCTGGAGGACTAAACGTTGGTGTGAGTTCCTCAGTGGTGTCTGAACCTCACATCCCATTTCCTGTTCCACCCTCACCGTTCACAGGTGAGTCTTGGGGTTTATCTGATTTGTACTTCATGATGTGGGCCCTCATTTGTGCAATCTCTCCTAATGGGCTGAAGGAACACCCTGTGGGTGAAGGTGCAGTCCCTAACAACACTCAGGTTCTGAGGTCAGACTGCCTGGGTTCAAATCCCATCCCCACCACTTATTTGTTGGATAATCTCAGATAAGGTGAAGATTAAATTAGATCATCCATGTAAGCCACTTAGCTATCGTGAAATATTTGCAGAATTGAATGAAGAACAGACTAGAGATGAGAAGGCAAGGGAGAAGCAAGGGTCTGTATGATGCATGGAGAGTAAGCATTAAACACCTAGTCCCTGATGATCAAGAGCTGACCTAATAAAAACAGCAGAGACAGTCCTAGGGCAACCCATTTTCATTTGGGGAAAAATATTTTATATTTTTAAAATTAACAAGAGAAAATGATTTAAGGTGGGAAGTGATCCAGAGGGCCAGTTATCATATCTGCCAAGATGGAGGCTGATGATCCAAAGTGGCCTGGGGAGAATACAGAAAGATCTAGAAAAGGCTTATGTGCAGCCTCTGAATGTGGCCATTCTCCACTATATGGCAAGGAATCTTGGTCCATCGTGAGGACCTTAAAAAAAAGAGGATACAGGAGCCGGACTTCTCAGGAAATGAGAGGCCCAGAGTGGAAAGGAAAGAACCAGTGATTCACTTTTACGATGTTACATGATTCTCAAATGTTGTTTCATCAAAACAGCCCAAAGAAATATCCCATTTGACAGGTCAGGAGACTGAGGCTCAGGGAGGGGCCCAAAGTCACTCAACCAGTTAAGTGGAAAATCTGTAATTACACCAAAGTTTGTCCAACTTCCAAACCAGTGCATCCAGGCATCAGGGGTCACCAGCCACACACATTTGGAGAAAGATATCGATTAATCTACTAGGCCCATTAACAAGCCAGTCTTTCATTAATGACAGATGGCAGCGATGGTGAAAGGATCTTTATTCCTTCCTTTACCGGATCCTCCCTACTCTCACAACGCAGTTATCCTCGGGCATGTTTCTGCAAGGCAATGTAAGGTTTCAGTGTCCCATAATGTCAGGCTGCCAAGCAAGAAAGGAAAGCCAGTTTTAACAGTGCATCTCATTTTTCGCCTAATTAGTACCAACACACTTAGGGATGTTAAGGGTGAAGTCTGACTTGTCAGCTGCTGGCAAATACAGACCCATCAGTGTAAATCTCATCCCGGATGGGGGCCGGGGGTATTTCCCTAGTTGAAGGTTGTTGTTCTTGGCTGGGTGATTGACAAAACACGGTCCCTTTTCTTCCTCGTCTATGGTTCTGGGAGAGCCCGGTGCTGCCTGGAGCAAGGCTGACCTCCCTTCTAGCGTAGGAGTTTCTTGTGATTCTTTACACCTAGGAAGCCCGGCTCTGAGGGAGTGAAACGACAGGGCCACCCTTTCTTTTGCCCAGGAATAGAAGCTGCATTATGTCAACTGTCCCCGACTGTGGATTCTCCCTCCTCTCTATTTACAAAAGGGAAACAGATGAATTCAATCAAATATAAGCCCCCCGAATTATGGCTTCCTTTATACCTTGTGGTAAAGGAGTTTATACATAATTGGCACATGATTTTCTCCAGTGGTTTCAAGTTGTTCCCAGTTGTAAAAAGGAACCTTTCAGTTTGGGAATGAGATGGTTTTGTTTCAAACCAATCCATCATGCCTTCCAAAGGCAAAGAGGGTGGGTCGGCTGAGTGAAACCAGGAAGGCAGCAGGCAGGTCATGGCCTCAGCTGCTTTAATTGGGTAAATGGAGGCAGGCAGTGAGTCAGGGAGAAGAGAGGCACAAACCTCCTTTGAGCAGTTGCGATGGTTCTCATTCCCCATGAGACCCTCTGTTACAGTTGGGGTGGAAAGCCACCGGCTCCCAGGCGTTTAGCACTGCAGTCTCTTGTTATTAGACTATGAGATATAAAGGTAAGTCCTCCCCTTGTTCAGGTCAAGGTCAACCAACACCGGAAGCCTTCACCTTCTACAGACTCTGAAGATCAAAAACACCCTCTGCCTGCAAAAGCCAATTCACATAATTGGCTGGCACCAAAGAGCAACAGAGTCACCGTTCAGTTCAGTTATGTTTATGCAAACCTTTAATGAAAGTCAACACAGAAAACAAGGAAAGACCACTTTACACTTGGCTTTAAAAAGCTGGGTTTGGAGCCTGAGAGATTTTCCTAAATTACTATTAACAAAGTCAACAGGTTAATATGCTTTCAAGGCTTCATCCAAATGGGGCACCCAGATAATGATCCTATTACATTAAGGTAAACAAAAGTGCAATTGTGCTCACCCCAGGATTAGGAAGCATCTTAAAAGTTCTTTCACATTTCTTTTCCACAGTTTAGCAGGCCCAAAAGGAAAATGTCCAATGTCATTAGAGAGGATTGCTTACATGTTGTGGAAACAACAGGTCGCTCCGGGTTCTCAAAGCATTAAAGATTCATTTAGGAATTTTACCGAGATGACAGGCCTCAGTGGGTCAGTCTGCAAGCTCCTCTAGGAGATGGTGGATGCAAATTCCAGATGACAGAACCATCATGTGTGAAAGATAACATCTCCCACAGCCTGTTATTGATTCCTTTTGGGAACCAAGAAGCTTTAGTTATCAAGAAAGTCTAGATTGATTGTGAACCAATAGTCTTCCAAGCTCAGAGAACCCAAATATGACTCTGTGGGTTGCTTCACTGAGTTTGGCTCTTTGATCCCCCTCCCAGAGGAGAAGGAGCTGAGAGCTCTGGTCCACAGACAGTGGCCTGGCAGGAGCCTGGGGCCAAAGGTGCACTGTGTGGCGGAAGCCAAAGTTCCCAGGAGAACTCTGAGAATATCACCACAATCAAAGCCTAGACCATCAACCCAACTGGGACCCAGTGGAAAGGAACCACCGGAGGCAGAGTAATGGTTTGGAGACTGTGAGACAGGCCCTGAGAAGGAGTTCTGTGGCCACTATTGATAGGACCTGTGTTACAAAGCCTCTAAGAGGGCCCTCCACTATCCCTGCCTCCTGGTATTACAGGCTTGTGCAATCCCAGCCCCATGATTGTGGACTGGACCTAGTGACTAGCTTCTAAAAAATAGAATATGGCAAAAGTGATGGGAGGCTATTTCCCAGATGAGGTTACTGTCAAAAAAGAAATCATATCCGGATGGAAATTAGAGAAGTGAAGGCAAAATTTATTCAGGAACTACTGCAATTAGGGAAGAGAGACCTCATTTACAGAACTGGGCTTGATTCTGAATGTGAGAAGGACAAGTGGGGCTGTATGGCCAAGGAGCAGGGAGGGGGTCAGTGGATAAAAAATGACTAAGGAAACATGAGGTTAAGGGAGATCTGGCTAACCAGACCCAGCAGAATTTTTGCTGAAGGTAGTTCAGGGTGATAAGATACAGAGGGTTGGGGATGAGGAATTTGGTCAGATGTCGAGAGTGGTCATATACCAAAGCAGGGGATTCTGACTAAAGGGACTCAGCAGGATTCTTGCTAAAACTGGAATAAGTGGGCCAAGGACAGAGACTGAGTTTGAGGCCTGAAGGGCTTACAGGAGCCTGACTAGAGTTAGGTCAAGGCAAGAGGCTTGGGAGGTGGCTTCTGTCCTGGCATCCCCTTCATGCCATGTCATGAGCTGCCCTCCAGAGAGGCCCACAAGGCAAAGAACTGAAAAAGGCCTTTAGCAGACAGGAAGCCAAGACCTGGGGCTCTCTGTCCAATGGGCTTCGAGGAATTGAATTCTGCCAACAATTACATGCGTGAGCTCGGGAGTGGGTCCTCACCTGCCTTCGGATGAGAACCCAGTCCCAGTCGACACCATGACTGCAAGCTTGTAAAACATCTTGACGCAGGCACACCCAGCTAAGCTACACCTGCCTTGCAGGAACTGTGAGATAGGAAGTGTGTGTTATGTTAAGCTGCTGGACTTGAGGGATACTTTATCACACAGTAAAAGAAAAGTAATAGAGGGCGTCTGAGGACCCAGATGGTTTAGGGAATCACTGAAGTTACTCATGGGCCCTAGGACTTGGTCCTTAGAGCCTCTGGGGCATCTTGGGGGTTGCCTCAGTGGCCAGGCGCTTCCTTCCTTTGATATGGAATGAATAAGAGTTCTGCTGGGATTCACCATCATCAGGTGACACAGCAAACCACCACAGCCACAACGACTGTGGACATCAGTGTAAGGCAAAGGAACCAAAAGGAAAAACAACCAGGGTATTCTCTCCAGATAAGTTTTAAGATGGAACAGAACAGAATTCATTTCCAGGATAATAACAACCAAACGGAAGAAAGCCTTAGGGTTTACAAAGTGTTTTACATCTGTGATGGCATCTAACCCTCACAAACACCCTCCACATGTCTTCTTGGATTTTGAGGGACCACTGGAAGGACTGGTAGAGAAGCACACTCTCCCCCATTCCCAAGTCAGAAGGACAGTCCCTCTCTACTTGAGAAGGAGACTAATCTCGTTGACCAAACACAGAGCTTCAGGTGAGGAAGGCAGGGGCCACCTGCATAACTAGCCAGATGGGTTGCATCGATGGGTTGATCTCTGCCAACACAGAGAGAGAAACGCTGCAGGTAGACCACCTTCACGCCTGCGCCCCAGAGCAGAGGCTGTCTCCAATTCTGCAGATGAGGACATTAAAATTCGCAGAGGTAGTCCCAGGTAGCATAGCCAGGACATGGCACATATAGAAACTGGGACCAGGCCTACCTTATACCCTGTGGCTTTTCTGCATTCCAAGTTGAGCTGTAGACTATTTAGCATGCAAATCCAGGTTAAGACCTTTTCCCAGGTTGCACTAGCAATTTTCTCCAAGCCTCGGCAGGAAACAAATGAACCAGGAGAATATGAGAGTATTAGCAATGGGGCTTCCGCATTTGGAATTATCTCACACCCTTTGATGTAAAAGATCAAAATGAATGGGCATGCCTCTCATTCCCAGTCCATGCTCTAGCTGAAGTATTGTTCTCTCTCTTCTCTGTTCCTTAATTCCAATCAACCCCCAATCATGATTTGCCCGTCTAAATATGGAGCAAATCTCTTTCTTCCCCCCATCACTGTTCACACTGATGTAGGGCAGGTGATACCCCTTCTCACTACTTCATAACCAGTCTCCTCATTGCTGGCTTTGTGCCTTGTCCACAGAGGGAACTTAAAACCCAGATCTGATCCCACCACTTGCTCCTTTCAAACCTCACAATGTCTCCCCGTAGATTCCAGGGTGGTTCTCATTTATTAAATAGCAGATAAGGTCTTCCGTGTATGGCCTGACCACCACCCACCTCAGCAGCTTCAGCTGTTACCCGCCCATCACCTGTGCCCCAGTTTATGTTCCAGCTACTGCTGGAACTGCTTCTGTTACTTACACAGACCATGCTGCCTCACACTCTAGACCTTTGCTAGCACCATTCCCTCCACGTGAACTGCCTTTTCCTTGTATACACATGACTAAATCCTACTCCATCTTTAAGACCCAGGCATCCCATCCTACTCCTTCCCCAGCCCCTCCTTCCCTTCTGCAATATAGTCCCTCATTCCTTTGTGCTCCCCTTATACTCTGGGCATCTCCATGCCATCACTCGACATCACATTATAGCATCATTATGCGTGTGTGTACATGCCTCCTATGCCAGCTTGGGATGGTAGATGAGAGTGAAGCACACAGAGTACAGAAGGCTGAGAGTGAGGCCTGTTATCCACACCCTGGAGGCCAGATAGAGCACACACACTCAAGGTGAAAAGCAAGGCAAATGGAAAAATGACAGGCAAAGGATCAGGTTCACAGAGTCACCTGCTACGAATACAGATTCAGGCTTGCTTGCTAGCTCTCTTCTCAGTGTATGGTTGTATGGTCATACAACCATATCTAGGTGGCCAAAAAAAAAAAAAAATCCTCTTTCTGGATGCAAATCAAGCACATCTGCTGAGGGAGTTTCAGGCAGATGTGGGAGAACATCAGGCCAGCAGCAGCAGAGATACGGGTGTTCCTCAGAACATTAATGCCACCAAATGCTCCCTCAAAAAGCACTTGAGGGGCAGATGGCACTGTGAGGTTCTTAATATTATGATCCCTTTTTGGGAAAACAAAAAGGCATTTGTAAGTCACAAATCCTGCACGGTGGTACATGATAAAGCTCTGAGAAGTCCTGCAGTTTTAAGAAGTCCATCAACGTCTTTCATCTAACCTTTCCAAAACGCATTTGCTCATGGCCCATCCCTCGACGTGTCTCTTTCCACACATTATCCGTGGTATCCCCATTCTAAATACACCTTAGGAAAGGCTAGTTTAATGGAATCGTGTTTAAGCTACAGAATCAAGCAGACCCCGGGTTGACTATGTGCTCCACCATGTTCTAGCAACGTGGGCAACTCATTTGAATTCTCTGAACCTGAGTTTCCTTACCTTTGCAAAGATAGACAATAATATTAACCTTGTGGGTTATTGTGAGAATTAAGAGATACCTTAAGTAAAGCGCTTGGCAAAGTACTTAACGGTTGTTAATTCACTTTCTTTCCCCAGAGTTGCCTTTTTTTTACCCTAGAGCCCTGTCTATATGGCCTTAAAATCTCTGGCAACAAAATAAATGCCAGCTGCGTGGTTATTTGCTTTCTGAAACACCACACCAGCACACACCAAGCTTTACTGAATTTATTTTTAACTAACTCGACCTAAAGCAATACCCCCTGTAGGCACACAAGCAGACGCTCCTGTTTGAACTGACTAATCACTATTTCCAAATAATGACCCCTTTTGTTCCATGGATATCAGAAGACCATGACACAGACAATAAAGCAGAATGTTCTGGCGCCCGGGAGACGCTTAGTTATAAATTAGCCCCCCAACTAGAGGACTGGGGCCACCAGGGTACCATTCAGAACACAGAGCAGACACAACCTTCGTTTTGTTTCTCTTCCTTTGAATAAAAACGTGTCTGATGCTTCACCTACAATGAAAATATTCTATAAGTTGTAAAAAACAAAAGTAATAACACACTTCATAGGCATGCATAACCATGAGATAATTGTGCTTCTCAGTTCGTTGCGGTCACCCCCCGCCTCCTAACCCGGGTGTTATAATGTACGCCTTGTTGTGTGGAAGTTCCCCAAAATATTATTCGTAGGAGGTTTATAATAACAAAGCATTACCATAATAAATACTGGTCACAAGAGTCTTCTATCGAAGGGAAGCCTGCTAACCTTGCTCACATTTCCCTACCCTTGATTCAAGATTAAATTTCACTTTTTTAATCAAAGATTCTAAATCCTAAGAACTCTAAACCTTGAAATTGATACCCTTCTTTGAAAGAAAAATTAGATCAGAACTGTCAGAAGGAGCGAGCAAAATGGCATGAAGCAAATCAGATGACGTGTGTGTAAGAGGTTTTCTTTAGTTCAGCTGTCAGGAAAACATTGAAGTGTCTTATCTCCCCAAAAGCCCCAAAGCCAGTGTCCCAGGCCGGGCAAGACAAAATTGTTTTAAGAAAAAATAAAGGCACAAAAGACTTCTAAAGGAATTCACATTTAAAGTGTTACTTAAGCCCATGTTTTGGACTAGTAAGAAACAGGGAATCCAGGATGGTGGTAGACAAATTAAAGAAATTATTTATACTAAAGATCAAATCCTGTTTAAAAAAATACTCTAAAGAGACCAGGACTGTTTACTTATTCTGCCATATTGTCCTATCAAATACTGCTCCAAGTAAGTGGATGAGGTTTTAGACCTTAGAAATTTAATTATAATATGCAATTTTGTTGGAGGAGCATTTGTTACAGTGTGATTTGACCTTCAGCTTTGATTGAAAAGAGACTCCTTTTCAAAAATCCCTTTATAATGAAGTATTGGTAACTGCTCTCGAAGGGTCATTGTCTGGATGTCTCTTAGATCATTTAAAATGGATAGTGCAGCAGAGTTAAATCCGTAGTTAAGCAATCTGGTAGATACCGATTATTAAGGTTGCTGTGTTCTGGAAGTTAACTGGAGCCCCATTTGCCTTAACGCTTGCAAAATATATTCAGAAAGGGTTTGCACGCACACTCATCTTTGCAAGGACTATATCATGACCGTGATAGAATGAATGGCCTCGAATCTTCACCCTCTCTTGCCCTGGCCATGTTATGGGCAAAGTGCACTTCCTTACCTGCATCAGGAAACGTTCAATTAGAGAAGCAGCATCATGAGGCAAATACTGGATTTATTTTAGGATTAGACTCTACGTGATCTTGGGACTGGGTGAAGCAGTCCATATAAGGGTGATGTGCTTGCAACAGGTGCTAGGCCTGAGGTCAGCAGGGCCAGCACGTGAGAAGGAAAGCTATGGGCAGAGTAGGGAAGACCAACGGCCAATCGGAGCCTACAAGGATGAGCTAGTGTTCACATGGGTGTGTCACTGCCTTCAAGACACCAGTGTTCGTGCAGAACTGCAGAAGAGCTGGTGCATTTCTCCCTCCATGGAGCTGCCCACAAACCCGGCCCATGATTCAGAGAGGCTGAAGGTGGTGAGGAGGGTACTAAAGGAGCGTGGGCTGCCTGCTGCTCCACACTCACAAGGTGAGCCAGCGGGTCCACAACAGTGATCTGCAGCTCTCATAGACACCACCGTGGCTTCAATGTCACCTTCCAAGTCTTCTGCAAATTTCTCTTGTGGTCAACCCTCCTCTAGAACCATGCAGGGAAGGGCATTCTCAGAAACATAGCTCCAGCTTAGCTAAGCCACCACACTGCCCCCTGACTTTGAGTTCAGCCATATAACTTGCCTTGGCCAGTGCATGTGCCCAAAAGGGACAGCGAACCAGTTCGACGTTCAGAATTTGAGACCTTAAGTTGCATCTGACCGCTTGTACCATCTTGGGCAGAAGTGAAGAGATAGCAGAGCGAGCTCAACGCAACCCCAGCAGTCACAGCCCAAAGCAAAGGCCCCAGCCAAGCCCCAATGAGATGAGCTGAACCGCAGCCAACCTGCAGATGTGTGAGCAACAGCAAATGATGGTTGAGGCTCCTGCATTTGGGGGAGTACTGATACGGACCTACCTTCACTTTGATGATTAAGGACCCCTCTCCCTACCCATCACTCTCATGAACCTGAACTCCTGCAATGTACCAGGCCCCTGCAGCCCACGGGCACACACCCATGAGGTGATACAGTCTGAATCGCTATAACAGGAATCTAACCCACTTGCTTGATTTCAAGACCTCCCTTTTCAAAACAGCTGGAGAGTGTGTGCATAAATTTAACATTAAATCCCAACTACGGCCACAACAGTATAAAACCTGGAGAAAAACAGTTAAAGAAATGCACGATTCCTGTGTGGAGATAAACCTAAAATCTGATTAAGGGACGTGAATAAACAGACAGAGACATGATGTTCCTATGTGGGAAGAATCAGCATTG
Organism: Leucopleurus acutus; assembly: GCF_964270905.1. Lineage (NCBI taxonomy): Eukaryota > Metazoa > Chordata > Mammalia > Artiodactyla > Delphinidae > Leucopleurus > Leucopleurus acutus. The sequence goes on along the minus strand of NC_139144.1, from coordinate 65,718,970 downwards.
TCAACAGGCCAGTCCTCCAAATTTAATTATGAATGTCATGCAATTGCCTTTAAAATCCCATTAGGGTTTTTGGATGGGGGAAGCTTGGTAACATCATGAGGGAAAAGAGATGCATGGGAATAGATGAGGAATACTTTTCTGAAGTAAGGGAAGCACACTCAGAACCTGGTGGCGAAGGCTCTCATGTCCCCCAGGATGCCATGAATCTTTGCCTCGAAGATCTGTATTTCTGTCTCCTCTCAAGAACAGGCCAAGGAACTCCATATAGAGAATCAATAAAAGCTGATGAGATAAACACATACTTACACACATACACAGAAAAGTCTTTTTGTGTGTGTGAGTGAATTTGTTTGAATTTCTTTTTTTAGAGGTGTCTTCCTATTCTTTGAGCTACTTCAAAAGTCTGGGAGTTGGGACTTGTCCCTGGGCAAGAGAGAACAGAAAAGGGCAACCCAGGGCTTCCAAATACACCCCCAGCCCCCAGTGGTGCAGAAGCTGTCAGCTGCTTGGTCGTGATTTAGACTTAGAACAGACTGCTGCTCAGGACAGGGGTGAGAGAGTGACGTGAAAGGTCTCCAGTCTTGTGGAGGATCTGAGACGGACAGTGCTTATGTTGGTTACTTTGGTCTTTAAGAAAAAGGCTTCACTGGCACTCAAAAGCCTTCCGTTTTAACCACAAAAGCCCTGAGTATCAAGGAAATCACATGCCAGCCACTAAGACTCAACTGTGGATTTTCCTGACTGCTGGGCTATTTCTTACACAAGTAGCATCAGCTACAGCCTTTTGAGTCAAAGGCTTTACTGCAATAAGATTTGGGGAGAGAGCTCAAGCAAGCAATAAGTTTACATTAGCCAACAAAAAGTCCCAGCCCCTGCAGTAAGCCAGGGCCCAGGGGAAGCCAGAGAGCAACCTGATGGCGATTCTGCTCCCAAGAGGGTCGCAGCTGAGTTTAGCCAAGGAAAGGGAGCTGCCTCAAGAGTAGAAAGTTCTGGGTTTAAATCCCTCTTCTACAGACTGTATTACTCTGAGAAAGTCTCATGGTCTCTCAGAGGCTCTTCTTCTCATCTGTAGAAGGAGGGTAATCATGGTTCCTACTTGATAGATCCTGATGGGATGAAATAAGAAAATTATACGAAGTCCTTAACAGTGAGCCTGCTAGCACTTTGTAGATGCTTTGTGTATACATGAATGCTGAAAACAGTGTCTTAAGTGTAGACTGTGAACACATTCAATAGGCAGTAGCGGGTGGGGTTAGGACCATTTAGTGAGACTGGGATGTTGGTTTAGGCTTCTCATAGGAGGTATCACTTGAGCTGGAGCTTCAAGAATGGATGTGTTCCAACAGCTGATGAGGAAGGGTGTGCTTTCCAGGATGAAGAAAGAGCTTGTGCAGAAGGGTGGAGGTATAAAGGGCATGGAGGATCTGTGGAGGCGGGAGAGGCAGGTGAGGCCACAGAGGCAGGTGGGGCCAGGTTGTGGGGTGCCCTGAGTGCCTCGGTGAGGATGTGGGGCTTCATCACGTAAGCGGTGATGGAGAGTTGTGAAGCAGAGGCCATGCCCAGTCAGATAACATCAATTTCTTATACCACCTTTCCCTTCTAAACTTAAGACCTTCAAAATTAAACAAAAACAACTGAGGAATGGCTAAGAAGCAGATGTCCCCAGAATCCCATCACCCATTACCCTGCAGATCCTGTGCAGCGTATTACACTGTATCCTGCAGAATCTAATCTTCCCACCATACCCTGGCCGGGCAAGCCTGGTTGCCAGGCTGTTCCATTTTCCCAGAGCCCCTTCAGGTATAAGAAAATATTTTTCCACTGGGAGTCTACTAAATGTCATGTCTAATTTAATCTTAAATACATTTCCACAGAAAAAGGAGTCAAATGAGTAAACCTCTCCTAACGTCCCTGATTTCTTGTTTCTCTAGCCCTTCACCCACATCTCCGTTCCATCATTTTTTTTTGCAAGGGAAGTAGAAGTGAACAGGGCAGGTGAGGGGGGCCTCCACGACTTACTAATTTGTTTTCCATCCTCAGCCCTGAATCTTTCTCTCTGGCCTGCACTGAGACAGGACAGATGGGATGGTGCCAAGGGGAGACTACCATATTTATCTTGAAAGCATAAATTGCTTCCAATGATCAGAATGCCAATTAAACCCAAGCGAGTACCTCTGCTTCTCCTTAAACATTTTGGTTTTCTCAGCTGTTCGTTGAAGTTTTAACAGGGTAGCAGGAGGTCCGGAAGTCAGGGAGAAATTTAACTTTGCTGTAGATTTAAGCCCCTTCCCGGCTCCACCTCTGTTTTCTTCCCTGCTCTTCCTCTTGGGGGGACCTGAAATGATTCCAGTCAGATGGTGGGAAGAGCCCTGATTAGGGACCAGAGACCCAGACTTCCCGTCAGCTTGCCACCACATTCCCATGTGGAGCCAAACCCCTGAGACTCACATTCCACATCTGTAGCATAAGGGAATTGAAAGGATTCTCACCAAGATCCCTTCCCATTCTCACTGCGATGATTTCAAGATTCCAACTCAAATTCACTTTTTATTTCTGAATCATACTCAGCTTGATTTAAAATCATTTACTGAAACCTCCTGTGTTGTATGTGTGAGCACAAAAAAGTGTGGTCATGGACCGAGGCCAGTCTGCAGACTTTTACTGGTCTGGGATGAGATAAGCAGGTGAGTTGAGAGCAAGCATTAGACATTTTCTGGCACTTGAAGTGGCTGCACCATCCAAGCATGTGACCAGTGGCCTTGTTTGGTTGCACTTGCGTGTGAGTTGGATGTGGTGTGAACTGTGTCCTGATTGTGTGCAATAGAACCAGATATAAAATGGAATGGAAATAAGAAAGAAAAAAATGCTCCAACCAGGTGATCAAGATCAGCATCAACCTTCATAAATCATGTTGATAGTTTGTACCCTTGATATGGTGTGATGAGAATGGCACTTTACCTCTGTGGTCTTCCACCAAGACCAATAGCCCGTAACCCCAGTCTTAGTATGAGAAAAATATCAGATAAATTCCAGTATTGGGACATTTTATGAAGCATTTGACCAATATTCCTCAAAACTGTCAAGGTCGTCAAACACAAGGCAAGTCTGAAAAGCTGTCATAACCAAGAGGAGCTAAAGAGACACAATGATTAAATGTAATGTGGTGTCCTGGAGGGTATGCTGGAACAGACGAAGGATATTCAGTAAAAACTAAGAAAATCTAAATAGCTATGGACTTTAGTTAACATATTTTTTTGAAGAAAAAGAACAGAAACCAACGGGTCCCTACTGTAGATAATTTAGGCATTGTTTTATCATATATTAGCTTATTTGATCCCCTCACAAAAGCCCTGGGAAGGCTGGAGGGTAGGCAGTAGTATGGTTGCCATTTTATGGATTTTATGGTTGAGGAAACCCATTTAGTGACATTTAGTTAATAATGAAAGAATAAAGTTTGAGTCCACTTTCTCTTGACTTCTATTCTCTCTTACTTTTGTCTACTTGCTTTTCTAAGTAGATAGACATTTGTCCAAATTTAAGCTACTTTTCTGATTAAAACTATGCTTAATGTAAAAAATTAGAAAGTACATAGAAGAATAAACAGATTCTTTTTTTAAAAGTCCGCAATAATTTCCTAATTAGAGCAAACAGTTGTTAATCTTCAGATTTCCTTTTTTTTTCTTTTTTCCTGAGCACCTACCACTCCTAAGTGTGAAGGAGAGTGAGTGAGCACAAGCAGTACGTGGAGAGGGCCACCCAACGAGAGATCGGGAGGTGCGACCTCCAGTGGAGGGATGCAGCCAACCTGCTACAAAAGGGAGGGAAAGAAAAGGAGTAGCTTACAGGAGTGGCAGAACAGAGGAAGCTTGATCTAGACCAGAGTAGCCGTGATCGTCTGTACACAAATAAGAAGGTGCTAGTTGAGATGAAGGGACTGAAAATGCACAGGAGAGGGGGCTAAATGGTAAAGCAAGGCACTGGAGCGGATGAGAGGGACGGGGTTAAGAGCCTTAGGGAAGAGTCCAGTGTTGGAACCAAGAAAGGACTAGATTCCTCAGAATCAAAATGAAGTACAGAGGAAGAATGAAAATACAGTGATCTCTGAGGAACAAAGGACACAACTCACATCAAACGACCTCATGTTTTTTTGTTTTGTTTTGTTTTGTTTAGAACAGTAGGATTTGAGGTCACCTTCTACTGAGGAGGGGACAGAAATGTAGTCAGAGTTTGGGGTTAGATATACTAAGCTTGAAACATCTGCTGTAGGGATTAAGCCAGAGAACTCATAAGACATTAAATAAGAGTGGATTCTAGCACAATTTAGGCCAGGGATGTGTCATTTCTCAGCTGTGTCAGTGGAACAATGGCTACACTTGAACAAATTGTGTAAACTTGGCATTGGCGAACCTTCGACCTCATGACAGCGAACCTGAAAGGAAGCCCCATAGTCACCAATCAGTTCTCCCAAGCCTGCTACCAGCTGCTTCATGTGCAAACGCTTGAACTCAACATTCTCCACACACAGCAATGTGACTCAGCTTGAAATGCACTTGCAATCATCATTACCCAGGGAAGAGACGTGCCTGCTACCTAAGTATGCTATGATATTCTAATGAGGAACCTGAGGCTGTGAAGGAAAGCAGAACCCAATACAGAAAGAAGAACTATGGTGAGAGTGAAATACAGTCGAATCCACAGGTTCCACATTCGCAGTTTCAACCAATCGTGGATAGAAAATATTCGGGGGAAAAAAATTCCAGAAAGTTCCAAAAAGCAAAACTTGAATTTGCTGCATGCTGGCAACTACTTACATAGCACTTACATTGTATTAGGTATTATAAGTAATCTAGAGATGAGTTAAAGTACATGAAAGTATATACACTACCAAACGTAAAATAGATAGCTAGTGGGAAGCAGCCGCATAGCACAGGGAGATCAGCTCAGTGCTTTGTGACCACCTAGAGGGGTGGGATAGGGAGGGTGGGAGGGAGGGAGATGCAAGAGGGAAGAGATATGGGAACATATGTATATGTATAACTGAGTCACTTTGTTATAAAGCAGAAACTAACACACCACTGTAAAGCAATTATACTCCAATACAGATGTTAAAAATAAAAAAAAATAAAGTGCATATAACAAATGGACATTTGTTTTATGCAAATACTACGCATTTTTATATAGGGAACTTGAGCATCTGCAGCTATTGGTATCCACCGGGATCGTGGAACCAATCCCACATGAATACCGAGGGATGACTGTACTTGAAAAGGTGGGGTAGAGCAGGCCCTGAGGTGCTATGGATGTGCCCCGAGGAGTGAGGAAGAGGGGATCTTCTGATCGGTTCAGTAGACACTGCTAGTTGTCAGAATGGTATAGCTTCTTCCCTTCTTTAGAAATGAGCCCCAGTTTTGTTGGGGACAACAACATGCCCAGCTAAAAGACTTGGATTTCCAAGCCTCCTTTGAAGATGGAATGGTGTGTGACATAGTTCTAGTTAAATTATATAAGCTAAAGTTGTTGAATACAGTTTCCAGAAAAGCTCCTTAAAATGTGGGCATGGGAGCAGAAGGAGAAGAAGAGCACAGACTCAGTGGCGTCCCACCCTTTCACCCTTTGTCTGCCCGCTTCATCCTGCCTAGAACTTGGAGAAGGTGCCAGGGAAGAAGAGAACAACCATGGGTCTGCAGCGAAGAAAGCCAAGAGATCACTGAGGACCTGGATCCTGGCATCCCTGAGCTGCCTCCAGACTTCCTATTGCCTAAGAAGAATTGGGGGGGCTTTGCTTCTCCCAGTCAAGTATAGTCCCCGATCCAGACAATAGGCAACATTTCATTTCAATCATTAATTTAGAAAGCGTGTATCAGAAATTTGCTTATACTAGAGTTTCATGTAGCAAACGCCCCTTGAAAGAAGCAGGCCATCCTTCAGAGGCTTGGAAGTACTTTCATAGAAAGTTTTTGTTTTGGGGGTGTCTGTCTTTGCTGTAAAGTGAGCTGACCTACATGCACAACATACGATAAGCATGAAGCAGCCCAACTGGTTTTATTAGTTTTCCTTGGTCTTTGGTCTAAAAAGGTTTCTTGCTGAGTTGATTTCACCCCCGATAACTTCCTTCACACTCCACTTCCTAATCGAAAAAGGCCCACATCAGGGGTAGAGAAACAGAGACCAATCCTTTCCCACCCCTCTCCTGGGACTCCTTAGCTCTTTATTACACCCCTGGGTTGGCTTAGCAAAAGCAATTTGATGTCCAGAATTTCCTGGCAGCCTTCCACGAGTCTGTCTGCCTCATCAGAAAACTCCAATCAGTAAGTCTGTGGGCTAAAGGGAGTCTGATCTCACTGGTGGTGTTGCCACACTTTGTTCTTTTTCTGATATATTTTGCGTTCACAATGGTTTTGTTCTTTTTTAGTCCTGAAAGCTGACATGATTTTGAAAAGTGAAACATGCTTCCCTAAATTCTGGCCCACACTCCCTCAGGTGAATCTCTCCAAGTCGTTAATCTTAAGGTAAATCTCAGCAGAGGGCTTTTTGTATTTGATTCCAAGAGCTACTATTCCTAAAGACTTGATTTTAAAATTGTTGTTAGTTGCAACGTAACTTTTCTAAACTAAACCAAATGGGGAAGGCCAATACATAAAAGCGATAAAAGCAGAGTTGTTCTGATTGAAGGGAAGGGGAGGGGAGGGGAGGGAAGACGTGTGTGAGGGGGAGACAGCTGAGAGCTCCTTCATATTAACCATAACCTTTCCCCAAGGGGAATCCCATGGGAGATCCTCCAAAGAACACTGGGATTCCAAAGAACACAGTTTGAAAACCGCTTTGCAAGTAAGTCTAGAATGGCAGGAAGATGTTCCATGATTGTCTTTAAGACAAGCAAGCTCAATACACCTGGGATCCAGGATATTAGAGACTTGTAATGAAAAGAGTCTGTTTAAAACCTTCCCTCAATCTCCAAATCCTATTGATCATTTTCAAGCCCCTTGCATTTTGTTTGGGTTTGTTTTCAGCGGGCTTGGAAAGGTGGTTGATTTGCCAAACCTAAACAGGCTTGGATCATTACTACAGCTCCCCCCCATTTTCCAAGTTGCAAAGCAATGAGCCTGCCATATTGGAAAGTGACCACATTACATGACCAACAAGCAGTGATTCAGAATTAGGGACTGGATAAAGGAACACATTCTGTGGGGTGTGGTGCTTAGGTATAAAAGGTAGGTATTCACTCACCTGCAATGCCAAATTATATTTCCTTTATACGTTCTAAGGTTTTGCTTTGCTTTTCTCCAATATCTGCCTTAGATCTCAAAATGGACAATTTCCTCTGATCTCTTTTATGTTGAACTCTCCTAAACGTATTATAAACATTCATAAGCAGACACACCTAAAAAAGACAAAAGCCCCATATCCAACAGGAACTCAGTTCCTTTACCAGCAGAATGGCGAGATTAAACCTGTGCATTTCCTACCAAGCGAAATAAGGTCACATGGAAGCACTTAGAACAGTGCCCCACACATCCTAGAAATTCAATTTAGGATGTCATCTTCCTTTTGTCCTTCCAAGGCAACGGTGAGAGGACATGGGTGAGAGTGTTCTGAATAATTTAGAAAACTCAGAGCTGGTGAATGATGAGCACTCAGGCTCAAGACCGCTGGTAAAGCTCTGTGTTGAGTCACTATGGAGCCTCTGAGCCCAGGAGGCTGGTGCTCCTTCACCTTTACCCACACCGGCGCTCACTTGCTCTTTCTTTGGTTTGTGTGTCTTTGACTCACCTCTCAGACCTGTGAGAGGAGAGCTTCAATACCTGCAATGACGAATCTGCGTTCTGCTCTAACCATGAAGCCTTCCATTTCATTCTGGAAAATACGGCTTCTTTAAAAGGGTGCCCTTGGACCGACAGCAGAGTTAAATGTTAGAATGAGGAAAATGTCTCCCATTTCCTGCTCCGCTTTGGACCCTTTTCCGCCAGAGTGGTAGAGACCATGACCCCAAGGGGCATCACATTTGGAGTGAGGCAAAGAAGCCATTTCTACTCAGCTTTCATCCTGCTATCATGAAATTCCACCACAGAGCTGTCTTTAAATTGCTCTGACGGTTAGAAACTATATTGCATTCAGATTTCAGCTTAAAAAGGTGTGTGTGTGTGTGTGTGTGTGTGTGTGTGTGTGTGTGTGTGTGTGTGTGAGTGACTGTGCGCACACATGTGTATACACTTATGTGAATTCACCAAGATTTTGGTAGCATCTGGTGGAAGAAAACCCCAACTGCTGTCTTCCCTACAACTCCATCTTGCCTTTCAATGTTACTTAAAAAATTTCTCATCTGCCTCTTGCCCCAAACTGGAAGTAGCAGTGGGAAAAGAATTAATGTATTTTGACTCTAGAACCTTGACACTACTTTAATTCATGCAATAGGCCTTAAGGTCAAGTACCATTATTGCCATTTTTAAGGTGAAGACACTGAGGTCAAATACTTCAAACTAAGCTCTCAGAGAGTAGAACTGTGTTTTGTTAGCTTTTCTATCCAGACCACAGTTCCTGACATGTCATGGGGACTCCCTCAGGAAGGTTCAGCTCACTGTAGGGACAAGGGTGATGACTAAGATTAGAAACTCAGGCCAAGTGGAGGCTGTTGGTGAAGCAGCCCATGCTCAAGAGGGGGACGGTCTGGAGAAGGTCTTATCCATGGGGTGGGTGAGGGCATTGTCTGGATTTCCTCAATAATAGATTATGGGGTTGCAAAGAAAAGTGGGCTTCAGAGTAGGAGAGAAACACCCATTCTGCCAGTTACAAGCTCTATCATTTTGTCATCTCTTGTATGATCTCCTTGAATTTTCATTTTCCATCTGAAACAGAGATGTCAGTATTTATCTCAGACAATCATGAGTACTGAATGCGAGTATTACATGAGTATTAAATGAGAGTATTACACGAGTATTAAATGAGAGTATTACATGAGAGAAGTGTGGCTCTTCCTGGCCTAGATCTTGGCATACGATGGATGCTCCATGAATATTTGTTTGTTCCCTCCATTTCCCCCTATGCCAAAGCAGTCCTAGCCTCTCTTTAGAAGGTGACAAGTTGTATTAAGTATCACCACAACCTCCAACATTCACAATCTCAAAGTCTTTATGGAACAGTATCTAGAAATGATGACATTTTTAAAATTCAGAATAATGAAACAAGAATATGATGCAGTGGAGTTACTGTCTTCTTTCCACGTTTTCTCCCCCTGTAATTGAAACCATTTTCAAGTTTTATTTAGTACAAAATTAATTTCACATTTTCATCAAGGAACTCATGTGGATCCCAGGGTGATTCAGATTTTCCAATACAGAAATTCATCGCATTCATCACTGGTATTTTTCAAGACAAAAGAGTTTATGCCAGAGGAAGCCATTTCAGTCCTGCTGTATGAGCAAAATAAAAAACCTTTTACATGACACTTCCAAATTCAGGCCTAACATTAATGTTTTGTAACAAAGCTGATTTAAAAAAAAAATCTGTATGAGTTACTCAACCCCAACATTCTTGTTTCCCAAATGAAAAACACAACTTGACTTACCTTAGAAATAAACTGGTTTCCTCTTGAACTGAACTCAGGAATGACACCGGGCTCACCTGTCAGGGAGAAATGCACATTATGTCAACATGTGTGGGTAAAGCTCTGGCCATGGAAACTAGGAAGGTTGGCCTCCTGCACCTCCCTGCTGGCAAGGGCTCCCCAGGGCAACCCCAGGGCTGTTGTACGGAGGCTCATGCGATACACATGGCATCAGCACTAGGACCCCTCTAGGCTGGATTCCATCCCAGGCTAAGAAGAGCAGAGGCTGGGCTTTGGGACATCACATCTATGCACTTCAAGGAGTGCTCCCTGCTTTTAGTCACCAGAATATAATCCAGGGTCAGAAAAAACAGCCAAACGGGCAGGTGAGCAGGGAGCAGTGGCCAGGGAAAGGTGAATGGGTACGTTCTGGACACCCCTGAGGCCCACCAGTCCTGACCCCGAGATCCTTCGCCTGCCCCTCTCCAACGCTGGAATCCAACCACCTTCTTCCCAGGCCCTGTCCCCAGCCCTGGGAGCACCTCTCAGCACCCTCCAGGATACAATCAGCCCTCTGTTCCCTAGCCCTGGGGAGACCTGACATTTGTTCCATGGCTTAACACTCTTAGTTCCTGGTCCCTCTTTTACTTTTTTTTTCAATTGAGGTAAATTTCACTTAACATAAAATCCACCATCTTAACCATTTTAAAGTGTACAATTCAGGGGCTTTTAGTCAATTCACAGTGTTGTATAACCATCACCACCGTCTAATTCCAGAACATTTTTATTACCCCCCAAAGAAACCCGGAACCCCTGAAGCAGTCACTCCACATTCCCTCCTGCCGCAGCTCCTGGCAACCACGAATCTGTTCTGTCCCTGTGGATCCGGGTAAGTGCCCGCCCCCCCCCTCCAATAAGCAGCACTTTGCCCTTGGCCAAAACCATGAGAAATGAAGGTCAAAAGATGACCCAAGCCTTTTTAAGATATCAAAATGTCTTCAGCAAAATGGTAAATTGCTCTCAGAATAGATTTAATATATTTTTTCTCTTTTATTTGATTCCCAAACTCCGTGACACTGCCATGAACCTGGACTCTTGATCAACAGGTCAAATGCATGCATGGACAGCTACGTGTGTTTAAGTTCATCCCTGCATATGTACATGTATGTTACTGCACAAATATGTTCTGTTAACACAGAAAGGCAACCTCCCATGGTCTCTGTACTAAAAGGCCTTGCTACTATCAAATGAAGGGAAGCACATGATGCTAGTTTCCAGGGAGAAAGAAAGGCCCTTGACTACAGCTGGGCACAGTGGGGAAAAACAGTGCCGCTTGATTTGGCCAAGTCACCCTTGCCCACGGGCCTTGTGGAATCTGTCCCCCTCTGGACCTGTGCTTATGGAAGTTCAGGAGGGGGGTTGTCATACATTGATCTGTCCGAGGCCTCCTGGCAACACTTGGGGAGCACAATACAGTCTTGCAGAGTTATGTTCAAAGGTCAACTCTACTTGTTAAGATTCTTAAGGTGTCTGTTTCATTTAAATCAAGTTTTGTGTTTGTACATGTGTGTTTTTTAAGGGAGAATGGAATCTCCTGAGAGAACAATTCCACGCAAATTAGAAACATATGCAGGCATTCAGTAGGTCAGCTCTGTAAAGATGTGTTATTGTATCTTATGTTTATAGGAATTTTATTCACAGATAAGGCCACATATGAATTGTATGTTTCTCTGGGGCCCAGGTTAACAGGTCCCTCCCATGCTGAGTTGTTTAGATACAAAAAAATATATATATATTTTGCTGCTCCTTCAGAGAGAGATAAGGAAGAAAAATATATTCCATACAACTCAAAGAGCTAGAGCTCTTTAAGTGGGTACACTTATGAAATATTTCAATGTGGCATCATATTTGATACCAAAAAAGTGGAAGAGACACAAGGTCTGTGTGGACCACACTGCTTTTAAGTAGCCTTGGCCTGTTTTGCTTTCATTGTGGTGGCACTGCCCACCTAGGGGCTATAACTCCTATCTAAGCATGAGACAGATTTAGAGACAAGGTTAATACTGTTAATGGGAATTTCTACATTTAAAGTTAAATACATAAAAGTGTATTTTATATGTTGTTTACAATTACTGCTTCTTCCCCTGTTTCCAAAAATTGCTAAATCACCTATGTCAATATAATGGGAGAAGGAAGCAGGACTAAGAAGGAAAAGAAAACTAACATTTATTGACTGTCTTGTCCTCTCTCTTAGCTCTTAATCTATTTGGCCTTATTTTTATTTCTTACAACTACCATGTGGGGTAGATAAAATTATCTCCATTTTATAGATGAGAAAACTGAGATTCAGACAGATTGGGTGAGCCATTCAAGCACCCAACTAAGCACTGAAGGTGGAATTTGAAGTTAAGCTGGTCTGACTCTAAGAATCACATAAGACTGTTGGTATTAGGCGAGAGGCTCCCAAACACAGTGGGAAGAGCCTATGCGTGAGGCTGGATCATCCTGCCCCTTCTCCAGACTTTGCCACTTTCTTGGTAATGTTGTGAGAGAACCAAGAATTCTCTGGGTTTCGCTTTCCCCACTGGTGCCCTGGAATAACACTGCCTGCCCATGCTGCCTCTTAGGGATATCATCAAATAAGGAAATTTATGGTGAGACTTTGAAATACAAAAGTAAGGTATTTTATAATATGGTCTGGTGATCTACAGGGCTCCCCAAATTGGGATGCTCAGGATAATCCACTGGCCTGTGGGGAGAAATTAATTATTCAAACTTCCACTTATATTTCATTTTACTCTAAAACAGGAAAAAATATATAGACATAGTAATAATAGTAGATGTACATAGTTTATCAGTAAATTCACAGATATTAGGAGCGGATGTCCAAAAATTTTTTACTGATTAGGTGCATGATCAAAAAAGTTTGAAGACCACAAATCTTTACAATAAAAAACAAAATTATTGTGGGCATATGGGTAGTGGTGGCTACAGACGTATAATGAAACTACAAAGTGAGTAGCTTAGAGCTCTACTAGTAAGTTGTCAAATATTTGTTTTTAATCCTCAGGCATCTCAGCATAATGGAAAGACCATAAAAGTCACCTTTTTTTTTCTTTTAATGAACTTCAGTTCTAGAGTTGATTATTCATTATCTTAGTTCAAACAATCATCATTGGTTTAAGGAGGGTGAACTTTTATTTCATTCAATCATTTACCCAATCATTCATTCTGTTATAATGCCATGAAACCCATGAACCCACTACTCTACTTGAGAACTTGAAGTATATTTACCTATGTTTGTCTCTGTCTCTATTATCCTATCTCTCATCTCCTCACACAGAGGTAACCCGAATTTTATGATTATCATTCCTTTCTTTTAGAAAGTTTGATCACATACATACACATACATACACATACATATGTAAGCTTAAATAATATATTTAGTTTACTTGTTTTTGAACTTTATAAAAAGAGTATAGTATTCTAAAAAGTCATTTGGGACTAGTTTTCATTTAACATTATATTGAATGAAGTCCATATTTTTGTGGGTGGTTGTCACTCTATTTCACTGCTGTGTAATATTCCATTATACCATAAGTTATTCATCCATTTCCTTAGGGATGGGCATTTGGATTATTTGCAGTTCTTTGCTGCTAAGAACAATACTTCTTTGAACATTCTTATATCTGTCTCCTGGCACTCTCATGTAGGAATTTCCTTTGGGAATATAACAAGAAGTGAAAATTTGGGGTTGCAAGTGAAAGTTCAATTTAACAGAATAAAACCAAATTATTTTCCAAAATAGTTGCACCAGTGGGTCATTTTCTTAACCAGTTTACCCATCTTTCTTATATGGGAAAACTGACTAAAATGACTGCCATACATGGACCTGTGGAGGTTAAAGAAGATAAAGAGGAAAGTACTCAGCACCCTTTCTAGAAAACAGAAAACTGTCAATAAATTAGCACTTAAATCTCTCTCTCCCAGTTACCTTAATCCCATGCCCTCTGCAGCCTCCTTTCCCATTTATAAAATGAAGGAGCAGGATGGGAGGAGCTCCAAGGCCATCGCAGCTCTGACACATTGTAAGGTAGTGAAACGAATGCTAGACTAGTAGCCTCTCACTGCAGGTTCCAGAGGCTTAACTTCACAACAGGATATACTTTCTCACCACCCTGGTACTTATTCCTTAATCTTTGGAGCACATACTCCTTGGAATTACTGCAAAATTGGATGACAGCTGGCAGGTTCTTGATGCTATATAATGGTTGAAATTACAATGGGAAGGGAATAAAACTAATGATTAAATTGTACTTAGAATGAAACCCAAACTCTCTACCAAGGTCATGCATGACCCTTCCTTGCCGACTTCTGCCTCATTCCTCCCTAGGAGTTCACTTCTTTGCTCTCTAGGCCATAACCCATTGGTCTTGTTCAGTTCCTGGAACACTCCAGGCTATTGCCTGTCTCAGGGCTACTGCTCTTGCTACTTTTTCTGTTTAGAATGCTGGCTCCTTACTCTTTTCATGGCTGGCTCTTTAGATGCTTTAGATCTCTGCTTCGAGTCACCTGCTCAAAAAGCATTCCCTCTCCTACCTGGGACATAGTTTCACTCTTACTACAAATATCCCCAGTCCCTGCATTTGGGATCTTTTTTAACATTTGGCTAAATTTATAGTGATTATATATATTTATCTGTTTACTTTTATTTTGGGTCTGTCTTCCCCACTAAAATGTTAGCTCTATGAGGGCAGAGACTGTCTTTACTACTCTTGTATTCCCCAGCCTACAGCGGTGTGTCAGATGTTTGTTGAATGAATGGATACATTGAGTGTCCACTAGGCATCAAGTTTTGTGTAAGCCACTCTACACATGTAACTATTTTCATCCTCTCAACAACCTTGTGACATAGCTATTATGAACCCCATTTAGACAGTAAAGAAGCAGGCTTATAAAGGTCAAGTAATATCTCCAAAGGCCCACATCTAAGGAGTGTTAGAGCTGGGATTTGAACACAGATCTGACTTCAAAGTCTGTTCACATTCCACTGAATCATGAAGACCACAGGAGAAGGTATTTAAGGAATGCAACTGATGTTGGATGTCCTTTTCAAACTAGCAGCCTAGAGTTTCCCTGGGAACTTCTCATTTTCTATGCTAAATCTCAGAGCTGTTAGTTTTGCAACATTGCACAACCCACTGATGGAAAATGTCACCTGACTTCTTTATCTGTTAACCAAACATTAAGAATAGCTATTTGGCCAAACTTATGCTATTGTTCCTCATCTATCACACTACAGTATTACTTATCGATGAAAAAGCATGTTCCCAAAATGTCACAGCAGGACTTTAAAAGCTAAGTAGACCCATAAATCATTCTTCTAAAAGCAAAAAAGCTAACCTCTTCCTTAACATCCAGATTTCTAATCTGTAAATTATATAGATTGCACCATTTCTTTTTCCCAAAGCTTAAATAGTAAAGCAGCCATTGTTATTTCCTTTTGTATTTCCCTAAGTGATTAGAAAATAGCACTCTTCAGAAACACAGGTCACATTTATATTTTCAATAAATGGATTAAAAGAATAGGTTTCCTTGGCCCACTAGATGTACTGTGCTCCCACTCAAGGGACCCAAATGCCAAAGGAAAATTGTTAGAATATAAATAACTTCCAATTTTCAGGTAATAGTGACAAAGTTGGAAAAGACTAAAGAACCGTACACCTCTCTGCCAACCACAAACATTATTTCTCTTAAGATTTAATTAAAGACTGTGTTGCCCAGAGACTCTTCCCTGGACTAGTCCCTATTTGTGCTGCTCAATCCCCTTCTCAACACTTACACATGACACTAATAACACATTATTAACTTCTGATTTGGGTGCTTCCTTATGTTTTTGTTCCAAAAATTTGCTGCATGAATAGAAGTTCAGGCTTGTCATATTTAGATGGCAACCATTTCAAGAAAATGGACAATTTCTTCCAATTCTTTTGTGTCCTACACACACCTATGAATGCATGTTCATACTTCTATCCCTCCATCCACTCAGCACATCCCTCAGAGCAACTTTCAGGCTTTAGAAATAGTGTTAGGGCCACCTGGGGAGAGAAAACTACATGCAATTTGAACTCAATCAAAATGAAGACTAAATGCTGACTAAATATGCATAGAAAAAAATAAAGCAAAATGTTGACAGTGGTTGTATAATCAAGGCAATAGAGTTCCTTCACTGATTTTTCTATTTTCAATAAGAATATGTATTTATTTTATATCAAGGAACAGCTATTTTAAACAAAATCTAATCACGAAGTTGAAAGAACAAAGTCAAACATACAAAACAAAGAGGCAGATAGAAATATAGTGAACAAGCACTCAGATAGGACTTAAAGGTTTGAATTTGAGTTGGGAGTTTGCCCCTTACTAACCTTGTGAACTTTTCAAAGCTTGGTGTCTTTGTCTATAAATTGAAGATGAAAATATCTCCTTCATTGAGTGGTTCTGAGGACTGTATGAGATAATGTGACTGAAAATGCTTTACAGGACTGTAAAAGGCATTAAGTAATGAAAGGTATTATTACTTATGTTGTGAATTGGGTCTAATTTCAATTGGCCAGTGCTGCAAGTCAAGCCTATTGTAGACACCACTAAGCATATTATGGGATTAGGAGGCTCAAGGCCAATTATCCACAAAGGTGGTTTAAATGTTTGGTTCTTCCCATCCCATGGATATCACAATTTGTTCCAGTTGAGTGGATGCTAAAAAAGTCTTACCAATTCAAGTGCCCTTCCTACAATTAAGACGCAAGCATTGGGGACCACATAACTGGCCTAAGAACTACCAAGTAAATCACTAGACATATGGCGTCCCCACCTCCTTTGAACCTCAGGCCTTCAAGGTCTCTCTCTCTCTCTCTGTCATTAAATGGAAAGATTACAGCTGTTGGAGTCATTACCCTGGGTTCAAATCCTGGTGACCCCACTTACAAGGTTCATGGGCTTGGGTAAGTCACTTAGTTTCCTCATGCTAGTAAGAATACCTAACTTGCAAAACTATTATGAAAATTAAACGAGATGATTGTAAAGCATCAAACACAATGCCTGGCACATAATCAGGCTCAATAAATACTAGTTTCTATCTCCCCCTCCTTTGCCTACTTAATGCTGGTTTGAGCACTGCATATGTCTTGATTGTACATTCATCACAAATTCCTGGACCTCGGGCACATCAGATGTTCCAAGCATTGAGAGGTAATAAATTGGAGGAAACCCCCAGGGCTGTGGGAAGCCTGACTTCCCAGCCCCTTAAGCAGACCACCTACTGCTGCCTGAAGCAGCCACCCCGTGAGGGGAACAGCTGCCAGACACAGGGACAGGGACAGAGGCCTCCATCTGCACCTCCACCCTCTTGCCTTCGTGCACAGAGGGCAGCCGCGGTCCCCCAGGAGACGCCAGGGGGAGATTTCAGTGTTTCAGATGACAGATCAGCCTGTGTTCTCTGACCCAGATTAGACCCGACTCAGAACTAGCTCACCCGCCTATGTCACCAGCAAATGATTTTAATTCACTCCCGGGAGACTGTAGGGACCGCTTGCACCAATAATGCATGTAATCTGGCTGAGCTCTGCAGTGAGCACTCATAAGGCTGTGGCTTTCACATGTTCCACAGATATTTCACGGGCCTGTCAGCCTCAACTTATCCACGGGGGCCAGACTGCACATTCAGCACTTCCGTGTCCCCAGACAGTTGGGGGAGGGAGAGTCAAGGGGGAGGCAGGAGAAGATCCCAAAGAGAAGAAAAGAAAACACACTGAGGACCTAACACGGTGGTTCTCAGAGTGTGGCCCCCTGTCCAGCAGCATCATTGTTAGGAATGCTCTTCTCAAGTCTTGCCCCAGCCGCAGGGAATCAGAAATACTGGGGTGGGGCCCAGCTATCCGTGTTTTTACCAACCCTCTTGTAAAACTGGGGCAGGTTAGAGTTTGAGAACCACTGACCCAGCTGAACAATGTATAGGTAGGCTAAAAGTCTAAATACAATGAGAAAAGCCAGAATCCAGGGAAGTGCAGTTATGATAAAGGGGAAAACCTCTGGGTTTGATCAGGAGGCTTTCATCTGAATTTCAACTCCAGTGATTGCTAACTGTGTGATCTTGGGCAAGTTGCTTAACTTTTCTGAGCCTCAGTTTCCCTGTGTGTGAAATGAAGGTAATTAGACCTCCCCGGCAGAGTTGGGGGATGAGGTGATACATTCTGTGCTTGTTCTTTTCTCCACTACACCACGCAGCTTCCCCTGGTGCCTTCAGAGCAGGATTTCTCAACCTCGGTATTATTAACATTTGAGTTCGATAACTCTTTGCTGTGGTGGCTGCCCTGTGCACTGTAGAATCTTCAGCAGCATCCCCGGTCTCTACTCACTAGTTGCCTGTAGCTGTCCCCAGTTGTGACAAACAAAAATGTCTCCAGGCATTGCCAAATGTCCCCTGCAGGGCCAAACTGCCACTGGTTGAGGACAACGGCATTAGAGTATTAGAGATGCAGCATAAGTAAAAAGCAAGAGCATCGTATTCAGTTAGACCTAAGATCCAGACCCCAGTTTGCCCACCACCTAGGTATCTGACCTCAGATAAGTTTAGTAACCTGTCTGAGCTTTGGTTTCCTCCCCTGCAGAATGGCAATTAGAATATCTACTTCACAGGGAGGAGGTAAGATTGAAGAGTTATCATATATAAGATGCTCAACAAATTTGCAGCTCACTGTGAAAATCTGATCTCTCTGTGCTTTTGATTTGACTACTATGGGGCAGAGATGGACTTTTGATGATCCCTCTTAAATTACAAGGTAAGAACAGCCCAAGTCATGAAATAAAAGGAAGGCAAGCTAAGGTCAAAAAGAAGGGCCGGGTCTTCACCCTGCTGAGTTTGGTATGACAAGACACCCCTCTTCCAGAAAAGAACAGAACAGGCAAGTATTTGACCGGTCATATGACAGCCCATTTCCCCAAGTCCCCATTCTGAAGCTCGGCCCCAGCTCAGTACTGGAGCATCATATGCTTGCCGTTCCCATCAGCGTGGCAGAATGAGAGGCAGTGAAGAAAATGGAGTGATGAAGAACTTGGGGTCTGATTCTCACAGACTCAAGTTCAAATCCTAGGTCTGCACATATTGGTTCTGTAAGCTTGGCCAAGTTACTTACCCTCTCTGAACCTCAATTTCCTCACCTTTCAAATGAGGAGACAAAGAATAGCCACCTGTTAGGGTCTTAGCCAAAAGGTATATGAGCTCATGTGTGTGCAACACTTAGCACCGTGCTTAAAAGTTATCATAACGTTATTGTATCAGAACCACAGGAGCCATGAATTTTATAATGTCATCACATTGGCTAGGCTCAGGACAAGCATGCCTGATAAAGCTGAGAACACTGTCTCTTAACAATGGTCACAAAAATGATACATTTCAGAACAATGAGAAACTGGTGCAGCCTTTCACTTTCCATCATTCAATCCTTTAAAGATCATTCTAAACCTAGTGGCTGTCCAAGCAGAGGGAGTGCAGCTTTCACCAAGCCCTAAAAGATTAAGCACCACAGCTTTAAAGGAACACTTTCCTTAATACCTGTCAGCATGTGTGTGTGTGTATGTGTGTGTGTGTGTGTGTGTGTGTGTGTGTGTAGACAGAGTGACAGAGAACATGAGAAAGAGAGTCTTCTCGAGCTCAATAACAATCAGTTGGAATCTCTCACTTCTAGGATAGGAAGGAAAAACCTCTCTCCATAATCTATCATCTAGGGATCACTTACAACAATGTGGCGTGGTGCATTACCTACATAACTCATTTTATCCTCACAACCACCAGTCGAGGTAGCTACTACCATAGTCCCCATTTTAAAGATGAAGAAACTGAGGATTACAGGGCTCATTATATCTATACCATAATCGGCAGACAGAGAACTGGTCTAAATAACTCTTTTCCTAATTCTTAGAGAGATTCTACAACCAATCTTTGTCATCTCATGTTTGTCATTGTCTAATACTTTCCACAGTCAGAAGAATTATCTTCCCCTGCCTCAAGCTCAAGTCGCTCTGAGACCTGATTTAGGGAGGTGAGAGGAACTGGACTGAAGCCAGGATCATGGGCTAGATTTATGGTCTCCTCCAAACATCTTTATATCCAGGCCAGACACAGCCCCAGGGAAAGTCACAGAGGTGCAATTCAGTGTTCCTAATTTCTACACCAGGATGGGGCTCCCAGCTGGGATTATGCCTGAATGACAGCTGGCAGACACCTGTCTGCATCTCAGCCATATATGGTACCATTCTGGGGAGTTGAGGTCCTCCTTTCCTTTTTGAGATTACCAACTTTCACTGATTCACACACTCTTCATTTTCTGAATCCCAGTTGATCACAAATTTGATGCCTCTGAAATCTGAACATTTATTTTGGGTCTGCATTGACTGAGCCATCAACAGCCTCTGGACTTCCTGGGTGGTTCTTCAGACATAGTTGCACTTTGCTCTCCTCCTGAATTCTTTAAAATGTATACACTGAGAATACGATGAACCAGGCTCTGAAAAAAATCCCACTGCAGGCTCTCTCCTCAGTGGCTTCCTGCACCCTCTCAGTAAAGTCTTGGTGAAAGACTCTCATTAGGTTGGTGATCTCATTGTCCTGATGAAATCATGGCAAGTGATAATTTCAAAGGTCTCCTCTAATTTTCTTGATGATGTTTACACTTAAGTCCCAGTTTCATTCTTTTCAGAAAAAGAATTTAAATCACCTCTCCCATCTGCTCTGGTGTGAGTCCATCTGAAACCATTTGGGGCACATTGTTAGGAAGATGTTTAGTTAAGGACGGAGTTGCATGGAGGGTGGGGTTGGTAAATGTGATTAGGTGACTGTTAGTATCAGCTTGATTAGCTTATAAAGCAAAGACAGGCTGGGAATTGCTTTTGCCATAGAACTCTCACTTCTGTTAAGCTTAGTCCAGTTGGAAGATCTTTCCCTCTGTCAGTGGAAGAACCCAAATAATAAGCATGCTTTGTAATTGAATTTGTGAATTTTGATTTCTAAGGCATGTGTGACATTGGCCCTTGAGTTATAGTGCTTACTAGGCAGTAGGAAATAATGCAGAGGAATTGAGGGAAGTGGCTTGTATTCATCCCTAATCTAGTAAAACTCCAGTTCATGCTGGAACAAACTTGTCTCCAAGGTTTTGAGCAACATTTGGTCTTACCATCTTTCCCTCTCTCTGACACATCTGGACGGCTGGGTTCCAGGTTAACTGGGAATGAAACAAAAGCTGAAATCTTGCAGCCGGAAAACCTGTTTATTTTTATTTGAAGGACTTAAAAATTGTATTGGGAGGAAGTGTGGTCTAATTGTTAAAATTGTGAGTGGTCCCTAATGTCCTGAGTTCTAGTCTCTTTTACTATTAGCAACTAATCATACAAGAACTTTAGTGATTTAATTTAAACTAAATGTGGCCTCGTCTTCAAGGCAAGTCCTAAGACCCTAGAATTAAAGATGTTATTCACGTACAAGTTAGCATCTGAAATAGAGAATTTTATCCTGAGCAAGGAGCTAGAATTTATGATCAAATTTGGCCAAAAAAGAGAATCAGCAGGTATTGTTTTTAGGGATCAAGCATCACCATCCTGTATTTACAAAATTTCTACCCAGCACCCAGGAACTAATGATAAAAGTCTTCAAAGGCAGTAATGAGAATTAGTGAACAATTTCCATCACTTCAAAAAGCCCAGTAGAATCTGTGTGTGTACCCTTGATAAGACTATACAAGCACACTATCTAAAACACTAAATTTCTTTGATTTTTAGCTAGAGAAACACAACTCATCTGGTAACACTTGTTGTCTTATTCTGAGCAGAAGCTCTGATAGGCAGTCTTTAATGAATGAAAATCCAAAAATGAATTTCTAGTACTAATTGAAGTCTGTTTGTTAGACCAAAGCTTTGAAATATAGGGTCTACAAGGAAAAAAATAACGTAAAAAAGGGTACTTGGTGGAGATGTTTGTTCATTGGACCACTGGGTGGTTGGTTTGTCTTGAGGATGGCTGGCAAAGTGGGGCAAAGAACTAAGTGAGTGTGAAAAGGAAACAGAGTAGCCAGAAAGCAAGCCACAAAGCTTTTATAAATTAAGGGTAATAGATTATAGTGCCACCTAATGTCTGGAGGAGTTTTCGTTGTAATAATTTATTTAGGTTGCATTCACTTACCACTTTTTCTCCAACTCAACTATAAAATGGGAAATAATTCTTCTCTAAATAGGATGCTTTCAGGGTGTGATACCCTAGGTATTTCCTGGGTGCCTTCAGGTGTGTTCTACTTCCAAGAATATGAGCCCCTGAAACGCTGGTTGACCACAACTTGATAGTTTCCAGGGTAGCAATTGGGAGGCATTCTTTTTGTGGAAGTTTCTTCCCAACTGGACAAGAACAATACCTTGCTACCAACTTATAAGCATCAGGATACTTGATGCAGGATGTATGTACAGGATATACATTACTACTCAAAGCAAAGTTCACATAGGCACAATTTTACCAAAAGATGAACTATGCCTCCTAGTAACCCGAGGGGAAGGCCAGCATATGCTCAGCCTGTGTGTGGCTGCTCTCCCTGCAGCATACATGCCAGACATCATTAATCAATCACAGACTCTTTCCCAGTAAGAATCTTTCTCAACGCAGCATTCCAGGCACTACTACTAATTGACCGAATTAGGCATAAATCCTATTTGCCTACCCAGCCTTAAAAAACAAAGAGGTCACATAAATTTTAGTTATCACTCTTGGGAGGGAGTAAGGCATAGGAGAAAGAGCATTTCAGATCCCAGCCCTGTGCCTCAACTAGCTCTCTGTGTTTGGGCAAGTTACTTTGCCTCTCTGGGTCTTGGTTTTGTTCTCTCTTAAACAAGGATTATATCATCCACCACAGGATCACTGTGAGGAGTGAATGAGAGAACACTTCCAAATTGTCAGCACAGTACCTGGAATTTTATACGTGTTTCACAAATGCAAATTCCCTCTCCTGCCAGTATGAACCATAAAAGGATTCTGCATCTTACCTAGAACTCTAAATCCTCCCTTAGTATTCCCTGCTGGTCTCCCCAGCTTTGGTTCTTGAGCTCATGAGTGTGAAGCTCATGAGAAGAGGCACGCATTGTGAATTTTAGGGTAAGTTAAAGAATTAAATACAGACTGAGAAATCCCAAACATTAAGTTTCGTGGATCAGCTTTGACCCTGTATGGTCGAGGGTTAACTGTCCTGTTGTACACAATGTAGGCACTAAACAGACAGTTAAACCTATGACACCAGGAACATATGCTACTAAAGCAAAGTGAAGGAAAGCAATCTGGAGACAGAACTGAGCAGATCTGCCATCCTCCAGGCCATTTCTGGCCAAAACTTCTGTTTCAGGTCCTGTGACAGAGAATCATTTGCCTCAGCAATTCCATTTTACCATACAATCTTTTTCTGCTTCCTTCCTCTGCAATAGAGCTTGTCCCCGGGTCTCCGTGACCTGTTTCTCAGTGCAGATACTAGCTCTTGCTGAATCCAGGAGAAGGGAAAACCAAAGAATCAACAAAGAGAGACGGCTGCTACCTTGATCTATTTCCAAAGAGCAACCCTGCTGTTTTTGATGGGCAGACAGGAGCTGTGAATGTAATTATGACCAATGCTGAGATTAAACCCATGAATGATTTGGCTTGAGCTTTTGAAAGAGATCAAAATTGTGTAGCATAGCAGTGTTTACAGGTTTATAGATTTGCCTGGGGCATCTGACGCCCTTGAATATGATTTATTATTACAGGACAGAGATTATCTCAGACTGGGCTGGAAATGGATCTCGGCTGAGTTATTTACTCACCGGATGCAATGTGTGAGAGTTGATGGCCTTGTTTCTCAATTTGTCAGTTGTAAAGGGAGTCCCCAAGGCTCAATTTCAGGCCCGGTATTGTTTACATAGCCCAGCAATAATACATCACATGTGGCAAAATATTACAAATTCATTTTTATGCTGATGATATGGCTCATGCATAAAAGCAGCTAATGTGCCTCTCTTTTTAGCTGAAATTGCAGCTAGGTTTCTAAAGGCACAAAGGGCCTTTTGTGTTTTGAACCATAAAGAAGAGAAAGTAGATGACAGTTTTTAGAAGGACTAATGAAGGGTTTGATCTGCCTCGGCTGCCATCTGTAAAAGAGTCCCATTATAGCAGTTACAGTCATTATAATACCATACCCTCTGAAGGTATCTGTCAGGGTCTTTAACACTATTATTGTTATTATTACTACTACTATTATTATTATTATTATGGAAGCTATGGAAAATGGCTTCCCATTTTGCTGTTTGCATTTAGGTGATGGGAAAGGAATAATTTGAACGATGATTTCCATCTGGTACTTTATTCAAATGGCCTGCACCAACCATATGGAGATGACACACTAACATGTATACTACATACCAAGGGATACACTGCATTTAAAACAATCTCCATGTAAATCAACTCATTACGAGTCACAGCAAATTGCTCTGTCTCTGAAGAATCTTTAGCAGGAAAAACGCCAGCATATTTTAAGGAACACAGAGGTGCCCCAAAGAGGCAAAAGCTGTATATGGTTTCTGGACTTAGACTCTGAGAATGCAAATCTTGGGCATCTTTCTTAAGAAAGAACAGTGATTTTTTTTTTTTTTTTCCTTTTCTTTTTGTGGTACGCGGGCCTCTCACTGTTGTGGCCTCTCCCGTTGCAGAGCACAGGCTCCGGATGCGCAGGCTCAGCAGCCATGGCTCACGGGCCCAGCCGCTCCGCAGCATGTGGGATCTTCCCGGACCGGGGCACGAACCCGTGTCCCCTGCATCGGCAGGCGGACTCTCAACCACTGCGCCACCAGGGAAGCCCCAAAAGAGTGATTTTTAAATAAGATTTCATGCTCTGTGATACTAACGAATCAAAAAAATAAACAAGTAAAACGGCAACCTCCTCGGGAATTTGGCATGTTTTAAATGAACATTTACAAAAAGGAAAAGGACAAAGCCATTGCATACATTTTCTTTAGATATATTCTAGCCTTAAAAGCCCAACTTTTCCCCACACTGAAAGACATCAAGTAGCTGCTCGGCCATGCGTAATTTGGATTTAATTGTGTTTGCTTAAACCATACATTCCACTCCCAAACCATAAAAATGAATCCTAGAAATCTCCGACTTGAAAACTCGAGAGTCCCTGTCCTGTTTGCCTTCTCAAAGGAAGATTCTCAGGAAAGCTTTATTGCAACTTGTGTGTTTACCTTTGGCATCTTTCTAACACGCTCCACATGTATTCAGCAGCACCTTATTTTGAAGATGCTCACCAAGTAGTGATATCACAGCCAAGTGTCAGAGGAGGCGAATCAAGGAAGCAGAAGTGGGGCTTCCCTGGTGGCGCAGTGGTTAAGAATCCGCCTGCCAATGCAGGGGACACGGGTTTGAGCCCTGGTCCGGGAAGATCCCACATGCCGCAGAGCAACTAAGCCCATGGGCCACAACTACTAAGCCTGCACTCTAGAGCCCATGAGCCACAACTACTGAGCCCACATGCCACAACTACTGAGCCTGTGCTCTAGAGCCCACGAGCCACAACTACTGAGCCCACGTGCCACAACTACTGAAGCCTGCGCACCTAGAGCCTATGCTCCGCAACAAGAGAAGCAACCGCACTGAGAAGCCCACGCACCACAATGAAGAGTAGCCCCCACTCGCCACAACTAGAGAAAGCCTGTGAGCAGCAATGAAGACCCAACACAGCCAAAAATAAATAAAATTTAAAAATTAAAATTAAAAAATACAAGAATCTGAATGGTGTAAAAATGATTATTTCCCACCTCCATTTTTAAAAGGGAGTTTTATTTCTTGGTGTAGGAAATTTAGAAAATAAAGACAAGGAAAAAGAAACAGAGGAAATGGGGGAAAAAATGTATACTCAAAAGAAGTATCACTTGGGCTTCCCTGGTGGCGCAGTGGTTGAGAGTCCGCCTGCCGATGCAGGGGATATGGGTTTGTGACCTGGTCTGGGAAGATCCCACATGCCGCGGAGCGGCTGGGCCCGTGAGCCATGGCCACTGAGCCTGCGTGTCCGGAGCCTGTGCTCCGCAACAGGAGAGGCGACAACAGTGAGAGGCCCCAACAGTGAGAGGCCCGCGTACCGCAAAAAAAAAAAAAAAAAAAAAAGAAGAAGTATCACTCAAAATATCACCCTAAGAAGAAAACCACTATTTATATTTTAGGGTGTGTGTGTGTGTGTGTGTGTACATGTATGCATGTTTTCTTTTCTTTTAAGAAAATGTGATTATACTGAACATACTATAAGGTAATATGTTTATCTCACCTACTTAATTACAAACATATTTCCATGTCAAGAAAAATCATCCAATATGATTTATTTGAAAAATGTTTTCTTCAGTATGACTTTTAATGCCCATCCCATTTTATGAGTGAACTCCAATTTATTTAATCTCCTATTTTGTCATTTTTAGATATTAGAAACAAAACAGCAATGAACATCTTTGTAGCGACATCTTTGGGCACACCCATGATTACTTCCTTCAGTGAATTTCCTAGAAAGAGTCTTCCTCAAGGCTATACATGTCTTGATGTGTTTTCTTTCTTATTTTAAAAAAAATATTTATTTATTTATTTATTTTGGCTGCGCTGGGTCTTATTTGCGGCACGCAGGACCTTTGTTGTGGCATGCAGGCTTCTTAGTTGCGGCATGCGAACTCTTAGTTGTGGCATGCATGTGAGATCTAATTCCCCGACCAGGGATCGAACCCGGGCCTCCTGCATTGGAAGTGCAGAGTCTTACCCACTGGACCACCAGGGAAGTCCCTGATGTGTTTTCATATTTCCTAACTGCTGTGCAAGAAGGTGGCATCAATTTAGTACTATAAAAAGTGCCAGTTTCTACATACTCTCACAGGTATGAGGCATTATTATTTTTTGAATTCTTTATGACCTTTGCCAATGTGATAGCTGGAAAGTGGCTGTGCGTTTTCATTTGCACTTTCTGGATTCCCAGTGATGTCGAACATCTTCTTGTATGGATGCATTCCTGGCCCAACCTTAACCCTTCCTACCCAAACTGCTTTTCCCAGCCTGAAACTTGGAGTATTGCCTTGAACGTACATGGAAGGACACTATAAAGAAAAGTCCCACACACATGTGTTTGTATTCACACTAAGAATGTTGTGAAGGGTCATTATGAAAATAATGCCTTTTTTTAGGACACATTTTAGGACTAGGAATAGCTATATTTCCTCTTGAATATCCAATTTATTTTTATCTTATTGATACTGGGGAACGTGCAATTGACTGTGTTGTTTTTTGTTTTTGTTTTTTGGCATTGGCAGCTAGAATGTTCTGAGCCGGTTTCCTTCCAAGCAATGTGTATTTGTGTACCAACTTCTCTCTTGGCTCCATCTTATCTTTCCAACCCTGATTTTCCCTTTGTCATATTTTGTTCAACTATTTCACATTGGATTGCATCTTGTTTGGCAGGCATTTATGCAATGCAGGGTGTAGATAAATAAGATATCGCGACCTATGGGTTGACTGTGGCTCACCCTTGTTTGGTGCCAACCAGTACCTTAGTAGTCACTGATACTGAGCGAATGGGCTACTTCCCAGGATTTTCCACATCAAGGTGAACGTTGAAATTGATGTTGTTGGTATGATTCACCGCAGTGAATGGAGATGCTCAGAGGCCAAGGAGATACTGAGGGTTCTATCCCCACCTTGTCGCATTCCTCAAGGCTTGAGAAGACCATTATCTCAGGGCACCACTGGTGGAACACAGGTTGAGAGACACTGGGCTAGAGGAGAAAAAAAATACCTTACAAAAGTAAAGCTAAGGAAAGTAAAATAAAACTCTTCCCAGGCTCGTGCCTGCTTCAAGAGAAATACTTTCATTTCCTTTCCAAGAGATGTCTCTTCTTTAGATATGCTATAAATAAAATGAGAGCAATTCCCCAGTACAGAAGCAGCATGGATAGCTACTACCCTGACATCCTTCCTGGAATTTGTGCTTGCCTACGCCCTTCTTCCTTCTTTTTCCCCATGCTTCTTGAACAGCATCCAATCCCTTCTGAGGGCCTCAAGGTGGTATTCTCTATTCATGGATACCATGGCTTCTTTGGCTCTTTATCCTATAGGTAGCTCTCGGATATCCCTTTCTCTCTGCTGCAGGCTCCACAGACTCTTGCCTGTCTCTAATTCTTCTCAGTAGCATCCACCAGCTTCTCCATCTCTTGGGTCTCTTCCTTCTGCTCTTCCACCAAGACTAGCATCAGAACAGGATTCAGATAGCTAAACTCAGTATTTTTTCTTTCTCACAGAGACAGAGATGAATTAGATGTTCACCATGTATGTTTCGTTTTTCTAGGCACACGGCTAAGCCACCTTTCCTAGCACATGTGTATCTAGGGGGGGCACGGGACTGATCTCACCCATGGAATGTGAGCAGAATTGGCTATG
This sequence comes from Leucopleurus acutus, assembly GCF_964270905.1. Lineage (NCBI taxonomy): Eukaryota > Metazoa > Chordata > Mammalia > Artiodactyla > Delphinidae > Leucopleurus > Leucopleurus acutus. The sequence continues at coordinate 65,690,909 of NC_139144.1, read as the reverse complement.
TCACTTCTAGACCCAGGAAGTTAAGAGCATGTGTCTTCTCCTTTCTTTCTCTCTTCCTTCACCTACAGCTGGACCACATCAGAGGACCTCAAAGTCCGATTCTGAAGATGGCAAAGCCACAGAGCAGGAGGAGTATGGATCCCTGAATGACTGCATGGAGCTGAGCTCCCCACTAATTGCTTTAGACTGTGGAATAGTCTTTATAGTTTAAGATCACTGAGATTTAAGGAGTTGTTTTTTTAGCAGTTAGTATATGCTAATTAATGCATCCATTTTTTCTTGTTATTTCTAAAGAAAGAAAAAAAAACACAAGCCTTTCTAACTTTTTCAAAACATTATTATTAATCACGAGGGGAACACAGATTGATTTTTTTTGGCCACACCGCATGGCTTGTGGGATCTTAGTTCCCCAACCAGGGATTGAACCAGGGCCCACAGCAGTGAAAGTGACGAGTCTTAACCACTGGACCGCCAGGGAATTCTACAAGATTTTTTTTTAAGGCAGGAGAGGTTTTGAAGTTATAAAATTCTTACAGCAGTGCTTCTCAAAGAGTAGTTTGTAGAACACTAGTTTTCCAGGAAGTACATAGTAAAATATGATAAACAGAGTTCTATGACAATGATATTAGGAAGAGCAGTATGAAAGAAACAGGCTTCCTTGCTGCGGAACTTCTCAGAGCCTTTAATATAAAGCTGTATATTGTGACTCTCCACAAGGGGGCTCTGTTGAACAGATTTGTCTCAGCCTCAAAGACTGAAGATCAAATCAGAACAAAACAAGAACTTGTTCCTTTCAGATGTGAGATTTGTACCTCTTAGTACATTTTGATGCAGAAATTCTATTCCCCTGTAACTCTGCTATAGTCTCGAGTTCCTCCCCAAACCAAGGACTCCTCAACCCCCAGAAGAGGAGCCAATCCAGGGTTGACTGTTCTGTCATCTGCCTCATCATGATGCATCAATCACTCCAGAGTTTTGGCAGTGCTACCTCCCCCAGGCAAAATAACAGGCCCCTTCCACTCCTGAGCTCCTGCTACTTGGAACAATGATGGCCTCTTTCTGGGAAGATGAAGGAAAAGACAGTCCCTGATTGCTCAACAGCTACTGCAGCTGAATAGTTGTTCCGGTACAACTAAAGAGAAGGACGGTGAGGGGCATACCATGTGTGGCATGAAGGAAAAGAGTGAGGAAGGACAATAGGATGGAGGAAACGAAACCGGCAAGGCAAACGTTTGGAGTGTATGCTTAATGACAGTCCAGAGAAGGCAAGATGGGTTGTTGTCCAAATTCCATATGAGCACATTAGCAGCAAACTGCCTACAAGCCTCTTGGCAAATAGAGCTCAGATTCGCATCAGTTTCTAAGGGGATACTGTCTGAACTTGCTCTGAATCACAACCAACTGAATGTTGTAATGCTACAGGCTTCAAGCCTCAACACCAACTCCAAACTATATTATCTGCCTCTGCCGAAAACCCTTAGATTCCATTCCCATGGAGGCTCGCAGAGCACAGATCTCAGCAAATAGGACTGCTTGTGAGATCACCTTTAGAGCCCACTAAATATGCATTTTAGGTTTAATCTCATTTGGAAGATTGCTAACACCAACACCAGGAGAGCTCCAAACAAGAAGGAACCAACGTCATCCCCAGAAAGGAAGCAGAATAGGGCTTGGCCACAGGCCTGCAAGCCAGTGGTGCTCACTAAGAGCCTCACATCTGTGGCACATTGATGGAGTGATAAACACCAGCTGACATGACAGAAGTCATCTGGCACCCAGGATCCTGGACTGCTTCTTCCCAAGTACTCAAATCCTTGTCTCTCTGTTCCTAGCTCAGATCTCTTGGCCCTGTCATCCAGACTTTATACCTACCCCGAGCCTAGACACGGCAGCAGAGTCCAGACTGAAACTGCCCCTTGCCTCTCCCGGAAGCAAAAGCCCAGGCATTACGTTCCTCCCAACTCTCAGTACTAGTACCAAGGCATAAGCCCAGCAAACCGAGCTGGAGCTGCTGCCGGTGCTGTGCAGACAGACACAGGAGGCACGCCTTCTTTACTTGCGTTTCCTGCAGCACCAGACATACTGGAGCTCAACAGATACTGTCAAATAGATGAAATACACACAGTAATGCATTTATGATCTCTAACTCTACCCAAGTTGCCGACAGTCTCTCCTGTTCACCTTTTGTTTCCTCACAGTATCTCCTGGGTGAGGTTAATTGCTTGCCAGCATCATGATCCGCTGGTACTTTTAAAGGAGCAATTGCCAGGCCCCTCATCAGTGTCGGAGGGAAGAGCCCAGGAATCTGCTTTCTGAAAACTCTGCCCAAGAAATGCTTTTGCACGTAGAGTCTGAAGAACGCTGCTCTGGGGGTTCCATTCCCAGCAGTCTCCCCTCCCATCGAGAAGGAGCTGTGGATCTGCTCCCACATGTACACCTCCTACTCTCCATCGGCCCTCTCCTCCCCACCTCTACCAGGTCAGTGGGGCCTCGCCTCAGAGCAGAGCTGTAGCCTTCTCACTCTTGCCCATAATCCCATCTCTACTGCCTAGTCCAAGACAGTCCACCACATGGACTGCAACCACACGTGCTGCCCAAAGAGATTCCCACCCTGCTCTCCGCACCTGTCCTTCTTCTCCACCTCCCACTTACTCTTTACCCCCCCAGCATCAGGCTTCTGCCTGCACCACTCTACTGAATCAACTCTGCAGTATTTGTCATGAAAATGATGATATATTACACCCAAAGGGTACTTTACAGCCAATAAAATACTTTCACACATACTCTGTCATTTGGACTTCATGATCCTATGAGAAAAGCATGTAATACCTCAGAGATTCCCAAACTGCAATCTAGATTAACATACTACCTTCCCAATTTTTGCTGTATCTATTTGCCCTTGCATTTTTATGTACTTACTGTATTTCTGAAAATGACTCATATTTTAAGTTCATTTTGAAAGAAAAAATGTGTATCATTCTCATAAGTAGAGAATCTACATCATTTGTCATAAATAAGAGGAACCAGTACAAAGAAATTCAGTGAAAACAAAATAATGTTATTATATTTTAAAGTGAAAGGGACTCTGGCCTGTGGGCCTATAGTTGAGGGTAGAATCCAAGCCCCTGGAGAAAATCAGCTCTCTGGTTTCCCCACTGCTCCACCAAGAGACTAGGAAGGCTCAGCCCTACTGAGCTTCCTCTTGGACTTTCCGGGTTCACAGTGGCTTGGCTTATTCACAAGGGATCTATCAACCTCTTCCGCTCCCCATGTGCCAGGCCTTTCCCAGGACCTAAGCCCAGACGCTGCTCCCCAACCACCGGCCAGCCCATGAGGAGAAGGTGCCACAGCAGTTCTCCCATAAGAATCTCAGCAGAGCCCAGGGCCTCACTCTGCCAATTGCCCACAGGTTTCTGCCACAGCACATAGAAGAAGCAAAGAACAGGGGTGGGGACCTCCTTCAGGTGGCCATGTTTCCAGCATTCCCTCTACAGTATTATTCTATCTAGAATCTACTGCCCACCAAGGATCAGAGGCCAAAGTCCAATCACACTTTGTTTAAAAATGAAACCATCACATCCATTAGGATATCTATTATCAAACAAAGAAAAAGAAAAAGCAAGAAAGAAAAAAGAAAAGAAAGATATAAAAAAGAAAAGAATAGAGAAGAAAAGGAAAGGACAGGAAAGGAATGGAACAAAAAGAAAAGAAAAGGACAAGTGTTGGAGTGGATGTGGGGAAATTGAAACTCTTGTGCATTGCTATTGGGAATAGGGTGTATCCACTGTGGACAATAGTATGGTGGTTCCTCAAAAAATTAAACAGAGAATTACCATTTGAACAAGGAATTTCACTACTGGGTATACACACAAAAGAACTGAAAGTAGGGTCTTGAAGAGATATTTGTAGATCATGTTCATAGCAAAATTATTCACAATAACCAAAAGGTGGTAACAACCCAAATGTCCATCAGCAGATGAACGGAACATTATTTAGCCTTAATAAGGAATGAAACGCCAATACAACGTGGTAGCTACAACTTTATGCATAGTGAAATAAGCCAGTCACAAAAAGAGAAATATTGTATGATTCCACTTACATGAGATACCTAGAGTAGACAAATTCATAAAGACAGAAAGTAGTTACCAGGGGCTGGGGGGAGGGACAAGTGGGTAGTTATTATTTAATGGGTGCAGAGTTTCAGCACAGGATGATGAAAACGTTCTGGAGATGGATGGTGGTCATGGTTGCACAACAATGTGAATGTATTTAATGCTACTTGAACTTTACACTTAAAAATGGTTAAAATGGGGCTTCCCTGGTGGCGCAGTGGTTGAGAGTCCGCCTGTTGATGCAGGGGACACGGGTTCGTGGCCCGGTCTGGGAGGATCCCACATGCCGCGGAGCGGCTGGGCCCGTGAGCCATGGCCGCTGAGCCTGCGCGTCCGGAGCCTGTGCTCCGTAACATCAGAGGCCACAACAGTGAGAGGCCCACGTACAGCAAAAAAAAAGAAAAAAAAAGGTTAAAATAGTGAATTTTATGTTATATATATTTTACCACAATTTCTAAAAATGAAATCAGCAATTACTTATTAGAAATGTGTTAAAGTCCTACTAGCACCAAACTGAGACTTTCTACTTGACCAGGTTAGGACTGAAATTGAACTGGGAAGCAGATACCTTTCTCACTAGGTGATTCAATATCATCAAAGGTCACATTCCAGCATTTCCAAATCCACCAGTAATATGTTCACGAAGAGTTGAGAAAACACTCTAATATCTTATATACTCATTATACAGATGAGGACACTGAACCTCAGACACAATAGAGATAATCAGTGAATTTTCCAAGGTCACACGTTAAATGGCTTGATACCGGCTATTCTGATTCCCGATTTAGTGTCAGTCCCATTAACCCAAAGTACTTTTTCCCACCCCTCTCTCTTTCCCTCACCTTTGGTATCCAAGACAGTAAAATCTTTTTGTTCTCCTCCTACCCATTTTTCTTTCCTTATTTATTTATTTTTTTCGAGCAGTTCTAGGTGTACAGAAAAATTGAGCAGGAAGTACAGAGAATTCCCATATACCTTCCCTCGCTTCCCAGTTTACTGTATTATTAACATTTTGCATTAGTGTGGTATATTTGGCATCATTGATGAGCTAATTTTGATATAATATTATTAACTAAAGTCCATAGTTTGTATTGGGTTCACTCTTTGTCTCCTACGTTCTGTTGGTTTTGAAAAATGTTTAATGACTTGCATCCACTATTACAGAATCAGACAGAATAGTTTTACTGCCCTAAAAAGCCCCTGTTCTTTCTCCTTCTTTTTTTACCCAAGTTGGGAGATTCCCCAAAGTTCCAATCCTGACCTGTTTCTCTTCTTGCTCTATTTTCCTTCTTAGGGAGTCATTTCCATTCTCACATTTTCAGAGACCACTTCCATCCTGACAACTCTCCAAGTTAAATCCCTGCTGGCCCGCTGCACACCTCCACTTGGATGTCGGAAGCAAGCCTGCTGTGTGCTCTGCGCCCCCCAGCCCCTGACCACACATTTCTCTTAATGACAAGCCATCCTCCTAGTCACCTCATCACCCTGGAATCAACTTTGACTCTTCCCTCCTTATCCTTTGAGGCAGAGGCATTAAAAGGAGTGGGGAGGGCACCCAGTGACAGGTTGGAGTCATGTTCACGATGAGCTTAGACTCTCTGGCTACAGGAATCTGTCTTCAAGTCCTCTGACCCATGCAAGGTGAATGGCAAAAATAATGACCTGGTGAGCCAGCAGCCATTTCCACAAAAGTGCTTCTTTGTAGTCAACCTAGCAAAGACCTCTCCCTCTTGTTTCACATCAAACAGGTCTTCCCCTCTCCACCCCCAGTTGCCTTTGATGTCTCTCTTCTCTGACCCAGATCTTGGCACTGGCGGGAAAGAAAGTCAGGATGAGACCAGATTTGCTGATCGCCAATAGAAAGATTGAGCTTATTCTCTGAGGTCAAAGCTCAAAAAATTCATTAAAGGTTTCTTTTAAATATAAACCCAGCAGTTTAGTAAAATGTACATATAAGGCTAGGTATAACCTGACGTTTTCCCTCAGTTAGTTTACTGAAGAGTTGAGGAGAAGCCCATGTAAGTAAGTAATGAAAATTCAGTGTGATGTGTGTCGTAATAGAAGTTTAAGGAGTTCAGAAGAAGACAAAGGAGCGTATTGGTTAGGATTGTGTCCAGGTGCATGAAACAAGAAACAGACAACAGGGATGTAATGAAACTGGTGTCATTTTTCTCCAATAGCAAGAAGTGCAGAGTTAGGCAGTCTAGGCAGGTATAGAAGCTCCATGAAGCTGTCAGGGACCAAACTCCTTTTATCATTCCCCTCTGCCATTCCTCATTTGTGGCTTCCATCATCATGCTTGCAGAATGACTGCTTGCACATCCAGACATCAAACGTGAGTTTCAAGCAGGGAAAACAGGTAAGGGTAAAAGAATGTGCCAAGTAAGACTCTCCCTTTTAACCAGGAAAATAAGAGCTTTCCCACTTATACCTTATTGGCTAGAATGGTGTCATAGGGCCACCATGGGCTCCAGTGAGCCTGGGAATTCAAGTTTGTAAGGTGGGCACACTGCTGCACTGAACAAAATTTGAGGTCAATAAGCAAGGGAGATCTGGGACAAGCCAGCCACCGTGTCTGTTGGGGAGACACTTCATCAGCTCAGTGAGGAGGTCCATGTGTTGAGGAACTGAAGCATTCTGCCAACAATCAGCACTAATATGTCAGCCATGTGAAGTGAGACATTTTAGAAGCAGATCCTCCAGCCTCAGTCCAACCTTCAGATAACTGCAGCCCAGCTGTAACCTGACTGTATCCTCATGAAAGACCCACAGCCAGATCACCCAACTCAGCCACTTCTGAATCCCTAACCCTCAGAAATAGCATGCGATCAAGGCAAATGCGTAAAAATAAAGGTCTGTGGCCAAGGCTGGTGGAGATAAAAATACCACGCGGTAATGACTGCACACAATCAGGGCCGGTGAATGGAGTGTTAACAGGGATGTAGGATGGAGTAAGAAGTGTTTCCTAGTTAGTGATTTTCACTTTTTAATTTCTCCCCAAGAATGGTTTTTATTTCCTCAAAAGAAGAAAGGAGAAAAAAACCCTCACCTTTAATAAAATTTAATAAAATACATTGCCATGAGTCTTTTTTTTTTTTTTTAAAAATCATTTATTTATTTATGGCCGCATTGGGTCTTCGTTGCTGCGCGCGGGCCTTGTCTAGTTGCAGTGAGCGGCGGGCTACTCGTTGTTGCGCACGCAGGCTTCTCATTGTGGTGGCCTCTCTTGTGGAGCACAGGCTCTAGGCACGCGGGCCTCAGTCCTTGTGGCTCGTGGGCTCTAGAGTGCAGGCTCAGCAGTCGTGGCGCACGGGCTTAGCTGCTCCGCGGCATGTGGGATCCTCCCGGACCAGGGCTTGAACCCATGTCCCCTGCATTGGCAGGCGGATTCTCAACCACTGCGCCACCAGGGAAGCCCGCCATGAGTCTTTTAACAGACACACAATACCAATATGTAGTATGCTTATTTCAGAATGAAACAGGGTTAGAAAATATGATTATGTAATGAATCAAAATTTTAATTGTAGACCTGCTTATTGATGACGTATATAAACATACTAGTAAAAAAGACTCTTGACCAAGTAATAAAAACTAAAGGTATGTTTATGTCAAAAAAAATAGCATGCCATCATAAGTGATTATTGTTGTTTTAAATAAGTTTAGGGGCAATTTGTTATGTGGTAGTGAGTAACTAATATGGAAAATAAGAAAGAAGAGATGGAGGGAATATGGATTAGGCAACGAACTGTGCCTGTCACAAAGAGGGAATAATTAACTTTCAGATTTGGAGGGCAGATAAATCTTTACAGAGGAAGTAATACCTTAGTAAGTTGTATAGAAATAAATCGTTTACCAGGTGGAGAAGGAAGGCACATGGGGAACCCCTTTCAGGTAGAGAGAATACATGTACAGCTCATTGGCCCAACACAGTGTGGGGACGGGAGTTGGAGGGAACATGACTACTTCCACTTGCTTCCATCTATCGGTGGCATGGAGGTGGGGAGGGGGTCTGGGGAGAGAAGCATGAACGAAGCAAGAGGTATATGCAAAAGCTGGATCATAATCAGTCTCGAAATTCTTCTTATGAATCTTGGTTTTCTCTCATTGGCAATGGAGAGCCATTGAAGGTTTTAAGCAGGAAATACTCATGATCAGATTATATCTGAAAAAGATTGCCCTAGCAGTGGTGAGGGGCACAAACTAGGCACGGACTTCCTAGAACATCCAAAAGAAGATTCAGTTTGTACAATTAGATGCACAATATTTGGCAACCATATGGCTTTCAGGTACTTTAAAGTACCTGAGATCCTAGAGTAGCAGAGATCGTGGACTATTTCCATGAGGCCTAAGAACAACAGAGTATTTCTTATATCCAAAATAAAGTAGTGGACAATGGGCAGAGTATACCTGCCAGGACTCTGGATTTAGGCTTGGGCCTGAATCATACTCTGCTACGTAGGCGGCACTGTGGCTAACCCTCTGAGCCTAATGACGATAATAATGTAGCCTACCTTGTGTATCAGTGGGTGAGCTTCAGAAGTAACTATGTAAATATCCCAGCAGAAAACCTGGCACGTGGTGGAGTGTACCTAACACTTCTGTTGACAATCCCATTTTACCTGCAAAATGGATGAGTGAGAAAGACTGGGCTGAGTTATTCTCCTCACAGGTGGGAAAACTGAAACAAAGATGATTTACGATTTATGGCAGAGTTAGGGTTTGGATCTGGACATCTGGATTGTCATTCCAATGCTACTCCACTCTGCAACCACAGAGTCAAGCAATTACACTGTCACTTCTCTTTGGTGGTGAAGATAAAAGTTGAGAAACGTCAATGAAAAATAAAATGAATAATCAAAGTAAAAGCAAAGAATTATTCCCACAAAATGATCTTCAGTCTTCTCTCCCCCGCTTGCAATTTACAAATCTCCAGTTCATCTTATTTTTATTCCTTGCTCGTATTCATAATGTGCCATAAGGAAGCTGATAGAAGATGATCATACTTTCCTATGAATGATCTCATTTCCCCTCATAACTGTTCAGTGAATAAGAAGAAATCAGCTCTTGGTTTTGTCACATATGTTACAGGTACATTGTTTTAATTCAGAAGAAACTGAGGATATAGCATGTGCTGGTTTGGGGGTATCTAAAGATGAAAACAAGCCTTGGGGAGTCTAGTACTTAGTGGGGAAGTCAGACCTTGAACTAATACCTATCAAGTCCGGATGATAAGCCCTGCACTAGAGGAATAAACAACCTGCCCTGAGCACAGGAAGGAAACATTCAGTCTATTTCAGAGTTACAGTAAGGACGGTGAATGATCCCCAGAGTTATGAGGGCACTCGAGTTAGGTTTTGAAGGATGAGTAGAAGCTCACCAGAAAGATAGGCATTTGAGCCAAAAGGAGGTAGCGTGAGTAATGCCAGGGAAATATAAATTCCCTGGGAAATTTAAAGTATTTTGGCGCTGCCAGAAAGAAGGGTACACAGGCAGGGAGTGGCAAGAGATGCAGCTGAAAAAAGGAGAGACCTTGATGCCTCACTGGGAGGTTGAGGCTTAATTTTGAAGGCAATAGGGAGCACCTGGGATGTCTGTAAACACTGCGTTCAGCTATTAGACTTTTGGAAGAGGTACCTACTGTGGGGTCCTCTTTCTGGCCACTCGGCTTGCCTTACAGTACTGCGGTTAATCATACAGCTGGCTTGCATGGGGAATGTAAGGTATCCATTTTATTGGGGACTGAGTCTGTCCCTTCCGTGAGCCCACTGGACTCACAAATGAGAAATACTATGAGTAAATTACAGGATCAAGAGACACTGAATCTGGGCCAAATGCATTTGGTCGTGAGTGTGATTTATCAAGAAAGTAAACCCACTGCCAAGATAAGGGAGAAGGCTCCTGATTTACACTCGCCAGCAGAACAGGAACGTGGCTGCATCTCACTCCCCAGCCATCACCATGCCCTGAACACTTTCTTGCCTCCCTGCCATCACACAGGACTACTGGGAAGCAGAACCTCACTTTTCAGACCACAGCACCACAAACACAACGCCAACCAACAGAAAGGCTTTGGGGTCCACGGAAGCTGTCATGAGGTCCCCTCCACCCCAACCCGGCTCCAATAATGTGATTTCCAGCCCTCATGGTGGCCTCATCTAGGGGCCAACCTGGGCACTCCATAGAGACACTAGGCGCCACTGGGACTGAAGAAATTATTTATCACCTGCAGCTTACAGGGTTGCAGGGGCCGGAGGGAGACCTAGACAACTCCGAGCCTCCCATGGTTCAAGGAACACCCTGCCCAAATATTATTCTGCACCAGGCATTTACTACCCTTCTCAGTAGCCCTCTGGATTCCGGCTCCGGGGCATTGACACGCTCTGTGGGAGGAAGCCCCTGCCATCCCCGCCATCCCGTCCAGTCCTCTCAAGTGACATCGGACCCAGCCAAGGAGCATACCGATCTAACTGGCAAATGCCGCCTCACTACCCGCGAGACACATAAGGATCTTGGGGCCAGGACCTCATGCTGTTTTGTAACATAAGCACTTTCCACCCAGGGTGCATAAGTCAAGGAGGGTCTGGTTGTGGACTCCAAACAGTCGCTATCGCAGTGTTATTGTAGCCTCCCATTCTTCCTCCTGATTACTCCACTCAACATAATCTACAGTGTTCAGCGATAAACCTGCTGGCACTCAGTTTATAGGCAAACAATTCCCGTCTCTTTTCAGCCACTTATCTTTTCCAGCAGTCAAAGAAAAACTATATATAGTGTCTCTCTGGCGTCTAATCTTCTTCTTCTTTTTTTTTTTTGACACAAGGGAGGCATCAAGGTTTTATGTTGGGTAAAAAAGCAGAGTCTAGCTTCTCCCTGGAACATAACAAATGGCCGTGTACTGGGATGGGGCGGGCTGGTGAGGCATGACCGGCTGTAGAAAGAAAAGGCAAGAGAAGAGGATGATCGAGGCTGGAAACGTGGCCCTGATGTGGCCTGTGATGAGCCCCCATGCACAGACTCAGACGTGATAAAAAGAAGAATCAGTGTTGGAAGATACAACAGCAACAGTGCCAATTAACAAGAGTGGTCTTTTACAAAAACACTCACTGCTTCTTCACAAAGCCTGGTGTCATGGAAATGCCATGGGAAGTCTGGGCAGTATTTTATTTATTAAGCATTTTCAAAACATCTGACTGTATCCCCGTAACAATCCTATAAGGCACGTAGAGATGAGAATTATTCTCAGTTTTAGATGAGAAAACAGATATAGTATCGCAGTGTTATTTGATGAAGGTCCTAGCTCTGGTAAGTAGTCAAGAGAGGGACAAAGTACAGAGGTTTCTGATGTCTAACCCACTGCTTTTCTCATTCACTCCCTTGGAGATTTATCCTCCTCAGGCTAACTCAGTTGCACCCACACTCAGTTACACACACACGCATATCACACATATGCATAGCCACACCTACTCAAGCAGGAGGAAACCTGGAAATGTGGCCAAAACACCTCACTATGGCAACATTTATAATATTCTCGATTACTGCTAAGAAAATATTCTTAGCACTTCAGAAGGAAAGTGAAAACTAATCAGAAGTCAACAAAAGAAACCTTCATTTAATTGATTATTTTCTGCCCTCTACTTTTGGAGAAAAATATAAAATTCTCAGAAAACAAGTAGATAAATGGGGATTTATAAAGGTTATGCTCCAGATTCCTCAGCTTGATTCCCAAACCTACATCTCTAGTCTTCAATCCTAGGAGAACAAAGTGATCATCCCGTTTGCTGTCTTTCACCTACTAACACAAAAGAGAGACGTAGTTTAGGCAAAATAGTATCAAGAATTACAACTTAACGGTGTTTGGCTTATGACAAATTAAAAGAACAAAGCTTCCCATTTCCCAACTATTCCAGGTAATCAAGGTTTTTTTCTACAGAACTTTAAGAGGCTTTTAAAACACTTAGAAGAAAATGCAAAATCACTCACTATGAAAAAGCACCTGCACCTACCTGTTAGTTTTAAATGAGTTTTTAGGGACTAGGCCCGGTCTTTATCCCAAATTCCAGATCAAATTCTTCTACCAGAAACCCTATGATGATGAAATGTTTCTTTCCCACCTCTAGTCCTGGCCCTATTTGGTTCTAACATGACTTTTTCAACAGCAGCACTTCTTGAGCAAGGACTGTGCTAGGAAGCCTGTGTGATGTAAGTCAGGGAAGAGGGGGTTTAGGCAAACTGAGGGGCAAGTTCCAGATGTATGAGGTGCTCAAAGGTGTGCATCAGATGGTGGGCAGAGCCACACAGGAGTAAGGAACAATGTTTTGATCCAAAAATAGGAAAAGAGAACTGAAAAGACCCAGATGGAAGGTCTTCATGGAAGAAAGAAGCTGAAAGGTGAAGCTGGCCTTTGCAGCAAAGGACACAGGCCCTGCTCTGTCCCTGAGGAGCTCACGGTCTAATGGACCAGACTATCGAGGCAATAAACGCCACGCATGTGAACAAAGAACTATAGACCCAGGAGGGCTGTGAGTGAGTCTGATAGTGCAGTTCAGGCAAGGTTTCATACCGGTGTGAGCTACGAAAGTGATACTGGAGTGGGGACTTGAACGATTTTTCTAGATAGAGAAGGGTTGGGGAAATAGCTTCAGCAAAAAGAGTTTGTAGTGTGTTGAATAGTGCCTCCCCCAAAGTATCAATACACCCGGAACCTGTGAATGTGGGCTGATTTGGAAAAGATGTAACTGAGTTAAGGATCTCCAGATGAGATCCTCCTGGGTAATCTGGGTGGGTCCTAAATCCCATGACAAGTGTCACACAGAGGAGAGACACACAGAGGGAAGAGGAGAAGGCCATGTGAAGACAGAAGCAGAGACTGGAGTTATGCAGCCACAACCAAGGAACACCTGGGGCCACCAGAACCTGGAAGAGGCAAGGAAGGACTCTCTCTGAAGGGAGTGTAGGCCGGCTGACACTTTCATTTTGAACTTCTGGCCCCCAAACTGTCAGAGAATAAACTTCTCTTGTTTTAGGCCACCAAGTTGTGGTACAGTCCCTCAGTATCCATGGGAACTGGTTCTGGGGAACACCTCCCCCTCCCACCATGGATACCAAAATCTACGAACGCTCAAGTCCCTTATATAAACTGGTTTACTATTGCATGTAACCTACTCACATCCTCCCAGGTATTTTAAATCATCCCTAGGTTACTTATAATACCGAATACATTGTAAATTCTATGTAAATAGTTAAAAATACAATGTAAATACTATGTGAATAGTCACCCAGGCACAGCAAATTCAACTTTTGCTTTTTGGTACTTTCCAGAATTTATTGTTTTTCTGAAGATTTTCTATCCAGGGTTGGTTGTGGGTAGCAGATACAGAGAGATGACTGTAATTCATTGCAGCAGCCACAGGAAATGAATACAAAGGTGTGAAAGGAATGCCAGTCCTGAGTCTGGTTACCCCAAGGTCCATTCCTCACCCTTTTCCTGCTCCACTCTCTATGGCAGGGGGCTGCCCCCTGCAGACTGTTTCCTAGACCCCTGTGGTTTCCAGCTGGGCTCGGCCAACAGGATGCACTTGGCAGAGACCAAGGGTGGGAGGAAGGGAGCAGCCAGGGCCTTTCTTCCTTCCTTTCTCAGCCTCTAGTGACACCCCCAGCAGCAGCTGTGTCTCCTCCATGGCTCCCACTCCCACCAAATAGGATCACTGTGATTCCAGGTTCCTCTGGGTGATCCCAGTCCCTGTTCTAACTAAAAGTCACAGTAGTTTCTAGAAAAAATAACTCCAATATGACTAGAGCACAGGCCATTGGGGGAGGGTGGGGAGAAGAGCCTGGAGCAGTAGGCTGACCGCTGGGTTGGGAGGCTTTGGGCCTCATCCAATAAAGCAAAATCTCAACAGGAGTCAAAGCTCTTGTCTCTGACACCCACTGGAACCTGGCTAAGTCACCATGAAGGTGCCAGACATTTCCTGGTGGGGGATTATATTAGCTTGTTAGGGCTGCCATAACAAAGCACCACAGACTGGGTGGCTTAAACAACACAAGTTTATTTTCTCACAGTTCTGGAGGCTAGAAGTTCAAGATCAAGATATTGGCAGGGTTGGTTTCTTCTGAGGCCTCTCTCCTTGGCTTGCAGATGGCTGTCATCTCCCTGTGTCTTCATGTGGTCTTCCCTCTGTACTTTCCTGTGTCCAAATTACTTCTTCTAAGGACACCAGTTATATTGAATCAGAGTCCACCCTGATGACCTCATTTAACTTAATTACCTCTTTAAAGAGCTTATCTTGAAATTCTGAGGTACTGGGGGTTAGGACTTCAACATACGAATTTGGGGGGAACACAGGTCAGCCCATGACTTAAGTATGCACAGCAGATTGAAAGGTAGTGAGAATCACGGCATACCCGATGGGAATCTGTTGTAACCAGCAGGGGTTCAGTAAGAAACAAAGGTGCCAGGTGGACTCAGGGGTACTTGGTAGAAATCATAAGGTGGTGGATGGGAGACCTGTCCAGCAGAAGAGGCCAAAACAAGGAAAAAAGGAAGAAAATGGAAGACACCTTGTGGGAGTTGACCAGATGGACAACTGGACTAGCTTTTGAGAGCATGTGAGAAACTCACCGAGGACTTGCAGAAGGCTTGAGTTGAGGGTCTATTGGCTGGTAAGGGCAAAAGTTGGCAAAGGAAAGGTTTACATTATTAATACGATTCTGTTTGTACCCACAGGTTGATAAAATCTATACGGTAGAAGCCTACATTTTGGAAGGAATTAAATTCTTCTTACAGCCCCACTGTCCCCTCTACAGCACATACACAGATGGTGTCTGGTCTCCTTTACATAGCATCCCTGTAGAGATAAAAACAGGAAACCAGGGCCTGCAAACAGTGATTGCAAGGAAAGGGAGAATCAGACAGAGGCAGCGGGAACTTGACTGGGGCTCAGTTCAATCGGCACAGCTCAGGTTGTGTGTTGGCCACATGCAGACGTGCTGCAGCTCTAAGGCCGTAAGCCTATGTCCAAGGGAGCCATATACACGTGCTTTTGCAGATGAGACGCAATTTATTAATATGAGACTCTGCAGGGTGCAGGGCAATAAATTGTAATTCGTGAAATTTATAAACTGAGATAGCAGTAGTGAGGGTCCTGTGAATTGTAATTCTCTAGACCTGACAAATGAACTGCTCTAGGCAGCGACAGCTTCAGCAGGGTGAGAGAAATAAATCAGCCAGCTGAACTGTGGTAAGAAAGCAAACAGTTTTATTGGTCTACGGATCTTGAGAAATGTTGATTAAGTCAGATCTGGAATCCCCCCCCCACAGTTGTTTTACAAGCTGCTTTATCCTGGAGACCCCCCAGTCCTCCCCATATTACCACAATCTCCCAGGAAAAACGGAAAGTGAGTTATGCTGTGTTTGGGGTAGGAAACAAAAATATGTATCTTTATGGTCCTGGGAAAAGTTAAGTCTGGCCATTCAAGGAGGCTTCTGTGTTCCCAAGGTCTCTATTAGAGAAAAACTTTATGGGATGTTTTTCCACATTGATAACCTCGCAGTCTCCAGAGAGCAGAGAACAGAAAATACCTTCAGGAACTCACGATTTGAGAATATATTTAGAATACATAGGACTCATCAGAGGTTAGCTTTTGAATTCATAAAGCATGGATTTACTCGGCAAGAGTAGACAAAAGAACGCTGTGGGCAACGTTTAAACCGCAGACACTAGAGCAAACTGCTTTTAATTATATTTGTGTCCTAGGAGAACCCACTTGCTATCAAATAACTAACACACTAATGACCCTCTGGTCTGTTCATGAAGCAAGACCCTATGGACTTCATTCTAGAATATGGTTTGGTTTCAGTAAATGATCACATTTATTCTAAACTGTAGCCTTCAAATTCAAAATGTCATGTATTCAAGACTTGTGTTCTCTCTAGTTGATCCAAATTACCAGATGGGAATTATTTAATTCAGAATTTTATTTGCAAGAAACAGCAGGAAAGAGGTAGCAACTCCAGAGAAGGGAAGGGTAGGAAAATTAACGTTGGTTGGCCATCCACGTGCCAGGTAGTATGCTCAGGGTCTCACTACCTTCGAGAAGTGATCATCATCTCCTTTTAGAGAAAAAGCTGAGACTCAGAGAGGTCTGTTAACTGGCCAAAGTCACAGAGCAGCAATTTTAAAAGGCTGCTGTTAGTGAGATGAATGAGTCTATTGATAAAATACTATTTCATGCTGTATAGGCATCTGGGTAGTCAGAGTATCGTCAAGGTATAGGAAAAGATGTAACTGAGTTAAGGATCTCCATAGCGGATGGACCTAAGAAATGTGGGAAGAAGGTCATGTTGATGCCTACAAATATGATTACAGAGTGGATTTTTGCTCACGTTGGGTTGAGTGTATATCCTTAGAATAAAGGAATTAACTGACGACTAAGAACAAAAGGAATTAACCAACAAGTAAGTTCACGCCCTTTCCTTTCAAAATTGAGAGCCTTAGAATCTTCCAGTTGAGTTCTCTCCATGTCACCCAGCATCCCTTTCTGCCTATAGATGTGGACCTAATTGGGTCCCAGACCTACATCACTGCCTCACTTATTCTAAACCATCTCTGTGGAAGGAATAACCACCTTCTCCCTGGGACAAGAGGCCCAGGAAACCCAGTCTGCCCAGCCAGTTGGACTACCATGCTTGGACAGAGAGGGGGGCGTTAGGGGTAGTCCTCCTCAACCCATGGGAAGTGGAGGCCAAGGGGTTCTGGGAATCTCCAGTTTCAGGAGCTGGCTGCCCTAAGATTGAGGAAAGCAGGTGGTCACAGCTGTGCCGTGGGGCAGACCCCAACAATTCGTTCAGCCGCAGGAAACTTCCAAAATGTCTTTCACAGAAGCTCTGGCTCTACCTGGAGCAGCCGCGTGTTTGTGTGGCCGCAGGGCAGCGGCCGCCCCCCCTGTGCTATCCCAGCTCCCCGGGGTCGGGTGTACAATCAGCCACAGCGATGAAATCTGACTTCAAAAGCACAGATCCTAGAGATGTCCACTTCCGGAACACACACCTCCTGCCTAATATACCATATCTGGGCTGCCCACCACCTGAGGGAGAGGCCAGGCGGTGGAGGCCTGCCTCAGGGGTTGTTGCTCTCATCAAAATACCCATCTCTGACTCTCCTCTTCACTCTCTTTCCTCTCTGCCACACCTGGCTTATGGCCATGGGCTCCTGGGTGGGTGTTCTTCAACCATTTCCATAGGCTTATTCCCAAAACCTTTTTCCAGCCCATTACTTCCCAGCTGCAAAATCTTTCTTGCTTCCTCTTAGCCTAGAATAGTACTTGAATGAAGATACAGATCTCTTGGGGTTCAAGTTCAAATGCAGATTATGATCGTAGGTCTGAGGTGGGCCCTGGGATTCTGCATTTCTAACAAGCTCACAGACGACAGTGTGTTGCTGATCCTTGCACCACACTTTGAGTGATAAAGACCAGTAGCCTATGCCCCAAATTCCTAAGGCTGGGGTTGAAAACTCTGGGCTGCCCCCAACCCCCAGACTACCTTTCTGACCTCTCCACCCCTCCTTCCCACCCCCCTGCTCTGCTCCAGGCAGACATCATCCAGCCCTCAGGGACACCCAGCCCACTCTAGGGTTATGTGCCTACCATTTCCCTTGCCAGCAATGCTTGCATCCTTCTCTTTGCTGTTCAACTCCTTCTTCCTGGCAAGTGCTAGCCTTCCCATAAAGACCATTGTCTTCCTAACAGGAAGAGCTGCATTCCAGAGTTGTGCACACAAGGGACCAAGCCAGGCTTTCTCAGCAAGTGTCAAACCCAGGGACTGTTTGGGAGAGAAGGATCTGGACCACCTCTCCCCAGATGGAGCATGCCCAGAAAGCTGCCTGCACTGGTCCATCACTTTCCAACTGGAAGCCTGCTCCAGGATGGTCACCTTGGAAGCAGCAAAGTTTAGCTATTCTTGACTACTTAGGGAACGGAGTGCCTTGTACAGTGAATACCTGTGTCTGAGAGAGCCTGGCTGACACAGCTAGAGTCGAAATTTCCTGCCTCACACTGTTGAGGTCAAATAATTCAAGAAACTAATGAAAAGTAGATTAGGTACTTTCTATAAAAAATACTGGGGCTTCCCTGGTGGCACAGTGGATAAAAATCTGCCTGCCAATGCAGGGGCCACGGAGTTCGAGCCCCGGTACGGGGAGATTCCCACATGCCACGGAGCAACTAAGCCCGTGTGCCACAACTACTGAGCCTGCGCTCTAGAGACCGTGGGCCGCAACTACTGAGCCCACGTGCCACAACTACTGAAGCCCGTGTGCCTAGAGCCCATGCTCCACAACAAGAGAAGCCACCGCAATGAGAAGCCCGAGCACCGCAACCAAGAGTAGCCCCCGCTCGCCGCAACTAGAGAAAGCCCGCGCGCAGCAACGAAGACCCAACACAGCCAAAAATAAATAAATAAAATTTTAAAAAAAATTTACATATACTTTATACAGTCTGATGTTAAACTGGGAAATGACTAAAGAGTACAAATTCTTAGCCATCTTTTGTTTCAATTTAAATATTCAAAAGCCCCTGTTGCAACAAAGCCCCTCAAGAAAAGCTATCTGAGGCCCTCCTTAATTGCCTTTTTTGCTTCCAAACAGTGAAACTCCAGCCAAGATTTTCTGGTTATGGAACCTCTTCCGATCCAGATATCTCACTGGCTGTGGAAACTATTGGGAACTGGAATGAAAATTTCCATCTTATCTGCCCTCTGTTATTTTGCAGGGGAGGGTGTGGCGTTATCAGTTTGCAGTGGGGTGTAGGGGAGGTTTAGCCTTGCAGAGACTGGTGGGCCCTCTCTTCCCCAGATTTGCTGTCAGTTGTTTTGAGGGAAATGGGTAACCGGATCTTAGAATCCCTGGATGTGACGAGATAACATTGACTATAGGCAATTCTATTTACTGATAAAAATAATATATAGTTTTCAAATAGTCCCATAGTGAGTCACTTCTAAATAGTCAGAAATACATTTCCTGCAATTCTTCTTTGAGATTTGAATTAATAGTTTTTCAAAATTTCTCCCCTCACTAAGATAGTCCTATTGAATGCTCATAGAATTAGCACCATGCTCTTAAACTTGCCATAATATAGACTTTGGGGACCCACCAGATATGAATCAAAGTCCAGAGCGTACTCTCTCATAAGAAATGTATTCTACTCCTAGCCTGACTTCCTGAAAGTAGCAAAGAATAGCACACGAGCAAGAGTTAGACAAAACCTATCGGCAAGTTTCCAGAATGCCAGACCACTGGCAAAAGGCAACATCCCAAGTCATGGATGGATGTAGCAGCTGAAGCCTAATTTAAACACCATGAGCTAAAGAAACTGAGCAGTCTTGAAGAAAACGTCAAGAGACTTAGATGCCTTGTCCTGTTCAGCCACTCAGCTCTGTAACTTTGGACAAGTCTTTTTTTTTTTTTTAACATCTTTATTGGAGTATAATTGCTTTACAGTGGTGTGTTAGTTTCTGCTGTACAACAAAGTGAATCAGCTATACATATACATATATTCCATTTCTCCTCCCACTTGCGTCTCCCTCCCTCCCACCCTCCCTATCCCACCCCTCTAGGTGGTCACAAAGCACCGAGCTGATCTCCCTGTGCTATGCGGCTGCTTCCCACTAGCTATCTATTTTACATTTGGTAGTGTATATATGTCCATGCCACTCTCTTTGTCTCAGCTTACCCTTCCCCCCTCCGTGTCCTCGAGGCCATTCTCTACGTCTGTGTCTTTATTCCTGTCCTGCCCCTAGGTTCTTCAGAACCTTTTTTTTTTTTAGATTCCATATATATGGACAAGTCTTTTAAATCATCTGAACCTCAGTTTCCTTATCTGGAAAGCAGGACTAATGACTGCCCCATGTACCTTGCAGAGTGGCTGTGACAGTCAAATCAGATCATCCCCCAGCAAGCATCTTTTAAATTTACAAAGAGATTGATGTCGTGTCGTCAGCAAGCAGTACTTTCTGCTGGTTCTGGAGCTCCACAGAGCAGCTCTCTTCTGCTGCTGCTCTCCCAGACCTTCCTCCCTACTCTGGTTACTTTGCACAAGTAGAAATGGGAGAAGAGGAGAAAAGGGAAGCAACAGGTATTTTAGAAGAACCATAATCTTATCCAGTTTCAATTGTGATTCTCTAAATCTCTCTCCTGCGTTTTCCTCATTAAGTCTCCCAATTCTCCAATCCTACTTCCTTCCCTACCTCAGTAACAGAGTTGGTTAATTCTAGTTAACCTAGAGAAGCTATCTTTCCCCTACCTCCTAAATCAGAGGCCATCATTGTGTTCCTAAAGGCTCTCTGCAGGGACATTACTGGCTATCTTCTCTAAAGGATGGAGAGGGAGACAGTCCTATTAATTAGTGAAGGAAATCCAAAAAGAATTCTGGCCTCCTCCAGGGGCTAGAGGGGATAGAGACCTGTGTTCCCAGGTGCAGAGGTTCTACCTCCCTGAAAGCCCTCGGTGTGGTGGGGAGCTGCAGGGCCTCAGGGAGAAATTACAGCCATGGCAAAGCTTTGCCAAGCGATGGTAAAGCCACCAGCCTCCAAGAACGATGAGGACCTGGCAAATGAACACATCAGCAGTCACCATGTGGACAGGGGACCAGAGGGCTCCACCTGAACGCTCTGGGTGAACATTCACAGAAACTGGGAGGAAGGGGCTGTTCCAGGAAGGTCTGAGCCTGATTTTCCTACCACCCTGGCAGGATGGCTACAATAGCATATCAAATTTAATTTCAAGTAATAAAAGAAATGTGACATTTCTTATGCCTGATCACGTGGCGCAGAATTCACATGCCTGTTGTTCTTTCTGGGACATTCTGGCAGATAACACTGCTTTCTTTGGATGCTCCAGAGTTTGGGGAAAACGGTTCTAACGATCAGCATAAGCTCTTTCTGAAGTTACCTTCCGCTCCCTCCCCTGGTGAGAATTTACCCAGGGAAATACCAACCCAGCAAGTATTTCCTTCATAACCTGAGACTCAAGGCCTGAGTGGCCTACATCCCCTTCACTAACAAGTGCTTCTCAGCCAATCTTTGGTGGAAAAGAACATCTGTTCTTTCTTTCATCCCAAAAGTTACACGTAATAAACACATCAAAAAATAAATATGAAACATCATGACTAGCAAGCAGTGTCCATGATTCCCAGGCGAGAATGATTGTTGAACTACTCTAGCAACTACGCTCACGACTTTCGGAAATAGAGGTGTTACTGTCCTTATTTCACCCTGAGGAAACTGAGGCCCAGAGGTGTTAACTAATTGGTTAAAGATCTCAGGCTATTAAGTGGCAGAGCTAGGATTAGAACACAACTCTTTATTCTATTCTCCTGGGCTACTTAATCCCAATTATCTGGGGTTCTTCAGCAATATGCTTCTCTTTCTCAGTAAGAGTGTGTGTGTGTGTGTGTGTGTGTGTGTGTGTGTGTATCTGTGTGTGTGTGTGTGTGTGTGTGTGTGTGTGTGTGAGATGAAGGCCTCAGCTGCTGAATGTAGAATAGAGAGCACAGATTTTTAAAATAAAACCGTTGCCATATCTGTCTAATTCTGGAAGGAGAAGCTCTGAGGTCCAGTAGGCGTCTGTTGAGCTTGGGCTGAAATATGCTCATTGCTGATTTAATGTGATAATCAGGGGTGGGGGACCTGGTGACAGACTATGATGTGTTGACTGTTGTTTTGCACTTTGATGTTCCTTGGAATTTGTCAAAACTTCACTTCAGCACTCCCAGAAGTGCCATGGAGTCATCTGTCCTGCTCTCTGACTGCGGGGGCAAATGGCAGGGGAGTGGTGGCCACTGGAGTTGAGGTCAGCACCAGGTCAGAAAGTGGCAGACCTTTCCTGAGGACAGCCGGCCGCCACCGCTGCCCCGTTCACACCCAGGGGGCTCCTGTCTCTGGGGAATAAACATCTTTGCTCTCTCTGACTGAAGGGGGTCTGCAGACCCCTCCTGTCTCAGCTCAGTCTCGGGGCTTCTGGAGACAGGGATTCTTTTCCACACCCTTAGTCACGAGGGATGGAGCTGCAGGCAAGCAAGGCAGGCATGGAATGCAGGGGGCACGCTGGATGAGCTCACTGCCTCCGGGCTGCTCCGTCTCAGGGCTGCGCGGCCAGCAGTACCCAGGGTCAGGAGCCAGCCTCTGCCACGCCTTCAGGCCGCTGTGGTCACGGCAAAGGCAGTGACAGGCGGGAGGGCATGCTGATGCTCAGGCTCCCGCAGCCAGATGGTCTCGCCAGCTGGGCAGCAATGCCTATTTCCTGAGGCTGGTCTGGGCAGCATAAAGATTGTGGAACACTGCTGGCACCCAGCATTGGGGATCTGTAGAGCCTTCTTGGGAGCAGTTGATCTGAAGGGTCACCCTGTCCTAGCGGTGAGGAATGGCCAGGTTTGGTTGCCCCAACTCTCCTGTTGGAGAAGGAGAGAATGGTTTGCCTAGAAAACCCTAGTGGGTTTTTCTGTTGGGTTGCTTCATGTTGGCCTCTTGAGGAGATGGGATCTATTAAATGGGGTCTCACGGGGTCCTGGCTCTGTGATGTTGGGATCATTGCTCTGATCTTCCCACACAGGATGACATCACCCCTATTGAGAAGCCAACCTCCAAGAGAATCAAGAAAAAGCCATATAACTCTTCATTTTATTTTTAACTCTCCAAATCTTAGTTTCCAGACCTGTGACATGAGGTTTATAATAATGTCCTAGCATGGGGAGTTCTTTGAGAGCTAAATGTGATTATATGCATTAAAATATTTAAGCACAGTGCCTGGTGCAGAGTAGGAGCTCAATAAATGTTCATTTGTTCCCTTCATCCTTGCCCCCTTGGATCCCTGGATCCATTGCCATATCCTCCCAATGTCCAAATTAAAATGAACACCATTTTGTAATAACTAAAGCTTAGGAAAGATGATGTGACATTGTCAACCACGACAAAGCCAGGGACTCAGCATGAGTGTAGGATTCTGCTCAGTCTATTGTTGGAAGCCACATTTTAATCCTCCAAATTGGGGGCAGAAAATCATGCTAAGTGCCTATGGATGGTGTCTAGCTTGTGAGGGTGACAGTTGTTACAACTTGTGGAGGCAAAGAGGCAAAGATCGCAAGTGTGAGGCTTGGGTCGCCCAGACATGGGTCTGCAGGGGAGAGGGCCATTAATTTCCTTTCCATTTCAGGTTGAAAGGAAAGCTTCCTTGCCAACTGCAGGGACCCAGAAAGGGCCACTTTTCACTGCAAACCAAAAATTTCTGACAGGTGAGTGGCCTGAAGGGTCACTAGGGATCAACTACTGGGAAGCAATTCCAGAAAGGAGACCCAGACATCGAGACAGTTTGGCTCCCTGGGCTGAGAAGGTAATGTCAGCCACGCAGATAAATTCCAAAGACTCTCTCAACCCTCCAACAATGTTTTACCAGCCTGTAAAATGTCCCTGAGCTCTTTCCATACTGACAACTTCTGGGCGCTGTCCAGGGCATCCAGTAAAATTACAGCAAGAGGGTATCTTTCCAAATCTTCTTTACCCAGAGCCTGATTTCTTTTAGACTTAGTCTAATTTCTTTCTGTTCTATCAGTTAGTGTTAAATGGGAAGGCTTGTTCCAGTACTAAATGTTGAATGCTGTGCAGAATAGACTGGAAAATTCCAATCACCAAACTCTAGGTTCTGATCAGAAAATATGCCAGAGTTGGATGATGACCAGAGTACTGAAATTTTACAATTTTCCTCTCTGAGTTCTCACTAAGTCATTTCCCAAGGCCTGCTGATGGTACTTGTGTATCCGTTCTGCCGATCAAGAAACCGAGGTAAAGACAGACGAGATATAATCTGCTTATGGGCATCCAGCAAGGTAGACGCCGAATCAATCAAAGGTATGATGCCTTGCTCCCAGACCTCCTTACCATCACTCTGCAGGAAAACAAAGTGCGATTCAGGAGATCAAACAATGGTGGGCACAGAAGGGCCTAAATAGAGCAGGAGTTCCCTGGATCTAATAAGCTCCCAGTGTCCTTTAGGAGGCTTTACGAGAGAAAAGAGATTTCCATGGGGTGGAGAAAGGGGGGGTTGTATGGGAACCAATCAAATCCAAGCAAACATTTGCTACCAGCCCTCATCACTTAATGAAGAAGGCAATCTACTTTTACAAAGAGCTTTTTAAAATTATATAAAATCCTCCCATTTGTTGCTGACAACAGAACTATGAGTACAGTCTTATTAGTGCCATTTTCCAGGCAAGGAAACAGACGTTTGGAGAAGGTACCAATGTCATGCAGCTATTAAGCAGTAAAACCAGACCACCCAGCAACCCAGCTTTCCTGAAGCCAAGTCCAGCGCTCTCTGCCCTACATTTCAGAAGTTCTTATGCAGAAGAGTTAGCCAGAGCTTGTATCACCGGGCACCAAAGGAAACACTTATCAAAAAGGATGTCATGACTGGAACTAGGGGGGTAACTTATTAAAGGAATGTTCATTTGTCAGCACCCCAAACTACTGACACAAGACTCAGATGGCAGAGGGGTTCAAGGGTGGGGATCAGGAAAAGTCCTAAAAGTCTTTCTTTGACCAGAGGACCCCTTAGGGCAGGTGTCTTTCTATAGTGGGGGCCTCGTGTTCACTCAGCGTAGGCCAGGATGGCCCCTGAAACCTTGGACCCTGGAGCCTTGCGGGGAAGCCCCGAGGTGTCTCAGGCCTCCTGAAATCCTGGGATCTGATCCAAGGATCCAAGAGTGTCAAACCTGGCCCTCACATTCCCCCGGGATCATGAGAGAGACCAGCCCCCTGCTCTCTGTTCTGTTCTGTGTGCACAGGGCTGGGCCTCAGGAGGTTAAGTGGGGACAAGACAATGTCCCCAGGTGTCAACTCCAGCCTAGGCACAGACCAGGGGAGCCCAGTCCACAGCAAAATGGCTTGCCCTGGCCAACACAGTCATAAGCAGAGACAATCACAGTCCAGGCTAAAAAGGCGGAAAACCAGTAGGCGAGGAAAATGTTTTGTTATCCAAGGACAATAAAGTTTATATATTCCCAGATGTGGGTCCTCCCACTTAATCAAAGCTGAAGCCCATTCCAGTGAAAAGAGCTTTTCTCCAGCAAAAAGGGAAGGCAGCTTCTCTGGGGCTAAATTTAGACTTCACCCACAGGGGAAGGGCTCCAACTCTTCCGGGCTGCCAACAGAACAAGCAAACGGTTCAGTGTCCCATGTGGCCACAGCCAGCTCCAGAGCCGAGCCAGCGCGAGTCTGAAATGCTCCTCCCCGGGGAGTGTGGGCTGTGCTGTCCCCAGGGCTGGGCTCTGTCCCGGTCTCGGCCACAGCTTGGAGGGTGTGTGGCTCTGGGCACTCTGCTGGGATGTCAGGGCTCTTCGCTCACTCTGCCGGGGGGGCAGCTGCTCAACTCCCACTACTCCAAAGACCAGGGCTCAGAGCTCCAGAGGTGCTAGAAGGCCAGGATTCTGCCCTCAAACTTATCTTAAAGGTATCTCAGGGCTTCCCTGGTGGCGCAGTGGTTGGGAGTCCGCCTGCCGATGCAGGGGATGCGGGTTCGTACCCTGGTCCGGGAGGATCCCACATGCCGTGGAGCAGCTGGGCCCGTGAGCCATGGCCGCTGGGCCTGCGCGTCCGGAGCCCGTGCTCCACAGCGGGAGAGGCCACAACAGTGAGAGGCCCGCGTACCGCAAAAAAAAAAAAAGGTATCTCAGAGATCCAACTTCAAGAGGGCAACGCTTGGCAAAACGACCAAATTAATATACAGAGTGGTAAGGTTCCCAAGAAAGAAGAATAAACTACGCACGGTCGCATAAAGCTTCGTGGGAAAGTTGGAGTTTTCGCCTGGGACAGGGACTCTTCTCCTATCTAAAGGCTGCAGTGTCCTCTCCCTAACTCAGTACTTTTTCTCAGTGACCCAAAAAAGTCATAGCAGACTACTGAGAGGCACGCCCTGTCTTGAGGAAAAGTTACTGTGGTCCCTATCAAAGGAAGTCACACAAGTTCCATTCACTTCTCTCCTTGTGGCCAAATCACAAGAAAGAGGGAAGAAGCTGGCGTTTTCCCAATGGCGCCCTAGGCTCAAGATCTGGCTTCCCATCCTTAACTCTCAGGAAGTACGTGCCAGCTCACCTCGCTGTCGTCGTCAACTCACTACTGTCAAATCTAATCATAACTTACACCAGGCAGGGCTGGGGGGACTTGGAGGGGGAGTGATAACAATAAAAATTGACTGCATCTTTCTCATCCAGCCTTCCTGTAGACATGACCAAGGTTTGCTTAGGGAGTAAAACAAGATGAAAAATTCTGAAACGTATCCCATCGACACAGCTCCAGCTCCACCTCTTCAAGAAGCCTCCCATAGGCAGAGCTAATCACCATTTCCACTGTGCTCTCGCAGCCATGCACCGTTAGCTCAGTTACAACACTTACTCCTCTGTGGGTCATTAGTGGTTTGCACTGGTCTCCCACAGAGACTGGGAAGGGTCCTGATCTTATTTCATTTTGAATCTCTAATTTCTGGCATATAGTAAGCCTTTCACTGGCATTAGATCAGTGAATGAATGAATGAATGAATGATACTCAAAAAGTATAAACCATCTTGTTTAAATATCTTGGTACCTTCCTTAATAAAAGGGGCTGGTATGATACGAAAGTTAAGAGATGTCCATAAAAAAGAACAGGTATCCCAGGATTGCCCAGCCACCTCTTCCACCTGATGATGGGACAAAAACGGTCCTCTCCAGAGAGAACAAGTAAGCATCTGCTAATGTTTGACTATCCCCTCTGGTTAACTGGAAAGAACAAGGCTGCCTTGTGTATCTCTCTCTCTCTCTGCCTCTCTGCTTAACTGGAGGTGGTTGCACCACCTTGTTCTCGTGTAGCTCCCCTGGCAGCAGGTTAAAGCAGAATATCAAAGGCCCCACTGCACTCATTATCTGCAGTGAAGCCCCCCAGCAACTTTCCACCCTCCCTGTCCCTGCACCACTGACCTGACTGCCAATCAACATCATAGGAAGGAGTTCCTAGACCCTATCAGATAGACTCAGGAGATCAGTTTCTTGGTGGAGAACTTTTTCCACCAATCTTGGAATGAAATACATATAGTGGCAGTCCAGCAAACAGAGAGTATAGGTGGGAGAATTCCCACCTGAGGAGTGGGAGAATTCTCAGATAACCTAGAGCAATTACCCTATCTTATAAGAGCAATGCCAAGGATATAAATATTCAAAAGAGCAGCATGCCTGTGTCATCTGTCCTGAGCCACAGTCTGCTCTGCATTTTACCCAGCCAACCAGGAAAGAAGGGAGAGAATGCAAATCCTATTTTAAAAAAAAGATAAATTTCAAGGCAGCCAGACATTTCCAGAAGAAGCTTGGGTTAGAAAGGAATGTACCAAACAGGAATATCTGAAAATTGCTGAATGGAAGGATTACTAGGATAGACACGTGTGTTTCTTTGAACAATAAATTAGTATTAATGATCATAAGTTGCCATGATTGTACTTCAACCTGATGTTTAAAGACATTGGACTTAGCTTGTGGGAACTGTTGCCCTCTACTGGATGGAATGTCACAAGAACGTCATGATTTCATATTTGCAGTTGCCTGGGTGTTTTCATCCACCCAAGAATGCAGACCGTCCTGATGGTGGTGATGATGAGAATGAGGATGGACAAGGGGGAGGGGAAGGAGAAAAGGAGAGAGAAGGAGGAGATAATAACTGTGACAATGCAGAGAACCCCTTCGATTTATATAGCACTTTAGTGTCTTACAAAGTGCATTCACAAAATTGTTTTACTTGAACTTCACGATTATCCTGTGAAAACAATGTATAATGTTGCAAATGACAAGACTTTGGCAAAGAAGTTAAATCATTTGTCGACAGATTCAGAGCCAGAAAGGGGCAAAGATGAGATTCCGACTCAGGCTTTCTAAATTCAAGCCCTGGAATGGTTTTCCTTTACATATTTGGTGGGCTTTACTTACATTTTCTTAAATCCAGTCTTAGATTTTTTTTAAAGTCTCTTTTATGTATTGCAGACACAATTCATTCACACACTCATTCAAAAATATTTATTATACACCTTCTCTGTACTTGGCCCCCAAGATATAAACTGGGAGATAGCAGAGAACAAAGCAAGGTCTAGCTCTCATGGAAGGGGTCGTCAACAAACAAGGGAACAAATCAATAAAGAGCATAATGTCAGAGAGATAAATGGTTGGAAGGCAGTGAAAGAAGGTGAAAATGTACAAAGGCCAAAAGATGGGAATCCAAATAGCAAATGACAAGTTTTGATAATTAGAATTTTTGGAAAGGTAACCTCTTATGGCAGAGGACCACCTTGGTCTTCCCAAGCAAAAGTCTGAAAATCACTGGTAGATACAAGAATGATAGCCTGGGAATGGTCATTTGCCTAGACACCCCTTTAAGAAACCCCTCAAGAATGCAGGTAGGAAAGAACTCCCCTAGAAACGTGTGTTTTTCAATTAACAAAGAGTAAAAGAGCTCATTCGTAAAATATACATAAGACTATTAAGCATTTAGCTTATCCAACTAGTTTACGTCACTTGAGCACTTTGATTTACACTATCCAGAACCTGGAACCAATCCAACATCCTTCAGCAGGTGTGTCCATACCATGGAACACTATTCACCAATAAAAAGGAGCAGATTATTGATATATGAAACAACCTGGCTAGATCTCAAAGGCATTATGCAGAGTGAAAAAAATCCAGTCTCAAAAGGTTATACATACTGTGTGATTCCACTGATACAACATGTTGAAGTGGTTGCCGGTAGATAGAAAAGAGAAGGAGGGTGTGGTTACAAAAGGGAATGTAGGTGGCTCCTTTTGTGGGACAAAACAGTTCTGGAACTCCATCTGGTGATGGCTATACAAATCTATACATGTGATAAGATATCATAGAATTATACACAAAGACATACCAAAAATGAGTGCATGTGAAAACTGGTGAAATATGATAAGATCTGTAGTCTAGCTGATGGTTTTGAGCCAATCAATTTCCTTGCTTCATAATGTATTGTTATATAAGAAGGCACCATTGGGGAAACCTGGGTGATGGGTACATGGGACCATTCTGTATTATTATTACAGTTTATTGAGTCTATAATTAATTCAAAATAAAAAGGTTAAAAGAGAAAAAAAAAGAAGAAAGTGTGCTTGGAACTGCCAAGCTGTCCCACCACTTAATCAGGCTCTTGGGAATTCCCTGGCGGTCCAGTGGTTAGGACTCCACGCTTTCACTGCTGAGGGCCCGGGTTCAATCCCTGGTTGAGGAACTAAGATCCCACAAGCCACATGGCATGGCCAAAAAAAATAAATAAATAAAAACTAAAAAAAAAAATCAGGCTCTGCTATTACCCTTAAAGAGAGTATCCCGGGGCCCCTGGGCTTTGGAAGGTGGGTAAATAATTGTATGACGCGTAAATAATCTGACAGTGACAAGGATGTCATATGAGAAGGGAGAAATCAGGCTCCACAATGAATGCTGAGTTTCCAAATCAAAGAGAACATTCTGCACGGAAAACTCACTCCATCAACACAAGATTTGTCAGCCCCATGCAGTAGAGAAAAGAGAGCGAGGGCAAGGGAAGCACTGCGCTGGAACAGAGCCTTCGCCCTTTGATCTATGGCTTCAGTACTGCTCCTCTGTGGTTCCTAGAGCCCAGATCTGGGGTGGCAGCTAGAGCACCTGAGGTGCTGGTAGTCCGGGCTCTGGTGCCGGCACCTGTGGCCTCTATGGAGCTTGGTGGCTCATGTGGCAGCTGCTCTCAGAGCTGGGCCCACAGCAGAAAGAGCCTGGAGACAGAATGGCCTTGGGCACTTGGAGGTCACTTTGGGAAAACCCTTGATGGGGGCTGGCACTGTTACTGGGTCTGCTGGCAGGACATTTTGGTGGGAATTCAGTCAACGCTGAAAGAGATATATTTTTATTTTAAAGGGAAGGATTGTATTAGACGGCTTTTAGGACTATTCCAGCCCTCATATTCTGCACTTCCATGAGTCACTTAGGCTAATCTAGTCACTGTGATTCACCATTTACTTGTGCTCTTTGCTCTCAGCTTCCTAGCGGCCCAAGTGAAATCACCTAATTTTTGTGCCAAGTATTTGACACTCACCATAGATGGCTTGTATTAGTGCCTATAGTTTTGAGTATCCTGTCTCACAACTAAACTATAAGTTCCCCCTGAAACCATAACTGACTATTATTTGTAACCCTTGGTGTCTTTCACATAGCAGATATAATTGCAGAATTTAATTAAGCATAACTCAATAACTAAAAAAATTAAAAGGATTCAGTTGAAATGTTGGTAGATTTAACCAGTTGACTATATAAAAAGTTTAAAGTTCCGCAGGGTAAAAATCACCACAAAACGAAAAGAGTATTGTAAAAATGGGCAACATATTTGCAAAATACGTGGAATAGAGAATAGGCAACTCACAGAACAAGCCCAGAAAAGATCCTCGTCAACTTCAAACTTGTGTTTAAGGGAGGGGGGTGAGATTGGAAAGGAATACAAATGAGGCTTCAATTGTTTCTATGATTTTTTTTAAAGAGGTAGATTAAATGAGAAAATGCACATAAGGCACTTAGCATAGTATCTGGCTTAATAAGTAGAAATATCAATTATCTTACTTATTAACACATATTGTGGCTGACTAAGTATAAGCATAGTCTAAGCGGAGAACTTAGACTTCATGGGGGAAGACACAGAGTAAAAAGCAAGGCTCAAGTCTGAGCATGCGTATAAAGGGGAGCAGATGCTGAGAGGCCGCCTGTCAGGAATGGTGTATGACATCCATTGTCTCTCCGAGTCCTCACAGCAACTTTTGACATGATTTCACAGGACCCAGTTCACTGACTGGGACACTGAAGCTGAACCAGATTACATAATTTGGACATATCATATCTCTGCCAGTGGAATCCCAGGCTGTGAATCCCTGCTGGCTTGATGCAGGTCCCTTCTTCTGTACATTGGAGTACACGGAATCCAGAAATGAATAAATAAATGAAGTTTCTACACAGATGCTGGAAGGGTTTGCAAAGAAAGGCAGGGTGACATGGGCCTGTCCTACACTCTTACCACATCTGGGGATGGGTTTGCCATGGAATTTCCTGCTTACTTATTCTCAGAAGCCATCCCAGGGCTGGGCACTGGGTCATTAACCTACTAAACAAACTTCCCTGCTGACAAATCTGAAGGCTACCAAGATGGGACATGGAGTGGGTAGGAAGTTGACCAGCAGATCCCAGCACCCACAACATAATCAGCGGGATTTCCAGCAAAGTGCTCAGGACTAGAGGATCGGGGTTTCCCTGGTTTTTGGTCCTTTGCTGAGGCCATAAAAGAGAACAAATAATAAGGAGATAAGGACCTCCTGGCATAAAAAACAAAGTCAGGGACTTGGGAATTTTTCAGGGACACATGATTTGCAAAAAGTTTTATTTTTCCTTTTTGTTAAAATTGCCAAGACCTGAAAGGTAAGTGTTGGGAAAGAGGAAGATGGTGCTATTGTTATTGCAGATAATACAGTTGCTTAGCCAGAAACTGCAAGAGAAACATGTGAAGGACCACTGTAACAGAGCATTTAGCAAGGTGGTGATTATAACATGAATAGCTACATACCAACAAAGCTGAGAGGAAAAGTCGTCTAACGCCAAAAAGAAATCCCCTTAGGGAAGAGATAACCAGATATTAGGATGAGCCCTTGGAAGAATCACCCTCAGGGCATGAGCAGATGGCCTAGGAGTAGGACCAAGGGAGCCTTCAGCTGCCCAGCATCCTAGATAAGCAGGAACTGAGGAGTCTTGGGGCAATAACGCTGGAAAGAGAGAGAAGGATGAAGGGAGTAAGAAGGAGCCTGGTAATTTGGCAAGAGCCTAGAATCTGCATAGAAATTAACACGGCTAAAAATTTCTCCAGAGTTGGAACAATCTAAAAATTTCCAAGAACATGGATAGCCGGACAATGCCCACTCCCCCCCACCCCCCACCCCCACCAAAACTGCAAGTCTTAATCCCTGGAACCAGTGAATGTTAGCTTACATGGGGAAAAAAAAGGACTTTGCAGATGTGATTAAGGATCTTCAGATTGAGAGATTATCCTGGATTATCTAGATGATCCCTAAATATTACTGCATGTATCTTTATAAGAAGCGGGTGGAGGAAGATCTGACCATAGAAGAGAAGGCCACATGGCTACAGAGGTAGAGATTGGAATGGTGTGGCCACAAGCTAAGGAATGCCAGAAGACGGTAGAAGAGGAAAGGAAAAAGCTAGAGCCTCCCTCTGATGCCTTGATTTCAGTCCAGAGATAACAATTTTGGACCTCTGGCCTCCAGAACTGTGAAAGAATAAATTTCTGTTGTTTTGAGGCACCAAATTTGTGGTAATTTGTTACAGCAGCAATAGGAAACTAACACAATAACTGACCTTCAATTTTGAGAAATTTGCTTTGCTGTTCTGGTAAATAATCCCCACTACACTGTTAAATGGCCATTTCAGCTTTGCTTAGGAAAGTAAAAAGTTGGAAAGAGTCTAGAATGTCCATAAATAGAAGTTTAAACAAATTATGATAGTTTGTTTAGTGGAGCACTATGAAACTAGTAAAAATGAAATGGCAGAAGTATACTCACTGACATGGCACTGTGTTCTTAATACCCTTACCATTAGTTTAAAAAAAAAAAACAGTTATAGACTAATCTTTTTAGATTTAAATTTTGATACGTTTGGAATTTATCCTGATATTCAGCATGAGGTACAGATATACATTTATCTCTTTACACTTGGCTACGATTTTATGATTTGTTCCAATACCATTTATGGAGTAGTACAGGCTTCCTCCACTGATTTCCCACATATTAAATTTCCATATACTGAGGTTTATTTTTGTACTACTTAGTCTGTTGCATTGCTCTTTCTGCTTATTCATGATCAGTACCACATTGTTGCTACTACTGAGTAGTTATAATAATATAATTTAATATCTCATAGGACAATCTCTTCCCTTGCTCTGTTTTTTTCCAGAATTTTTCTGCTCTTCTTTCTTGATTTAGAATTACCTAAACTTTTAAAAAGTCCCATCGGTTATTTTTTGTTGTGATCATGTTAAATTTGTAATTAGTGAAAACTGACATCTTTATGGTATTATCTCCCTATCCAAAAACTGATAAGTCTCCCATTTGTTCAAGTGCGTGTGTGTGTGTATGTGTGTGCGTGCACATGTATGGTACATGCTTTTTAGAAGTGATTTTAAAGTTTTCTTCATAGAGTTTTTGTTATCCTTATGAAGTTTATTTCTAAGTATTTTGTCTCCTTTGTTACTGTTAAACATGGAATATTTTTCTGTTATACTTTCTAACTAATTATTGTTTTACATGAAAGCTATTTATTTCTCTATGTTAACTTTGTGCCCTGATATATTACTGAATTTTCTCATTTTCAGCAGTCTTTCAGGTGATGCTCTTGAGTTCTACAGATTTACAATATCTTCTGTAAACAGCTATAGTTGCATTTCCTCCTTT
Source organism: Leucopleurus acutus (assembly GCF_964270905.1). Lineage (NCBI taxonomy): Eukaryota > Metazoa > Chordata > Mammalia > Artiodactyla > Delphinidae > Leucopleurus > Leucopleurus acutus. The sequence continues at coordinate 65,657,245 of NC_139144.1, read as the reverse complement.
CTAATATTTATAGCTGTAATATTCCTTCTTATCTGACTCTATCATTTTGTGCCTCCAATACAATGATAAATAGTAGTGCTATCTATATAATATTCCTGATTTTGGTGGGAATCTTTTAGCATTAAACATAGTACTGGCTTTTGGACTTGAGATAATGGCAATGAAATATCTGATTGCTATAATCTATGGAGTGTTTTATCAAGAATGGACATGAGATTATGTCAAATGACTTTTTTTAGCATCCATAAAAATAACAGTTTCACTTAGATTAATATGATGAATTGATTTGCAGATTTATTAATGTTGAACCAACCTAGCATTCCTAGAATAATACCTACTTAGCTATGATACATTATTGTTTTAATGTGCTGCTGAATCATGTTTTATAATATTTAATTTAGGATTTTAGAATAAATATTCATGAGAAAGATTATTGTTTAACTTTTTTACAATCTTTTTAGTGTTTTGGTATCAATGTAATGCATTTTGTTGAACAAAATCAGTTGTCCTTTTTTCTATACTATGGAATCATTGTTTATTTAAAGCTGTGGTACAGTTGCCCTGTGAAGCCATCTGGGCCTTGTGCTTTTGTGGGGGATTACTCTTTGACAACTTTCCCTATTTCTTCTGTGGAAACTGATTGGTCTAGATTTTCTTTCTTTCCTGGGGTCAGTTTTGGAGGATTATATTTGCCTGAAAAATTGGTTATTTCATCCAAGTGTAAAAATTATTTGCACAGAGTTGAACAAAAATTTTAAAAATTCTTTTTATTTCCTCTATTTCTCTTATCTTCCTTTACCATTTCACATTTTTTCAAAAAATAGGGGAGTCTTCTATTTAACTTCAGAGTAGAAAAAGAAAACTTTTCTAACTATGACTTAATGCCCAGAAGGCATAAAAAATAATTGATAAACTCTACCACATAAAAAAATTAGAAACCTCTGCATAGCAAAAAGTACTGAAAGAAAAGTCAAAAGTGTGAAGCAAATTCGGAAAATATTTGCAACTTACATAATAAAGCAAGGGTTAATATCCTCATAAATGTATGAGACATTTTAAAAGAGCTTTTGTAAGTACATAGGAAAAAGATCAACAAGCCAATGAAAAGTTACCAAATGATATGATCATACAATTCAAGATAAACATTATGTATGGCTCCTGAACATACGACCAGATGTTCCCTCACTCACATTAAAACACAGCCAACTTATATGTGGAATCTAAAAAAAGGGTACAAATGAACTTATTTACAAAACAGAAGTAGAGTCACAGATGTGGAAAACGAACTTATGGTTACCAGGGGATGAGGGGGGAGGGGAGGGATAAACTGGGAGACTGGGATTGACAAATACACACTACTGTATGTGAAATAGATAACTGATAAGAACCTACTGTACAGCACAGGGAACTCTACTCAATACTCTGTAATGGCCTATATGGGAAAAGGCTCTAAAAAAAGAGTGGATATATGTATATGTATAACTGATTCACTTTGCTGTACACCTGAAACTAACACAACATTGTAAATCAACTATACTCCAATAATTTTTTTTTTAAAACAGCCAAAATATAATTGCTTAAACATATATCGGCAAAATGTAAAAGTTTGATTACATGCTCTTTGTAGTGTGGGCTGGAGGAAGCAGGTAGTCTCATATATTGCAGGTGGAAGTACAATTTTATACAATATCTAAGGAGAGAAATTTGAGACTCTTCCATCAAACAGGAAAATGCTTTGACCCAGATACTCCACCTGCAGAAATAGTAAGCTACATTTCCAGGACTGACAGCCAAATGCAGCCTCTGACACCATCTCTGCTTACAGCAAGTTCCACAAAGTCTCACTGGATGGGAACAGTTTTCACACAATGGAGGACAGAAGCTACCACATACCTGACAAAATCACACTTGCTGATATTGGCCAGAATATTTCTCACAGCTGGTTCTCTTTCCTTGGGATCTCCCGCCTCTCAACACACCCAGCTATCTGATCTCACAGCACAGCACCCCTAAGTCTTCAAACAGTGAGAAACCACTAATAAGATGGGTATTCCCACCACAGATTGCTCTAAGATGTGAGAATGAATTAAAGTCACCCTTTCCTTTTTCTAATTCAGACCCTTCTATTAATCTTATTATGCAGAAGTGAGTATCCCAATTTTTCTAAATGTCTTTTGGCAACCTGCCCTTCACTTCACATGTATGCCATGTTTCTAGAGAAGGCCTTTGTTCAAAAGTGCCCTCCTTCCTTAGACTTACTAAGCTGTACACACTCTCTTCCTTGCCTTTTCATAATTCTATATTCTGAGGGGCAATATGAAAAGTGACATGAACTTTCTTTACCCCGAATGGTCATGATCCTAATACAACATATTCCATTTCTATCTCATTCTTCATTTCCCCCCAAATCAGTGCAGCCCTTCCTCCCCTCTTGCTCTGCTATTGGAATAAGAGAGAACCAGATGTTGGGTCCTGAGCTGACAGGAAAGGCAGCATTCAAAGGGTTAACTCCTTTCCCCCACAAAGCGAAGCGTTTTGCTGACCCAGTGTGAGATGGGTTTGGACCAAATTCAATTTAGCTGCAGTCAACAGGAAAGTAGGAAGGAAAATAGGATTTAACAAACAAAGCATTAAAAAAAAAAAAATAAGGCGTCCACAGCAGGAAATAATTATTTGGGCAATTGTTCACTTTGTGAAGGGGCTGGCCTGTACGAATATCCATCAGGATGCAATGCTGTGTCCGGGATTTCTGTGCAGCGCCCTGTCTGGTCTAATTAGTTACAAAAGTGGTTCTATGGGCTGAAGAAATTTGCAATTGTGTTGTATTTCGGGGGAACAAACGCATATGTCATTGAAGTGGAGTCTGGCACCAGCTTATGCTGGTGAAACCTCGAGTGGTTGGCCAGAATGGAATCAGTACGAAAGGAAGCTCTGAATGCCAACAGAAGTGGTTTACAAAAATAATTCACTGACCATTCCATCTGCCTCAGATTAAGCACGTTATACGGTTCAGTTCAAGTTAACATTTCTAATATATGGATACACATAAATAAACAAAACCACATATTTTTATCAAATATTTGCATTTGAAAACCTCCGCTAATGCACACAGAACCCAGACTGAGGTCTTTCATCTAACCATACACTTTTCCCCATAGAACATTTACACTAAAAACATGTAATCTGAAGGAGAATTCAGATTGTTCCCTTAGAGAAGAGTAAACCCCTTTTGGAAAGGAAAGTGAAAATAATATTTTCAGAATAAAAATCTTTCAGTCCGTAAAAGGAGTTTTATAGCTTAGCCTCAGGAGAGTCAGCCAAAGGTTCAATTGACAGGCCTTGGGGAACCCAGGCCTAGCAGAATGGTTTGTTCACTACCCCAACAGTGGGTGCTGGAACCAAATCAATACTCTGTTGATACTGATTTGCATCAATTTGCATGTAAAATCCATTGAATGTATTTTAAAATCACATCAATTAGAAATCTAAGAAGGTGACATGATATCATAGTTGTAAACAGCAAAGATGTCAACATGTATTAAATACTTACTAAGTTCTTTTCATGTAATTGCTACAACCACCTTCTCAGGTAGATATTTTATGACTATCCCTATTTTAACAAATGTAGAAACTGAAGCACAGAGTGGTTAAGAAACTTGCCCAAAGTCACAAAGCCAGTAAGTACATGAGGCCTGCATTGGGATCCAGACAGTCTGACTCCAGATCACGCTCTACTCTGCTCCCCCATGTACATAAAAAAGTCAAGGGACTTCCCTGGTGGCGCAGTGGTTAAGAATCTGCCTGCCAATGCAGGGGACATGGGTTCCAGCCCTGGTCCAGGAAGATCCCACATGCCGCGGAGCAACTAAGCCCGTGGGCCGCAACTACTGAGCCTGCGCTCTAGAACCTGTGAGCCACAACTACTGAACCCACGTGCCTAGAGCCCGTGCTCCACAACAAAATAAGCCACCGCAATGAGAAGCCCAGTGCACCGCAACGAAGAGTAGCCCCCCTTGTTGCAACTAGAGAAAGCCTGCACGCAGCAACAAAGACCCAGTGCAGCCAAAAATTAATTAATTATTTACTTTAAAAAAAGAAAGTCAAGAGAGGGGCCAAACAGAAACCTGGAGCAGTTTCCTAGAGCAAGTCCTAGGAATAGACAGAGTGAGATTCACCTACTCCCCTTCAGGCCTTCGCCTCCCCTTGACACTCTACACCCCATCCATCACAGGGCCGTCACCCTTGTTCCAAAATAAAAGAACCTTCCATCCACTTGTCTTTCACTGCCTGACCCCAGCTCCTGGCCTGCCTAGACAAGGTTCCCCCTGCTTCTCACCTGTGATAAGGAGGGTACCATGGGATAACTTGAACTTTCCATCAGGGAAGGAAGCTGGCTGCTTCCCTGGGAACAAATTCCTGGGCCCTGCTAACAGATGGCTTTGCAGACTGTAAACTCAAGCCCTGCAAATGAGCACGTTCTGTTGGGTCAATAGGCTTTAGTGCTTCCGTGTTCCTGTAGGGTCACGCGATCCATAGTTCCAGGCTATCTGGTAGGAAGCGGAGAGTGGAACAGCAGGGCAAAGTTCCAGTTCTGAGCAAGATCACCATCTTCCCAGCTCACCTCATTTGAGTCTAGCATAACATCCTTGATTACGGATGATGAAACTAAAGCTCAGGGTGTGTAAGTGGCGCGCTCGACATCACACAGGCAGGAAATAGCAAAGCAAGGATTTGAGCTGGACCCTGACTCCAAAGTCCTTGCTCTGTCCCCACGGTGTCACTTGGCAGCCCTACCACCAGCCTCAAAGCCCACTTTGTGTGAATTTGTCAAAGGTGACCTTGCTCAAGACACTTTGCTGCCAACTGCCAGAAAATGGTCATGATCATTAAAAAAACCTACGTGATGAATGGCATCCCTGTCAGCGGGAGCCCTGATACTGGAGGACAGGAATCCATGTCCCCCAGCACGCTCTCCGATCGGCCGACAGCGATCCTCCTCCCCTGTAAGCCTCCCTACAGGGGCAGAGGCACGTCATGCTTCTGGCCATGCGGGGCGAGAGCTCCCGCAGCTCCCGCAGGCTGAGCGAGACTGTGGAGTTTCCAGCTCTCAAGGTAACGGGAAATGTTAAGCAAAGTAGGTGAAAAGCCTTGTCTAACATTTCCATTTACCTACTGTCTGTCTGAATGTGTCATTAATTCAAACCATTTCCAAATGGGGCTTGATGATGAGTGAGAGCGGAAGTCCCCGAGCACCAGGCCGCCCCGCATCCTCGCTGACGCTATCTCTTACCCGGAGCGATCAATTGAACCCCGGCAAATGTGCCGTGAATACTGCAGCTAAACCGACTGCTAATGTGCTTGTGTCTGTGTGCGCAGCAGGGACTGGGATTGGGGGCGGCAGCCGAGGCTGCTCTTCTCAGATACACTCCCCTGGCCTGACTTCCCTCCCTCCCCCAGCTACCCTTCTCAAATCCCCCACTTTGAGACCACGCGAAGCCCACTTCAAAGGAAGAAAAGACGGAGGAGCGTGGTTTCCTCTGTAGGAAATACCCCCGCAAATCAATTGCCTTGGTAAAGCTTTTCGTATAGACAGCAGCGTTCTTACTTACAGCCTCAATAATACTGTAAAAATTCTGTAGCCAGGAGGAAAACCCATCCCTTTCCAAAAGCAAGAGAAAAGTCTGAAAGCTTAGCAACGTACTTTAATATTTTGGTTGATAACATGCCATGGACTCAGAGTATTTTCCACTTCCTCTTTGTCCCTTCTCCAGTGATTTCAAAAACCTTTATTAAATTTATCAAAACCTAAATATGGTAAAATTAGGTGACTTTTTTTTTCTAAAAAATACACAAGAAAAGTATATGCAACTAAATAAGTCTCATCATCTTCAAAGTAGATTCCTATATGGGACTTGGACTTATTTCAATGATCCCCTCCCTTCCCCAACACACACATACACAAACACACACACACACACACACAGTCACAGAGTCAGTTATCTATCTACGTGAGAAATTCTTTTGCAATTGAGTTTAGCGCTTAGCACATCATTTTGAATATCCTTCATGGTTGCATAGCATGATTTGTTGGAAAAGTCCAAGATGTTGAGTGCCATGTCTGATGTCTTAAAAAAAAAAAAAATCAAGCTGGACCCTAGTATTTGAGGGTTCAAATGAGATTGCACCAAAGCAAAAAAAAAAAAAAAAGTTGATTTTCATCACAAAGCTTATAAGGGAGCTCTGCAGGCCACCCCAGGGCAGCAACTGCCAACTTGTTCTGCACAGAGTGAAGCATCCCTGGCTAAATAGAATCTGGGAACGTCGGGGAACCTCAAGGAACCTGTTTCCTCACCAGCGAGACAAGGAAATTAAAAGCTGTCCTATCTGCCTCACAAGGCACCCTGAAGACCATTTCATGAAGAAGTATTTCTTCAGAAATCATTTATTACTCTTTTTTTGTGTGTGTGTGGTACTCAGGCCTCTCACTGTTGTGGCCTCTCCCGTTGTGGAGCACAGGCTCCGGACGCGCAGGCTCAGCGGCCATGGCTCACGGGCCCAGCCGCTCCACGGCATGTGGGATCTTCCCGGACCGGGGCACGAACCCGTGTCCCCTGCATTGGCAGGCGGACTCTCAACCACTGCGCCACCAGGGAAGCCCCAGAAATCATTTATATTCGAAATGAACTTATTTGCAAAGCAGAAATAGAGATAAGGATGTAGAGAACAAATGTGTGGCTATCAAGGGGGAAGAGAGGGGTGGGATGAATTGGGAGAGTAGGAATGACATACATACTATGCATAAAACAGATAACTAATGAGAACCTACTGTATAGCACAGGGAACTCTACCCAGTGCTCTGTGGTGACCTAAATGGGAAGGAAATCCAAAAAAGAGGGGATACATGTATACGTATAGCTGATTCACTTTGCTGTACAGCAGAAACTAACACAACATTGTAAAGCAACTATACTCCAATAAAAATTAATTTAAAAAGAAAAGAAAGAAATCATCTATATTCTAATCCAATACCCAAAGCATATCAAAGCAGAGCTGCTCCAGTTTGGGGGCAGAGCAAGAGGGCAAAGCCCTGCCTGTTTAACCTCTGGTAGTCAAATCCTCCCCACCTCTCAGCGGTCCCCGGGTCACCTCTGAGACACCCTGCCTGCCCTCTCCACACAGCCCAGTTATTCAAACATCTAAGCCAGTTCTAGAAAAGTCTTTGTAAACTATAAAACCTAGGATAAACATGAGTCTCTTCTCCCCAGTCTGCCCTAACAGCCTCAGAGTCTGTCATCTGTAGACACCTATGGTCACTGCTAAAATAATAACCATTTAAAACATTCATCTACAGGTTCATGGTCCTGGCCCTGAGCTCTAGCAACTTCCTGTCCACAAAGGAGTTTCCTGTTCTCTCCAATAATCACTACTGTGCTAGGCAGAATTCTAAGACATCTTCCAAGATTCTCACCCCTGGATATTTAATCCAACACTAACCTAGGCACTCCTGTGAAAGGATTTTTTAAAAATATTTATTTATTTATTTGGCTGCATTGGGTCTTAGTCGCGGCATGTGGGATCTTTTCCTCGCGGCACGCGAGCTTCTCTCTAGTTGTGGCGCACCAAAGCGCACAGGCTTAGTTTCTCCGTGGCATGTGGGATCTTAGTTCCCCGACCAGGGATCGAACCCATGTCCCCTGCATTGGAAGGTGGATTATTAACCACTGGACCACTGGGGAAGTTCCCCTGCGAAAGGGTTTTGCGGAAGAAATAAGTTTACTAATCAGCTGACTTTAAAATAGGGAGAGTGTCCTGGATTATCCAGGTGAGCCTGATGTAATTACAGGGGCCCTGAAAAGCAGAAGAGGAAGGTGGAAGAGTGCATCAGAGAGAGATGTGGAGGAAGAGGAAGGCAGAGGACAGAGGAACTGGAAGGACAATTCAGAGAGATTTGAAGCATGAGAAGGACTCAAACCACTATTACTGGCTTTGAAGACAGAGGAAGGGAGCCATGCACGAGCCAAGGAATGCAGGTGGCCTCTAGAAGCTGAAAATGACCGTGACCAATAGCCAGAAAGGAAACCAGGACCTCAGTCCTGCAACCCAATGGAAGTGGTATCTGCCAACAATCTCAATGAACCTGGAAGCAGATTCTCCCCCTAGAGCTTCCAGTAAGGAGCACAGCCCTGCCACACCTTGATTTTAGCTTGGTGAGACCTGTATCAGACTTCCACAGAACTACTACCTACAGAAATGCAAGATAATAAAAGGGTTGATAGAAATAAATTTGGATTGGAATTAAATAAATTTTAAGCTGGCTAAATTGGTGGTAATTCATTATGGCAGCAACAGAAACCTACTACAACAACCCACAATGTTTTTCAGAAAACTGCAGGCTTCCAGAGAAACTGAATTAGCCTTGGTATCTGAAGACCTTGTTTCGGTCAAGTTCATTTGGCAAACATATGAAAACCCATATACTGGGCGTAAGAGAGGGCATGGGGCAGGCGAGAATGAAGAAGACACTCCCAGCAGCTGGATCGGTTATGGCCTGTTATTTGGAAACAGCCATGGGGAGATGATGTGAGTCTAGCAGTGGAGCTCAGTTTTGGCTGCTCAATAGAATCGCTTGGGATGCACCTCAGACCAATTAGATCAAAACCTCAGGAAGGTAAGGGTCAGTGTATTTTAAACCTCCCCAGGTGATTCCAGTGAAAGCCAAGTTTGGGAACCACTATGATCCGTGGGCTGGTTAGACATGAGGACAGAAGAAACTTTGACCAGTTGGGGGAAGATTTCATCTGTTGGTAGAACTCACAGGAAATACTCAAGAAGAAAAACTCATATTCAGGTGTTGGTAGGTTGTCCTGATGGAGTTTATCTTCATTGTTGACGTGGGCTGCTAAACAGAGGAACGTGCAGACATTATCTGTCTTGAAAACTTTCATATCCCCCAGAACTTAGCAATGTACACAGTTGGTGCTCAACTGTTTATGAATGATCCTATCTTTTCAGTGATTCTCAGTTCCACCTAGAGGAGTATGGACACATTGCAAATTTTCCTAACATAATAGACAAATGCATTCATTAAGGGAACAGACGCTCTGCTCACCTTTGCCAGGAGCAGCCTTTAGAAAGACATAGGAGGTTAGAAAGTTTTTCTCAGAAATGGAGAGGAGAGTAGAGTGGAAAAACTGCCTGTCACAAGACCTTTCTTTAAGTCCAAGGTATGGATACCAACTGGGGTGTGATCCTTGTAGAGAGTTTCTTTCTCGTGAGTAACAAGTTTTGAGCCATGATGGAATTGACAGTTCTACAGCTTGGGTTGATGGTTGGTTTTTCTGAGTTTGTAAATTTCCAGAGAGTGCTTTAGATTCTTCAAATTATTTTGTGCATTCTTAACACTTGGGCACCAGGGCAAGGTGGAAGGGAGGGAGGTTTGTCTTTCTGGTAACGTACTCTGTTGAGTAAGGCCTGTAGGATGCATTCGCTGGCTTAAGTATGAAGCCTTAGATACTAGATGGGTTCCATGTGACCACCTTATAGAATCTTTCCCACATGAATTACATCCTTGGGCCCTCTCTCCTATACCTGAGTTGGCAGGCAGAGCTGGCATTCTCCCTTGCCTGCCTGAGATTTTCCCACACCACAAACATGCAAGGTTTCTCTCCTGTATGGATTCACTTGAGGTCAGTTTATGGCTGAAGCTTCTCCCCACAGTGGCCCTGCGGATCTCACAGTCTCCTGAGCTCACATACTTACTAATCACATTTTGAGACAATCTGAAAATGTCAGTTATTGTTCCAAGGGTCCTTCTATTTCATATGTGTGAATCTGTTTTTATTTGGCCAACGGCCTAGACAAATAACATTAGCAACTTGAGCACGGGTTGGCACAAAAATCTTTTCCGTAAAATGTTTTTGAACACACAAATATTACTTTGTCAGAGGCTTTAAATGCCACTACTCGCTGGCCCAGGAACCGAGAGCTAAAGTTTCTCAGCTGTTGCTATTGCTGCTGCTGTGAGCTGCTCCTTCACAGCCCCCTAAGCAATCCCTTCTAATAGCCAGTAAGCCTGAAGAGAAATGCAGAGCTGGGGGAGCAATGTCTGGGGAGGGGAGCCTGAACATAAAAATTGTGCAACTAAAAGCTTTTTACAGTTAATGCAGCTCTTTCCCATACAAAAGGCTACCTTTGAAAGCTGCCATTTCCTTTGCATTAACTAAAAATGGACACATCTGTTGAAAGAAAGGGGAAGGGGAGAAGACAATAGCTATAATGATAGCCGGGCAAAGTGTGTGTGTGTGTGTGTGTGCGCGTGCGTGTGTATGAGACTATGCGTGAGCATAAGCCGCTAAGGAAAGTGCAAAGGGAGGCCAGACTGTTGGAAAGATTGTCGTGGAACTGCTGTCAGTTATTATTTATACAGCATCATAAATGCACGGCCGTCAAAGCCAGTGGCCATCTTACTTAACTGCTACCTAAGTGCTGGCAATGTGAGACCTCAGAAGAATGACTCTCCTATTTAATATTTAACCAGATGCTTCCATTTTTGAAAATATACTTTGCTCCTTATGGAGGAAGGAGGGGAGGCTGACTTGCAACTTCTGTGATGTATGAGCTATTGTTGGGAGTAATAGAAAGCCAGCTTTTGTTCTTCTGACTTCACTGTCGATATTTCCATTATGTTGCCAAACAGAGCATTTTCTACAAGTTTGAATGACCACCTGTATTATTATATTCATTAACATCCTGACAAAATAAGCCAAGGCTTAGTTACTCTGATCCTGTAATGGAGATGTGAAAAACTAAGGCAAAAGGGTATAATGCAATTGGCCCCAAGTTGCGCTAGCCAAGGGAAGGGATGAACCAGAGAGGCTGACTTTTTTGAGGGTTTGAATTTTGTGGTATAATGGAAAGGCCATGTTACCTAGACTGCTGAAGTCCCTGAGAAATTACCCAGACTGCCAAATGGAAACAGCATGGCCAGTTCCACTCAGCACGCGGCGATGTGCCAGGTGAAGGCGTCATTTTACCTCCTGCAACTAGCTGACTTTCCACCTCTCTTCCTTGAGTCTTCCTCTCCTTGAGGGCACAGGATGTCCTTCTCAGGTACATCCCTTGCCTCTCTCTCATCTCCTATCTTTGTCCCTCATCTCTGGGCCTCCTCTGAGTCCCTGGAGTCTCTCTCAGATATCACAGCCACTACTAGCCACGCATGGGACTGAATGCTCGTGATTCCATGCACTCATCTGGAAATGGACTTGGATGGCTGTCATTTCAACAATACAGCAGCCAACAGGCACACGGTAAATAGGTGCCTGGAGTCCACCTGCTGAGACACCCTTCTCCCTCTTCTGCATCATGAAGAATTTACTCTATCCTTGTTTCATCCGACTGTGTGGTGAGTCTCTGAACGGCTCTGAGCTTCTGCCCACGACGTGGGGATGCATAGAAGTGGTCAGCCCCTGGAAAGGCCCTCTCTTATTCCAGTGCTGTTATTGTTACAGCCCAACCATCAAGCTCTTTCTCCCATGTCTCTCACACATCATTTCCTCCTGTGCCTGTATACTTTAAATGAAAAACGTAAGGACAATAAGACAGTCTAAGAACAAGAGATCAATACCCCCAAGAAGGAAGACTGTCTGGTCTTGCTGCTCTTGGTTTACTTTAATCTCACCTTTGGGCCCCTTTAATACATCCCACCCCCCTAAAGGGAGAATAAGAGCAACAGAGGAGGCTCGAACAACGAAGCATTTCTCTACTCCACTGCCCACCTCCCCCACCCCTCTGCCCCAGACCCCCTAGGGACTCCCATGCCTCATGAAATTTCAGATAATGTTGAAGGGGGGGGGGTGTCAGAATGACTTCACTGGCCTGTACAGACAGCATCTGCACCGGCTCCTGAGGGAGATGGGATCGGACACAGAGCAGCCCCTTGTGCTGGGGACAGTATCAGAGGGTCCCATTATCTGCTGAAGGGATGTGAAATTGGAACAACTCCAGCTGAGAAGGCAGGAAGCCACACCATTTACATGAAATATACGGTGTTGTGCCCGCCACAAAGTTGACTGGCTTTGATCTTGGTGAACTTCTGAATTATGTGTGACTAAAGAATTCTTTACAAAGAATTATTTCAGCTTTCTGAGTTAATGAAAAGCCAGCCCATACAATTTATGGAAGCAAGAGACCAAGCATTAGAGGAAGGAAAAAAAAGTCATAAAAAAATCCCCATGAGCCTTTAATGTGACAGTCCTCATGGTCTGTGTGGATCCCTAGCTCCACATTTTTCTGTCAGATTTATTGGGTTTTACTGGAATTCATTTTTCTCAGCACTGAGGTTTGTGGAGATAATCTTCAGGAGAAAAATGTGTCTGAAGCAAAATGACGCGGATCGATGAGCCAAAATCAAAGCAGTAAGGCCCTAATTATTGGGCAGGATCAACCCTGTGTAGGCCACACTGCAAAACCAGCAACACATATGCACCACCACAGTCCCAAGAGGAAGTTACAGGAGCCTCTGACACCCAGGATCAATCACTTGTAACCGATGTAGCAAAACGCCACAAAATCAACCTCTTTTATTGTGTGAAACAGTTCTGCTTCCTAACCTACTTCATGGTCAACAATGTATTCTCAGGGGAAGAGAAATATGGGAAGCTAGGGGAAAAGTGACCACTTACAAGCAGAGTGTGTGTCTCTTCTGAAATGGATAGCATCTGCGTGCCTTGGCTGGGAATTGGCTGCAGAGCCATCATCCAGAGAGTAAATCACAGGATATGTACAAAGAGAGAAATTAGAGCAAAAAGGTTAAGATGTGAGTCATCTCAGATGTGGGAAACCATTTCTCTCCCAATGCTGGGCATCCTGAACTTTCATTTATCCTTTCCCAAGACTTTTCTTTCAAGAAGAGATTAAAGACAGCAGTGATCTATGAGAGGCCTTCATTCCTTTTTTTAAAAAAAAAAGTTTTAATAGAGCATGTTCTTATTAGTTATCTATTTTATACATATTAGTGTATACATGTCAATCCCAATCTCCCAATTCATCCCACCACCAACACGCAACCCCGCTTTCCCCCCTCGGTGTCCATATGTTTGTTCTCTACATCTGTGTCTCTATTTCTGCCTTGCAAACCGGTTCACCTGTACCATTTTTCTAGAGTCCACATATATGTGTTAATATACAATATTTGTTTTTCTCCTTCTGACTTACTGCACTCTGTATGACAGTCTCTAGGTCCATCCACATCTCTATAAATGATCCAATTTCGTTCCTTTTTATGGCTGAGTAATACTCCATTGTACATATGTACCACACCTTCTTGATCCATTTGTCTGTTGATCGACATTTAGGTTGCTTCCATGACCTGGCTATTGTAAACAGTGCTGCAATGAACACGGGTGCATGTGTCTTTTTGCATTATGGTTTCCTCTGGGTATATGCCCAGTAGTGGGACTGCTGGATCATATGGTAATTCTATTTTTAGGTTTTTAAGGAACCTCCATAGTGTCTGTATCAATTTACATATCCACCAACAGTGCAGTATGGTTCCCTTTTCTCCATACCTTCTCCAGCATTTGTTGTTTGTAGATTTTCTGATGATGTCCATTCTAACCAATGCGAGGTGATACCTCATTGTAGTTTTAATTTGCATTTCTCTAATAATTAGTGATGTTGAGTGGCTTTTCATGTGACTCTTGGCCATCTCTATGTCTTCATTGGAGAAATGTCTATTTAGGTCTTCTGCCCATTTTTTGATCGGGTTGTTTGTTTTTTTAATATTGAGCTGCATGAGCTGTTTGTATATTTTGGAGATCAATCCTTTGTCCGTTGATTTGTTTGCAAATAGTTTCTCCCATTCTGAGGGTTGTCTTCTCATCTTGTTTATGGTTTCCTTTGTTGTACAAAAGCTTTGAAGTTTCATTAGGTCCCATTTGTTTATTTTTGTTTTTATTTCCATTACTCTAGAAGGTGGGTCAAGAAAGATCTTGCTGTGATTTATGTCCAAGAGTGTTCTTCCTATGTTTTCCTCTAAGAGTTGTATAGTGTCCGGTCTTACATTTACGTCTTTAATCCATTTTCAGTTTATTTTTGTGTATGGTGTTAGGGAGTGTTCTCATTTCATTCTTTTACATGTAGCTGTCCGGTTTTCCCAGCACCACTTATTGAAGAGGCTGTCTTTTTTCCATTGTATATCCTTGCCTCCTTTGTCATAGATTAGGTGACCACAGGTGCGTGGGTTTATCTCTGTGCTTTCTCTCCTGTTCCATTGATTTATATTTCTGTTTTTGTGCCAGTACCATAGTGTCTTGATTACTGTAGCTTTGTAGTATAGTCTGAAGTCAGGTAGTCTGATTCCTCCAGCTCTGTTTTTTTCCCTCAAGACTGCTTTGGCTATTTGGGGTCTTTTGTTTCTCCATACACATTTTAAGATTTTTTGTTCTAGTTCTGTAAAAAAATGCCATTGGTAATTTGATAGGGATTTCATGGAACCTGTAGATTACTTTTGGTAGTATAGTCATTTTCACAATATTGATTCTTCCAATCCAAGAACATGGTATATCTCTCCATCTGTTTGTGTCATCTTTGATTTCTTTCATCACTGTCATAGTTCTCTGAGTACAGCTCTTTTACCTCCTTAGGTAGGCTTATTCCTAGGTATTTTATTCTTTTTGTTGCTATGGTGAGTGGGATTGTTTCCTTAATTTCTCTTTCTGATCTTTCATTGTTAGTGTATAGGAATGCAAAAATCTTCTGTGTGTTAATTTTGTATCCTGCAACTTTTCCAAATTCATTGATTAGCTCTAGTAGTTTTCTGGTGGCATCTTTAGGATTCTCTATGTATAGTATCATGTCATGTGCCAACAGTGACAGTTTTACTTCTTCTTTTCCAATTTGTATTCCTTTTATTTCTTTTTATTCTCTGATTGCCATGGCTAAGACTTTCAGAGCTACATTGAATGACAGTGGTGAGAGTGGACATCCTTGTCTTGCTCCTGACCTTAGAGGGAAATGCTTTCAGTTTTTCACCATTTGCTGTGGGTTTGTCATATATGGCCTTTATTATGTTGAGGTAGGTTCCCTCTATGCCCACTTTCTGGAGAACTTTTATCATAAATGGGTGTTGAGTTTTGTCAAAAGCTTTTTCTGCATCTACTGAGATGATCATATGGTTTTTATCCTTCAGTTTGTTAATATGGTGTACCACATTGATTGATTTGCATATATTGAAGAATCATTGCATCCCTGGGATAAATCCCACTTGATCATAGTGTATGATCCTTTTAATGTGTTGTTAGTTTCTGTTTGCTAGTATTTTGTTGAGGATTTTTACACCTATATTCATCAGTGATATTGGTCCGTAATTTTCTTTTTTTGTAGTATCTTTGTTCAGTTTTGGTATCAGGGTGATGGTGGCCTCGTAGAATGAGTTTGGGAGTTTTCCTTCCTCTGCAATTTTTTAGAAGAGTTTGAGAAGGATGGGTGTTAGCTCTTTTCTAAATGTTTGATAGAATTCACCTGGTCCTGGACTTTAGTTTGTTGGAAGATTTTTCATCACAATTTCAATGTCATTACTTGTGATTGGTCTGTTTATATTTTCTATTTCTTCCTGGTTCAGCCTTGGAAGGTTAGACCTTTCCAAGAATTTGTCCATTTCTTCCAGGTTGTCCGTTTTATTGGCATAGAGTTGCTTGTAGTAGTCTCTTAGGATGCTTTGTATTTCTGCAGTGTCTGTTGTAACTTCTCCTTTTTCATTTCTAATTTTATTGCTTTGAGTCCTCTCCCTCTTTTCCTTGATGAGTCTGGCTAAAGGTTTATCAATTTTGTTTATCTTCTCAAAGAAAAAGCTTTTAGTTTTATTGATCTCTGCTCTTGTTTTCTTTGTTTCTATTTCATTTATTTCTGCTCTGATATTTATGATTTCTTTCCTTGTACTAACTTTGGGTTTTGTTTGTTCTTCTTTCTCTAGTTCCTTTAGGTGTAAAGTTAGATTGTATTTTTTGCAATTTTTCTTGTTTCTTGATGTAGGATTCTTTTGTTATAAACTTCCCTCTTAGAACTGCTTTTGCTGCATCCCATAAGTTCTGGATTGTCGTGATTTTGTTGTCATTTATCTCTAGGTATTTTTTAATTTCCTCTTTGATTTCTTCAATGATCTCTTGGTTATTTAGTAATGCATTGTTTAGCCTCTATGCGCTTGTGTTTTTTACGTTTTTTTTCCCTGTAATTGATTTCTAATCTCATAACGTTGTGGTCAGAAAAGATGCTTGATATGATTTCAATTTTCTTAACTTTACTAAGGCTTGATTTCTGACCCAAGATGTGATCTATCCTGGAGAATGTTCCATGAGCACTTGAGAAGAAAGTGTAATCTTCTGTTTTTGGATGGAATGTCCTATAAATATCAATTAAATCTATCTGGTCTATTGTGTCATTTAAAGCTTGTGATTCCTTATTAATTTTCTGTCTGGATGATCTGTCCATTCATGTAAGTGAGGTGTTAAAGTCTCCCACTTTCTTTGTGTTACTGTTGATTTCCTCTTTTATAGCTGTTAGCATTTGCCTTATGTATTGAGTTGCTCCTATGTTGGGTGCATATATATTTAAAATTGTTATATCTTCTTCTTGGATTGATCTCTTCATCATTATGTAGTGTCCTTCCTTGTCTCTTGTACCATTCTTTATTTTAAAATCTATTGTATCTGATATGAGTATTGCTACTCCACCTTTCTTTTGATTTCCATTTGCATGGAATATCTTTTTCCATCCCCTCATTTTCAGTCTGTATGTGTCCCTAGGTCAGAAGTGGGTCTCTTGTAGACAGCATGTAGATGGGTCTTGTTTCTGTATCCATTGATACAGTCTGTGTCTTTTGGTTGGAGCATTTAATCCACTCACATTTAAGGTGATTATCAATATGTATGCTATTATTACCATTTTCTTAATTGTTTTGGGTTTGTTTTTGTAGGTCCTTTTCTTCTCTTGTGTTTCCCACTTAGAGAAATTCCTTTAGCATTTGTTGTAGAGCTGGTTTGGTGGTGCTGAATTCTCTTAACTTTTGCTTGTCTGTAAAGCTTTTGATTTCTCCATCAAATCTGAATGAGATCCTTTCTGGGTAGAGTATTCTTGGTTGTAGGTTCTTCCCTTTAATCACTTTAAATATATCAGGCCACTCCCTTCTGGCTTGCAGAGTTTCTGCTGAGAAATCAGCTGTTAACCTTATGGGAGTTCCCTTGTATGTTATTTGTAGTTTTTCCCTTGTTGCTTTTAATAATTTTTCTTTGTCTTTAATTTTTGTCAATTTGATTGCTATGTGTCTTGGCGAGTTTCTCCTTGGGTTTATCCTGCCTGGGACTCTCTGTGCTTCCTGGACTTGGGTGGCTATTTCCTTTCCCATGTTAGGGAAATTTTCGACTATAATCTCTTCAAATATTTTCTCAGGTCCTTTCACTCTCTCTTCTCCTCCTGGGACACCTATAATGCAAATGTTGGTGCATTTAATGTTGTCCCAGAGGTGTCTTAGGCTGTCTTCATTTCTTTTCATTCTTTTTTCTTTATTCTATTCCGCAGCAGTGATTTCCACCATTTTGTCATCCAGGTCACTTATTCGTTCTCCTGCCTCACTTATTCTGCTACTGAGTCCTTCTGGTGTATTTTTCATTTCAGTTATTGTTTTGTTCATCTCTGTTTGTTTGTTCTTTAATTCTTCTAGGTCTTTGTTAAACATTTCTTGCATCTTCTTGATCTTTGCCTCCATTCTTTTTCCGAGGTACTGGATCATCTTCACTATCTTTATTCTGAATTCTTTTTCTGGAAAGTTGCCTATCTCTGCTTCATTTAGTTGTTTTTCTGGGGTTTTATCTTGTTCCTTCATCTGGTACATAGTCCTCTGCCTTTTCATTTTGTCTATCTTTCTGTGAATGTGGATTTCCTTCCACAGGCTGCAGGATTGTAGTTCTTCTGCTGTGTCGGTCTTCATTTTTATGCTGTGGTAATGATAAATCTAATCCCTTTTGCTAGTTATCTTTCTCAATATAAAAATGTTTTCTCTGTAAGCCAACCTCTGGATGATGAGAGGGTAGTGCTTGGGATAATTTATCTACTATAGGGAGGCAGCCTAGTGTTAGAGGTTAAAGGCTTGGTCCCAGCTCTATGCTTCTTCCTAGCCAAGCTCTCTCCCTTCTTAGCTGAGACTTTGCACTTACTCTCTAAGCCTCGGTTTTCTCATTGGAGTAATGATGGTGTCTCCCTCCTCGGGTTTTTATAAGGATCAGATGAGATAATAAACACTTTCTGGTACACAGGAAACCCTCAGTAAATATTAAATGACATACTAAAACTAGGTGCCTTGAAAAATAGATTATAGGTTAGGTCCTTTGTACTTAATTTTAAGAAGCTTTCATATTTGAGAAAAAAACATGCTATTTAAAAAACAAAACTGGAATGTAAATAACATCCATTTATTATTCTAATACAGCTTTCAATTTAACAAATTCCCAATAACTATTTTTTAGGGTGTACCTATGTGTAGGCATCATGCCTGATGATTTGATGTACATTATCTAATTTTAATTTGCAGAATAAACATATGCAGGAGACCACTATCTTATAGTCTTGAACAATGTTCAGTGAGGTTATATGATCAGTTCACAGTTTCAGAGGTAGGAAGTCAGAGCTTGAATTTAAACATAGATTTTCTTATTCCAAGTCCAATACTCTTTCTAGACACCATATTTCTTTCCTACTTGTTTCCTACTCAGTCATGTTCAAAATTCAAATTATTGTATGCATAGACTTTATTAATACTAGCAGCATATCACATTGTAAAATTAAAAGTGTGATCATATTATAATCTGTCCCTTAGACAAATACACATGTCTTTTGCAAATCAGGGAAAGTAAATTATGTGCCTCTTGGACAACTAGTAACAATTAGGCATGGGATTAAAGAACACTGATCACTAAGGGTTGAAATTTAGAGGAAAACTTAAAAATAAGTCAGGAAGTTGCAACGAAGATTATAGAGTGCTACCAATCTTTAAGAGAATAAAGTGAAGAGTTTAAGGTGGT
Organism: Leucopleurus acutus; assembly: GCF_964270905.1. NCBI lineage: Eukaryota > Metazoa > Chordata > Mammalia > Artiodactyla > Delphinidae > Leucopleurus > Leucopleurus acutus. Next base: position 65,638,175 of record NC_139144.1, on the reverse strand, counting down.
TTTGTTTTGTTTTTGTCATTTGAAAAGGAAATCCACAAAAATACCTTCTCTCCTTAAAAATATTCCATCAATAACTTGTGAATTCTTTCACCACTGGTTAAAATAAGTATTATTAAATTGCCCTGAGGGCCATTTCTTTCTCTTTTTCTTCCCTGTCCAACATTCCACAAAATAAAAGAAAGCTAATCTGTGAGTTCTTACCCTCTTCCAATACCATTTTTAAAATACAAAAGGTCCTCATGCTGGGCCATACTTAATTCACAACCCACACTTGGCATCTCTGAGAAAATGACTCAAGTTCCCTCCTGGCAGCCCAGAGGAAAGTGAGCAGCTCTGATAGGCTGAGGCAATATGGGTCAATAGACCCATATTCCCTCTACTTGAAGCCATGATGTCAGAGTTTGGTGGGCATCTTGGTTGACTAGAGCTGCCATAACAGACTACCACAGACTGGGTGTCTTAATCAACAGAAATGTGTTGCCTCACAGTTCTGGAAGTTAAAAGTCCAAAATCAGGATTGTGGTAAGGTTGATTTCTTCCAATGGCTGTGAGGGAAGGATGTGCTCAAGACCTCTCTCCTTGGTTTGTAGATGGTCATCTCCTCCCTATGTCTGTTCATATCACAATCCCTCTATGAGTGTGTGTGTCCAAATTTCACCTTTTTATAAGGCTAGCAGTCACATTGGATCAGGAACCCACCCTACTCTAGGACGACCTCATCTTAATTACATCTGCTCTGAATTTTGCCTGGGAAATATTGACACTAGTCAATGAAAGGATGAGTTGAGTATTAGCCAAATAACATCATGCCCATTAATGTACTTTCTAGGAGCCATTATACAAATGCAGATGGTATTGTTTCCATAATTTCCTTGCAAATTATTTCCTCTGAGCAAATAGACTCTCAACCAGTATAGTCATGAGCTCTAAAACGGCACTCAACACTTGAGATTCCTAACTTGTTTTAGTGTGTATCTAACACCCTGAACTAAAAGGAAGAAGCAGGATTGGGATGGGAAACCAGTAAAATAATATCCAGACCCATTATTATGTCTGAGTCACAATCCATCACTTAGTAAGACAGACAAATGTTTCTCACTAGGAAGTAAGGTTTGAGGCTTATTCTATGTAATTCATTTACATTTCAGAGTATCAGAGTCAGCTTCAGTATGGTCTTCTCTGGATACTTTTCCTGGAAACCTCCCTCTGGGCCTCACTACCAAGATGAATTATCTGCCTTCCCCTGGCCTCCCCAGCATCCTGTGGTACTTCAGCATGGTTACTGCTGGGTTACTGATGTGTCTCCTTCAAGTGACTGTGAAATCCTTGGGGAAAGAGACCATGATTAATCCCTATAGCCACAGTACAAAGAAGAGTATGGTAAACATTTGCTAAATGAAGGGAGTTCAGTAACTGTCTGCTGAATTAAAACTGGACAAACATGGACCATCTTAACTCAAGAGTATCTGAACACCTGACTGTCCCTACTGATTAGAGAGGGATGGCCATTCCTCACTTTTTCTGAAGACAGCACAGAGGAAACAAGCAGAAAGGATCTGGAACTGCACTGAGAATGCTGCTCACCCTTGGATTGGTGGTGGCTATTTACACCAGTCCCTTGCTGGGATGTGCATAAGTGACATCAGAGACCACAAACCACAGCTGACTCCCTTGTGAAGAAGGAAAAATTATTTTAAATAATTTGGAGGCTGTTTTAATCAAAAGTATTAGGATTTAGTCTTTGTCCTCCTTTATCTTGAGCTATCTTTGCTGAATCTCTGGCCAAAGCTGATAGTAAATATATATATATATGTATCTTTTTGCAACAGTTTATCTTTCATGAGAATTTCACTGTGGCATTTACCCCTATTTTATTTGGGCACATTTGGTTTCTCCCCAAAGGACTATATCAACCGGCATTCAAAAACCTTAGAAATGTGTTTACACTAAAACACTCTTGAAATCGAATCTTCAAGATGACCCAAGTCTAAAGGGACTGTTGTTTTTTTAATGCAACTCTGTTTCCTCTAAATTTGCTTTTGTGAAACTGAATTCTCTCACAAGCTGGAGGCAACAAGCAAACTTGAGTTAACTCCTTATCAACTATAAATGATGCCAAAAGGGGAAAAGTTGACTTCATTTGGGTTCCTATCTCTGAACTAGCTCAGCATGTGGCCAAACTTTTGGCAGCCCCAAGCTAACTGCCTTCCAAAATGCTGTCTTCAAATGTCTTCTTGAGCTACCTTTGCATTCAAATTCAAGCACTCAGTGGAAAGAAGTTCAGAGAGGTGTTCCGGGATCCCAGGACGATGTGCTCTGGCTGAGTCCAAGTTAGTCTTAGTTTGACAACATTCTTTAGGACGTGAAAGAAAACAAAACTTACTTTCTTGTTCGATGGCATTTTCATTAGAGCTCCAAGCATTTAAGGAAAAAAAGATTCCCTTCACCTCTCATCTACCTGGTTCTATATGTGCCTTGTTCTGGGGCTATGTTATCTAGCCTTCACCTTGGGGGAAGAAAAGACAGCTCTTATTATTTATAAGATATTTTATAACACACTAGTCCACTGCAGTACAGATAAACCCTTCTCTTGCTCCATGGAAGACAGTGTCAAGAGTAGATGTGCAACCAGAAGATGGGGAGCTGAACCCCTTCACACCACCCACTCCTCCCCACCCTCCCACTGAACCCTGATCACCTATCCAAAGTCTTACTAACACTGTTGTGAGCTCTACAAACCAACTTACTGAGCCAGGCTCTGCCCATGGAGGAGATGAACTACTCTTTTATTTCCACTTTCTGAAGAAACTATAATAGTTTATGTTTGAGGGGGAGGTATATATTGGTGAGAATGCAATATGAAGCATGCCTCCTCCATAGGCCATGTGGAAGATGACTCATGTGTCCTTACACATTTAAATCTGGAGATGGAGGAATGTCAGAAGAACTTCCCTTACGACTCTGAAGAGCCAGCACATGGGATAAAGTTATGGCTACATTAAGCCAATGCCAGGTAATGGATAAAAAGTGCAAAATCTTTCAGTGGCTTTCCTTGTCTGCTGGATATTTAAACCTCACCCTATTTTTCAGCATTCTACAGTCCTATCCATCACAACCTTACCCTTTCCTCCTATACCACGCCATTCCACTAAGCTTTGTGCTGTCAATTTCCTCCTTCCTCACATGGTTGGTCCACTTCTCAACTCCTGCTTTCCCTCAGTTTTGCTGTTAATCATCGTAGTTTGCCCTCTCTGTCACTTCCTTTGAAGATCTGGTGAATTATGTGTCAAAGTCTTGTCATAACCACCTCCTCAAACTCTGTTTTATTTCTCTCTCTTTTTTAAACCTCTCTCATACTGAAAATATAGACTTACATTCCTTTTTTCTTTTTTAACATTGGACATTGAATCAAGAGACCTTGTCACAACCATTCTCAATTCCTTTGAAACATTACATCTGAAGCCAGTTGTGTTGAATGTATTCATAGGTTTCTTCCTCTAACATTTTTCCCTTCCAATTCCCAGCTTTGAATTTCTCCCAAATAAGTACTCTGTTGGTGGGCTATTTTATCTGTCCAAACCTTTCATAGCTAGTGTAAGCAACTGAAAATGTATTGGGTCTAATGAAATTGTGTTGAATGTCAGTAAGTGGCATTATCAGCTCTCCTCAGCCTCCTGGGCTGTGGGCAGTGATCAGAGAGGTCGTCAGAGAATCCAGAAGGGAGAGGCTGTGTGAGGAACCACAGTCTGCTCACTCAGCTCTAAATTCAGTGTGGACCAACCTCTGAAGGGGGCTGGAAATCACACAGGGAAAAAAGACAAACTATCTTCAGAAACTGAGCTGGTATAAATTTATATAGAGCCTTCTAAATCCACAAATTTAAAAATGACCCAGTTCCTATAATGAACTCATCATTAAGTACCGATACCTCCACCTATTATGCAAGACAAAAGCATCTAAAACTGTCCTGGCCCTTGAGAGGGCAGGGAACATCTCTTATCCATCTTTGCATCCCTAGCACATATAAGAGACTAGACACATGTCCACAAAAAGAAACTGACTGAATGAAGATATGTATCTGTGGTTGCAAATGATAGGGCCTTTAATCCTTGGTTTTAGGATTAACTCGATCTTTATCAATTTTCTATTCATTTCAAGAACTAGGGCAGAACTCCAGGTATAAGTTTCCTATTGGTGCTGTAACAAATTACCAGAAACTAGGTGGTTTAAAACAATTCAATGTATTATCTTACAGTTCTGGAGATCAGAAATACAAAATCAGTTTCACTGGGCTAAAATCAAGGTGTCAGCAGGGCTACATTCCTTCTGGAGGTTCTAGGGGAGAATCTGTTCCCTTGCCTTTTCTAACTTCTAGAGGCTGCTCGCAGCCCTTGGTTCATGACCTCTTTCTCCTTCTCCAAAGCACATCACTCCAACCTCAGTTTCGCACCTTCTCCTCAGTTTCCCACCTTCTATCTCTCCCTCTTTTAAGGACTCTTAATGCCTACATTTAGTCCAGCATTCAGCACATAGAAAGTACCTAATAAAATCTGTTAAATGAAAGACAAATATATAAATGCCTTCCTTCACTCAGTAGAAATGTTCTTAAGAAGTTAAATGTACATCAAAGTGCTTAGGATTTTTCTTATTCATAATCCTCTGTTAAACGAACTGGGTAGGAATGCTACTTAAATCAATCTGTGGGAAGTTATTTTATAAAGCAAAGAATTCTAGTCTACTGCAAAAAAAAAAAAAAAAAAAACACCTCCAGATCAGCTGCTATTGCAAGTTTAGATTTGTATTCATATATTTGAGAATCATGTCCTATTCTAATAAAATGAATTTGAGGAGATACTTTCATATTGCATTTTTACATCTATTTTTAAATTTATATTTGGATGTTTGGGGTAAAATAAAATCTAAAATCAACTACCAGAATATTTATAAATAAAGTTTGCCACACTTAAAATGGGGAACTGGGACCAGCACACTATGTAATGTCTCCTATGTATGTAAACTAGCAAATGAAGAATAGTTAAAATTACACAAAGGCATTTAATGAGAATTAAAACACTGTGCTCAAGTCTTTACATTCAAAAAATAGTAATAAATCAAGAATCTCTTAGGAATTTTTTATCACATGAGGAAAACTCTCAACTTTTAAGGAGTTTTGTAATCTTATTAAAAGAAACATAAATGTTGACCCCTCAGTCATGTTTAGGAAAAGTAATTCCATATGTGGATTAAATTAGAAAAGGTAATTATGTCAGAGGCCAAACATGCAGAAAATAAAGACAAACTCTAAGGTAAAGCCACCTCATGATTACCCCTTTCACCTTGAGATTAATCTTTGACCATGAGAGGAGATTCTGGAGCAGGCAAGGTAGGTCACTTAGGTGGTTAAGAAGGGATTCAAATTTTGGATCTGCCGTCTAAAGAAAATGAAAACAACAGTGGGGAACTGCAACAAAATTCTTTTTATCATTGCCCTGGCATTCCCCTAATGCCAGCTATTAAACCTCCAGCTCTCCTGGGCATTATGGACCATGCTCCTGTTTCCACTTTTCTACCTTTAACTTCTGAGGAGTGTTTGGCAAGAGAAAAACAATTTAACAACCCAGGGTCTTTCGTCTAGATTTGTTACAAGAAGAGTTTAGTTACAGGCTGACTTTGGGAGTATGCTGGACTTCTTTCGGCCTCTTGAGATTTGCCAAGCATCTTTCAGTGAAAAATCGTCAGGCTGAGTCCAAAGCATGTCGCAAGAGTATTACATTACTATCTCATTGCTTACTGAGCAGGATTCAGCACAATATTTCTCAATATAAAGCTTGACTTTCTGACATATTTTGTAAGGAAGAGGTTTAACAGGAACAAAAGAAGGAACACCTTGAAAAATCAGCCTCACCAATCCCTCGACTCTAGAATACCTCATTCAGGCTGGCAGCCACGTGCACCACACACAGCAGCCGTGATACCTAATTATGCTGCCACTAGAGGAACTATTTGTACTTGTCAGTCACAGGACTACACTGGCAGAAAACTGCTGCAGGCCAACCTATTCACAAATATGCCGTCTCCTGACCAAAAACATGCGCTGTGATGTAATCTTCTTAGAGTGTCTATTGTTTGAGACTTACAAAGAATGTTAGGTTTTATGTGTGGTGGGTTTGAGGAAGGACTAGCTTATAGCGCTAGAAACACATCTGAGGAGACTTTTTTTCCTTAATATTGAAGACCAGCCTGGTTAACCCTTCACTCTACCTCCCTCACTAGATTTCAGGCCCCAGCTCTGTCTGTCCTTTTTAATATTAAAATCTTTTATTTTTCTTGTCAAGCATATGTTTTTTTCCTATACAGCACGTGTATAAATAATGTCCAAAACATAAAGCAGTCAGGAAAACATATGTGAAAACATGTAATTATAAACACTCACTTCTCAGGCCAGATTCCAGGCCCCGAAATTCAATAGCATCTCAGGAGGCAACTTCAGAGTTGTGGTCACACACTTTTCTGACATGTAAACTTAGCTATCCCATCCTGGGAGATTTCTAGATTCAAACCAATCAGCATGATGAACTTGGTCTAACTTTAGAAGTTCAGGGTCATTACACTTACTTTCTTCTGCACCACCTGCCCCAGAAATCACCCTTTTCTAAAACTGAATTTTAATGCATGTTGCCTCATCAACAAGAAGCGTAAACCATGCCTGATACAAGCATCCCCTGAATCTACTAGTACATCCACTCCATGAGGGCAAGAACCATGTCTTTGTGGAAACATATTCGACACTAAACTCAGTAACTGGCAAATGTTAGGTCTGCGCTAGTAGTTAATAAATGAATACGTCCTACTAACATAAGTCAACCTTGAAAGGTTTCTCAGGGTTTCAATATCTAAGAGTTTATACATGAGAGAGTCACAGGTCCCACAAGCTTTTTAACATGAATCTGGCAGTATCATTCAATTATTGCAACTCTAGCTAGATTTCCCTTTCTTTAAGGAAGGACCTAGACTTTGTGTGTCTTTTTTAATGCCTCCAGGACCTAGTACTAGCTGCAACTAATTCTGGTGTTGGCTAGAAGGCAATCTTTCACCTCCAAAGGTTATGATCAATGAATAAATTATGAATTTTGTTACATTTATCTGAGGTGAGACATTAATCCCTGCACAGAAAGTTGAGCAGAAAGAAATGAAATGTTGAAAACAAGATTAATGAGAGCAAATAAAGAATTTAGAATTGTTTTTAACTCTTCACTTGGCAAATGGGTTGTTGCTTCTCTGTTTTACACCAAAGTAATAAAATAGCATTTCCCTAAAACATGCAGTGAAATATGTTTTTTGGTCATTTCTATTGTTGCTTCTTTCCTTTAGTCTCAACTGGTAAATTCTTTGCTACAAGAAAAAAAGGACCACTGTTAGTCATTTTCATAACCTTGTGTTTGAGAGCTGATTTAAAGCATTAATGGAAAAAGGGTAGAAATAATGACAATTGCAACTCTTATTTAAATAATCTGAAAAGATTTTCATGTTCACTCTTGTCTTAGAAAAAAAACCATAGAGTTTACTACTTCTAAAAGAAATGGAGATGAATTTCTTTTCTAATTCATCCAGAAATCTTTCCCTCCATAGATTCACCACTTGAAATTCAAGTAACCAGTACAATTCTGTCACTATTAACACATCTACACCACGATGACACTGTCTTTTAAGAGAAGGCAGAGCTTAGATCTTCCCAACACTGTCCTATTCTCCAGGGACGTCAGCTCTGGGAGAGACCCTTATTCTCTCTGTGTGGCCTTCCCTAACAATCCAGGAATTGGTCACTATTGATTAATGTATAATATATATAAGACATAAGAATATATCTAATACTATAGCATTTATCACACTGTATTTTGTGTATTTCTTCCATGCTTACCCCATGCCCACCACCCAAAGTAGACTGAGTACTCATCAAAGAACAGGCTAAGTCTCACTGATGGTTTTTATTTCCAGTATGTAATAGACAGCCAGAATAATAATAATAGGCCCTTGACAGATATCTGATGAAAAGAATGAGCAAATGAATAAAACTAAAAAGGGAGTCAATTAATGCTAAAAGTTTTTCTGAAACTTTTAAAACTACCTTCAGAACCATTTTTGCGAGGCATCCAAGAAAATGAATCTTACTACTTTACAGTGTCACCTCATGTATAAATTAACATGATATTTCATGATTTATTTACATGACATGGTTGCGAGGTTCACACAATGGAATTCATCCTTAAAAGGATGAAATTAATTGAGAGTATCCAATAGACCATGCTTCAATCTGAAGGCAGCGCTGGCACCAGAATCCACTTTCCCAAGACACTAACCATGATAGAGGCCATATTTATCTCTATTATTTTTATCATCATTTTACAGCTACACTTCATGGGAGAAAATGTTTACCACTATCCTGAAATAAACTAAGCTCAGCAATGACCAAGTCATGCTATGCTCCCCAGGGAAAATATAAGCAAAGCCAGAAGCACTAATAGAGCAACTTATATGCTGTCCATGTCATCTCGTCTCTAATTCTAAGGAAGAAGATTGAGAAATTATAGGTGATTTATCCATCCCCTTTTGTGAACAATCTAATTAGAAAAACCTATGTTAACCTCAACAGGAGAGTTTTAATATTGAGCTAGAATTCTGAATGTGTCTCAAATGAGGAAGTCAGTCTCAATTCCATTGCAGCCCTTGGCAGGAATACCTTTTTAGGGAATTCAGGAATAGGCAAATCTAGCTCACTGTTAAGAAAAGTACCCTTGGTGGTACAAGTCTGAGCACAAGGATTTTCATAGGACATGACAGCTGTTTTCTTAGAGAGCTATACAGAGAGTTCATAGAGAAGTACAGCAGAGGGCAACCTAATAGACCACATCAGTGTATATTTTGTGTATATAATGTATACATGCATATTAGATTATACTCTAATCTAATATACTAGTGGCAGAGGTCAAACTGAACTGCTAAGAGGAAGAAATTGGCTTCCTAATGAAACCTATATAAAATCAGCCATAGATGACAAAGCACAAGCTCACCAACACACACACCACAAACACACACCGATGTACAAGTGTGTACACATCCTGCAGTGGCTATACCTGACTCATATGGCAGGTATCTCTATGTCTTGACTCCAAGATTTGAGAACCCCTTTAATTTTTAATAAGACCACATTTAGGGGTTGAAAAGAGGGAGGTGACTAACATTTCTGGAGGGTCAGAGTCTTTGTGAAGCAATTCAACACTGAATCATTTTCCCTTTTCCATATAATGTTGATTCTCATCTGTAATCCTTGCTTACGCTGTCTCCATAACACGGAATATTCTTTTACTTCCTGTTCACCTGGGTAACTCTTACTTTTCTCTTAAGATCTGCCTCTCAAGTCTCAGGTACCACCCTGTCGAGAGCAATCCCTGACATGCTCCCAACCCCCACGGCGGGGTGAGTTGCTCACCATCTGTCCTTCCACAATGCATCCCTCTATCCCAGCACTTCCATTCTCTACCCTAATAAGCATTCCTGTGCTTCCCTCCCCTGTTAAACTGTTATCAAGGATTTTTGGATTATTTGTCTTTGCCTCACCAAGCATAATGCTTGGCACTTAAAAGGAGTTTCAGAAATATTTGTTAAGTAAATAAATGAACTAACTTCCTAATTCATTTAATATTTTCAATAACTCTGGTATTAGTTTCCCCAGCTTATGGGAGAAGAGACTGAATTTGTAAAATTCTTTAACTTACTCAAGTTCACATAGTTCATAAGGAACAAGCAAGATTCACACTCTGAAATAATGAGAAAGCCAATTATTTTTGCTTTGAACCAGATGAAGAGATTGGAAGCAAAGATGAAGAGCATTAAACTTTTAAAATTTATCACTAGCAACAGGGGGCACTAACCTTAAAGAGAGGGACCCACACAGTGAAGGGCCCATTGACTAGGAGGCCCTTGTTTACCTCATCACCAATTCTTCTCCCAGAAATACTTGGTATCTTTGGCTAATTCAATGCTGATGGTCTAAGGCAACTAAACACAGAATCAAACGTTGGAAATTCCATGAAAACCAAACTTAATTATTGTAAAAGGAAGAAAGAGGGTTTGTTTAGCTTCTTTAGCATCCAAGTATTAATTTGTACCTGGAGCAACAGAGAGCAATGTTTCATTTCTACTATATTCTGATGTAAAAGTTAACACCAGAGTCTTCACACTTTAAGATGATCAGTAAAAGGACACTCCTACCTCCTTATCCTCTGAAAAATTCTCTCCAAACAGTAAACAGAATGAGAAACAGAAACACAAATTCTGTCTTCAGTAGTATTAGGGACATCTATCACCTTATACTGCAATACATAAACAGAAAAAGAGGATGGACCCAACAGAGTGCTAGAGGGTCAGAATAAGTGCCTTTGGATGGTGCTCTTGATGAGAAGCAAGCAAAGTCACAGTGAAACCCTGGAAATGTTCAGACATTGGAAACACCATGAAGGCAGCAGGGAGGAGGATGGCTGAAAATGGGGTTATTTAAAGTCTTTGTTAGTCACTTATAATTCCAGGTTCCATCCTTATCTACTAAAACCCTTTCCCCACCAGAGACGGTACGGTCTCTGGAGAAACTGAATTAACAGAGGTTCCTGAAACAAGGATAACAGACTAAAAAGAAAAATGAAGTGAAAGACCAAACACTGAACAATGATACCCCCAGGCTCCCTTTCCCACACAGCTCTGAACACCAATAGCCAAGCTCAAAACATATAGGCAGGAAGTTGAAAGATTCTTCTGAGGTACTGTCCCATTGAAAAAAATCTGTAGATACTGACATTTGAATTTGAGGCCTGTTAGTCACTAGACCGCAATACAGTGAGGTATCACACATAGACACTTCCAATCAGCTTTTTAGTAACCCTTTTTTACCTATGAAAAGACAGCCAAGGATTACTAGACATTTGAGGAAAGCGTCCAAGATGAACAAGGGAAACTAAAACAAATAAACAAAAGGGAAGTCAGAGATTACAGAGACACTGCAGGAAGCAGTAGACCATTCAAAGAAACCATGAAACAAGAACAGGTTGCTATATAAGGGGAATAATCAAAGAAGAAAAAAGTTCTTGGATATTAAAAGTATAACAGCTAAATCTTTTCAGTCAGCAAACAGTAAAAATGTCAAGTCAAACAAATCTCCCCAAAGTAGAACAAAAAAATCAAAAGTATATATAATAGAAAAAATAAGAGAGAGAAAGAGAATTTGTTCAGGAAGTTCAATTTCCAGAGAGACTAGAGAACATGGCAGAAAAAATTATCAAAGAAACAATACAAGAAAATTTTCCCAGACTCTAAATTTGAAGGGCCCACTGAGTGCCCAGCACACACACACACACACAAAAAGGCCCCACCAAGGCATATTATCATGAATCTACCAGAACACTAACAATAAAGAGACCTTAAAATCTTCCAGAGAAGAACAAAAGTTATATACAAAGGACTGGAAAACAGAATGACATCAGACTTCTCATAACAATATTAGAGGCAATATTAGGCATGAAAAATGCTGAGTAAAAAAAAAAATCGAGAATCTTATATCTTGCCAAATCATAAATCAAGCACAATAATAAAATAAAGATACTTTAAGACATGCAAAGTCTCAAAGGTACCCATGAACTTTTTTCTTGAGATGTTACCAAAGGATACATTTCACCAAAATAAGGGAGTAAGCTTAAAAAAGAGGGAGAAGTGGGATCTGGAAATCAAGTGATACAACAGACAGGAACATGACAGAGGGAATTCTCAGGATAACAACTGGGCAACTGGCCCAAAGGTAGTCTTCTTTGGAACAGGAAGTGAGAAAATTATTAACTGAAGAAAAAGCAAAAAGTTACAAAAAACAGGAAAAATAATTATGAACTATAACTTGGCTCAGCTGATACATGTGTATGCATATGTCATTAATAAGAATATAACCCCAAATTCTGATATTATTGCTGTTCACAATACAGTGCTGGTCACCACAAGCCCACAGCAAGATGACCAGGAAGATAATATAGGAAACAGCTTTGAAGTTGGTGAGCCTCTGATTACACCTTCTCTAACAAGACTTATCAAATATTCATTGCATAAATTGACAAATCAATACATTTTAGAATTTTTTTTGCATCTTTACTGGAGCATAATTGCTTTACAATGTTGTGTTAGTTTCTGCTGTACAACATAGTGAATCAGCTATATGTATAGATATATTTCCATATCCCCTCCCTCTTGAGCCTCCCTCCTACCCTGCCTGTCTCACCCCTCTAGGTCATCACAATACACTTTAGAATTGAATCAACTATATATGTATTTCTCTTTCTGCCAGTTTCATTATGTATGCAAACATCAGACATACTGAGTAATAGAGGATTTGTAGAAATTATTCTCCAACAATCCTCAATTCGTAAAGTTTATTTCAATTTGTTACACTTTTTTGTTATACATTTTTTGGGCATGCTGTCAAGTTTTTTGAGCCTCAAAAAACATGGAGATCATCCTCAATGGTGAAAAACTGAAAGCATTTCCACTAAGATCAGGAACAAGACAAGGTTGCCCACTCTCACCACTCTTATTCAACACAGTTTTGGAAGTTTTAGCCACAGCAATCAGAGAAGAAAAGGAAATAAAAGGAATCCAAATCGGAAAAGAAGAAGTAAAGCTGTCACTGTTTGCAGATGACATGATACTATACATAGAGAATCCTAAAGATGCTACCAGAAAACTACTAGAGCTAATCAATGAATTTGGTAAAGTAGCAGGATACAAAATTAATGCACAGAAATCTCTGGCATTCCTATATACTAATGATGAAAAATCTGAAGGTGAAATCAAGAAAACACTCCCATTTACCATTGCAATAAAAAGAATAAAATATCTAGGAATAAACCTACCTAAGGAGACAAAAGACCTGTATGCAGAAAATTATAAGACACTGATGAAAGAAATTAAAGATGATACAAATAGATGGAGAGATATACCATGTTCTTGGATTAGAAGAATCAGCACTGTGAAAATGACTCTACTACCCAAAGCAATTTACAGAGTCAATGAAATCCCTATCAATCTACCACTGGCATTTTTCACAGAACTAGAACAAAAAATTTCACAATTTGTATGGAAACACAAAAGACCCTGAATAGCCAAAGCAACCTTGAGAACGAAAAACGGAGCTGGAGGAATCAGGCTCCCTGACTTCAGACTACACTATAAAGCTACAGTAATCGACAGTATGGTACTGGCACAAAAACAGAAACATAGATCAATGGAACAGGATAGAAAGCCCAGAGATAAACCCACGCACAATGGACACCTTATCTTTGATAAAGGTGGCAGGAATGTACAGTGGAGAAAGGACAGCCTCTTCAATAAGTGGTGCTGGGAAAACTGGACAGGTACATGTAAAAGTATGAGATTAGATCACTCCCTAACACCATACACAAAAAGAAGCTCAAAATGGATTAAAGACTTAAATGTAAGGCCAGAAACTATCAAACTCTTAGAGGAAAACATAGGCAGAACACTCTATGACATAAATCACAGCAAGATCCTTTTTGACCCACCTGCTAGAGAAATGGAAATAAAAACAAAAATAAACAAATGGGACCTAATGAAACTTCAAAGCTTTTGCACAGCAAAGGAAACCATAAACAAGACCAAAAGACAACCCTCAGAATGGGAGAAAATATTTGCAAATGAAGCAACTGACGAAGGATTAATTTCCAAAATTTACAAGCAGCTCATGCAGCTCAATAACAAAAACACAAACAACCCAATCCAAAAAATGGGCAGAATACCTAAATAGACATTTCTCCAAAGAAGATATACAGACTGCCAACAAACACATGAAAGAATGCTCAACATCATTAATCATTAGAGAAATGCAAATCAAAACTACAATGAGATATCATCTCACACCCGTCAGAATGGCCATCATCAAAATATCTAGAAACAATAAATGCTGGAGAGGGTGTGGAGAAAAGGGAACCCTCTTGCACTGCTGGTGGGAATGTGAATTGGTTCAGCCACTATGAAGAACAGTATGGAGGTTCCTTAAAAAACTAAAAATAGAACTACCATATGACCCAGCAATCCCACTACTGGGCATATACCCTGAGAAAACCAAAATTCAAAAAGAGTCATGTACCAAAATGTTCATTGCAGCTCTATTTACTATAGCCTGGAGATGGAAACAACCTAAGTGCCCATCATCGGATGAATGGATAAAGAAGATGTGGCACATATGTACAATGGAATATTACTCAGCCATAAAAAGAAACGAAATTGAGCTATTTGTAATGAGGTGGCTAGACCTAGAGTCTGTCATACAGAGTGAAGTAAGTCAGAAAGAGAAAGACAAATACTGTATGCTAACACATATATATGGAATTTAAGAAAAAAAATGTCATTTAGAACCTAGGGGTAAGACAGGAATAAAGACACAGACCTACTGGAGAACGGACTTGAGGATATGTGGAGGGGGAAGGGTGAGCTGTGACAGGGCGAGAGAGAGGCATGGACATATATACACTAACAAACGTAAGGTAGATAGCTAGTGGGAAGCAGCCGCATGGCACAGGGATATCAGCTCGGTGCTTTGTGACTGCCTGGAGGGGTGGGATAGGGAGGGTGGGAGGGAGAGAGACGCAAAAGGGAAGAGATATGGGAACATATGTATAACTGATTCACTTTGTTATAAAGCAGAAACTAACACACCATTGTAAAAAACCAACCAAACAAACGAAAAAAAACATGGAGAACAATGCTTTGTTAAGTGTCTATTTTGATCCAGTCCCTTTACAAACATATATTTTCCACCTCATTCACCATCTTGCAAGGTAGGAAAGTATGATTATATAGAAATCATTTTAAAACAAATTGGTTAAAATAACAAACTGGCCAAAATGATTAATCAGGTAAAAATGAATATTTCCAGACAAATTTTTATGATATATATTGGTGATTTTGGTGTATCGTTAAGCAGTTTTGGTGCTCTTTATGAGTTTTTATGCATTTTGCAGATTTTTTAGTTTGGAGAGCAACCCCAAGTTTTATGTGTATTTTGAATTTTTGTCCATCTTCCAAATCATTAGTTTTCAAATATCTTTTAACCAATTCTGCCTGTTTTGTTTGGCAGTATATTTTGTGAGTTTTAAATTTTTATGTTCAGTTCTAAGTGAAGTGATTGAAAGTAAAATGATCCAGAAATTCTTGTTTCTGCTAAGTAATTCACATATGGATGATGTCTGTGTATCCTAGAATGACTTTCTGATTTTTAATTAGAATTTTAATTAAATTTAAATTAAATTAATTTAAATTAATTTAAATTTTTAAATTAAATTTAAATTTAATTAAATTTTTAAGATATTTCACCACTTTCTAAGTACTTTGCTTTTGAAAAAAATTTAAACATATTTTCTGGTAGTCATGGCAATTTTGCCTTTCTAGCAACTGTGAAATAAAAGGACCTGCATCATCTAGATGCACAGTAATGAACTTGAGAAAAAAGTACCAACAATGCCTACTGGAATACTCAAACAAAAGAAAAAGTCTAGACAAATATTTCTCAGGTTTTTATTTCACATTCCATTAAAAAAAATAACCTATTAATGACCTTCTCAGGAATACCTAGCAAAAATTGGACAAAAGTAAATGAATAAAATAAAATTAAAATATTGTGCAATAAAATTTGCAGAAATACGGGCTAAAGAGGCAAAAATGGGCATTATTTTCACTGGTATTTTACTTTTATTAACTTTGTCTATAGTTTTTAGTTTATTTTATCTTTATTTCTAACTTCATGTATTCATAAATGACAAAATAAGTTTGAAATATATAGAATCTCAAAAGCAAACAGAGAAAGCATCAGAACACATTAAAAGTTGCTACACCATCCTAGAAGTTACAAAACAAAGATTTGTAAACAAATGTTCCTTTTAAAATACCTTTAAAGTGCATTAAAAATTGCAAATAACCAATATTTGAACAATCAGTAGCAGAAAATATCAATATTCAACCATTAGTTATTTTGATATATTAATTGGCAAATAAATAACGTTTCTGTTGTTTTTGTTACTGTCAGGTCACTGATGAGGAGGCTGAGGATGGGAGAAGTTACATAACTCGACAAATGTCACATAGCTAGTAAGGGCAGAGCTGGATATAAATCCAGGCCTATGGACTCTTATTGTTCCCTGGCTGGGCTTTCTTTCCTGGCCCTCTGTTTTTCCCTGCTTGATACTCTTAATACTTGACTCCAAAGTGTTTGTCAAGTGAAAGTAAAGGGAAAAATCTCATGTCTAGGTATTTCATTTAAAACTTTGAGTTTTAAAAATAGCTTGATGTGAGAGTAAATTGAAATCAGTGGTTAAAAATGAGACTTTGAGATTCAAGATGAATTTCACATACATTTCACATATTCTTGATCCAGAATCAACAAGAATGGACTATTCTGGCAAATACGACCACAATAACAATGCCTTTCTCTGTAGCAAAGACCAGGCACAAAGAGAGGTGGCACCTGGAACAAGGATCTTTTTGCTTGTACATGGTTCCAAACGGGAATAGGGATTTCTTTGCCAGACATTCCCAGGCTGCATCCACGTTTCTTGTACTCCCTTCTCGATTTGTCAAGTCAGGGATATTTTTTAAAACAGGCAATGTATTTCAATGGGAACCAGTACATTTCCCTAATGTTCTAGCTGTCTCTAGGATGCAAATACTAAACACAGTACACATTTAGGGCAATGGCACAAGCTGCCAGAGAGGAAGCCTTTGCCTAAAATAGCAAAGCTGGACATAAACATAAATAAAAACTGAAATATTTATAAACAAAGCAAGTTAGATTCATGGCTTAATTTCTTTATATCTTTTTTACCCTCTTTTAAAATATTAAATACATAAGTTTGTTTATAATGTCAGTAAACAAAACTCACTTGGAAATTCACTACTATTTGGTTAGTCAGATCATCTTTTTTTCTTCTTTTTTTTCCAGAATCATCACTGGAAACATTTAAAAGTAGAGAAGGGTGTAAGAGAGTGAATGAGTTCTATCTCATTATATAAATTATCTCCTTTAATCCTTACAACAATCTTGTGAACAGGATATTATTCTATCCACTTTCCAGACGGGGGTGGAAAACTGAAGCTCAGAGAAATTAAGTAATTTGCTCATGTTCACACAGATAGTAAGTGTCTGAACAAAGTTTGAGGGCAGGTCTACTATTCCAAAGCCCCCATTCTACACTGCATGTACCTGGCACTGGCTCTCAAGGAGGGAGAGATTCTCAAACAGTTTATTAAGGTTTCTGAAAAACTATTAACTCAAGGGGAAACTCAGGTTGAAAGCAATGAATGAAGAAGACTAAAGGTCACTTCTCTCTATGAATGTGATCTCACCAAACACATTAGTCTTCTCTGAGATGAACCCACTAAATAGGAGGAAACCTAGGAACCAGGCCTACTTCCCCCGACTGGAAATCCATCTCAAGATTAGTGATTGGATACTGCATTACCCTTTGGTCACCTTTTTAAAAGTTAAACAAGCTTGGTCATGTCCCACAAATCACCCCTCCTGTCCACCGCACAGAAGGTAATACTTTGAGTGTAGATTTTCTTGTAGCTTCACTTTGCCTGATTCTGGAAGCTTCCCTCCCCCAGTCCTATTTCTCAGCAGTAAAATGGGAGGCCATGGGGGTGGGGTCATAACTGGAGTTTAGGAATTGCCTGATGGTTTCCCTTTCCTCATTTGCTGTGCATTTCAAAACAGGCAGGCTTGGGGCACACATGGATTCAGACAGCTGTGCCAAAGAATAGGCTTGGAGAAAAAGCAGTTTCTTGTTTAATCTGTGGGCAATTTGTGGGAGCCATTCTTAGGATGAGCACAAAACAACTTGAAAGGGACATTTATTCTAACAACACAGAAAGAGAAAAGGGTAGACAGATAGGCCAGGGGACAGGAATCTTTGTGGCATCTCACAAGACAGCACTGGTTTTAATTTGTCAAGTCACAGTGGTATAAGGAAAAATGGCAGAAACTGTCAAGGGGATGTTGTGAGCTTGGAAGCAGAGAGCTAGCTACTTTTTTCCTTTTTTCCTTTTATTGAATTTTTTGAATGGTGTGAGTACTTCTTGTGCTGCTGTTTTCAGCTAGCCAGAGCCTACAGAAGAAGCTGTTCCCTCCCGCTGGTAATCCTGTCCTTCTCACTGGTGTGTTACTCTTGGGGGAGCCCCATGTAGAACTTGGGGGTATTAACTAGATCTGTCCTTCAACTCCTCCTAACCTTGGGGAGTGTCTTAGTTATTCGGCTTGACTGTAGTGCTGTTACATTTTAGAGAGTTAAGAGTCCCCTGTAAGTATTAAAAGTGCACATTTATGTGCTGGTTCATTTTGTGAAATCAATCAGATTTAGCTCTGAAACATTACTCAAAGACAGTTAACTTCGACAAGAAGAACGTACTGAATACGATATTCCAGAATCAAGGAAGAATGCTTATTTTTCCCCCAAATGAATTATGTATTAACATGATTATGCAAATGTTTGCATGCAGCATCTATTCTGCTTTATCATTCTTGGTCTTCCAGAAAACCATATATCACTGTTATTTATAAAATCAATATGTCCTAATATTGTAACACAAATTCATAAATAATTTTAAAATTTACACATTTGTCAAAGATACAGAGATTCATAATGAATTTCTTAGAGACTCGATTTAAAGTACTCTCTTCCATTGTAAGGTCATAGTGCACAAACTGTAGTTCAAATTTTTGATTCAGAAAATTCTACATAAAATACCAGCCAGACCATGAGTTGCCCAACAAGGCAAAATGCTAAGATTACCCTGATGTGAGCCAAGAGGTGCTGCAGAAGCCCAACCCCAGAGACCAAAGACCCTACTGCAGTCCTTGAGCCTTGAGTCCACCTTGCCTGGAATAGATTTCCATATTGAAGGTCACGCATGAGGCTTAGTTCAGAGGCAGCAGATACATGAAAGAGACCATGCTTTGCTCTGTTAATCCTTCATAGTGGGGTTCACAGGAAGCCACTGCCAGGCAAGCAGAGGGCATTGCTGGAAAGAGCTATTCACGTAAAGATGCTGATTCTTGCAAAGACGTAAATCTATAGTTAAACAGCCAGCCCCTTAGTTGTGTATATCATGTAGCCTTTTGTTCAGCCTTTTGTTTATAAGGACACAATTTCTGAAGTCTTCATGACCTAATCACTTTCCAAAGGCCCTATCTCCTAATTCCATCACCTTGAAGGTTAGGTTTTAACTAGTGAATTGGAGGAGGGGGGTAACAAAAATATTCAGACCACAGCACTCTTCTTTTCTCTAATTAACAACCAACAGAAAGAGGACCAAAGCAATGCTATCAGTCAAGTGATATCCAACAGGCTGGCCTTGTTTCCCTTCACACCCCGTTTTTGTCAGAGTTAATATCTGTAATACATTACAAAATCTATAAAGAAGGTGTTATAAATTAAAACATACATTTATCATTAATCCAAAATAGGCTAAATGAAGGTATAGGGGAATGAAGCACACCTTTTGAACTTTGGTTCTGGATCAAACAAGAATTCGTAAAGGAAGAGATCTCCAAATGCCTGCTTCTTTTTGCCACATCTGGAGGTATAATGAGATATCGCACTGGCTTCTAAGGCCCAGGAAGCCACAGATATTCCTGTCTTCTCTGTTCTCAGGAATGACCACTTGCTATAGGAAAACCTCAGAGACATTTTCTAGACTCTGAGGTTTCCTTGGAAATCAAAAATTGGATTTTCCAAAGTTGGGGGTAGTTAAAGCAGTGAGGCATGCTTACAGTAAAGAGATTTCTCAGGGAGACATGCTGAGCAAGAGCATGAGGAGAGTTTCTAAATGTCTTTGGAATGATGAGGCCAAATGAAGGTAAATCCTGGGTAGGATTTCAGTGCTCTAGCAAAGGACCAGCATCACTGAGCGATCCTTTTGCCCCAGACTCCTACATGACTCTGTGTGGAATGGTAACTTATCTGATCTTTATTCAAATTTTTGTTCCTCATGGAATTTTATATTAATTTGGATTTTTAAAAAATACTGTATCGGGGACTTACCTGGTGGCACAGTGGTTAAGAATCAGCCTGCCAATGCAGGGGACACAGGTTCAATCCCTGGTCCGGGAAGATCCCACATGCCGTGAAGCAACTAAGCCCATGCGCCACAACTACTGAGCCTGTGCTCTAGAGCCCATGAGCCACAACTACTGTGTCCACAAGCCACAACTACTGAAGTCTGGGTGCCTAGAGCCTGTGCTCCACAACAAGAGAAGCCACCACAGTGAGAAGCCTGCACACCGCAACGAAGAGTAGCCCCTGCTCGCCACAACTAGAGAAAGCCCAAGTGCAGCAACGAAGACCCAACGCAGCATAAATAAATAAATAAATTTATATATATAAAATACTGTATCGAAATATCATTTATCTTGATGACTGAGTTTTTTGACACCTTGTTCTATTTTGCACCCAAGGCAAGTGCATCGCTCATTCATCTAGTCCTGCTCCTGCAATCCATCACAGAAAGTTTGCCGACCCCTGGCTAGAACATAGAGGAGATAAACAGAATTCTTTCTATTAAGAAATAGAATCAGCTGCCATTAAAAATAAGCTTGAAGGAAAGGCAAAGAAAAATGAAAGTGTTGTGCGTGTGTGTGTGTGTGTGTGTGTCTTGTCATCAGCACAATATCGTGATTAAGACCCTGTCAGTTGAGCCAAATGGAAAGGTGAACAAGTCCCCTCCCCCTCAGTTCTCCTGCCATCAGCTTCTTTCCCATTAGCCTTCACTGGAAAAAGCAACAGGTGGAGTGCTGCACATGAACAAGTACTCATGGGAGCTTGAATAGCCTGCAGTGTAGTCTATGTGATGCTATCAGACACAATCACAGTTAGCTCATCTTCAGGCAAGCTCAGTGTACTAACCCTGCCAGAAGACCTGTCCCATTCCATTGGACTTCCATGAGCCTCTAGAACATCTAGACGCAGGGATATGCCTCTTTTATCTGTTTGCCACATTACTGGTACTAAACTATTGCTGAATGAATGAATGAACAAATGAGTGAATGATTGAATGGATGGATGAATGAATGAAAGACTAAGTAGCACACGCTCTATAGATAGAGGCCCTGGGCATAAATCAAACTTTGTATGACCTTCAGGAATTCTCTGAAGTTCAGTTTCCTCATCTGTAAAATGGAGATGAGAACAATAATTATTTCACAGAGTTTAGGAGAAGATCAAATGAAAAAATATTCATTAAAGTGTTTCATAAACTGTAAGAATGTAATTTAGCAGAAGATTGTGTTGGTTTAAGTGATACTGAGAAAGATATTGAATGCTCTGGAAGGTATATTTGGAGAAGGAGAAACTCTTCAGAGCCAAAATAAAAACAGTGAGGGAAGGTCATGAATGATTAAGGGAGGTGAGTGTCTGCTACTGTCTATGGAAAACAGAAATCAAAACATAATTCCCTGAAAACAGAAAAATGAGGCTTTCAAGTATTGAAAAAAATCGTGGCAACAGACCACGGTCATCATTCCTGCATAATGTGAATATGTTTCAGATTATAGATTTGGTTTACTCAGGGCATAGTCAGAATCCCCCAAAGCCATCATTTTCTATTTTGAATGCTTTTCCAAATATGTAATATTCAAAATAAATGGGCAGATGCCCCCCCCCCCGCCCCACAATAAGAAAACACGTGTGTTTTCAATAGGTTGTGAGATGCAGCAGTGGGCCTGCTGGTTAGGGTTGAAAGGAAGTAGCCCATAAACAACTCCACCAAGCGCGACACAGCACGTAAGTTTCACACAAAGGAAATTCTTCCATAGTTCTAAGTGCTCCGGTCCCTCAAACAAGATCTCATCCTGCTGGAAGACACATAAGGCCCTTCAAGAAAGCCACAATGACACCTCGCAGACCTAGTCTCAGGACCGAGAGATGTGAGGTTTAGGATTTATAAGAAATGTGGGATGTATTTATTGCTCACCTCTAAAATCGTTTGATAACATCTTTTCTAACAGTCTTATAAAATTAGAGTTTGAAAGAAAGCTTACTGGGAAGGGGGACAATTTCCATTTAATTTTACTTTGGGCCAATTAAATGTGCAGAGGAAAAGATATATCTTTGGGGGAGGGGCAGGGGTGTAATTCTTTTAGATTCCATCTTCTAGTACTTAGAATTACCTCTCAAAGCAGTTACAGAGTCTACTCAAATAACTTATTAGATTCCCTAGTCAGATCTAATGAAATACGTTCAAGTAGGGAGAAAACCAAAACCCAGGATCTGGGTTTCACTTTAATCCACTCAGTCACTTGCTGTCTGAGTGTGTCTGAGTCCTTCGACATCTTTTCATCTGAGCCATCACCTCAGATAACTGGGAGCCGTGGCTCTCATCCTCTGGAATGACTCAAGCCGGCTTAATACCAAAGTATGGCTCTTCTCTACCCTCAAAGGTGAGGGGGAGCTCCTTGGCCCTACTACATGGCCCCACTCTCTGCCTGCTGTTGATGGGCCCAGTGGGACCCAAGCCAGGGAGAGTCAGTCCCTGCAAAATTTGGATCAGATCTAAGAGATAATCATTTTCTGTCACCTGCACAGCTAAACAGGGAAGACTGCTCTGTAAGAAAGAGACAAGGGCCCAGGAGAAGCCAAGAGGGCAGGCACTTGAGGATTCTCAGGGATCCACTTGCAGAATCCTTTCCTGAAGCCCAACTGCTTCCCAACTTGGGAGGTTCACAATGGGCCCCAATCATGAAATCCATAAAATCCCCCAGTTTGAACATAAGCCGCTTGGTTCAGGCTGGGTTTCTATAACTGCAGCCTAAAGAGCCCCAAATAACACATTACTCTAATAAACACATTACTCTACCATAAATCCCAAAACTAAATTAGGTACTACTTGTGAAGCCCACTCCCACAGTTCCCCTCACCTCTCTGATTGCTGAGTAAATCAGATTTCTAGATTTGAAGCTTGGATGAACCATAGAGAGTATCTGACCCCACTCCTTCAGCTGAAAGATGTGGAACCAGAGAGATTAAGCGACTTGCTCAAAACCACCCTGCCTGTAGTGGAAGACTCATGATGCTTTCTGCTATAGCCACAACATTTTACGCATAAGTCTTAGGAGGCTTCTATTTTTCTCTCTGTCTCTACTCTCTCTGGATAACTCTGGTTTCAGTGGAAGAGAGTGTGTCCTAAGAAACCAGATCTAGGAATTTAAGAGGTTAGGACACAAATCCTATGCTACAAGATATCACAAGAAGGTAGTGTGCTATGGTGGGAAAATGTGGTTTGGGCATCGGACTGGCTGGGTTCAAACCCAGTTCTAGTGCTTAGTGGCTAAGTGACCTCAGCAAGTTAAACTCCTCCGAACTACAGTTTCCTCCTGTGAAAATGGGGAGGACAATACCTATCTCATAGGGTTGGTATAGAGATAAATGAAATCATATTTGTAAAATGCCTGGTTCACCACAGCATACTCTTGCTATTACTTTTATTAAAGGGCGGTTCATCCAAGCAGGTAGGGAAATATGAGCCACTCATAGACCTTTCAGCCTCACTGGTTTTACCTTATCAACAATACCTGCTGCCGAGTCTGAGAGGAGTGACAGCTGCCCCAGTTGTGAGAGAAGAAAGCAGACTTATTAGAGATTAGGGAAAGCTTAAAAAGCCACCTGGCAGGGCGTTCACAACCTTGCCAACCGTTCCAAACAGACGGGTGTTAAAATGGGTTTTGTGCTTTTTTACAGTTCTGTCTTTCTGATTTCTACCTCCAGGTGACTAGGACACTCATTCACACCCTGGAGCTAAATACTTTCACAGAGATGTGCAGAAATACTGCAGTTACTTCATAGCACCGATACTTTAACTATCTGAGAAATATATTTTTCAGTTTGCCCATCCCTACTCCTTGGGTCTTCACTTCTAACACCAAACAAAAGCTCTCAGTTACTCCTTTTCTCACTGACACTGACAGAGAAAGTCATTTAGCAAAGTGGATATTTGTTTAAGTGACTGGGCGTTGATTTAAACACTAGTGATAAATTCGTGGATCTTGCTCTAAAGACTGTTATTCTTGGTAATGTAATTGTCATGGATCATAACTACAAGATAAAGTACAGCTTCAGTCATCCTGTTTGTTGCAAGAGGATGGAATGTCAAGTGATGTTTTGACAATGGAGCATTTCCTGGAGAACAGAGAACAATAGATCCTTCTCAATAAACACATATGAAACATGAAAACATGTCTTGAAGTGTGGTGGAAGCATGGATCTAGTAAGGAGTCACAGGACTCTTTTCTTCATCCCTCTCACTCTCTCTCTCTCTCTCTCTCTCTTTCTTTCCAGGAGAATACCTCTGCTTTTCTGTTTGATCCATGAACCCACCACACTTTCCTACCTCTCTGTCTTTGCATGTGCTCTTTCCCCTCTCTGAAATCCCTTTCTTTTTTTATTTACTTTACTAAAACTTAACTAATTCTTCTTCTTCATTCCTCAAGAGTCAGCTCAATTCTCACTTCCTGGAAAGTTTCCCTGAGAGTTCTAAACTGGGTGGGGATCCTTGCTCGGCGTTTGCAAACCTGTGTTTCATGATCTCCATGCTGGTCAGAGTGGGTGCACGTATCCGTTATCCCAGAACTCCTTAATGCAGGGTCCACGATGCATTCACCTCTGCACAATAGTTGCTTAATAGATATTGTTGAATGAATGATTGAGTCTATTCACAAATCAGTGAATGACTGGCCTTTATGCCAAAAAGAAATTAAGACAGTATTTCTCGTAACTTACACAAACTGCGAAATTTCTGCCACTCCAGCCCAGCTTAAAGTACCCAGTGGATTTATGCAGCCCAGAGCAATTACATGGTAGAAAAAAATTTCAGCTTTACTTTTGGAAAGCAGTTTGTTTTAGAAACAATCTGAGATAACAGATCATATTTTGTGCATTCTCCTATTCTTGTTTCTTATTCCCAAACACTTTTCAGAAAAATAGGATGTTACTTGCTTCAGAAATCACTTATTTCTGATCATGTGTCTCCAACCCCCCATCAGAAGGCCTAGTCCTCAATTGCTAGGCACTAAAGAAAATTACAATACCTCTCCCCTGGGCCCTAACAAAAACACAATGTCAGATGGGTAATAAGCTACAAGAGCAAAGAGGAAAAATAGTAAACCATCATCATGCAGGTCTTATTTCTGTTCCTGTGTCAGACACAATGGGGAAAATGAAAAGAATCACACCATTCACATGATACATACATGTTCATAGTGTTGTTTTGCAAGAGCCCACCCTAAAGCTTCTTGCATAAGAAGCTCTGATCATACATGTTGATAAAACATGGAAAAATAACATGCTATCAAAATAGAGATGGACTTGAAAGTATTTAAATATTGTGCAGGGAAATTACCCAGATTGGCCCATAATGACAATTCTGTAGTCCTTTGGCAATATGGCAGGAAGGAAAGTTAGAAATTAGATAACCAGTTTTTTTAGCAACAGTCCTACTGATGAATCTTGCAGTTCAGGCTCATGAGAAAGGCTTCCTGTGCCCACAGTGCACGAGGCTAGCCAGGAGTCTCAGAGTAAGAAGGAATCCCTCCGAATCATTCCACACTAAGATAACCTCCCTTGTTGACTAAATGCCTTCTCAAAGGGAGACTTTGCAAAGTCTTTCTACCGGCCATTCCACAACGTTCTAATCAGATCTGGAAGAGATGGCCTTATATTTAAATATAAATGCATATACCTATCAAAGTGTGTGCCCAGCAATGTGTTAAGTACATTCTTCACAAAAATCCTTCAAGTTTCCTAGTACTGTTACCCCATTTTACAGATGAGGAAACAGAGATCCAGAGAGATTGGCCAATTTGATTATTTGTGAAGCTACGATGTGGTTGACCCAGATTGTACCCAGGTTGCCTAACTTCCAGGCACATTTGCTTATTCACCACATTCAGATGGATGGTCTCCATCATCTCCACACTCGATCTATCAGAACACAGAAAAAGCCAGCACCATCCCTGCATGAAAACTGTTTGAAGACAGTTTCTAAGGCAATTCTCTCCTCAAGGCTGAACCATCGTAGTCCTTTAATGTTTCTTAATGCAGATGATTATCATGTTCCCATCATCATCACCATCACCATTGTCATCAGAACGGCCTGTACTACGTGCCAGTTTCCTTACTACAAAAATCCTGAGATGCACAATTATCTACACTATGAATGCACAAAGAAAATTCTCAGTGAGGTGAACTCATTTGCCCAAGACCTAGTTTCCAGTAAGCTGCAAAGCCAGGATTCTAATGGGATTGTGCAACCCCATAGCTCCGCTCTCCCTGCAATTCCTTGCTCCAGCCCAGCTGTTGGAGCTCTTGACTTCATTCTATCCAAGTTCTTCCCAGTCCTTCTTTAGTCACAGAAACTAATGCTGGACCCTCAGAGCAGGATGGAAAGAGAATAAGCTTACGTGCCAGCATCATGCTTCAAATACCAGTCCTCATTGCCGACGCAATGCAGAGTCTTCCTCTAATGCACATCTTCCCTCCTTTCTTCATCTGAAACACTGTGGGACAGTGTGGAAGGAGAATAACCTGATCCAGCACAGCTGGTCAAATTCCTTCTGTTCATAGGAACTGGATAGGAAGTTAACTGCAGAATAGCCAGTTGAGAGACTTTCCTTTGGAAGTCTCTCACAATGCTGTAGGAAATTTCCAAAACCCTTCCTGATTTAAAGTGTTTGGCAGGCTACTTAAAACTTTTTCTTCCTTAGTTTCCAGAAGACCCCCTGGGATCTTCAGCTGAAAGATGTGGAACCAGAGAGATTAAGCGACTTGGAGTAGAGTGGCCTGGGGCGCAGTGTCACTCTCAAAATTCCACTCGGAATGGCAGTAGGGACAATGAGCTAGCTGGAAGGGGTGGCAGTGTGTGTGTGGGGTGTCTTAAAGCAGATTTGTTTAGCATGCTCTATTTTCTTCATTATGTGCAATTTCTACCAAATTATCAACATATATATTATTCAGTTCATTTTTAGTGGTAGCTTGGTGGTGGTGATAGGAAGTTAATGAAACCCTTGAAGCCAATGCTTGGCGCCACGTTGCTTATTCCAGGAAAATAACCTTTCTGAGCCTCCATTCCTAACCTGTAAAATGGAGATAAAAACAGCCACCACGTAGACTTTGAGGACTCAGTGACTTCTCGTATACTGGGCTGACACAATATATACTCAACTAACGGTAGTGACTCATTAAGATGGAACTGCGTTAAAACTACTAACCTTGCCTCTTTCTCTTTCACAGAGCTGCTGCAAAAATACTCTCTCTAATACGCATGGAAGTGCTTGGACTTCTCCGACAGAAAAGTTCTATGCAAAACCCCGGCTTGAAGGACAGATGACAGTTTACATTTACTAAATAGTTATACTCCATTGAGGGCCAAAAAGGATTTGAAGTGGCTCACCATTAAAAACCAAATTACAAGAGCTCCAAGGAGCCATTAAAGAAGATGAAAGACAAGATTCCAGTAAAAGAAAGAGGAAGCCGTGACAGGAAGACTAGAGTAGGGCTTCTCATGCTAGTAGGACTTGCCTGGGGATCTCATTACAATGCAGGTTTGGCCTCACTGGGTCCTCAGGAGTGGAGCCTGTGATTCTGCATTTCTAACAAACTTCCCCAAGAACCATGCTGCTGGCCCATGGACCACACTTTGTGTAGCAGGGTTGAGAGGAGCTAACGAAAGAGCAAAAATCTACTACTTTATTGCCCAGGTAAACCTTTTCGTAAAATGCAGTGTAGGTCCTAATACAGCAATGCATTCTAATAGCTTTTTAATTAGCAGAAAACTCTGAGGATATTGGTGTGTGTCAAACAGTTCTCCCCTCTGAAGAAATGCTTCTACTCTCCTGCCTCTCCCTCCTCCGCCTCCAAGGCTTTCTAGACCTGACACTGTGAGCAGGAAATCTGATGTGCCCGATGACCCTCTTTATAAATGATTTCAAGGAAGAAGAAGCAGGCTGCACAGATACTGGAAATGCATGATGTAACCTTTTACATTCAGAGAAAGGGCTGTCCCTAATTCAAGCCATATTTCATCTAGTGAAGCAGACATACTTGAAATTGGAAAACATCCAAAGAAAATATGGAACTCAATATATTTCTGCAAGTCCTGGCCTTTGCCTTCTTGTGGCCCAATTACCTACCTGTGCCTAGCATGTCCCTTCCTCTTTCCTCATGCTGGATACCTCCTAATTCTAATTCCAACTTGAGATCTCAAGTGAGGCATCTGTGGGTGAGAAATCTATAAAGCACTTAAAGGTTGCTGAGAGCTTCCCAGGACTCAGGTCATGTACTAAAAGCTCTAAAAGATTATCTCATTTAACCCATGATGAGGACTTTACAGGTGAGGATATTCATAAAGATGGAGTGTGTTACAAGGTCACACATCTGTTAGGTATCATAAGAAGGACTCGAATTGAGGTCTCTGTATCTCAGGATTTCTCAGCCTCAACACCATTGACATTTTGGACCAGATAATTCTTTGTCATTGGAGGGCTATCCCGTGCATTGTCTGATATTTACAGTATCCCTGGTCTCTACCCATTAGATGCCATTAGCAACTTCTCACTCTAGTTATGACAATCAAAAATGTCTCCAGACATTGCCAGATGTCTGTCCCCTGAGAGGCAAAATTGCTTCTGGTTGAGATTGTTCCAACCCAAAGCCTGAGCACCTGATAAACAAGGATAGGTATTATTTTTCAACGCTTTGCAAGGATCAGCCCTGTTAGGGGCTGAGTTGTGCCTCCCCAAAATGCATACATTAAAGCCCTGACCCCTAGTACCTCAGAATGTGGTTCTCTTTAGAGATAGGGCCTTTAAAGAGGTGATTAAGTTCAAATAAGTCTGTTAGGGTGAGCCCTAATCCAATCTGACTGATGTCCCTATAAAAAGAGGAAATTTGGCCATACAAAGAGACACCAAGATTTCACATACAGAGGAAAGACCATGTGAGAACACAGCAAGAAGGTGGCTATCTGCAAGCCAAGGAGAGGGGTCTCAGAAGAAACCAATCCTGCCAACGCCTTGATTTGGGGCTTCTAGCTTCCAGAATTGTGAGACAATAAATTTCTGTTGTGTAAGCCATCCAGGCTGTAGTACTTTGTTACGGCAGCCCTAGCAAACTAACACAAGCTCCAAAGGGCCACATTGAGCTTTCTTCCTTTACTTGCCCTTTTTGTTTAGAATACACCTTGGAAGGTTTCAGAATCAATTCCAAGCCTAGCAAAATAAAAGGTTAACTCATGGCAATGCTGTTTATAATCCATGTTTCTTTCACAGGCAGACGGATACCACTGCTGGAAAAATATTTTTGAATACTTAAAATGCCACAGCAATTTGCTTCAGACATTTTATGACTGCTTGCCTTTTACATTCTAACACTAACTCTTGTTTGTGCACTTATCTTTGTATATCTTTAATGAGAATATACTTTCTAGAAACTATGAGAGGAATGGTAATATGGTATAATGCCAGGATAGCAAGGGCACTTGTGATGTCAATCCCCAGCCCCAACTCATGGCAGACATTATAACGATGCACAGTTTCTTGCTAAGACAAGAAGGTCTCAGAATCCTTCTTAACACTAGGCTCCAGGTAAGACAACCAAAAGATCAGAGGTGGCAGGAGAGATGAAGCCTTATGCTATCCTCGATGTAGGACAGTGTTCTCAACTCTGGCTACACAATGGAATCATTTGGGGAGATTTAAAAATATACGAGTGA
Organism: Leucopleurus acutus; assembly: GCF_964270905.1. NCBI lineage: Eukaryota > Metazoa > Chordata > Mammalia > Artiodactyla > Delphinidae > Leucopleurus > Leucopleurus acutus. Next base: position 65,608,319 of record NC_139144.1, on the reverse strand, counting down.
TCAGTCTTTAACCCCAAATTCTGATCAATTCCTCTGAGATAGAGTCCTGTGACTAACGCACCACCAAGATTGGGAACACTGGCTCTGTGGAACAGAATATTCAAGCTTGACCAAACTAGCTATCGGGTTATGCATAAGGCTCTCAATTTCTTGAGGCCTCAGTTTTCTCACCTGTAAAACGGCCATCATAACTCTTGCCTTGTCTATCTTATAGGTCACTATGGTCAAATTAGGTAAGTTCGAAATCACATAGAAAGTACGGTATTATAAATTTTAAGTTATAACATCAGCACTGCTGGTTCTCCACACCACGGATCCACTGTGCATCCTCAGGTGAGTAACCACTTCTGTAGGTTTCCATTCAGACCCATGTAAAATGCGGCAGTGTCTAAAGTCACCTTCAGACCCAACATTACGTGTTCTTGGCAGGGCAGTTTAATACATTGTATACAATAATGACTATTTCAATTGAGATCTGATTTTCTCATTAAAGTAAATGTTGAGGGCTTAGATTCTTCCTCTTAACCATCAAGATGACATTAGGAATAAAATTTAAATTACACTGTGGCCTGGAAAGTAACTTGATAATTTGGATTCAAGTACCTTAAATGTTCATTTTTAGCCCAGTTATTCCAATGCTGAGAATCTATTTTAAAGAAAGAATCGAAATATAGTCAAAGATTTATATACAAGGATGTTTGTTACAACATTCTTTATAGAAGTGGGAATGCTGGGCTGTGTCTATGTGGATATAATGTCTAACAAAAAAAATGCTTCTGTAAATTATGATAGTCATAGGATAGAATGTCATATAGTCATGAAAAAATGTAGTTTTCAAAAAAATATTTAATGACAGGCAAAGTATGATAAGTAAAATAAATAATAATAGATAAATGAAACCAGAGAACGGGAAAGATAGAAAACTATACAATACACCAATTAAATACACACACACGCACACGCGCGCGCACACACACACACACACACACACACATCAGGAAATGATTAGAAGGAAGAACACCAAACACTGATCAGTCATAACAGTTGTGACCGTTTTCAGAATGTTTTTTCTTTGTGTTTTCTGTACTTTCTAAATTTTCTTCCATATACATGGGTTGCTTTTATCATCAGAAAGGGAAAATCATTCTTTTAAAGAGCTACCATGGGTTCAGATTGAGTAAAAACATTACTTTTGTATAGAAAGTGCCAACATCTCCCCAGCCAAGAAATCCACACCGTCAGCCAGAAGTGGGTCCTATGAAAATCAGTGGGAGATCAGTCAGGACATCAGGTGAAAATGTCCTTAGTATATATCCTCTTAAAATGTGTGATTTATAAAAGTTGCTTCAATCTCAACACTGATTTTTATTACATAGTGGGACCACTTCCTTCCTTCTCTTTTGAAAATGTACACCTCTAACACCATATTCCACAGGAAAAAGTTTTCTACAGCCAACTTTATAGAAACATATATTAAAATGAATTCTAAAAACCATTCCAAAATCCCTTCCTCACCAATGACAGGTTATGTATTTGTTAGACTTGAATCAATATACAATATTCCTATATCCTCTTGATTTTGTTTTTTGTAGATTTTTATTTAGATGCTCATCCTTGTCTGTTTTTAAAAGGAGGCAGTACAAGATGATCATGCATAGAACTGAAAGCTTTCTATTTGATCTCACTCCGTCATTAGCTGAAGCTCATGGTATAACTTTTCCCCTCTGCTCCTTTATATTTCTTCCTGTCTACTTACCAATGGACAACCAGAGTAAATTAACTGTCACATAAAATATAATGATTTTCCTATTAAATTATCAAATTACTAACCCCATTTTGTGGTCTATTTGTAAAGGATATATAGAATATTATTTCTTTCAAAAGTATTTTTCAAGATCACATAGGTGACGGCAACCTGGTTTCTAGTTAATTCAATTCAAAACCAGACAAGGAAAAATGCAAAAAATTCCAAATGACTCAAAATCGCAGTAGGCTTCAATTATATTTTAACGACTTTCACAACAAACCCCAGTGTCTGTTTTGGCAAAGAATATCTCATAATTTTATTGAGAAAAACAAGGTTAAGATGCCAAAACATTTTTTAGGAAAACTTCAGACTTGTGGTTTACTGCTTTGTGATTTAAAATAATAGGAAAAATAATAATAATAAAAAGTCTGGAATGAAACTGCTAAAATTCAAACTTAAATTCTTCCATCTACCTGCATATGGATGTTTATAGCAGCTTTCTTCATAATTGCCAAAACGTGGAAGCAGCCAAGATGCCCTTCAGTAGGTGAATGGGTAAGTAAACTATGGTACATCCAGATACTGGAATATTATTCAGCAATAAAAAGAAATGAACTATCAAGTCATGAAAACTCATGGAGGAAACCTAACTGAAAATTACTAAGTGAAAGAAACCAATCTGAAAGGCTACATATAGTAGTATGACTCCAACTACATAATATTCTGGAAATGGCAAAACTGGTGACAATAAAAAGATCAGTGGTTGTCAGGGGCTAGACAGTATGGAGGAATAAATAGATTGAGCACAGAGGATTTTTAGGGCAATGATAATACTCTGTATGATACTATAATAGTGGATATGTGTTATTATACCTTTGTCCAAGCCCACTGAATGTAAACACCAGGAGTTAACTCTAAGGTAAACTATGGATTTGGGATGATTATGATGTGTCACTGTAGGTTCATGTTGATGATGGGGGAGGCTAAGCATTTGTGGAATTAGGGTATATGGGAGATCTCTGTACCTTTCATTCAATTTTGCTCTGATGCTAAAACTACTCTAAAAAATAAAATCTTTTTTTTAAAAAAATGCAGTGCACCACCAGAGGAGTGAGTCTATTCTTCTCACTGGACCTTTTCAAACAGATTGGAGCATCTCACTGTCAGAGCTGTGTATAGGACCCAGGCAGTGGATGGGTGTTCAGATTAGATCATTTCCAAGGATCTTAAAAACATCAAGGAGTATTATATACAGCCAAAATAACTTAAGTCAAAACACCACCAATAAAACAAAATGGAGAAAAACCCTGAAGGCAAAAAAAAATTTTGAATTAGGAAATTTAACAGCCGGTCTGGCTAGTAAAGTCATATTAACTATTTTTGCAAAAAACAGTCTTTTAGCAGAATTTCAAGTCTGTTAGAAGGTAGGCCATCAAATGATGCCAGTACCAGTTGCACATCTATACTGTGCCATGCTACCCCTCACAAGGGGAGATGCTTGCTGATAGCTAAATTGCGTCATGTTGTTTCTAGGGAGTGGAGCATACTGGACTCTATATCCCCACCTATGAACAGGGAAGAGGCCCAAAGGACAAGAAGTCCAAGTTAGGAGAGGGGCCAGTACCTGACTGGCCCACAACCAATCAGGACATGACTTTGGTCCCAAGTGCCAATGGAATTAAGATTTAACACATAGGACTCCCATGATGTTCCCTGAGGTTAGGTAACCTTGGGGAGGAAATAAAATTTGATTCTAAGTTCATCACACTGCCCCATCATGGACCACATCTACTGCTACTCCTTCCTGAGCTGGCAACAGATACCAAATAACCAAACCCTATCTTCTGAGACCCACGGAAGGGAACGACTAGTCATGCCAATCTGCAGCAGTGCTGGAAGGGGGATTCAGGGCTCTACACTTGCAACTAAAATCTTCCATAGTGCCTTCCCATATCATTCCACCCTGAAATAAACTGATTCTACTTCTTACCCCTTCAAGTGATTGTGATTTATGCTTTTCACTGAAACTCTGCTTGCCTTCAACAGTAGCTCTTTGCAAGCACCAAGTTCTATTCCATCCAGCCAATCCCTAACCTCGCCACACTTTAAAGCACGTGCCAAACGAGGAAGATAATGATGTTAATTGAGCCTTCTCATTTCTCTCCAGAAAAGTTATGAAGTTGCCTGATGAAGTTAATTTATTATAGAGTAAATGTGTGTGGGGTGAGGGTGGTTGCTGTACCTGGGTCAGTTCCTGGGTCTTTTGCTGCTGAGGCCTTTGAACTCCTGCCCACCCCAAGCCCATGAATCAATGTCATTTACCATGTGCATTTAGATAATTGAAATAATAAAGATGAAATGGATACAAAAGATCTACTATTTCATGAATAGCAACTCCTTTTTTTTTTGCAGTATGTGGGCCTCTCACTGTTGTGGCCTCTCCTGTTGCGGAGCACAGGCTCCGGACGCGCAGGCTCAGCGGCCATGACTCACGGGCCCGGCCGCTCCGCAGCATGTGGGATCTTCCCGGACCAGGGCACGAACCCGTGTCCCCTGCATCGGCAGGCGGACTCTCAACCACTGCGCCACCAGGGAAGCTCGCAACTCCTTATCAGTGCACCAACAGTGAAGCAAATTAGACCACTTACATTCTTGCTTCATGAGCAAGATCTGATCATTTTCCTCTATCTTTCCATCTTACTATTTCCATTTTCTTCCTCAAAAAGTACTAATATATTCATAACACTATATATATGACCTTCTAATCAAAATTATAATTCTGAACGGAAATGATATGGGAATTTATAATAATGCTAATACACAGGAAGAAGGTTGAACACAAATGTTTATATTTTCTTTCTTCACCATGGTTATAAAAAACTTAACTGTACAAAAATTGGAAGTTAAAAAACTCAGCTTACTATAAACTTTGAAATACTATGCTGAAAAAGAATAAAAGTGTTCATATTTAAAGGCACTTAATGTGCTATAAAGTCAGGAAAGAATATCATTCTTAAAAATTAAATACCCCTAAAATAAACAGAGTCAGGAAGACAGTGTTGTTATGAAAGGACTTCATCAATTTTGAACATTATTTTGAATGTCCAAGCCTAGTCTGGAATCCCAGTGATGATGATAAATCATGCTTTATCTCCCTTACTAGAAACTAACACAAATTTAAAAGTGACAAAACACATATGATTCAAAAGGATCCTTCTAGATCCATTTCCAATTTCAATATTGGTTTTCTATCTAGGATTGAACTTCAAAATGCTAAGCAAACGATCCATGACCTCAAGTCAAAAAGAAACTGATGGATAAAAAGAGCACATACTCTTGACAAAAAAATGCCAGAGAAGAAAACTGAAGAAAATCTCTGTAAAAATAAACATTTAGCTAATACATGCATGGTGTTACCAATGCACTTTGTCTCTTGCCTTCTATGTCACGACACCTTGACGGTGGTCTGTGTGGACCTCTTGGCAAACATTTCAGAGCTGATTCCGTCCTTTCCCCATGGCAGCCCCCCTTTGTCTTCCTGTGCTGCCTCATCCCTTCAAAAGTTCATTCTCCCTAAAGATAATTCTTCCTCAGTGCCTAAAACAGTGGCAGTCACACACATGACACATGACAAATATTTGTGAATTAGTTAGTTAGCCAACACTCCCATATCTCCAGGGTGTCTCCTCCACCTAGCCTTATAACCCAGCAGGGGAAAGTTAATTTCCCCAGAGCCTCTGGACCTTTCTGCTCAAACCATCTAGACACCTCCTTGGCTTGGCTTTCAAACTGGGTATTTCTCCACCTAGGAGCGCTCTCTGGAACTTTTTCTATACGTGATCAGATTAAATCCACAACAAAAAAGGAGAAGAAATCAGAAAGTACATAAATCATAAACCCTCATTTCTCTCTCCCACCAAGTATCTTCAAACAAAATCAAAAACCTCCAGTACACTCTGGGGGACTACTTTTTCTTTCTTTTTTTGCATGCCTTAAAATGTGGGTATCAGTACTTCATGAAGGCAGGAATTCCAGCCTCTTGTATGAGGGAGTTTCATTAGAAAAGCTGAGAGTTTAGAGGGTTAAAACGACACCAGAGCCAGGCTTCAGGGATCAGAAGACCCCTCTGTCTCTGGAGACATCAATAAAGAACTTTACACAATTTTAAGAAAATAATGAGTATTGGTATTTGCCAACCCAAGCATAGACCACTCACTGAAAGGAATTCACAATCCAATTCAATTCCAAAATCATCTTGTTGAACATCTATGCAGTGCCAGACACTATGTCAGACAAAGAGGAGTCAGATATGATTGAGACATTGTCCAGAGGAGACACATAAACAAATAGCTGTAATAGGACACACAGATCTAGCTTTTGGGATAATCAGTTCTTCATTCACCAGACTTCATTACCAAAAGTGACTGATCTTTTGCCTCCAAATATGTTTAAAAGATTAATTATAAGCAATGACCAAGCTCTGAAATTCCTAGAGGAAATCATTTTACTTGAAACATTATCCAGATGAGAGTTTGGGAGGCACTGCCAAATAATCTGTGGGAAACACCAAGGGCAGAAGGGGCCCTTGCCTTCCTCCCTGTTTGGGAAAATCAGGGGCAAAATGCAATGCAGGGTTCCAGCCAACTGGGGGCAAGCCAGGAGAGCAAAGAGGGAAGAGCATGCAGTCGGGTGCAGAGGGCTGGTGTCTACTCCACAGGATCCGTCTGGATCAAGGGGATTGGACACTGCTGAAAACCAGTAGGGCTGCCCCAGGACCTCACAGGACACACGCTGACCTTCTGGCACAGCCTAAGCAGAGCAGCTGAGTCAGGAAGCAGGTGTAGGACCAAGGGAAGGTCTCGTCAACAAAAAGGAGCCAATCATCATTGGCTAAGCTGAGAACGAAAAGGTGACACATTTATCAGTTGCAGACATCAGGGAAAGAGGCCAGCAAAACACACAGGGGCATGGCTGCCTGCAGATGCCAGCAGCCACAGTGTAGCTGGAGCCAGGGAGGGACCCGGCCCCCTCATGTAGATCCAGGCACCATCTGGATGTAGACCCGGGGACCAACCCATGAGAGCAATGCAGCCTCCACTCTACACACCCAACCACTCTAAAGACAGCAGAAGACATGGGATGGAAATCAGAGAGGAAATTAGAGCCATCATTCCCAAAGACAGGTTTAATTAGAGACAGTCTTTAAATTATTGATTGGGTCTAAGGCTTAACGTGGATTGTGTACTTCTAAGAAGTATACAGTCTCACCTCGAAGGGTGGAGAGTCCTACAGAGTACAAAATAGTTCTAGAAAAAAAACCAACTGTCTTTCTTTTGTGTATCTGAGTTTCAGTGGATATCCCCACCAAAGAAAGTGGTGGTGAGGGTAGGCCAGGCTCAGAGAATAAACGGAGCAAAGGTACAGAGGTGGGAATATGAACAATACATTTAGGATTAAAAAGATTTTCAACTTGACTGCAGAAGAGGGTTTAAAAAGACCCTGAAAGGTCAGGGCAGTACAGAGGCTTACAATTCCCTGGATATGGAATGTGAACCTTTTTTTTGCTGACTTTAAGTCTGATTTCACGAAGCAGCAGTTTTTTTCTTTGAACAAAAAAAAAAAATCAAAATTTCAAATATGTCAGCATTTACCTTCAATGCTCTAGTCTGAAGATCTTTTTCTTTTATCAAGAAATGCACTAACCATTTGATTCCCAATAGAGGGAAGAGACATCCTCGGGGTAAAATAAATCTCATGGGCAAGAGGAGCTGAATTCATTTATTCACGTTCACGTAAAAAATGATCAAAATGAGCAAAATAATAAAAAGAGACACAGAGTAAAACTGTACCACACCAAGGGATTGCATGGTTTTACTTTCCACTGGACTATAAACTGTCTGAAAGAAACAAAAAAAGGTATGTCTGGGTTGAATTTCAGCACATTACATGAGGAATTAATTACCTCCAATTTCAAAACTAGCCTTTCTGGAGTTTGCTTTCAGTTTGGGATATTTATGACTGAATTATTTTTATACCGAATTAGCAGGGTTTTCTCCTTTTTATTATCTATGATACAAAAAGAGCCACATCCTTCCCCATCATCAGCACTGAGGTCCTCATGACTTCATCGGGAAAGGTGGCTGTCATCAGAAGCCCCTTCTGTCTATCCACCCCTATAAGGGTCAGTAAGGATGTTCCCCTCCCCACTATTTGAACGTCTTCAGCAAAGGAGGGTGAGGGTGGATGGCAGCCCACTTCAGCACTGGGTGGTGTCACCTGACAGGCCAGGAAAATCTGCAGCAGCCACCAAGCAATTGAGGAATAGACTCATTGTCAAGGTCTCCCCTTCCATGCTGGTCTACATGCCTGTGATTTGAAGGGAAATGGATTTTGACCTCCTGGACCATGGGCATCTGTGGCTCACATGCTACATTAACCCAAATTTCACTAATTTAAATTGGAATTTTGTTTGGCCTTTGGATTGGCTCTTGTTTTAAAGTCAATGGTACAGTGCTCCTGCCATCCAATTTCCATGGGCTTTCAAGTTACTGAAAAGGTTGGGACACATGGGATTACATGCAGTTCCTCAACCATGCCACGTTGTTTCATGTCTATTTCCTCTGAAATACCCTCACTCACTTATCCCCTGGTGAATTCCTACACAGTCTTAAAGACCCAGCTCAAACACCACTACTAAAGGCTTCTCTGACCTCCCCCAGGGAGCGGTGACCTTACACAGCCCCTGACTGTGGTATAGATCACTCTTCATTGCACTCATTTGTTAAGAAGTTGGTCAGTATCCCCACCACCACTAGAGACTCTAAAAACCTTGAGGATAAAGAGTTGATTCTAAGACAATGCTTGGCCACTAGTAGGTGTTCAATAAAGACCAATCAAACGTGATTGGATCCTAACAAAAGGACAAGACCACTGGGTTAAGCTTGCTGGAGACAAGCAAGTTGTTTCAAAGGATTTGCTTTGCAATGAGCTTTGTTGAGTATGTGAGTGGGGTGGGTGGCAAGGGAGTTAGTGGAATGCCCATGTGAAATTCAAATTGCGGGTCATTAACTGATAGGCACTAATGAATGACTAATGAAAGGAGAGGGTATAATCAAATAAAACATTAGAGTTGATGGAATAAATAACATTTCCAAAAACTGACTCGTTAACTGGGTCTCCCCTGCCACAGAAATCTATAGGAGGCACAGATGCAGCCATATCTTTCCCCATCATACAGCACTGAGTCCCTCATGACTTCATCAGGAAAGGTGGCTTTCATCAGAAGCCCCCTCTGTCCATCCACCCCCTACAAGGGTTACTATAGATGGATAAATGAGGCAGAGAGATGCAGGGTCTGATTAGCTCAGGGTGGTCTGAGTGAAACACCAGTCCTCAGAGTGTGGGCCAGATCCCCAGGCATGAGAATCATCTGCAGTGAATCAGAATCTCTGGGAATGTAGCCTAGGAATCTACATTTTACACACATTTCATGATGATTCCTATGCACAACAGTCTGAAAACCTATGCATGAGAAGAGAGTGATCTTCCTGTTGTGAATTTCAACCTTGAACTGGTTTCAAAAGTGAATTGTGGTGGAGAAAGTGTGAACTTTAAAAAAAAATGATGATGGAGAACTGCAACTCTGTATTGGAAAAAAACAAAATAAAACATGTATCTTGACCTGCACCTTAAACCATAAACAAAAAATCAATTCCAAATGGTTTGTAGATCCAAACATTTTTCTTCTGGAAAAAGACATAGAAGAATAGCTCCACAGGAAAAGATTTCTTAACAGGTCAAAAAAAGCATTAAACAATTTTTCCTTTAAGAAAAAATATATAAATTGAAATACATTAAAATTAAGAACTGATGTTATCAAATGACACTAGTAAAAAAGTGAAACCCAAGCCACAGAATGGATGGAGATATTTGCAATACATATATCATATCTGACAAAGGATTCATAACCAGAATAAATTTTAAAATTCCCATAAACCCATAAAAATAGCAACTTGACAGTAAGATAGACAAAGAACTTGAACAGGTACTTCACAAAAATGAATAAACATATGTAAATGTGTCCAACATTATTAGCTATCAGGGAAGTGAACATTAAAAACACAATGAGAGGGCTTTCCTCGTGGCACAATGGTTGAGAGTCCGCGTGCCGATGCAGAGGATGCAGGTTCGTGCCCTGGTCCGGGAAGATCCCACATGCCGCGGAGCGGCTGGGCCCATGAGCCATGGGCGCTGAGCCTGCGCTCCGCAACAGGAGAGGCCACAACAGTGAGAGGCCCGCGTACCACAAACAAAAACAAAAACAAAAAACAAAAAAACACAATGAGATGCCACTTTACACCCAACAGAATGGCTAAAATTTTAAAAACTGACCAAGCCAATGTTGGTAAGAGTGTGGAGCAACCAGAGCCCTTACACACCACTTAAGGGAGCAAAAATTGGTACAACCACTGAGGAAAATTCTTTGGTAATATCTACCAAAGCCAAGCACATGCATGCATAATTTATGAGCCAAGAATTCCACTCCTAAGTACACATCTAACATAGATACACACATATGTTCATCCAAAGACATCTGAAAGAATGTTTAGTAGCATTACACGTAATACCAAAAAACCGGAAGCAATTCAATGCCGTTCAATAGTAAAATGGGTAAATAATGGTATATTTCTACATTAGAAGCCACACTATGAAATTATACAGTAAAAAGAACTGAAGAATCGTTGCATAGGTGAATCTTGCTAATAATACTATGCTGAGAACAAGAAGCCAGACCCTACAGAGTACATTTTGTGTGATTTGATCTATGTGAAGTTCAAAATCAAGCAAAACTAACCTATGGTGATAAAAAGAATGGAGGTAACCAGTAGGGGTATAGGGAATGAGAGGGGCATGTGGGGACATGTAATGTTCTAGCTCTTGACTTGGGTGCTGGTTACATGGATGTATTCACCGTGTTGAATTCATCAACCTGAACAGTTATGATCTGTGTACTTTTTTGGTTTGTGTGTTTACCTTACTAAGAAACATACTTAAAAAATAAACTTCTCCAACAAGCCCCTTTATCTGAATATATACTTTGGTGTTGGCATTCCACAGCCTCATACACTCTTCCCTCCAACAGCATCACTAAGCTGGATTTCACCCATAAAGCCACTCTTCGGTAGGAATATAATGGATTTCTGCATTTATATGGCGCCTTTCCTCTGCAGAGATCAAAGGGCCTCTGCATAATAAAAGATAACATATCAAATGCAGCATATCAAACACAGTTAGGTCTGAGAGAATAAAGGGGAAATACTGAACTCAGGGACACATAATCTAGGAACTTTGTAGACGTAAAAGAAGTCATAAAAACTGTATGTAAAAACAATCATAAACATCAACTCTTAAGAATTCAGTTGTGTGAAATAAAAGGCCTGCTGCTCTTGAGGTTGCTTTTTGACTCTTGATATGGGAAGGGCAGAACAGCTTCGGCATTCAATTTAGGACTTAGACTTCTAGGCACCACACTGCAAGATTTCTCTGGAGTCAACTTGGCACCTCACTGCAGTAAAACAGAACAACTAAATAAACTCTCTGTGCTGCTGTTCAAAGAGCTTTCATATGTACTTTAAGACATAAAGCCACTAGCCCTGACAACTAATTAAATGGGCCTTTTTCATGTTTGTGAAGTAAATATTCTATTGATATATCTCTCTGAGGCATATAGAATTATATACACTGCTACTGTGTTTTAGAATAACATTCACCAAATGTGTTTTCCTCAAACTTCAATTCTTAAAATCACCAAGGGAAAATGTTCACAATGAGGAATTTTCACTGACCTGAGGCCGCTTTCAAAAACTGTATGGGGTGACATTCTGCCTTGGCCAGTGACCTCAGGAGATATTTCCATTAGCCTAACAAAGGACATCTTTAGTTTTGTGAATTGTGAAACAGCAGCTCAGACTTCTCTCTGTAATCTCTCCACATGCACAGAGAGGGGAAAAGAAAATAGGTGGCCTTGGATAATTTAAGTAGTCCCTGTTCCGCACATGGATGACTTCAATACACAGCGTCAGATAAATGAAAGCAGTGTTTTAACTTCATGTATATATCCCTTGAGAGGGATGAAAATAGTCAAAGATAATGGAGAGGAGAAGGAGGAAATTGGCCATAGCTGTCAAGCACTCTAAATGGATAATCTCACTAAATTATCACAACAATCCTATTAAGTTGGAAGTTTATTATCTCCATTCTACAGATACAAAAATGAGGATTAAAAAAAACAAAAAAAAGGTTAAGGAACTTGCCCAAGGTCACACTACACAATAAGTGATGAAACCAAGACTTACACCCAGGTCATGTGATTCCAAAGCTTGTGCTCTTTAGTACTAGAGTTTACGGAATTAGGCAAAAGTGATACTGAGGCATTCCAAGGTAAGATTTTGTGTTGAAAGAGGGCCCTGTCATCTGTGGCGGCTCATGTTTTTTAGGGACTGCTCTGGCAGAAGTTGCTCCTATAACCGGTGATAAGCTCCAAAGAGAGGAAGACCTGTTTCCCTAAGTAGAAATGGATCACAAGTCCCATGTTCCTACAGGGACTGTTAAGATTCCAGGCACCCCTTGGAATCGTGCTTTGACACAACTCACATAAGTTTAAATTACTACAACCACCCCCACCATCGTTAGAGTTTGCACTTTTTGCCTATTTCTGACTTGTCCTGTGTTCAGGCTTCTAGCCTAACGGCATTTACAAAGGACCCCTGGAAGGTAAATTCACGTTCCTTGGAAGCCCTATGGAATAATTCAGATTTCCTCTATAGGCAGTAGCAATGATTCATTCATAACAAGAGTGTTGCTAACTTATTCAATAGGAGATCAGTCTTTGGGGAAAAAAACAACAGCTAGGAGATTTTCATCTGAACAGGAGGTCACTTTAAAATTCAATTTAGTGACACTCTTGTGGGTTTTCCCTGGAACCTAGAATATATGGACTAATAATTGGGAACAGCTGCTTGTCTTGACTAGAACCACTCTAAATAGCTCCAAGATTACACCCTTGGCCTCTGCTTCTTTATATACTTTGGAAATAAACTACTGTGGATGCCCAAATGTATTCAGACAATGGAAGAAGTGATTTATGGAGACTGACCACATCCAGAGCTGCAAGCCTCATTCATTTTCCTGGTTTAATCATCACCACCCATGCAAAGGAGAGGGAGCAAAATGACAAGGTCACTCGGTTACTTATCCCCAGGAGTCACCCTGAATAAAAGTTATCCTCAGATTGAAGCACTTTTTCATAACCTTCACTCTAAGACACAGTTGCTGCATTTGACTCTAGCAAAACCCTAACTTAATTATAAAGTTTATTCAACCTGACATTCCCAGAGCATTTATTTCTGGTGTGTCCCCCAAGTGAAGTACTAAATAGGTAATGAAATTCCTGTAGAATATGAGATTTACATATTTTAACTGGACATTTTAAAGGACACTTCAGCTTTCTTCCTATTTGGGTAGTTTTGGTCAGTTTTATTTTTCTTCTGAATCATTTATTCCATAAAGATTTATTACAAGCTTATTCTGGGCCAAATGCTCATCCCTCAGAATGGCCTGTGCTTAAATTTATTCATGCCAAACACACTTGTAACCTTCCTTTTCCAATGTAAACATCCAACAATAGAAAAGTAATCAAATATAGCATGACATATCCACTTGGCAAAATACGATGGGCCTATTCACAAACAAGATAGCATCTATAGGATTATGAAAGAAATTGGGGAAATTAAAATAATACTGTTAAGTTAAAAAGAAGCAAAACTGAAGAGACCTGTGATGACAACTATGTAAAATTATGCACAGACAAAAGATGGAGAGGGAAAAATGCAAAGGAAATAAATATTTTATATTCTGAATCTCTCCATAAATATTCCAGACCATACAGAGTAACAAAATGAGCAAGTCAAACCATTTAGAACCCATGCTTACAGCACACCTATGAGACAGAGAATACTACAAACTTCAAATTATGTCTGAAGAGGTAAATAAATGACCAAATTCGAAAAGCCAGTTCAGAAAAGAGGGAAGGAAAGCAGACCTAGGTGTAGAAAAACAGATACAATAACTCCCAAAAAGAGAATGTCTCCCTCTAAATGGGAATGAGACATGGTAGGCATGAGACATGGTAGATTAGAGCATTGATTATTTGACAAATCAAAAAGAAGGAGCTTGAAAGTCTTCAAGAACAGAGGTGGAAATCTTGGGAAAGCACCACGTCTGGGGAGAGGTGGTAACTTGGAAAGAGTAGCCTTCAGATATTTGGTGATGAAGAAAAATAATCAAGAACTGGAAATTACGAGTACTTCAAAAACAAGAGGATCACAAAATCAGAAGATATACCACCACCACCCCCCAAAAGGGGGCAGTTTTTTTAAGAAACTGTACTTCACAAACAAAAGAGGAAGCTCTTGAATTAAGAAACCTCATATACCACCCAAACCTTCACCTCCTCACCTCCCTACCTCCATGCTTCTATCTACGTGTAACAGTTTTTCTGGTTCAGGAAAATAAAACATCTCAAAATGAAGAGTAAACAGTATAATATCCATACAAAGCGACTGTAAGAAGAAAACATAAAAATCAAAACCTTTTAGCTCATGACTGTTCTCCCTCCCAAAACAATAACAAAGCCGAAGAAGATGTCAACACCCCAACCTGAATTAAATATCCTTAAACAAGCATTTGAAGGCTGATTCAGAAATTTTTAAACTCAAAATATAAATGGACAAAAATCTAATAAGACTGGCCCAGAATGACCAACTTCAAGACATATTCTAGTTAGACTTCTAAAGAAAAAGAAAAAAGAAAAATTCTCTGGGCCTCCAAGCAAAATGACCAAATCACTCACAAAGGAAAGAAAAGCAGTTTGGCATCAAATTTCTCAATAGCAATAGTACAAAACCAGACAACAGTAGATCAGCAACTTCAAGAGATTTGAGAAAAGAAGGAAAAAACCAAGGTCAAGTGTACGAAACATAAGGATATAAACAAAACAGTAATGTATATTTCTTGATATCTCCACTTTGATAATATACATGGAACATTCACAAAAAAATGGTGATATGTTAGTTCTCAAAGAGAGCCTCAATAAATTCCACAAAGTGCAAATAACAAAAACATACATTGCAATGCAGTAAAAATATAAATTAATAACAAATTTGTTAAAACAAAATGGACTTTCATTGGGAAATTTAAAACCTTTTATTTTTTTAATTGAGATATATTTGACATACAACATAGTGTAAGTTTAAGGTATATGGCATATTCATTCGATACATTTATATAGCAGTATGTTTGCCATTGTAGCATTAGCCAACACCACTATTACATCACATAAGTATCATTTTTTCTAGTGTTGGGAATAATTAAGATAGTCTCTTAAAGGCACATACCATATGATATCACTTACATGTGGAATCTAAAATACAACACAAATGAACATATCTACGAAACAGAAACGAATCACAGACATAGAGAACAGACTTGTGGTTGCCAAGGGGCAGAGGGAGGGGAAGGGAAGTGTTGCTAGTTTGGGATTAGCAGATGCAAACTATTACATATAGGATGGATAAACAACAAGGTCCTACTGTATAGCACAGGGAACTATACTCAATATCTTGTGATAAACCATAATGTAAAAGAATTTGAAAAAGAATATATATATGTATAATTGAGTCACTTTTGTACAGCAGGAAGTAACATAACGTAAATCAACTATACTTCAATAAAAGTTAAAAAAAAAACTTTAGTCTCTTAAAAAGTTCAATGTTTATGATAGTTTTGCTGCCTATAATTACTGTACTGTGTATTAGGTCTCCAGGTCTTATTTATTTACTAGTTGCAAGTATGTACCCTTAAACAACATCTTTCCCCACCTAGCCCATGGTAACCACCATTCTACTCTCTGCTTTTATGATTACAGTTTCTTTAGATTCTACATATATGACATATCACACAGTATTTGTCTTTTTCTGTCTGACTTATCTCACCATAATGTCCTGAAGGTCCATCACATTGTTACAAATGGCAGAATTTCCTTTTTATCATGGCTGAATAGTACTCCTTTGTGTATATATACCACATCTTCTTTATCCTTCCTTCTACCTGCTGATGGACATTTAGGTTGTTTCCATAGCTTGACTACTGTGAATAATGCTGCAATGAATATGGGAATGCATACGTCTCTTCCATAACCTGTTTTCATTTTCTTTGGCTATATATCCAGAAGTGGGATTGCTGGATTGTATGGTAGTGCTACTTTTTTGAGTAGCCTCTATACTATGCTTCATAGTGGCTGAACTAGCTTACAATCCCACCAACAGTGCACAGAGGGGGTTCTCCTTTCTCTACATCTTCACCAACACTTGTTATCACTTGTCTTTTTTTTTAAACATCTTTACTGGAGAATAATTGCTTTACAATGGTGTGTTAGTTTCTGATGATAACCTTTGTTACACGTGTCAGGTGATATTTCACCATGGTTATGATCTGCATTTCTCTGATGATTATTGATATTGAGCACCTTTTCATGTACCTGTCGGCCATTTAATGTCTACTTTGGAAAAATATCTAAAAATGTTTCTCTGACCATTTTTTTAAATTGGATTATTTGTTTTTTTGTTATCAGGTTGTATGAGTTCTTTATAAACTTTTTAAATCTGATACATGCTTTGCAAAATTTCCTCCCATTCTGTAGGTTGCTTTTTCATTTTATTCATTGCTTCTTTTGCTGTGCAGAAGCTTCTTTGATTTAATCCCACCTGTTGACTTTTTTCTTTTGTTGCTTGTACTTTTGTTATCATATCCAAAAAAAAAAAAATCATTGCCACAACAAATGTCAAAGAGATCTTTCCCTGTTTTGTCCAGAGTCAGGAAATATGTTTAAGTCTTTAATACATTTTGAGTTAATTTTTGAGGGTGGTGTAAGACAGAGATCCAAGTTCATTTTTCTGCATGTGTTTATCTAGTTTTCCCTACACCATCTGTTGAAGAGATTATTCTTTCCCCACTGGATGTTTGTGGCTACTTTATCAATTACAGTAGATGTATAGAGGAGGTTTAATTCTGAGCTCCCTACTATGTTCTATATGTCTATTTTTATGCCAGTACCATACTGCTTTAATTACTGTAGCTTTGTAGTATAGTATGAAATCAGAAGTGTGATTGTCTCCAATTGTTTCTTCTTTCTCATGATTGCTTTGGTTATTCAGGGTCTTTTGTGGTTCCACACAAATTTTAGAATATTTTTTCTATTTCTGTGAAAAATGTCATTGGAATTTTGATAAAGATTGCATTAAATCTATAGATAGCTTTGAGTAGTATGGACATTTTAACAATATTAACTCTTCTAATCCATGAACACAGAGTGTCCTTCCATTTGTTTGTGTCTCCTTCAATTTCTTTCAGCAAAGTCTTATAGTCTTCATTGTACAGATCTTTCACTTCCTTAGTTAAACTTATTCCTAGGTATTTTATTGTTTTGGATGCTATTGTGAATGGGATCATCTTCTTCAGATGTTTCATTATTAGTGTTTAGAAAAACTGATTTCTGTGTATTGACTTTATATCCTGCAACTTTACTAAATTTATTGATTAGATCCAACAGTTTTTTAGTTGAGCCTTTGGGATTTTCAATATATGAGATCATATCATCAGCAAATAGAAATAATTTTACTTAATCATTTCTGATTTAGGTGCCTTTTATTTCTTTGCCTTACCTAATTGCTCGACTAGAACTATGATGAATAAGAGTGGAGAGAATGCACACCCTTGTCTTGTTCCTGACCTTAGAGGAAAAGCTTTCAATCTGAGTATATTGTTAGCTGTGCATTTGTCATATATGGCCTTTTTTATGTTGCAGTATGCTCCTTCTATACCCAGTCTATTAAGGATTTCTATCATGAAGTGATGTTGTATTTTATCAAATGCTTTTTCTGCATCTGTTGAAATGATCATATGACTTTTATCTTTCATTCTATTAATATGGTGTATCGCATTTATTGATTTGTGTGTATTGAATCATCCTTGCATTCCAGGGATAAATCCCACTTGGTCATGGTGTACAATCCTTTTAATGAGCTCTTGAATTTTGTTTACTAATATTTTATTGAGAATTTTTGCATCTATGTTCATCAGGGATATTGATCTATATTTTTCTTGTAGTGTCCTTATCTGGCTTTGGTATCAGGATAATTATGGCCTCACTGAATGAGTTTGAAAGCATTCCCTCCCCTTCAATTCTTTGGAAATGGTTGAGAAGGACTGGCATTAATTATTCTTTAAATGTTTGGTAGAACTTGCCCATAAGACCATGTGATCATGGGGTTTTCATGCTGGGAGACTTTACTCATTCAACCTCCTTATTGGTTTGTTCCACCTTGCTATTTCTTCCTGGTTTAGTCTTGGTACGTTGTATGATTCTGTAAATTATCCTTTTCTTTTAGGTTATCTAATTCGTTGGTGTATAACTGTTCACAATAGCTTCTTATGATCCTATGTATATCTGTAGTATCAGTTATTATTTCTCCTCTTTAATTTCTGATTTTATTTATTTGAGTCTTTTTTTCCCCTTAGTCTCACTAGAGTTTGGTCAATTTTGTTTATCGTTTCAAAAAACCGGCTCTTAGTGTCATTCATGTTTTCTTTCTTTCTTTTTTTTTTTCTGGTCACCATCTCATTTATTTCCACTCTGATCTTTATTATTTCCACCCATTTACTAATTTCAGCTGAATTTTCCCTTCTTTTTCTAGTTCCTTGAGGTGTAAAATTAGTTTCTTTGCAATCTTTCTAATTTCTCAATATATGCATCTATCACTATAAACTCCCCTCTCAGAACTGCTTTTGCACTGTCCCATAGATTCTATTTATTTGTGTCTCTATTTTCATTTGTTTTGAGATATTCTTTGATTTTATTTTGATTACTTTGACCCATTGGTTGTTCAGGAGTGTAGTTTCCACATATTTGTAGATTTTCCAGGTTTCCTCATGTTGTTGATTTCTAGTTTCATGTTACTGTGGTTGGAAAAGATATTTGGAATAATTTTAATCTTCTTAGATTTGTTAAGAGTTGTACTGTCTCCTATCATATAATCTACCATTGAGAATGTTCCATGTGTACTTGAGAGAATGTGTATTCCACTGTTGTTCAATGAAGTGTTCTAGAGATATCTCTTAGGTCCATTTGATGTAATGTATGGTTCAAGTCCATCATTTCTACGTTGATTTTTTGTCTGGATGAACTATCCATTATTGACAGTAGGGTATTGAAGTCCCCTACAATTATTGTATTGTTGTCTATTTCACCCTTCATATCTGTCAGTATTTGCTCAATATTTTTAGGTGCTCTAATGTTGGGTGAGTATTTATTTATGATTGTTACACCTTCGTGACTGATTGATCCCATCATCATTTTATAATGACTTTCCTTTTCTCTTATTATCATTTTTGGCTCAAATCCTATTTTGTCTGACATAAGTATAGGTACCCCAAGTTTCTTTTGGTTTCCATTTGCATGAATATCTTTTTCCATCCCTCACTTGAGTCTATATGAGTGCTTAAATCTGAAATATGATATTGGTTATGTAATTGACCATATTACTAGATCTAAGGAGAAACGTTTATAAACTGTTTTTAGATGCAGAAAAGGTATTTGAAAAAAATCAAACCCATTCCTGATGAAAATACCCTATTTAATAAGAATTGAAGCATACTTGTTTTTTGATTTTCTGGTATTTTTTTTTTAATCTTTTAATTTTTTTAACGTCTTTACTGGAGTATAAATGTTTTACAATTGTGGGTTAGTTTCTGCTGTATAACAAAGTGAATCAGCTATACATAAACATATATGCCCATAACTCCTCTCTCTTGCACTTCCCTCCCACCCTCCCTATCCCACCCATCTAGGTGAACACAAAGCACTGAGCTGATCTCCCTGTGCTATGCAGCTGCTCCCACTAGCTATCTATTTTTCATTTGGTAATGTATATATGTCTGTGCCACTCTCTCATTTCATCCCAGCTTATCCTTCCCACTCCCCATGTCCTCAAGTCCATTCTCTATGTCTGCATCTTTAGTCCTGTCCTGCCCCTAGGTTCTTCAGAACCATATATATATATACATATATATATACATATTTTTTTTAGATTCCATATATATGTGTTACCATACAGTATTTGTTTTTCTCTCACTGACTTACTATGTATGACAGTCTCTAGGTCCATGCACCTCACTACAAATAACTCAATATCGTTTCTTTTTATGGCTGAGTAATATTCCACTGTATACATGTGCCACATTTCTTTATCCATTCATCTGTCAATGGACACTTAGGTTGCTACAGTATCCTGGCTATTGTAAATAGAGCTGCAATGAACATTGTCGTACATGACTCTTTTTGAATTATGGCATTCTCAGGGTATATGCCCAGTAGTGGGATGGCTGGGTCATGAGAGTTCTATTTTTAATTTTTTAAGGAACTTCCATACTGTTCTCCATAGTACCTGTATCAATTTACATTCCCACCAACAGTGCAAGAGGGCTCCCTTTTCTCCACAGCCTCTCTAGCATTAATTTTTTGTAGATTTTTTGATGATGGCCATTCTGATTTGTATGAGGTGATACCTCATTGTAGTTTTAATTTGCATTTCTCTAATGATTAGTGATGTTGAGCATCCTTTCATGTGTTTGTTAGCAATCTGTATATCTTTTTTGGAGAAATGGCTATTTAGGTCTTCAGCTCATTTTTGGATTGGGTTGTTTGGTTTTTTGGTATTCATCTGCATGAACTGTTTATATATTTTGCAGATTAATCATTGCTCAGTTACATCATTTGCAAATATTTTCTCCCATTCTGAGTGTTGTCTTTTCGTCTTGTTTATGGTTTCCTTTGCTGTGCAAAAGCATTTAACTTCCATTAGGTCTCATTTGTTTATTTTTGTTTTTATTTCCATTTCTCTAGGAGGTGGGTCAAAAAGGATCTTGCTGGGATTTATGTCATAGAGTGTTCTGCCTATGTTTTCCTCTAAGAGTTTTATACTGTCTGGCCTTACATTTAGGTCTTTAATCCACTTTGAGTTTATTTTTGTGTATGGTGTTAGGGAGTGTTCTAATTTCATTCTTTTACATGTAGCTGTCCAGTTTTCCCAGCAACCCTTATTGAAGAGGCTGTCTTTTCTCCATTGTATATTCTTGCCTCCTTTATCAAAAATAAGGTGACCATATGTGCGTGGGTTTATCTCTGGGCTTTCTATCCTGTTCCATTGATCTATATTTCTGTTTCTGTGCCAGTACCATATTGTTTTGATTACTGTAGCTTTGTAGTATAGTCTGAAGTCAGGGAGCCTGATTCCTCCAGCTCCGTTTCTCTTTCTCAAGATTGTCTTGGCTATTCGGTGTCTTTTGTGTTTCCATACAAACTGAAATTTTTTGTACTAGTCCTGTGAAAAATGCCACTGGTAGTGTGATAGGTATTGCTTGAATCTGTTTTGTGTTTTCTTGTGTTTCCATACAAATTGTGAAATATTTTGTTCTAGTCCTGTGAAAATGCCATTGGTATTTTGATAGGGATTGCACTGAATCTGTAGAATGCTTTGGGTAGTATAGTCATTTTCACAATGTTGATTCTTCCAATCCAAGAACATGGTATATCTCTCCATCTGTTTCTATCATCTTTGATTTCTTTCATCAGTGCCTTATAGTTTTCTGCATACAGGTCTTTTGTCTCCTTAGGTAGGTTTATTACTAGGTATTTTATTCCTTTTGTTGCATTGGTAAATGGGAGTGTTTCCGTAATTTCCCTTTCAGATTTTTCATCATTAGTGTATAGGAATGCAATAGATTTCTGTGCATTAATTTTGTATCCTGCTACTATACGAGATTCATTGACTAGCTCTAGTAGTTTTCTGGTAGAATCTTTAGGATTCTCTATGTATAGTATCATGTTATCTGCACACAGTGACAGCTTTACTTCCTCTTTTCTGATTTGGATTCCTTTTATTTTTTTTTCCTCTCTGATTGCTGTGGCTAAAACTTCTAAAACTATGTGGAATAACAGTGGTTAGAGTGGGCAACCTTGTCTTGTTCCTGATCTTAGAGGAAGTGGTTTCAGTTTTTCACCATTGAGAATGATGCAGGCTGTGGATTTGTCATATATGGCCTTTATGATGTTGAAGTCAGTCCCCTCTGTGCCTACTTTCTGGAGGGTTTTTATCATAAATGGGTGTTGAATTTTGTCGAAAGCTTTCTCTGCATCTACTGAGATAAACATATGGTTTTTCTCCTTCAATTTGTTCATATGGTTTATCACATTGATTGATTTGTGTGTATTGAAGAATCCTTGCATTCCTGGAATAAACCCCACTTG
Organism: Leucopleurus acutus; assembly: GCF_964270905.1. Taxonomy (NCBI): domain Eukaryota; kingdom Metazoa; phylum Chordata; class Mammalia; order Artiodactyla; family Delphinidae; genus Leucopleurus; species Leucopleurus acutus. The sequence continues at coordinate 65,586,150 of NC_139144.1, read as the reverse complement.
ATCATGGTGTATTATCCTTTTAGTGTGCTGTTGGATTCTGTTTGCTAGTATTTTGTTGAGGATGTTTGCACGTATATTCATCAGTGATATTGGCCTGTAGTTTTCCTTTTTGTGACATCTTTGTCTGGTTTTAGTATCAGGATGATGGTGGCCTCATAGAATGAGTTTGGGAATATTCCTCCCTCTGCTATATTTTGGAAGAGTTTGAGAAGGATAAGTGTTATCTCTTCTCTAAATGTTTGATAGAATTCGCCTGTGAAGCCATCTGGTCCCTGGCTTTTGTTTGTTGGAAGAGTTTTAATCACAGTCTCAATTTCAGTGCTTGTAATTGGTCTGTTTATATCTTCTATTTCTTCCTGGTTCAGTCTCGGAAGTTTGTGCTTTTTTAAGAATTTGTCCATTTCTTCCAGGTTGTCCATTTTATTGGCATTTAGTTGCCTGTAGTAATCTCTCATGATCCTTTGTATTTCTGCAGTGTCAGTTGTTACTTCTCCTTTTTCATTTCTAAACATGTTGATTTGAGTCTTCTCCCTTCTTTCTTGAGGAGTCTGGCTAATGGTTTATCAATTTTGTCTACCTTCTCAAAGAACCAGCTTTTAGTTTTATTGAACTTTGCCATCATTTTCTTCATTTCTTTTTCATTTATTTCTGATCTGATCTTTATGATTTCTTTCCTTCTGCAAACTTTGGGGTTTTTTTTGTTCTTCTTTCTCTAATTGCTTTAGTTGTAAGGTTAGGTTGTTTATTTGAGATGTTTCTTGTTTGTTAATTTAGGATTGTATTGCTATAAACTTCCCTCTTAGAACTCCTTTTGCTGCATCCCATAGGTTTTGGGTCATCATGTTTTCATTGTCATTTGTTTCTTGGTATTTTCTGATTTCCTCTTTGATTTCTTCAGTGATCTCTTGGTTATTAAGTAGTGTATTGTTTAGCCTCCATGTGTTTGTATTTTTTACAGATTTTTCCTGTAATTGATCTCTAGTCTCATAGCATTGTGGTCGGAAAAGACACTTGATACAATTTCAATTATCATAAATTTACCAAGGCTTGATTTGTGACCCAAGATATGATCTATCCTGGAGAATGTTCCATGAGCACTTGAGAAGAATGTGTATTCTGTTGGTTTTGGATGGAATGCCCTATAAATCTATTAAGTCCATCTTGTTTAATATATCATTTAAAGGTTGTGTTTCCTTATTTCATTTTGGATGATCTGTCCATTGGTGAAAGTGGGGTGTTAAAGTCCCCTACTATTACTCTGTTACTGTCGATTTCCCCTTTTATGGCTGTTAGCATTTTCCTTATGTACTGAGGTGCTCCTATGTTGGGTGCATAAATATTTACAATTGTTATATCTTCTTCTTGGATTGATCCCTTATCATTATGTAGTGTCCTTCTTTGCCTCTTGTAATAGTCTTTATTTTAAAGCCTATTTTGTCTGATATGAGTATTCCTACTCCAGCTTTCTTTTGATTTCCATTTTCATGGAATATCATTTTCCATCCCCTCACTCAGTCTGTATGTGTCCCTAGGTCTGAAGTGGATCTCTTGTAGACAGCATATATATGGGTCTTTTTTTTGTATCCATTCAGCCAATCTATGTCTTTTGGTTGGAGCATTTAATCCGTTTACATTTAAGGTAGTTATCGTTATGTATGTTCCTATTACCATTTTCTTAACTGTTTTGGGTTTGTTATTGTAGGTCTTTTCCTTCTCTTGTGTTTCCTGCCTAGAGAAGTTCCTTTAGCATTTTTTGTAAAGCTAGTTTGGTGGTGCTGAATTCCCTTAGCTTTTGCTTGTCTGTAAAGCTTTTAATTTCTCTGTCAAATCTGAATGAGATCCTTGCTGGGTAGAGAGTAATCTTGGCTGTTGGTTTTTCCCCTTCATCACTTTAACTATGTCCTGCCACTTCCTTCTGGGTTGCAGAGCTTCTGCTGAAAGATCAGCTGTTAACCCTATGGGGATTCCCTTGTGTGTTATTTTTTGCTTTTCCCTTGCTGCTTTTAATATTTTTTCTTTGTATTTAATTTTTGATAGTTTGATTAATATGTGTCTTGGTGTGTTTTTCCTTGGATTTAACCTGTATGGGACTCTCTGCACTTCCTGGACTTGATTGACTATTTCCTTTCCCACATTAGGGAAGTTTTCAACCATAACCTCTTCAAATATTTTCTCCATCTCTTTTTTTTCCTCTTCTTCTTCTGGGACCTCTATAATTTGAATGTTGGTGCATTTAATGTTGTCCCAGAGGTGTCTGAGACTATCCTCAATTCTTTTCATTCTTTTTTCTTTATTCTGCTCTGTCGTAGTTATTTCCACTATTTTATCTTCCAGGTCACTTATCCGTTATTCTGCCTCAGTTATTCTGCTATTGATTCCTTCTAGAGAATTTTAAATTTCACTTATTGTGTTGTTCAGCATTGGTTTTTTTGCTCTTTAGTTCTTCTAGGTCCCTGTTATACATTTCTTGTATTTTCTCCATGGTATTTCCAAGATTTTTGGATCATCTTTACTATCATTACTCTGAATTCTTTTTCAGGTAGACTGCCTATTTCCTCTTCATTTGTTTGGTCTGGTGGGTTTTTACCTTGCTCCTTCATCTGCTGTGTATTTGTCTGTCTTCTCATTTTGCTTAACCCACTGTGTTTGGGGTCTCTTTTTGCAGCCTGCAGGTTCGTAGTTCCCATTGTTTTTGGCGTCTGCCCCCAGTGGGTACGGTTGGTTCAGTGGGCTGTGTAGGCTTCCTGGTGGAGGGTACTGGTGCCTGTGTTCTGGTGGATGAGCCTGGATGTTGTCTTTCTGGTGAGCAGGACCACATCCAGCGGTGTGTTTTGGGGTATCTGTGAACTTATTATGATTTTAGGCAGCCTCTCTGCTAATGGGTGGGGTTGTGTTCCTATCTTGCTAGTTGTTTGGCATAGGGTGTCCAGCACTCTAGCTTGCTGGTCGTTGAGTGGAGCTGGGTCTAATGGGAAACATCAGAGGCATACCCACCAATGTGAAGAACAACTATCACCATATTGGAGGTATTCATTGATGAAGTTAGACAAGATAAAATGATTAGACAAGGGAAAAACAATGGGAAGTGAAGAATTAGAAAAGATTCAAAACTCTATTTTCAGATAATAGCATGATATACCTGGATAACTCAAAAGAATCAATGACTAACTTAACCATTAGAGATTCAATAAAGTAACAGGTCATAAAATTAACATATAAAAATTAATAGTATACACACACGCACACATATAAGACAATAGAAACACCTCATGTACAATAGCAACAACAAAAAAGAATATACTTAGGAATAAACTTTTTAAAAATGTGCAAAAGCTATTGAGAAAAACTTTAAAACAGTCTTAAAATACACAAATTATTCCTGAATAAATGGGAAAACATCTCATGCCAGAAAGAAGTGCTGAAGGACCGCGGGGACATCTAAAGAACTCATGGACTCCCTGAAGGGACTATCACTGGCCAAATTTGGGGGCATCAAAACAACTAATAATGATAATTGTAAAACACTCAGTAAAAGGAATCAGAGTCCATGGTGAAATTAAGAAGGGGGGAGGAGCAAGAAGGGAATGGAAAAATTCTTTACAGAAGAATGCTGGCTAATCAATGTAGGAGTAATAGAGTTTTTTAAATCACCATTTTTCATCCATTAATGTAACAATTAATTCAGGCAAATATGATCGATGGATGATAAAATCATTGAGGAAAAGTTTGGGGGTGGGGGTGGGGAAGAGAACATCTACGCAGTGTCAAAATATTACCCTAAAGAATATTTATTAATTGCAAAGGGAAAGAATATTTTCATGACAAAGGAATCTGGCAGACACCTTCTTAACCAAATTATCCAATTTAGCGTCATCAATAATGTGATCAACTGACATTTGACTCCTGACTGATATGGTGAAGAGGAAGTCACTTCACTCATATGACATTTTTGCCAAAAATGTTTAATCTGAATTGAATCATTAGGAAACAATTAGACAAATTCACATTGAGGGCCATTTCACAAAACCACCAACCTGGACACTTGGAAAAATGCCAATATCTTTTTTTTTTAAAGGAGCAGAAAGACTGTTCCAGATTAAAGGAGATTGAAAGATGTAAAACAATTAAAATACAGCACATGATTTTTGATCCTGTCATGGATAAAAAAAACTATAAAATTATTGGAATGATTTGGAAAATTTGGATATATTTATGTATTAGATCAAATTACTCTATCAACATTTAATTTTATGAGTGTGCTAATGGTATTGGGATTATACAGAAGAATATCTTTATTTTTAGGTGATATCTGATAAAGTATTCAGGGGTGAACATGGTGCTTACAACTTTAGAATAGTCCAGAGAAATAAGAAAACAGTGGCAAAATGTTAACAGTGAGTGAATCTGGGTAAAGGAAATAAGAGTGTTCAATGTACTACTCTTTCACCTTTCCTGTAGTTGTGAAATTTTTCAAAATTATAAAAAGGTATGGATAAAAGAAAAAACAGGCAAAACTATTCAATGGGATTAGAAGACAAACCAGGCTAGCAATTTCCTGAGTGGGAGGGATGGAAGAGTGACACTGAGAGGGCCCTTCCAGTGAAGATTTCTGGGGGAATGACAATGTTTTCTTTCTCTTTCTTGATCTGGACACTGACCACACAAGGATGTTCACTTTTTGAAACTCTTAGAGCTGTAAATGTATGATTTAATTTTTCTGTGAGTCACACTTTAATAAAACTGTTTTTTCCTTTATAGCAATTGTCATTAGGATAAGGAGATTTAATTACTTTAGTTATTTTCTTTTCTATAATTTTTCAAAATTTTAGTTAAATAATTAACTTGTATCATTCAAATGGTTATCGTTGGTGGAAATAATCAATAAACAATTTATAACAGCAATAGAAAAGAGTTTTGTTTGAACCAAACTGAGGGCAATAGCCCAGGAGACACAGATTCAAGAAGCACTTGAGGCCTGGTCTGGCTCCAGCCCTGTCCCGACCCCTGGCCTGGTCCTCTCCAACCCTGCCCTGCCGAGTGGTCCGCCTGGCAGGCGGTGGCCTCCGGAGCAGCCCAAGCCCATGGGGGTTGCGCTCCCGGCCGCCGGCACTGACGAGATGGAGCCCCCGGCCCCTGAGGAGGAGCAGAGGATCGATGCAGTTCCAGAATCAATTCCAGCGGCGCCAGGAGGCAGCCAGGTATCATTTATTTAAGCCATCTGGTGCCGGAACAGGTTCATAAACCACATATGCATATGGCACCTCATATGCATTGGTTTATCTAGCTCATGGCAGCTCGAGGAACCATTTATGTATTTCTCTACCATGAAAAGTATAAGGTGGTTAAGTTCTTTTTCTATCTCACAATGGGTTTTTCTCCAGCCTTGGTGGTGACATCAATGAGTAACCCCGAAGAACTTCACGAACTTGCCTGTAGGGGCTTAATTTATTTCCTGGGAGTTGTGTTCTTCAAGAACAATGGCATCATTCCATTTGCCCATGCCACCTGGCACCTGTTCATGGCCACGGCAGCTGCAGTGCACTACTATGCCATTTGGAAATATCTTTACCCAAGTCCTACAGACTTTATGTGACACTTATGACCAATCTTTACTAGGTCTCCAAACCAGTATTATTTCAATTATGGCACTTAGGAGTCGGGTAAGAGCTGAAAATTGCACAGAGGGGGGAAAAAAAGAGAAGACAACAACTACACTGACTTTATATCTTTTGAATATAATTACTGTGAAAGTATAAAAGCTGTGTTCTGGAATTTTCCCCCTCACAGCAAATACATAAGGTAGTGAATTAATTATTAATTCCATTCCACTATCATGAAGTACTCTGGATAGACTTGGCCAACTGGTTTACAAACCAGGATTTTGTATTTTGATTTTACAGATTTTACTACATGATTTTTCTAAATTACTAAGTCAGGCTGTAAAAGTCAGTGCAATAACAAAACTGCCTTTTTAAGAGAAAATGGTTTCTATCACTTTCCCATTAGCTATGTAAAGAATCATGGACAGAACTTACACTACTTTTTATCATGCTTCATCTTGGCATAACATGGTTATTTTTTAAATAGAAACTTCAGTTTTTTTGTAAATTTAAAAAGAATACTTCATTGAAGCGCATCTCTGCAGTTCCTCATTCATGTGAATTTTTGCAGCAAGCTGTCAACATTCCAGAAATGAACAAACATTATACCTCTTCTGATAGTTTTATTAAGCATGGAGAAATTGTCAATTTTTAAAAACTACAAGTTTTCCAAAACTCTTCTGCCAGTCTCTGACTCTGAATTCCATGCTGCTTTGGGCCATATACTTGACCTAGTTTGGTTTCCCAGCGATGGAAAAGTATTTTGGTATCATTAACTTTTTCAAAAGATTCAACTTTTTCTCTATGTCTTTGCCATGTCTTCTTCAGGGTCTTTTTCAACAGTGGATGAGTATCTAGTCTGTACTAAGAGAGTATTGCTGGGTTGGCCATCCACTGAAAACTCCTGAAGAGCGTTATGAATTACAGTGAATAGTGGTCATGCCGGTTTGGTGCCCAATGGTTAAGTCATTGTCACTTAGCTTTATATTATCAGTTTGATAGTCATTTTAAATTATGGAACTAGATGCATAAATTCACATTTCTACCTTTCCTTTGCATCTCCTGATACACTTTCCTCTTTTTCACAGAAAAGTGTTTAAAGCACTGTTTGACAGATAAACTCATGTGTCTGTCATCCATGGGTTATATCCTGGCTCAGTGGAGTGGTATTTAATATATTGTTTTTGGTTTTCATTCAGTGTCTTATATTAAGATTAACATATTAGTTGCTTTGTTGGTTAATATCCTGTTGGTATTTTAATAAATGAGATAACCTTACCTTTAGATCAGGTGCTGATATTGCCTGTTTTTTAGTGATGTGTTTGATCATTAGAATTGTTGGTTTGACAATACACTGAATTCAATTCATTGAAATTTTGTACTGATGTAGCTTTAAATGAGGGTTTATTTTGTGTGTGTATGTTTAGAGCTCTCTGACTTTGGTAAATTATATGGGAATGAAGAACAGAAGAACGGCCTTTTGCTGATGAATTCTTAAATAGGCAAGGTATCCAATGATAACGCCAACCAGACCACCCCTTCTGCATGACTCTGAACATCTGGATGCCTCTTGTTTTATTGTGTATATTTTATTTTAAATGTATTAACTTTTGTGGATTCATTTAAAGTCTGCTCAAAAGTACCACTGTCAAAACCACTAAAATGTATGTAAAAAATTGTGCTGTAGACTAAAATAAAATTGTTACTTGGATTTGGTAAAAAAAAAAAGCACTTGAATTGTATTCCACTGGACTACAAAATGGGGGAGGCTTATATAGGCGGAAACCACAAAGTTACATTAGTTGTTTGTCAAGAATTAGGATTGGAGCTGGCAGGAAGTAAGGATATGTTGGGGTTTGAAATGGTTGCACAGTTACCAGGGGAGACCTTGAGACCATAAGGCTGCAGCTGACAGCAGCTAGCAGATACTGTTTGGAGAACAGCTGATGGTATCCTTGAGTTTGATACAGTTCAGAAAATTCAAGTGCGTAGTGATGCAAGAGCATGTCAGAAACCACATCCACAATGGTCACTGGCTCTATTTTGGATGCCTGAACCACAGTTACTCCATTTTTATTTTTAAATGCATCCTTTTTGTTAATTGTTAAAGCAGATGTACAATGCATGTTTGACAGGTTGTTCTAGTTAGCATAAAGTTCAGTCCAAATAATGTATAAGCCAGAACGACTTCCTCATACCTCAATATGTGAACATTTCTTCCATCATTATAAATAATTTTTTTTTTAAGTTTAAATCTTCCTTTTCCTCTTTAGGGATGCAGGAGTATAAATAATCTAAGGTATAATATCCAGGTACCCTCATTCAGAAATGGGTTGACCTGCATACTTTTTTTAAAAATTTTTATTGGAGTATAGTTGCTTTACAATGTTGTGTTAGTTTCTACTGTACAGCAAAGTGAATCAGCTATATGTACACATATATCCCCTCTTTTTTGGATTTCCTTCCCATTGAGGTCACCACAGAGCACTGAGTAGAGTTCCCTGTGCTATTACAGGACCTACATACTTTTTAAATGGAAAGTCACTACATTTATATGTATACCTTGTGTCTTAGTCCATTAGGGCTGCTATAACAGAATACCACAGATTGGGTAGCTTATAAACAATAAACATATTTTTTTCTTCTGGAGGCTGGAAGCCCAAGATCAAAGTGCTAGCAGATTCAGTGTCTGGTGAGAACCCAATTTCTGATTTACAGATGACATCGTCTACCTATAAGCTCACATGGTGGAAGGAGCAAGGGAGCTTTCTCAGGCCTCTTTTATAAGGGCATTAATCCCATTCATGAGGGCTCCAACCTCATGAATGGGTGGGGACACACATATAAATTTAGGGGGACACACATATTCAATCTAGGGCACCTTGTGACAACAGGAGAAGTTTGCATTTTAAATATTCCCTTTGGAGATAAGTGACCATTATTTCACGGTGGCTAAACAATGGCTTCGTGAAAAATTATTTAGAACATCTGGCTGAAATGATTATTACATGTGAACATTTGCTTTTTCACAAGTTCTCTGTTATGTTTTCAGATTAGTAATAAGCCATACCCTGGAATCTACAAACAAAGAAGAATTGGGTTAACACTGGCATCCAGACCTGCTATGCTCTGTTCTAAACTTGTGCAAAATTAATTACAATATTTATTTGTAACTAAATAAGAGTAGTAAAGATGTTCTTATCCTTATGCCCATCCATTTCAGAACAGACCTTGTAATCCAAAATGTAGATTTTATTTGTGATCTGTATTTTCATGTATCTGTAGGATAAAGGTGGAAAAGTGAATAAAAGTAGTGTTTCTTTCTAAGCAGGTACTTGTCCAGAGAAGAGTGTCAATTTTTTAAAGGGAAGAAATGTCAGGGTTTTTTTTAAGATTGTGATCTACACTCTGACTTAACTGATTTGATAGGGGAAAGAAAATAGTCCAAATGCTTCTAAAACAGACTGGAGAGCCAAAAGTAGGCAGTGTCCTTGTATCTCCGAAATGAGATGAACGAGACCTAAACAGGTCATTCTCAGTATCCTCTAGGATTCCCTGTATGTTCCTACTTCTCTGAACACATTTTTGTAAAATTATAAACTTACCTATTTTTCAAAACTTTATTAAATTAAAAGCATTTTAATCTTTGGAGAATGAAGCAAAAAACGATTAAGAGGATAGTTCATTTCTTAATGGTTGCAATTTAAAACCTTGGCAGTCTCTATTCATGTAAACATTCCTCTGCTCTGAGCTCAGAGGGTCTGGGGGTGAAGTAGAGGGACTCACACAGACTCCAAAGAGAAAGCAGGTCTTTTCTAATGGAGGCCACATCAACACAGCCCTTGCTAAACAAAGTTTAGAAGGATTCCATTTCAAGGCAGCGCTAAACCTGGGAGCAGTCTTAGTCTATATTCTTCCATGCACATGAGCCCCAAACCATTTCAAACAAGTCACTATTACCCGTTGGCTTCTGATTCTCATAATGGTGGAGAAATATGAGAGAATAGTGGTGAGGACATGGGTGGGGAAGCTTCCAAAATTCATCTGCTGAAGGATATCAGCTGGAACAATTACTGTCAGTCTTTGGCTCTGCCATCTGAAGGAGATGCAGCACATACATAAGCAAAGACTTTGTCTCTGGGGACACGCTTACCTCCAAGAGAAGGAGGCAAATTAGGCACCACTTCCCTGTTCCAGTAAAACATCATTTCCCTTAAACGAACACAGTGCTGACCTTCCCATAGGAATTGGTAGAAATGCTCAGCCAAACATCAGGAGGGAAAGGAAATCCTCTTGAAAAATGACTGTCCATTGCTTGCCACTGGTTAAGATTGAACCAAAGTCATCTCGGACTTAGCACTTACAGCCTAAAATTTAAAATATCCATAGAAGGAAATCGATTCTTTTTTGTCCATGAAGTTCTAAGAATGAAAGAAAGGTATTTTTCTCTTTCTACATAAACTGAGTTTTTGTCCGTTCTTGATCGAAATGGAGAAAGCTTCTTATAATATTCCAGGCATTCATCCTTCATACACTGGAGCTATTAAGTCCCAACTCATATGAACCTTCTTCAGGTTGGATCATCTCATTCCTCTATCATTTCCTCACATGCATGGCATTTCATCATGAAAAGATGTATTCTTAAATGTAACAAGCACACGTGCATAATACATCCATAAATTGCAAGGTCCTTGTTCACACGCCATACAAAACTAATTCAAATAAACTTGTAACCTATTTAGGAGTCAGAATGGCAGTTACCCTTGAGGGTGGGTGACTTGTCAGAGTACAGAAGTGTTGATATTGTTTTGTTTCTTGATCTGGGAACAGGTTACATGAGTGTATTCTCTTTGATAGTTCATTGAGCCATGCTGTTATGATTTTCTGCACTCCTCCGTAAATGTTACTACATTAACGAACTGTTAACAAAATGTTTGCAAAAACCCAGCAAACCAAATCATGTCCCCTACTGTCTAGTAGCTTACCAGCCCAGATGCCTCCTGTATCAGACAGAACTCTTACCCTTGGCTATCTCTCAGGGTTGTGAAAAAGAACTAAGATAATGTTAGGAGAGAGCTTTGTAAAATGTGAGATAAGATATAAATGTGAAGTTGGTGCTGTTCTCATCGATGATGAGCTTCTCAAACAAAGGGCTATGTTCAGAGTTTCACAGGAGCAGCCTATACCCATGTAACATATTTACTGTATATGTCGGCAAAAACAGAAGGAATACATGATCTACACATTGTTACACCACAGTTGGAACTCCTATTACCCAACCCTTCTCTAGCCCACAGTCCCAAGATAGATTATTTTGCAACTAATTACTTGCAGATGTGAAATCATTTCGAGTGTTATGAAAATAGCAGAATAGATCCTGGAATGGGCAGCACTGAGGATGGAGTGGACAACAGAACAAAATCATTGTTATTCTCAGCTTGAGGCCTTATTTTGTGGCTCTCAGTTCTGTCTCCTTCTGGTATTCTCCTAGGAAGGAAGTTGAAACTGTATCTATCCCATTAAAAACAAATCCAGATTGTGTTTTCTTGTTTAATTGTTCACATTCTCGATACCAAAAACTGAGAATACAACTTTAGCCTTTCCATTGTTTTCAAATAGTTTTTAGTGTCAGCCAATTGAAAAGACAAATTCTTCAAGAAAAGACAGGAGGGGCATTAACTTACTTCAAGCTGGAAGGAAGTGGAAGAAAGAATAATGAAGCCATAAGTGGGAAGAGGGAAACTACGATCTGTAGGAGCTAGAGGCATGGGGTTTTGTCTCTCTTCATCTCTCTTTCGGCAAAATATTTAGCCAATGTTAGTTACCACTAGAACGGAACGGCTTTATTCTTGCTTTATGCGATCATTAAGAAAGAAAAGAAATTTCAAGGGTGAAGGACAGAAATTAAAAAACACATTTGTCCCAAGTGGGAGAAGAACAAAGGTAGAAGGAAAATGTTTGCTTGAGACACAGTGGGACCAAGCGCTCCCTGCAGGATCAAATTGATCTGACAACAAAAATCCAGGTACAGGCCTAATTGGAGGAGGGGAGGGGTTAAAGCTCAGTGAGGGGAGAAATCCATAGGTCATGAAACGCCTTAATTCATGTCTAAGTTGGCAGATGCACATCTTCAAGAAAATATTTAAAATCGCACTTCTGGCTGCTATAAATGTCTGAGCTCTTGGTACCTGAGAACATCTCTCTGTTGCTTTAATATATTCCAAACAACTTTGCTTCTAAATAAATTATTGGGTGCTCCAAAACAAAAGAATAACCATTTACCTACAATGGAAGAAGTAACCCCAGATGCAGGAAGATAAAAAAGCAATAACTACAAAGTTCAGGAGGAAAAATTATTTTGACCTGCAATTCTATTGAAATACTATTCACTGAGAATTTATCAATCAAAAGCTCTTTCTGTTAGGATCGTTAGAAGATATCTTCTAGAAAAATAAAACACAAATCCAAGACACAAACCAAGAAAAGAGGAAAATATGGAATATGAGGAAAAGCAATAATTAGAATAACTCATAAGGAAACCTAAAAATGTATTAAAAAGACTTCAGGCAGTTGTCAGGAAATTATGCCTAAATAGAGGCCTAATGTTAAAAACACTTTTAATATTAGCATCAAAAATTTTTCCTTTCTCCTGGGTCATTCCCATCTGCAATAAAACTCTCTATTGTCAGTTCTTCCAAATCTAAAAAAAAAAAAAAAACTTGCTTCAGAATAATCCAAATTGGTGAAAATTGATTGTTTTAGAAGCAGAGTGACATTTATTGTTCTCCTCTTTTGTGTTTGCTTGAAGTTTTCCATAAAAGAAAAATTATAAATTTCCTCCTGTTGAAAGAGACACAGACTGGGCAAAACAAATTTTTTTATTCTATGTTGATGTTTAAAAGAGACTTAAAACATCAAAACAAAACAAAATTATTCAGAAGCATTAAAAATAAAGAGATGGATATAATATATCAGATAAATGTTTTCAAAAAAGAACTAGATGTGATAATATTAGTATTCCAAAAATATAACTCAAAATGAAAATATTAAACACGACAAAGGGAAAACGCATTGACAGAGAGTAGATACCTTTTAATGAATCTTTATGCACCTAAATAGTAATATATAAAGTAAAAATTGTTAGAAGAATAAGGAGATATTGACAAATCCAATGTCATATTGGAAAACTTTAGCCTAACCAACAGATCATGTAAGGCAATCATAAGTAAGAATGTATAGAATATTTACAAAAAATGATGCAATGGTCCTCAAGTGAAACAACTCCATAAATTATAAAAAGTAACAATCATAGAGTGTTTACCCTCTGATCACAATGTAATAAAACTAGAAAGTAACTGTCAAAAGAGCAAAAAGCCCACTTCACTTAGTAAATTTTTTATTACTTTCTTTAAAATAATTTGAATACCTAAATTCTCAGACTATTTTCAGTGTGGCATATCAAAAGTTAGGAGAGGCAGCCAAATTGGTACTCAGAGAAAATTTTATCATCTTAACTACCTGTACTAGAAAATAAGGAATATTGAAAACAAAAGAACTAAACATTCAGCTAAAAGAAGGAAGAAAAAGAACCAAAAAACCTATAGAAAATAAATATGTAGGGACTTCCCTGGTGGCGCAGTGGTTAAGAATCTGCCTGCCAATGTAGGGGACACGGGTTCGAGCCCTGGTCCAGGAAGATCCCACATGCTATGGAGCAACTAAGCCCGTGCACCACAACTACTGAGCCCACGTGCCACAACTACTGAAGCCCGTGTGCCTAGAGCCCGTGCTGCACAAGAGAAGCCACCGCAATGAGAAACCCGCACACTGCAACGAAGAGTAGCCCCTGCTCACCGCAACTAGAGAAAGCCCGCCTGTAGCAACGAAGACCCAATGCAGCCAAACATAAATAAAATTTAAAATAATAATAAATATGTAAATTTCATCTTATTCCAATTGTCTTTTCATCTCAGCCTGATCTCTCCTTTCAGTGTTGTTTTATTTCAAAGATTTTTTGATGTGGACCATTTTTAAAGTCTTTATTGAATCTGTTACAATACTGCTTCTGTTTTTTTGTTTTGGATTTTTGGCTGTGAGGCACGTGGGATCCCAGCTCCCCGACCATGGATTGAACCCGCACCCCCTGCATTGGAAGGCAAAGTCTTAACCACTGGACTGCCAGGGAAGTCCCCAGTGTTGTTTTACTTCGGAGTCCATGTTTTGTTTTTGTTTTGTTTGTTTTTAAATGCATTGCTGGAGCCTTGTCATCTTTCTAAAAATTTCTTCCAGAATCTGTAGTAGATTTTTTTTTTTTTTTTTTTTTTTTAGTCTTCAAGATATTGGCCCCTTTCCCTCATTCTACAGTTTTTTTTCTCACCAGCCTACACTGGAGGCTTTTTCAAAATGTTCTATCCTCTACAGGGAGAGTTACGTAAACTCAATATTTGCCAACAGCCAGCAATGCACCGACCTCTAGGAGCTCTGCTGACTGCCCCCTTAAGTTCTGGTCAGATCTGCATGTAGGCTGATAGGAATATCTTGCTGCCCAATTCTGAATAACTAGTAGGTACTCATCAGGTATGGCTCTGCTGCGATGAGGTGGAATTTTTTACTCACTCCACTGCTGAGTATCTGAATTGGAGATGGGAAATACCTGATCCATGTGGTGTCACTAGAATCCACTCCTGTGCCCAAGGCAGACATCACTAATGAATAATCATGGCTGACCCACTGAACCTCCATTCCATCTCAGACTCTTTCTGAATACAATTCTCCAAGTAGTCTTCATTATCTGTCAAGAATCTTCATATAAGATGAAACCTATTTTTCTACCCTGCTATATGCAAACTCCTGTCCCTGGTATACACTCTACGTGAACGCTGCCCCTGACCAGGGCTCTGGTATTGCTGTTGCCCTTGGCCTGGATTCTCTGTAGCTGACTTTCTTTCCCAGAGCCCCTCCCTATTAAACAGTTTTCCCCTCCCCCAACCCAATAAATACAGAGCTCAGAAGTAAAATAAAGATGACATTTTGGGTTTCTTTAAAATAATCTTGCAGCCCTTTGGGATACCCACAGTGACCATAACTTGGGTCATAACCTAAAGTTGGGACCCAGTAATCAGTATTTAATTCCTGGCAGATTTCCAGTTTTCTGCATGTTGACTCAAACTCAATCTGGAATGATCTAAAATTAAATTGCATTGTCTTTGCTCTTTCAAAAATAAAGTGACTTTATCATAGCTGTCCACTACTTTGAGCATTTTAGATGAAAAGAAGTATATACAGACCAATAATCTTACAATGAATTTAATTTCCTACTTAATTACTCAGTGTCATTCGTTAGACCGGATACTTCAAAGAAAAACACCTTATAGACTCTCCTGTGTTTGGATACTTAATAGTGATTTTAAGAAATTCACCTCAGGGAGGAACACCTTGGAGTTGGTTAAAGCACACAGAATTTTTCCAGAGAGAAGTGACAGAAACACAATGCGATCTGATTAAAGCACAAGGGAGGTTATTGGAAAGGCACTGGGGGTAGCTCACAGACAGGAAGAGCTGAAGCTACATGGACCAGGCTAGTTCTGGGGTCTTGGGGGACCAGAACCAGGGCCTGGTCCCAGCAGGCCTTGCTCCAGCACTCATTTTGGTTTGGCTCGGTCCTGGGCTCCCCTTTGGCATACAGGCTTTCTCCACAGAGCAGGACAAGGCCCTAGCGTTTCTAACTTCACAAATGGAAGACCTTCCCCAGTGTCAAGCATCTTGGGGAAGAGCTCTGATTGGCTTAGCTTGACTTTGGGGCCCATACATCAACCATCACCTGGAGATACTGGCCGAGGGGTAAGGTGCTCTGAGAGTCCAGATGGGTCCTCTGCCCACCCCTGGCGTCCAGACACCGGGTCTGCGACCAGAGGGGGATGGAGTGGGAGTAAAGGCAAGCAGGGAATTGCAAAGCCACAGCCACCACAAGCCAGTACAACATCCCTCACATGTATTGCAGCATCTAATTCTGAGCACAGGATTTAATGGAGGGAGAGAGAACGACGCTGGCTATCTGATGCCTTAGAAGAGTCACTAAAAGTGGGGAGGCAGCAACAATAAGGCCAAGGACACCAAAGGAGAATGTCACTCACTATACACTTTTCCCCAGAGTCAGCTCTGCCCCCTAAACCCGTCAGTGGAGAAGAGCAGCGATTGCACACGCCTGTGCCTCTGTTTCTGATGTGACCAGGGAGGGAGGGAGGAGTCCACTGTGCCATGTCCAACCCAACAATCAGGACTGAGCCTATAGCTGTAGAACTTTTTCTTGGTCATCATTTAGACAAACCATGGAGCCAGATCATCCTCCTTTCACCTGACAGGTTTCCAATTCTGACCAGGACCTGCCTCAGCTTTTATTTACAACCTATCCTGTGAGATACCATGAGCTTATGCATTATCATCAGTGTCTCTTAAATCGTGCCTTGTAGGGTTTCTTTCAGCTGTTTCCTACAAACATGCACTAAATTTGTTCTACTTGACACAACCTAGGGCTGGACAGAAACACACTCCTGGGGTAACGGCACCAACATATGCTACTGCCGACAGTGGGGGCATCTGACAGGGGTCAGTGGGAAAGTCTGGAAATGCTATTTTGTGATTCCTAATATGTCAGGAAGCACGCAAAGTATTTTATACGTATGATTCAATTTAATCCTCCCAACAGCCATGTGAGCAGGTATTATTATCTCTGCTTCATACATAAAGAAAATGAAGCTCAGAGAGGTAAACAGCGTGACCGCTCACTGTAACCCAGATGCCAGGCTGCCCCATGACAGAGTCCATGCAAGGCCTCCCACTCTAAGCTCACCCAGTGCCTCCCCTACCTCATACATTACATGACAAAAGTCTATAGGCTCTGCTGGGTCTTGTCCTCCTTTTCAGCAGAGCACTTTAGCCAAAACTGAGCCCTGCATGCACCCACCTCCCGACTGAAGCTCAGGCACTTCTGGGCAAGGCAGGGACTGGGAAAGCAGGGAGCCTGAAGGCTTTAGTCCATAAGCCTCCATGGGGCAAGAGGCTTGGTGAAGTAGGCGTTTGTGCAACTTCTGAGGTGGGGTGGCTGACACCTGGGGCCAGGAGAAGGCTGTGCGGTGCCTGTCTGCTGTCGATTCCCAAAACAGTCCTTTGGACTCAACTCTGAACCATGAAGAGAAGGGCCATGGCACCAGGGGAAGCAGCTGTTTTCCCAAGTTCAGGAAGGACTCTGAGAGATGAGGTTGGCAGAAGGTGGAGAGGGTGGGTAGGAAAACAGCTCTGATGGCCAAGTGACAAACTCCCGTTCACATGGAGAAAAGGTTAGTCTACCGGCAAGACATCTCCCTTTTATTGACCTCAAAACCACATTTCCCAAGATAATTATATGAACACAGTTTTTACTAGAGGAAAAGAAATCATTTTTCCTCAGAACAACACTGCAGTTAAACTTGTAAAGTACATACAAGTCTTCCTTTATTACTTCATGAGGAAGCTGTTCCAAAGATCTTGGGAAAACCCATAAAAGTAACACGATAACTCTATTTTGGTATTTACCTGGTAAAGAGCTCCTCTCTTATCCTTATCACAATATTTTTCAAACCTGATTATAAAAAAGTAAACTTCACCAACTTCACAAGGCAAAACAATTGTTCAGATTGTTCATGAGTTCCCAGCTTTCAAAATCTGTCAGCTGAGTAATATAATTTTTCCTGAGAAACATTTCCAAAATGCATCCCCCCAAAACATATGTCACTTTTCCCAGAAAAAAAAGGAAATTGAGTGATTTTTTAAAAATTTTTTTCCCAAGTCTTTTAAGTCTTTTTAAAAACAAGATAAAACTACATTAAGCTGTTTTCTAGTAAAATCAGTGACTACATTTGCACTTTGCATTATGGGAAAAAAAAGCAGTTCAATCAAGTCAGAATTAACAGGTGAAGAGAAAGGAATTTCGTGTAAAGACAAAGGTTCAGCAAGCAGCATGCAAGTGGTTTTTCAGGGATTAAGTATTAGGGCAAGTGGCTTCCCCTATGCAAAATATCTTAATTCACAGGCCTTGTTTGGTTTGCTTAATCCAACTCCGAGCCATCTAATTGGGTCACATAAGTGCTTTAGAAGGGGTTAGGCTGTCCACTGACATTCTCCAATTGAAAGGTTTCAATGATCCCTTATAGCAAACCAAAGAAATTCTTCCTTAATGCTGAAATGAAAACATTGCCTCAACAGCCTCCAGGCATCTCCCTCATTCAAATTCACCCCAAAAGAAACCATAAATCAGTTCAATGCTTTTATTGACATCTGTCTTTCCACTGTGGGGTGGGGTGTTTTTTTTTTTCCAATCAAGAACACTGGAGTGTAGAAGAGTATATATGTTAAAGCCAATGCACAAAGGACTCTAAATAATTATTATTTTTTTTATTGTCCTGGTCCAGGAGGGATGGGAGAGACAGTGCTATGGCCTGGCATCAGGGATGGGCAGTGGTAGTTCTGAAGCCCAACGCCTAAGTCCAAGCAGGTCATTCTGAGCCAGGAAAACACAGGCACAGGCAGATCCAGACGGAGGATAAGGCACAGAGGCACATCAAGCCAGAACAAATGAACAAGCCACGGGGGCACCCAAGGGTGGGGAGCTAACTCTCTGGGGAGGAAGGGTTGGCACGCAGGATGGAGAGGATGCAGGGTGCAAGGGAGGGAAAGCTTGCTGGGAGGAAGCTCTGAGTCGGTGGGTGAAGCACCAGAGGCTTTGGGTTTGGTATCTGTTGAACTTCGTCACTCATTTACAAAGAGAAAATAATGTCCAAAAATGGAAAGTAGCTTTCATTCTCTTCTCCAGGACTCAGCAGAACTGTGAATAGTGAACATTTCTCAGGGTTGTTTCTGCTTCTTGGAGCAGCTGCTGAGCAAAGGGGTTAAAAATCGTCCAGATGAGGACCATTTGGTGAGTGCCAAGGAACACCAGCAACAAGATGGACTCAATTCTTCGAAAGGACAGTAAAGGAAATACTAAAAAAAAAAAATCCCATTTTTTTATTTGAGCACCTACCCCCTTCTCCTTCTGTCATATTTCATTACAGTCCGGGCATACCAATCTGGCCAGCAAACAATTTCTTCTCTACAGTTTCCAGCCTAATTTGTCGGCAAATCTCTCCTTTCCCTCAACGTGAAATGTAATACCTTTCAGTGATGAGAGGGAATTTGTTCCATCTATGCCACAATTAACGGCTGTGATTCCCCATCCAGGTTTCCCTGTTGCTCACTGGAACACTCCCAAGAGGGAACAACCTCTCCCTCCAGGATTCCTTTAATAAGCCCCGTCTTTGGAACACCAAGCTGGGAAAGCTGATGAGAATCGGGGTGGCACCCGGAGTACGGAGTAAGTCACGGTTGAGCTCTTCTGTACAAACCACATGCTTCCACATCATATCCAGTGTTTCCTTACCATCTGAAATTACATCAAGCTGGGATTTGGTTTGAATTAAAAGGGAGGGGTCTTTTTGAGGGAAGGGGCCCCTGAACTGATGTTGGAAGAGTTGGGGCCACCCGCTGGGAAAGCCTCTGAAAATTGGACTCATACGGCCAAGCTGCCTCTCTCCACGCTCAGCGAGCAAAGCCTCCCCATCACGCTCAGTCCTGCCTTTCCACCTATACCCACTCCTCCACAGCAGATGCCTGCGTTGTGTGGGAGCCTGTGAAAGGAGCTAAGGATGCAAAAATCAGCAGGCTACAGTTCCAGAGGGAAGGCACTTCACGCTTTGGAGAGGGCAGGGCCGCCAAAGGCTTCCCAGAGAAGGGGACGCTTGAGCTGAGCCCAAGAGATGAAGGTGAAGTGAGAGGAGTGTCTGTCTCCCTCTGATGAGTGCAGCCTCACTGTGTTTCCTCCTTCTCTGTGCTCCAGCCACATCCAACTTCTCTTTCTTCTAACCCACAGCTCCTACTATACCTTGCTCCTCCTCCAGTGCTCTGCCTTCACCCAGGTAACTTCCGCTCTTCTTTCTGTGTCAGGGCCACAGTTACTTCCTCAGAGAAACATTCCTGACTTTCTGACAAGATCAAGTCCCGGCATTTCACAGGGGTTGCATCACCCATGTCGTTCACCTCTGCATCATCCATCAGAGCAGTCGTTTAATAGTTGCCTGTAGGATTCTTCAGTTAGTCTATTTCCTCCACTTGACTGTAACCCCATGAAGACAAGGACAGGGTTTCCGTCTGGCTTCCTACTGGACCCCCACCGTTAAGCACGGTGCCCATTAATATTTGTGGGATGAATGACTGAAGGACCGAAAGGATGAATAGATGAGTGAGTACAGAAGACATGGAACCCAACACCTGGGAAGCGAGTCCTGTGTGGACAGAGGAAAGGGTGAGTGTGGTGGGTAGGGGATGCCAGGGAATGCTGTGAAGGAACTGGGATCTACCAAAAATGTGAACTTCAATTCAATACTGAGAGCTGTGGCGATCCACTGAAAAAGAGGAGGGGAGTGGCTGCCTGAAAAACCCAACACACAGAAGACCCTAAGTGTGCTTAAGCTTTGGGGGCCTTAGAGAACTAGCGAGGAGACAGAGTTTGCTCTCTAACTGACACAGGGGTGGGAAATACTGTGGTTTAGTAATCCAATTGAGTTTGCTCAATAGGCAGTAAATGCAATTTGCTGTGAACCATAATTATGTATGAATTTTGGTTTTTACTCCAAAAATTTCCCAGAAGAATCAATTATGCTCTGATTTTAAAAAACAAAACAGTATTTCAATGTTTATGCTTCAAAGTTCTCTTATCTACCTCCCTCACCTTATTTATCTTTTGTTCTATTTCAATTTGAATGAAATCCTCCACATATGCACAAATTAAATGGATTTGCTGTTGCTACGCTGCTTGAAGCAGTTTTCACATAGATCTGTCTTGCTTTGCTTATGTCTCAACCCTACCATTTCTGTGTGTTTTAATCATTATTTGGCAAGGGGTTTTCAGATGTAATTAAAAGCAGCTAATCACATCAAAAATTTAAATGGAAAGGTTTATAAACCTGTGGCACATTACAAAAAAAATGTAAATAATATCAATGTGAGAACTGCGCTAGGTTTCACATAAGAGAACACGAACTGGATGAAAGCTCTTGAAATATAAACTGTTGAACCAAGGAGGCCCAAATCTGAAATTAGCCTTTTAAAGTCTTCTAAATATTTACACAGCAATAAAATACAGAGGAGTTTTAGAGGGACTCAGAGGTAACCACAGTAGCAAGTATAATTGTTGAAGTTTAATTTGCTGCTAATGTAAGAAATTGTATTTATGTAAGGGAGATTCAGCTGAATACATGGTTTCACAGAAATGTAATTTTAACACTGAATAAGGATATGTCACTGCGATCACCTGTCCTGTAAGGTTTAAGTACTCTGTTTCTGATAACGTTTTATGACTATGTTTTAAAATATGTGAAAGGGAAAGAAGCAAAGTAGTATCATTTGAGCTCCTACTGTGTGGCAAGCATCATACCAAAAGCTTGCTATATTTTCTCCCAGCCTACTCAGCAAGCACCACAACGGGCTGAGGTGGTGTTTTTCATTCTTTTTACATACGCTAAGAACCGAGGTTCAGAGCCTGAGGTCACACAGCAAGCAAGTGGCAGAGCCAGGAAAAATTAACAAAGGAAACAAAGATTAATTCTGGAATCACTTCCTAAATGAGAGCTGACACATGAGTATTTTAGCAAAAACCAACAACAACTCATACACAGGATTTAAGAGTAATTAAGTAAATGAGATTCTTTGGCTTTGGAAACTATCCCTAATTCACACAAAATGCACATTCTCCTTGTCTGTGTTTTTGCCCCTGTACAGCCTTTACTGCACTAAGTCCTCGAGGTCAGCACTGATTTTGCTCCTTGTGCACAGACGCTATTCAACAGGTTGCACGAATGAGAACAATAATTCAGAGTAACTCGGAGTTCACCCCCTCCCCTTCCATGGACCCCAGACACACCTCCACCGCGGGCCGAGTTGGGAGGCCTCTCCTGTTTGCTCCTGGCACTCTGGGCCCACCACTGCCAACACCTGTCACACTGCATTTTACTTAGTTATCTGTTTACCTCCTGTTCTGAGAGGAGGGAAGAGTATTTTCTTTTTTTTTTTTTTCGTTTTTCTTTTATTAATTGGGATATAGTTGCTTTACAATGTTGTATTAGTTTCTGCTGTACAAGGAAGTGAGTCAGCTATATGTATACTTACATCCCCTCCCTCCTTGGACCTCCCTCCCACCCCCACCGCCACCCCACCCATCTAGGTCACCACAGAGCACCGAGCTCAGCTCCTTATGCTATCTACTTTAAACGCGGTAGTATATATATGTCAGGCCCAATCTCCCAATTCATCCCACCCCCTTCCCCCTGCTCCCATGTCCACACGTCCATTCTCTATGTCTGTGTCTCTATTCCTGCCCTGCAATAGGTTCATCTATACTATTTTTCTAGCTTCCACATACATGCATTAATATACAATGTTTGTTTTTCTCTTTCTGACTTACTTCACTCTGTATGTCAGACTCTAGGTCCAACCAAGTCTCTACAAATGAGCCAATTTCATTCCTTTTTATGGCTGA
The DNA here is from genome assembly GCF_964270905.1 of Leucopleurus acutus. NCBI lineage: Eukaryota > Metazoa > Chordata > Mammalia > Artiodactyla > Delphinidae > Leucopleurus > Leucopleurus acutus. The sequence continues at coordinate 65,563,944 of NC_139144.1, read as the reverse complement.
GTAATACTCCATTGTATGTATGTACCACATCTTCTTTATCCATTCATCTGTCGATGGACATTTAGGTTGCTTCCATGTGCTGCAATGAACATTGGGATGCACGTGTCTTTTTGAATTATGGTTTTCTCAGGGTATGTGCCCAGTAGTGGGATTGCTGGGTCATATGGTAGTCCTATTTTTATTTTATTTTTTTTAACATCTTTATTGGGGTATAATTGCTTTACAATGGTGTGTTAGTTTCTGCTTTATAACAAATTGAATCAGTTATACATATACATATGTTCCCATATCTCTTCCCTCTTGCGTCTCCCTCCCTCCCACCCTCCCTATCCCACCCCTCCAGGTGGTCACAAAGCACCGAGCTGATATCCCTGTGCCATGCGGCTGCTTCCCACTAGCTATCTACCTTACGTTTGTTAGTGTATATATGTCCATGACTCTCTCTCACCCTGTCACAGCTCACCCTTCCCCCTCCACATATCCTCAAGTCCGTTCTCCAGTAGGTCTGTGTCTTTATTCCTGTCTTACCCCTAGGTTCTTCATGACATTTTTTTTTCTTAAATTCCATATATATGTGTTAGCATACGGTATTTGTCTCTCTCTTTCTGACTTACTTCACTCTGTGTGACAGACTCTAGGTCTATCCACCTCATTACAAATAGCTCAATTTCGTTTCTTTTTATGGCTGAGTAATATTCCATTGTATATGTGTGCCACATCTTCTTTATCCATTCATCCGATGATGGACACTTAGGTTGTTTCCATCTCCAGGCTATTGTAAATAGAGCTGCAATGAACATTTTGGTACATGACTCTTTTTGAATTATGGTTTTCTCAGGGTATATGCCCAGTAGTGGGATTGCTGGGTCGTATGGTAGTTCTATTTGTAGTTTTTTAAGGAACCTCGATACTGTTCTCCATAGTGGCTGAACCAATTCACATTCCCACCAGCAGTGCAAGGGGGTTCCCTTTTCTCCACACCCTCTCCAGCATTTGTTGTTTCTAGATTTTTTGATGATGGCCATTCTGACGGGTGTGAGATGATATCTCATTGTAGTTTTCATTTGCATTTCTCTAATGATTAATGATGTTGAACATTCTTTCATGTGTTTGTTGGCAATCTATATATCTTTTTGGAGAAATGTCTATTTAGGTCTTCTGCCCATTTTTGGATTGGGTTGTTGTTTTTTGATATTCAGCTGCATGTATGTTTTGGAGATTACTCCTTTGTCAGTTCCTTCATTTGCAAATATTTTCTCCCATTCTGAGGGTCGTCTTTTCATCTTCTTTATGGTTTCCTTTGCTCTGCAAAAACTTATAAGTTTCATTAGGTCCCATTTGTTTATTTTTGTTTTTATTTCCATTTCTCTAGGACATGGGTCAAAAAGGATCTTGCTGTGATTTATGTCATAGAGTGTTCTGCCTATGTTTTCCTCTAAGAGTTTGATGGTGTCTGGCCTTACATTGAGGTCTTTAATCTGTTTTGTGTCTATTTTTGTGTATGGTGTTAGGGAGTGTTCTGATTTCATTCTTTTACATGCAGCTGTCCAGTTTTCCCAGCAACACTTATTGAAGAGGCTGTCTTTTCTCCACTGTATATTCTTGCCTCCCTTATCAAACATAAGGTGAGCATATGTGCATGGGTTTATCTCTGGGCTTTCTATCCTGTTCTATTGATCTATATTTCTGTTTCTGTGCCAGTACCACACTGTCTTGATTACTGTAGCTTTGTAGTATCGTCTGAAGTCAGGGAGCCTGATTCCTCCAGCTCCGTTTTTCTTTCTCAAGATTGCTTTGGCTATTTAGGGTCTTCTGTGTTTCCATACAAATTGTGAAATTTTTTGTTATAGTTCTGTGAAAAATGCCAGTGGTAGTTTGATAGGGATTGCATTGAATCTGTACAGTACTTTGGGTAGTAGGTCATTTTCACAATGTTAATTCTTCCAATCCAACAACATGGTATATCTCTCCATCTATTTGTATCATCTTTAATTTCTTTCATCAGTGTCTGATAATTTTCTGCGTACAGGTCATTCGTCTATGTAGGTAGGTTTATTCCTAGATATTTTATTGTTTTTATTGCAATGGTAAATGGGAGTGTTTTCTTAATTTCCCTTTCAGATTTTTCATCATTAGTGTATAGGAATGCAAGAGATTTCTGTGCATTAATTTTGTATCCTGCCACTTTACCAAATTCATTGATTAGCTCTAGTAGTTTTCTGGTAACATCTTTAGGATTCTCTATGTATTTTGTCATGTCATCTGCAAACAGTGACAGGTTTACTTCTTCTTTTCCAATTTTGATTCCTTTTACTTCTTTTTCTTCTCTGATTGCTGTGGCTAAAACTTCCAAAACTATGTTGAACAACAGTGATGAGAGTGGGCAATCTTGTCTTGTTGCTGATCTTAGCGGAAATGGTTTCAGTTTTTCACCATTGAGGATGATGTTGGCTGTGGGTTTGTCATATATGGCCTTTATTATGTTGAGGAACGTTCCCTCTATGACTACTTTCTGTAGGGTTTTTATTATAAATGGGTGTTGAATTTTGTCGAAAGCTTTCTCTGCATCTATTGAAATGATCATATGGTTTTTCTCCTTCAGTTTGTTAATATGGTGTATCACATTGATTGGCTTGCGTATATTGAAGAATCCTTGCATTCCTGGGATACACCCCACTTGATCATAGTGTATTATCCTTTTAATGTGCTGTTGGATTCTGCTTGCTAGTATTTTGTTCAGGATTTTTGCATCTATGTTCATGAGTGATATTGGCCTGTAGTTTTCTTTCTTTGTGACATCTTTTTCTGGTTTTGGTATCAGGGTGATGGTGGCCTCGTAGAATGAGTTTGGGAGTGTTCCTCCCTCTGCTGTCTTTTGGAAGAGTTTGAGAAGGACAGGTGTTAGCTCTTCTCTAAATGTTTGACAGAATTCGCCTGTGAAGCCATCTGGTCCTGGGCTTTTGATTGTTGGAAGATTTTTAATCACAGTTTCAATTTCAGTGCTTGTGATTGGTCTGTTCATATTTTCTATTTCTTCCTGATTCAGTCTTGGCAGGTTGTGCCTTTCTAAGAATTTGTCCATTTCTTACAGGTTGTCCATTTTATTGGCATTTAGTTGCTTGTAGTAATCTCTCATGATCCTTTGTATTTCTGCAGTGTCAGCAGTTCCTTCTCCTTTTTCATTGCTAATTCTATTGATTTGAGGGTTCCCCCTTTTTTTCTTGATAAGTATGGCTAATGGTTTGTCAATTTTGTTTATCTTCTCAAAGAAACAGCTTTTACTTTTACTGATCTTTGCTATCGTTTCCTTCATTTCTTTTTCAATTATTTCTGATCAGATCTTTATGATTTCTTTCCTTCTGCTAACTTTGGGTTTTTTTTGTTCTTCTTTATCTAATTGCTTTAGGTGTTAGGTTAGGTTGTTTATTTGAGCTATTTCTTGTTTCTTAAGGTAGGATTGTATTTCTATAAACTTCCTTCTTAGAAGTGCTTTTGCTGTATCCCATAGGTTTTGGGTGGTTAAGTTTTCATTGTCATTTGTGTCTAGGTATTCTTTGATTTCCTGCTTGATTTCTTCAGTGATCTCTTGGTTATTAAGTAGTGTGTTGTTTAGCCTCCATGTGTTTGTATTTCTTACAGATTTTTTCCTGTAATTGATATCTAGTCTCATAGCGTTGTGATCAGAAAAGATACTTGATATGATTTCAATTTTCGTAAATTTACCAAGACTTGATTTGTGACCCAAGGTATTATCTATCCCGGAGAATGTTCCATGGGCCCTTGAGAAAAATGTGTATTCTGTTGTTTTTGGTTGGAATGTCCTATAAATATCAATTAAGTCCATCTTGTTTAATGTATCATTTAAAGGTTGTATTTCCTTATTTATTTTCATTTTGGATGATCGGTCCATTGGTGAAAGTGGGGTGTTAAAGTCCCCTACTATTACTCTGTTACTGTCGATTTTCCCTTTTATGGCTGTTACCTTTTGCTTTATGTATTGAGATGGTCCTATGTTGGGTGCATAAATATTTACAATTGTTATATCTTCTTCTTGAATTGATCCCTTGATCATTATGTAGTGTCCTTCTCTGCCTCTTGTAATAGTCTTTTTTTTAAAGTCTATTTTGTCTGATATGAGAATTGCTACTCCAGCTTTTTTTTGATTTCCATTTGCATGGAATATCTTTTTCCATCCCCTCACTTTCAGTCTGTATGTGTCCCTAGGTCTGAAGTGGGTCTCTTGTAGACAGCATATATACAGGTCTTGTTTTTGTATCCATTCAGCCAGTCTATGCCTTTTGGTTGGAGCATTTAATCCATTTAAATTAAGGTAATTTATTTACCATTTAAGGTAATTATCTACATGTATGTTCCTATGACCATTTTCTTAATTGTTTTGGATTTATTATTGTAGGTCTTTTCCTTCTCTTGTGTTTCCTGCCTAGAGAAGTTCCTTTAGCACTTGTTGTAAAGCTGGTTTGGTGGTGCTGAATTTTCTTAGCCCTTGCTTGTCTGTAAAGCTTTTAATTTCTCTGTCAAATCTGAATGAGATCCTTGCTGGGTAGAGTAATCTTGGTTGTAGGTTTTTCACCTTCATCACTTTAAATATGTCCTGCCACTCCCTTCTGGGTTGCAGAGTTCTGCTGAAAGATCAGCTGTTAACCTTATGGGGATTCCCTTATGTGTTACTTGTTGTTTTTCCCTTGCTGCTTTTAATAGTTGTTCTTTGTCATTAATTTTTGATAGTTTGTTTAATATATGTCTTGGCATGTTTCTCCTTGGATTTACCCTGTATCGGACTCTCTGTGTTTCCTGGACTTGAGTAACTATTTCCTTTCCCATATTAGGGAAGTTTTCAACTATAATCTCTTCAAATATTTTCTCAGTCCCTTTCTTTTTCTCTTCTTCTTCTGGGACTCCTATAATTTGAATGTTGGTGCATTTAGTGTCGTCCCAGAGGTCTCTGAGACTGTCCTCAGTTCTTTTCATTCTTTTTCCTTTATTCTGCTCTGTCGTAGTTATTTCCACTATTTTATTTTCCAGGTCACTTATCTGTGCTTCTGCCTCAGTTATTCTGCTATTGATCCCTTCTAGAGAATTTTAAATTTCATTTATTGTGTTTTTCATCACTGTCTGTTTGCTCTTTAGTTAGGTCCCTGTTAAACGTTTGTTGTATTTTCTCCATTCTATTTCCAAGATTTTGGATCATCTTTACTATCATTATTCTGAATTCTTCTTCAGGTAGACTGCCTATTTCCTCTTCATTTGTTAGGTCTGGTGGGTTTTTATCTTGCTCCTTCATCTGCTGTGTGTTTCTCTGTCTTCTCATTTTGCTTAACTTACCGTGTTTGGGGTTTCCTTTTCGCAGGCTGCAGGTTCATAGTTTCTGTTGTTTTCGGTGGCTGTCTCCAGTGGCTAAGGTTGGTTCAGTGGGTTGTGTAGACTTCCTGGTGGAAGGGACTAGTGCCTGTGTTCTGGTGGATGAGGCTGGATCTTGTCTTTCTGGTGGGCAGGTCCACGTCTGGTGGTGTGTTTTGGGGTGTCTGTGGCCTTATTATGATTTTACGCAGCCTCTGCGCTAATGGATGGGGTTGTGTTCCTGTCTTGCCAATTGTTTGGCATAGGGTGTCCTGCACTGTAGCTTGCTGGTCATTGAGTGGAGCTGGGTCTTGGCGTTGAGATGGAGATATCTGGGAGATTTTCACCGTTTGAAATTACATGGAGCTGGGAGGTCTCTTGTGGACCAGTGCCCTGAACTTGGCTCTCCCACCTCAGTGGCACAGCCCTGATGCCTGGCTGGAGCACCAAGAGCCTGTCCTCCACATGGCTCAGAATAAAAGGGAGGAAAAAAAAGAAGGAAAGAAGAAGATAAAATAAAGTAAAATAAAATTTATTAAAATAAAATAATTAAGAAAAAGTTTTCTTAAGTAAAAAAAACAAAAACGGACAGACAGAACCCTAGGACAAATGCTAAAAACAGAGCTATACAGATAAAATCACATACAGAAGCATACACATATACACTCACAAAAAGGGAAAAAAAATATATATATCGTTGCTCCCAAATTCCACCTCCTCAATTTGGGATGATTCGTTGTCTATTCAGGTATTCCACAGATGCAGGGTACATCAAGTTGATTGTGGAGATTTAATCTGCTGCTCCTGAGGCTGCTGGGAGAAATTTCCCTTTCTCTTCTTTGTTCGCACAGCTCCTGGGGTTCAGATTTGGATTTGGACCCGCCTCTGCATGTAGGTCGCCTGAGGGTGTTTGTTTTTCACTCAGACAGGATGGGGTTAAAGGCGCAGCTGATTCGGGGGCTCTGGCTCTCTCAGGCCAGGGGTAGGGAGGGGTATGGATGCGGGGTGAGCCTGCAGCGGCAGAGGCCGGCATGACGTTGCACCGGCCTGAGGCACACCGTGTGTTCTCCCGGAGAAGTTATCCCTGGATCACGGGACCGTGAAGTGGCTGGCTGCAGCAGCAGCCTTAGCGTCTCATGCCTGTCTCTGGGGTCCGTGCTGATAGCCGCGGCTCGTGCCCGTCTCTGGAGCTCCTTTAGGTGGTGCTGTTAATCCCCTCTCCTCGTGCACCAGGAAACAAAGAGGCAAGAAAAGTCTCTTGCATCTTCGGCAGGTCCAGACTTTTTCCCAGACTCCCTCCTGGCTCCCGTGGAGCATTAACCCCCTTCAGGCTGTGTTCACGCAGCCAACCCCCGTCCTCTTCCTGGGATCCGACTGAAGCCCGAGCCTCAGCTCCCAGGACCCACCCATTCCGGCGGGTGAGCAGACAAGCCTCTCAGGCTGGTGAGTGCTGGTCGGCACCGTTCCTCTGTGTGGGAATCTCTCTGCTTTGCCCTCCACATCCCTGTTGCTGCGCTCTCCTCCGTGGCTCCAAAGCTTCCCCCCTTGGCCACGTGCAGTCTCCTCCTGCGAAGGGGCTTCCTCGTGTATGGAAACCTTTCCTCCTTTATAGCTCCCTGCCACTGGTGCAGGTCCTGTTCCTATTCTTTTGTCTCTGTTTTTTCTTTTTTTTTTTTTTGCCCTACCCAGGTACGTGGGGAGTTTCTTGCCTTTTCGGAGGTCTGAGGCATTCTGCCAGCATTCAGTAGGTGTTCTGTAGAAGTTGTTCCACGTGTAGATGTATTTCTGATGTATTTATGGGGAGGAAGGTGATCTCCATGTCTTACTCTTCTGCCATCTTGAAGATCCTCCCAGTTTTATATATTTACGTGCATGTTTACTATTTCTGGCAGTTTTTATTCCTCTGTGTAGATCTGAGTTTCCATCTGGAATCATCTTTCTTCAGCCTGAAGAACTTTTAAAAATAATTATTGTAATGCAGGTCTGCTGACAACTCTCTAGGTTTGTTGGTCTGAAAATCTTTTTAATCCTAATTTTTTTTTTTTTTGCGGTATGCGGGCCTCTCACTGTTGTGGCCTCTCCCGTTGTGGAGCACAGGGTCCGGACGTGCAGGCTCAGTGGCCATGGCTCACAGGTCTAGCCACTCCATGGCATGTGGGATCTTCCTGGACTGGGACACAAACCTGTGTCCCCTGCATTGGCAGGCGGACGCTCAACCACTGCGCCACCAGGGAAGCCCTCTTTCAGCATATTAAAGGTGGTGTTCCATTGTTCCGGTTCGCATTGTCTCTAGTGAGAAGTCATCTGTGCTCTTATCTTTGTTTCTATGTATGGCATGTCTTTTTCACTGGCTGCTTTTAAGATTTCCTCTTTATCATTGGTTTTCAGCAAATTGATTATGACGTGCCTTGGTATGATCTTCTATATATTTTGCTTGGCATTTTTTGAGCTTCTTGGATTTGTAGGTTTATAATTTTCATTGAAATTGGTAAATTTTCCCTTATTATTTCTTCAAATATTTTTTTCTCATTCCCCACTCTCCAACCACCACTTCTTTAAGGGGCTCAAATTATACATATTTTTAAACTCCTTGATATTTTCACACAGGTCATGGAGGCTCTGTTTATTTAATTTTCAGACTTCTTTTTCTCTGAGCTTTGGTTTGGATAGTATTTATTGCTAGTTTTCAAGTTCATTAATCTTTTCTTTTGCAGTGTCAATTTGCTGTTAAGCATACCCAGTGTATTTTCTATCTCATATATTGTAATTTTCTCTAGAGTTCCGTTTGATTTTTTAAAAAATATCTCCCCTTTCTCTCATTTGATTTATTAGGAGCCATTGGTGACAGATATAAACACAGTCTCAAATCATGGGAAGATGCTTTCCAAAATCAACTTAATAATTCCAATAGTAGTTGTGTAGTGGACACTGAGGAGCCACCTTATGAATGTCCAAAAGGAGCCTGACCTCTGTATCAGTAGTGGTACAGTGGCAATGTAAATAATAAAATGAAAAAATCCATAAAGTCCCTTGGCATAATAGACAGAAGATAGGCTTTAGAGTCAGACAGATCTGAATTTATACCCTTAATTCTGCCACTTATGTAATCTTGTGTGAATTCCTTAACAGTTTCCTCATCCAGATAATAGAAATAATCACTTCTTAATATGGTTGTTAAGAAGATTAAGTGCTCTAATATGAATAGAACTCAGGGCCTGGCACATAGTCAGAACACAATAAAGGCTCATTCTCATTATTTTATTATTATTTATAAACCTGTACAAATAATTTCCACCTCATCTCAAGAAAGAATTTTTATTCTTCTTGTCTTATATTTGAACCATCTGTCTACATTTTGAGCCCATATAGAATAGGACCGCTGTTACTATATATTTTGTGCTGTTTCAGGTGATAATCAAACTTTAAAAAATGACAAAAAATACAAAATCATCTTTCCCTCATAGAATAGTTGGACACTCGTTACTCTGCATGGATTGCTTGGAAAACCCCCTCTCAATAAGCAGGCACCCCAATTGTTGGTGTCAATGAAGCCTAGTAAACACATGTGTCAAGAGTGCTAGTTAGGGCTTCGCTGGTGGTGCAGTGGTGAAGAATCTGCCTGCCAATGCAAGGGACACGGGTTTGAGCCCTGGTCTGGGAAGATCCCACATGCTGTGGAGCAACTAAGCCCGTGCACCACAACTACTGAGCCTGAGCTCTAGAGCCCACAAGCCACAACTATCGAGTCCACATGCCACAACTACTGAAGCCTACGTGCCTAGAGCCCATGCTCCGCAACAAGAGAAGCCATGACAATGAGAAGCCCGTGCACTGCAACAAAGAGCAACCCCCGCTCACCGCAACTAGAGAAAGCTCACGCACAGCAACGAAGACCCAACACAGCCAAAAATAAATAATTAAATAAATCAAGAAAAAAAAGAGTGTTAGTTAAAGATGACAATTATGATAGGGCACATTTCTTAAACCAAGATAGTTTCTGTTTACAATATTTTAATTGTTGAAATAGGACCTGTACCAGACCAGATGTGTTTTCAGCTGGGTACTCACTGAGCTAGATTCCTCTATAATCAGGATGACCACACATCTCAGTTTGCCTAGAACTGTTCCTGTTTATGTGTCCCAGAATAATTATTAATAGTGCTCCCTTACATTCCCAAAAGTGTTTGGATAATTAATTCCATGGTCACTCTATCTATAATTATCCTTTAACAACTATATTCTGCAACTCATTTGGTAGATACCATAAGTAGTACTGTGCTGTTGTTACTCTTAAAGCTGACCATGGTTTAAGACCTATATTAACATCTGGAATGTGAGAAATACCACCTGGTGAAGCAAATTACTTTTATTACAAGCTCATTGTGAATTCAGAGAAAACACATTGCAAGTTAATTAGAAAATGAAAGAGGAGAAATAGATCTTAGCAGTACTGCCAAACAGAATGTTTATAGGAGAAGGAGATACAGATGGGTTTGTTAGAGCAGAAAGTTAATATCTGCAAAACTTTCTGCCCACTATTATTCCCTGGCTTCTAATGTGGCTATTGTATGGTACTTCTCAAGGGTTGAGGGTAGAGGTGGGCGAGTGGTAGTTGATGGGTGGAGAAGTAATCAAAAATCTAAACAGAGAGGGATAGGTATATATATTAGAAAAGGTATATTCAATATAGTATTACATATAATTTTACATTTTAAGAACAAAAATACCCATTATTTTCTTCAATCAAGGCAAGTAAAGTTTAACCAAAACTTCTACTGGCAAGGCAAAGAGATTTGCAAATTGGGGCTCATCTCTCAAGGCTAAAATTTATCAGAATCTTGAGGGAGGTGATATACATGAGGTTTTTTTTTTCAACTTTTTTATGGAAATAAAATTGCTATGCAGAGACACAGAATTCACTTATGCAAACTGGTTTGGTGCCAAGCAAACTTGCTAATTCTTAACAATTAAAATAATTTATTTGTAATTTACACATAATTTGGGTGGGGAGCTTTCTATACAATCATAATAGCTGCAAATAATGACAGTTTTGTATCTTCCTTTCCACAATCCATATACCTTTTAAATCATTTTCTTTTTCTACTGCTAACTGGTACCTCCTGTAAGAAACTGAATAGGAGTGGTTTCTCTTGAAGGTGATGTCAGACTAGGAGGTCCTGACCTTCATCCCCTCATAGAAACAACATATTAACAACTACTCATGAATGAAAATAGCTCTGAGAGTTCCAGAGTATGATTAAGAACAACAACCCAGTGGAGCACAATAACTAAGGATGGTTGCAGAGAAAACTGCAGGAAGCATCCTACCTGCATTATACCATCCCACAGAGGGATTCCTCAGACCACGACTTGCCTTCATGGGAGAAAAAGAAAGCAGGAGGACCCCAGGGTCTTTTGCCACTGAGGAGCCAGCAGCCCTTGCCACAGGTACAGATACCCACAGCCTTTGCCATCCAGGATCCCTGCAGTCTTTTCATGGCTTGATAGCTCATTTCTTTTTAGCACTGAATACCATTCTGTTATCTAGATGTATCACAGTATATTTATCCATTAGCCTACTGAAGGACATACTGCTTCCATGTTTTGGAAATTATGAATAAGCTGCTAAAAACATTCATACGTAGGTTTTTACGGGGACATAGTTTTCAACTCATTTTGTAAATATTAAGGAGCATGATTGCTGAATTGTATGGTAAGAGTATCTTTAAATTTATTAAAAACTTCTAAATTGTTTTCCAAAGTGCCGGTACCAGTTTTATTCCCACCAGCAATGAATGATTGTTCTTGTTGCTCCGACATCCTCACCAGCATTTGGTGTTGTCAGTTTTGTGGATTTTGGCCATTCTAAGATAAGTGCTGCGGTATCTTATTGTTGTTTTAATTTGCAATTCCCTAATGACATATGTTGTTGAGCATATTTTCACATGCTTACTTGCCATTCATTTATTTGCTTTGGTCAAGTATCTGTTAAGGTCTTTTGCCCATTTTCAAATCCAGTTTTTTCTTCTTGGTACATTTAGGGTAACAGTTCTTCACCTGTGAAGACAAGTCTGTGGCTTGTCTTCTCATTCTCTTGATAGTGTCTTTCACACAGCAGAAGCTTTTAATTTTAATAAAATTCTGCTTATTAATTTTTCCTTTCATGGATCATATCTTTGGTTTTATACCTAAAAAGCCATTGCCATACATAAAGTTATCTAGATTTTCTCCTATGTTATCTTCCAGGAATTTTATAGTTTTGTATTTCACATTTACATCTATGGTCCACTCTGAGTTAATTTTTGTGAGGTATAAGGTCGGTTTCTAGGTTCTTTTTTTTGCCTGTGTATGTCCAGTGGATCCAGCACAACAGACTACACAACCAAAGATAAGGCAGAGATGACACGAGCCAATACCACTGGAGGAATCAATTATATACACAAATGATGAGAGGGACTCAAATCAAGAACAAAGGCAGCCAAATCAGGGGAGGTGATGAAATTGTTGGCCAGCCTGAGGAAAAATATACCACTGCTACTCGGGTGGAGAGGGAGGACTAGGTCCAGATGGCACTGGTTTTAGAAGTAGAGAATGTAAAGTATGTCTGGTATGGGGTGTGTGTGTGTGTGTGTGTGTGTGTGTGTGTTTTAGGAAAAGTTGAAATACATCCCACCTCTCGTCCTTATCTATTTCATGTGTGATTAAAATCTGGGAAATGTTTAATGTTTTCTTTCAGAATTACTTGTTAGTTGCTTTTTTTCATTTTTGTGAGCTGCTAAGTGTGAAAGATGAGGATTACACACCATCTTTTTCTCCAAGGAATGAGTAACTACTTAATTTTATCCCAAAAGAGTTAGTAAAAGATTCAGTTTCCTTATTTATGACTAGAGACCTAAAGAGATTTCCTAATTTTCATCCTCAAATAAATAAGACAACAGTTCACCTAAATGCAGGAAGATAACATTAAAGGATTCAAGGAATATTACAGAACTAAACTTCACTAAATGGCAAGTGAATGGAGTCTGGGCTTAATTAGTATTCTGTCCTAAGTTAGAAGACAAAGTTTCTAGATTTTTTGTTTACATAAAGGGATTTGGTACCAACTGTTCCCCATATTCAGATGATCTTAATGTTCTTGGGATGTCTGGCACAAAGAAATGAGAGTTTACAGGTGATGCCATGAACTTTTCTCTCTGGAACTGGTACCAGATGGAACAAGTATTGATTACCATGGCCAGTTAAACAGAATTTAAGTTAATAGCACTTTAAACCTCTTCACTCTAACTAATCGGATGATCCTGGAGCCAATGAAGAGGATGTGGCCTTCTTAAATTTGATAGCGAATTGGGGACGTAATATTTATGTGGCTTGCAGTCAACTCTGAATATGGCTAAAATCTCACTAGCTGTTCTGCTGAGGAATAGATTCCAGGAATTTCGATACCACCCACTGCTCCTCCTCACCCAGTGTCATGAGAGGAAGGCGCAGAGCAAAAAGATGTAGCGCTAGACGAGCATGTTCTGTGGTGCCCGGTACTGAAAGTGTAAGTGTGATGGAGATAATACACAGTTTGAAACATACGAAATCTGATGTTCTGAATATCAGACATCTAAAAGTGTAAGGGAAAGATTCCAGTTTCACAGACACCAAGTGAAAGTGGAAGTTCTTGCCATTCAGGAATATTTGATACTTCAAAGTACACAATTACAAACCTATCATATACAATAACATTCTTTGCCATATAACTCCCATATAAAATCAAAAAGCTTATTCTGCTATCAACAAGAAAATCATAACAAAAACACTTTAAAGTCAACCAAGATTAGTTCATTATGACGAGATGATAAATTTCAAATAGAGGTAATTAAATAGGCTCCTGGAGCGCTTAATAATCTAGCTAATGAAGAAGAGTGAATCATATGAAGACACTAGAAAAATATTTAAATATCTTCCTGCTTTCACATAAAATACTTATGGTGATGAAGATAACTTCAACGAGGACACTGATGACTAACTGGCTAATGACAGTTGTCAATTCCATGGCTATTTAAAATTTATCACTGGACTTCCCTGGTGGAACAGTGGTTAAGAATCTGCCTGCCAAAGCAGGAGACACGGGTTCGATCCCTGGTCGAGGAAAATCCCACATGGCACAGAGCAACTAAGCCTGTGCGTCATAACTACTGAGCCTGCATGCTGCAACTACTGAAGCCCCCAAGCCTAGAGCCTGTGCTCCACAACAAGACAAGTCATCGCAATGAGAAGCCCGTGCACCATAATGAAGAGTAGCCCCCCTCGCCACAACTAGAGAAAGCCTATGCACAGCAATGAAGACCCAATGCAGCCAAAAATAAATAAATAAATAATTTTTTAAAAAATTGCTGTCTCTGAAACCACTAAAAAAAGAAGTTAAAAGAAATAATAAAATTTATCACTGAACAATAAAATTTGAAATGCCCTGAAATCTTACACTGCAGATATGAAAGAAGATTGATAAAGGTTTCCCTAAATATGATAACAATCCTAAAAACTAACACATTACTAATAATAAGTTGTAAAGCAGAAAGAAACTCTTGCAAACTATTAGTAACTTTTTAAAAATATTTGCTCAATAATGCCAGAGGAAAATTGAATTATCTTTCAATTCATTCTACAGAAAATGAAATTATAAAATTGTTGTTAAGGAAAGAGGCGAATAAAGAATGTGCAGTCAAAAATATGCAGAAGTATTAAAGCACTATCAAGCAGTCAACAGTATAAATATGTTATTTTTATGGATTTTGTGACATTTGTGGCAATTATTGACTTTTTACAAACATGTAATATGTTGCTATGCTTTCTTGACTCTAACTAAATATACACTTTTATACCTAATGTTGTACTAAAATTTTTTATTCTTTTTCTTTAAAAGTGCTCCAAAATTGTATAAGCTTCAAACACTCACAAAACCTGAACCCTGTGTTCAAACCAATGTCACACCTAAGCACTCATAGAAAAAAATGTCCTGAGCTATTAAATTTTTCAGAATCATACCTCTCTTTAAAGCCAACTTTAAGTAAATACTGTTGGAGAGTCATATCAGCCTCTTCTTAGCACAATCTGTAAAAATAAATTTGGAAAGTAAGATCACAGCCAGTATTCTAAATCATTGATTGCTCCATTTGTCTATGGCTTGCTGACTGCTTTTAGGTTAGTTGATTTATTGATACAACAAATATTTACTAAACAGTAGAAAGAATCCAAGAACTGCTGTGTCCAAGGAATGTGCACATCTATTCTAGCAGGAAAGGAAAATCTAACTTGTGAAATACAGTAAGTGAGAGAGGTCGTTAGAGAGGCATGGAGTTCACAATGTTCTCGTGAGGGAAATGTGACTGCCAGCAATGGCGGTTAGGAAAGTCCTGAGAGGTGCCAATATTGATTTATTCACCACCCCCCGCCCCATTACAGAAGTGATTTAAGGGGCTTACAAGGTCCTGTCAATACAACAAAAGAGAATACATTTAAAAGTGGAGCGAAATAAAAAGACAAAAAAGGAGGAGAATATAATAAGGAGCCAGCAAATGGGACTAAAAGCTGTGATGCACAATGATCTGCCCATTTGTCCCTAGAGGGCCTCAAATGTGGCTCTTGGCATCCAGGTGAGGAGATAATTTATTCAGACCAAGCCCTGAAGGAAGGGTTGGGATCTAGGTTGAATATAATTAAAATGAAACGATGGCGAGCCTGAGAATTAGTGGTTTTGCAAGATTTTTTCCACATCAGCCTGAACAGAGAACCTCTCTCCAACCCAGAGATTAGGCACTGGGGGACATGATCACTCTAACAGGCATCTTACTCTAATTAGGCTTTGGCAATATTGCTGTACTGTAAGTTATACCTTTTGAAGTCCAAAGCAACAAAACTCTTAACACATGCGATGTCCACATAGCTTCCATAATTTACCTACAAAAATAGAAAAATAACACCAGCTAATTCAATGCTACATACACCAGCTAATTCAATGCTACATACACAGAAAGACTATAGAAAAGGCAGCATCTGTTATAATCTAAACAGCCTTGTGTTGCTCCTTCAGAATCCTCCTAATATTATTTTCATATTTTCATATTATTTTCATATTTTCATATTTAATTTAATATTTTCATATTTAATTGACACATTTGCTTTTTTGCATTTTGATATTAAGGCATGAAGAGAAACTGTAATTTTCAATACAATTACATGTTCATATTACTGCTATAAATTATAATAATCATGCTATTTTGATGAAAATACATTACACTCTGGACTTTTCTGAACTACTAGAGCTCACTGTCCAAGTAGATTATTCTCTGAAACTCATGCTGTTAATATAGAAAACGCTAATCAGCAAGAGTACGTTTCTAATTATTATTTATATCACTAAAACTGATACATTCTAAGATGGGATCTGGTCTCTTATTACAAGAGCAATAAATATTCATTAACAAAACACTGAAAATATAGATCAGCGAAAAGAAGAAAATGAGAGATCCTAATGTGCAACCATGGCTGAAAACCACCAGCTTGAGTCTCTCTCCCATCAACCCTCCCCTCACAGGCTCCCT
Organism: Leucopleurus acutus; assembly: GCF_964270905.1. Classification (NCBI taxonomy): domain Eukaryota; kingdom Metazoa; phylum Chordata; class Mammalia; order Artiodactyla; family Delphinidae; genus Leucopleurus; species Leucopleurus acutus. The sequence continues at coordinate 65,547,997 of NC_139144.1, read as the reverse complement.
GACTATTATGGACACACCCTTAATATCTGAACAGAAGGCCACGGACGACACTGTTGGCACACAAAGAGGACATTACTGCTGTGGCAGGTGACCACTGACAATCCTGTGCTTATACAATGCTTTTTAGGGGGTTAAACACTCCTCACATATATTTTGTTTTGATTCTTTTGCTCGTCTTTACCTGCATTTTTATGTGATAGGGAATTGTGTACATTGTGACACAGACTACCAACTACTCAGAGACAGATATTTTAAGAAAACACAGAGGTCTCTTGGTTTAGCAACTTTTAGGCCAGAGAATATTTTTTCTAATTAATGGAATTTTAGAAAAGCCATTCATAACACAATCTGATGTTCCTCAACTTGAGGGAACCCTTGCGCTCCAGGTGTACCTGACCTGTGGAAATACCAAGCCAGTCCCTTGAGACGCTGGGGAACCAAACAGCTTAGAGAACTGGGGGATTGAGGTACAGAACTTTATCACTGACTCACCTCTCTTACGTCTGTACACATAGATATAAATGGGCCCCACATGCCCAACCTGAGCCCCACCTGTGTTCACATGGGATGGGGACACATCTGGCCATGTCTGGAGGGCATGGTGTGGGTATCGTGTGGGCAAGGCTATTTACAAGAGTGCTAAGGAAACTTTCGGAATGCCAGTCATCCTAAAGGAGAGCCCATGGTGGAGGAGGGGCAAAGATCAGAGGGGAGTGGTATTTTGAAAGCTGTGGAGTGTCTATCACTTGGGTCATTCTCCACAGGCGGAAGGAAGAAACTGGGTAAAACCTAGGAGACATTTCGTGTAAAGCTCGTTGAGATATGAAAGCAGAAGAGAACATAGCTCTGTGGCTCACAGAACCCAGTGCACCAGAGTAGAGGATATGACTGAAGCTGCCATAGCACAGAACACAACAGCCTGAGCACAACCACAGACTGGCACAGAGAAGAAACAGGAAAGGGCATTAGACAGACCACCCAGGTTGGACACCAAAAGCAGAAACTATAAAGAAAGGGGTTAATAGATTTGGCTACTTAAAATTTAGAAATTTTCTATTAAAAAAAAAAAACACACTCAGAAACAAAATTAAAAGACAAGTGAAAAATTGAGAACAATGTTTATATCATACTCAGTCAACCAAAGATTAAAATCATTTCCACATAAAAGGCTATTATAAGTCAATAAGGAGATAAGTATCACCACCACCAAAAAAAAGGAAAAGAAGAATAGGAACAGGGAATTCAGCAAAGGAGAAATACAAATGGCAAAGAAAAGTAAATTTTTTAAATGTGCAAACACACTAGAAATCAAAGAAATGTAGCTATCTTGGACTATAAGCCCTCGGTTTTAAAATGTAAATCTTACCAATAATCTATACATTTGGGTGTGTATTTGGGCTTTTGGAATTAGCCTGGATTAAAATCCCAGTTCTGCTACATATTAACTGTGGGATACTGGACAAATTATTTAGACTTTGTAAATCTCAGTACTCTCATTTGTAAAATAGAGATAACAACATTCTCTACATCACAGTAATGTCATGAGGAGTGAACGAAATCATGCATACAAAATACCAGCACATAGTAAGAATTTAATAAATGTTTGCTATTTTATTAGTACTTATCCTGATATATTGGGTAATAATGAAACTATTGGGCTAATCAGAAACCTGGATCATCTTCCTTCTTAGAGATTTGTGAGTTACTCCAAGATTATGTACACACACACACACAAAAGACATAATGGACAATCATTATTAAAGACTGAAATATTGGTCTCAAAATAATAGGAATAGTTAAGAATTATTTGGGTCTTGATTTTTAAACAGCCACTCTAAAAGATAACATAATTTCTTGGCTCCATTGTTTTTTTGCTAGTAGAAACACTTTAAACAGTTTTTGTGTTTTTAAATCATGAGGCTAAAATCAGGAGTAGAAGATATGTACAACTTAAATTCAGGAAATTCTTTAACAAAGTTAAATTTATGTCATTAATCAAATCATTTTTATCATTTTAGAACTTATATTTTAAATTTGATAATGTTTAAAAGGTTAATTAAGGATGGACCTAGAGAATATAATGCTTACTGAAATAAGTCAGAGAAAAACAAATACTATATGACATCACTTATATATGGAATCTAAAAAATAATACCGATGAATCTATATATAAAACAGAAACAGACTCACAGACATAGAAAACAAACTTACCAAACGGGAGCGGGTAACAAACTAGGAATATGGGATTAACATATACAAACTACTATACATAAAATAGATAAGCAAAAGGATTTACTGTATAGCACAGGGAATTATACCCAATACCTTGTAATAACCTATAATGGAATTAATTTGTAAAAAAACCCTGAATCACTATGCTGTACACCTGAAACTAACGAAGTATTGTAAATTAACTATATTGCAATTTTAAAAAGTTTAATTAGTAACTTCTTTCCTTTTGGCAGCTAGTAAAATGCAAATGGTAATAAATTAGAAACATTCTAAAATATTTATATGTATGATGTATGCATACAGAGTTCTGTATTCAAATGATCCAAATAAAAAAATAAAATTATTTGGTCAAGTAATTTTGCTAATAGGCTTAAGATACTGATAATGATTTCTAGGAAAACTTCTTGCAAATATACTTCTTAACATTAAAAACTCTCAGTATAAGATGTAATTGTAGCAGCAAAAGTCACCTTAAACTCCCAAATCAGAGATAGGAAGCCTTTTGAGTTTACATTGGTAAACACTCCCTCATGGAAGAGAGAAATTGTGGAGGCCATTAAAAAAAGGAAACAATGGAGGAGAGATTTGAAAGAGATAAAAATCACTGTACTCATGCACATTTAAAGTAACCTTTACAAATCAAATGATATGCTTCAGTTTTATATCACAGGAAGTAAAGGGAGAGAATCAAAAAGTGAAGGGAAAGAATTGGGGGGAATAGAGGAAGGGAAAGACTGATCAAGGCTGATGAACATAGAAACAAGAGAGAAAAAGAAATTGAGTTAAAGAAAGGCAGACAGGACACGACAAACAGGACATGACTCAAAAAAAAGAGAAAGAAAGGAGAACAGAGATGAGCACATGGACACATGCACTCCATGGACAAAATATCCTTGGGAACCAAATATCAAAAAGAAAAAAAAGAAAAAAAGACACAACTCAGAAACACTCTTTAAAGAAGGAATATACTTCTCTTCTAACCTTTCTTCAATGAAGCTGTTAAAGATGATCAGAAGTGTTGTGGTTTTGCATCTTTAGGCATACACAGAGCCAAGACATCTTTTACTGGTCCCCACAGGCTGGGTAACATTAACCTAATGGTTGATTCTGGCCCAAAGGCTAGAAGGTGTCCACTCCCATACTTGACAATGAAAACTATTTAATCTTCTGCTGCATCTCCTAAAAAAGAATGCTATAAATAATAAATAATACATCCTCTGCAATTTTTTTGACATTTCACTTATAGAAAAACTGCGAGCCACTTTCTCCTTTGTACTGACTGAGGCATTCCAAAACTGGCACAGACATATTTTTATTTAAATAAATCAGTCTTGCAACTGTAATTTTAACCCGCAATTGGCAAAATCTCCTCTATTTCTTACATATGAAAACCTTACCTTTTAATTATAATAAAGTGTGAATCCTTCTATAACCTGGATTTTTAAAAGGTATCTCCCATTGGGGTAATGAAAAAGGATGTTAATGTACTAGCTTCCTTGAAAATATTTTAACATTTTCATACAATACTAGAAATACTCACCTTTTCCCACTTTTAGCCTAATAGTAGTTTCTTGTATTTATAAAATAACCACGCTCAAGTCTTACCGTGGAGAAGCAACATTTTTAGTTCTGTTCAATTTCTTCACTTTAAATAAATAAAGAAATCAACTATATAACCCTCTGATTACAAATCAAATCCAAGATATTGTTTGACAATAAGATGCTTTTATTAAACTCGATACATTTAATATATAAGAATTCTGTGAAAAAACTGGGGTATCAAGTAGGATCTGGGTCTTTGCATTACAAAGTCTGCCCCCAAAAGATGTCATCTCACTATATACTGTGGCTGAAAGCATACAGATGACCAAAAAGCAGCAACATCCTTTCCTGGTAAGACAAGTTCAACTGACTTGCCCATAGTATTACAAGTCCTCCTAGAAAAATTAAAAGTCCCCATCCCCATCTCTACCTATTATCTCCTGGCAGGTGAGCTGTATGAAGCACCTTCATCTGTGCTTGGCATGAGGTCCACACATGATCAGCCTTGGGAAGGCCATCTTCCCCTCAACCAGGCAACTCTACTTCAACTATTCTGAAACTCCTTGGAGGGGTGAAACTTCTGGAAAAATGAAAGAGAGCAAGAGAGAGAAAAGGTCTGAATATTGAAAGGAATATACAAATGATCAAATTCAGCTGCACCCAATGCCAAGGGGAAGGCTGAATAAGTTAGAAAACAAGCAATTTTGCAAAATGCTTTCCGGTATGATAAAACCTGACCAGTGCCTCGCTGTTCCTGACATACCAGTTGTGAAGGCCACCCATTCTCTTACCAGGTATGGGCGTCTCCACGATGAGGTGTTTGTGGTTGGTAAACAGTTCAGTGGAGTCTTGCTCTACTGATCTTTCTTCTAGGTCTGATTCTGGGATCGTAGCACAGCCACCTAGTTGAAAAATACAAACAATATTTTAAGCAATGTATAGAAAAATCTACCTCTCCATACGGCAACCTCAGCTTAAGAACGTACCAGTCATGAAGATGATAAATAAAGAGACAACAATCTTCAGGAGTAGACCAAAAAAGAATAATCTTAAATGTTTCTCTTTCGGTGAAAATGCTGGGAATGAGTCATTGCCTTTAAAGACATACTGATGAGCACTTAGCAACAGCAGCAATGGTGTTGTCTTAAAATTTAACCCTTTTAAAGTCAGAAAGGACAAAATCTATAGCATATGTGATATCCATACTATAATGGTACCTCAGCAGAAATTCCCTTTAATACCAGAGCATCAGAAACTATAAAAGAAACAAACCACATCGACTGTGAGGGAAAGAAAACTTCCCTGAACAAAGCGGAAGGCCACTGGTGTTCTGAGTTGGTGACTATGGTGGTATTTCTCAGGAATTTGATTCTATTCCTGAATCCCAACACCTTACAGCAGAGACACAAACACTTCATAATTCACAGCAAAGCCATGAATGCATTGTGGAAGCTTTCAATTCCAAGTCAATTCCAAGGTGACTTGAGGATAAGCTGGGACCACTGCACTTTGAAAATATTAGGTATAAGCCATTTGATTTTATCCACCAAAATATTGTACGGAGAACTCATGTTGAGAATTTCCTGACTACATCTGCAACTTGATTTGACTAATTTGACTAATTTTCTGGAAATGTACTAACATGCTGTATACTGTACACATTCTTCCCCAAAGCCATTCTTCTTGTAAATAAAGTGTGATTTTTCCTTTTCTGAGGCTTCTCATACACTGAGTCCAAAGCCTCCATATTCAAGTTTGGCTTTATGTGTGAGGGGGTTTATAAAGAGAGAGCACCAGCAGCACTGATGTGTAAACCACGTCACTCAAATGAGAGTGAAGTCAAGATCCCAGGTCTGAAGGAAAGTACACCTTACCATCCATCCCTCTGGATCAGCTCTGAAAAAGAAATCGATGTTGAGGGAAACTTGAGAGACAAGGATTTCCACACTCATAAAATAAGAATCAGAGGTAGCCTCAGAGGTTTCCCAAACAGGAAATGTTAGAATTATCCATCAATGCAATGGAACTTGCCCTGTTTTACCTTAAAATAGCTAGGGCCCCATCCAGAAGGAGAACCAGCCTTATTTTTAATCTGTTTTAAGTAAAAACAAACAAACAAACATTTCAGAGTAAGCAGTAAAAGGAGAGAAATAAAATATAAAATTTCCAAACTAACAGAGACCTTCTGAAGCCCACTGTAGCAATGCTTCTCAAAAGGACCAGCCTTAAAATTTCCAATCTATCTAAGCCAATACTTTTGTCACGTATAATAAAAATGAATAAAAGGAATTACTAGAAAAATAAAATGAACAATATATAGGCCCTTATCTTTTAGATTCAATCATTGTAAAAAGTACACTGTCAATTGCTACAAGTTTCTCAATGCTTATTCTCTGTTTCAAGTAACAGACAGTTTGCAGACAGATGCTAGTCTTCTATTCACACTTTGAACAGCACTGATTTCAAGATATGGTCTACATTAATTAATATGATACATGGAATTATAGTTAAAAATAATAATTCAGCCAACTCCTAATTATCAGACGTTCAAATAGCCAGTAAATTCATTCTGGCAACAGCAGGGGCTTCTCACAACTTATGTACCTCCCTTCTACTCCAGTATCTGTCTGGCAGCTCCCTCCTTGCATAATGTACAGAAAAGCCCCCCTCTCCCCACCAATATGGGATGTCTAGGCTCTCCTTTGCCCACTGCTGGTACAATTATGGAGATCCACTTCTATCCCTGTGCTCTCGTGTAACAAGGAGTTTCATTAAGGAACCTGGGATCCCAAGTCAGAACTCTGGGGGCATTTTCATAAGGAACAATGTCATAAGTGGTGGCTTCATTTTAGAGTCCTATTACAATTAAATGCTTAAAACACTTTTCTGGAGTAATCTGGAACCCTAACCCCTGCAGGTGAAATTTGAAAGCATGAAGCATGTATCACAAATTGCAAACAGTATCTATAGCATTTGGAACAAGACAGTTTATAAATTGGAGATTACACCCGTGATGTTTAAGAGGATGTTTTTGAGACATTTCACTATGCTCCCTCTTCCTCTGAATTGTTACCAACCAAATTATGTGCATGACCATTTGTGTTAACTAAACCTGGCTGTAAAAATTTGTTGCTTTGCAAATTAGTAGCACATCAAGATATATAGCAATCCTCCTATATATAAAATAGATAAACAACAACAAGTATAGCACAGGGAACTATATTCAATATCTTGTAATAACCTATAATGGAAAAGAATCTGAAAAAGAATAAATATATATGTATATGTATAACTGAATCATTCTGCTATATATCGGAAACATTGTAAATCCACTATACTTAAATTTAAACATTTTTTAAGAAAATTTTTCTGGCTACAATCCTCATGTAGCCAGAAAATTATTTAAGTAGAAAATCTTACCAAAAATTCTGAACAATAGGAGATCACCCTGTATTTATAAAGATAATTCAACTCTAGGGTTTTGTTTTTTTTTTTTTATGGATTACAAGCTATCCTTAAACCTGTTTCTGCATTCAAAAGCAAATTATAAAATTGTTGAAACTTCTTCCTCACCAGGTGGAACATATTTTATCAACAAGGGAATTACACTAAGGAAATGCTACCCACTGTCAGAAAAACAAACAAACAAAAACAATAAAAAAGAGCTCAGGGACTTCCCTGGTGGTTCAGTGGTAAAGAATCTGCCCTCCAATGCAGGGGATGCGGGTTCGATCCCTGGTCAGGGAACTAAGATCCCACATGCCGTGGGGCAACTAAGCCTGCAGCCAGAACTACTGAGCTCTCGAGGCTCAACTAGAGAGCCTGTGTGCTGGAAACTACAGAGCCCACGCACCCTGGAGCCTACTCGCCAGAACTAGAGAATCCCGCAAGCCACAACTAGAGAGAAGCCTGCACGCCACAACAAAGAGCCCGCACTCCACAACGAAAAATCCCGCATGCCTCAACAAAGATCCTGCTTGCCGCAACTAAGACCCAACGCAGCCAAAAATAAATAAATAAATAATAAATAAGTCTTAAAAAAAAAAAGCTCAGGTCCTCTCTGTAGGTTGCTATAGCATGAACTATAAAAGTTATAGAGTTCAAAGGTCAAGATGGGAGGCCAAGCAGAAACAAATGTAACTGTCTAGAATACTAGAGATCAAAATCAGAAGGCAGGGTAAGCACTGGTATTCTGGAAAATATGTAACCAGCTGGCTTTCAAGGAAAAAAGGTAAAGCCCTAATCTGTAGTGTTTGCCCATTTCTTTGGTATAAATACTCCTATCATGGCCAGTTTCAAGCAACCAACGTGACATCACCAAACGTGGAGCTTGGCAGAGATGTGTAAGAGGACACCATGAGATAGCACTTTCACCATTCAGATTCCGTAGACATAAATAATCTCAAGAGCACAGAGAATAGTAAAATGTAGTTATAACTAGTGAAGAGTTTTGAGGTATATTATCTTTGTTCTTAGTACAACTTATTTGGTTGTAAAGTTTACATAATTTAATTTTTAATAACGGCTGAATTTGTTAACTGGCTCACAGAATTCCTAAAAATTCAATGATTGGTTCTCACCAGCCAGTGTGAGCCAGCTCCAGCACTGAATGCGGGCTTATTTGTAGGGAATTTAACAAAGCCTCGATTCAAACCATGGCTCAGCATTTATGAGCCAAGTGACCTTCCTGAGCAAATTATTGCACTTTAATGAGTCTCAGTTTCCTTATCTATAAACAGAGACTATGGCAGCCCTACTTCATAAGGAAGAAATTGATGAGCATGTGTAAGTGCTTGGCACATTGAAAAACACATTAAGTTCTGACTATTTACTCTCATGTCAAAGTTAGGAACACTAAAAGAAGAGTAGAGTGAAAAGGCCAAGACGGAAGTCCCTAAAGTTGGAAGTCTGAAGGGCTAGGGTTCACACAGCTGATACACCCATGGGGCCAAAAGACACAGCTCTGCAGCAAAAAAAAGAGTGTTCAGACACCTTAAACATGTGGCCACCTCTGAAGCTGACTACTCTATTTACTCACGCTACTTGATCTGCAGAGTTCTATTTGATAGATACTTGATTATAACCCAGATGAATTCTGGTGGCCCAGCTTACCTGCCTCACCATCTACCTTGTAACTCACGTAACCTAAACCAGGGGTTGGCCAGATAGTACATATTTTTTAAGCTCTGTGGGCCATCTGGTCTCTGGTGCAACTGCTCAGTTTTGCCGTTGTAGCGCAAAAGCAGCCAAGGACAAAATGTAAACATGAATGAGCATTAGTTGAATTCCAATAAAACTTTATTTACTAAAACAGTCAGATCTGGCCCATTGGCTGTAGCTTGCCAAAGCCTGGCCTAATACAAGGCTCACAGAAAGCTACTCTTCAACTGCATCCTAATTCTAAAGGTTCCTAGAGGCATTTAACACTGCCAGATCATCTCATAGTATTACTATAACAATAGCAATAAGGAAGAGGAAGAGGAGGAGGAATAATAGTAGCAGTTCTTCAAAAGAATATTATTTGCCCTACTGCTACAAATGCTCTTTTTGTTTGGGCAGTGATAAGCTTTTTTTTTTAAAAAAAAATAGACTAATTTTTGAACATTTTTATATGTACAGAAAAATTTAGTAAATGGTACAGAGAATTCCCATATATTCTCCACACAGTTTCTCCTGTTGTTAACATATTGCATTAGCATGGTACATTTGATCAATGAACAAATGCTGATACATTATTAGTAGTTAAAATCTTTAGCCTATTCAGATTTCCTTAGTTTTTACCTAACATCCTTTTCTGTCTCGGGATCCCATCTAGAATACCCCATGACATTAGTTGCTGCATCTCCTTTGGCTCTTCTTGGTGGTGACAGTTTCTCAGACCTTCCTTACTTTTGATGGCCTTGAAGTTTTGAGGAGTATTGGTCAAGCATATTGCAGAATGCCCTTCTACTGGAATTTGCTTAATATTTTTCTCATGACTAGATTGGGGGAAATTTTTAAGACAGTTTCTTTTCATAAATTCTTAGAATTTCCCAAATTTTAGGATTGTCTCCAGTTGTTCTTCTTTTCCTCTATCGAAAGTGAAACCCAGGTGGGCAGTGAATGGGGAGGCCTCTTAAGGCAAAGGAGGCCAACAGCAAGGCTTGACTTAGACTGTGAAGTTCTCAGGAGTGGGTCAGTCTGGGTCTAGCTGTTGGACGCAGGCAGGTTGTCAGTTGCCCCAACTGTAAAAGAGAGTCTTAATGAGGCCTATTGTGAGGATTATGTGAGACCGTGTACACTGAACACAGTGCTCAGCACAAAGTACATTTTACCATCTCTGTTTTCTACGAATTTTCTTGGCATAGATACACTTTCCACACCGTATCGGTGGAATCAAAGAACTTTAGCTTTTAGTGCAACCACCTTCATTTAGGAGACATCAAAACAGAGGCTCAGAGAGGGTAGCGGATGCCCCTCATATCCTAGAGCCGATTCCTGATTCTCCTGCTTCCTAAACCATTAGAGCTTTCTCAAGAATACCTTTTTTCCCATCAAGATCTCAGTGGATTTGCTTGTGAGTTGGCTTTCCTAACCAGTACTTCCTTTCAGTGATACAGAAAACCCAGAAGGTTGGCAAGCTGTTCTTTGGGTATATTTTAGGACTTTGCGGATTTATATTCTTGCAACAGAGACCTTTGCAATCAACTGAGTGTATGGGTGCAAATGTTCCATTCCTTCAGGGAGGAAAAATTTTTTTTCTTCTTTTTTCTTCATATATTTAAAAGCAATCAAACAAGGAGACACTTTGAGAATCACAAATGACCACAGACCATGCTTTGACTTGCCAGCCAAAGAATCTTCTGTTCACATGCTTGAATTGCCACTAAGAATTTAAAACAGCAGAAACCTCAAAAATATACACCAGTGACATTTTTCTTTTAATCAAGATTTACTTGATGGATAAAGTGTTTTTGAAGTTAACATTCAGATTTCATTTCAAAGGTTTATAATTCACGTGAAGTGTGGCGAATGGGTGCTTTGAAAAGAATATTTCACTATCTTAAATATGAAAAGTTTCCCTAAGAGACTATGAGTAGTTAAAAAATTCTCCGAAAATATATTCATTTGAAATAGTTTTACTCTTTATTCTCTCTCAGTCTCCCTCACCCTCTCCCTCTCTCTCTCTGTAAATGTGTACACACAACCACACATAGGCATTAAAGATATGTATAAGAGTTTTCCTGATAATTCTTCTCTACTCTCTTCATTCTTCTGTTTTCTTAAAATATATTTTTTTAGCCCAAGGAGAATGTAAGCTATAGAAAGCCAAGAATCCTACTGTATGTTTGTGTAGCAATTTTAACCAAGTATTTATAAATTTTTTGACAAAATGCAAGAATGGAAGGAAGAGGGGTGGGTAAAAGAGAGAAGGAGATAGAGGATGAAAAGGATAAGTGGGGAGGGGAGAATAAATTATCAACATATTCCATTTTTCTGTGTACACTTCTACAGATGATATTTGGGGTGACTTACTGAAGGTATAGATAATAAAATATTAAAGAATAAAAAATACAATAGCAGTTAGAAAAATTTAATGCAGAGTAGGAGGTATAGCTAGGAAAAATTGTGTCAGATAAAGACTTACGCAAGGGCTGCCATGGAGAGAAACAGCAAAAGGCTTGGAGGAAAAGTGGGGCTGCACTTCCCCTGTTAATTCTCCACTGACTTCTCTTCTTCCACACTGGACTTCAAAGGGCCCAATCCATCTTGTACTTGGACTTAACATTTCCTTAAGAACACACCATAATTGGTAAAGCTATGCTTGTTGGAAATTTTTTGACTAATGATATGTGTGTGTGTGTGTGTGTGTGTGTGTGTGTGTGTGTGTATGACTCTGTTCTGTGCTTATGGGCCATTTTAGAAAGCCAATACTTCTGTGAAATTGGGTTTACCAAGGTGCTTACTAAGTAGATGCTCCAGAAAACTATACATATATAGGAGATTGTTAAAAATACAACAGTCAGACCTTGTCAAAGCACATCTTGGAAATAAAGCCCTCAAGAATGTAATGTATCATTGAATGAGTTCTTACCACAGCATGGCAAATCAGGTTGATATCATATGGTGACACTGCTTCTCTGAAGGAGGAACTGGAGATCATACGTCAATATCGTTCTCATCTCCCCTTCCATTCTGCCCTTTACTTTGTTGTAATGTAGAGGCATCTCACACTTAACCTGGTACAGTTTTACAGTTTCAAACTCAGGAAACCAGAAGAAAACAATGCCTTTCTATATAGTCTTATGTTTCCAGTTCCAACATATGATATTTGTTTTTCTATGTTTCTTTTAAATCCATTCGATAACTTTTCTTTCTCCCTATATTTGCAGATGACATGCTGACTGCTAGACAGTAGCTCATCTACTGGCAACAGAGATAATAATGGTGAACCAGTGAGAGGCAGGTGAAGTTCACTGTAATGTGTGTCCAACATGATGCCTGTGGAATGTTTGGGATTTCAATTCCACTACCTAATAATAAACTTTGATCCCCCCCCCCACACCCGGTAAGAACTTAAAATGTGTTCAGGACTATGCACATATACCTATGTTTGAAAATATTTCCATTTCACACCTCACAGCAGAGACCAAGTTTGTGAATAAAAGGAAGTCTGATATATTTTAAGAGGTCTAGCATGTGTCTCAACAAGTTTTAAAAATCCCATAAAGACTGAATACTAAGTCCCTTGGGGTATAAGGGCTCCAGTTAGAGAATCTGGATTTAAGAGGGTAGGGTCCTCCTGGCATTAAGATGTTTCCACAACTTGAATAATGATAGGTGTCCAACTATTCTTTTAGCTGGACCACCACTTAGAATTTAGGTCCACTTAGTACAAAGGATTAAGAAATACAGGAACATAGCCATTTTCATCCATTGATAATTATGTAAACAGAATATACCAAGCAGAAAAAAGTCCTATTTACAAAAAAGCAAGCACAGTCCATAAATCCTAAAGATTGGAACAGATCCAGGTTAAGAAGTTCACCAGATGTCAGTCCGTAAACAGGGCTTCATAAAGTGAATTCCCCAATTAATTGTTGGCAAGAGTGATCTCTATACTATGTTAGTGCATTATGATCCCCTACCATATGTAGGTGAATTGTCTGGTCCTATAGATCATTAGTCAGTTATGATACAACAGAACTCAGGGGAAAGAAGTGGGGTAAGCACAATTTTTTCTGATACAGAGAGAAGGTCCCATAAAGTTACTGCTCAGGAACTCGGAGCTTTCTTCACTGAAGGAGATGAGAACTCTCCCATTTATTTGCATTACATCTGTTTTTCTAACACATTTAGTTCTTAACCTGGAGTACTTGGAAAGACACACACCAGTAAAAATATAAACATGGAAGTTAAAAAAAAATAAAACTACTCACTATTTTGTTAAAGTCTCCAATCACAATGTTTTCCCACATGTTAACAAGGCCATTAAATCCTCCAAACAGGAATACAAAAGTATTACCCAGCCATGGTGAGAAGGTGAGGAAGAAGAGAAAGTTAATATTTGCTTTTTCTTGCCAGTTGATCAATGTCTAGAGCACTCTCCAAGGAAATGCAAGATCTGTTGTCTTTCAACTAGATCTTTTCTATACTGATAAGTATAGCACTTTCTTGTTCAGAAAGAAGGTGATTGTGGTATTTAATTTCCATTTTGTTTCTAAATCCTAAGGCAATCCAATGTACAACTGGAAAGACACATAATTTTAAGACATTTCCATTTCAAATACTTTCCTAACTCCCTCTTCAGAGACCAACTCTCTCTCAAAAGTATACACGCACAAATAAAACATTATAGCTACAGTTGAGAAGGAAAGGAAGCCAATAGTTCTGCAATTATAATTACTAAAAAAATGAAAGAGTAAGAACATAACTCTACTTTGCCTGGACACCACATAATAAGAGAGCCAGTGTTCTTCACAGCTTCCCTCTTGCATCAAGTGGTTATTAATTCCTCAGTGATCCTGGCAACATTTCTTCAACTTGAGTTTCTTTCCACAACCCAATTAAAAGCCATAATCTTGACCAAACTGTGTTGTTTTTAATAATGACAGAGTTTAGGTGGTGATTTTGAAACAGAGTTCAGCTGGGTCACTTCAGTTATATACAGGTTGAGGGAAAAGAGTGAAGAACACAACGTCTCTGGAGAGCACCTGTTTCATCATATTCGTTCACAAATGAGGAAACTGAACAAGCACTCAGGACTCATTCCTAAACAACTCTGTTATCTAATGATATATTTCTACAATAGTCCATTAAACAATGTCCTATTTTGCAAAAAGGGAAATGTACACAAGATGATAACCAGCCCATTGATAGTGGAAAGGGACATCCAAAATGGGACATGGCAAGTATCATTGTGTCTAGAGCAAAGTCACATAAGTCTGGGACTTAGTTTCCTTTTTCTAAATTCAGAAAATATAGCATTTACTTTATGAGAGATGAAGATTAAATTGGTCAGTGCTTGTAATACAGTTATCACAGAGCCTGGCACAGAGTACGCCCCCAATAAATGTTGGGCTATTATTTTCAGTACTAACCTCCAACATACGTTAGTCATTACGTTACAGCCAATTACACATGAAACTACAAGCCATGAGCATGGCATGAATTTATATTTGATGCTGTAAAAAATGCTTAGGTAAACCCAGAAGATGGGGTAGGCAGACCAGTGGTGGAATGTTTCTAGCTGGACCCAGTGGTCAAAGCCAAAATTGTCAACCAGGCATCAAAATAATTCACTTGAAAAACAGTGCACACATCCTTTATAGGATGAAATCACTGATAATCTACTATCCTAGATAATCACTATTCTGAGATCAAAACAGGAATTTTAAAAGGGCTCAAATGATGATGATGATGATCAGGGGTGCATAATCACATTCATTGTTTTCTATTTACGAGCAGTGCCATTACTACTGAGAAACACAAACCCACAAGATAATATGACATAAATGGATGAAACATTAAGATAAAAGGGTAAAACAGTGGTAGGGTTGCTTTCTCATGGGAAATTGAAATGGCCAGCAGATGAACCTTAAAAGAGGAAGTCTGCTGACCTAGTGTTACTAAACATCGGAGGCAGCCAAGGAGCGGAGGAATAAAGCAATGCATTTAAATGTATGCCTTCAAGGAAGCAAACACCAATTATTTTTATATGATGTTAATTCTCCTAGTGAATACTTTATGGGTGCTGGCAAGTCCTTCTGGAAAAGGAAGGGATTATTAATGAAGGATTCAGTGGCAATTGCCTGCCAGTGCTCTAAGAACTAACACTTAACAAAAGGGTCATTTAGTTCATACTTCATCTCTAAAGCTAAAGAAATTTTAAGAATCCTTAAAAAAACAGTATAGTGTTATATTCACATATACAGTCCTTTTTATTTTAATTTCCAGATTGTTCTATAGCCTGCATGATAAACAAATAAGCTTCACAAAGGAAAATAAACAGAGGAAAATAGTTAATTTTTTTTCTTTTTCATGCAAAGAGTGGATGCTTAATATATACTTGTTGATTTGGAAAGGAATTCATGAAATTTGAGCAAATACATAGGAAATACAGTCTTTACAAAAGTTATCTTTGAAGAATGCTCTACCACATCATTCCAATATTATGCACTGGTGACAGTCCACTAATGTACAGGCTAGTAAATCTGGGGAAATGCCCCATCAGCTCCTGTATTCTATCTTGTTTCTCAAAATCTTAGCCCATCAACTCTAGAAACTTCTCATATTATGTAAAATGAAATCTCTCTAGCTAACATCTTGCTCTTAAAATTCTCCAGGTGCTTCAAGAGCATGGACTCTGGAGCCAGACTGTCAGAATTTTAATCCCAGCCCCACCATTACTTTTTTTTCTTTTAACTGGTTACTTGATCTTTCTCTGCCTCAGTTTCCTTATTTGTAAAATGCAGATGATAACTGTACCTAGCTCATAGGATAATTGTAAAGATTAAATGAGTTAATTTATATGAACACTTCAAATAATGCCTGGTTCATGGTAAGTGACACATTAAGTGTTATAATAATAAGTATTACTATTATTCTCATCATCTTTGCCTTATATTGCCAAAATTCCCACACCTAAGCCTGAGGTTCCCATGTAAGCTGAAGGAAAGGAGCGTGGTGAATTTTCAGAAGGCAGAGAGCAGCAGCTACAGCTGCCTGACCTCCAGGAATACAAACTGTCGTGTTAGCTAGTCAAGGAAAACCTTAACTGGTTGTCTGGCCTAGCAAAAAAAAAAAAACAAAAACAAAAAAAACAGTACCCAGTAGGAAATAACAGCTTGATAAAGAACAAGGACTGGGGTCTAGATAAATAATAAAGGACAACAATAAACATCAAATCAGGAATAATCTACTGTCTCTTGACCCCCACTTTCCTGCATCTTCTTCCATTTCTTTACTCCTCTTGGTAGCAAAACTTCTCCAAAGAATTGTCTGTATTTGCTATTTTTAATTCTCTTCCTTTCTCTTGTACAACCATCCCAGTCTAGACCTGGCCTCTACCACTCCACAAATAGTTGCTTTATTCAAGATCACTAGTGACCTCCACGTTGCTAAATCTATAGCTTTCAGCCCTCAACTTACTTGACGCATTAGCATTTGACACAGCTGATCATTCCACCACCTTTTAAAACTCTTTCTTCACCTGACTTCCAGGATGCCACATTCTACTGATTTTCCTCTTACCTCACTGTATGCTCCTTCTCAGCATCCTCTGCTGGTTCCCCCTCTTCTCCCAAACTCCTAAAATTCTGACTCTCCCAGCACTCGGTCTTTGATTCTCATCTCTTTTCTAAAATCACTCCCTTGGTGACCTTATCCAGTCTCATGGCTTTAAATAACACTTTCGTGCTGACAACTCCTAATTTTATAACTCCATTCCAGATTTCTCTCCTGAACTTCAGACTTGTATATCCAACTACTTAGTCAATATCTCCACTTGGACATCTTATAGCATCTCAAACTCAACATATCCCAAACTGTACTCCTGATCTCCCCCACAAACCTGTTCCACGCCACAGCCTTTCTCCTCTCAACTTCATCCTTCCTGTGGTTCAAGCCAAAACTCTTGGGGTTGTCCTGGAGTCTCTTCTTCCTTTCACACAACACGGCCACTCTGTTAGGAATTCTGTTGTCTTTACATTTAAAATGTATCCAGAATCAGATCACTTGTCATCACCTTCAGCACTACTACCACTTTGGTGCAATCCACCATCATCTCTTACCTGAACTATTGCCAAATTACTTACCTGAGTAACCTTCAAACTGACTGCCCACCTCTACCTTTGACCACCCCCACCCCCATAGTCTATGCACAATAGCAGGCAGGGATCCTTTTAAAATGTAAGATGATATTCTTTTCTTCAAAATGGTCCTCCCCACTTCACCCAGAAAAAAGCAAAAGTCAGCCAAAAGGCTGTACATGATCTCACCCCTCTGACCTCATCTCCTACCACTCACTACTGGCCTCACTATTGGCCTCTTCAATGTCCTTGGAACATGCCAGGCTCATTCTCCTTACCTGGGACACACCTCTCTGATCTCTGCATGGATAAATCCCTCACTTTTTTAAGTCTTTGTTCAAAAGTTGCCTTCTCAACAAAGCCTACCATCAACCCAATTTAAAATTATAATCTTGTAACTGCCTCTTTTCTGACATTTCTTTTTCCATAGTACTTATCACCTTTTAACACTAACACTTGTTATTTTCTAACATACTACATAGTTTACTTCTTTATCATGCTATTTTTATCGTCTCCCCCGCTAGAATGAGGGTTCCAAAATTTCGGGGATCTTGGGCTATTTTGTTTGTTGCTGTATCCCAAGCCCTGGAATAGTTCCTGGCACACAGTAGGCACACAATAATTACTGGCTGCCTTGAGTGAATGAATTTAGGCTAAGGGATTAGTAAGAAGAAATGGAAACCAAAATTCATTCTATTTTTTACATAATATTATCTACATTTTCCACTGGGAGGTTGGAAAATAATTACAGCAGAATGTAGTATAGTACCTCCTATTCCTATGCCCCAGCACACGTGGTTGCTCTGTGGATCAAAAAAGCTTCTCAAAAAGTTCTTTGTGTTAATTAATACACATCTTTAAGAAATGAATCTTCCTGGATGATAACACATGGAGAATCTGTGAGACTGAGTAGGTACAACAACAAAATGTTCAGCCCAGAAAAGAAATAAGATCCCAGTAGTAATTTCTGTAGGAGCTAAAGTTAAAAAGAAGTAACAGAACACTTGTAATTCTATTTCTTGATAACAGTCATTTGTGGATGAAGGAACTGCAAAGGAAGGTACAAAGACATCTGTCTGCTTGGGAAATTTCTCAAAACAAATGAAAAAGGATCTATCTTATTTCCACTGGGGCATCAAGTTATGGTCTGGAACAGTTTATTATTCCCAGGCTACTTCAAATCTAAACGTGTTTTTAAAAGCAAGCCCAATGAAAGATTAGATAAACAACTGGACAATGTTTTTTACACTCTGGTAACATAAACATTTCAAATTCCTCCCTAACTCTTGACTAGCATAAATCTCTAATTCCAGAGAAGGTAAAATATCCTCAAAGTTTAAACATTACTTTGAATTATTCACATTTACCTCCATTTCCATCTTATACTTTCTTGGCAATAAAAAGCCAGGTTTTGTCCAAACTATGGTAGGATGACTCTCTTCCAATTGTAAAACAACTTGGACTAACCCCAGCTCTGCTTCCTTTGAAGATAGAATAAGCAGCCCCTCCCAACAGTTTCTTTTCTCTTCTTTCTTACCTCCTATACATCCTGTACTGCCCTTTTTCAAACCAAACCTTTAAAAAACACAGAGGGAAAATGTGAAGCTGTCTGCCTATAACTGAGAAAACAATTTTTAAATGGTGTCAAACACAAAAGAGATAGGTTGAAAGAGTCAGTAAGGCAAGAAAACATCAGGGTGAGGAGAGCTCTCTCTGGCTGAGAAAGGGAGACATAGAGTAAGACCTATCTAAGAGAAGAAGCTCTGTGGAAATGCCGCAGGGGATAAAAGGAAGGGAGGGAGAGAATGGAGGAAAACAAAGGTGTGAAAATGCAGAGGGAATGAGGATAACCAGCCCACAGTACAACCCACATGTCAGAATACTTAGGAATAAAAGGGGGTGGCTAGGAGAGAAAAGAAAACACTAGGCTGATAGAGCTGTTCTGTTTGTATCATGTTCCACAGTCTGTGAAACCTTCTCGCTTGACCTTGGTCCTCACAACAACTTTGAGTGGAGAGTAGGTAAAAATTTGCACCCCCAGACTCCAGGAAAACTGCCCACTCAGCTCCTGGGCAAGTCACTTAATAATTCTGAATCTCTATTTCCTCATTTGCAAAGTGGGAATAATATCTTCCTAACAAATGATTATGAGGAGTAAATGAGCTATTACATAAAGCATCAAAGTCCTGCTGAATAACTGGTAGCACATTGTGGTAGAGAGCAAGACAGAAATCAGAAATTGAGGGGGCTCCTAAGAAGTACAGACAGAAATGTGCAGTACAAACAATGCAGACAACTGAAGATCCAGACTTTGGGTTCTGAGGGGTAAAAACCGGATGCAATTTTTGTATGAGAATATGGAAAGGAGGACCATGCTGCACGAAGGGACAGGATTAGAGGCTTATTTATCATAGTTCAATAATTACATTAGTACCATTTTTAATTACTTTTTATGTGCTAGTCATAGTGCTCCTTACTTTATATGTTTGCTCATTTTACAGCTGCCTAAAATGGTAGTTAGTAGTGTCTCATTTCACAGGTGGTGAAGTAGACTCCAAAAAGTTTAAGTGACTTGCTCAAAGACTTGTGCATAATGAATGAGAGAATCTTTTATGTGCTGACTCCAAAATCCAGTCTTAAACCATTCCAGAATCTTGTTTCTCCCTGATAGAAAGAAAAGACACACAGTAATGGGATTGTGAATTACTGATTAAAGAATAAGAGTTTTAGATTGGCAAAAACAGGATCATGGTGTGTGCCTCATACCCTCAACATCTGATCCCTCCCAATCTCATGCTCAAAAGAAAAGTGAAAGGATTTGGAAAAGTGACTGAGGTTTCATCTCAGCAAAAAAGAAATCAGCATAGAAGTAACTAAAAGAGCCACCAGTAAAGACAGATCCTTAGACGTCTAAAAAGATCCTTAGACTGTTTAAAAAGAATTCAGAATTGATTGATGCTTCTATAGAATATAATTACAAAGGAGAGGAAGTGGCTCAGTAGAGTAGATAGGATTTACAACTAGAAAGAAGTGAAACAGTAAAGTGGAAGATAATGTATTTTCAACAACACGGAGGAAAAGACAAAGCAGTCTTCTAAAAGTTGGGAAATTAAAATGAGATCACAGAGGAAATTTTTTAACTACAACAAAAGTAAAGAAAATGATTAAAAGAATGATCATAGGGAAAGAAATTAAGTCTTTCTCAGGATGCTGCACAGTGGTAGAACATTTGACATGAACACGAAGATCTGTTTTCCAAAGTTAGCAGAACTGTGCTCAAAAACTTCACAAAGTCCTGAGTGCAAACTCACGCAGAAGAAAACCTCAAGTGCAATCTCATGCATTATATATATGCAAAAATTCAAATTAAGACATTAGCAAATCAGTATGATATATTTAAAAACAACAATAAAGAAAAACTTATTCCAGGAATGCAAAAGGATTCAATTAATGTTAATTCTTCAAAACATTATATCAAAAAGAAATCTCAACAGAGGGTAATAATATTCATCACGCACTTCTGATTTAAAAAAAAATCACCTAGTGAACTAGGAATAACTATCTGAAATTAACAGGCAACATTATGAATAAAGCAGATAAAAACATTCACATTAGTCAGGGTAAAGATGAGGATCCTGGCCACTTATCACTACTATTATTTAACATTATTCTAGAAATTCAAGGCAATATAATAAGAAAAGAAAACAGGAAGAAATATATATGTTAGAAAAATGATTACATTTCCAGATAATATGATTGTACACCTAAAAAATTTCCAAGAATATGAAAGAAAAATATATTTGAATGGTTGAAGATTTGATCATGTCCCTCTGCATTAACAGCATTTAGTTAGAAAACATAATGGAGGAATTATTGTACTCAAAAGGATACTAACTACATTTTTTAAAAAAACAGTAAAGATAAAATAACTAGGAAAAAAAAGCGCCAAAGCCTATAGGTATAGAACTAAATATTTATAGACAGCCATAAAAGATTTGAATAGATGGACAAAAATATAGCAAGATTCAGCATAAAAATAGTGTCAACTGTCTACAAACTGACTTTGAATCTTAATGCAATTTCGCTCGAAATCTCAAAGGAGTGTTTTAACTTGAAAATATGATGCTAAAGTGCATAACAAAGAATAAATGGTTGAGAAGAACCAGGAAATAATAAATAATGAATTGAGGAATTTGTTCCACCAATTTTAAAGTCTATTACACAGTTACAATAATTACAACAGCATTACTATCAATGTCAGAATAGATGGAGAGGAAAATGGAATAGCACAGAAATACCAGGGATAGTCTCATGTATATAAAAATATTTAGTATATTTTACAAGTGTATTTCAAATTAGTGGAAAATGATGTATTATCCAATAAAATATGCTGGAATATGGGGTAAAAAATTTTTAAAACCTGAAGTTAGATAGGTTTTTAAAAGTCCAATAAATTTCAGATGGCTAAAAGAGCTCAATGTAAAATGCAAGAAGAAAAAAGTAAGAAAAAACATATTTGGAATCAATAAAGAAAAAATTAAATAGATTTGACTACCTAAAGGAAGTCATGTGAAAAAAGTCCAAACAAACAAATTACCTTAAGCAAAATTCAAAACAACCAAAACCCCAGAAAAAAATATTTGTAACATATATTAAAGAAAAGGAGTTAATTTCCTTTAGATACAAAGTGCTCTTCAAATCAAAAATAAAAGGTGATATTTTGATTTACAGAAACATGGGAAAGCATGAAGAATAATTCACAGAAGGAAAAATATAAAAGACTAATAAACAATAGGAATAGTGCACATTATCACAAAATTACAATAGAAAATCAAACGGCTAAAAATATTTTTCAAATTTAATCTTAATAAAACCACAGATGCACAATTAAAATTCCAGTTTCCACTTCTGATATCAACAAAGATGAAAAAGAATGATAATCATTGATGTCAAGGAGGTAGCAAAAAGTCACAGATGAACTTTTAAATCAAGAAGCACTTACTTGGGAGCAAGCTGGAAGCAGAAGCAGGTTTTTCAATTCTAGGCCCTTACTCTAAGGCAATAATCAAAGATGCATATAATATCCTCATGCAGATGTATAACACAGAAGTATTTATAATAATTTAAAAATAAAACTATCTAAATGCCCAACAATCAGGGTTACAGCATCTGTATGCTCCTGTTACATATCTCTCACTCTAGAGATTTTGCAGGTAGTTTCCTGAACAAGCTCTGGTTTTCCACACTCATTTGCTCTTATTTAAATTATGCCCTCTGCCAGGAATGTCCTCCCCTAATTTCCTTTAAATTCATGTTCCTCATGAGTCAGTTTAAAGAATAATAATGACAGCTATGGTAATAATTATAGTAATAGTAATAGTGACAACAATGGCTAACATTTATCAAGTGCTTTTAAGAGGCAATTGCTATTCTAAGTGAGTTACATATGATAACATTTAATCCTGGTAACAACCCAACAAGGTAATGCTTTTATTATTTCGACTTTACAGAGGAGAAAATTGAGGCATACAGGGGTTAAGTCATTTACCCAAGGTCACACATCTAGTTAGTGCTAGGCACCCAACCAAAAGTGTGCCTCTAAGTCTATGTTAGCATTTGGCCTCTCCAGGCCACCTCTTCTGTAAAATTTCCCTCCGCCCCAAGCCCAGAGTCAGGTCCTAGCTCTCAACCCCACTATATGTCCCCTATATATTCTCTAGAGAGCACTTCACACATGGTTTAACATCTTTATTTGTGCATCTCATGCACCAGACTCAGGATTTTATCTTACTCTGGTTTGTGTCTCCCACGATTAAGCACAATTACTAGAACAACGATTGCTTTCTGTACATGTTTACCCAATAAATAAATAAATACAAAATACATGCATAAAAAAGTAGAGAAACTGAATATCAAGGATCAAAGGAGGGGCTTCCCTGGTGACCCGGTGGTTAAGAATCTGCCTGCCAATGCAGGGGACACCAGTTCAACCCCTGGTCCAGGAAGATCCCACATGCCACGGAGCAACTAAGCCCGTGTGCCACAACTACTGAGCCTGAGCTCTAGAGCTCATGAGCCACAACTACTGAGCCCACATGCCACAACTACTGAAGCCCGTGCACCTAGAGCCCGTGCTCTGCAGCAAGAGAAGCCACCACAAAGAGAAGCTCGCGCACCACAATGAAGACTAGCCCCCCGCTCACCGCAACTAGAGAAAGCCCGTGCAGCAATGAAGACCCAACACAGCCAAAAATAAACAGATTAATTAACTTTAAAAAAAGGGATCAAAGGAAAGAAATCTATATAGAGAGGGAATCAAGGACCAAGGATAGAGATTACCCATCTATCTAGATTACCTATCTATCCATCTATCTATTGAACTATCTATCAAATGTGTGCTGATGCCACACTATCAACCAAATGACTAAACCAAAAACAAAAAGAGGGAGAGAGGGAGGAGGAAAAGAAGTCAACACAGAGCATTTTACTACTTGTCGGACACTGTGCTAAATGCTTTTGTGTAATATATGTCACTTGAATAGCCAAAAAGGATATTTCCTTACTGGAGAGCCTGAACAAATAATCACAATGTTCCACAGACGCTGGGAGAAAAACTGTCTAGAGAGAAACAAAAAAAGAGAGAAATATGAAAAGGAAAAATAAGAGTATATTAACCTAGTAAGAAATTGACAGTGAATATTTCTGGAAATTGTGTGTGTGTGTGTGTGTGTGTGTGTGTGTGTGTGTGTGTGTGTGCATGTGCTTAAATTCATGTGGGCAAAAAACAACTGAAACAGTATGTGCTATGTATATTACGGCTTTTATTTTCTAAAAACCCTGTAAGGATAAAACGGGATCATATAAATGATTTTGGAAAGGTTAGAATATCACTTAAACATTAGTGACTGTCATCATTCTGGAGCCAGTACAGGCTTTTGCCCCCAAACTCCAAGATAAACTCTCCTGGCAGGTGATACTTCTAACTTTCATGAAAACAAAACCAGTCATTTATCGGCTGGGCCCTGTTTGTTACTACTGAGGGCTGTTCAGGTAAGTAGATCTAGCAAAAGTCTCTGAGTAACTTACAACAATTGGTTCTTTATTTGATGTCTATTTGTCAGGGAAAGATACAGCTAGACGGGCCGTAAAACAAACCTCTGTTTTTACAGGAACAAGGCAAGGCTGAGGTAAAGTGGCATTTTATGTACAAGAAAATGGGCTTAATGTGTCCAGGTCATAACGTTTATAAAAATCAATTAAAAACTCAAGACATACAGTGAACTTCCATTTTGCCAATGAGAAGAACTTACTCTTAGTATCATTTAATTCTACCAGCAAAACCACTTTTTTTTTTGAAACTAATATGCTTTACAGTCTTTCCCCCAAATATGAGTACAAAAGATATTGGCCCAAAATGGTCATTTTAGAATTAAAGAAATGATCCTTCTTATAGATACAACTTTCAATAAATGGTAGATAAACATTTTCTCTGAAGGCCATGATCAACGGCTAGTTTTAGGTATAAAACCACTTGGTATGGCTACTTGTCAATACTAAAAAAACAAACAAAAAAAACCTTATTTTTCCCAAAGGTTCTATCCTGAATGATACGGATGGAGAGGGGATACGGATGGAGATACGAATGATGCAGAGGGAGTGAAACCTCTAACCCTCCAAGTTTCTGAATCATGGGTCTCAGTGATATTCATGGAAACCCTCAGCCTATAAAGCTGAAAAAGTCCAAAATTACCTTAGCATCCTGGTTGAATTCACCTCCCTATATGTTTGAATTGGAATGATTTCTGTTGTACCTCTTTCAGCTATTTCTAGAAGAGACAAATGAATAACCCCCATCTACCAGTTTTATGTAAAAACTTTCCCTTAAATGAAATTATCCTTTAACAACTTCCCAGGATACTCTCTGATTCAGTCTCTTGTGGCATTCTTCTGCGTTTTCTCTGGTCTCTTATGAGCAGCATATGGGTATCTATCACTTTAAAAAGAAAAACAAAGTTTCATCTGGGAACAAAATGAATAGCAATCATTTTGGATACAAAAAAGCGTCGTACTTCTTATTACTATACAACTGCAGTTCCACCTACTTCCATGAACTTAACTTCAAAAGTGCCTACAATTATATTATGTGGGTGTTAAACACACAAGTTAAAAAACTGTCAATTTCTCAATTAATGTATGATATCACTTATATGTGGAATCTAAAAAATAAAACAAACTAGTGAATATAACAAAAAGCAGCAGACTCACAGATATAGAGAACAAACTAGTGGTTACCAGTGGGGAGAGGGAAGGGGGAGGGGCCATATAGGGGTCAGGGATTAAGAGGTACAAACTATTATGTATAAAATAAACTACAAGGATATATTGTACAATGCAGGGAATATAGCCAATATTTTACAATAACTATAAATGGAGTATAACCCTTAAAAATTGTGAATCACTATATCATACACCTGTAAGTTATATAATATTGTACATCAACTGTACTTCAATTTAAAAAGTTGTCAGTTTTCGGCAATGCCACATGATTAGCTTTCTGTTCCCAAGAGATCATCCAGTAGACATGTCATCAACTGACCACATTACCTGGATGAACTGAGCTCCATAAAGAAAACCATCTAGTGTGCTGATAAGAGCTCAGTGCTGCAGCTGGACTCATGGGGCTTCAGTTCCAGCTCCACAGTTGTATGATCTTAGACAAGGAACCTAATCAATGGAAGCCTCTGTTTAGTAATCTAAAAAGTGGGGGAATAACAGTATCTAGCTTGGAATTTTTGAAAAGATTAAATGAGACAATCTACATAAAAATATGTCATGCATACAAATATGGCCAATAAATGTTAGCAACTCTTATTTTCATCATAAATAAATTAGTTACAAACAGGTGATAATTAAATAAAAAGTTTTAACTTAATTGCTGTATTTTTGGTGTCCCAATTTTGAGTACTGACACACAAAAGAATGTTCTTTATTAAGAATACACCAGCTATGAAACAAACACTACAGACTAACTTTTTTGGTTGTTATTCTGTCCCAAATGAAAGAAATTCATCCAGTTGAACATAAACTGCTTAGTGTTCAAATTTTAAATGAACATTTGCCTTAGACTTAGAATGAAGAGTTTGAGGGAATTGGGTAATTCTCTATCTGTCTTGAAGAGCTTGGCTGACATTTTATTATATTTTTTTTAACCACCATCAAGGGTACTGGGCAGCTCACTAACAGTCTGTTGAAAAGAATTCTGAAGTCTGGTTGTTATCCAGGTCATCTCATAATTTAACTTCTCTTCACCCAATCATTAAAATGTCAGGTAATATCCCAACCACTGTTGAAACTCTTTTATGTTTGAGGCTCAAACTGATGGAAAACAAATCTTAATGCCTCAGGACAGGCTGGGTCCAAACCTTCCAAAGAGTGTAATAAATATATTCAAACTCTTAAGAATTTAGAAAATAAATTTCTCTTGCATGACACAAATAAATAAGACCAATTTGAGATGGTGAATAGCTTGGTGACTTGGCCATGTTAGGAATGACAAACATACTGTCCTGTTCCATCTCAGAGAGAACAGCGTCTTTGTCCTGGCTCCTTTTCAGCTCATAATGAAGTGTTTCAGAGGATGAAGTAGTTAGTCTTTGGAGGCCCCTGAAGGACAGGATAAGTTCCAAGCTAAATACCGAAAAGGATGGTGGCCCCAAAATTTCCCATTTTTATTAGAGATTTCAAGTAGGAATACCCAACAATAAGATTTTCAAGCTGTTAGCACTTAGGGCCAAAGAGCGAGCTTGAGCCTTCTGAACATGGAGAAATAGCACTGCAGACGAGTGGGAAAGCAGAGTCTACAAGACGAGACAGTCTAAAGCTGGGCTGAATTCTCTCCTTTGAACATTGAGGATTTTCATGTTCTGGTACTTTTAATGCATACTTCCTTCAGGCTTTACTCCAGTGCTTCATACTAGATCTTGCATATGCTTTTTCTTTGCTGAGTATATTCTGAAGCCAGATGGAAAACTACACCATTTCCCTTTGTCCCAGATGTAGGAAATATGAAAGCTCATACACTGATATGGAATAGATTTTAACAGCTCATGAATCTCAGAACATGGCTGCGATGAGTCCTTCCTAAAAGGCAATGCAACATAAAACAGAAATTCCTACCCCAAACCCCTATAACATTTTGTTGCAGGCTGTAGCACAAGAGATTGTGCAAGGTAAGTAGTAACACACTCTACTTCCTATGTGATTTCTGGTTTGTCTTCTATTACTTGCCAAAACTAGGCTACAATTCTTTAGCAGAGTTCTCCACAAAAAAAGAGAAACATGCAGAGAAGTGCAAAAACAGTTTTAAAGGGCCAGCACAAGCAGATGAGTGACTACCTGTGAAAGAAAGAAGCAATCACTGACACTGTCTTGCTTCACACCAGGCCATAGCTAAACAATTATTGTTACTGTTGGGATCTGGAAGACAACTTGTTTGAGAGCCTTCTGAAATTTATTTGATGTATCTATCTAACTTTAGGTTTTTTAAAAAAAATTTACCCCAAATTCCAGCACAACTTTCCATGAATTTGAAATACACTTGTAAAAATATACTAAATATTTTTATATAAATGGGACTATCCGTAGTATTTCTGTGATATTCTAGTGTTGAGGCATGGTAGGGGAGAACAGGCATCAGAGCCAGGAGGCCAGCTTACTCATCTCCTACCAGCTCTGCCCCACCACAGGCTCTGCAACCTTGGGAAAATTGCTTGAAACCTCTAAGCCTTAGTTTTCTCTATATAGTGGTGGTAATAGCTTCCCTTCTTATTTCAGGGTTGATGTGAAAATCAAATGTCATAACTTATGTGAAAGCACCATAATAATACAAAATTATTACAAATAATGACAATTAAAACATGATAGGGGAAAGATATGTCAGAATCAAGCTTTTACCCTTCTTAGAAAGGAGACATTTCTCTAAGGCTTTCAACCTACTGAGGAACTGTTTCATGCAAGGTGATGGAATCCAGGCATGATTCCTTCCTTCTAAAAAGTTGAAAGGAAGACTGAGCCAACAGAGAGCATGTAGCATCAATTCTTCTCTGTCCTCCTCTACTTGGGAGAGGTTGGAATATCTATTTTTTTTTTAATCATTTCATTTTTTTAAAAAGACAAATATTTACCAGCCTAAAGTCCTGGAGTTCACAGTGGTTAATCATCCTATCACCAGCCCTGTTCAAGACAGATAAGGTTACATAAAAGGAGAAGCCGGATAAGCACCCCACTTTTTAATAGAGATCATTTCTTTTTTATTAAGAATAAGAAACTAACCCAAGCTGTAATTTCAAGAAATGGTGTTTAAAGCCTGCACATTTTAAATCTGAAAATAACAATCAGTTAACTATGATAAGAAAAGAAAAAAAAAATAAAGGCTTAAAAATGTCCTTTCAATTTTTCTTTTTAAATAGTCTTTCCAACTCCTCCAAAATATAACCTCTTCTAAAACTATATATTCTCTGTGACTCAAAGTATGGCAGATATGCTTATTTTTCCTATATCAGAAATTACTAGGATTACCTGTGTGGTCCCAGAGGATCCCTGGCTCTGTCACCAAAGATGGAAGGAAAAGAATAACAGATATCAGGCAAACATCTTCCTGCCTGTGCTGCCAGGATCTTATCATACAATAGTAGACTGCACTTCTGAACAAGTATGTGACCTTGAATGAGTTCTTTCAGTTCTCTGGTTCTTGTTTTCTTCTCTGAAATTGTGCCTAACTCATTGGGTGGTTAAAAGAATAAAGGCTTTAATATATGTAATGTGTTTAGAAAAGCATCTGGCACATAGTAAGCACTACATAGGTATGTGCTGCATACCACTGACACAGGTTTGGTAAGAAGCAAGGGGAAAGGTTGCAGCAAAAACTGGAACTTAAAGATTAGATTCAAACTAAGCTCTTTAGCTTCTTCTTATAATTATTATTTGAGTTTTAAAATAATGAAACTATGTAACTGTAGAAGAAAATATAAAATATAATAACTTCCTCTATAACCTGGGATTGGAGGAAATTTTCCTAATTATGACTCAAATTCCAAAAGCAATATGCCGAAAAATAAGAAAAATTAAATGATCATTTCAAAGGTACATAAGATACATTTAATATTAAACATCTATTCATGATTTTAAAAAAAAAACTTTTAACAAACTAGAAATAGAAGGAACTTTCCTTAATCTGATAGGAAGAATATTTTATGCTTTCCAGCTGCCCTTCCATTTTCCTCTTTCTTTTTCTCTTGCCTCTTTTTAGGCTATTTGTCTCTTTCTCTTTCTGCTTTTTTCCCTATTCTTTTAGTGGTTTTCCTAAAAATTATAAAATACAAACCTAACTTGTAAAAGTCAAAAGTTAATCAGTATTCTAATAGCTTTACCCTAAGTGTATTTGTTTCTTTTTAAGTACAGATCCTAGATCATGCTTATAGCTCTTATTTACAAAAAATTTTATTTTTAATAATTTTAGATTTACAAAAAACTTGAAAAATAGTATGAGTTCCCATACATCCTTTACCCATATAACATCTTACAGAACCAGGGTACAATTATCAAAACCAGGAAATTAACATTGGTATAATAATACTAGCTAGTTAACCTACAGACTTTATTCAAATTTCACAGTTTTTCTGCTAGCACCCCATTTCTTTTCCAAGATCCACTCCGGAATTCCAGATTGTATTCAGTTGTTAATGCTCCTTAGTCTCCGCTAATCTATACGAGTTCCTCAGTCTTTCATGACCTTGATGCTTTTGAGACAAACTGATGAGTTATCTTCAGAAACGATTTTCAGTTTGGGTTTGTCTGATGCTTTCTCATGATTGTATAGAGGATGTGAGTTTTTGTCAAGAACACCAGAGAAGAGATAGCCTCATCCACCAGAGGGCAGACAGCAGAAGCAAGAAGAACTACAATCCTGAAGCCTGTGGAACAAAAACCACAATCACAGAAAGACAGACAAAATGAAAAGGCAGAAGACTATGTCCCAGATGAAGGAACAAGATAACATCTCAGAAAAACAACTAACTGAAGTGGCAATAGGCAACCTTCCAGAAAAAGAATTCAGAATAATGATAGTGAAGATGATCCAGGGCCTTGGAAAAAGAATGGAGGCAAAGATAAAGAAGATGCAAAAAATGTTTAACAAAGACCTAGAGGAATTAAAGAACAAACAAACAGAGATGAACAATATAGTAACTGAAATGAAAAATACATTAGAAGGAATCAATAGCAGAATAACTGAGGCAGAAGAACGAATAAGTGACCTGGAAGACACAATGGTGGAAATCACTGCCATGGAGCAGAATAAAGAAAAAAGAATGAAAAGAAATGAAGACAGCCTAAGACACCTCTGGGGCAACATTAAACGCACCAACATTCGCATTATAGGGGTCCCAGAAGGAGAAGAGACAGAGAAAGGACCAAAGAAAATATTTGAAGAGATTATAGTCGAAAATTATCTGACATGGGAAAGAAAATAGCCACTCAAGTCCAGGAAATGCAGAGAGTCCCAGGCAGAATAAACCCAAGGAGAAACATGCTGAGACACATAGCAATCAAATTGACAAAAATTAAAGACAAAGAAACATTATTAAAAGCAACAAGGGAAAAATGACAAATACATACAAGGGAACTCCCATAAGGTTAACAGCTGATTTCTCAGCAGAAACTCTGCAAGCCAGAAGGGAATGGCATGATGTATTTAAAGTGATGGAAGGGAAGAACCTTCAACCAAGAATACTCTACCCAGCAAGGATCTCATTCAGATTCGATGGAGAAATGAAAAGCTTTACAGACAAGCAAAAGTTAAGAGAATTCAGCCACCAAACCAGCTCTACAACAAATGCTAAAGGAATTTCTCTAAGTGGGAAACACAAGAGAAGAAAAGGACCTACAAAAACAAAACAATTAAGAAAATGGTAATAGGAACATACATATTGATAATTACCTTAAATGTGAATGTATTAAATACTCCAACCAAAACACACAGACTGTATCAATGGACACAGAAACAAGACCCGTATATATGCTGCCTACAAGAGACCCACTTCAGACCTAGGGACACATACAGACTGAAAGTGAGCGGATGGAAAATGATATTCCATGCAAATGGAATCAAAAGAAAGCTGGAGTAGCAAAACTCATATCAGATAAAATAGACTTTAAAATAAAGAATGTCACAAGAGACAAGGAAGGACACTACATAATGATTAAGGGATCAATCCAAGAAGAAGATATAACAATTATAAATATATATGCACCCAACATAGGAGCACCTCAATACATAATGCAAATGCTAACAGCTATAAAAGAGGAAATCAACAGTAACACAATGAAAGTGGGGACTTTAATGCCTCACTTACACAAAAGGACAGATCATCCACACAGAAAATTAATAATGAAACACAAGCTTTAAATGACACAATAGACCAGATAGATTTAATTGATATTTATAGCACATTCCATCCAAAACAGCAGATTACACTACCTTCCCAAGTGCTCATGGAATATTCTCCAGGATAGATCACATCTTGGGACACAAATCAAGCCTCCGTAAATTTAAGAAAACTGAAATTGTATCAACCATCTTTTCCAACCACAACATTATGAGATTAGAAATAAGTTACAGGAAAAAAAAGTAAAAAACACAAACAAATGGAGGCTGAACAATACGCTACTAAATAACCGAGAGATCACTGGAGAAATCAAACAGGAAATCAAAAAGTATCTAGAGACAAATGACAATGAAAACATGACAATCCAAAACCTATGGGATGCAGCAAAAGCAGTTCTAAGAGCGAAGTTTTCAGCAGTACAATCCTACCTCAAGAAACAAGAACCATCTCAAATAAACAACCTTAACCTTACAGCTAAAGGAACTAGAGAAAGAAGAACAAACAAAACCCAAAGTTAGTAGAAGGAAAGAAATAATAAACATCCGAGCAGAATTAAATGAAATAGAAACAAACAAAACAAGAGCAAAGATCAATAAAACTAAAAGCTGGTTCTTCGAGAAGATAAACAAAACTGATAAACCCTTAGCTAGACTTATCAAGAAAAAGAGGGAGAGGACTCAAATCAATAAAATTAGAAATGAAAAAGGAGAAGTTACAATGGATACTGCAGAAATACAAAGCATCATAAGAGACTACTACAAGCACAACTATTGCCAATAAAATGGACAATCTGGAAGAAATGGACAAATTCTTGGAAAGGTCTAACCTTCCAAGGCTGAACCAGGAAGAAATAGAAAATATAAACAGACCAATCACAAGTAATGACATTGAAACTGTGATGAAAAAATCTTACAACAAACAGAAGTCCAGGACCAGATGGCTTCACAGGTGAATTCTATCAAATATTTAGAGAAGAGTTAACACCCGTCCTTCTCAAACTCTTCCAAAAAACTGCAGAGGAAGGAACACTCCCAAACTAATTCAACGAGGCCACCATCACCCTGATACCAAAACCAGACAAAGATACTACAAAAAAAGAAAACTACAGACCAATATCACTGATGAATATAGATGCAAAAATCCTCAACAAAATACTAGCAAACAGAATCCAACAACACATTAAAAGGATCATAAACCTGATCAAGTGGGAGTTATCCCAGGGATGCAAGGATTCTTCAATATATGCAAATCAATCACTGTGGTACACCATATTAACAGACTGAAGAATAAACACGATATGATCATCTCCATAGATGCAGAAAAAGCTTTTGACAAAATTCAACACCCATTTATGATGAAAACTCTCCAAAAAGTGGGCATAGAGGGAACCTACCTCAACATAATAAAGCCCATATACAATAAACCCACAGAAAACATCATGCTAAATGGTGAAAAACTGAAAGTATTTCCTCTAAGATCAGAAAGAAGACAAGGATATCCACTCTTGCCACTATTATTCAACGTAGTTTTAGAAGACCTAGCCACGGCAATCACGGAAGATAAAGAAATAAAAGGAATACAATTTGGAAAATAAGAAGTAAAACTGTCACTGTTTGCACATGACATGATACTATACATAGAGAATCCTAAAGATGCCACCAGAAAACTCCTAGAGATAATCAATGAATTTGGAAAAGTTGCAGGTACAAAATTAATGCACAGAAATCTCCTGTATTCCTATACACTAACAATGAAAGATCAGAAAGAGAAATTAAGGCAAAAATCCCATTCACCATTGCAACAAAAAGAATAAAATACCTAGGAATAAACCTACCTGAGGAGGTAAAAATCCTGTACTCAGAAAACTATAAGACACTGATGAAAGAAATCAAAGATGACACAAACAGATGGAGAGATATACCCTGTTCTTGGAAGAATCAATATTGTGAAAATGACTATACTACCCAATGCAATCTACAGATTCAATGCAATCCCTATCAAATTACCAATGGCATTTTTTACACAACTAGAACAAAAAGTCTTAAAATTTGTATGGGGACACAAAAGACCCCAAATAGCCAAAGCAATCTTGAGAAAAAAAGACGCAGAGCTGGAGGAATTATACCCCCTGACTTCAGACTATACTACAAAGCTATAGTAATCAAGATAATATAGTACTGGCACAAAAACAGAAATATAGATCAATAGAATAGGATAGAAAGCACAGTGATAAACCCACGCACCTATGGTCAACATATCTGTGACAAAGGAGGCAAGGATATACAATGGAGAAAAGACAGTCTCTTCAATAAGTGGTGCTGGGAAAACTGGACAGCTACATGTAAAAGAATGAAATGAGAACACTCCCTAACACCATACACAAAAATAAACTCAAAATGGATTAAAGACCTAAATGTAAGACCAGACACTATAAAACTCTTAGAGGAAAATACAGGAAGAACACTCTTTGACATAAATCACAGCAAGAGGGCTTCCCTGGTGGTGCAGTGGTTGAGAGTCCGCCTGCTGATGCAGGGGACGCGGGTTTGTGCCCCAGTCCGGGAAGATCCCACATGCCGCGGAGCGGCTGGGCCCGTGAGCCATGGCCGCTGAGCCTTGCACGTCCGGAGCCTGTGCTCTGCAATGGGAGAGGCCACAACAGTGAGAGGCCCGCGTACCGCAAAAAATAAAAAAAATAAAAATCACAGCAAGATCTTTCTTGACCCACCTCCTAGAGTAATGGAAATAAAAACAAAAATAAACAAATGGGACCTAATGAAACTTAAGCTTTTGCACAGCAAAGGAAACTATAAACAAGACAAAAAGACAACCCTCAGAATGGGAGAAAATATTTGCAAACGAATCAACGGACAAAGGAATAATCTCCAAAATATATAAACAGCTCGTGCAGCTCAATATTAAAAAACAAACAGCCCAATCAAAAAATGGGCAGAAGACCTAAATAGACACTTCTCCAAAGAATTCATACAGATGGCCAAGAGGCACATGAAAAGCTGTTCAACATCACTAATTATTAGAGAAATGCAAATCAAAACTACAATGTGGTATTACCTCATACTGGTTAGAATGGGCATCATCAGAGAATCTACAAACAATAAATGCTGGAGAGGGTGTGGAGAAAAGGGAAACCTTTTGCACTGTTGGTGGGAATGTAAATTGATACAGCACTATGGATAACAGTATGGAGGTTCCTTAAAAATCTAAAAATAGAAATACCATATGACCCAGCCATCCCACTACTGGGCATATATCCAGAGAAAACCATAATTCAAAAAGACACATGCACCCCAGTGTTCACTGCAGCACTATTTACAATAGCCAGGACATGGAAGCAACCTAAATCCCCATTGACAGATGAATGGATAAAGAAGGTGTGGTACATATACACAATGGAATATTACTCAGCCATAGAATGGAACAAAATTGGGTCATTTGTAGAGACATGCATGGACCTAGAGACTGTCATACAGAGTGAAGTAAGTCAAAAAAAGAAAAACAAATATCGTATATTAATGCATATATGTGGAATCTAGAAAAATGGTACAGATGAACCAGTTTGCAAGGCAGAAATAGAGACAAAGATGTAGAGAACAAACATATGGACACCAAGAGGGGAAAGCGGTGGAGGGATGAATTGGGAGATCGGGATTTACATATATACACTAATATGTATAAAATAGATAACTAATAAGAACCTGCTGTATAGCACAGGGAACTCCACTTTGTTGTACAGTAGAAAATAACACAACATTGTAAAACAACTGTATCCCCCCCCCCAAAAAATAATACCAGAGAAGTGATACTTGTGTTCTTCTCAGTGCCTCATACTGGGTGTACATGACGTTGATAGATCTTACTGCAAGTGATGTTAACTGTGATCATTTGGTTAAGGTGGTATCTACCAGCTTTCCCTGCTATAAAGTAATATTTTCCCCTTTCAAGTTCATAAATAAATTGGGGGGGATACCTGGAGACTATGCAAATATCCTATTTCTCCTCAAACTTTCTCCCATTGATGTTAGCGACCACTGGTGGATCTCACCTGAAATAATTATTATTGTGATGTCTCTCTAATGGTGATTTTGTATTTCCTCACTCCTTCTACATTTATTAAATGGAATTATACTATAAGGAAGAGCTGTCCCTCCTTCTCCATTTATTTATTCAATTATTTACTTATGCAATATGAGTTCATGGACATTTATTTTATTCAGTGGGTTATAATCCAACACTATCATTATTTATTTTGTTGCTCAGAATTGTTCCAGCTTTGGCTGTTGGGAGCTCCTTGATGCTGGCTTCTCTGTCTTTTGAACATGTTTTCAGGCTTTCTGGCATAATAAGATGCTCCAGGCTCATCGTGTGTTTCCTTGCCTCTGGTCTGGAATCAACTCCTTTCCCAAGGAGCATTGGCTCCTTTTTAGGTTGTTATTCAAGTTTTAAAATTTCTAATTCTTTTTTCTACTAGATGAAAGGGCTATTGCTGTTTATTTTTAAGGTAAAGATCCCTTGCATTTGGATGTCCTTTGAATCTTGAGAAATGCTTTTCCACACACAGTACAATACTTATGATAGAGAAAGTAAGAAAAGCAGAATATACTACTACTTTTAAAAATAAGCATGCATTACCCATATAATTAGCCTTGTTCCTTTTATTAAAGATGGTAACCAAAACTTGGGCACTAGGAGTGCTTACTCCTGTTAGTATGTTGTTGCTTCTAGGCCTTCTCAGCAAACAGAGCAAGGGAATATTATGCATACTCACCACACGTGCACACACACACACCTATTTTACTTTTGTATCCATGTTTCTGTGTGTGTATATAAACAGATATATGTGTGTGTGTGTATATATATATATATATATATATATATAAAAACAGATATATAGTAAAAAAAACATGAGTTCATACTACTACCTATGCTTTCAGTCCGATACTACTTCCCCCTTCCATAATTCTAACCTCTTTGTTTAACATAAAGCAGTTTCAAAACTGACAACCCACACCTGTACAAGAAACACTAACTTGATTACTGTATTTTCCCTTAGCTTCACAATATCCAGTCAAAATACTGTTTTCCAGAATTACCCAGGTTAGTGTTTTTCTTTCCCACTCTCTTCACTGTGGATATGTTATTAATTCACAATAAAGTTAGACTCACCTGTTACATTTTGTATTACATTTTGTATTCCCCCACATCCTGGTTTTATTTACCTATTTATTTTTGGAGAGGGAGTATGCAAAAGATTACTGTGGTTCCAGGAGTCAAGGTAATATTCAAAGGAGTTCTTGGAAAAGAATTGTTCCCTCCTCATCTCTGCTATCATGTTCCCAGGTCCCCACTTCTTTCCACCCCTCTCCCATTTACTCCCTACAGGTAACCAATCTCTTTAGTTCTTGGTTTATCCTTCCTGTATTTGTTTTGCACGAATAAGCAGACACATGTATATTATCTTATATACCTTCCTTCTTACCTTAAGGGACGATTACTGAAATACTATTCTGTATTTCATCTTTTTAATTAACCATATACACTGTTCAAAATGTTTTAAAGTTAAGTTCTCATATAAAATTAGAAGAGAGATTCTGAAACTGAGGGAATATGTGACACATGATGACATTGGCAAAACCACCATGGAAACAGTAAGGAAAAGTCATAATAATTCATTTACATGCTCAATTCAAGAAATACTTTTCAAGCATACACTATATTCCAGGAACCAGAAGTTTCAACATCTTTAACCATAAGGAATTTATAGCCTGGAGGGGAAAGTTGAGAGTAAAAAGACAATTCTAATACATTGGGGTAAGTGCTATGATAAGGGTACTTTATAGGGGTATATAGGAGAAACACAAAGCCTTGATTTGGTGAATGGGAGGAAGGAAGTGGAGATATCAGAGCTTCTGGAGGAGATACCATGCAAGCCAAAATGTGAAGGTCAATTAGGAATTGGCTGGGCAAAAGTAGTAAAGTAGGAAGAGGCAGGGCCTGCAAAAATAAGGCCTTGTCCAAATGTTTAAAGAGAAAATCCAGTTTGTTCATATCATGGAGTGGGAGAAAAGACTAGAAAAAAAGGCAATGATGAGATTATGAGGTGATGAAGGGCCTCTTACCATGGTGAGGAATTTGGATTTAATCCTAGAAACAGTGGGAGCCACAGAGGTTAAGATTTAAGCCAAGGGGTTTCTTTATACATGGTGTGAAATGCAGAAAATGTATTGAAGAAGAAAGAGTAGCGGAAAAGAGAACAGGCTGCTGCAACAAAACAAATGTAGCTATAGTGGTGGCCTGGAGTAAGCTGGTGGCAGTGGAAGTAGAAATGGTTTGAGATTTTATGCACTAAACGGATTCTAGCTTGGGCAACTAAATGTCAGTATTAATCCTGAGATACGAAAATACAAAGAGAAGTAGGCTTGGGGTAGAGCAGGATGTAGAAGACGATGACTTTAGTTTCTAAAAATGTTGAGCTTAAGGTGCATATGTCACCCTTAAGTGAAGAAGGCCAATAAGTGGTTGGATGTATGAATCTAGAGCTTGGGAGAATGTAGTGAGGATACAAATCTGGAAGCCATCAGAGTACGGAAAGTAATGACAGAAATTAAAGTCAACCAGTAAGTGAGAAGAGAGCCAAGCATAGAACCTGAAGGATATCAACTTTTTAGGTTCAGCAGAGGAAGAGGGACCCACAAAGAAGGCTGAGAAGGAGCAGCCAATGAGATGAGACAACCAGCAAAGAGTAGTATCATGGAACTTGGGGGAAAGAATTACTTCAAGGAGGAAGGAACAGCCAGCAGCACCAGATGCTGCTCGAGGCTGAGGAAGATAACAAGGGAGATGATTTCAGAAAAGTTTGACTTCGAAACAAGGAGAAAGAAACAGCAACAGCTATTGAGAGTCCTGGGATCCAGGGAAATATTCGTAATATTAAATGTACGTACTTATAACAGAAAAAAAGGGAGAGACTCAGCTGAGTTTGAATGCTGCTGGGAGAAGGAATGAATTTATATAGTTTCAGGTCAAATAAAGAGCACTGTATCATCAGATGGAAAGAAAAAGAATAAAGATGAGGTCTTAGGTAGGCTCATCCTAAGTGCTTAATAGAGAACCAACTGGATCTGATTAGGGATCCCTTTAGTAACACGCATCTAATTAAATCTACATCAGGCTTCCATTCTGAAGGGGAACAGAACCTGAGTACCATTCCTGTCTCCTTTTGCTTTTATAGCCCTCACTATCCCAGTGAACCACCACCTGGAAGGAACTTACAACCTGGGGAAATTAAGCTCCTCATATGGTTATTTTTCTTATGTTCTTAAATTGTAGCTGTTTATACTCTTAACATAAAGGATCTAATACTTGTTCTTGTAATTTTCTTTGGAAAAATGTGTCTCTAATTTGTCAAATGTACATTCTTCTTCAATGAAATTTTAAGCCAATTTAGAATCTTTCATTTGAAAGTTTTGTCTTTATATTAATAACATATGTATTTTATAACTTTTGGCAAAAAATATACTGTATACATACAGTAATGAATCACTAATTCACCTTGTTTAAAAAAGGACTCCATTATGATAATAACCAGAGCTATCAAAATAGCAAGCAAGTGTTTAAATTTGAAAGACACTAATTCTTTTCTCTCTACCTTCCAAATCATAGATATTATTTCAAAACAAACAAAACAACAGAGCACCTCCTCTTTAATTTTTAGGTGAGGAGGTCCTTATTAGAAATGTTTGGCTCTATTTATTAAATGGGAACTTTAAGGCTGATGTTGCTCTCAAAATTTACTCTCTTCCAGGAAATAACTTACAATCAGAATATATATATATACATACACCTGTATAAATTATAGATATATAATACATATATAGAGACATACATATATATTGCAATATAAGATCTCTCAAAGTTAGCAAAAGTGCAGACATCTTTTTCAAGATATATTACTGACATTACTGCTTTTCTGTAGCATTTCTTCATCACTAATCTAACATTATGCCAACATCTCAACAATAATGAGAACTAATATTTCTCATCAGAATATATCAATACTGTGTATATACAGATATCCATGAATAGGTGAAGCATAAAGTGGAGTCTGTGACCCATAGGCAGAAATCAACAGAATCTATGTCTAAAGGAAACAAACCTAAATAGAAATTTGGAGATAAAACTGGTCCAGATGTTATCTGCAGACCACACTCCCTGTACTTTTTTCCAATAATAAATAAATGATCCAAATAAGATCCTGGGACACAGTCCCTTCCACTTCCCACCTTGTGCCTGTATAAACAAATGCTTTGTAACTGCTGTCTAAGAAGTGTTCTGATTTATTTATAGCTATATTTTAGAGTTATACTTAACAACAGATGCTTCATCTGAGGAGCTGATAGCCTTAATGCTTTGTATTATTGATCTGGGCTCTGCTTTTGACCCTACTTGGATGCTGGTTGCTACGCAAGTCTCCAAGTCAGCCCTGAGGATGGGCTGCTAAAACTTCAGGAATGACATGCATGTCTTTCTCCTTCACTGTCAAGAGAATACCCACAATATGGCACCTCTGGACTAAATATAGAATTTAAAACAGTCTCTGCTATCTTCATGTATCATGAAAAAAACAAAAATACAGGGGATCAAGAGAAAGAACAGAAGAAAGTAAACTGTTGCATAGCATCATTTTGTTGACTGTGATGGTCTTAGTAAGGAGGAAGTCATTAAGTGGTACTGATGCATTTTCTGACAGCTCACCAAGGTCTTAGTTGGTAAATAGGTACTAGCTTATTTCTCTTTAAGTCATATTTTCCTGAAACTCTACTACGCAACTTATGTGACAAGACCAGGCTTCCTCTTACCAAGTAGGCAAACACAGTGGGTCAGAAATGACTCAAAGTTAGAGACCCTAGAAAGTAGGGCAAGTGGTAAAAACAGAGTTAGTTCTATATGGAACTATCTCAAATACTGTAGGAAGGGCAGAGGGCAAGAGCATTTACTGAGTATCTACTATGAGCCAGATACTAGGTCAAGGTACTTTATGTACGTTATCTTTTTGGTATTTCAATATCTTTGCAAATTAGGCATTATAGTCATCATTTTAGAAATGACACTGGAGTAAATGATATAAAATTACTAGTTAGAATCTGGATTGAAGCAGGTTCTCCCCATACCAACCTTTAAGGTATTTTCACTTCCCCATGTAGCCTCACCCATCACAAGATGCAAATATTTCCTTCTGATGTTACATCTACACTGCAGATCTGCAGCCAGACATTCCTAAGTGTTAGTTCCAAAAAATCAATACAAATCATTCTTTACCTCAAAAAGAGAGATTATCTCCCAGCAATGAGTTCAGTTTTTGGAGAAACAGGCTGGATCTGCTTTCAATCTCAAATGCCTGGTAAGGCAACATAGAAATATTTGTGAGATTGTTATTCTCATCATAGTATGAACACACACTACATTTTCACCTCTTTTCCAGAAGAAATTGATCAGGGCTTTAAAGTAACAGCCAAGAATTTCTTTATGTAATCTTCCATGGCAGTTTTTAGCACATCTGATGCAAAAAGGAATAAATCATTTTCCATCATAATAATAATAAAAAAAAAATCGTCATGAGTTGAGCATTTCCCACACACCAATCCTGCACTGTCTTCCATGCATTATTGCCATCGGTCCTCGCAATGCTACCATTATATCACTTAAGGAGACAGACAGAGACTCAAAAGGGTTAAGTTACTTGCTCAAAATCACATGGCAAGTTAAGTGGTAGACTAGAATACAAATCCATGTCGGCCTGCCTCTATCTATCATGCTCCAAAAACACATCACCTCCAACTAAGTGTATGTTGCTTGCCTTATATTAAAATGCCTTCCAGTATTAAAATGTAAGAGGTATTATAGGTGAGAGTTACAAATATGATGATACAGGGGCATAGGGTAAATAGTGTAAGAATAGAACCGTAGCAGGTAAGTTACATTATAGTAATGTTAACAAAATGCAAATAAAAGAAATTCTCTCTCTCTCTGTCTGTCTCATTCCCTCTCTCTCTCCCCCGTCCCCCTCCCCTCCTCATCTGCCAGTAAAACAGAGAGGAGACAACTTAAAAGAACACAATCTTTATCTTTAAAGTAAAACACAGTATATAATGAAGTATATTTTTTAATTAATGAATTGCAGGCAAGATTTTTTTACTCTTTCAAAGCTAAAATGAATAAAGCATAAGTTCCAGTCAGTACTTGGTCTTATTGGCAACAACATACTGAGATCTGAAGTTTTAGGCTAGCTCCTTTCTCAGACACTCCAAACATGTAACAAGGCCCACCATAAACAGTGTTCAAAGAAGCCCTTACTTCACATCTCATGACTCTACTTTAGCACCAAATGCAGATTGGCACAGATATCATATTGCACTCCTACTCAAGACATACCTTCCCTTCGCCATCATTTACAGTATGCACTGCAGCTAAACTGACCCATACATGCAACTCAGTAGGCATAGAGGATTGAGTTATTCACATGAGAATCAATTTTACACTAAACTAAAATTAAAAGTTTCTTTTAAAGAGCTGGATAAGAGGCCAAAAGTACACACCATTTCTTTGAAGCATAAGCACCACATTGTCTCCTTTCTAAGACAGAGAGTTGTTGTAAAACAGGCTATAAAAATGTTATCAAAATTCAATTTTCTAATCAATGTCTTGATTTCAAATCAGAATAATGTCAGAATTGGCTCAAATAGAATGATTTTTTTCCACGTAGACTTCACTTCCTGTGTTTGTGGGGACTGTAAATTCTTTTAACAGCAGTCTCTTAGGATGACAGTCATAGGGTGACAATGAATCAAAAGGAAACAACTATTACTAATCCCAACAATAAATCCATTTTTAGATTTCAGGTTCCAGTGGTCTTAACCTTGGCTTAAAATTGAAGTAAAATGTATAGATGCCTTAAAAACTGGGAGCTCAAATCTAGGTGAGTATCTATATATATCCTTGCAAATTATTTTATTACAGATCTGAACTTGCCATTTTGACACTGTAGATGACACAGCACATCTGGAGTATTGTTTTGACAGTATTTCTGATTTACACATCTAAGACCCATTGCAACTGTCTAGGCCTTACCAATGTAAATCAAAAAATACACTCCATAATAATCATCACACTTTTACTCATGCTCTCCATTGCATCAACAATATGGCATCAAAATGGGCATATTTTTGGTTGTGTAAAAAATATTAAGAATATCTCCTTTCTCATTTCTATGGCTCCTATCACTAAGTTTCTAAGACATAAGGCTTTTTAAGTTTTGTAGGTTAGATGTTTCAAGTTTAGTTTAGGATTCAAGACTGTGTCTTATAATAGGGCACATACTTGATTTAGTGGAAGCCAATTAATTTCATTTGAGGGGAAGATGGCATTCCATCCTGTCTGCAGATGGAAACTTTGGTCAAATGGTACCTTTTCAGAGAAGCAAGAGAAAGGAATATTTCATTTCCTTTTGAATGTTTGTAGTTAATTTTAAGTAGTCCTAAGTAACAAACAGACATGCACATTTAAAAAGAAATCTCGCCTTAAGGAATCCCCCAAAAGTGATTACTAATAATGTTTGAAATCCTCTATTGAATACTACAGAGAGTTAATATTCAGTCCACCAGCCATGCACACCAATTTATTCCTTTGATTTTCAAGGGTAAATTTAAGGGCCAATTAGATATTCATTGAAATGCCCTGTATGGCACTGCTACATAGAAGACAGAGTATCATTAATATAATCTTCAATTAATAGTAGAAAACATAATACTGTTTATATGCCTACTTTGAATTTGAAGTTACTTTGAAGTTACAGTAATTTCAGTGACATCTCTATTTACAGTCAAGGATTACTCCTGAAGGCTCAGACTATGTAGAATTGTTGAGCGGTCAAATTAATAACACCCATCTTTCTACAAAGCATAGGCAGTTGCTGTTAACATGTCTATGAGGAGTCACTGAATTAATAGTATAGCCATCAACAGAAACTCTTATCATATTTATATTATAAACCTGAGTCACTGTTCTTAGTCTAGAATTTTATACTTTTTTTTTTTTTTTTACTAAGAGATCTTACCATGATATTTTTCGGTTAGAGGATCAAAAATTAAAGCTTTTTTCTCTGCTTCACTTGACCACATCTGTGTTTTCTTCCTGCTCTGCTTCCTCTTCTCTCTTGTCTTGCTGTTTAATTTAACTTCATCCTCATTCACACCTATCATTATCTCCTTTCTAATTTTTAGAGAGACGTTCCTATTTTTAGGAGGAAGATACAGCTGTATTTTTATGTTCCAGCTAATCTTCCTTTTCATATTATTCCCAAGTTCTTATCTCAGATTCCCAAAAAGATCAGTGTTCTATGAGCTGGAAATTTGTAGCTTCTGCCAATGTGAATGGCTACTTAGCCGTTTCCTCTTCCCTCTATCCCCTGAGCTATTCTGGTAGAGCAGTGAGTAGACCTGGGACCCAGAAACACTGTAGTTGTGGCCATATGAAATGTATGCATGAAGAGGGAAGAAATAAGACAAGAAAAACATTTCACCCCTAGGTATGGAAATCAGGGAGGGAGGGTACTGGACAATGGTAGCAGATCTCTTGAAGAATGAAGAATTTCATAACTGTAAAGCACTTTACAATGGTGTCCATTGATTCTTTTTCAATGTGTTAAGTGGCTTACTAAGGTTATACAGATTGGTAGACTGAAAAAAAAAGCTGTAGGATTAAAATGACAGAACTGAAATGTATGGTCCCTGATACTTGGTGCAATAAGAACAACAAAACTTTTAAAAGGAAGTCTCCAAGAAAGGCAAAAGGAGAAAAAGGGCAAAACTCACTCCATTTAGCACTAGAAAGAGCTGCCTGGAGGAAGTCAGACATCTTCAATTACAAATAGGGGAGGGTGAGTACTGGTGAGTTATTTTTTATTTCCACTGAAGCCAGGACA
Organism: Leucopleurus acutus; assembly: GCF_964270905.1. Taxonomy (NCBI): domain Eukaryota; kingdom Metazoa; phylum Chordata; class Mammalia; order Artiodactyla; family Delphinidae; genus Leucopleurus; species Leucopleurus acutus. The sequence continues at coordinate 65,503,493 of NC_139144.1, read as the reverse complement.
AAAGGAAATGAGTTTAAATTGCAACAGGAGGGGTTAAAGTTAGACATTAAGGAAAAAAACCTTCCTGATGAGAAGACTGGTGAGATAATGGAATACATAATTGAGAGGGCTGTGTAAGCCTATCCCTGGAGATGCTTAAGAATAAACATCTAAAAAAAAAAAAAAGAATAAGCATCTATCTTTCTGGGGTAGTTTTAGATACACAATGGCCTGGAGTATTAGAATGGAAACTTTTAGATTTATCTTCCAGCCCTAAAATACTATTGCTTTATTTAATAAGACAGACTGTTCAGTGGTACATGCACTGAAACTACAATGAATAGGGGAGGGGAAGCAGGCAGTAGTAGCACTCTTATTTTGACTTTGCTTGAATAAAAGCAATTCTCAAAGCACCTGAATCAAAGCCTATACCCAGGTGTGGCTAATCTCATAATAGTTACTGAATGAGTCTCATGAGGATTTCCAGAGTTACAGCAAGTTTGGACCATGCTCCTTCATTAAGTAATGGGATTGTAAAAATGTCTTCATTTAGAAAGGAAAGCAGTCAAATTGTAATGTGACGAGGAGACTGAAGTACGTCTGGTTATCTTGCTACTACCAAGAATAATCCAGTATGATACCTAGCCCAGTTTGCAGAAAAGCCAGTTGTTCTATAGCATTTCAGGGCCAAGAAAGAGATATACTCCATACAGCAATTCATCTAGCACCAAGAGTACACCACGTGCAAATTCTGTGCTAACAGCTAGGGGTACCAAGGGCACGAAACACATCCTTTATCCTCAAGGAGCCCACAGCAGGGTTGGGTTAGGGCATACCGATATCTATAATACAATGCAATCCCATAGAGGGTGCAATGGGCAAATGGTGGTAGAGCCATGACTCAGGGAGAGAAGGATATTAGGAGTAGGGGGAGAGGCAGGAATGGTCTCAGACAATTTCTGAGTTGCAAAAGATCACATGAGTCAGTCAGCTGGAATAGGCAAAATGGGAATCCGAGGAAGAGAAGCTGTATGCCTGGGGACAATGGAGACCTGAAGACAAGGAAAAACGCTTCCTTCCGGGAGCTAGTGGGTAGGTCAGAATGGCAGCTGCATAAGTGGCAAGTATGAGTGAAGGGGCTGGAGACACAGACGCCAGATCATATGGGACTCATGAGTCATGGCAGATAACTGGGAGTTTATTGTGAAGGTAATCAGGACTTCAACTCTGAAGGGACATCATCAGATCATGTGTGTCTACATGGGTTGCATAAGACATGTAAATTCAGCTAGCAGCGTATTGGGCTGAAATTTCTCAGTACCTGGATAGTGGATAGTGGTTGGGTCAGGTAAGCATTCAATTACCAGACTGGTAAGTCTCCCATGCCCAAGCCACAATACTGTTTTTTATTGGGTTAAGCTGCTGTCTAAAGCATCAGTCAGGCGAGCCTGCTGGCTTATTCTGCCTCTATGCCCGACAGCTAGATGATGAAGTCGTAATACTGTGGGCAATTCTTGGCATTTATTTCTTAAAGAAAAAAAAAAAACACACATGGTTCACTAACTCCATTCTTAAAGAGCAGCATATATCACTTGTACCCTCCTGACACCAAGAATTAAAAAAAGAAAATGTCAACAGTTACAGAGTTCTACTTTATCATCATCAAATATCCTGTGGTTTTAAAGCAATTATTATTGTGCTTTACCCATCAGCTATGCAATGTTTATTCCTGGTCTCCTATGGACACAAAAATGTTTAGGAAATCAACTACGAAGATAAGTGTGGCCATTGGGGACAATTCTCTTGCTGACGATCATTTTCACCAAAAGCAGGGAGCAGTGTTATGAATCATCTGTGACCACTTATGCTCAAGCTGAATACATTAAAATTTAACGGTTTCAACACAAGAAGCCAGTCGTAAGTCTGCACATCAAGGCACTAATGTGTTGGGCCTAACTGTACTTAGATGAAGTAAGTCAGGAATGCATGGCAGCCAACTACATTTTGCTGTAAGATGAAAATTATGAATCTCTAATCACAAGCGAGGATTCTTTTTTTACAATTCATTATTCATGATTTAATTCACTTTAAATTATTCATTTCCTCAAATATTATTGCTACAGCCTTTTAAACTTTTCTACTCCTCCACTTTCAAGTGATAAATGCCTGACAACTGAGTGGTCTCAGGCCTTTGAATATAATAAAGTACTTTTTCAACATGCTGCTGGGTTCTGCTCAAAACCATTCCAGATTATGAATGCACGTTGGCTAGTCAAGGTTAGGACTGCCACCTTTCATTTGGTCTAAGAGAAAACAGGTTCATAAAAATGTCCTATTTCAAGGATTGTCATTTCTAATAAAACCTAAACTTTGAAGCAAGGCCTCCTCTAAGATCTGGACCCTACCCACTTTACCAATCCCATCTCCTGTCATTCTCCCCAGTCACCTTGGCCTTCTTTCCTACTTGCTTTGAATCCTTTGCATTTCCTATTCTCTCTTTCTGGGATGTCTACCGCTTCCCCTACTCTCAGTCCCTACCCCACCAACGGCACCTTCATACAGATGGCTCCTTCCCATCTTCCCAGTCTCACTGCAGATGACCCCTCTTCAGGAAGCCTTCCTCAATACCTCCTCCTCCCTCTGCTGGTTACTCTTTACCACACTACCCTGCTTATTGCCTTCATATTATTTATTACAGTTTATAATTATCTTTTTTTGTTTGTGTATTGCCTTCCTTCCCCAGTGGCATGGATGTTTTATTAGGGCAGAGCATTCATCTGTTTTGTTCACTGCTATATACCTAGACTCTAGTAATGGTAATAGGCACATAATGAGTACTCGATAAAGATTTATAAAATAAATGAATTTTTAATTCCAAGAGATAATGATTAAAGTATATTTTAATCTGAAATCACCTCTTCAATTAAAGAAGTACAATTTATCCCCAATTCTCCTCACACCTTTCTATGAACATCAAAGCGCTCTGCCCAAGCAATCAGCAGAGTCACAAGCCATAACCTAGAACCTGGGACTGTTGATTGTAGAGGGTTGTATCACAGACTCACAGAGACAGGGATACTGAGATCTTAACAGTTAGAGGTAAGGAAAAAGAAACTGAGCTTCAGAGACGCTGAGTGAAAAACCATCTGCCTGTCTTTCAGCATCCTGCACTCCATGGAGGATCCCAACCACCCTAGCCAACAGGAGGATCTTTGGAAAGAAGAGAGCCTGGAAGCAGCCTGGAGCACTATCAACTTGGACCAACTCTTTAGAAATGCCACAAATCTGTGTGTAGCTTGGTTTCAGACTGAATCCTCCTCTTGGATAAAGAAAGAAGACAGACAAACTTTGCCCAGGATCACCCCTCATCAGCTGTCATGGTCCACCATCACTGCCTTCCTGGTTAGAGTCTCCTCTGAAAAAAATCATTAACCAGACCATTTTGTGCAAAGGACTTATGCTAAACGCAAAAGGAAAGGAACTAAATAGGTCAAGTTAACAAACAGTACGTCTGTGAGTTACTGCAATATATTTTCACAATAAAAATCAAAGTCTGACTGGTACCTTTGAGCATTTTATGCTTTCTCAAATTAAGTGATGTTTCTGGCTAGCACACAATGTGTTACTACAATAAGGAAACCTTAGATCCGGATACTAAATATGAATCATGCTGATGGCCTTTTAAGTAATTCAGAAAGCTATTCAAATGGAAACTGAGTGTATAATTTCTAGACATTCTTGGCAAAGGCAAATGAAAAAAGGTAAAAGATCTTCAGATAAGCAGTCCAATTAAGCACCTTGGGATTACTGAGAGATGATTTTACAAGTATTCAAGACAGGGTTATCATGGTATTTTTTTTTTTTGAGTAATAATAAGTTTTTTCATGACACTTCTTTGAAATATTATTATTGGCATTTTTAGGAGACCTGAATCCAGGAAGAAGAAAGGTAACTGGTCTTGTTAGAAAATCCATGCCTGAAATGATAAAGGCTTGGAAAAGGGGGATTAAGTAAATATTTGCTAAATAACTGATGAGCCAGATAAAGACTAGAGAAATATAAAAGATTAAGTTTCAACTCCCAGTCCCACACACAACCCTTTAGATTAGGCTGGTTTTCTTTCAGATAGTCTTGTACTTCTCATGGCGTGTACATCTCATTACTTATTAAAACAAGATTTTTGAATGCCTACTGAAGTCATTCAGATTGCCCTTTTGTACCTTAGGTGGCTAATGTAGCAATATAGTTTACAGAGGATACATTATGTAAGACCTTACAACGGTTCTGTGATATTCTCAGATGCCCACCAAGGATTCCAGCAAATTGACACCTCTAATGTCATTTTCCTGGCATCCTGAGACGTGTTTAGTGCCAGGTCTTCAAATGTGAATAGCTCATATGTCATCCCACTATGCCACCTGGCCCCAGACCAGCACACCTTTAAAATAGATTTATTTAGGCTATAAACTTACAGGACAGTGCCTCTGTCTTCAAATATATTACATTTAAAGAGCTGGGAAAATAAAATCCCAATTTTCCAATGCTGAAGTCTCTGAGGCCAATTTGAAGTAGGAAGGGGTTATCAAATTCTATAACAGACACACATTTAGATGATGTTTTGTAATGTATTAAAGAAATAACTCACAAAAAGCAAAATATAAGACTGGCAAAACTCAAGGGTTCACCATCCTTGTGTTTTACTTGAAGTTCAGTTAATAATACTCAACACAGTAAGTAGTAGGGGTTTCACATCTTTAATTTGAATGTAGTTCCAGATAGGGAACAAATTCCACTAGAATGTCAGAGTATATAATTCACTTTATGTCAATAAACTCACTCATTCCTGTTGCCCTGGAAGACATTTGTTATCTAATGAATCTTTGTAGATTATTAATTAACCCATAAGAAATTAGTCTTATTTTAAGAAAATCCCATAGTAACGTTGGGGATTCAAATACGTACTACTACATAACATCATACTTTGCCAAGTGTTGTCAACTGTATAAACAAAAATAGTAATCATGTACTCTCTGCCCACATGGAGTTTGTGTTCTAAATTAGAATGATATACAGCATAGCAGAGGACCAGACAGTATAATAAGAAGTGCCAGTGGGAAGTACTGACAGTAAGTACTGGGCTGAAGCATATGAAACTGCTAACATTATTTAATCTATAGGAGTTAGAATAATTAGCAGAGGATAGAATATTCAGGGAAGGCTTCCTGCAGGAAAAGCAGACATGAGATAAGCACTCAAATTAATTTGGATATAATTGAACTCATGACCTGTCTCCTTTAACCTTCGTCATCTTCCAAAGATGCCTCTTGATGAGTGGAGCACCAGCCAACTAGAACAAGCAATCCAGGAGCCCTCCCCAATACTTCTCTTTTCCACTCAACCCTCATCTCCAATCAATTAATAAAGTCTGCTGATTTTCTCTCCTGAAAAAGTTCTCATAGCTATCTGCTCCTCTTGATTTCCACTGCTACTTCCCAAGTCTGAGCCTCTATCATCTCTTGCCGCATAGTATGTACCTCATTTTGTAACTGGATATCTGTATGATTATTTCATTAATTGACAAAATAGACTCTGTAATGGTAGAGACCATGTCTGTTTTGTTCACCATCAATTTTCTACCACCTGCAATAGTACCTGGAACATAAAGAAGGAATAAGTAAAGAAACTGGCCTAACTGGAGCTAAGGGTTCAGGATAAAGAAGAGTGAAAGAAGTAACGATTAAGCCAGATTATGAAGGGCCTGAACCTAAAACAAGAAACTTGGTACTATTCTGTTAGGAATGGGGTTGATACTGTGTACTTCTGAAGAAATAACAAGATGGGGACAAAGTACTGATTTGTTTGATACAGTGCTTAAACTCTCTATTTCTATAAACTGAAAAAAACATGCTAGCAAGACACATAAAATTTATTTCCATTAATGATAGGAATAAATATACAAAAGAAGAAATGTTACAAAATATATTAGAACCTTAGGTAAAAGTCTGTCAGCTCCCACCTCTGCCCTCATCTTGCTCCATCTCAGCAGCATGTGACAATGCTGACCTTGGAAATTCTCCCCTCTCTTGGCTTCCATGTGGCTCTTTTCTCACAGTTTTCATCTTACTCATTCCTTGGCTACTTCTCCTCAATTTCCGATGTTGGTTCTTGCCCTTCCTGACCTCGAGATGCTGGAAGGCCTCAAGATTTAGATGAGGCCTCCCTTCTGTTTTCTCTTTCCACACAAGTGAGCCCATCCAGTTTCAAATACCATACAGAGGCTGACGCCTCCCGACAGTCTCTCTGCAGCCCCGGCTTCTCTCCTGAGATCCAGACCACTCAACATTTACGACTGGGTGCCCACTAGGCCTCACAGGGGAAATAGGTCCAAAACTGAGTCTTTTATTCTGTCCTCCCCATCATCCACATTCACACACACACTGTTCTTCCCCCATATTCCCCATTTCACCAACAACATTACTGTCTACCTTGTTACTAAATCCAACATTCCAGGAGTCATCTCTGCTTCCTCCCTCATCTCACCCCTTACATGCAATCCCCATCACCACGTTCTACGTATTCTTGCCTCTAAAATATGCCATTGCCACAACTCCAGTCATCGTCACCTGGTGCCTACACTTCTACAATAGTCTCTCTAGCTCTCCCCGTTTCCGTTCCAGCTGTTTTCCAAATCCTTCCAGACGCAGTGGCCATAGTAATTCTTAAAAACATAGATCTGATCATATAATTTCCCTGCTTAAAACCATTTGATGGCTTCCCACTACTCATAGGATAACATCTAAATTCCTTACCATAAATGTAAGGAATACTACATGATGTGGCTCTCCCTGCCACACTTCCTCATTAAGATCAAGCCATCAAGTATCTTTTGAATACACCAAGCCCTTTATCACCTACAGCCCTTTAAATTCTTTTTTCTCCAGCTTTATTAAGGTATAATTAAATAAAGTTGTAAGAGATTTAAACTGTACATGTGATGATTTGATATATAATATGTTGTGAAATTATTCTCCTCAATGAGTTAATTAACACATTCATCAGCTCACATATTTACGTGTGTGTGTGTGTGTGTGTGTGTGTGTGTGTGTGCTTGTGAACATTTAAGTTCCACTCTCTTAGCAAATCCAGGCCTTTGAATCCTATTTGTTCTGCCTGGAATGCCCCTCCCCTAGTTCTTTCACATCACGGAAGCCTTCCCCAATCACCCTGTCTAAAGAAGCCCCCACTGGCAACTCTCAACTTCCTATCTGTTTCCCCGCCCATAATACAACCTGCAACTCTTCTGTTTATTATCTGGCTCCTCCACCAGAATGTAAGCTCTCATGAGGGTGGAAATGGTGTCTCTCTTCTTAGTCAGTATATTCCAATGCCCAGTATAGTGCCTGGAACATGATGGTATTTTTTTTTTTAATTTTTGTTAAAGGAACAAAAAATAGTCCTATTTCATGAAGAAAACTCCTTTCCCCCTTTCAAAAATTTTACATGTGCAAATTTTACTTCTAATATTGTTCCCTATACCAAAGATGAATTGTTTACAGATACTGCTATTAGCTTCATCCCAAATTTATATTTAAGAGACCACAATATAATTGGTATAATTTATAAGTCTGGAGGAGAAGAAAAAGAAGATAGTCAATGTAATGTAACAGAGTGAAAACTGAGCAAAGTTTAGAAATGAGAAAGCAACACCAGAAAATAAAAGGCAAATGGTTCAAGTGAGATGAATATGGGACTACAAGGTCCCTGAGGAAACAAGAATACAGGAGAGGAGGCAATTCAATCATCAACTGTCTTTGGGATACTTATTACATGGCAGGCGCTGAGCTGAGCAGTATACGGTAGTGAATAACACAGACATTGTTTCTCTCCTCATGAAACTTATAGTATAGTGGGGAAAATATTAAATAAACCCAAAATGAACATATAATTTTGAACTATGCTTTATGCTCTGAAGAAAAAGTCCAAGAGGCCATGTGTGAGAATAACAAGGGTCATAGAAAAACTCTTACAGGAAAGTGACCTATAAGTTGAGACCTGAGGATGGATATAAATTAGCTGGTGAGCATGAGTATCTGTGGCAGGTAAAAGTTTGGGGGTAAATAGAGGACAGTATTCAAGACAAAGGGACCAGCATATGCAAAGATCAGAGACAAGGAAAAGTTTGATGAGTGGAACTGAAAGGAGACTTGTGTGGCTAAAGCACAGAGAGCAAGAGGAATTGTGGGGAATTGCTGGTAGAGGACTGGATGGAGAGAAAGGAAGCAGAGTCCTGTAGGCCAAAGTAAGATGTCTGAGTTTAATCCTAAAATCAAGTGTGTCTTCTTCTGAGAAAGAACAGAAAGACAAACAATGAATAAAATTACAAAAGAAATTCTGAAATAAACTGATGGGAAGCAGAGTTTGCTTTGACAGTCTTGATCTTCATGGTATAGCAGGAGGATGTCTTCTGCTCAGTTTGGAGAAGAGGTGGGATCTTGAGTAAAATGACAAGGATTAACTTCTGTTGAAAATAAGGTGGGAAATCAATCAAAACCTTTTAAATAGCATTCTAATTAGCAGGGGAGGGTCCAGGTGAAGTTACACAGCATGAAAGAAGATAGAAGCAGTTGGGTCAGTTTTATGATTAATATTAGCAACTATTTCCAGTCCCAGAGCAGATCCAAGGAAAGCCAAAGATTTACTCAGGCTGGAAACTGATAAGGAAACTAGGTTAGAAATCCATGGGGTTCCACAAGGCAGAGCAAAAAGGGAATGGAGGAGCAGACGGAGGTGGAGTGGGGGTGATGGAAGGCGGGGGTACAGAGGAAAAGAGAACTGAGTGATGTGAAATCAGAAAAGGGAGGAGATAATGTTCAGGTAAATGGTTCAATTCAAATCAGTCTCACAAGGATATGCTGAGCACCTTCTGTGTAGATTCTAGAGTATGGAAATGAATGACGGTCTCTGCCCTCAGAGATGTCATAGTTTAGAAAGCTGATGTCAACAGAGAGTAGACAATAATGACTGATGATCTAACACAAAAATAAGAATAAACTCAAAGATATGACGAAAATAATATGAAAATTGTTTTTATGGTACAAAGTGTTTTAATGATCACTACAGATATTTTATCAAATTTATTAGGAAAATTTCTCAAGAATTACTTTGATCTAAAAAAGAATATATATATATAAAACTGAATCACTGTGCTGTACACCTGAAACTAACACAACATTGTAAATCAACCATATTTCAATAAAATTTTATTTTAAAAAGAATTACTTTGGCTTCTTTTTCTGGAAATTGAAACACATTCTTTCATCAGAAAACTCTGAAAATTATAGTGCCTGAATAATAGTAATAAACTAAACTAAATTATATAACCAAACAGAATTATTTTAACTAGTCACATAAAGAATCTGTCTCAAATAATAAAATATACCATCCTTCCATTTCACTAAATGAAGGAAAAGAGAAAGAAGCTTTAGTCATAAGAAAGACACGGGCACAAATGGTTTATAGCTGGCACTCTTTCCCCTTACTCTGACTTATTTTGCTGTTTGGCATTTTCATTGTCTAAAATTTGGTTTTCTATATATTGACTGCCTGATGCCAGAATGTTAGCTCCACGAGGGCAGGAATTGTTTGTCCAGTTTATCACTGTGCCTCTAGTACCTAGAACAGTGCCTGAAGCATAGTAAGTAAGTACTCAACAACAATTCACTTTGGGGGTCTCAATCTTGGCTTGTTATATGATGTGTTTTCTAACAGAAATGATGGATGAAGTACATAATTTATAAATTTACAAAGTGTATAAATTATCAATGATTTTCCATGAGTTAACATATTAAGTTTTAAAAATTATAGCACTCATGTTTTATCTAATTTTGAAAGGAGAGATTATTTTTTTAATCTCTTAAAAAAATAAAAACAGGGCTTCCCTGGTGGAGTAGTTAAGATTCCACCTGCCAGTGCAGGGGACATGGGTTCAAACCCTGGTCTGGGAAGATCCCACAGGCTGCGGAGCAACTAAGCCCGTGCACCGCAACTACTGAGCCTGCACTCTAGAGCCCATGAGCTACAACCATTGAGCCCGCGAGCCACAACTCCTGAGCCCACGTGCCACAACTACTGAAGCCTGCGCACCTAGAGCCCATGCTTTGCAACAAGAGAAGCCACCGCAATGAGAAGCCCACGTACCGCAACAAAGAGTAGCCCCCGCTTGCCGCAACTAGAGAAAGCCTGTGCACAGCAGCGAAGACCCAACGCAGACAAAAATAAATAAATAAAATAATTAATTTATGAAAATAATAAATAAATAATAAAAACAGATAACAACATCAGGTAACTTATCTGCATAAGTATACTGACTAAATGTCCCAGTGACAAAGTGTGCTGCATCCAACTTTATTTTTTCATTGAAACCCACCAGACTTCCCACCAGAACCCTTGGTATCTGCCTTGGCACTTGCTTATAACTAGAATACTAGTAAGCTGGAGCCCTGTACCCCTCGCCACACTACTCACTAGTACAATGTATTTGCTTCTCGTTTTATGCTTACAGTCACTTCCAAGCCTACTTTTTAACGAAAAAAATAAAAGCCAAAAATATCTTAGAACAACCAATATGCAAATACCTGTACCAAATAAAAATCATCCTATCGGTATTAGCATAAATCACAGCTCCTGAAGCTAGAGAGTGACATCACTTTATTTTTCAGTAACATTTTCCATATGGCATGGAGTATGGCTCAGAAAGTAGACGTGAAAGAAATACAAAAATTCTAACTAACCAAAATGTTTACTTTTAAATAAAAAATTAAACATTTTAAAAACAAAAAGCTACATTTTAAAAAACATACAGAGTTGAGACATATTGTACAGAGGAGTACAACTAAAGGTGCTTTCTTTACTTTTCAGAATCAGATTATATGCGCCGAGAACCACCAGCTATAATAGTTTTTCATTTTAACTTTAAATTGTTTAAGAAATAACCACATTACACATAAATCAGAAAGAGCTAATTATTCCAACAATTTATTTGAATAAACACACTAAAAAAAATTTTTTTTAAGTTTAGTAGGAAAAGTTTTTTTTAAAGGCCAGCAGCTCAGACCTGACTTCATTCAGCAGTTCAAATTGCAAGAACATCACCTTTCCCCTGTGGGTGTCTGTGCAGTGTCAGAAGCAGAATGCCATTCTGAGGTTAGGCCAGGTATTTTGACCAAAATTAAAAATGACTAAGCCACAGGAGTAGGCCAAATCACTGGGTCTGCCCCATCTATCTGTGGATTTTCTCATTATGCATATATTTTAAGTGAAAATAAAGTGATATAAAATAAGTTTTAGTGACCTTCTCACATGAGTAACTGGTTGGTGAGTTGCTTTTAAGCACTTGAAATACTTTATCCAGGCACCCTAAAGTCTAAAGGAAAATGAAAAACAATAAATACACCTTTAATAATATTCCTGAACTTACACTGAAAGCAGAGAATTTATTGTTGAAGATTGAATTCCTCAGAGAGACAGCAGGTATTGGGAGTAAAAGTTGAAGGGAAGAAAACAGGATGTGTATTTACTACAATTTTGAGGTGAACCAGTAAAACCTTACTATTGAAGGCAGACCCACTGAGATAGCAGAAGTTCGGGCAGGGGTAGAAGTTGAGGGGAAGAAAACTAGAAAAAAATTTTACAAATTGAATTTGTAGAAATCCCTTCAAACCAACAGCGGCTGGAATAAATACAAATTTTTTCATCCTCCCATTTGAAGATAAAACAGTCCCAAATGTCTATCGAATATGTGAGAAAAGTTATTTTTGATATCATACAAAGCCTCAGACATAAATATCTTCCTCATGGATGCTCCAGTGTTACAAAGATACTCTTTCTTTTGGTCAACCTATGTAATTTTTAAGGATATTGAAAATTACACAGAGTTAGGGTTTCTATTGTAATATTTCATATGAGAATAGTCCAAAGAAAAGACAGCTCACATTTACAGCTGGATGAGGGTTAAAATGTACATTTTATATATTTGTTCATATGACACAACTAAAGAAATAGAAATAGTGATGCACTTTAAAAGTTATTTAATTCATCCCCCCTACTTTCAGGCAGGGTTTTTCCCAAATTATCTTTAGACTGTTGACTATCTGTATTAGTTTAAACATCTGTAGAGAAGGAAATTCCTCAAGCTCCCCTGGTATTCTATTCCTGTATTAACAGCCCTACTTCCAAGAAACTCGGCTTTGGTCATCACATTCTAATTAGTTACCAGCCAGCTTGTCTAGCAACAAGTATTTGCTAAGTACACACAGGGAGAATGTTATTCTATTAGGTCTTTGATGATAGGCCTTCCCGGATAGTTACTCCTAATTGCTTCTCCTCTCAAATACAACTCTAATCCTGGATTCAAATATTCTTCCACTAACTTATTCATCCCAGTATGGACTCCCTATTACAATGGATAATTATGACCATCCTATTAAAAACTGAATGCTTTCTTTACTTATAACAATATAGTTTGATTTTCAAAACAATTTTGAAACAGTGTGTTATTTCAAAACAAGGTGGTGCTACCTCAATATTTCAAGTGAGGAAACTATGGCTCCAGAAGAATAAGTAGCTGCACAATTGCTAAATGGTTGAGCTTGCCCCTCCCACAGCAGCTACGGCAAATCAACCTTAATTTACCACCTCACCATTCACCCCTTCTTGCTCACAGATTATTATAAAACTCTATTTCTCCAAAGCTCATGTGGCTGGACTTCATTAAACTTTCTTTTCTTTAAATCTCCCTACACTTCCAATTTATATCTGGGTTCTCATTTTTTTCTCTTCTCAAATACTAACTCTTTTCAGTTTACCTGTATTCTAGATTATTCCTCTGCCTCCTCAAACGTTCCCATTTAACATGAATGTTGGATTTTAGCACTCTCATCTTGCCACCATCCCCTGACCTTCAAACATCTCGAAATATCTTTTCTAAAGAGAAGAAAAAGAAAAGAAATAAAAACCTTGATCATAGCCTATTTACTTCTTTTTCTATCTGCGTTCCTATACTGTTCCGTCCAGTTGCAGAAGGATCTTTCCTTGACCTTCTTCTGTCCTTTATAGTACTGACACAACCTCTTCTGGGAATTCCTTGAAATTCACTTCCTCCCTGTAGAATCTACCTCTTGTCTGGCTCTGCAGATAAGTCCCAAATTCAGTGTTCCCCAGCTTCTGCCTTCACTACCAAAGGGTTCATCCAATTGCAAAGTTGCAATGATGACCTCTAAGCTGAGGATACTAAAATCTACTTTCAAGCTTTAATCTTTCCCTTCAACTCAAATCCCTCAGATCCAGCTATTGACATATCTCTTTTCTTGGATGCATCTTAATCATCTCAAGCTCACTGTATTTGAAATGAAGCACATTATTCATTACAAAATTACAAACTTAATCATTTCCATCAATGGCAACTAAAGAACTTGATGAACTATCTATATTCATCCCTATTCGTCATACTTCTCTCTATCCTGCATACCACCATCAGATTAGTATTTCTAAAACACTGGGGGTTATTTTTGTTTTGTTTTGTTTTTTAAACCATTTTTTAAATTGAACAAAACACTGTTTTTTCATAAATCATTTATAGCTTAAGAATCTTTAATAGCTTCCATCACCATTTGCATCATGCTCAATCTCTGTTATCCAGCTTTTCAAGTTCCTATATCAAAAGATGCTTACTGGGCTTCCCTGGTGGCGCAGTGGTTGAGAGTCCGCCTGCTGATTCAGGGGACAAAGGTTTGTGCCCCGGTCCAGGAAGATCCCACATGCCACGGAGTGGCTAGGCCCCGTAAGCCATGGACGCTGAGCCTGCGCGTCTGGAGCGTGTGCTCCGCAACGGGAGAGGCCACAACAGTGAGGGGCCCGCGTACCGCAAAAAAAAAAAAAAAAAAAAAGGATGCTTACTGATCTACCAAACTGAATTTCTAATCTGAAACTTAACCAGTTTACTTACAGACCCATATCTCCTTGCTTAGATCACCAACTCTATCTATAATATCTGCCACTATCCTTTCTAAAAGTCTAAAATTCACACCTACTTCAAGACTTAGCCTCTTTCGAAACAGCTCCACTGATTCATTCTAAAATATAAGGTAGACCAATGGCAGTTTCCTATTTTTGATACTATACTACAGTCTATGAAATATCACCATTACGGAAAGCTGGATGAAGGGTACATGGGATTCTATGTAGTATTTTTGCATCTTCCTGTGAGTCTGTAATTATTTCAAAATAAGAAGTTTAAAAAAGATATGATGGGTATCAACTATATATATACCAGGCATAAGTAGGATGCTGTGCTCACAAAAAAGAATACAATATATCAATATATTGAGTCTTTCATGCACTTACTTTCTATCTGGAGGTATTATGGACTGACTTATGTCCTCCCCAAAATTCACAGGTTGAAGCCCTAACCCCCAGTATGACTGTATTTGGAAATAGGGCTTTTAAAGAGGTAATTAAGGTTAAATGAGATCATGAGGGTGAGGCCCCAACCCAAAAGTACTAGTGTCCTTATAAGAGGAGGAAGACATACCAGGAGTGTGCATGCACAGAGAAAAAGGCCATGTGAGGACACAGAGAGAAGGTGGCCATCTGCAAGCCAAGGAGAAAGACCTCAGGAGAAATCAAAACTATGAGCACCCTGATTTTGGACTTCCAGCCTCCAAAACTGTGATTGAAAATAAATTTCTGTTGATTAGGCCACCCAGCCTGTGGTATTTTGTTATTAGTTTGCCCTAGCAAACTAATACAGTGGTAAGGGATGAAATAAAAATATTAAACAATGGTACCCTACAATAAGTACTGTAAAAGCCATATACCAGAGACCAGGGAAGCACAGAAGAACAAGTAGTGCCAGGAAGGCCAACGAATGCTTTGTGGAATATCATTTCTTCTGGGTCTTCAGAAATTAGTGGTAATTTTACCACCAGCTAAAGACTGACTCTCTAAGTCAAAGAAACTATTTAAAAGTATAGAAGCTTACAAAGCATGGTGTATTTGGAAAATACTGAGAAATTCAGTATTAGTAAAGGATTTTAAGGAAGAAAGTACAGAATATAAGGGTAGAAGGATAATGTGGGTCTATTTAGTAAGGAGCATTGTATTTCAGGCTTAGAATTTTTGATTTAATGTGGTAGGTAACACCTGTGGAATATTTTCAAGCAGAGAAGTAACATACCCATATCCCTGTTTTTCCAAAGAAACTCATATTCATGGAAAAGTATAAATTCATTATGGATGTATACAGATTTAGCTACAAGAAAGGAAAATCCATACCATTAGCCATCACTATGCACTTCCCCATGCCAACCTCACCCCCAGGCCTAGGCAACCACTAATATACTTTCTATCTCTATGAATTTGCCTATTCTGAACATTTTATATGACTGGAATCATAATATATGGTCTTTTGGACTGGCTTCTTTTACTCGGCATAATGTTTTCAAGGTTCATCCATGTTGTAGTTCTTTTTATTGCTAAAGAATATTCCACTGTATGGATATACTATATTTATTTATCCATTCATCATTTGAGGAATATTTGGATTGTTTCCACTTTTTGATTATAATGTTTCTATGAACATTCATAAGTTGTTTGTTTTTGATGGTAGTACTAAAAATAAAAGAGGATTTTTAATACAAGAAGACTATTGGTAGGTCATTTTAGTAGTCTGAATAGGAGATAAGAGCATTAGTAATGTAATGGCAATGTGGACAGTGAAAAGAGATATATTTGGGAGGTGCTACCATCAGGTTTTGGTAACTGACTGAACATGGAGAGGAAAGGAAACAGACTCAAGATTGTTTCTGAGGACGCTGGCCTGGGCATTGGGTAATATCATCGACTGAGATCAGGCACACCGTAGGAGATGAGTTTCATTCAGGCATGGGGAATTGGAGAGGACTGTGGGGTACTAATGGAGACATGTGAAACCTGGAAGACGCCAGACAGGAAGGTACAAATTTAGAGGCACATGGAATTCAGGTGGTAGTTGGATCAGATCGTCCAGGAGAGCATAAAGATGGAACACCAATAGTCAAAGAGACAAAAAGGAACAAGAAGGCATAAAGCAGACTGGAAAAGATAAGCCTGCGGGGGCCAGGAACAGTTTCCAACAGTAAAAGAGAAGCCAAGGAATGAAAACGTTTTAAGAAGGAAATGGTCTTACTGAAAAAGGCTGCAGAGCAGTCAAGGGGGTTGTAGGCAAAGTGTTCACCCAATTTAGCAATTATGTAGCCACTTGGGAAAAGGTTAAAAAAGTGCTCAGAGATCAATATCTTGCATGATTTGGCCTACTTTTGGAGAGGAGAGGCAGAGGTAGGAAGGAGGCAGAATCCATAAACTAGCTGCACAAAGTCCTGCAAAGTACTTGGGTTTCTTTATCAGAACTGAAATACAAACAAGCCCCATAAATACAGGTCATTGCCCTTGAATAACATAAAAGTCATTAATTTCCTGATTTATGACACCAGTCCTTGTTTTTTCCTTACCACCATTTCTGATACAACTATAGTCATTTTATTGTTGGCATTTTCTATCACAGTCTCTTTTTACAGAAGTTATATTCGTTATTTGTACGAAAATGTACACATTATATGGAAGAGAAATAGCAGGAGGACACTCAGACACCACCTATAACTGTGGCACCCAGTATAATTATCACTAACATACACCTCGGTTTATATGCTTCTGGACCAGATTTTGAGACATGTATCACTGAAGCTCTGTCTTTTGCTTTCTGCCTTTATTGACTTACTTAGAAAGACTTTTCCTGCACCTCCATGTCTATGTATCTACCTCTATTTCATTCTGTGTTTTTGTGTTTCCTTTTTTTTTTTTACATTTACATCTCTTATCCATCTGAAATGTATCGTGGCACACAGAATGGGCTAGGGAATCTATTTTTTCTCCAAATGGTTGGCCTGTTCCCAGAAACATTTTTCAATTAATTCACCTTGTCCACTCTCCATTGCTTTGAAATGCCACATTAGCACATGAGATCAGAATTCAGGCTAGCACCTTCTAAATTCTTACATACATAATTTTGGGGAGGGGGGATTCTCCTACTTATAGATGGTCTAATTATCCCAATTGTAATCATAAAAAAGCAAAAGCATAATACAAAGATATTCACTCAAAAACGAATTGGCCACTTATAAAATTAAGTCTCTACTCCAGTATCTTTCCACATTTAACACTAGAGGAATCCCCATCTGCTATCAACTTTTTGTATTGGTTCATCTCTCACCAACTGTTGGAAACTGTTGCAAATACAGCATAAATGGGCTGCAGAGGGAAATTACAAACCTTGCAAATGATGCAAGATGCAATGCAGTTAAAGTGTTATTAGAGAACCGCTTGTATCACATGCAAGGACAGTACCCAGAGAAAATCTGGCAATTGAGGACAGGAATAAAGACGCAGATGTAGAGAATGGACTTGAGGACACGGGGAGGGGGAAGGGTAAGCTGGGATGAAGTGAGAGAGTGGTGTGGACATATATACACTACCAAATGTAAAAGAGATAGCTAGTGGGAAGCAGCCACATAGCACAAGGAGATCATCTCCTTGCTTTGTGACCACCTAGAGAGGTGGGATAGGGAGGGTGGGAGGGAGACGCAAGAGGGAGGAGATATGGGGATATATGTGTATGTATGGCTGATTCACTTTGTTATGAAGCAGAAACTAACAAACCATTGTAGAGCAATTATACTCCAATAAAGATGTTAAAAAAAAAAAAAGAAAATCTGGCAATTGGTCCAGTTAACAATGAAGAGAAGAAAATTGGCTAGAATGATGACATGATAGATGTTTCTGAAGAAAATGGTTTGCAGATCAAAGAAAGATCCCTAGGAAAATGGATAATGCCTTGGAATATTTTTTCCTAAAAATTACCTTCTTTGTGAAGGTGCTAGTTAGGCCAAATTTGAGTGTCCATCATCATACCAGAAACAAAGCAAAAACAAAAACCTCACGCAATTTCTTCATTGCTGTCTCTAAGAATTGGCACAAAACTGCAGGCATAACATAAATTCTGGCAAATATATGATAAACTTACTGTTGATTTTAACTTTACTCTTTTTCAAACAAATCTTTTGTTTTCCTAATGAAAACAATGAAATGTTGGTTCCAGTTTCAGGTAGTCTTCTTCTGATACCAATTAGTCTCGAACCTTCCATACTTTAATCACTAGCAATCTAAGGTAAACCTCAGCCTCAAGCACCTGCAGGGTTGCAGCAAGTAACAAACAGGTATGAGAAAGCCAGCTAGGCAACTAAAGGCATTCACATTCAGATTTTTTTTAAAACACTACCCTGGTGGCCCTCTGTAACTCTTGTTCTAAGGGTAGAATACATACCACTGAGATTAGAAAAAAGACATTTAATGAAAATGCAATATTCCCCAGCTGAAAGATGTGAATACAGAGGTACAGATAAGAAAAATACAAGTTTGATGGTTCTGTAATAAAAAGAATACCCAATAAAGATTAGGCTAAATCCTGATAGAGAAGCTGAAGGTTGATAAAGGCAAGCAGGAGAAATGTGAGGCAAAGAAGTCCATAAGGTAATTCCCAGTGGGAAAGATTTTCAAATTCTGGACGCCAGGGAGGATGTTGTCATCATGGCCTTTACTGGAGCAAAGAAAGGGCACATCCAAGGTGCTGGGTTCATAAAGTCATGAGGCTAGAGAAGACCAAGAGTTTTTTATTCTGAGATTCATCTGTAATTTAATAGGGAACATGGTAAAATTACACACATCCCTGCCTTTTAATATCAACCACTAAGTCACTTCATCTTCCTAGCGCCTTCGTTACCTCAGCTGTTAAGAGAGGGAAGTAAACCAGATGATTTCTGAGTTCCTGCCCAGCTATTAAAAAAAGATCATGTCTGTGAAAAATGCTTGTATGCTTATGTGTTCAGTAATCTACTCCTTTCTAATATGCCACTTTACCTTCACATATTCTGAAACAACTACTATAGCTAAACATCAGAAATTTCACAACTACTGGTTTGAAGCAGAAATAACTCAGAAATAATCTCTGTAATAATGGTACCATGTCACCTACTGAGATAATAAAAATTAAGCACAAAGCAAATACACGGTAAATCCTTATTATATTCCTCATAGCAAAGAAAAGAGACTGTGTGAAATTTCTGCCCTTTTCCTCCCACAATCCTAGGCCAATTTAAGTGAAAACAAGGCCAGATCAAGAATAGCTCACACAGGAGGAGGCTCTGGCTAGAAATATATTTGTACCGTGTGGTCTGTGTGGTCTAGAGGGAAGCACAGTGCGCTACAAGATTTGGATTCTAGACCTAACCCTTCTGGTAACCATGTAACTCTGGGAAAGATATTTAGCTTTCCTTAACTCAATTTCTATTTGTAAAACAGCAATAATTCTACATGTTTCTTCTACCTCAGAAACGTGTTAAGTACAGAAATAAGTATGTGAAAAATCTGAGCTCTATGGAGGAAAGGTATTATAGGCAATAATGGAGCATGGTAATGACGAAGAGCACTGATTTAACAAATTTTAAGAACTTGCTATCATGATTGGATATGGCAGGTGGGAGGGAGAGTCACTCAACTAAAGTCAAAAAGTGGGTCATCATTAAGTAAAAGCAAGCAATTATGACCGCGACAAATACGCACAGCCTCAATCTCTCCAACAGGATGAACTCGGCTAGACTAGTGTGACAGGCCCACACCTGGCTTCCAGATTCCTGGTTTGTGAACAAACACATTTTCCACCTTCCTTCATGTCTCCCTCCCTTCCTTCTCCTCCTCCTTTCCTCTGCCTCTTCCTTCCAAACATTCAGAAATTTTACATCAAGGGTTTCTAAGGACACAGCCCTGAAGTTGCTTCTAAATCTAGTTATTTAAACAAATGTCTAAAGTTCTATAATCAATAAATGTGACTAAAGAAGCATCGTTTCTCTCCAGGTGTCCAGGTGTTTGCTCACAGCAATGCCACCGGACTCCCAGTGGCTGTTTCCAAAGAGGCTCCAACAAGGACGTGGGGAAGACAAGGCAGGGCTACCAAGGCCTGCACTGACAAACACACCAGCCAATCAGGGGGTCAGTCCCTCTCTTTTTAAGCTTTCCCTTTTATGTATTTGGCCTTCTCCCTCAAGCCTCCTTTGTCTCTCCAATTGGCAAGAAAGGAGGGAGAGTCATATACTGATTGCTGATTATAGTGAATATTTTTCATTTACCATCTCATTAAGCCTACATATTTATTTCTTAGGAAAATCATCCTAAGAGTGGACAGAGATGGATGAATCGAGGCCCAAGGACCAGTTAGGAGGATGTTAACAAGGGCAAGATGAAGAAGACCTAAATTAAGACAAACTATTAGAACTGTTTCTAAGTAGGAAGGCAATTCTATTCTGAGATGCCATATTAGAAATATTACTTTGGGGTTTCCCTGGTGGCGCAGTGGTTGAGAGCCCGCCTGCTGATGCAGGGGACACGGGTTCGTGCCCCGGTCCGGGAAGATCCCACATGCCGGAAAAAAAAAAAAAAAAGAAATATTACTTTGGAATGAAAGTTACGTTCTGCCTGTGTATGATTAAGGCAAAAAAATTTTCAAACCATAGAGTACAGAATCCCATGGTCCCAAGCCAGCCGTTCTCTCCACCCCAAATTTATAAGGTGAATTATGCATACATCCGTACAATGGTAATAATTATAGTTTGAATTTTTTGAGTGTATCTCTGTTCAAAGAATTGTGCTAGGTGCTTTACAAACATATAATGCCCTAGCAACAAGGAAGGCATTATTATACCCACTTTGAAAGGAGAAACTAGACTCTGGAAAGTTAAGAAACATATCCAGGTCATATGAGCAGTAACATCAGCATGGCGGGGCGGGCAGTAAGTGTACGAAACGCATGTAAGGAGGAAGATGAAAAACTCCACACCACTTCCCATACTATGGTCCTTGCTTTAGGAGGAAATAGATGCTACCGCTGCTGCGTTTAATAAATTCACTTACTTATGCTCCTTGCTGCTGCCATAAAGAGAGACACTAAGTAGAGCTAAGCGGGACTTGGGAGTTGCAGCCTCTAAAGGACCGAATGCAGCGCTATTGACGGCTCAGCCCCTCTGACTGTGGGAAGGGCTGACTTGGATGCCCATGGTCATCACTGACTGCCCAGGTCTGGGCAACCTGGATCTCTCTCCCCCTGACACATAGAGGCCTCAGCCTTGAAGCCTGCTCATGTCTCCTGATCTCCAGTCTTTTTCTTTGTCTCTTCCCCCTTATTCTGGTGACCACAACCAGGAAAACAGCAGAAGGGATGGGACTCATCTGGACTATATTAGCTGCTTGTATTATCCTATTTACATTTATGAAATATGGTATCGTGAGATCACTTTTAGTAAAATTTTCCTTAAAAATAGTTTTATTCTCTAATCCACTTTTTATTGGTTAGAAGCAAAACAAAATGGATCATATATTTAAAAGCAGAGGGAAGAAAAAAGACATACCATTCTAGAAATGTCTAGCAAGCAAATACCCCAAGAATATTTATCCAAGTGGTTACCCTGGGATATCTGAGGGGAAACGTGAAAGTAATTTTCTTGGCTATCATCACTTTAATATGAAATGTAAACCCCAAGTACAACCACAGGCACATTCCTTTAATTTGGCCAAAGTACAGTTGTGTTTTGGGAGCATGAATGGAGCTCTTACCTGGCATGACCATGGTCTGGGGAGCCGCTGCGTCAGTACTTAGGCAGAGACGTCCACCTTTGGCTAATCGATCGCACAGCAAGGTGATATGTTTCTTCAATCGGCTTGTGTCTTTGGGTATGCTCAACTGGCTGCTGAGGTTCAAAGCCTGCTCCTTGGAACTCTTCGATAGGCAGGTTTTCAAAAGGTGGGAAATAGCAGCATCCACTGTTTCTTCCCAGCCCTGGATGCAAAAGCCAATTTGGAATTTATGCATAGATGACAAATGAGCAAAGTAAGTACTTTACTGTTAATCAAGTTATAAGATTATGAGTGTTTTTATGTCCCACTGTTGGGGACTTGTTAAGAGCTTGGTGCCTGGAATATTCCAGACCAGTCTGGTTTTAAATTCTAGCTCTGTCAATTGTTTGACTTTGAGTACATTACTTAATTCCTCTTAGCCTCATCCTCACCTACAAATGAGGATACCAATAATATGTATCTCCAAGGGTTGGGGTGATTAAATGAGATGGTATATGAGAAGCTTTTAGCCCTGTGCCAGGCATGATAATCATCATCATCTCAGGTGTATGTATGTTTGATGATCCAGAGAGTGAAGCGCTGGGATTATAGTTCATTTTGCTGCTGAAGGAGAACCAGCCAGGACAAGGAGAGACTGGGGGAAACTGGAAGGGAGAGAAAATCCTGATGTCTCTCTCAGCTATTGGTTCCACAGTCTTGGGTTTGTAGGCCAAAACCAGAGGAGATTTGTCAAGAGGGATTTTGGGAGACACAAGCCTACCCAGTCCCACTCCCGTGCCCAGGTGACCAAAAGTGACACAAAGTGAGGAAGTGAGCCGTTTACCCCCATTTGCTGGGAACAGTGTGGCTGGGCTGCAGTGAAGACCACGAGGAGTGCAGTGTCACCTTAGAACCCTGCAAGCTGTAATTCTAGGGATATCTATGGTGGGCAGGGACCGCGGTGTCATCACAGAGGATTGGCATGAGGAAGCACCACCCTCAGGGGGGTTCAGATAACAACAGAATGAGAAGCAGGAGGGGTCTGCTTATGCTCTCCAATCGGACATCCCCAGGGGGCCCCAGAGATAACTGGATATGAGTTTCGGGGGGTCTGGAGGTCTTAAGC
This sequence comes from Leucopleurus acutus, assembly GCF_964270905.1. Taxonomy (NCBI): domain Eukaryota; kingdom Metazoa; phylum Chordata; class Mammalia; order Artiodactyla; family Delphinidae; genus Leucopleurus; species Leucopleurus acutus. The sequence goes on along the minus strand of NC_139144.1, from coordinate 65,480,638 downwards.
AGCAAAATAGAGAAGTGTGAATGAAATCTGGGTATTATCGCCAATGTGATTGCATTTGTACCCAGAGGCTGGTGAGACTTAGAACACCACAGGCTTGACAATCAAAGTGAAATTATAAAGGATGATACTGAATGACTATCCTCATAGAATACTACAGAATAGTCCAAGCCCCTCACATAAGGGGTGAGTAACCTGAGACTCAGAGAGGAGCCCCTGGGTGACTTCACTGTTGGTACCACTCTATCCTCAACCTTATCAGTTGAGCCACCTTTCAAACATGCAAATCAGATTACATTATTCCTAAACTTCAACTCCTAAAGCCAAATGCTCAGTTTAGCATATAAAGCACTTTCTGCTCCAGCTCCTCTCCGTTTTATTCTCTCCCTGTCCATCTGCACCCACACTCTCACCCTGGCCTCTACACATGCTCGGCCCTCCTGCTGCAATGCCCTATCTCCACTTGTTACCTGGCCAACTACTACTTACGACTCAGCTCAGGCACTGCCATCCAAGCATCGCATTCGTGGGCCCTCTCCAGGACTCTGAGACCTCACACAACCAGGTCCATCACTGTTCTCCTCACCCTGTGCAGTGGCCACCATCTGCATGCCTGGTTTCTCCAGTGCCTGGAGGTCTCTGCACCCCTAGCACTGTGCTTGGTCAAGAAATGTGTTTGCTGGATGGAGAGATGGTGAACTAGGATCTTAGCATTGGGAGGACTTTGGAGATCTTTAGTCCAGTCTCATGGGACGTTCCCTGGAATACAGTAGCAACCATCTGCCTAGGTATGCTTGTCCCCAAGATCCAAAATTACTACGTTTGGGGGAAGTTCATTCCTTTCAGGGACATGTGTAACCAGCAGAAAGCTATTCCTAAACTGAGCCAAAATCTGCCCTGCTGGCCCTTATTCTATCCTCCAGAGCCATGCAGAATAAATCTAACCTCTCTTCTACATGACAGACCTTTATATCTGTGAAGACAGCAATTCTGTACCCTCTCCTCCAGAATAAACATCCTCAGTTCCTCCAGCTCTTCCTTATATAAACATGGTTTCAAGTTTTCTCTCCATCCTGACCACTTGTCTTTGAATGAGCTCCAATTTTAAACACTTAAACATTTATACAGCTAACTAGAGAACCCCAAACTGACCCCAAGACACCAGGCTGGGGATGGGAGTGCAGGGTGGAAAGAGCCGCCCCCTGTTTACTGGGAGTTCTCACTGCCAGCCTGGCCTCTGGTTGCCTCTGCTCTCTTGGCAGCTGTACCACACTCCTGAGTCACAACGAGCAAACAGATGATTAAGCCTCAGGCCTTTTCCACACTCACCACACATCTTCCTTGTAGGCTTAAGCAGCTGGTTCTTTGGACCAAAGTGCAGGCTCTGTATATATCCACTAGAGAACTTCCCGCTGATTGCCAACATCAGGATTTTTTACTCTATTGACCCATTATAGATGGCAAATTAGGAAACAAATTAATTATTTTTAAATGAGATGTCAAAGGCTATAAAAACAGCTTCCTATCCCAAACCACTAAAGAATAATAAACCGCTGGTTACTACAAAGACATCTCTATACAAATATCAAAACCTAAACTAGACAAATATTTAAAATTGAATTGTATTTCAATAATAATGGGAAGAGGTAAATTAAGACAAAATAGTAACCCAAATGTCATTGGAGAGGACATATTTTCAAGTTGTTTTTGAAGCCACTGATGACGACCTCTGGAGTATAAGAAGGAAAAATCCTTTGTATATAATTTGGCATTTGTGTGCTCTGTGGTCATTTCAGCATTACAACAGTTCCTACTATTTTATAGACTATTCATCTAAGCAAACTACTGTTTTCATAAGTAGGTTACAGTAACATATTAGATAATTTAAGTAGATATGGCATTTACTTAATATAGAGGTACTACAGAATTTCCTTTTCTACTGCCAACTTGCAGATCAAGTCAAAAACCATGTCATGTTTAGGTATTTGGCATGGATATTTCTTTAATATAATGAGGCATGATGCCAATACTTCAAAAATATTGTTACTGAAATACAGGGTTATTATCTGGAGGGCCTGAATTGCTACATAAACTCAAATATGATAATAAAAAGGAATGTTTATGAGACAAAAGAAGAGCCTTAAAAATGCAATGTGAGGGCTTCCCTGGTGGCGCAGTGGTTGGGAGTCCGCCTGCCGATGCAGAGGACATGGGTTCGTGCCCCGGTCCGGGAGGATCCCATGTGCCGCGGAGCGGCTGGGCCCATGAGCCATGGCCGCTGAGCCTGCGCGTCTGGAGCCTGTGCTCCGCGGCGGGAGAGGCCGCAGCAGTGAGAGGCCCGCGTGCCGCTAAAAAAAAAAAAAAAGCAATGTGATAATCCACTGATCAACCATGTAGCATACTTACCCGATAAAATGTGAAACAAAACTATCTGGAAATCTAGAATCTCAAGTATGAGAAGTACATTAAAGATAAGCTATTTTAACCACCTTTTTGGTGTTTGAATCCATTACCTTTATTTACAGCCCTTAAATTGATAAGTCCAATATTCAGTTTTAACGTCTAAACACACACACACACACACACACACACACCCCATATGCACATACCTGACCTTTATCCTTTAAAGTTGAACACCAATTGTACTAATAATTGAACATCAACTGATGTTTATCACTTGAACATCGATTGCCTCTCCTAATTGCAAGAGTGAAAGAAAATCTTAATTTTGGTAAAATGGTGCTAAAAAACATCTGAAAGGGAAGAAACTACTAAGCAAGTGCTCTTTGGTGATAGTTGATATGATTTTAGTTCTCAAATCCATAGCCTAACTCTTAAAGTCCCAGTTAACCCATGTATGGCTTTTAGAAAACGACAGTAGGTGTGAAGTTACAGCTATAAATGTGTGACTAAATCCATAAATAAATTTAAATGTACATGTTACTCTGTTTTATCTTCTTCATGGGCCTTGTCAGTACTAGAAATTAATTTATTTACTGGGCTTTTTTGTGCTTACTATATCTAGTCTAGTATTGACAATTGGAGTTTTGCTTTGTTCACAAGGTCTAGGCTCTACCCCATGTGGTAACTTAACTTTTGTCTTAGTCCTTCTACCTGAGCCCCTACATTGGGAGCCTGCTTAGGGTCACTCCTTAAAGGACTGGGCTGCCTTGCTCCTGCCAAATCCCTTTCAAGGAACTAGACCTAAGGCTGTAGCCCTGCTGCCTGACTTCAGTGCCAAGTTGCCTGCTGCGTGCGTTCCCCAACATGGCTTTTCATGTTTCACCTGCCTGTGCAGAGGCTCCTATATGCCATGCTGGTCCCAGATGCCTCTCTGTACCAGTGTGATGCCCTATTTCTATGAGGAAGCTTTTTAAATTCAAGGCCTTAGCCTCTGCTAGCCTGTTCCTCCTACTGCCTGAAGTCAACTGAGCTATGCTTTTTGCTATCCAGAGACCGTACAGCCATGGCTGAGTTTCTGACTTCCCTGCTCTACTTGCCCTGCTAGTCTCCACTGGTCATTGTGCCTAAAAACCAGTATAAGCAAGTGGCTTTTCAGAAACGGTAAGATGCAGAAAGTTTGACCAAGTTTGTCAAGTTAATTTCCTAGGGTATCAGTCAAAATAACCAAAGAAAAAAATAAACTAAAACAGTATTCTCATGCCACCTGCAAATTAAAACAGCCGAGTTGAAGATAACTGCCCCAAGGCTTCTGGATTTTGACTTAACCTCATTCACCTCAACAGCCTCTTCCCTGTATGACCTTAGATAAATCACTTAATCTCTGTAGGGTATATCCAAGGTCTCCATAAAACAGGAATAACACTATTTGCCATGCCAATTTTACATGAATGGTAAGGCACTCAAATCTTAAGCAGAAGATACTACGGCATAAGCATGTAAATCAATCCTACTTTTTTTAAATCAGAAAATACAAATACACAATTGGAATCCAATGTGAAGAGTAATATCTTTTTTTTTTTTTTTTTTGTGGTATGCAGGCCTCTCACTTCTGTGGCCTCTCCCGTTGCAGAGCACAGGCTCCGGATGTGCAGGCTCAGTGGCCATGGCTCACGGGCCCAGCAGCTCCGCGGCATGTGGGATCTTCCCGGACGGGGGCACGAACCCGTGTCCCCTGCATCGGCAGGCGGACTCTCAACCACTGCGCCACCAGGGAAGCCCAAGAGTAATATCTTTAAACTTTTATTCAAACAAATTATAAACTTCTGCAAACTTATGTTTATAATAGAAACACTACCACATCCGCAACTATAGTAGTATAGGGAAAAACCACACAATGCCATGGTAGCATTTACCAAATGTGCACACAGTTAACTCTAAGGGAGAGAGGAAAGGTTAAAAAAAAAGAAATCTGTGTAAAGGAACAAATGGAGATTGTGTACCCACATCCAGGTTTCAGTTGAGGAGAGAAGAGTCTCAGAAATGGCCCATCTTACATTATACATTTGAAGGTAAAATGACCTGTACATCGTATTCATTTACTTGAAAAAAAGTTGTATTAAAGAGAAATAAATTTCCTCTTGAATAGATGTAAAGGATTCACAATTAAAAGTCTTTGGTATTAATGACTGATCTTATGATTACTGTTACTTTGTATTGTATCATATTATAATTATCCAAGATAAGGAAAAATAATCAAATGAAGGGTCATTGTAAACTTAGGTACAAATAAACTTAGTTCTTTAGTTGTAAATTATATATTTTGGAAGATATAAGAATTTTTCAGGATTTATCTAGGTTCAGATCATTTCTAAAGAATAGATTTTATTCAGTGAATCTTCCTTCATGCAAAGGAGGGCTTGAAATGTTGAGCTATTTACCTTTGAAGAGTAAAATAACTCTTTGAACCTGAAACAAAATAAAATAAAATTTAAAAATGAAACCAAGCTGTATGGCCTACGTGGCACCTTAATGAGTTTAAAATTATGTTCAGTGGCTTTTATAAAATAAAACATTGAAAAAAATCAGTGTAGGGGCTTCCCTGGTGGCGCAGTGGTTGAGAGTCCGCCTGCCGATGCAGGGGACGCGGGTTCGTGCCCCGGTCTGGGAGGATCCCGCGTGCCGCGGAGCGGCTGGGCCCGTGGGCCATGGCCGCTGGGCCTGCGCGTCCGGAGCCTGTGCTCCGCAATGGGAGAGGCTGCAGCAGTGAGAGGCCCGCGTACCGCAAAAAAAAAAAAAAAAAAAAAAAATCAGCTTAAACTTTTTCAATCCATCACTAATAAAATGAAGCACTCCCCAATATCATCATCTTTTAATCTTAAACTGAAGTTATTTACTGGACTTCAGTATTGTCATGATTCAAAAGCTGTAAAAATCTCATTCAGATTTTAACCAGAAGTAGAACAGGGTGCCAGCCTTATCAACACAGCATTGTGAAAAATGAAGCACGTTGCTTCCTATTGGATGAAAATCTAAAACCTTTTTGAGAAACAGAAGCTAAGCAATCTTCATGGAGTTTAGCAGCAGTACAAGCAGAAAACACAAGGTTGCTTCCAATCAACCTACTCTGATACTTTTTTTAAAGTTACGTTTTGCTAAGAAATTTGCATTTGACCTGTACTCCCATTCTGACCTCAAAGATTTAGACAGAGGAAGGAACACAAGTAGATTACCTGAATTATCATGAAACCTGATCCTGGAGAGCCGTATTCAATTTTAAAACAAAACAAAACGTTAATGATGTCCCACATAGCCAATCATTTTTTTAAAAATAAACTTATTTATTTTTGGCTGCGTTGGGTCTTCGTTGCTGCACGCAGGCTTTCTCTAATTTCGGCGAGCGGGGGCTACTCTTCATTGCAGTGCACAGGCTTCTCATTGCAGTGGCTTCTCTTTGTTGCGGAGCATGGGCTCTAGGCGCACGGGCTTCAGTAGTTGTGGCTCGTGGGCTCTAGAGTGCAGGCTCAGTAGTTGTGGCGCACGGGCTTAGTTGCTCCATGGCATGTGGGATCTTCCCAGATCAGGGCTCAAACGTGTGTCCCCTGCACTGGCAGGTGGATTCTTAACCACTGCGGCACCAGGCAAGTCCCTAGCCAATCATTTTGACTAAGCATTAAAGTCTGCTTCAGGCAAAAGCTTCCAGTCACATGCACTATTCAGAAACAACTTACAAAAATATTAAGACTGGAAAATAAAATTGATAATGAATATTCCAAGGGAAACCTGCTTCTGGTGATGGTAGATTAGATCATTTGGACCAATTATCCCACTGAGAATAACTAGAGAAAACATATACAAAAATCACTTCTTTGAAGGTATAGGAAAGCTAACAAGATAGTACTTACCAGGTCAAGATCCAGGGGACAAGGGAAGCCCAGGAAAATGAGTCCTGAATTCGTGGCTGCTCTTTCCCCTGAGGTCATTAGTTACCTGGACTAACATGCAGCTTTGGTCCTTCACTTATTCACCACCTCAGGCTATGACTTATGCTTGCTTATGTATTTCCATGTAAGAGGCAGCATGGCTCATGAGAAGAGAACTGGGTTAGAAGTTGGAAGACCTAGCCTAAAATGTGGCACCTTTCCTTATAAGCTGTATGTCTCTGGGAAAATTATTTTAGGTCTCTGGGTCTCGGTTTCCTCATCAGTTAAAAATCAGAAAAATAATTTCCTTTGCCAGGTGCTTTTAGATTTAATGAGACATATTTAGCAATTGTAGTTACTGAATTCCATGCTATTATTCTTACTTCTGGGAGTTGTCTCTAAAAGTTGATCTTTCGGGGGCTGGTTCTTGTGAATAATAATGACACTAGAAATAACAACAAGAGAAAAAACTATTTAGGACCTCTTATGTACTAGAAAGTATGCTAAGAAATTTACAAATATTATTTGTAAATAATTATCTTGTTAAATTGGTATTGTAACTTCCAACTAAGGTGCTGGATGCAAAGCATTTCACCACAAATGACACAATTATTAAAAGTAAGAGCTGTAATGGGATCCAGGACTGTATGGCTCTAAATTCCATGCTCTTGGTCACTATACTACAGACCACTTTTTTCCCATTTCATCATGTGTGCCTTTCAATCTATTTTCATCAGATCATCTTAGGCAGAAAATATCATATGAGGTCTTCCCCCAGAAAATTTATGGTCACAATTAACATATTCATGGAACCAAAATTCAAATCAGCTTCTTTATCCAAGTGAATAGTCTATACTGTATACAATTAAATAAGATTTTACTGCATAATCAAAAAGCACTATGATTTGTGCCAGTTTGGATGGGTCAAAGCTTTTAGCACCTGCATAGACTACTGTAACTAACATCTAGGAATGGCCTTGGGACACCACATCCCCTGAAAACATAACAATGGTCAGACTTGACTCTGATGAGTCTGAGTTATAGATGCTCATTTCAAGGACTCATTACTGAGAGTACTTGGAGAGCCCATTCTTATTATGGAATCAAAAGATTTAGGGGGGCTTCCCTGGTGGCGCAGTGGTTGAGAATCTACCTGCCAATGCAGGGGACACAGATTCAAGCCCTAGTCTGGGAAGATGCCACATGCCGCGGAGCAACTAGGCCTGTGAGTCACAACTACTGAGCCTGCGCGTCTGGAGCTTGTGCTCTGCAACAAGAGAGGCCACGACAGTGAGAGGCCCGCGCACCGCGATGAAGAGTGGCCCCCGCTCGCCGCAACTAGAGAAAGCCCTCGCACAGAAATGAAGACCCAACACAGCAAAAATAAATAAATAAATAAATTAATTAATTATTTTTAAAAAAGATTCATGGGGTCACAGACTCCCCAAATACCCATATATCTGACAGAGCCTGGGGAAAATCTTACTGAAGCTAGGACAAGAGAAGAGCCATGTAAATAAACTGAAGGCATCAACTCCTCCCTAACAACGCTGTGTTCTTAAAAATCTCAAAGAATAGGAAATAACCAAATTCAAGAAAAAATGTCCCAGAACACATGAAACCACTGATTTAAGTGTAAAGCTCTTTTCTTTAGGATCCCTTTCTTTCTGTGTTTCTCTCTTCCTTTTAATTAGTTTGTACTTTTCAGGACCACCCAGAAGCTTCACTATTTTAAGATTTGCCTACCTACTTCTTTCTTGGTCAAAGCCACTGGTGGATCTGAAACAGCAAAGGAAGGTCCAAATACTAGATTTCTATTTCTATTTTCTTTCAAATAGAATTCAAGTCCGAAGAAAAAAATATAGAAAATGGGATCTGAAGTGACTGACTGTACACCATTCAATGTTCATGTCATTTTTCACAGCAATCAAGTTAAGATAACAGCAACACAGCAGCACAAATCTCAAAGTTAAATAGTAATTGTCTACATAATAAGGTACCTTCCCGTCAACTTTGTGAAAAAATTAATTATATAGTTTGAGTTTTTAGTGTTATGTGAAGCAAATAAGTAGATTAAATTTGTTAGCATTTTCTAATATAGAATCCAGCACGGGTACACATAATACAAAATATAAATTTTACTTATCCTTGTTAAAGTAGTCATATTGGAGAAGAATAAAACTTCAGTATGATCACCTTGTCAAAAGTTCCCCCACTGAGTCAGGTTTCTCATTTTTGTGAAGCTCCTTAGCTTGGGTTCAAATCTCGCCTCTGCTATTTTTTAGCTTTATGACCTTGGGCATATTTCCTCATTTATAAATTGGAAGTAATAGTTGTGAAGCAAGGATGTGGATGCAAGTAGTTTATCTGACAGCTGATCCAAGAGGTGCTGGAATCCAAGAGAAGTGAGTAAGTGAGAGGGGGAAGGGGGAGAAGACAATAAACTGCTGGGCTGTGAGCAGTTACTACTGTAGGTAACTGGTGCAAGCCTGCTGGACTACTCTGGGTGTGTAATGCACCTTGGACTTTGCCAACTGGAGGGATGAGGGAGCTGGCGTATTAATCCACCAACCCCTGTCAGTCACTGATCAAACATGTGGCTGCACAGCCTCTGCCAAACAGGGAGAATCCTCAAGCAGCAAAACTGCAGGTGTCCAGCATGTAGAAGCTTTCAGGAATGGCAGGAGGTGGAGAGACACGGGTGAAGCACAAACAGCAGCCAGCACAGAGTGAGGATTAAATGGGGTAATGTATGCAGAGTCCTTGGCCAATGCGTAGTACTTAATAACGCTCAATAAGTTAGTTTTCTTACATTTCTTTGAATTGGAGGAGGCAGGCCTATATCTTCTGTGTGTGTATGAATGTGTATGTGTGTGTGTGTATTTAATTTCTATCCTTATTTCTCTACAAAACAGGGATGTCTTCTAATTAGTGAAGTTTATTGGATGTGGTTCTGAGATTGCTAAAAATTATATAGAGATGTTTATGACTTTGAATTTACAGCCAATGGGTTAGAAAACAACTAACCACTGCAACTGATCACTGCCATTAAACCACAGAAATTAGATTTCGTAGGAAACTGGAAAGTTTCACCACTTTAAATGCAGAAAGTGAAGTATATTCCTGCTCACAATATCAGTGATTTCATCCACATAGTCTCATTCACTGTGGTGGGAGAGAAGACCTGTGTTCCTGCAGTCCTCATAAATGACATATCAGTGAAATCAAAGCTTAGATTTCATAATCATGTTATGCAATCGCCAAATTAAGAATGATAGCAACCTTCACTACTTCTCACAGTTTATTTGCAGCTTTCTCTTCAAAGCGCAACAACTGGTAAGATCTTTCCTATTTATATGAAATCTGCTTCTGGTTAAGGATGCCTGCTCCAAGATGGAACACCAAGGCATTGCCCTTTCCTATAACTTCCTGTCCCCAATTCAAACCACTCACAAATTTCCTGTTAATAAAAAATGACTGTAATTAAAATCTTTTACTCTGTGCCTACAATTATGTTCCATCAATTCCAGAGCAATTTTTTCACATTTTAACATCTCTGAAATAGACTGTGTCAATTTCGGCAGCGTCTGACAACCGCTGGCTTCCAGGCACCAGTCATGCTATTGCTGTCAGTGCCTGTGTATGCGCAGTCTTTGTCTTAGCTGTTCATATTCTGTCACTTCAATTGATGGATGTGCAATGGCCATACTTTCCTGTCAAACTGATTATCATTTAAAATATCAAAATTATACTATGACTCATCATTGAACAAAAAAGTTGTGTGCACGGAAAGGCATGGGAATAGAACAGTTGGAAGTATAAATTTGACATTAGTGAAGCAAATATTCATGACAGAAGAATGACAACAATTCCATATGTTCTTTCAAAGCAAAAGCTAAGTGCCTTCCAGGATGTAAAACAAGAAGATACAGATAGGAGAAGTGTATTATGTTTTGTTATTGAGATACATGCACACAGATTACTATCCTCTGTCAAACAATGCAACTGAAGTAAGAGAAATTGCCAAATCTCTGGGATAGATGTGGTTTGATTAATTAATGTATCACACAGGACTATTGTTAAAGCAGTAAACATCAATTTGCCTAAAATTTCTTGCTAACTATGGATAGAAGCTTCTTAACTTGCACCAATATATGATTCAACTGAAGGGAAAAAACGAAGCTTTGAGCTTAGTCAAAATGGAAAACTTTTAGAATGGATATTAGGGACTCAGAAAAAAATCATGAAGGCAACAATGGTACACTCTTAAGGCTGCATCAAAATGCTCTTTGTGGCACACAGGACAATGCTGTGTGTAAAAACACGGATAGGGATCACCAGTAGTTGAAAGGTGACTTCAGAGAATCAAACTTTGAATGTGAAGAAGTTTCAGGAATACCTTAACCAATTTATGCTGCTTTCCTCTTATTGAGGCTCAAGAGTAAGATGTGATAAAATGTATGTCTAAAATCTTTCAATAATTAGCTCAAATTTTAAGTGATAAAACACACTATGTCATAGTTTAATTGGCAGTGTTTGTTTTTTTTTCTAAGTGGTCCATAAAATAATGCTGTCACTTACAATGGATGGCATTCTATTGTTGAAATAGTAGTAACAAGAGCTGGTAATTCTTGGAGACTGTATATGCCCAGCACCACGTTTAGCACTTTATGTACATTTCCTCAATTAGTCCTCCTATGAACCTTAAGAGGTTTATAAAAGGTGTCCTTAACATCTGCACATCTTTGACAAGTAGTTTCCAAATGAGTTCACATGAGTAATATTTTTTTTAAATACGGTTTAGCACTTCTGTGGTATTATTAATAATAGCAGTAGTAGTAGTAGTAGTAGTAGTAGTAGTAGTAGTAGTAGTGGTAGTAGTGGTGGTAGTGGTAGTAGTGGTATTCTGGTCTTCCAGTTGACATAGATAACTAAACATCAAAACCCTGAATCTAAAAATGATGGTGAAGACACCCAAAGGAGGCTCAGTACATGGTCCAGTTCACTGAGACCAAATGAGCAATGTAACTTTCTTACTTTGTGTAGGAAATAGAATTTGGATAAGTATTATTGAAGAAGAAAAACCTTATTTTATACAAATTTTTATTCAATGTTTATTGTGTTTCAGTAAATCATGAATAGTAGACCATAGCCAAACCTAAGGAAAGCCAGATTACGTGGGAAAAAAAAAAAAAAAACACATAGTAGAGGAAAGGATATACCTGAAATGTAAAGAGAAATTCCATGTGTAACAGCTCCTCAGATGCTGACATGGCCCTTCTCCCAACCTAACTGTGCGAAGGGCAGTGAGTTTCTGGTTCTGAGCACCTCTGAACTGGCAGATTCCTCACTCGGCACCAACTGTGTTTTCCATCAAACTCTGGGCATGTCTTCATGAGAAAGGCATTGGGGAGCCAAGTTCACTCACTTTCTTTATGTCATGTTCTTCCTCTGTACCATTTATTTACTGGTTCAGTAGGAATATAAAGAGAAAGTAAGGTGAAATCAAAGCTGGATGGCCACTCTCAACTCTCTTCGAAGCAGGACCAGTTCTTGGGGTCTGGTCTCGTTCACCAATGTACAGATAAGGAAACCAATGCTTAAAGAGTTCTGTAATTTGCCTACGGATACCCAGCTAGTTAAGTATTTGCTCTAAAAGGGATGTGAACCCCAGTCTGACATAATATTCTATTCAACTGATATACCACAGTTTGTATTTTCCAACTATTAGCATTTAGGTTGCTTGCGGTATTTCATAATTATAAATATAAACATTATGGTACCAAATGGATTTTAGTTTACTACTTTCAGTGCATTAACTTAGATTACTGGTGCCCAAGTGTTGGATTAGTTTTATGACCCACATTTTCCTAGAGGACTCTCTGGAAAGACTATATCAGAAATAGCTGGGTGTGTCTATTTCACTACATGTCTTGTTAGTAGTATTTATTACCAAATTTGACTAAATCAATAAAGGTGAAGTGTACCTAATAGCTGTTTACACTTGCATATATTCATCACTGGTAAGATTGAAAATTTTTATGTTAACTGATTTGAATTACAGGATATGTGAATGAAAATATGTATAAATATTTATGTGTGGTGGTCTGGCTATCAGTTTACCTATATCTTTTACCATCTGTACAGGAAAGATCAAGTTTTCTCTTATAGAACGCCCCAAAAATTTGAGGTTGCTTGCAAAAAAAAGGATTAATTCAAAATGGAAATAGATTGCTTCCTTTTTTAAAAATGACTTTTAAAAAGCTACACAGTTGTTGGAGGACAATCTGTAATTGTGTGAAACATTATGAAAGTAAATGGGGTATCAAGCAATCCACAGATCTTATATCCGACTATATGCTTAATTTAAGCTTTAATTCTGTGGGGATATAAAAGAATCTGTCCTTAAATTAGAATACAAGACAAGCACATATTCAATTTTAGAGTATAAAATGAGAGCTAAATTATGTCATACCCCCAAGTGAAATTCACAAGAGAATGAAAGCCAGAATAAATAGGGAGGAAATGAAAATTGATCTGCCTCTTAAAGAGGGTAGATAGAAGGGTAAAGAGAGGACACTATTTTAGGTGAGGAAAAAAAGCTCTATTAGCCCTGCTTGATGGAAAGAAGCTGCGTATCCATGCAAAGTCAGCTTTCCCAGAACAAAGTGGGGAAGCTGGGAAGTCGCAGAAAAGGAGTTTCGGAAAGAAGATACAGTGGAGCCAAGTGACTGAAAGTCCTGAATGCCTGGCACTGGAATCCAAACTCGACCAGGGGCAAAGAGAGCCATGGAAAGTATGTAAGCAGATGTGTGACAGGAGAGCAGTGGGCTGAGTCTTGCAGAGATGTGCAGGGCAAAACGTGGGTAGAAAGGCAAAAACATGGGTAGAAAGGCTACCTCAAATGCCACCACAGAAAGCCAGGTAGAATAACAAGGACGCAAGCCAAGGGGGGTTCCCAGAAACATTTCCAAATGAACAACCACAGGCTAGGGTGACTGATTAAACCTGGAGGTGCAGCTCTGCATGTGGTTACAGCAAAGAGGGAGCGCCGGTTTTAGAGGAAAGAGTCACCAATTTCCAGGTGTACATTTGTAAAAGAATGCAAGGTCCCAGAAATGGCAAAATCATCTCTTTGTAATTAGTAGACTCAAGTTAGGCACAGTAAAGGTATTTTAAGGAAATTGAACTAAGTAAATACACTTCCAGCCAGGAATCAAATTGGTAAGCATTATAAGCATGGCGATGATCATTATTTTCCTCACTGTGGTAGCGTGAGTTTTACTTACTTTACTTATTTATAATTAAATCACACCTTATTTCACAAAGAATCTCACATACAGTGAGAGTGTAGCTTCAAATAATCAATTCTTTGTTCGTTTACTTAGTCTCTTTATTCTTAAATGCATGAATAATATTAAATGTGTCCATTAAAGCGCTGTTTCATATTTGATATACATAAGGAAAGATTAAAAAATTACACGTCACCACCTGTAAATGTATTCTACTTGGCTCCTATTCTGATGTATTTCAACTATTTCAGTTCTTAAAACTGTAAGCAGGTCATCAGAAAAGCTCTGAGATACATTATATTCAACTCTAGTCAAGTATTACATAACACCAGTTGCACCTAACTAGCAACAACACAGAGTATGTGGCCATTATGAACATAAAACTAATTCTTTCATGTTTATCTTGCTGGCTAAGATCATGGGAATTACCAAAATATTTACTTTCTGCACTATGTTCCCATAGACAGTTATAATTGTGATGATACTTTAGCAGTCATAAAGGCAGGCTTGATACTGACAACAGACTTCCTCCTTTTGTTTGCCTTTTAAGAAGAGGTCATTAATAATAGTAATGATTAGCCATCTCAGTCATCACTCAATCCAGACAGGCGGCACAATGGCCCTTGCATCAAATCTGACCTGTGACGTAGAAGTCTTTAAGTCTTGTAAGTGAGTCTTGATAAGTCCCTCCACACAATAGGATTTCCTATTATAAACATCTGTTTTCTCACATGAAACATGCTGAAAATGTTAAAAATAAGTTTCTCTTTCCATATCAGTTTGTAAAAGGAATAATCAATCAAAAAGTAAGGCTAGAGGTCCAAATCTCCTTCCCCCACTGATGTAAATTTCCATCTTAACTTTCCCAGGGGATTTTAAAGTTCAGTACTAGGGAAGGTAACTATTAAACCTCTAAAGGACACAATAAAGCTTTTCTTTTTTCAAATAGCAGATAACAGTTACTAAAGATATTAAATGCACTTTGAAAGAAAAGAAAAAGGCAAGATGCTATGCAACGTGCCAATATTCCTTCCAACTCTAGGATTGTACGTAATCAGGCCCCCAAACCAGTGCACTGTTGCTCTTTAGAGATTCCTCTGGAATCAGGTGGAACACGTGAACATTTAGAGCAGAAGAAGTTTGAGACAGCCATTTGGAAATACCAACACTGCTTCTCCTTGTTTTCCTGCCATCTGCGGGACTTCACCGTACAGAATCTTAGTCATCTAAGCTGTTTACTAGGAAAATAAGAAGCAGATCTGTATAGAGATTAGGAAGGGCAAAAAGGATTCAGCCACATACCAACTCCAAGGGACAGTAACTACCTAGAGTGCTGTATTCAAAAGGATTCTGAGGCCATGGTGCCAGCTCAACAGGAAAGAGTCTATGATGATTATAACGTCTACCAAGGCCATATGAAGGGGGAGTAGCAGCCCTTGTGCCAGATTCTTGCCTCTCCTTTATGCAGATGCACACATCTCCCTAGAGAAGTTTCTTGTTCCTGGGAAAATATATGGTTATTGTGAAAATGACCAGGCTGATCCCAGAATACCAGAAATAAGGGCTGCAGTATCCTACCCTGCTTTCACTAATTTGTTAAAATGTGCTTAAGTTATTAACTCAACTGAAAAAACCCTTTCCCTCTTAATGACTGATAGTGCTATGCAAGAGAAACTTCTGCAGTGATGGAAATATTCTGTATCTATACTGTCCAGTGTGGTAGCCACTCACCACATGTGGCTATTGAGCAGCTGAAATACAGCTAGTGTGGCCGAGAAACTGAAATTTTAACTTTACCTCATTTTAATTCACTTAAATATCCATTTAAACAGCTACATGTGACAAGTGGCTACCATATTAGATAGCCAATATGTTTACAACAGAATATGACTAGAATATGTTTGCTTGTAATGTTGAAGTAAATCCCCAAAGGATGGGTACCAAGTCTATTTGGTTTATTGAGGTATGCTAAGTGCCTAGAACACTGCCTGAAACATAGCATGTGCTCAATAAATATTCATTGAATGAAAAAATGGATAACAAATGAACTGGATAAAAGATTTTTCCTCTTAGGCCAATCCTGAGGTATGTGTAGTTTTGCAGCTTTTGGCTTCTGTACAGCATAATGAGGGGGAGATGTGTGTAATATCACAATTAAATACTCTCTCAGGCTCAAACCAGTAACACATTGACCTAAGTAGACTTACTTAGGTAAGTCTAAGGAGACTGTATTTTCCATAGAGCTTCAAGTGGATAGAGGGTCAGTAGAGGCGTATTTAAATTCTGCATTGAGGATCCAAATACTCTGAAATATCCTCAGAAAAGTAAGAAAATTCATTTTAAAGTTTCCCTAACAGGTACTCTGACAGAACACTATTTTAGGTAAAACTTTTCCAGCATCACAGGAAGACAATAGGGATAATACTATATTATCAAATCCACCGACAGAACTATGTTTATGACCTCTTTTTGGAGATGCCAAATAAAACATTTAACGTTTTTCTTAAAGTGATAGGGAGTATCCCTACAAAAACACATTTGGTATATATAACTTTCAGCAACTTAAAAAATCACATATAATAGTCAGCAACACCAGCATTTATTGGCCCTCCAAAAGTACTGAGAAGTGGCAAAAATGGAAAAGTGTTACTAAAGAGACAGATCAAAGAAAACACTGATGAATTCTGTTCCAAATGGGATGGCATTTTTTTAATACTGATAATATAGTGTGAAGAACACTACCTTTCATTAGCAATAATGAATTCTAAACATTTTTGCTTTGTGAAACCGAGGTTATTAAGAAGAAAATATTCCAGAGTTGACTATGGTATTTAGCCTGTCTTGTGACACATGCCATCTAAATAACAATACAACAAACCATTATGCAGTGCTGTTTGAACCGCAAATAAAACATCTTCTGAGCACTTTCTCTTACCTCTCAATACTGTGGGGACATCTGACCTTGAACTGAGAGTCTCTTCTGAAAATGTTGCCCACATGTCTAAAGTTCTCCCTCTCACAATGTATTCTGCCATCCACCCTCAACCAAACCGTCTAAATTACATTCAGATTTTTGTGGTATCATAATAACTTCAATATGGGATATATTTCAACATTCTGGTCAGAGACTCCTTTCTTCCCCGCCTCACCCTCCTTCCAAGTTATTTCAGGTTTGCATATTTCATTTTCACGTCTCAGCGGGATACCCATCACATAACATTTATTTGTGAGGTCTAAAGGCATAATGTGGAGGACTGTGAACCAGCATGTCAAAACCACATACTGCATGCGTACGTCTTAAAGAATGAAAAAGGATTCCTTTTTTTCTCAAGATATATAAGCTGTCTCAATAGTATAAGTCCAAAGTGAATACCACAACCTAATTAAAGATGAAGAGCATAACAAGCAGTATTAAAATGTCTTTTTTGATTCATTCTTCTCCAAGTTATGTTTTTATCAAATGTCCTGTCTCATTAATGACTTCGATAGACATAACAAGTATACACACCTTCTAATCTCATCAAATTCAGAAGAGAGTTGAAGTAATTTTTTCTTACATGATTTGGGAGGTATGACAGTAGAGAATACAGAGGCAGGGTAGAAAGGAGCTTTGAGAAGATGCTCAGTCCATTCACCTGCCTACAGGGATGAGCATACTTACATACTCCTGGCAAATGAAGCTGTTTTTAAAGATCTCTGGAGTCAGAAATACCACAGTCTCTCTTGGGACTCAATTCCTACATTTGAGAATGTTTATTTCTAGGAAATTCTTCCTTTGGGTCTAAGCAGGCTTCAGGGCCAGCTTCAGAAGCATGCAAGCTGTGTAATTGCACAGGGCCCTGTGCTCAGTTTAATGCTTTGTTGTCATCATCTTGAAATTCTTAATAATTTAATCTTTGAATCTGTGTTTTGTAAGTGAAGTCTGATAAGACAATGAAGCGTGTATGAGAAGGGAAAATGTGTGCAATATGCATGTCTCCTCCCTCTTTTCCCCCCATTCCCATACAGCCCCATAGCTCAGAATTCCCGTGGCCCCAGGATGAGTGGGAGTTCACAGAGACTCAAAGTAAGCAGGAGGAAGGCCTATTCTGTCTAGACTGATTAAGCGAAGGAACTGACAGCCCTGAGAGGCTTTTCATTTGAACCAGACCTTGTTTTGAATTAAGAAAGAAGGCAACAGATTCAAAGAAACAGGAATGACTAAGGAAACCCACTACACTCCTGTTACTTCCCTGTATTAACCAACCACTTACATTGAAAATGATAACATAGAAAGAAAGGGAAATGGAGTGACACAGAGCTCCTTTCCCTTCAGTCCTTCCTTACTTAGCAGGAAGCTGAAGGTAGAGAGTGTTGGTAGATGTGCACTGGTTAAGAAGTAAAATAAAGACAGTTAAGTTTTGTGCAGCAATTCTGCAGTTCCATAAGAACAAAATGCATATGAGCTACAAAATACAAGTTGCATATATTGTGTATGTATTGTATATATTGTATAATTGTGGCAATTCTTTAAATTTTTCTTTATTTAGAACTACATAAATAAATAGCAAACAAAAATACCACGATGAGAGAGTGACTACAGAAACTAAAAAGCTATGTGTTTAGTACCTGTTTTAACAGCACTTAGCATATTTTCCTACTTTTTTGAACAAGGGATCTGCATTTTCATTTTGCACTCAACCTCGTAAATTATACAGCTGGCCCTGCCCTGCTTCCTCATGCTCCAGACTCGATCCACTGCATCTGTTCTGCCAAATCACCTCTTGTTAGCTTCCACCCTTATCTCCATTCATTCACCCCAACAAATGTCAACTGCGCCATGGTCAGGCATTGTTCCAGGCACTGAGAATATAAAGATGAGTAAGATATAATTCCTGCCCTCAAGTGTAGTCGAGGAGACAAATCACCATGAAAAGGTAGTAATATCTACCTTGCATGGCTTTAGTGAGGACTACAAATAATACATATAAAGTAGACAAACCACTACTAATGATGATTAGCACTCTATCCAATTATCTCATTTAATTCTTATTACAATTTATTGGACAGCTACATAATTGTTTCCATTTTAGAGCTACAGAAGCAGAGATTTAGATCAGCTAAGAAACTTGACCAGAAGGACTTTGCTGGAACCAGCACCTCAAGCCACCCAAGTCTTTTTGACTACTAAATCTGAGTTCATAGTGATAGTAATAGTTAATATTCTTATTAATATAATCTTATACAGATGGCCAAGAAGCACATGAAAAGCTGCTCAACATCACTAATTATTAGAGAAATGCAAACCAAAACTACAGTAAGGTATCACCTCACACCAGTTAGAATGGGCATCATCAGAAAATCTACAAACAACAAATGCTGGAGAGGGTGTGGAGAAAAGGGAACCCTCTTGCACTGTTGGTGGGAATGTAAATTGATACAGCCACTATGGAGAACAGTCTGGAGGTTCCTTAAAAAACTAAAAATAGAATTACCATATGATCCAGCAATCCCACTACTGGACATATACCCTGAGAAAACCATAATTCAAAAAGACACATGCACCCCAATGTTCATTGCAGCACTATTTACAATAGCCAGGTCATGGAAGCAACCTAAGTATCCATCGACAGACGAATGGATAAAGAAGATGTGGTACATATATACAATGGAACATTACTCAGCCATAGAATGGAACAAAATTGGGTCATTTGTAGAGACGTGGATGGATCTAGAGACTGTCATACAGAGTGAAGTAAGTCAGAAAGAGAAAAACAAATATCATATATTAATACATATACGTGGAAGCTAGAAAAATGGTACAGATGAACCGGTTTGCAGGGCAGAGTTGAGACACAGATGTAGAGAACAAATGTATGGACACCAAGGGGGGAAAGCGGTGGGGGGTGAAGGTGGTGGTGTGATGCATTGGGAGTTTGGGATTGACATGTATACACTGATGTGTATAAAATTGATGACTAATAAGAACCTGCTGTATAAAAAAATAAATAAAATAAAATTCAAAAAATATATATATATAATTTTAACCACTCTGTTCTTTAATTTCTATTATTACAGTGTACATTTCTAGCTTCTCAAAGGTCGATTTTAGCTGTAATTTTATCAATCTAAAAATAATGCGTACTCTAAATTTTTTCTAATTTATTTTTACTGTTTTGTTAAGGATACAAAATATAGCTTGATTTTTTTTAAATTCTGACAACCCTTTGACCCAACTGTAGAAAATTAGATTCAACTGACAAAGCTTGTGATTTTCAAAATCGTGTTCATGACTTTGTTGGTAAAATACCGTATACAGGTTAAAAACATGTCTTTGGACACAGACAGACTTTGGTCCAAATTCTGGCTCTACCACTCACTAATTTCAGAAGGGTACTTAACTCTCAAAGCCTAAATTTTCCCATATGTAAAACAGGGATGAAAACAATACCTTAACTATATTATAGGTCCTTGTTTAAGATTAAATGAGATAATCCTTGTGAAACACTTAAAAGAAAACATGGTACCTAGTTAACACCCCAAAATTTCAGTTTTAGTACTATTATCTTTAGTACCATGTTTTCACATCTGTGTTTAAAAATGGATCTGAAATGACGTTTTTGTTGAAACGGTTTCCTCCAATACAAAAAAATAAGTTCAAGCATCTCTGATTTCAAAGAAGTATATATTTCTTTGTAAATAAAAGCATGCGTTAACGGCACCTGGTAGTCACATACCTCAATGATTCAAAGCATCTAAGATGTTTATTTATATCATCCTTCACCAAAAACTCCAAATGAATGCCCCCATTTTTTCCCTTTTTGTTCTAAACTGCCTATTCAAAGGATCAAGAGTAAAAGAGTTTATAAACTACATATAAAGAATTACATAAATGTAAAAAAATATCCTTGTCATTTAGCAAGTACACCTCAGTTCTCTCTAACCCTTGAAGTGACACTTAAATTTAAGAACGTTGAGCAAATTAAAATGGCTGAATTGTTTTCTCTCATGGAAAAGGAAAGGATTAGATAATCTGAAGGTTTACTGCCATCACCCTGGCGGTCAAATGACTGTTTCCCTGGCTTCTAAGTGATTGAAGAGTATATAAAAAATAGACTGGATACCACATAAAAATGGACTATATACCTATTTTTTAAATAGCTCTAGAAAAAAAAAAGGCCTTTACTTGACATTTTTATTATGTTTTGAAGAAAAGGAAAACAGGATTTAGGTAAAAAGACAAAACAAAACCAAGCTTTCATTTGATACCTTAGAAAACATGATAGCCATGTGATATTTTCCTAAAACCACCACCTTTTTCAATAACGCTGGCTGTTACCACTGCAGGCTTGTGGGTCCTTACCAATTCTTGAGTGTCCTGCTGCAGTGGCAGAAATGCCGCTTCCAGGATAGCAATCTGGTCGGCGCTAAGCTTCTGCCACAGCCCGATCAGCAGAATCACCAAATGGGTGGCACTTTTCAGCCTGGTGAATGACTGGAACAGATTGTCTTGGTTTTCCTCTACTGCATCTGCTAGAGAGATTACCTGCAGAAATTACAAACTTCAGTTAGGGATAATTTCACAATTCTTGAGCCCTCAACAAATTACATTTGGCACACTCTTGTTTTTCTTTAAAACAACTTCATGAACTTTGTCTTCCACAAACACAAGCTATGTTGAGTAATAAAAGAGTTATCATTCATCTGTTCGCTTCCTTCTTTTAAAAAAATACCCTAAGTAATTCCAAATCCATATGGCCAAGAGATGAAAATATCCACGAAATCAGCTTAATGGGGACATTGTTCAGTGTCTGCTTCACCATTGATTCACCTTCTACAATATATGATAATATAAGTAACCTCTAATGCAGTTATTACAGTCATTATTACTAGTCACAGAGATTGATCAATTTAAAAAATTCTTGATCAATTTAAAAAATTCTTATCAAAGTAACTGCATTTACCTTGGAATTTCAAATAATAACTTCATAATACCCTTTTCAGAAAATAACTGTCTTCCTCTATTACTTTTTACATGGTATTGGAATATCCACTATTTCTTTACTATATTTAAAAGGTAGATAATGTTCAAACATTTGACCAATCAAGCAATGTCATTTTTAACACAAATGTCAGGCACCAGCCCACAGGGACCTGAAAGAAAAAAATGTTCAGGGTGCGTTAGCTTTACAATGCCAAATCTACTTAGGATAAAACTGGCAGGAGTGAGTAGAATTGGCTTTTTTTTTTTTTTCATCCTCTTGAATAATCTGTGGAAAAAGGAACTAAAGTAACAATTGGATAGAACACTGAAGACAGCCCATTGGTGTTTTATTTTATTTTAATGTCTTGGTGAATTTTGTGCTCATTAAAAGTAATGAACTGATTAGCCCAGAGGCTCAAGGCACATGACAGCCCCCAGAACTGGAGTAGCAAAAGCCAGGGCAATATAAGCTCCTTTCTACAAGTCCCCACCAGCTTGAGGGACTAGAGCTCAGATGAGTTTCAGAAGTCTAGTGCAGATGATCCATTTGGTGATATTTCACGGCTTACTGACACTGGCCCAAAGGGCCTATTAAAAAATCATCAGTCAAACAAGTATAGTCTGCAGCTGTGTGGTCTCCCAAATTCCACGTAGGAGAAGGGCTATAAGGGGACAGTCCTCAGAGTATCTGGGAGACACTGGAAAAGAGATGTAGGTTAGAGAAAGACAAAGCACCTGAAGGCCCTTGCCTGACAATCCCGGGCAAACCAGGATTCCTTGCCACTTGCAGGAGTTATGAAAGGCAATCACAATTCACATTCAGCTCTAGAGGGAGCCCTGGGCAGTGGAACCAAGGTAAGCATTAACAAAGCACACTGCTTACTGAGTGCCTACTACTATGCTACTTTTCATTTGCATTCAAAGGTACGTGATACCCTGTAGCCCATGAGGATCTTATAATTTGTTGGACAGGAAACATACATACACAACCAATTAGTGGAAAGAAGCATTACTGTAATAATGTCCTTATTGTGCAGCACAGAAAGTAAGTGTGAAAGAAGCTAGCTAAGGGGCAGATTACTATGGGCCAGAGTTAATATCCCTGGGGCCTCTTTTACTCAAATGAGGCTTGGAACTCATCCCTTCCCCATTACTTCAAGAAGTTCCCTCGAGGAGATGGAGAAGTCACTTTCCTTAAACCAAAACACCTGGAATTATCTGCTTCCCCAACCCTCACCATGATTACAACTGACTCCTGCTAAAAATCTAAGTTTAATTTCATCTTCTTCCTGTGAATGTTATCAATTAAGCCTCACTGTGGGGGCCATCATATTATGACACAGATGCTTATTGTCAATAAGTCCAAATCATACAAAGATTAAGGTGATAAACACCTCCTGAGTGCCAGGGATGTGCAAGAATTTGCAGGAAGCACTACAGGGAATTCAATGGCAACAGAGATAACCTCCATCTTCAAAGACTTTATAATGGAGAAAGGAAAATAGGTCAAGGAGGCAAACACTGACAATATAGGGAAGACCCTATAGACTATTAAGGAGGAGAATACCACTAACATTATGATCATTATGTTAATAATAAGCCCTCCAATTAATTGAGCATGAACTGTATGCCAAGCAATCTGCTCTGTGCCATACAGGTATCAGTGCGTTCAATCCTCACGCCTCCGCTGAGACTTAGTTGGCAAGATCTCTGTTTTATAGATGAGGCCTCTGAGCCTCAGCAGATGTAAGGAATGTGCCCAGTACTGTACATAGGGTGTGCCAACTGTGTCTGTGCTTAGAAGTGCTCCATGCTTGGTTTAAGGCCCTGTTGTCTCTGTCTTGAAAGTCTTAATAACTTTATTTTTGAATTTGTGCTTTTTAAGTGAAGTCTATAGGATAATGGACCATGCACATGATCAGAGGAGATATGCTCATTAACGCAGAGAGTTAAGTGCTCTTATATTTGCATTTAAAACTGGCATTGCACAATATAAAGATTAATCATAGAATTCATGCTAACAATTTAAAATTTTAATTTTTCCTTACTTGAAATAACATTAAATAGGAAATAAAAGCACCACCAGAAGGTGCGAAAGAGAAACCACTGAAGAAAGGAAAGAACTTTATATTTTAGTAGCTGTTTCAATAGCACTTTCTTCTACCTTTTAACAAGGGCCCTGCATTTTCATTTTGCACTGGGAACTGCAAATTAAGTAGCCAGTTT
Organism: Leucopleurus acutus; assembly: GCF_964270905.1. Taxonomy (NCBI): domain Eukaryota; kingdom Metazoa; phylum Chordata; class Mammalia; order Artiodactyla; family Delphinidae; genus Leucopleurus; species Leucopleurus acutus. The sequence goes on along the minus strand of NC_139144.1, from coordinate 65,456,837 downwards.
GACCATCATCTAGTGAACGAGAAAGCAGGATTCGACTTGGAGTCTCTCACTCTGAAGTCTGCATGAGACCTGAAGCACCTTATAGGTTTGGAGAACGGCCTAACTACTAGTGAGTGTAGAGGGCCTTGGGAAGGAAAAGGTGGAAGAAGCAGCAGTGGCCACTGGACCAGGCTCAGCCAGCTCCTACCAGCTCAGGAGAAAGGACTGATTATTCAGTTTTCAGGAATTTTGTGAGCCAGTTGTTAAACATGGCCAGTGCTAAAAATTAAATTATGTAAACTTAAAAATAAGTTACATGAAAACAAAAATAATACTCAAAACGCATTACTTCCTAATTATTTTACTGTTATCTAGGCCCTTGAGGTTATTTATGCCTGTTGCATCTGTATGTTGGCAACACTCTGCAATGGTGAGCTACTGCCCATTTCTTCCCAACTCCACATTCAGTGACCTCATGCTAGAAGCTTGAAATCAGCCATGGTGGAAGTATTTACAACATGCAAATCAACAACTGTTATAAAGTTAGGCTTCCCACCCACCCTGCTCCTCACAAATAGCCAGTTGGTAAACACCTACCAGCATGCCACTGAGAAGAGGAACCTGAAATTTGTCCTCAAGAATAGATATTGGGTAAGGGGGCTTTAAAAGTGAAGGAAACAACCTGAGCAAGTGCATTAAAGCACAAATGTAGAGGCTGCTTGTTCAGGAAGGAGCAAATACTCCAGTTTGGGAAGAGCATTTGATGAGACAAAAAAGGTCATCTGGGCAACTGCTGTAGAGGAACCAAAATGTCAAGGTGAAGAGTGTGCAGGTTACTGGAGAGCCACAGGGTATTCTGAGTATGGGTGTTATCTGATGGAGGCTGTGCTCTAAGTAGCCATCGGATCACAGCAAACATTTAGAGCATTTGCTGGGACTTAAGTGAGGCTTTTATGCACGTTCCTCACTATCAAGGGAAAATTCTTACTAAGTGTAACAGCATGTCAGTTCGTGGACCCACCCAACTTGCTAAACACAGCTGTGGTGGAAGAATGACTTCTCAGTGAGACAGCAGCCCAAGCCACAGGATCTTTCCTGAGCAAGACCCAAAATACATCAATCCTGGAGAAGCATCATTTCTCTAAGTTTCAGTCTCGCTGGATATATTTCTGTGCCATTGTGGAAAGAGTCTGCTATCCCCAAATGGTCACAGAAATTGGAAAGAAATGGGATAAACAATTCCTTATGTAAATTACCCCCAAGGAAAATCTTCCTGACCTACTGGCCAGCGTGAAATACTAAACAGATCTCCATGTTCTCAATTTAGTTTTACACGTAATAGCCAAGTTTACTTTGTTCTCCACAAGAGCCAAATGAATTTAGCAGAATTAACATAGTAAAAAGGGATGGAAAAACTAGACCCATCAAGATTTAGATCTGTCTGACCAGGGCCTAGAGGATCTCGCAGCTCACCTGGAACTGAGAAATGAGGCCAACCAGCTGCTAGGGCTTACATTGGAGGGACAGTGATTTTTCAGTGCTCATCACTGGCTGTACAAGATGTGTGTTCCCTGGCGTTCAACAGAACTACAGAAAGGGAGAGGTTTAGGAAGAAATAAATGCTAACGATTTCAAGCACAATGTGTTGATGGCCTTTGTTTTGCTTTTTCAAATTGAAGGATTCCAAATAAAATGGAGACCCCAAAGGACATCTCTATCCAACTGCCATATCAATTGATGCCAAAGTAATGAGGCAGAGGCCAGGGAGCTGCTTGCAGGAAAATGCTCAACTCATAAAGTGAGTGTGAAATTAATCCCAAATACTTCCAGCTGCCAAGATAGGCTCTAAAATTGGTTACAGGAAAGCAGCAGCAGCAACAGCAAAGTAGACATGAATCATACTATGTGAACACAGACATGTCCAATTTCTTCACCTAAACTGACCATCGAATCTGGCTCCCAATCTCATGTATGGCATACAGAACCCCACTACATTGCTGTTTAGCTGTCATTTACTGAGCCCTGACTGTGGGCCAGGCACTGGGCTAGTGCTGTTATACTCAGGTTATCACTTGGTCCTCATGATACCCTCTGAGATAAAAATCGTTGATCACCTCAGCTCCCACTTCCAGATGAGGAAACAGAAGCTTAGAGCTCTGATGAGCTTAATGCTCAAATGATGAGCACACTGCCTGTGGTAATGAACAAGGGCAGGGAAGGACAGGGATTTTAATGCTGTCTCCTGATTCCCCATTGGGTGCCCTTTCTTCTCACTGATACACAAACGTATACAGTTGGCTCCACAAAGTAATCCGGTGGATTTTTATATTGATAATCAAACAATAACACTGAGGAAAAACACTAGTAATATATTGTAGCAATAATAGGTATATGTGCTTTAGTTACGTTTTCCCATTGTTGGGGCTATTAACATAGGTTGAAATTTCCAGGTTGGTTTCTGCCCAAAGTTACAGTATAAAGGAAATTAGTTCATAATTTGTAAAGGATGGGAAGTTAACATAGTAAGTTTTTTTCTCTTAACAAAGGGAATTTAATTATGTTCTATATAACTCAAAATTATGAAGACTAGAAAACAGCTATTTCCTAGGCCTGCTCCTTTAGTGAAGCTACTTTTTTAAAAGGAATGATTGATTTATTGTCTATAAATCATAGAGTACAATGTTTTCCGTGGTCTAAGCAAGTTGATGGTATATAACAATAATTGTTAACATTGTCTTAGGGCTTTCTAGGAGCCAGGCACTGTGCTAACGTCCTTACAGGGATTCTCTCATTTCACTCTCAAAACAATTCTATGAGGTAGATACTAGTACTGCCCCCATTTAAAACATAAGGAAACAGAATTACAGAAAGGGTCATGCAGTTAGCAAGTGACAGCCAGAATTCACACCCAAGCCATCTGACCCAAGAAACGTCACCAAGTAACCTTGCCTGCATTAATTTTCTGCCTGCACATCAGTTTCATCATAGGCAATATGTGGAACAAATTCTATCAAAAGTTTCCCAATGGGAGGTTTCAGCTTTGCTGATGTTCCAATACCTCATACGAATTAAGATAGGTTTATTTTAACAAAAGGTCAGCATGGATGAACGAGTTAGGAAAATGGAGTTCCTATGATATGGATGAGTTTATATATCCCCCAGGACAGAATGCAATAGGCTGTGCTGGAACAGGCAATGGCCTGGGAGCCAAGAAGACAGAGATTCTAATCCTGGCTTCCCTACTAAACAACTTTAGGTCAGTGTTCAATGTACTTCCCTTTTCAGGGCTCTATGGTTTCATCACCTTTAAAATGTAGGGGTGGGAAATATGATCTCTAACAACCATCATAGCTGTGTCAGATGCAAAAACTTTTAAATTACTTTTGTATGATTTATTTTGAACTATCCATGCTCCTTCCCCATCTATCCATCCATTTCTTCCCCTCTATTTGTACACATACTGAGTTTCTCATTTAATGTTTGTTGATTTGCAGCTTTTATCTATACAATACCAGTAAGAATGTTTTTCTTTGACTAATTCATAGGATTATGAAAATTAAATTAGAGAAGTAAAAAGATGAACAATACCAAGTGTTGGCAAGGATGTGGAGAAATGGGAACACTCATACCTTGCCAGTGGAAATATGGTATGTGACTCCGGAAAACAATCTGGCAGTTCCTCAAAAAGTTAAACATTAACATATGACCCAGAAATTCCACTTCTAGGTTTATGCCCGAGAGAAATGAAAATATATATCCACTAAAAAACTTGTTCAAAAATGTTTACGGAAGCATTATTTATAATAGCCCGAAAGTAGAAACAACTCAAACGTACATCAACTGATGAATGGATAAATTAAACGTGGAATATTCTTCAGCCATAAAAGAAATGGAGTACTTACACATGCTACTACATGGATAAACCTTAAAAATATTATGCTAAGTTAAAGAAGCTAGTCACAAAAAGTCTTTTTTGTGACTGTCTTGTATTATTCATGCTGTATTATTCCATTTATATGAAATGTCTAGAAGGGCAAATCTATAAACATAGTAAGCATGTGGTGATTACTTAGGGCTGGGGTGGGTGGTAGACAGGAGGAAATGGAAAGTGACTGCTAGTGGGTGTGGAGTTTCTTTTAGGGAGGATGAAAATGTTCTAAATAGATTGTGGTGATGGTTGCATAACCCGTGAATATGCTAAAAATCATTAAGTTGTCCACTTTAAACGGACGAATTGTATGCATGTAAATTATATCTCAATAAAGCTGTTAAAAATAATAAGAGGGGCTTCCCTGGTGGCGGAGTGGTTGAGAGTCTGCCTGCCAATGCAGGGGACACGGGTTTGTGCCCCGGTCCGGGAAGATCCCACATGCCGCGGAGCGGCTAGGCCCCTGAGCCATGGCCACTGAGCCTGCGCGTCCGGAGCCTGTGCTCCACAACGGGAGAGGCCACAACAGTGAGAGGCCCGCGTACTGCAAAAAAATATATATATATTAATAATAATAAGAGAAGTTAAAAGTACTATGAAAGCATAATTCATAAAAGGTAGATAAATTAACACAAATAAATGTACTTTAAGAAACAATTTTGATATATTAATGGCTATATCAAATTGCAACTGGGGCTTAATGACATTCTAGAGGATGGAATGATCACGTGACTTTGGAGTCTATTAGATCTAAATCTGAATGCTGGTAATGCTTACTTACTAGCTGTACAACCTCTGGCTAGTTACTTTACCTCTCTCAGGCTCAGTTTTCTCACCTGTAAAACAACACTCCTGGTCACTATTTCCTATAGTTGAAAGCTTATTTCAGTTTAGTAACAGCTGGTAAATTCCACTTTTTCTGTTAGACTAACAATGACATTGAAAAAGGAAGAGCTTTCTCCTGGTACTTGAGGCACACTACCAACTACCGCCTCCTAAGGCGATGCAGGAGAGCTGATAACTCTGCAGTGCTCCCTGGCCCTCTCTGTGTGTCACTCAATGGGACACTGCTCATTCTGTAGCCAAGTTTAATCCAGTTTCAAGTAAAATGTCATGAGACCCTGTTTCAATATATTACTACAAGCTATGTAAGTTACATGTATTGGATTCCCTTTTTGACTTCTTTAGCAATTCTATTAAAACACACATGCACAGACACACAACTTTGCCTGATATGACTTGTGCTCTAGAAATTCTCTGAGGCTTGTTAATCAGGAAGCGAGACATTGTTTGATTTTCCTTTGTACCTCACTGAAAATGCTAGAAAATTTGGTGATGTGAATAAAATGTTTATGAAGTTACACCCAATATGCCCTCAATTTTCCAGTACTCAGTACACAGTGGGTGTCTCATAATGCTGGTTGAATTGGTGAACCTCAAAGTCAGTCTGCCTAAAAATCCAGCACAACTAGGAGCCATACTAAACTACTTCTTAAATCCTGGACACAATCAGGTACTGTCAGGCTCCCAATTTGAATGGGACTCAAGTGATGTCACATGGAAACAACAGACCTACCTCAATATATCTGTCATGTACTTTAAAAAAAAATCTCTCCAATTCACCTTTAGCCACAGCTGTCTAACGCCAAGCTACAGACAGCTCTAATGACTGCTGAAATTAATTTATTTTTCACATGGCTGCCCTTTGGTTAGAAAGACACTTTAAATCTGGGGGAGACTTGGAAGCAGGCAAGAAATAGGACATGCTTCCTACTCAACCATGTTATTTGTCATGGTATTTGCTGCGTACTCCAACATGGCAAAGGCCTTGCAATAAGGAAGAAGAAAAAGTTTACCAGGTCTCAACTTTTACTTTGGTTGAAAAGATCCAATTTGTATCCAAGAGAATTATTCTTTTACCAAAAAACAGTGAAATAAGGTTCAAAATGAAAAAAGAAAGGGCATAGAGATGATTTAAATGCCAGATGAGCATATAAGAAGTGTTTCATTATCTATGTGATGAACCTTTACCTAGATAAAAGAGAACTTTGGGTTTTTACTTCAGAGGCATAGCAAGAATCTAATTCTTAGCTACTTTGCTACTATGTTATTTTGTATAAATAGAATAGGGGACTGGATTACATTCTATTGTACCTCACATGAAGTAAAAAAACCTAAGATACCCCTATAACATGCTGAAACTTCTAAACCAAACCCAGGATTAGCATACATTTTTAACCATGCTACCATTTGGGGTAGCTATTAAAACAACAGAGAAAGTGTACCCATTCAGTAAAAAACTTCAGTTGCACAAGTTATTTATCTTCATAAAAAGAGATCTGCTAATTGCCTAAATCACCTGATGCTTTGCAACAGCAAGGTATGATCTTTGTGACTCTTTGAAGCCCTGATGGTTTTTCTGGTCTAGGATTATAATTTTCCTTGACACCAATCTACACTTGCCAAACGCCTTGAGAATTCATATACAACTGGTTTTAGAAAAACAACTTACTCCTGAGAAATTTCTTTATACTATATACTGTAGAACCCTTTTTTTTTCTTTTTTAATGTTCTGCCCAGAAGAATATAAAAGGTAGGCAGTGCTGGAATATAGACTTTGGCTGGGAATTTTAAAATATATACCATTGATACATAAAAATGTTAAATGAAAAAGACAATAAATCATTTATAAGTGACACAGAGACAAATTTTACTATTTCTGCAAAGTTTATTCACCAAATAGACATGTAACTTAACCAGCTGAAGGGAAACTAACTCCAGTGCTTGGCTAATATAGTGCCAAAAATACAACTGGTCTCAAACCTGATTACTGCTCTGACCACTGCCCCCCAACACCAGGTGACCAAATTTTTACCTCTTTCCATAAAATTATCTACTTATAGCCAAGTGAAACCCCGATTTGAAAAATAATAATTAATGGACTCAAGTTGTAAACAGAAGAATGCTCTCCGGACCACCGTTGCTCATTGAACAGATCGCTATTAAAGCTGGAACCTACGGCTGGCAATGTCAAAGCTCATTTTACAAACCCTGGAGAATGCCACAGTTATCACTGTCCAAAAACAACAACCACGAGGTCTGATCTGAATAGTTTCTAAGTTTAGAATGTTTCAGGCCACATTCTTACATGCAGACATGTCAGCAATTATGTAGCCACCCACACAGCCTTGAGTGCCATCTCCAATGAGGGGAAATGATGAATAGATGGGCAGTTGGCAGGTGTTCTAAGAGCATTCCTTAGCAAATGCTGACACATTATTCAGTGTGATCAATTAAGGCATGCTGATGATCTACCCAAAGGCAAAAAGAGAGACTGGAGACCCCAACAGTGCCAGTGATGCTACTGATCATTTCCTTGGTTCCAGAATTTGAGAGGTGAGCATGACATGTTCACAAAAAAGTGAAACTGTTTTTTCTTTCTTTAAATCTTCCTTTAAAACATCTGCTTTTTCAGAGTCTGTTTCTCTTGAACACCTGTGAATTTTAATCATTTTTGCTTTTTTTAGATAAAATAGTTATACCACTACTATCTGGTAGTACTTTGGCAAGACATATAGAGGACTATATGGCTCAGACAACATAGAAATAATAGAAAAGGCAATAAATGGAGCTTCCTGGTTTCATATGAAGTGAAACCAAGATAAACTATGGGCATCTCTACAATTACAGGCTGTAGGGACATTATAATTGCAAGTGGCTTTCTTGAAGACATGTTGTGCCAGATTTCTACAGTTCTAAAAGCTCCTCCAGGTCAGAGACTATTTTATTGTTTGCTGTACCCTTCCCATAGTCTCTGGCTCACAGCATGTTTGCTGTACTGAAGTAAATTAAAAAGCCTAATAACTCAGTAGCAGAGTGTCCATTAAGATGCCAATTTACAGGAGCACTACTTGGGCAATGGAAGTCCATCCCTACATTCCAGGTGAAAAAGACCAGAACCTACTGTTTTTTAAAAGTTTTTATAGGCTATGTTATTTATTGGGTCTACCATAGATAGTAAATAACTAGGTTCTAAATTCATGCCTTCCACACGTAGTATTGCAATGAATTACTAAATTCATTCAAGTCTTTGCTGCTAAGTTTATGTGGTGAGTGTTATAAAGTCTGTAATTTAACTTTAAAATACATCATCATAGACAAGGTCATATGATGAAAGAATGTGAATCAGCTTAAGCTACACTCTAGAGCAGAGTTTCTCAACCTCCTCATTAATGACATTTGGGGCCAGATGATTCTTTGATATGGGGAGCTGTCCTGGGCACTGTTGGAAGTTTAGTGGCATCCCTGGACTCTACACACTAGAGGGTGTCAATAGCACCCTCCCCCTAGTTGTAACAACCAAAATGTCTCCAGACATTGCCAAATGTCTCCTTGGGGGTAAAATCATACTAGTTGGGAATCGCTGCTCTAGAGTCTGCATTTGTGCTCAAAACAGCCATTCCAATCAGAAGCAAAGCTCACAAGCCAGAGGGGTCTACCACAAACACTTAAGCTATTGGTGTCTCTAGTAACACTGGAGACTTTCTAATTACCATAAATGAATGTCAGAAATGAGTTTTGATTGGTGCAGAGGTTTGATAATTAGCATTATGGGTTCTAGAAATAGATTCATTGACAAAATTAATGGTATTTAAGATAAGTAAATTAGCTGAATATTTTTACACTCATACTCTTCTTTGCCTGAACAGAATATAAGAATCCAGGAAGACCCTGAAGGGATATGGTCCAAGTCTTGAGCCTAAGTGATCTTTTGTCTTGTCTTTAGAGCAGAAAATTTCTAGCTATCTGATGCTCATTATGAGGATAAATGGATCTTGCTTTGGATTACTGTCCTATCTGCCTCAAGTGAACCTTTCCAGGAAGGTGATGTTCTAGTATCTGAAAGACATAGAGATGAGCCTTCCCCAAGCCTAGAGTATGAATGGTTGCATGCTTATGTGTTTATTTAATAAATGTCTTCACACGTAGCAAAATTTTACGTGAGACTTACTTTCACTATAACGAGGAAGAAAGGTTGTGGGGAAATAGCTCATTCTTATTCATCTCAAGTATTTTGATGGCTATTATTACTTACTGAAAAGAATTTAAGAGTTATGCATGACCAAATTGGCAAAGGTAATGTACAATGTCAAGTCTGTGCTAAGTGATGAGGATATATGTGACTTAACAGCTGCCTGCAAAGAACAGTCTAGCAATAAAAACAAATGTATTAATAAAAACAACAGCTGCTGCTTACTGTGTGTTCACTATGTGCCAGGCACAATCCTGAGAACTCCATGTATGTTACTCCTAAACCTTTCAACAACCCCTCTGGGTAATTATTATCTTTGACTGATTAAGGAAACACGGTTCAGAGAAGTTAAACAACTTGTTCAAAATCACACAGCAGTTCCTATATTCAAACCAGGACTAAAACCTCTAAAGCCCAACTACTTCCCTGCATACTACACTGTGCCCATAGACATACACACACACACACACACACACACACACACACACACACACACATACCTATGTTATGTAAGTGGTATACAAATGATTATTGGGTTAATATGAGACAAATCTATAAACGACCCTCCCCACCAAGGAGGGTAACTTTCTGGGGATGAAGGACCCACAGATTCCTTTGCCCTTCTTTTAAACAAATCCACATTTGAACGTTTGAATGACTTTGGCTCAGAAAAGCATTCATGAGTCCTGAATATCACTCCTTGCTGTACTGCATCTACATCTCTGTTACCTGCCTGGCCCTGTAGTCATTTGAGTTTGTAATCCCTGCAATAATCACAAACTTTTCAAACATAAAACAACTACAACAGGTATGACAAAGTAGAAATCAGCTGCATCACAAATGAATAAACCTGAATCTGGGCTCTCGTCCTGTCCCACCCCTCACTGTGGTTTGACCCTAAGAGAGGCCCGTAATCTCTTTAAGCTTCAGTTTTCTCCTCTGTGAAAGAGAGGCATTTGCCGTAAAGATCAAATGAGATACAACATAAATGTGTTTGTCACGACACCTAGCACACAGTAAGTACTCAATAGAGCTTAGAAGTATTAATATTATTATTATTCGTTGTTCCCTGGCTAAACATCTGATCAACATATTTTTTATTAAAACAAAACAAAAAAGGTCTCTCTAAGTCCAACACATATTTTTTCTTCCTTCGAAGTAGCTGAAATAGACTGTACATGGAAGACAGTATCTGATGAGACAGGTATGGGTTACAAGCTAGTTTTAAAAATAACTCACTTTCTAGTTTACTTAGCTAAACCAAACAGGTGTCAGAGGTTAAATCAGAATCCTCCAATAGAGTCCATTTACCAGAAATCGGAATCCATTTTCAGAGAATAACAAGAGAAAAAGATTATCATCACACCAGTAACTGATTCACACAGACACTTTTTGTTTAAATTCTTGGAATTAATATCCAAAAATGTGATAACAAGCTGAATTTGGGTAAAATAACAGATATCACACCAAATCACCCAGAGAAGAAACTTTTAATCTGGGGATAGAATGCCATCTTGGCACTTTTGGGGCATGCATGAGTGATGGGAAAGATTACAGTTTGGCTTGGGAACCCTCAGGAAATAGTTCTTTGTTTCAGTTCTCTAGTGTTTTATACTGCAGCCATCATTTTAAGTCTCCTAAGAACACCTTAGAAAAGTAGAGTTTAGCAATCTTTAAAAATATATGATTTGATGATTAAAAAACAATTTTATGAAAGATTATACACATTGCTGGGGAACTGCTCACCACAAAACTTCCAGGATGTCAGAAATCCATTCTGGCAGGAATCTGAGAATGAGGCTGACTGGTCACATCTTAGTTTACCGATATGTAGGATAGTTAGATTGTTTCTCTGGTTTTGTAACAACTTTTGCTTGAACAGAGATAGGAGCAATAGAAAGGTTTTGGTTATCAACACTACTTTGATAAGGTATTAAATATCCAAGTTTTCCTTCCACTTACTGAAGAAAAACTCAGCAGCAACTTCAGCAACAAAGAGTTAGAATCAGATTCATTTCAAGAAAGAGGGGGTGGGTTAGGACCAAATCTCTAAACCAATCTTCTACTAGTTGACTCTTCTCCCAATCAAATTTAATGTCTTTCAAGAAGAGAAATCTTTTGGGTTTTTAAAAAATATTTATTTATTTATTTGGCTGCGCTGGGTCTTTAGTTGCAGCACACGGGATCTTTGTTGCGGATCTTTTTTTTTTTTTTTTTTTAGTTGCGGCATGTGGGATGCAGGATCTAGTTGCCTGACTAGGGATCAAACCTGGGCCCCCTGAATTGGGAGTGCAGGGTCTTAACTGCTGGACCACCAGGGAAGTCCCAAGAACAGAAATCTTAACTAGGAATATCCACAAGGTTTTCTGTAATGTTCTAGACCAAAGGTTTTTCAATAGTTTGTCATTATGGCAATTTCAATTGGTTATTTTGATTTAAAGAAGTCTATCCTGAGTGTTATAAGGTATCTCAGATATGCTAACCACTCACATATATTATCAATTAGTAGTAATGTTCTGCTAAAAACCAAGCAAACTCCATTCCTTAATATGAAACTACTTATCTAGAGGTCTGATAAATTCCTTTCCTCTGGCGAGAAATAAATTCTAATATTAATGAGACCAAGAGGAGAAGAATTTAGCAATAACAGAATCAAAATTGGAGGGCTACATCATAAGACACTTACTATATCACCCAACAGTATTTGTTTACATGTCTCCATTCCCTAGATTATATGTTCTTCAAGACCAAGGACTACATCCTTATTTAAAGCTCATGACACTGTAAATATTCAATACATTCATCTGAATTCAACTGAATTGAATTTAAAAAGACTTTCAAAATCATCTAGTTTAAGCCCCTTATTTTTTAAATATATAAAAAATGCTAAAGCCCAGAGAGGTTCAGTGACTTGCCTAAAATCACATAGAAGGTTAGTATTAGAACCAGGGCACATTCACATCCTGCTTTAAGGATTTTAGTTACACTGTCTCATTAACTATTCACAACAAGCTTTCAAATCAAGTGGAGTAAGCACCTATATCCTCATTTTATTAGGAAAAAATGCAAAATGCCAAGGTCACATGGCAGGTTTAAAAGTGTATTAAACTCAGAACTCCATGCCTTAGCTTTTACTCTTAAGGCACAGAGGATTTAAAACATGCCACTCTTTACCTACAAGGAACAAGCTAGGAAGGGGAAGTGAATTTAGTCCAAGTGCTCAAGAAAATGGGATGGCACAAAAGGGGGAAACATAGATGCTGCATAAAAAGAAATTGATATAAGGGGCACAGGTGCAGTTGGCTGGAGGAAGGAGGAAATCTTGAAGCTGGTCTCTCCATAAAACAGGATCATAGTCTGGCTTTGTTTTGACTTTCTATTTTCCCAGAAATTTAGTAATTTTCTTCACTGTCACAGTTTTATAATTTTTATAGCTGATCTCATATACAGTTTACAGTCTATCACATCTCTGACATTGATGATTATTTTCCCTGTGATCACTAGGCTGTGATATTGGGTCATTAAGTTGAGATGTTTTCTTTATAGGAGAACCTGAGCCTCTACCTTAACCCTTTCTCAGGTTGGGCATAAGGTGTTTCCTAACAGTTGAGAACAACACAATTCATAAAGGGCAGAGACCAAGACATATAACCTGGCCATTCTTGCCAGAGTTACTGGGATGAAGGAGATCAAAATGTGGGCATGGAATAAAAGAGGAAAAGAAATAGCCCAGACCACTTCTTCCAGAAGCAAAAACCTGTCTCAAGTTTGCTTGATGTGACAGAAAGAACACAGGCCTTCGACTTAACAGTCTGGGTCCCAGTTTTGCTGTTTAGCTCAGGCAAGTCATTCTATTTTTCTCGACGATTCTCATTTTCCTAATGTAAAAAGTAGCAAAGTAATACTAACTTGCCTCACGGAGTTATTATAAGGGCCAATTAAAACAATGTATGTAATAGCTTTTAGTAAACTGTGAGATACAATATAAATGTTAGCTGTCCCTATACTAGAAGAATAAGGCACTTAACAGGTCCAAATATTCTTAATTAATATTCTCCAAACTGAGGTCTCTATTAAACTAATTTACAAGAAAAGAATATAAAATCAGTATCTGGAAATACATAGAATCTATAAATAATATCTGGAAATAATAGCATCTGGAACAGATTACTGTTTAAGAAATGGGGATACCAATGAATTACAATGAATCCTTGGCATCTGTCCTTAAACTATTTAAGAGTAAAGATTTGCCAGATAATACAGAAGTAGAGGGGACATTCAATAGCCACAGGTGAGGATCAAAGGATTTTCAATATCAAAACATTTTATAGAAAGATCTTTTGCTTTCTGTAACACTGGTATTGAATTTCAATATCTAAAATAAAATATAGTCATTGGCTTGGCACATTCACATGATGAAGACATCAGGTAAGAAACAGCCCAACAAATCACAAACTCAATCTGTACTCAATAAAAGACATTACTAGCTAAGACAATGAGTCATGTTTACTTGGTTGGTGAGTTAGGCAAGGATCCCTGAATATGTAAAAATATGAAATCACACAATATTGGAGGAGTTTATCCACTTTAAAGAAATGATTCTTAACAGAATCCCTTTTATGTTCAGCAACTCTCTAAGTACACTAAAAATAGAATTTGATTCAAACAAATTTCATTTCTTTACAGGTTTTTCTCAGGAGCACACTGTCATGCAGCTGAAGAGGAGATTCTCTGACTGTGGCTCCCTCACTCCAGTATTTCCTTTCCCAGGGGCTCTCTCTGGGGCTGCCCCAGCACATACATCCATGAGGAGACCATTTACAGCCCACTTGAATATTATGAATTTGAGGTGCTGTGACAGTTACCTTTATTCCAAGATTGCTCCTAATTTTAAGCTAAAAAATGATTTAGCCTAGATGATTTAGACTGAGAAAAAAAGAAACTGCCCCAGACTCAACTTTGGCAGAGAGTCCTGAACAGCAAGGTTAAATTATGTCCCTAAATTTTGGAGAAGACAGAGACTACTTTGGTTGTTCCCCTGCCATACCCCCCACACAAAGAGCTTAAAAAAGATTAATTTTAAAGTTAGGAAATCAGGCTTCAACCCACCATTGTGTGGTCATAAGAATTACACCCAACTATTCATGAATCATCAGGCACTGGATTCAATCAGTGAATGAATTCATCTTTTTTCCAGTGGCTATCTCCACTGCAGCAAAGAACTGGCAAAAATGAACAATTTGGGTAAAGTGAATCAATGGTCTTTTTAAGGTTCACACCTAATCAACTGTTTAATTTTGGATTTGAATGTATTCAACTAATTTGACCATATCTTCCCACTCATGTCAAGGTTGTTATTCTCTATATCACACCATGTCCACCTTATAAAGACTGAGGAGAAAAACTCCTCTCAGACCCTGGTATTAGGAAGGTAACTCTGCTATTGAAAAACCAAACAATAACAAAAATAAACAAGTAGTCAAAAAACTAAAACAAGAAAAAAGTGTCCTCTGTTTTTTTAAACATTAAGAATCTTTTAAATGGTTGTGATCTCAACTTTGTGTTGTTTAGCGATAAGTCAAATCTGTGGTCCATGTCTAGCAATGAAGGAATATGTTTTATACATTTCCATGCAGATTATTTGAGACTTGTTGAGAAATCTACCTTGATTTAATGTACTTTTCTCTAGATTTTCCTGGGTACTACTGGGCTGACTCTACTAATGAACAACAACTTCTTTCTGAATTTAATTTAAGTGGCTTATGCCAGGCTAAGCACAATTAAAATAGTCTCAATAGCTCAATTAACATTAGCAAATATTTAAGTCTCAGCCCAGTAAGTGTCATTTCAGAACGTTTCCTCTATTATTAAGGCCAGTAATGTTGATCATTTACTATGTGCCTGACACTTTGCCTCAAAAAGAAGGTTCCTGTCTTTAAGTTTAAAGGTGATACTCAGTAAAAGTTTAAGTTGAGATCAAATTAGCATCTATTAAACCAAAGGAAATATCACAGGGTACTGAATTCAGTGGTAAACTTCAAAGTGTTTCCTAGGAATGATCTTGATGAGCTTAATAAATGAAGCCTGGAGTTCTTAGTAAAGACTCACTGAAGGCTGGAGAACCTAACCTTCTTCTGTCAAAGAAGACTGGAGGTGATTCCAGGTAAGGTAAATATGCCAGTGAAGGCACAGAGGTGACTCTGTTTTCATAGGCCAGTGACACCATGTTTTCATACACTAATGAAGACAGCCATGGGAAAAAGCAAAAGTTATAAGATAGAAAGTCCTGGAAAATTCAATTATAGGAGGACATAATGAATCAAATCAAATATTTGAGCTTGGTAACTCCAAAGGCCAAGTGCCCAGTTTTTCCATCTTGGGCCAGGTCAATACAGAGTGTAACTACTTCTCTTTACAAAATGTAAGGATTTTCTGCTCAAGGCCAAGGACCAAATTATTTTAAGACAGGCTATCAAACATTTCAGTCTATGTTTAAGCTATTTCACAGAAGAAAATAAAGGTGTTTATTCTTCATTTAGAATTCATGACTTATTCAAGCTATGAGATTAAAATGTAAAACTACCTCTTCCCTTGATTTCAATCCAGAATCTGGCTTACTAATCCATCCCTAAATAGGGATAAATAACATACTTTTATCCAAAGGAAATGAATAAATCCCATTTCCATTCCAAAACAGCCCAGAAACAAAAATGGTAAAGTGTGTATGGCCCAAACAAGAGGGTCTTAACCTTTGAAAGCCACTGAAGCACTAATGCTTTAAATCCCAACATTTCTGCCAAAGTCTATAGAACCTGGAAAGATACAGGTTTAATACCATGTAATTTCAACTGAACTGGAAATAATGTGGTTTCCAACATAGTTTCAGTAGACAAATTTAAGGCTGACTAACTCTTAAATTGAAAGAAACATTTTCTAAAATTAGTAATTAGAGGAGGGAAAAGACCAGTATAATTAGAAGCTCTAAATCTTACTACTAAACATAATATTATTTCCAGGATATCGCTTTTGTCTCAATTATACAATTGTATTTTCTATTTTGAGCCATTCTTCATGGCATCTCATCTATGTTATTGGTTAAACTTTAAAAATAGGCCACCATGGCTTTTGAAAACAAAGCCCTCTTTTATCTGGATTAAAAAAGAAGAAAGAGTTACAACCAAAGGAGGGCCAATCACAATGGGATACAGGAGCATCAGTGATAGACTTTTCCTCCTATACAAGGCAACACAGTAGGCAACCAACAGGAAGGACCTTCTGCTGCCATTCAGTAAGCATTGGAACATAACTGGAAGTTTCTCCATTTCCCTAATTCTTAATTCCTCAGTCTCTAAAATGAGGATATATCATACCTGTCTATTCTATTCAAGAAAATATGAGAATTGAGAAGACATTTGTTTTTTCAAGAATGCTGAATTCTGTGGTAGAAAAATCACAATTTACTACCAGCCTGCGCTTACTCCAGTCTCTTCTTTACCTGATCTAGTTCACTACTAGCTACTACTCCAGCTGCTGCTTCATGTATTTACATAATAGTTCAAGATATTAACATTAATAAGCCAATTTTCCAATGAAAAGTGTCCCAACCTACAGGGTGCATACCCCTCCCAATTTTGGTATCAACCACGCCAACTGGCTCAAAACCTCAACACCGTATTTAACTCACAATTCCTCCTTGATCTGCTTTATTAAGTAAGACCCCCCCCCCCAAGTCCTTTCAATTCTGCCTTCAAAACACCTCCACATATTTATTTCCTCCTCCCCACCCTAACCATCATTATCCTCCTCAAATCACCTCTAAGTTACTGAAAGAGACTTCAGCTAAATTGAAAAAGCGGGAAAAAGTTCACTCAGATTACACTACCTAGAGAGAGCCATTATTAATATTTTGGGAAACATCTTTTCAGACAATTCTTTCTAAGACTAGCTACACATGTATAGATATATACACAAGTTCACATGAATGGGATCATATTTTAGATGTTTGCTTAATTAAATCAACATTATACAATAAATATCATACTATATAATTTAATTCTAAAATATCATTTTCTATATTTGTAATTCCTAACTGATCTGTTTGTATCCTCATTTTATAAAGAAAGAAATACATGTTGAAGTTGGAGATCCTGCCCATGCTATGGAGTAATTTAATAACAATATTTAGTCTTCCCAACCTTGCCAGTGTTTATCTTACCTAATCTCAACTTTGTTACTCTCCTATATCAGCCTCTTCATCACAAGTAATTTGGTCCAGTCATCATCTCCCAGACTCCTCAAGGATTTCCACGACCATACATTAACTTCTACCCTCTGTCTGACTATAAGTCCTTCTTATGTCCTCTCAAATGTGTGCCCTTCCCTCAAAATTAAACACAAGTATCACCTTCATTTATACATTCATTCAACATATATTTACTATGCGTCTACTATGCCCCAGTAGACGCATAGTATCTTTAGACCCCAATCTAAAGATACAGAGGTGAACAATGCACCCATCAGCCCTGCCCCTAAGCAATCTACCCACTAATGGCCAAGAAAGACAACTAACAAATTGATAACACAAAATGTGATAAACATTAGGTCAAGATACATGACAGAGAACTTTGCGGCACCCATCAGAAAAATCTCCTCTGAGAAGCTTGGACAAGACGTCCTAGCCCATAATGTCTCCTCCCAGATCAGATTTCCTCTGCCACTTATTACCTATGCTATTCATTTTGAAACTTAGTCTATGCTCTCTTATACTGTAATTTACCTTTGGGGGTACAAAGGTCTTTCTCCATTTAAACAGTCAATTTCTTACAACTAAGGAACTTGCTTTATCCTTCTTTTGTGTTCCTAGAAATTAATACAGAGCCCTGTACAAAATTAGTAAGTAATAGTATATTGTTACTGCTGCTGCTAATACTGCGAGATAAGAATTTGGCTGTGACTAGTAATTGCATGCTCCTAATAAGAATTTAGAAGAATTTTTATAATTTACAGCTATTCCTCCTATTTCTAAGTTGTTTCTAGAGTTCAGAGTTTAGGTAACTCTCTACTGAGACTTTCCTCTCTGAGCATTACCACAGGAAAACAATGCTGTGACTCCTCCTGAGCTGAGCCATGTAGGACTAAAAGTCAACAAGCTTGGCACCCAATGGTCTGAAATCCTTCAAAAAAGACATAACTGCTTGCTACATTGTATAGCCATACTCTGAACCCAGACTGATTGCTTTGCTTAATAACGTGGATTTCAGGAATGTCAGTTATTAGTAAATGGACAGTAAAGTAATATTATCAGTCAAGAATAAACTATATTTGGGAAAACAAGAATACCATATTTAAACAGGTCCAAAAACCACTAATATCAACTTTGCTTCTCTTGCCTATTTGGAAGAACAATCTACTTTCACTGTTTTACAGACTTGTTAAGATTGTCTAAATGAAGGTTTACAAACAGTTATAAAAGCAAAATATGTGGCTCTAATGAATCATGTTCTGATTTATGTAGAATGAAAAGAAAAATAAAACAAACAACAAACCTGGAATCATCTCTCAAATTCAAAAGAAATTACAAATAAATTGCTAACAAATCTTCCTGATTGTTTTGACTAAAATCAAAGCTTCCCATAAGAACACCTTTTATTCTGAAGCAAAATTACATTTAATGTACTTTTTTGTGTTTCCCTTGATAAACATTTGAAATTCTTACTCTTTTTCAGTTAAATACATAGTTCTAACTCTATTGCACCTTGCATCAGCTTTTATATTCTATATAATAGAATTCTATAGATATTCTATAAGAAGTGTAAGAATTACCATGACCATGCCAATCCCACAATCAGAAAACTACAGTGGCTCCCAGCTGCTTTCCAAATGAATAAAATTATAAAAACTGACATTTTCCTAAAAATCCTAACTTTTCATTTAGACTAAAGGTTTGTAACTTGGGCCCAAGAATGGGTTTCAGGGGTCTGTAAATATCCTGAAATTGTAAGTAACATTTTAGATGTTTTTTATGTATTTTTCTGGAGGAAAGAGCCCAAAGCTCTCAGAGTCCCATTGGAGTCTCTGACCTCAAAAAAGGTTCACAGGTATCATAATTTTAATATTCTACTTTCGTCACCTCCATCATATTTAATGGCCCACATCCATTATTATTTCACAGATCTGGAATTTCTAGCTGAGTCAAGTAAACCTACCTGCTGCTTGAAGCAAGGGACATATGATTTCCTTCACTTAAAATGAACTCACACTCACAAAGCTCTCTTTGAGATTCTCTCTTCTACCACTCCCCTACCATGTCTCACCGACCCAATTCACCCTGATGTATCAGTGTTACCAATCTTCAACTGTTGACAGATGGCACAGCTAACTAACTAGTCAAGGACAACTAGCCAGTCTGCTTGAACTAATGTGGGCAAATGTGTTCACAGGGATTTTTCTATGCCACATTCCCTGGGTAAACATGTTATAAGGATCTTCCATACAAGTGTTGAAATAAAACAAATTAGTGATAAAAACTGTAAGCATCTGAAGCTGGAGTAATAGGATATTTTAAGGCAAGTTGAGTCTTACATCACACTTTATGTCACATCACATCAGCATGCAGCTCCAGCTCTTATGGGATGATCTTTACTTATAAAATGAATCCCAATAATAATTTCTTTAAATTTATACAATAGCAATTAATGTTAAAATTCATAAATAATATGTGCAATCTTGAATAAAAGAAGGAAGTGATGCTTTTCTCTCTTTGTTATCACTTCAGTTTTACTTTGGGGCAAGATACTTGACAAATCTAACAAGCAACCCAAATATTTTTAGGAACTTAGCAGAAAATAAGAGACAAATAAAACAAATTTTCACATCTCACACCATATGTTTCCAACTTCTTAGATCTCTTATGAGAAATTTAGGGCTAATGAATAAATGAATAGTAGTGCAATCCATAGAAAAGTCAAACCATTGAGTTAGAAGAACTTTCTTTTTAAATGAGCATTTTAATAATTAACAAGTCATGATTAATATTTCCTGGCTTTTTTTTCACATCACTCAGAAGACTTCTCTCTTCTTCCAGAAAACAAACAAAAACAAAACACAACACATTCTGTAAGTTTCAATGGATATTCTTTCTATTTCTGACCTATTAGCTCTTGTGTTTGCACAACTTGTGGTGACCACACAAACTTTAATGAATTAGCTAAGGCTCTTCTAGAAGCCCACTGCTTACATTCAATGATTAAAATGCCCATGGTCAATAATATATCTATGGTGAACAACCTAATGTATACTTGCTTATTCACAGAGCTTTAGGACATTGCGTGAATAACAGAACTGCCACGGGTCAATTAAACCAATGTAATCAGGAGAATCTTATCTTACTCTTCTTAAAATTGAAGTCCTGACATTCACAAAAGCTTTTTTAAAGTAATAATCTCTATTTTGGACCTAGAGATTATCATACTGAGCAAAGTAAGTCAGACAAAGACAAATATATGATATTGCTTATATGTGGAATCTAAAAAAAACGGTATAAATGAACTTATTTACAAAACAGAAATAGAGGCACAGATATAAAAAACAAACTTATGGTTACCGAGGGATAAGGGGGGGAGGGATAAACTGGGAGATTGGGATTGATATATACACACTACTATATATAAAATAGATAACTAATAAGGACCTACTATATAGCACAGGCTACTCTACTCAATACTCTGTAATGACCTATATGGGAAAAGAATCTAAAAAAGAGTAGATATATGTATATGTATAACTGATTCACTTTGCTGTACACCTGAAACTAACACAACATTGTAAATCAACTATACTCCAATAAAAATTATAAAAAAAAATTGAAGTCTTGACATTCACAAAAGCTTTTTTTAAGTAATAATCTCTATTATGAGATATTAAGGTGTGGGCATGTATATTAATTTATATATTCTTTAAAGTAGTCAGACTTACAGTAAGCAAATTAGGAGGAAAAAGGAGGTATTTCAGGGAGCATACTTTCGAATGCACTTTTCTCTCTGATACGTACTTTCATCCTTATTCCATGTAGAAACTTATTTTTAGGGCCTAAAATTTTTCTCCATAGAGACAGGCTGACTCAATCAGTTATGGCTAGGGTAAGTTAACAACAATAGTGATGATGATGGCTAATATTTATTGGGTGCTTATTATATGCCAAGCACTTCTCAAAGTGTTTTTGGTGTATTACTCAATCCTCCCAACAGTCTCTTTGAGACGTAATATGTACCATTATTATCACCAATTCATGGTCAAGAAAACTGAGGTAGTGAGAAGTCAGATCATTTGCTTAAAGCCACAATGCTAGGAAGGGGTATGGCCCACTTGAACCTGGGCAGTTCAACTTCAGAACTAGTTTTCTTTGTCTCTAAGCTATAAAGGGTCCCCACTATAGTGAACTTGTTAACTTCCTTTTTCTGTTTTCGTAAGAATCTGAAACTAACAGCTATCAAGGTTACACATTAGCATATGGGTTATTATTGACAATTCTAATATATATTTTATTTGTACAAAATCTCATGCAGAGATGTAAATTTTTTAGGTCTGTATGACAAGACAGCTGTGGTTGGGCTTTGCATCAGTATGAGTTTAATCGAGAAAACAGAAACCACTTCGAGTATTTACAGTTCAAGGACTTTGATATAGGGTTTAATAGGTATGGAGGAGCTAGAAGCCAGGCAGGGATTGGGTGGTGAGGTAACCTGGAGACTAGTAGCAGTAGGAAGCTACTACCATCTACCTCACAGGCTGGAAGGATAATGAAAAGAAACAGAGATATCAGAGACCAGGGATCCAGGATCACCAATGTCAGGTTTGTTCAGAGAGAGCTGGAGCCCTGGAGGAAATGCAGCCACTAATGAGATGCTGCTCGAAGCAGATAAGGAAGGAAACATTGACATCAAAATTCATGCTGCCTTCAGGTCTCCTACCAGTACCCCCCAGCTTACATGGATCCTGAGAGATGTGGCCCACAACCCTCTATGACACAGATCTGAACTGGAAAAGGGTGAGGAATGGCTCAGTAACCACACAGGTTTCCACCACGCTTTATTACCTACATAAATAGTCAAAGTTCTAGCCCAAATACTATCCAAGAATAAATACTTCCTAAGCAAAAGTCCCATAAATTTACCAAAAACAGGTGTTTCACATTTTAACTATAAAGAATAGAAAATAAATTGTCTGTTAATGATCTTTTGAAAAAGCCAACAAAATTTTATAAATATGACATTAACTCTTTTACAGACTTTGCATGAAAAAAATCCTGTAAGAACAAAATATATATGTCACCTTTAACTAAGGCTTTACTTAACAGAATGTTTTACATATTATTTGTCCACCCCTCTGTATTTATTGCCAAACTCTCTGTAAAATTCCTTCAATTTTGCAGTCAATATTATGCTCAAGAAAAATCTTAGAAAATTGGTATTCCTGTTCCATTTTCTGGACTCTTTTGGTCAGTGAGGTCTTTTTTCTCAGGAGCTCTGATGTGATCAGCAGTAGACACTGTTGGTTGCCTATCCAACAGAATCGTTCCTCTCCCTTTTTTCCTCGCAGAATAGTGACACTGCTCCCCAAAATGCTACAAGGAAAGATGAACCTATTCCCAGGTCCAGGGGATCGATCTGAATAGTGTAAGTCTAAGGGGGAGGGAGAAGCAGAGATTCTGTCCCCTAGGCAACATTGGCAATGTTTCAGGCACTTCTGGTCATTGTACTAAAGGAGGAGCAAGGAGGCTACTGGCATCTAGTGAATAGAGGCCAGAGATGCTGCTAAACATCCTACAACGTACAGGACAGTTCCCACACACATGACAAAGAAGTATCTAGAAACCCTGGTCTATTACTGAACCAGCATCAACTCGATCTTGAACACTGTATCAACTGGGAACTTGTTAGAAATGCAAATTCTCTGACTCTAACCCAAATCTGCTAAATCAGAAACTCTGAGTGTGGGACCTTATATTTTAACAAGCTCCCAGTTGATTCTGATACATACTAATGTTTTGGAGTCACCGGTCTAAGGCTCCAGGAGCTGTCCATCTATGGCCCATAGGCCTGCCACCTATTTCTATAAATTAAGTTTTATTGAAAGGCACCCACACCCATTTATTTACTTTTTGTCTATTACTGTTACAATAGCAGAGTAGAATAGTTGTGACAGAGACCAGATGAGCGGCAAAGCCCTTTACAAAAATGTTTGCCAACCCCTGAAAGCCAGTCATGGTAATTTTACTGTTCTTGCCAGTTATTGGTTTAGGAATGGACTGCTCAGGAAGGCATAAGATCATTAGGATGGGAGAAGAATATTGCTAGACATAATGGTGGATCATTAGGGAAAACATCCTTTATTTCTAAGGAGGAGACAGAAAGGGACGTCCTCTTTTTTCCTCTGGATATTATATTGTCTGGATGTGACAGCTAGAACTACAGTAGCCACCTTGCAACCAAGGCTAGGGAAAGAATAGTACTCCAAAGATAGGGGAAGTAAGAGAGGGAAAACAACCTGATTTCTGTATGTTAAAATTTTTTTCCACAGTGAGGATGTATTACATGAGTAATAAGAAAAAAATTAAAATTGAGAGGCAAAAAGACTTGATAAGAAGCGAAAAAAAAAAAAAGGCTGAACCCAAATAACCACAGGAGTTTTTAATTACCTTAAGTCTATATTTTAGTGTACGTATGTTTGGGTCCCTAATGCATATAAATTCTAACGTAAAACAATTCTGGTTTGAAGCAAATTAAATTTCCCCCAACAACGACAGTGAAGAGTAACTATTTCCTTTTCCCATCGCAACTGGAGCAATTTAAACCAGCAGAGGCCACGTTTGCAGAGATATAATCAAAGGCTTACCACAGGCAGCACACGGCACCAGCGCCTGCTGCTTGCAATCTTTTCTCCAAAAGTCAGCAGCAACTAAAGAGACCACAACTTGGATTTTAATCAGTTCGAATTTGTGATGCACCAAACCCAAATGGATATTTAAAATCTTCAAAGTGTAAGGAACCTCATTTTCCACAGGATGTATTGTAGCCCAGCACATATTTACATAATATATAATGCACCTGGCATTGTGTTAGGTTCTAGAGACACAAAAGCAAGTAAGACATGATCCCCTGCCTTTGAGGAGCTTCCATCTGGTGGGGAAAATGATAAATATACATAGAGAATTATAAGCCAAGGAATCACAGAACAGAAGTTTACAGTGTCATGGAAACACATAGGAGGAGCAGACACTCTAGTCAGAATCAAAGTCATGAGTGAGAAAATATTATGGAAACTGCAATTAACCACACAAACACAAAGATTTTAGAAGCTGCTTTTGGAAAACTATTATTTTTAAATGTTGCGTACAGAAGACTGTGAAGCTTGTATCATAAATTAATTTGAATGTAGTTACTTAAAACACATTAGCGTGCAGGCAGTATTTTTTTATTTCAAAGCACTGTTCTTCCTAAAAGGTCCCTATACTTGGTGATTTGTCTTCATTAATTCCTCAATATAAACCTGGTGGGGGAAGACATCCTCTTTCAAGACTGACAAGATGGTCTCAATTTCATGAAGGAGAAAGTCTTCCCAAGTACAAAAAAGGGCCCATCCCAGAGCTGGAGCTCAGCAGGACCATCCAGGTCCACACGGCCAAACTAGAGCCTGGGGTTAGATAGAATCCAAAACCCTGTGGAACCAGGAATTAGATCAATACCCAATCAAGTCACCATGAAGAAGAGATCTGGAATGAATCATTTCATTACAAGTTGGCCCAAGTGGAAAGGCAATTTGTTATGTGGTTATGATCACTGACACTGTTGACAATGTTTATCATGCAGTGAGTTCCACAAAAAATAAAGTTTATACGTTCACCAGAAGAGAAAAACAAGGGTGATTAAAAGGATGGAGCTAATGCTACTGTATGTTAGGACGCAAAGAGCCACAGGATAAAAAGAGGCCATTTGGCCCAAATACCTCACACAACTAACTATGCCCTTAACTTCAACTATAAACTCTGATGGTCAGTGTATCCTGCAATTCTCTCTTTGCTAAAGAACTTCTTAAGCAGCTAACTAATGCCACACCTGCTAGTGAGAGTCTGTTCTAAGTACTCGCCAGCCCACATGTTGTTTAACATCATGCCCTCATCTTATTAGACCTGAGAGGTCACCTAGCTTCAAGCTTACTTATTACATTTGGCCCACTTGCTAGAATTAGATCCAGAATCTTCTCTGAGAGATATTTTCTCAAGTATTACATAAAAAATAGTGCTACATTTTTCCTGGAAAATGATCCTCTTTATGAATTTTGCTTTGCTATTATCCACTCTAAATATCAAAAAATAAATAAAATCCTCCATGATCAAGGTCTAGGGCTTCATCCAAGATTCTCATCTACTCCTCATCTATTTCTTTTCTTTCAAAATTTAATAAGCTCACCTGAACATCTTCACAGTGTTTGAGATATGCCTATTGCCTCTGAAGGAATAAAAGTATCATTTCTCTGTACAAGTTATTATTTATCATTGAGCAATCACTCCTACACCCTCTTGCTGACTTCACTAATTCTCAGTCGGTATCTACAGAAAGATGAGATGAATAAATGTCTCTCTGGAAATTACTCTGTGAGCCAAAAGGCATTAGAGAGAAAATGGGTTTTTGTCCTAAGAAATGACGAGGAGAACATCTCTGGGAGTAGATGATTTTAGGCACTTGTGGTCAGAGGCAATTCAGCCAGACGGAAGTCCTCAACCCAAGCCACCATTACCAGTCCGCTCTACCAGCTGTGCAGAACCCTGGGTTCCCAGAAAACCAACTTTGCTGACCTAGTAGCAGCTACTGGTTTTGAAAATTCCACTTTAACTGGAAATTTTCTAAAACAGCTCTGTAATTCTGGTTTGCTGACAACCAACACTTGCAAATTTGGCAAGAAATCCCTCTCGCCCCAGCTGCCTCCGATTTCCTGTCCCTGGGCACAGCCTCCAGCTTGGCTGTTGGGCTCTACATAGCTAGTACTGCCATGGCCTCTGGCAATGAGGTGTAGTAGAAAGCACAGTGGATGGAAGGTAAGGAGACCTAGGACCAGTCCTGATTCTGTTACTAATGAGAATGCCCTTAAATTTCCTGGACATTGATTTCTGCATCTCTAAGCTCCCTTCTAGCTCTAGTCAGACAGTTATTCCACAGCAGTTAATAGGCACCTATTATGGGCTGGATGTGTAACAAGGGGTATAAGTCACAACTCCCACCCTCCAGGAGTTCACAGTGGAACAATCTTTAATTCTATACACAGCCAACTTGTCATCTTTTATGCTAAAAAAGAAATACTGCTGATAAATCCAAAATCAATTCCAACATCTCACTTTAGCCAACTCTTTTAAAACTTCTTCTCCATCAACTTCTGTACAAGCAAATAGGTGACGATTTTAGATTAAATGAAAGATCATCACTTCATCATTCTTCTTTTGTCCCACTACGATTGTCCACTTAAAAGTCAAGTGAAAGAATGAAACAGGAGAAACAAGAAGCTTGGATAAGTCAGCAATTAGATAATAAGCCACTGGAACAACAAAAAGTCACCTGAATTGATGCTAAAGAAAAACATACTTCTTTACTGATATCAGCTAAAAATCTCACATTATTCCATATGTGAGGATGTCAAATTGAAAACTGATTAATAAATAATGCTCAGGATGACAACCTATACCAGTATGTGGCATGATGACATTATAGAATCTTCTAAGACCATCACCATCTATTTCTCACCTGAGTCCTATTTGTCCCCTCTTTTGAAAAGCATACTCAAAATTCAACATCTCCTGACCCCAGGGTATCCTCCCCCTTCAGTTTCATTCTGTATGTCCATTTAGCTGCTCAGATTTTCAGAGCAACAGAGGTGGCCCAAGGATTTCCTTGCATCCTTCATACGTTGCTTGTTGGAACGGCCACAACTGTTAATTTGAATGTGATTTTTCTTCTACAATAGAATTTTTAATTCTTCAGCGGTAGTATCTTATCATAGCTCAGGGTGAGTATGCACTCATTGCTATTTTCTGCCTCCCTTGGCTTTCCATCTTCCAAGTCCTGTTACACTGAGATAGAAGTCCAGTACCACTTTGAAGAGAGGGAATTCATCACTGAGCTTTGGCATCATACATATCCACAGAGGGAAAAAGCTTGCTATTTCCGTGGAAAACTAGAAATGATCTACAGCAGAATAATAAATAAATTAATAACAAAGGGGAAGAAATGGAATTTACATTAGGAGGTCAGGGAGAGAGCCTGAATATCACTAGAAAAGGAATATTTTTTTAGAAGGTTTGGCCATTATAAAAAAACCTAGGTTCTAATTTTCCACTATAGAAATAATTAGTTGTTTGACCTGTAGCAAATCATTTATCTGAGAAAAAGTATGCTGGTATTCACTGTTTACAAACATTTAGGAAGCTAATACTAAAATAAATGTGAAATTCTGGGGGGGAAATCATGTAATTCTATACTGTTATGAAAAAGCAAAGTAACACCACAGTTTGGTTTAGCAAAATAAGCATTTCTTGAGAGCGCCATGGCCCCTGGCATTGTGCTAGGTAGGCCCTCAGTTCCAACGATGAGTAATATGTAGCCTCTGATCCTCAAGGAGCTTACGTTCTTTTTTTTGGCTGCGTTGGGTCTTCGTTGCTGCGCACGGGCTTTTCTCTAGTTGTGGTGAGCGGCGGCTACTCTTCCTTGCGGTGTGCAGGCTTCTCATTACTGTGGCTTCTCTTGTTGCGAAGCACAGGCTCTAGGCGCGCGGGCTCAGTAGTTGTGGCTTGAGGGCTCTAGAACGCAGGCTCAGTAGTTGTGGCGCACGGGCTTAGTTGCTCTGCAGCATGTGGGATCTTCGCGGACCAAGAATCAAACCCATGTTCCCTGCACTGGCAGGCGGATTCTTAACCACTGTTCCGCCAGGGAAGCCCCAAGGAGCTTACATTCTAATTCCAAGTTCACAAAGGCTCTCTCAGAACTAATCCAACCTAACACGGACATCTGCTAGTTATAGTAATTAAAACAAAGGCTCCTTAAATGTGCTCACAAGTATATACTCTTGAGAAAAAGAAGATATTATTGTAAGAAAATCAAGACAACATAGCCAGCTGGTTTGTTCAAGGGCACACAATAAGGAAAAACGGAAGCAAAGTCAAACCCTAAGGCACTTTGAGTTACAAACCAGGGTTACATACTTTCTGGAACCACTGAGGTCTAAGCAGCTTTTCTTTTCTTTATTCTTTTTTAACAGCTGGGAAAGTTGTGGGGTAAGGTGCCTGGTCCAAAGAAGTTACTCTTTTGGCTTTGCTTAGTTTTGCAAAAATTAAAAGGGTTTCAAATAGACTTCACATTTTTCGTAGTTCATTTAACCGTCCAGATAATTTCCCATTTTGTTAACTGTTTCATTTTGCATCTTAGCTGAGAAAACATCTTCCCCCTCTTAGTAATTTCTCTATTATTCCCCATCTAATTTAGTAATGATATTCCTCCTGTCTGTTAAGAGATAGGAGTTTTGTGATATGTGATACACTACATATCAAAGTTATTTAGCCAAATAAAATTGATGTTGATTGGAAAGCAGGGTTTAAAATATAGTCCAAGATCTTGTTATCCAAAAATGTGCAGGGATGTCTGCACACACTGACTCCACTGACCACTCCACAGGTCTGTACCAAATGGAATGCAACGTAAGATAGACTGCCCTTGTCTGAGATTCTGTAAATTGTAACTCATATTGTTTTTCTTCTGTAGCTACGAAGAGAAACGTGTACTAAGATAGTTTTGAAAAGAATGCATTCACCAGTCCCTCTATTTTGACTCAGATTCCACCAATGAATCACTAGAAGGGGTGCTGACCAGTCTGACACTACTTACCAATGCACAGTTAATCTACTCCTCTGTGATAAGTGGTTATTAGTACAACCTCCAAAAGAGTGGTTTCTAAATCTAGATCAGAAATGAAGAATTTATCACTGTTTGATGGGGTCCGCCTTCATAGTGAAATGAATCTATTAAACAGTTTTCAAAAAGTACTGAAAGATATCTGGGCTTGAAAGAACTTGAGTCAACTCACTATGTCTGCACTGCCCCCGTTAATACTGAGTCTTTTTTTTTCTTTCCTGCAACACCTAGCTATTTTATCCACTCTCTGACTGCCCTCTTTTCAACTTCCTCTTCCCACTATTTTCTATAACATCAGAGTGAAAAAACACATGCATCTTCCTGTAGCTACATTTTTCCCTAAAAATGAATAATCCCTTGAACACTTAGATCACAGACTATTATGTCTAAGGTTTGATCAATTATCAGCAAAGTAATGGACGCAATCTTTTTCAAGGTGACCATGTATTCTTTAGCCAGGGATTTGGACAACTCAATGAGGTAATTACATATTTAGATTTCAGCCTCAGGACTGGTTTGCTTCCTCCTTCCCATTAACAGAAGCTGTCACATTTTCTCTTTTCAACCCCTGTTTCACCTAGGTACACTGACTACTCAGAATCTATTAGAGTTTCTGCACATTAAAAGATCTACATCATTTATTATCTTTCAGCACAAGAAATATCTATTTATTCATTGTTGATTCTGGTTTTTCAATATAATTTCTATCACCTAAGGATGATACAATGTTATGTGCAATGTGTGTTCTGTTGTTTGCTTGTATGTATGCAAAAGAACCCCCAAAATCGAAGTCCAGCTTAATATCTTGAACAGATTAAATTCATTCTGTTGACTGAACTACCTTTCATTGCTAAAATAATGGAGAATAGAGCAAATTTCCTGGCAGCTGGGCCTAAATTTAGGATCTATAAGAGATGAATAGATTTGGGAAGAGGATAGCTTTGGGGATTAAACATGGTGAGTCTAGTCTAGGACAGAATTTTCAATGTGATCCAAAAATTTAAAGAATCATAATAGTTGTTCAGGATGGGAGAAAGAGCTGTAGTATCATAAAGTCCACAGCTATTGCTCTGTGTCAACAGAAGTCAGAAATATCAAAATCGCTAAAGGTTATATTAAATTCCTACGGACTTAACACTGGTATAATTTGATGCAAATTAGATGACAAAAGGCTGCTAATGGATTCTGTTACCCATGTGGCCTGTAATAAGTTCAAAGACACCAGTAAAATGTCTTCAGCCAATATAATAAATGATCAATATTTTAGCAAAAATGAAGACAGGGCTTCCCTGGTGGCGCAGTGGTTGAGAGTCCGCCTGCCGATGCAGGGGACACGGGTTCGTGACCCGGTCTGGGAAGATCCCACATGCCACGGAGCGGCTGGGCCCGTGAGCCATGGCCGGTGAGCCTGCGCGTCCGGAGCCTGTGCTCCACAACGGGAGAGACCACAACAGTGAGAGGCCCGTGTACAACCCCCCCCCAAAAAAAAAAAAAAAAAATGAAGGCAGACAAGAGTCATGATTAAAAGTGAAAGAAACAAGAAAGGAGAGAAGATAAATTCTGAATGAAGAATTTGGCTTTTAAACCACTACTCCAGCAAGATCCTTTCATTTATGTAGGAAAATTCCATTATAAACCCTAAGTTAAGACAGAAAATTAACACATTATATCAAGAGTACTAATAGTTATAAGACAATTATAAAAGTGGGGTTGGGCTAGGGGTTTGTTCCACAGCACAACTGGATAAGTGATAAAGAAGGACATCTGAAAAAGAAAGGGTCACACAACGGTGCCAAAATGCAAAAAAATATACAGATGAATGGGTAGACTTACTTGTGTAAACTAGGAATAGGAAAACAAGAACGAATTAAAGTTAATGATCTTGTCCAGCCCCAAAGAAGATACAAGGGAAATTTAACACAGAATCTGGGCTCTCTAATGATTTTTAAATAGAGCTGGAAGGTGATAAAAACACAGAAGACCATATATAATTCTGGATCTAGTAAACAAACTGGAATGTAAGGCAGTGTTTTGCTGTTCAAGTCACTAAGCCAGCAGACAACCTAGAGATATGCATAGAATGCTCCCTGGAAAACCATCTTGTCAGAATCAAGCCCCTCCCATCCCTCCACCCCCATCTCTAAGGATGCATGCAGCAAATGTCTTTAGGCCATCTTCAGTCACAGCTTCCACCTCCACTAAAAAGGTAACCATAATCTCTTAATTGAATAGTTGCTATTCATTAGTTTCATAATGAGGAGTTCAGTTGTCATAATAAGGGAGAGAGAGTAAGGGGCTGGAAGGAGGTGTCCTGATATCTGGGAAGCTGCACCAGAGGAGCTCAGCTGATACCCTCCACCCCAAGCTTTCCACACTAAAGCAGAGAATCTGACAGGCCCATGTCTAAGACATATCCCCTGGGCCAAGTTTGTGCCCATTGGGCTTGGATGCCTGCTTGTATGACTTTTCCGACTTATACTTGATCAACACGTGACATTGTCCCGTTTCTTCCTGGTTACAAAATTACTCTTGCTCTTCTTTAACTGCTATTTATCCTTCTTTTTTAGTCTTTTTTTTTTTAATTTTTAAGGATGTCAAATGTGATGTCATGATTCTTATTCTTCTATCTAGTAATCAATTAGTGTCTTTCATGACGATTATTCCTAATAAAACGATCTTTCTTGATTTATTTTTGTAGTTCATCAAATATAGTAAGAAATGAAATTACTATTTTCATTGTTAGAAGGGGTATTTAGTGAAAGCATTATTTTCACTGCTTGAAAGGGTATTCTTTAAAGTTACTACTCCAGTTAACTGTAAGCAACAAAGCAGGGAAAAGTAATAATGATAATATTGATAGCAGCTAACGTTTATTGAGCATTTAGTATGTACCATGTACTAAATGTGAGGTTCTTTTTTTTAAAGGAAAGACTTTTAAAATATATTTATTTGGCTGCATCAGGTCTTAGTCGCAGCATGCGGGATCTTCGTTGCGGTGCACTGGCCTCTCTACAATTGTAGCGTGCAGGCTCTAGAGCACACAGGCTTAGTTGCCCCACAGCATGTGGGATCTTAGTTCCCCGACCAGGGATGGAACCTGCGTCCCCTGCATTGGAAAGCGGATTCTTAACCACTGGACCACCATCGGAGTCCCGAGGTGAGGTTCTTATTACCCCATTTTACATACAAAGAAACTAAGATACAGCAGTAACGTGCTCAGGAATACAAAGCTGGTAAGGGCCACAATTCAAACCCAGATAGGTCCCAGAAAGAGATTTATAATTCAAAACGTCATTTTGGATGGAGTAAGAGTATCCTGAAATTAACTAATGTTTATAGAGTGTTCATTTTATCTTTTCAATATGAGACAGCCAAAAAAGGAACTATCCTTCACTTTGTTAATGGAGTACTTTTAGGACAATAGCATTCATGTTTCCCCCTGCTGGCCTTCCTCTGCAAGTGCACTGTTCACTTGTTCAGGGTCTATTCCACGTCACCCACACTCCACCGTGAGAATTGCGCTGGGAATGGTCCTCATAAGGATCATAAAATGAATATGCTTCATGGAAGGATTAATGGTAAAAAGCTGAAGAAACCAGAACCATTCATACTTTTTTTTTTATGTATGAATACAGATTTAGCCCTTCTGGTACCAAAAGTATTACCTCTGAAGCAAAATTACAGGCAATAACCACCATCTCCATCTCTATATGGAGCTGCCACCAAGTAACGAAGAAACAAAAGCTCTGGCTTTTATGGAAGAACTGGCTTTTGCCAGCTCTAAAAGAACAACATAATTAAAAATTATAAAGTCTGACCAACTGACACATACCATCCGTCTCAGCGACAGCTGGGATTGGCAGAGAAAGTGATAGTCAGAATAAGTTTCTAAGCCTCAGGTTCCTCACCTGTAAAATACGTTCATAACAGCTATGAAATGGGCTCATTATGAGAATTAAATAAAATTAAACAAGAACTGGTGAATATGCTTTATAATATTAAATATTATCATATATATAATATAAAAACTGAGAATGAAAACACTAGCACTCCACATTCATGATCTATCAGAACAACCTGAAAGATATTAATATATTCTCCTATATTCCAATGTGGAAAAAAATTATCAAACAGACGTGATTATATTTTCAAACAGATCGTCTAAATGGAGACCTCTAAAAAGTTCTGGGGAAAAAATGAAGTTCAAGAAAAATATTCCTCACTCCCCCCACAAAAACTCTACAGAATTATAAAGAAATTTTTTGGTTTTATATCTATTACATTTTATTATTTCCATTCTATCTACTATGAAAGAAACATATTCTTATTTTACAGAAGAGGAAACTGAGTCAGGGAGTAAGTGGAAAAGCAGGAAATAATCCTCAATCTTCCAATATACACCTCTTATCTTTTTACATAATCCCAGGCTGTCTGAAGAATAGTCCCCTCATTGTCGTGAGGTTCATTTTTGTTTTATCTTGATCTAGTTTTTCTGACAATGATGTCTGTGTCTAGTTAAACAAAGTTAAAGTCATGTTTTCAATTATTTTAGGTTTATACGCAATTCTATTAGCCAAAGCAGATAGCCACATTTATAGACTGAGTCCCATGAGACATTATACAAATTTGGATATATTATACATGGAATATAATTTTAATTTAACAAAACAACAGAATTGTCATTTAAAAACATGAAGTATATTTAAGCATCAGCACATCTAAAAATACTTGAGAATATTATGCCATAAGATTTGTCAACTTATTGAACAACAAACAATTGAAAAGTTTTCACATACCCATATAAAATATAAATGTCAACTCTGGGTTTATAGGGAGATGAAAATTTTAAGTTTAAGTTTAATCTCTCCAAAAGTGAATCAAACATCTTTATATTTGTATAATATTTGATGGGTCTCATTCTATATAAATTAGGCTCTTCTGCTTTGGCTAACAAAATAGCTTAAAAGCCTAAAATACTTGAAAACCATTATTTTAACTTTGTTTATATCTGGCTGCAATAGGCCCATTTTACTAGCTGAAGCTTGTTCCAGGGTAGAGGAATTTGATTAACTTTACTTCAAATAAAAATAAAAGATTAAGAGCAATGGTAAGAGCACATCACAGCTCCCAGAAATACTATGTAAACTCACAGTCTAGAGTCTCAGAATTTTTCGAACTGGAAGGGATCATTATAACAAGGAAAACTTTGGAACCCATTTCACCCACTGCTCCAAATAACACAACTATTTTTTTCTCTCACAAGGTCCCTAACTGAAACTGGATCTACAGAGGAAGATAGAGGCAGCTCCATGTCAGAAAGTTAATCTAAAAACTCCCTTTGCTATTTCACTTCTGAATATACAATGCCAGCACAATTGGTTGAAAAGGGAAAATCTAAGCCTTTGCACATCTGTGTTTTGGTCTATATGACTCCAAGCAACCAGTTTGGTTTGGTTCTGTTGATTAATTGACTGACTGTTCAGCTGAACAACATAGCCTCTGGCCAGCGACAACTAAACACAAAGGAAGCCTGGGCACACTACTCCCTTTAAGAAATATTGGTAAATCCAGACAAACTACAAATCCATTATTCCTTATGCAGACCCTCAATCTCCCCAGGCCTGGGGATGGCCCAGGCCTCCTATTGTACACATCACACATAAGCATACCGGCTTCTATCTCCCATTTTCTCCTGGCTTTCCCTTACATTTCTAAATCCCAAGAAGGTTTAAATGCAAAATGACTTTGTAGTTGATCTACTCACTCAGACTTTCTTTAAATGTTTCCTAATTAAAAAAACATTTTTTAGAAAGTGGACAGAGCATGGGCTTCATGGGTGTTTCTTGAATCAAATCCACAGAGCAATTCCACTGTGCAAGGAGCTGCCATTTCAGACATGTCCTTTCACTTTTCCTGGGTAACTTCATTCTGACTTGTTCCAGATAATATCTTCATTTGTATGGAATAGGTTTTAAAGAACTCACTTGGAATCCTTAAATGTTTTTCCATAAGTATTTGCCTAAGCACAGATTTTCTTCTAAAGTTTAAAGACAAGAAGAACTCACCATCACTTTTCTGTCACTGCCAGAAATAATGTGAACAGTACTTTAAGCTTTCATAGTTTCAAACTGAACTACTCCAATTTTCCAAGTCAATATACTGTAATAACTTGTACTGTCAGCCCCCAGTGTTTTCAGATAAGTGTAACCATCCATAGGAGATATTTCTGTTACCTAATAATTGTGGCAACTTGGAGCTGAATTTACTTTGTGCCATCTTCCAGTGCCCTGAGGGAAACTACATATATTACTTCATTTCCTACAATGACATTCTATTTCTCGTCAAAAAATTTTACATATTTCCTTAATTAAGGAAATGATTGCAAGAAAAGATTTGATTGACTGTAAATGCAAAACACATCTGGGATATAAAAGCCACAGTTATGGATATAAATTTGGAATATTTTATTTATTTAATATAATAAAAGCATTTCTCAATAAGAGAAGCAAACAAATAACCAAGTATTAACCTCAATAAAATGTTCTTGTGTAATCAAACTAGTTAACATTTTAAATTTAGATTGACTTTTATTACTTAACAATTAACCTAGTATATGTATCTCAAGGAAAAACTACATACCTTCATGTTTGAATATCATAAAAATACTAAATAGAGAAATAAAATTAAAATGACCTTTGATATAGGAAGAATTAGCTTCAGAAAACTGCCGTTCATCACCATGTAGAAAATATTTGTTATACGTTGGAGTTGGTGTGCTCATTCCTTCAATAAATATTTATTATGTGGAAGAGACAGTGTTAGGTGCTGGCAGTATTCCCATGAACCAGACAGATGTGCTTCCTACATTCATGGAGTCTCCTGTCTGGCGAATTTACCATCAATTCAGTTCAGCAAGTATTTATCAACCATCTGTAATAAACCAGTACTGTTCTGACTCATTTAAGGGTATGAGAGACCTAACATAGGATCCCTGGCTCCCTTTCTGTGTCTTTGGAAATAAAAAGCTCATATAAACGAAGTGCTTAGAAAACAATATAAACTATTAGTTGCCAGTAATAAAGACCATGGAATGTACACACTATTTCTGAATCCACTTGGTAAAAAACATATGCTGTATGAAGTTACAAGAGTCCAATGCAAAATAATATCTTTTTAGGCAAATCTTTAAAATTCTAGCCAATATGGCAAAGAAGAAAAAATTAGCATTCTATTTCATGGATACATCTTAAAATGCAGATCTAAACAAAATATTTATTGTCTCCTTAAATATATAAAACGCCATTGAACACCCAGTATAATTCTTGTTTGTTTTTGTTTTACTTTTTATCAAGTCACATGGAAAGCAGATTCTGTGTTTGGACATTTAAATTGGCTTACCCTAAGCTCAGGGGAGAGCTAGCTAATTGTCTTAGAGCAGAAGACTAGAAATTAAAAGCCTTGAATCTTTTTCTGAGAGTCTTACAAACTCACCTGAGAGCAACATGGGAATTTTCCAAAGATTTTCTTAAGTAGCTTTGGAAAAAGCAGTGGATATGTTAATTTACTTTTTAATAACAAAATCAAAGCACTGAAGAGAGTATACTTCCAAATAGAGTATTCTGATTTAGATAACAGACATAAAGAATATTTTTAAAAATCATTCCACTACTGTGGAAAACAGTCTGATGGTTCCTCAAAAGTTAAACACAGAATTACTATATGATCCCATAATCCCACTCCTAGATACATGCCCCAAAGAACTGAAAACAGGTAATGAAACAAGTACATATATATACATGTTCACAGCAGCACTCTTCAGAATAGCCAAAAGGTTAAAAACAACCCGTATCCATTAACAAATGAATGGATAAACAAATTGATACACCCACACAATGGAATATTACTCATAAAAAGGAACAAAGTACTAATACATGCTACAATGTGAATGAACCTCCAAAATACTATGCTAAGTGAAAGAAGCCAGACACAAAATGTCACATATTGTATGATCACATTTATATGAGATATCCAGAATAGATAAATCCACAGAGACTGAACTCGGATTAGCGGTTACCAGAAGCTAGGGGGAAGGTAAAATGAAAGAAATGCCTTAATGGGTAAGGGGTTCTACTTTGGAGTGATAGAAATGTGGGGGCATTAGATAGCAATGACAGTTACACAACATTCTGAACGTACTAAATCCCAATGAATTGTTCACTTTAAAATGGTTAATTTTATATTATGTGAATTTCATCTCAAATCATTCTTTAACAATGCTATATCACCAAAATTTCTGATAACACTGAGGACAATAATGTTTGGAAAAATACAGATATTGACAACTCTAAGTTTAAAAGTGATCCCAAACAGACCCTGAATGTGAAAAAGTTTTAAAAATATCTTAAACAATTTATTTTGTTTGTATTTTTCTTTATATGTACACTGAAGTGTGAAAAAAATCACTGCATTGTTTTGTTTTACTTGTATGTGAAATGCTTTAAAAGTCAGTGGTGACACGTAAAGAGAAAACCCTGACAAGTAATGTAGATCAATCATGCGTATAGAGACAGTTTTTTAAAATAAGCAAAGCAGTTACAGGTAAAGCCAGGAAATTTTGGAAATCATCTTAGGAGAAATTAAACCTTAAATTTCCACAGAGATATGAACACTGACTAACGGAAGACTAAAGACTATCAAATAAATTTAACTTAATCATAATAGAACTCTTATAGCAAGGTTCACCATTATGCAGATTCTTACACACTTCAGAACAAATTATCCGTATGTAGACAGGGCAGGACTAAGCACCTTCCAACCTCCTATTTCATAGGAGGCTATGAAATAAAACTAAATAAAACTATATGTGATAAGTGTTCAATAACAAAAGTTGACTTAAAGCAACAGATGCCATCATTGTGTTATAAAAGAAGAAATATACTTTACAAATCATATTATTAGAGCTTTTATTTTTTATAAAACTGTCATTTCAAATTTCAGTATTACCTGGGTAATTTGAATGTTCTACATAAGCTCAAACATCAGAAAAAAAAATTTTTTTAAGAAAAGTATTTTTAAAGTACACCTATGTATATGGTAAAGAACAAGGTTTAAAAAATGACCCAATTAGTAAACAAAGTTTAGATTATGGAGTTTAAAACCCCGCTGCCAACGAACACACTCAGCACACAGACTGTGGTTTCTAATACTACTACTGTCCAATAAAAGAAAACGGCCTCCTTGGAGAAATAACTGATTCCAGGGCTAGGGTAAGAAATATACAAGATGAGCCTGGAACATCTTCCAGTGTCAGGAAGTAAGGCAGTGCTGAAAACAAAAACAAAAACAGCTCAATGCCTTTACTATCTGGACCGGGATATTTTGAATATTTGCTTGCACAAACTGGCTATGAATTTGCAGAGACAGGCCAGTTCTTTCAAAAGCCCTTTAATTTCTTCATCTAGAGCAGAGTTTCTCATTGTCAGCACTATTGACATCTTGGGCCCGTGCTTCTATGGGGGACTGTCCTGCACACTGAAGGAAGTTTAGCAGCATCCCTGGCCTCTACTCACTAGACGCCAATAGCATTATCCCCTCCTCTCCAACTGTGACAATCAAAAATGTGCCACCAGGGCTTCCCTGGTGGCGCAGTGGTTGAGAGTCCGCCTGCCAATGCAGGGGACACAGGTTCGTGCCCCGGTCCGGGAAGATCCCACATGCCGCCAAGCGGCTGGGCCCGTGAGCCATGGCCGCTGAGCCTGCGCGTCCGGAGCCTGTGCTCCGCAACGGGAGAGGCCACAACAGTGAGAAGCCCGCGTACCGCAAAAAAAAAAAAAAAAAAAGAAGAAGAAAAATGTGCCACCAGTCAGAATGGCCATCATCAAAAAATCTACAAACAATAAATCTGGAGAGGGTGTGGAGAAAAGGGAACTCTCTTGCACTGTTGGTGGGAATGTAAATTGATACAGCCACTATGGAGAACAGTATGGAGGTTCCTTAGAAAACTAAAAATAGAACTACCATATGACCCAGCAATCCCACTACTGGGCATATACGCTGAGAAAACCATAATTCAAAGAGTCATGTAACACAATGTTCATTGCAGCACTATTTACAATAGCCAGGTCATAGAAGCAACCTAAGTGTCCATCAATAGATGAATGAATAAAGATGTGGCACGTATATACAATGGAATATTACTCAGCCACAAAAAGAAACAAAATTGAGTTATCTGTAGTGAGGTGGATAGACCTAGAGTCTGTCATACAGAGTGAAGTAAGTCAGAAAGAGAAAAACAAATACCGTATGCTAACACAGATATATGGAATCTTAAAAAAAAATGGTTCTGAAGAATCTAGGGGCAGAACAGGAATAAAGACACAGACGTAGAGAATGGACCTGAGGACATGGGGAGGGGGAAGGGTAAGCTGGGACAAAGTGAGAGAGTGGCATGGACTTATATACACTACCAAATGTAAAATAGATGTTAGTGGGAAGCAGCCACATAGCACAGGGAGATCAGCTCGGTGCTTTGTGTTGACCTAGAGGGGTGGGATAGGGAGGGTGGGAGGGAGACACAAGAGGGAAGAGATATGGGGATATATGTATAGCTGATTCACTTTGTTATACAGCAGAAATTAACACACCATTGTAAAGCAATTATATTCCAATAAAGCTGTTAAAAAAAAAATGTGCCAAATGTCTTGGGGGTGGGGGGGTGGGAAGGGACAAAATCTCCTCCCCACATTGAGAACCATGCTCTAGAGAAACTTTCAAAATGATGAACTAAATAAAACTTGATAGTTAAACACACTGATTAAATAATGCTGTGAGATTCTGGCTGGTGTAAAGAGCCAATATAGCAACAAGAAGAGGGATCTTGGGGGAAAGGGGTTTGTTTTTTCTTCTTTAACATTTCTCCTCTTCTTTCCCCCTCAGCAATCAGCAGCAAGGCCTTTTTAATGACTATTTTAGTGCTATACTCCTGATCCCCTAACTTCATTCCCACTGCTGCTAAAAAGCTTCATGGCAGAAAAGAGAAAAGCCCTAGTGCTTGACACACTTCACAAAAGCTGTCTTTCAAAGACACTGGGTTGAAGAGCAATTTAATTAAGAACAGGGACAACAGCCTTTCAGTTAAACTCAGAAACACCAAATAAGGAGGGTGTTACAGTTAGTGGAATCCCATCTCTTCCGCTGCTAGCGAAAGCTCACTGAACTCAGAGCACTAAAAGAATTGCCATAACATCTTCAGGGTGTGAAATTGAGAAATGTTCAACTATTCCAGTGAATCACTCTTCCATAACATTTGCAAAGAAGTGCAAGTATACTCCCCTTGGGCAAACACCTGTTTATGAACAAGAACATGTCATTAACAGAGACCAGTTTCTTTTACACCCTGTGCCAAATTCAGTGTAACTCATTTGGCTTCTGTCAGAACTGGATTTCTAATCCTGTATTCTAGACAATTAGCTACAAGCCTTAGCTTCTTGTTACTTATTCTAGCCTAAAAGAAGGATTTTTCACAAAGAGAAATAGGTGCAGAATAGTTAATATGAACATTTTCTCCAAAATGATAAGCTAATTCCACAAATTCTTAAACTGGACTCGAACCTTAAGGGCAAATCTAATTATATATCGACGTTAGGTGCTCTCAAGGAAGAAACTTATGAGTCAAATGAATAAACAGGTACACTGGCATAATGTTCTGAGAGCTATCTTTTCAAAATGTAGAAGAAGTTTCTTTCATTTTTTCTCTCATTCAGAAAATCAACTTTACAGATGTGTTTCATTCACCCCATTCCTCAGCTGAGTTTTAAATTCCTTCTTAAAGAGTGACATAAACAGTTTAGCCAAAACCAGACATTTTCTATAACAAGTACGATCCAAAAAAAAAAAGAAAGAAAAAAAGCACAGATTCATCCAGGCCAGACAACTGTCCCTTTTACAAAGTGCACCTGGAAGCCTGTTTAAATTGTCTTGTGCTGAACTCGAGGGAGAACTAGCTAATTGTCTTAGAGCAAAAGACTAGAAATTAAAGCCTTGAATCTTCTGATTCTGCCGCTTGCTGTGTTATTTTGACAAGTTACCTAACCTCTCTGGACTTTTATTGATCTATAAATGGCAACTATTTGGCAAATGATAGGGTAATTTATGGAAGGGACACTTTAAGAGCATTGGCTAAAAGTTGTCAAATCAAACTTAAATTGTATTTTTAAACTCTAAATCGAGATACTGTAGTCTTTAAATAACTCTTTTCAGACACAATTTCACTCGAGTTTTTCCAGATAAATCTTTTAGATTTCCAGAAAAATTAATCTTGAGTTCAAAATTATCAGCTCACTAAGAAGAATGCAAAAGATTTTCCTAAGATACATGTTTTCTGTATATTCTGTGAAACATTTTAAGTACAAAAATTACATCTTATTCTATCAACAAATAAGTTTCAGAAGGCATCTGATCTTGGGACTCCCCTGGTGGTACAGTGGTTAAGAATCCGCCTGCCAATGCAGGGGACACGGGTTCGAGCCCTGGTCCGGGAAGATCCCACATGCCACGGAGCAACTAAGCCCATGTGCCACAACAACTGAGTCTGTGCTCTAGAGCCCGCGAGCCACAACTACTGAAGCCCACGTGCCTAGAGCCCGTGCTCCGCAAAAAGAGAAGGCACTGCAATGAGAAGCCCACGCACCGCCACGAAGAACAGCCCCTGCTCGCCGCAACTAGAGAAAGCGCGTGCCCAGCAATGAAGCAAAAATAAATAATAAATTTAAAAAGTAAAAAAAGAAGGCATTTGATCTCATAATGTATGGAAATGAGTATCATGACATCTCTCATTGATTAACTATAGTGGACAGGCTTATTAAAACAATAACATTAGCCAAGATTCATGAATCCTTATTCTTTGGTCCAGAGAAAGTCTTAAAATGTTATCCTCAGGGCAAGCCAAAGAAAGGCCCTGAAATCTGCCCTACCCTATTTCTCAAAGTGTATCAGTAATAAGAGACTAGTTTTGTGGAGATGAAAACTCCTCTGAGCAAGCATAGGCTAATTTATTTCATTCTTGACCTTCCTCTTGTACCTTAGGAAAATACGTGGCCTCTTGCCAATAACTCTCAGAATCACAAAGCTAACTGCTTCTGTGACTCATTAATCAGTGTGTTCCATGGATTTTCCAGAAAGATGACCCTCTGTGTAAACAACGTCTGAGGAGGCCCACAGAAGCCAGAGAAGAGGGCAAAAGGATAAATCCTAATCTACCTCCCAAAAGACTAGCTTTAAAATAGTTCTGGAGTGCACCTATGCCTCCCTCTTAGGGGCTACATACACACATTCTCCACCATGCACCATGGAGACCAAGTCTCAGCCCTACTTATGAGTCACCCTACTAATTAACAGTGTGACTTGTTTGTTCTACAAACATATTTTATTAAGAAAAGCCATCTCATAATCAAAATCAGTTCTAAAGATAATTGGTATTCCTTCTATTTATGGCCTATTTGTTCTATTTAAAAACTTGAACATTTTGAATGATGTTACATCTTGCCACTTCTTTAAAGCTCCATCTGACACTGCAGGAAATGCAGGGACATTATTTAGTGGGACCCGATATTCACGGTTTTGTTCTCTATGATAGCAATCCTAAACTTTCCATTTTACCTGGAAGAGGCATTTATTTACCCAAACCTAAGATACAGAAAACAACTTGTTCAGGGGGAGAGAAAAAACACAAGGGAAATCCTGGTTCTCACTTGAGCTTTGCTTTTTTAACTCTAAAAAAATAGTCATAAAACCCACCTAGAACAAAGTAAAAGAGTCTTCCAATTACAACTTAAAAATGACTCTTCATATTAGACTAATATGAATTAGTACAGCACATGTTTAAGAAGAAAGCTTCTGAAGTGAAGACACCATCTTATTTATTTGTTATCTACCTTTTCTTTCATTCAAAATTACAGCAATACAGCTACCACTGTGAAAATGTTTTCTTAATTAAATGCATATTTTTCCTTTAACATGGAATTAATTCCAGTACCTACATTCAAATTCAAAGTATGTGAAAAAATTGAAGTTACCTAATAGTTTAAAGGATTTAACTTAGAACTTAAATTTTTAAAAATACCACCCCTAAATCAGTTCCAAGATACTTACTCGCCTTCTCTCTGTGTACTATAAGTAAAATATTTGTTATTTCTATGATTAAACAAAAATTGTTTACCGAAGAACACTAACATTACATAAACACATCTTGGATTAATGGTGTGTGTGTGTGTGTGTGTGTGCGTGCGCGCACATGTGTGTTTGATCCCATGCTTCTGCTTTGACGGTGAATTATTCCCCAGCACAATAATTTCATTATGTCCACATATTCCAAATATTTCTGAAATCGCTTATTAAATATATAAAAGGCAGATATATTGACTTAATAGTACTAATTAAACAAATGATTTCTTCTTTTTTAATATTGTAACAAAATATGTTGAGCCAAATATGCAACTGCTTATCACTAACAGCTCTGGGAATGGGAATAAAAGGGCATAAAAGGCTTTTCTTACAATCCCCTGTGATTCTCATCTTGCGTTAGTTGGAGTCCCATTCAGATACTCTGCCTTTTTTGAAAAAGTCCACATCCCGGTTACCATACCACACGGGGGTGTTTTTTCACCACTGAAAGTTTTCTACAGTCTCAAATGCCATGAGAACCTGTTAATTATCATTATGGGGATAATTGTGCTGAAATAAAGTCAAGGAAAAACAAGAGTAACTTTGTCAGACTGCCTTGAGTAGAGGTGGGACATGAAGGCAATACTCTGAAGTACAATAAAAGAACAGGGCTAATTTGTCAAAAAATTTCTTTCTGGTTTAATAACCTGAATTCTTTGAAGTCTGAACAAATTATCTGGTCAGCAGTAGATTTCACTTGGAAAATTTTACCTTTAAAATTAAGGAGGGCAGTAGTGGTCTACAACCTCTACCTTATTTCATCAGAAACGCAGAGGTTAAGAGGAGCGTCAAGATGGCGGAAGAGTAAGATGTGGAGATAACCCTCCTCCCCACAAACACATCAGAAATACATCTACATGTGGAACAGCTGCGACAGAACACCCACTAAACGCTGGCAGAAGACCTCAGACCTCCCAAAATGCAAGAAACTCACCACGTACCTGGGTAGGGAAAAAGAAAAAAGAAAAAAACAAAGACAAAGAATAGGGACGGGACCTGCACCAGTGGGAGGGAGCTGTGAAGGAGGGAAGATTTCCACACACTAGAAGCCCCTTCGCGGGCGGAGACTGCGGGTGGCGGAGGGGGAAAGCTTCGGAGCCACGGAGGAGAGCACAGCAACAGGGGTGCGGAGGGCAAAGCAGAGATTCCCACACAGAGGATTGGGGCCGACCAGCACTCACCAGCTTGAGAGGCTTGTCTTCGGGCGGGGCTGGGAGCTGAGGCTCGGGCTTCGGTCTGAGGAAGGGAGAGGACTGGGATTGGCGCCGTGAACACAGCCTGAAGAGAGCTAGTGCGCCACAGCTAGCCGGGAGGGAGTCCGGCGAAAAGTCTGGAGCCGCCGAAGAGGCAAGAGACTTTTTCTTCCCTCTTTGTTTCCTGGTGCGCGAGGAAAGGGGATTAAGAGCGCCGCTT
This sequence comes from Leucopleurus acutus, assembly GCF_964270905.1. Classification (NCBI taxonomy): domain Eukaryota; kingdom Metazoa; phylum Chordata; class Mammalia; order Artiodactyla; family Delphinidae; genus Leucopleurus; species Leucopleurus acutus. Next base: position 65,412,313 of record NC_139144.1, on the reverse strand, counting down.
AAAGGAGCTCCAGAGACGGGCGCGAGCCGGGGCTATCAGCGCAGACCCCAGAGACGGGTATGAGACGCTAAGGCTGCTGCTGCCGCCACCAAGAAGCCTGTGTGCGAGCACAGGTCACTATCCCCAACCTCCCCTCCCGGCAGCCTGTGGAGCCCACCACGGCCAGGGTCCCGTGATCCCGGGACAGCTTCCCCGGGAGAACGCACAGCGCGCCGCAAGCTGGTGCCACGTCACGCCGGCCTCTACCGCGCAGGCTCGCCCCGCACCCATACCCCTCCCTTCCCCCCGGCCTGAGTGAGCCAGAGCCTCCGAATCAGCTGCTCCTTTAACCCCAGCCTGTCTGAGTGAAGAATAGACGCCCTCAGGCGACCTACACGCAGAGGCGGGGCCAAATCCAAAGCTGAACCTTGGAAGCTGTGTGAACGAAGAAGAGAAACGGAAATTTCTCCCAGCAGCCTCAGGAGCAGCGGATTAAATCTCCACAATCAACTTGATGTACCCTGCATCTGTGGAATACCTGAATAGAAAACGAATCATCCCAAATTGAGGAGGTGGACTTTGGGAGCAACGATATATATTTTTTTTTCCCCTTTTCCTCTTTTTGTGAGTGTGTATGTGTATGCTTCTGTGTGTGATTTTGTCTTTATAGCTTTGCTTTTACCATTTGTCCTAGGGTTCTGTCTGTTTTTTTTTCTAATTAATTAAAAAAATTTTCTTAATAATTATTTTTATTTTAATAACTTTATTTTACTTTATTTTATTTTATCTTCTTCCTTTGTTTAATTTTTTTCTCCCTTTTATTCTGAGACGTGTGGAGGACAGGCTCTTGGTGCTCCAGCCAGGCGTCAGGGCTGTGCCACTGAGGTGGGAGAGCCAAGATGAGGACGCTAGTCCACAAGAGACCTCCCAGCTGCACGTGATATCAAACACCAAAAATCTCCCAGAGAGCTCCATCTCAACAGCAAGACGCAGCTCCACACAATGACCAGCAAGCTACAGTTCAGGACACCCTATGCCAAACAACTACCAAGAAAGGAACACAACCCGATCCATGAGCACAGAGGCTGCGTAAAATCATAATAAGGCCACAGACACCCGAAAAAACATCAACAGATGTAGACCTGCCCAGCAGAAAGACAAGATCCGGCCTCATCCACAAGAACACAGGCACTAGTCTCCTCCACCAGGAAGCCTACACAACCCACTGAACCAACCTTAGCCACTGGGAACAGACACCAAAAACAATGGGAACTACGAACCTGCAGCCTGCGAAAGGAGACCCCAAACACAGTAAGTTAAGCAAAATGAGAAGACAGAGAAACACACAGCAGATGAAGGAGCAAGGCAAAAACACACCAGACCTAACAAATGAAGAGGAAATAGGCAGTTTGCCTGAAAAAGAATTCAGAATGATAGTAAAGATGATCAAAAATCTTGGAAACAGAGTAGAGAAAATACAAGAAACGTTTAACATGAACCTAGAAGAATTAAAGAGCAAACAAACAGAGATGAACAACACAATAAATGAAATTAAAAATTCTCTAGAAGGAATCAATAGCAGAATAACTGAGGCAGAAGAACGGATAATTGACCTGAAAGATAAAATAGTGGAAATAACTACTGCAGAGCAGAATAAAGAAAAAAGAATGAAAAGAACTGAGGACAGTCTCAGAGACCTCTGGGACAACATTAAACGCAACAACATTTAAATTATAGGGGTCCCAGAAGAAGAAGAGAAAAAGAAAGGGTCTGAGAAAATATTTGAAGAGATTATAGTTGAAAACTTCCCTAATATGGGAAAGGAAATAGTTAATCAAGTCCAGGAAGCACAGAGAGTCCCATACAGAATAAATTCAAGGAGAAACACGCCAAGACACATATTAATCAAACTATCAAAAATTAAATACAAAGAACAAATATTAAAAGCAGCAAGGGAAAAACAACAAGTAACACATAAGGGAATTCCCATAAGGTTAACAGCTGCTCTTTCAGCAGAAACTCTGCAACCCAGAGGGAGTGGCAGGACATATTTAAAGTGATGAAAGAGAAAAACCTACAACCAAGATTACTCTACCCAGCAAGGATCTCATTCAGATTTCACGGAGAATTAAAAGCTTTAGAGACAAGCAAAAGCTAAGAGAATTCAGCATCACCAAACCAGCTTTACAACAAAGGCTAAAGGAACTTCTCTAGGCAGGAAACACAAGAGAAGGAAAAGACCTACAATAATAAACCCAAAACAATTTAGAAAATGGTGATAGGAACATACATATCGATAATTACCTTAAATGTAAATGGATTAAAAGCTCCAACCAAAAGACGTAGACTGGCTGAATGGATACAAAAACAAGACCTGTATATATGCTGTCTACAAGAGAACCACTTCAGACCTAGGGACACATACAGACTGAAAGTGAGGGGGTGGAAAAAGTATTCCATGCAAATGGAAATCAAAAAAAGCTGGAGTAGCAATTCTCATATCAGACAAAATAGACTTTAAAACAAAGACTATTACAAGAGGCAGAGAAGGACACTACATAATGATCAAGGGATCAATCCAAGAAGAAGATATAACAATTGTAAATATTTATGCACCCAACATAGGACCACCTCAATACATAAGGCAAATACTAACAGCCATAAAAGGGGAAATTGACAGTAACACAATCATAGTAGGGGACTTTAACACCCCCACTTTCACCAATGGACAGATCATCCAAAATGAAAATAAATAAGGAAACACAAGCTTTAAATGATACATTAAACAAGATAGACTTAATGGATATTTATAGGACATTCCATCCAAAAACAACAGAATACACATTCTTCTCAAGTGCTCATGGAACATGCTCCAGGATAGATCATATCTTGGGTCACTAATCAAGCCTTGGTAAATTTAAGAAAATTGAAAACGTATCAAGTATCTTTTCTGACCACAACACTATGAGACTAGATATCAATGACAGGAAAAAATCTGTAAGAAATACAAACACATGGAGGCTAAACAACACACTACTAATAACCAACAGATCACTGAAGAAATCAAAGAGGAAATCAAAAAATACCTAGAGACAAATGACAATGAAAACACAATGACCACAAACCTATGGGATGCAGGAAGAGCAGTTTAAACAGGGAAGTTTATAGCAATACAATGCTACCTTAAGAAACAAGAAACATCTCAAATAAACAACCTAACCTTACACCTAAAGCAATTAGAGAAAGAAGAACAAAAAAAAACCCAAAGTTAGCAGAAGGAAAGAAATCATAAAGATCAGATCAGAAATAAATGAAAAAGAAATGAAGGAAATGATAGCAAAGATCAATAAAACTAAAAGCTGGTTCTCTGAGAAGATAAAATTGATAAATCATTAGCCAGACTTTCAAGAAAAAAAGGGAGAACACTCAAATCAATAGAATTAGAAATGAAAACTGGGAAGTAACAACTGACACTGCAGAAATACAAAGGATCATGAGAGATTACTACAAGGAACTATATGCCAATAAAATTGACAATCTGGAAGAAATGGACAAATTCTTAGAAATAAATAACCTTCTGAGAAGGAACCAGGAAGAAATGGAAAATATAAACAGACCAATCACAAGCACTGAAATTGAAACTGTGATTAAAAATCTTCCAACAAACAAAAGCCCAGGACCAGATGTCTTCACAGGGGAATTCTATCAAACATTTAGAGAAGAGCTAACACCTATCCTTCTCAAACTCTTCCAAAATACAGCAGACGGAGGAACACTCCCAAACTCATTCTACGAGGCCACCATCACTCTGATACCAAAACCAGACAAAGATGTCACAAAGAAAGAAAACTACAGGCCAATATCACTGATGAACATAGCTGCAAAAATCCTCAAAAAAATACTAGCAAACAGAATGCAACAGCACATTAAAAGGATCATACACTATCATCAAGTGGGGTTTATTCCAGGAATGCAAGGATGCTCAATATACGTAAATCAATGTGATATACCATATTAACAAATTGAAGGAGAACAACCATATGATCATCTCAATAGATGCAGAGAAAGCTTTTGACAAAATTCAACACCCATTTATGATAAAAACCCTCCAGAAAGTAGGCATAGAGAGAACGTTCCTCAACATAATAAAGGCCATATATGACAAACCCACAGCCAACATCGTCCTCAATGGTGAAAAACTGAAACCTTTTCCACTAAGATCAGGAACAAGACAAGGCTGCCCACTCTCACCACTATTATTCAACATAGTTTTGGAATTTTTAGCCACAGCAATCAGAGAAGAAAAAGAAATAAAAGGAATCCAAATTGGAAAAGAAGAAATAAAGCTGTCACTGTTTGCAGATAACATGGTACTATACATAGAAAATCCTAAAGATGCCACCAGAAAACTACTAGAGCTAATCAATGAATTTGGTAAAGTAGCAGGATACAAAATTAATGCACAGAAATCTCTTGCATTCTTATACACTAATGATGAAAAATCTGAATGTGAAATTAAGAAAACACTCCCATTTCCCACTGCAACAAAAAGAATAAAATATCTAGGAATAAACCTACCTAAGGAGACAAAAGACCTGTATGCAGAAAATTATCAGACACTGATGAAAGAAATTAAAGATGATACAAATAGATGGAGAGATATACCATGTTTCTGGATTGGAAGAATCAACATTGTGAAAATGACTACACTCCCCAAAGGAATCTACAGATTCAATGCAATCCCTATCAAACTACCACAGGCATTTTTCACAGAACTAGAACAAAAACTTTCACAATTTGTACAGAAACACAAAAGTCCCTGAATAGCCAAAGCAATCTTGAGAAAGAAAAACGGAGCTGGAGGAATCAGGCTCCCTGACTTCAGACTATACACCAAGCTACAGTAATCAAGACAGTATGGTACTGGCATAAAAATAGAAATATAGATCAATAGAACAGGGTAGAAAGCCCCAAGGTAAGCCCACGCACATATGGTCGCCTTATCTTTGATAAAGGAGGCAAGAATATACAGTGGAGAAAAGACAGCCTCTTCAATAAGTGTTGCTGGGAAAACTGGACAGCTACATGTAAAAGAATGAAATTAGAACAATCCCTAACACCATACACAAAAGTAAACTCAAAATGGATTAAAGACCTAAATGTAAGGCCAGACACCATCAAACTCTTAGATGAAAACATAGGCAGAACACTCTATGACATAAATCACAGCAAGATCCTTTTTGACCCACCTCCTAGAGAAATGGAAATAAAACCAAAAATAAACAAATGGGACCTAATGAAACTTAAAAGCTTTTGCACTGCAAAGAAAACCATGAACAAGACGAAAAGACAACCCTCAAATGGGAAAAAATATTTGCAAATGAAGCAACTGACAAAAGATTAATCTCCAAAACATACAAGCAACTCATTCAGCTCAATATCAAAAAAATAAACAACCCAATCCAAAAATGGGCTGAAGCCCTAAATAGATTTTTCTCCAAAGAAGATATACAGACTGCGAACAAATACATGAAGGAATGCTCAACATCAGTAATCATTAGAGAAATGCAAATCAAAACTATGAGATATCATCTCACACCAGTCAGAATGGCCATCATCAAAAAATCTAGAAACAATAAATGCTGGAGAGGGTGTGGAGAAAAGAGAACCCTCTTGCACTGTTGGTGGGAATGTGAATTGATACAGCCACTTTGGAGAACAGTATGGAGGTTCCTTAAAAAACTAAAAATAGAACTACCATACAACCCAGCAATCCCACTACTGGACATATACCCTGAGAAAATGATAATTCAAAAAGAGTCATGTACCAGAATGTTCATTGCAGCTCTATTTACAGTAGCCAGGACATGGAAGCAACCTAAGTGTCCATGAACAGATGAATGGATAAAGAAGATGTGGCACATATATACAGTGGAATATTACTCAGCCATAAAAAGGAATGAAACTGAGTTATTTGTAGTGAGGTGGATGGACCCAGAGATTGTCATACAGAGTGCAGGAGGGTACTTCCCTGGTGGTCCAGTGGTTAAGACTTCGCCTTCCTAGGGGCAAGATGGGAATAAAGATGCAGACCTACTAGAGAATGGACTTGAGGATACGGGGAGGGGGAAGGGTAAGCTGGGACAAAGTGAGAGAGTGGCATGGACATATATACACTACCAAACGTAAAATAGATAGCTACTGGGAAGCAGCCGCATAGCACAGGGAGATCAGCTCGGTGCTTTGTGACCAACTAGAGGGTTGGGATATGGACGGTGGGAGGGAGGGAGATGCAAGAGGGAAGAGATATGGGGACATATGTGTATGTATAACTGATTCACTTTGTTATAAAGCAGAAACTGACACACCATTGTAAAGCAGTTATACTCTAATAAAGATGTTAAAAAATAAAAATAAATTTAAAAAATAAAAAAAAAAAAGAAACACAGCAGTTGCCTGAGAGTCGAGGCTATGCTGCTGTGTATTTTATGTTCCCCCCATTATATCCATCAACAGCTCCAAAAGCACCACCAACCGTATTTTAAAGAGAAAGTGATGTTTGAAGAGATGAAGCAACCTACTTGTCCAAGGTCTTCCCATTAGTGAGAATCAGAGCCAGGAAACACTTGTGTACTGGGATACTTAATGACACTAAATGAACCTGGCATTTGGTGAGTATTTGGCATACCTCATCTCACTTAACCTTCACAACTCAATGAACTGGATATTACATGCATTTTCCCACTTTACAAAAGAAAACTGAGTCTCAGGGGAATTGTTACTTGCCTGTGGTCTCATAGCTCATCAGAGTTGCCCTTATACCAGGAAGATGAGCCTTTACCCTGGGTACTGGGCTTTGAAAGGCCAGAGTGGGGCCCTCCTTTCTATACTTCTCTCCAAGGATACAATAGGGTATAAGGCCAAGGGTATATATCAACCAAGAGTCACATATTTGGGTTTTTTTTTTTAATAAACTTATTTGTTTACTTTTATTTTTGGCTGCGTTGGGTCTTTGTTGCTGCACACGGGCTTTCTCTAGTTGCAGCGAGCAAGGGCTACTCTTCGTTGCAGTGTGCAGGCTTCACTGTGGTGGCTTCTCTTGTTGCAGAGCACAGGCTCTAGGCACACTGGCTGCAGTAGTTGTGGCTCGCGGGCTCTAGAGTGCAGGCTCAGTCGTTGTGGTGGTACGGGCTTAGTTGCTCCGTGCCATGTGGGATCTTCCCAGACCAGGGCTCAAACCCATGTCTCCTGCATTGGCAGGCAGATTCTTAACCACTGCGCTACCAGGTAAGCCCTCTAGAGATGTTTTGATTAGCTCAGAATTCCCTGCCCAAACTGCCCCAAGCTCACCTCCAGGGCCTCTTTCCCAAATCCTTCCCCAGGGTTGACTGTACAGCAGATACCACATGCCCACAAGCCTAGGCCCAAGGTAGACAAGGGGTGGCCTTCTGAGTGTGAAAGACACAGCCTGGAGCTTCCCTGGTGGTGCAGTGGTTGATAGTCTGCCTGCCGATGCAGGGGGCGGGGGTTTGTGCCCCGGTCCAGGAGGATCCCACATGCCGCGGAGCGGCTGGGCCCGTGAGCCATGGCCGCTAAGCCTGCGCGTCAGGAGCCTGTGCTTCGCAAGGGGAGAGGCCACAACAGTGAGAGGCCCGTGTACCACAAAAAAAAAAAAAAAAAAAAGACAGCCTGGACTATGGGCTGGCATGTCAACACTTTACAGTGTAGGATAAGAGGCAGGGAGGCTACGGACACAGACAGCAGACCTAGGTCCTACTCGCCTTGTGTAATCATGTTCTAGGGCAGAACTCTGAAATATCCAGGAATTCAAATTCAAACATGACTTTCCAGGTCACTATAAAGGTAAATTTGTCAGGGTAGGAGAAATTGGCTTGATTTATAAGTTTTTTAAATGTTTTGACATACGGTATGTGAGCCATCATTTGTATTCTTCCCTCAGGGCCCACAAATGTTAGGCGGGGGCCTGCAGCTAGTAAATGATGGAGCTGAAACTTGGGAACAAGTCCTGTTTGACTCTAGAAAGAATACTGTGTTATCCTCAACACCTATCCACCCACAGCGTAGCAGCCATTGTGATTCAGGTGGTTTGACCAGCTCTAGAGGTAAATCATGATTTGTCTAAACCAATCATGATAATCCCATTCCTCAAAATGACTGATTCAGGCACCTGGACTAAGCTACTCAATATTTAACATTCCTCCAGAATCAGAGATTGCTTCCAAAATGAGTAGAAGACCCAATATAGACCAGAGAGACAGAAGGAAAAGTCTGCTGGATGCTCTGTAAGTCTCCAGAAATACCGTGTCCAGCACTACTGTGGACATCTCACCATTACCAGACTGAGGATGAAACCAAAACACAGAGGAATGCAAAACCAAGTGAGTCACAGGAAAACAGAATGGAAGCCACTGGACAGACAACCCTGAATCCTCTGGACTTTCAGTTATATGGACCCATACATTGCCTTATTGGTTAAGCCAGTCTGAGTTGGGTTTCAATTACAGCCAAAAGCATCCCTTAAGTGGCTGATCTCAAAGCTCATGCTCTTGACCACTATACAATACTGCCTCCCAGGCAGAGCAAGGAGGAAGGGCTCAGGGGCAACCCTTACCCTCAGTGAAGAGCCAAAAGGCTCCTAAGTCCTGCTTAAATCCAGAGTAACATGTATTTAGATCTAGGCTGGCAATGTCAGCCCAGCAAGGGTCACTTAGCCCCTTCTTCCCTGTAGCTCAGCTGCTTTTGTGAGTGGAGTCAGAGGATGTAAATCCTCTGGAACATTACATCATCTGAAAAGCATGTCTTGCTAATGGCACTGCCATTCTTACTCCAGAACTACTGAGATCTAGCCTGCTTTCCAGCACTTTAAATGTTCATATGGAACATCAGGGATTTTTATATAGGCTGAGGGTCTGCAGAGCCATCAGTAAAAAAGGCACTATTTTGATGAAAAACCTTTCTAAATTGTGCTCCAACCCCACTGCCTTCTTAAATGGAGTTCACTTCACATAATTTAATCTTTTCCTGATGACTCAAAGAAGTCCCTATTATGAATATCAACTGCTGTATTCAGCTGTACATTTATTCAGCTGGGAGAAATTATGGAGAGGTGGAAAGCTCTTTTGATCCTATACTACATGACTATAACTATTGAACAATTGTTGTTCTTATATCTAATTTTATAGTGTCTGTCTTCTTTCTTCCAATCACACAATCAGTTGTTACTTCCCACTGTTGCTAGAGTGTCTTCCTACAATGACTCTCGTACCTTCATAACTTATTACATTTACTCTACTGTCTTTTTGAAATACATGAAACATTAAAAATGTATTGTTTTAAATAATATTTAATAATAAATATAGTTTACAGAGCACTTAGTGTGTTCCATGAATCATATTCAGAGTTTTGTGTCCATTATCTCATTTAACACACAAACAATATTATAAGGAAAATACTACCCCCACTAGAGAAATGAGAACACTGAGGCACCAGTGAGCTGGGTAAATTTTCTGAGGTTAGACATTGATTCAAATACAGGTTAGTCTGACTATAAAGTCACTCTCCATAGTGACTGCTCTATACCCTGACCCTTTGCTGCCCTCATAACAGCAAATGAGAGATTATCTACCAGAGCCCTTAAAGTGGAAAACTGCCATGACAAAGGGAAGGCACTCAGACGACATCTCAATCTGAAAAACCAACCCCAGTCTAAGAGAATGTGTGTCAGACACCAGCAAAGCTAGGAAACAAAGAAGAGAGAGAGGCCTGAGCTGGGGAAATATCCGAAGGTCTGAGCAGAGCTGAAATCAGGACATTTGGGGGCCAAAGAAACAGTGCGGCACTGGTACACACACCGATCAGAGCGAGTCCTTGTTTTCCCACATGGTGAGCAAAGTTGCAGCTATCACGGCTAACAGAGGCAGAAATCTGGCAGCCAGGAATCGGTGTGATGGAACATCAAAGAAGGCAGGAGGCCTTCCACTTCCATCTCACTGGCCAGATCTGTGGAACATGTCCACTCTGAGCTGAAAGAGAGCCTAGAAAATGGAGGGGCTTTTAACTAGGTACCAATAAAACTTTGCCCACCCACTCCTTTCCCCAACCCCCAAATAAAACTGGAGTTCTACTAGTAAGAAAAGGGGTGCTAGACACCATGTAGGCAACCTGAGGTCCCTGGACAACATATACCCACCTTCCTTTCTTCATTAAAATCAACTATGATTGGGCTTCCCTGGTGGCGCAGTGGTTGAGGGTCTGCCTGCCGATGCAGGGGACGCGGGTTCGTGCCCCAGTCCGGGAAGATCCCACATGTCGCGGAGCAGCTGGGCCCGTGAGCCATGGCCGCTGAGCCTGTGCGTCCGGAGCCTGTGCTCCGCAACGGGAGAGGCCACAACCGTGAGAGGCCCGCGTACAGAAAAAAAAAAAAAAAAAAAAAAAATCAACTATGATTCTCTAATTTTTTTTGAAACTTCCAAAAATAATGTATCTATTGTATCTAGGGCAAAAGTGATCCAAAGTCAGCATTAGTTTAAAACTCACAGAAATTCTCTAATAGACACATGACCCACAGTGGCCATATCAGACTGGCTGCTAATCATTCAGCTGACATCAAAAAAATACTTAACAGATCAACGGTACATTTATGTAAAACAACACTAAATATATCTAGTGGCAAATTAAGGAAGACATTATAGGAAAGCCTTTTGGTGAACAATTAGATGACTAACCTTCTAACAACACCTAAATCAGATCTAAATTTTCTAGATGCAAATTTTAGAAAATGTCAGGACAATACTCAAAGTCAACTCAAGCTATGACTACTGAAAATGTATTTTATTTGTTATTATTATTTACTTCATTAAGTACTGAAAATGCTAATTGCAATGAGGTTTCTCCTCTGAAATACCAGGTCTGACTGGACTATCTTCCTCTGAAGTCTGTTCCTTCGTGAAGGCCCACCATGACTGCTTCCCTGCAGCTTCAGTAATTAATTGTGGATCTCAGGCTTCTCATCGTAATATCAGTCTGTGGTCATCTGATCTAGTAGTGAAGGGAGAGAACTGCCAAATAGGAATAAAGTGAAATATTCTGGTTTGTCTCTTGCACATCTTTAGCAATCTTTGTTTTTCTTTTCCTTCCTCCATGATAATGTGTAAGAAACACAATCCTAAAGATACTTGCATGGTTTGGGGGTGGATGCTCCTAAGGTTTGATCCTGGCTTTCGATAATATGACATGCTTCTTTGCTTACCTTATAAATTCATTGGATCCTTTACTGCCCATATTTGGATTTTTTTTCCCCCTAAACTAGTAAGCAGTCTTCCCTTGAGAGCAGGGATTGCCACCTTTGGCCTAATATAGGATGAAATGAGTCCCACAGTCAACTCAGACTAAATCTGTTCTCCACATGTTCGGGCCTTGTCTGGATGCCAGCTGGAAGACCTCTGTTGTGCTCAACACCAGATCCTATCTGGGTCTTGGTGTGCTTCACACCAAGGGAATGGAAAGGCAAGCAATCCAAGTCTTCTCTCTAGTATTGCTCACCACTCACCTCAATAGCATGAGAGGAAGTGGCTGATCCTGGAAAATGTGGTATCATCTTTTTGATGGGATAGGAGAAATACAAGGCAATGAAGAAGGCAGGAATTAAGCCACCTTCTCATTGGATCATTTTCTGCCTTTTCTTGGCCAGATGCCACATTTCCACCTCCGATAAAGCTTAAATGAAGACCTTAATGTTCCTTTAGATAGGCTGTTTATCAAATATGATTGTGCTACTGAGCGGGTACTCGATACTTGACATTTGCCCAGTTTTAGATTTGATATGATAGTTATGACACCTAACGTTGTAAGGGAATTTTGAGCTCTTTCAAGAAAATAGCTTTAATATTTCATTTCATTATTAATTATTAATACTAGTTAATTAAATATTAACATAATATTTAATATCCAGATATTAACCAACTGGCAACACTGGGGACTCAGAATTGTACCCTAATAGCAGACATAGGAAGACAGGAACTTATGGCTCATGTGAATTATTCTCTTGCTCACAGGACTGCCTTTTTAGGGCTTGCTTTATTCCCTTATAAAGCATTGTGACTTTGTCTCTATCATAAAGTGATGTTGTTGCTGTTGTCGCTGCTGTTTTCATCTCAAGCAACTATATCCTAGGATACCCACTCCCACATCGAATAAATTTAAATTTGAGGCGGTAGGTCTTAATGTATTATTTGAAAGAATAATGATACAATTCTATATTATCTGCTTAAAAATATATTAATACCATTTAGAGAGGTTAAAATAGTTTCACAAAGGGAGGAGCAATTTGATAAACAGAGAACCTTCCAATTATATGATAACAACTCAAACTTTTTATGCCTCAGCTTCTCAATCTGGTCACAGAGGTCTTATAACAAAATTTAACTATACATCACACATGTAAGTAGTTTACTAAGTAAATACTTACCATGGTATACAAGCATTTCTGACATAAATGCAATATTTGTGTTTCTGCAAAACATCACATTCTGAAAAATTGCCTAATGAAAATAACAAGGCTATGGCAGGCAGTGGGTAGTAGTGGGTGGAGGATTATGGGCAGACCACTCGAAAAGTATACAGTTCTGTAATCAGAGTACTAACTAAAATAATAATAGTGTTAATAGTAATATCATCACAGTTCAATCTTTACTAGCCTTTGGATCCAGCAATTGATCAGTCAGTGCTTTACAGCCTTAAAACCCAGACTCATGCTTCCTTCTACAAAATGTAGGTCCTTATATGGATTCATTTCCGATAATGATCAGATTCACCAAAATTCAAAATCTGACCTAGTGGATCTGCCCTAGCATATAGCCTTGCTCCTCTTCTCGCCCTCCCTCCTTCCACTCACTTCCCCCCAACACACACACACAATTTATTTAAACACAGGGAAAGATGCAGTCTACACTCTCAGCTTCCCCACGTAACTAAAAACTGTGGAAAATGCAGCAGTTCTTAAATCAACTAAACCAGACACTATTTGCCCTAAAGCAAGAGTCTTCTGCAAGATTTTCAACTTATATCTTAAGGTCTTCATGTACTGAAAAGGCTTTGTCTTTAGTTGTGAGAGATTTTAAAGTATGTTGTAGAATAGACTACACTGGGCATCTACTCTCTACCATTTACAGACTCCAAAGCATAGACTAGAATTCTTTTAATAAAAAGGCAGTTAGCTTGACCTCCCATCATGCGATGTTCTGGGCTCTTACTTAAGATCACTAAGCCTCAACCCTGGCATAAATCCAAGCCAGCACTCATTTAATACACGTGTTCTTGGAGCCAAGACATCTGTGTGTTATAATGACATGCAAGTTACGAAGGAGTGTTTATATCTCACTTTAGTATAATGCGAACATTCAGCTGTTGCAAATCAGCTTTCTATAATGACTAGTCCTAACTTAAAGGATTTATTATATTTCCTATTAAAGTCCTTAGCAGTGTACAACAAATTTATAAGACCTGATTAAGCTGTTTATTACTACAACTCCAAAAGTGCTATGACGATAAGATAGCAGCTAAACACGTTGAAAAATAGGAGAAACTTTAAAAAATCTTCATAATATAAAATAACTATCATATTAGACCACTTTCAAATAACTTACTTCATTTTTATCCCCTTGAATAACAGAGTCATTGTTCTCTAAAACTGACAATGAAAGAAAAAACCATTTGGGCAGAATAGAATGATCCTCCTGCTATTAGAAGCTATCAAGATGCAGACTGGTTTGGATTTGGGGAGGCACCACCCTAAGCCCCCATCCAAAGGCAGCAACAGTGGTAGCCATGTCTATTCAGTGGTCCTAGTGAAATACAGATGTGCAGGGTCATATCCTGACCCAATGCATTGCACCATGATATCACCCTTCAAAAGGACAAACTGAAATTCTGGCCAGGGTTGCCTTAGGGGGAAAGAAGAGGAGAGGAATTATCTTTCAAACCTGAGGAGGCAATGGGAAAGGTCATTTCAGAGGTCAGAAGACCAACTCAAACAGCTCATCAATTCAAACACCTTCTCTAATTTTTTAACTACTTCTACTTTTGGTGAGCATGGTTTGAACCCTTTGTTTTGGTAACTCATTAACCTCTGCTGATGACTTCTTTTCTCAGGCATTCACTTTGTTGCCCTAAACTAGTCTCAAGTAAAACCACTTTTAAAAAGTTATAATCCATGTTCATAGAGAAGAGCTCTGGTGTCATATGTACCCCATTTTGTCTTGATCAATAGATCAATGCTTGCTAACAGGACTGTGAGAAAATGCCTCCAATGTGGACTCCTTAAAGGTCAAAATGGAGAGTCAACAAGTTATTTTCAATATTTTTTAAATGATGCAATGTACATGTTTATGTATAATATGGCTTCCAAAGTGGAATAAAATATTAAGTCTCTTGTAGCAATACAAATTATTTCACACTGGTCAAAAAACTTTTATATGTCATTCTATGTGGTATTCATAAAAATATGTAAAAATGACTTAATATCCTTGGGAGACAAACAATATTTAAGGCATGGAGTCCAAAGGTAAGGATAATATATGGGTTCCCAGAATGGAAGTGAGGGCCCTAGAAGACAGGATGTCTGGATTTAAGAGAAATCAGTGACAAAACTACTCTTCTACTAGCCAAAACTCAAATTATGCAGGGATGAAATTTTCCATTTTTCTTTTTATGAACCAGCAGATATAATGACAAGCAACTCTCATTTCCTTCCTCCATCTTTTTATCAAACCAAAATCAAGTAATTCTGGTGAACAGTTACAGACTGAAAGGTTTGGTTATTAAGGCATTTGGCTTAAGACAAAGTCCAGTTTTACCAAAATCATGCTCCAATTCATAAGCTCTTGATAATACTGCCAGTTCTTCCACGGAGTGGTCATAATTTTTCACAGAAATGAGTATACGATCTACCCATTTACCCGTATACAAGGTGTGACAATATAATAAGGAGACCAATTCCATTAGCTAGTCATGAAAACCAATTCCATTAGCTTTTCACACATGACATATAAGATGCCAAAAATACTTTATATTTATTTCCAACAGACTTCCTTAGTTTTCAAATCTATTTCTTAGGAATTTTTTTTAAATTTCTGCCTATATTTACATAGTGTAAAAGTTGGACAAGGACCAATCCAGGTGAAAGCGGCTTATAACTCTAACCAGACCTAGGTTAACTATAGAAATCTGATAAATATCAAGATAACCAGACAAATATAAGTGATCATGTCATCTTTAATGCATACCTTCTTTGAAGGACAATAATTCTCAAATTTGGTGTATAGACATTGGAGCTTCCCATCATTGCTGTTGATTTGTGAGGTGCTAATCACCTTTTCCTTCCCACCCAAAAGAAAGTAATAGTTTTTCAGTAAAAATGGACTCACTTCCCTTTTAATCAATTGTAATACTTTAGCTTGTGATTTTAAAAAAACTTTCTAAAATTATTAACTTTCACCCCTTCTAATCCCACCACAAATAATATTATTAATTTGGTACAATGTTTCCAAAGTACTTCAAATACATGCCACTGATACTTTCTTGAAAATGCATTTCAGTTTTTAAAAGTTCATACTTGTATTCTACATATAGCTGACACACCACAAACCACATTGCTCTTTTTCTGTGTTTTATATTACAGCCTGAATTATGCAAACTGTTGTTATCTTAATCTCTTTCCTGTTCTTTGACGAACTTAATACAATAATTAGTATCAAGGGCTTTTAGACCAAGAGTTTATGGATTCAACTGTCAAACTGACTGAATGTGAAATTTTCTTAGAAGTATATGCCAGGGATGGTTGAAAACATTCCTATAATTGATGGGCAATTTTTATGTGTTGAGTTGAGATAACCATTAAAGGAATGCCTTCAACACATCTTAAACTTTCTGAGCTCTGCAAAAGATAAGTCGAAGTCCTCATAATGGATTTTTAGGAAACAAAACAAATCAAAAAGGTAATGAAATAAAACAAAAGTCATCAAAGTGCACGTTAGTTCCAATTAAAAGGGATAATAACCATGTGAACACTAACTTCCTGGTATAATAGAGATCTTAGATATATAAATGCAAAAAAAATGTGGGTGTTCAAGCTTCAGTCTTTACTAACAAGAATACTCAAGATGTCAAAAAGAACATTCTAAAGAAATATATATTTTTTATGCAGTAATAATCCAAAATATCATTAAATGACTAATTATTAAGTTTCCACAAGCTGTTACTGGGGTTCTCTTTTTATGAATAGACACATTAAAGCATTGTTACTCCATCATGAATTCTTTGAAAAAATCAATCTGCTATCCTGCCTCAGTTTGTACCCTGCTCCCTCTGAGCCCTTGTACATATGAGTTTCCAGGATTTGAAAGGCCTTTCCCTTCATTTTGGCAATCTACATCTCATCCTTTCCTCAAAACCAAGCTCAAGAACCCACCAAATAGGGGGCATTCCTGGATTAACTCCACTCCAAATACTTTGATGATTTTTTTTACTTTGTTTTCCATTAAAATTAAATGTTTTACCTATACTATGATAATCTGTATCCATTTGATTATTTCTTTCATACCTAGTAATTTTTCCATTTAAACATTTTTTCTGCTTTTATTATTTTGTTGAAGCATAATTACATGCAAAAATATACAAATTTTAAGTGTTGAGTTCAATAAGTTTTGACAAATGTATATACCTGTATAACCAACACCCTACTCAAGACATGGAAATACGCAAGAGGGAAAAGATATGGGGATATATGTATATGTATAGCTGATTCACTTTGTTATAAAGCAGAAACTAACACACCATTGTAAAGCAATTATACTCCAATAAAGATGTAAAAAAAAAAAGATATGGAAATAGAACTAGAAAGTTGCCTCATTCCCCTTTCCAGTTAATTCCTTTCCCTCCATGAAAGCAGAATTCTTCTGATTTCTGTTCCTGTAGATCATGTCCATTTACTGAATTATAAGTTATGTCACTGTCGTATGGGTATATACCATTCCATAGTTCCTTTGATGCTGCTAATATATTTTTATTGTTCAAATTTTATTTATGTCTCTGGTTCCCAAATTTTTATCCTTTAGAGTCAAGTCTGTTTATTGATCTCCTGGTCTAACACGTTGCGTATTTGAACAAAAGAGGTACTAACACAAAAGGTCACACTTCTTGCTTAGGTAGCACAGGTAGCCTGGTCTTTGAGAACACTACTGAACTATTTTAAACTAGATAAAAATTAAGTCTTAAAACCTTAACCCTTATATTTCCAAGGCAAGTAACATACATTGTCTCAGTCAATCTTCAACAGCCTTTCAAAATAGGCAGGGGTCAGTGGTATTCTCAATTTATAGATAAGGAGAATAAAATAGTAAATGACTTGCTCAAAATCACCCTACAAATTATCTGGTGTCACCAGCATTAGACATTTTTTTTTCATTCCACTAACTCAGGCTGCATATATATTGATAGAAAGCAAGGGCTAACTTATGTTCAAAATTCAATTACCTTGTTTATTCTCTGAAAATTCATATGTTGCTCACTTTTTCCAATCTCCAGCATAGTACTGAGTAGTATTAAAGCCCAAAGATATTGCTGTATCCAAAGTCATCTTCCTTCTTTCTCATACAGGCAGACAAAAAAACACTAGACCACCAGATTTGGATGGTTTTACTTCATTGTACTTCTCTTTGACATAGCTTGGGTTCACATGAGCTTTGCCTACCTTATCTAAATGTGCACTGATGGATCCTGGAATTTTTCCGTATTCAAGAATTTCCAATGACTCTTTAACATCAATTAACATAATATTTTGTAATTCAGTAGGCTTTTAGGCTCTTGATAAATACTTCCTTGGGAAGGAAATGCTGAAATTCTGGCAGTTTCTCTTTATTGATATCAAATTCTTGACCATGGCATCCAAAGACTGGAGGACAGCCCCCCAAAACTAAGCACTGTGGCCCACAACCCTGCATGCACCATGTAGTAGCATCTCCACCAGTACCATGCTATATTCAGTGACTTTTATTGTGTTAAAAGGGATGCCCCCAGCTGCAATTCATCTATGGATAAATAATCTACCCTTTCTTTATGAAACAAAGGCCACTAAAAATAGGGATGAAAGTCTATGTTGACCTATGAGCACACTGACATCATGTATTGACAAAGCCAAAAAAGGTCAAGAGAATGTTAAGCATCATTAAGAAGAATACTGATGACACTAATATCTTGTATTTGTAAGGTACTATATAATTTGCAATGCACTTTAAAATAAACTACAAAACTATATGAGATAAGTTTTATTATTTCTATCCTTCGATGGATGAAACTGTGGCTTAGAGATACTAAGAGTCTTTTCCAAAATTACATAGCTAGAAAACTGCCATTCCTAAATTCTAAACCTTTTTACATTATACTACCAGAAAACATTTTCTGATTTCATATCAAATTTCCCCTGATATACCACGTACTGTTCTAGACAAACACCTCATGCAAAACCTAACTGCTAAGGTTGACCTTACTTGCTCTGCCCACCTTGCAGACAGTTCCTTGTGCCCTACTCTAGATATCAGAAAAGACTAGAGGGGAAGGTACTCCCTTAAGAATCAATAAGAAAGAGGAAAAGTGGGTGTGGGTACAGCCTTATGAAGACAGAAATGTTTCAGTCTGGAATAATGAAGGCTGGGAAGGAAAATTAGAAATCTATGAAATCATGGATGGCACAGGAAAGATAATAGTATTTTTCCCCAAAATAATACTGTAAAGGGCATTCTTTGAAACTCAGATAAGTTTATTTGATATAAGCAAAACATGGTAAGAGCTCACACAGGCAGTCACTCAAAAATCAAAACAGTCCAGGGCATTCCAAGAGAAAGTTCTTGTAAGAAAAGAATGTATTAAAAAAGAATGAAACAAAAACATGTATGGCAGAACCATATGAGTGGTAGTAAGAAAGGGTGAAACTGATCTTTCCAGCTGGCTCAGGAAAGACAACTAGGGCCATGCCTAGCATGTCCCTCAAACCTGAGCTGGCCCCAGGCTTTAGAACTGGATGGGCCATAAAGCTTGTTCAACAATGTAGGCATTTTGACTGTTTGTAAATCAGCTTGAGGCTTGAAAGTTCTGTATTCATTATTAGTAGCCTATCTATCAAAGTACCAGTAGAGCGCTCCAAACCCTATAAGTACCTAGCAAAGGTTATGAACTAAGGTCAAAAGGGTCTTCTTCTGGAGCTCTAGACATCATAACTCAATGAGTTGAATGCCCCAACTAAAGTAGAGAATAGCAGTGTATGAGAAAATTTACCAGCTTTGGGAAGTGAATATCCTGTATAAGATATGATTCCTGGCTCATTCTCTAAGCTCATCTATAATAACCTTCCTGTTTTCTCATCCCATCCACACCCCTGTCTTGGAACTGCAGAAATAACAAACTGCATATAGGTCCCTGAATACGAAATGCTATTTCAGAACCCCATGCCTTTCCACATACTATACCACTTTTCCAAAACCAGCTTAAAGGGCACCTACTCCAAACAGCCCTCCCTGATCTTCCCTCAGAAAATTAATTCTCCACTGTGCTCTTTCTTCCTTTCCTTTTAGTATGAAATAGCTAAAACATACAAGGTGGTACAGGAAATAATATAACAAATACACAGCATTTAAAGTCTTACATGATCCCCCCAAAATAAATAAATAAACAAACAAATAAACAAATGTCTTACATGATCCCATATTTGCCATAGATTTTAAGAAATTAAACATTTTAGATACAGCCAAAGCCCCTCTGGGCCTTGCTCCCATCATATTACCCTCTCTTCCCCTGGAGGTAACCAGTATCTTGAATACAGTGTTTGCATATTTTACTATGTATGTATACCTAAACAATACATTCTGCATGTTGTTTAACTTTGACATCACACCATAGGTGGTTCTTTTTTCTCAACATTGTATTTTTGAGATTGTTTTAAATGCTGACAGATGTAGCCCTAGTTAATTCATTTTAAGTGCTCTCCAAATATTGTACCAATTTGTACTCCTACTAGTAGCATATGGTAGGTTCTCATGGTTCCATGTACTTGCCAATACTTTATCCTAACACACATTTTAATATTTTTTTCAGTTTGATATGTGTGAAATGGAATTTCACTGTGGTTTTAGTTTACATTCCTTTGATTATTACCAAGGCTAAGCATTTTTTATATGTTTTTTGGCTATTTACATTTCTTCTTTGGGAATTTTCTTCACATACCCAATTTTCTTCACATTGCCCATTTTTCCACTGGGTTTGTTTTTCTTATTTATATGTAGTCCTTTACATACTCCTTTGTTGGTAGAATGAACTAAAAACATTTTGTCTTAATTTCGTTTATAGCTTCTTTTTTTGTACAAAAGTTTTATATTTTAACATAGTCAAACGTATCAATCTTTTAAGGACTGTGCTTTTTGTAGCTTCTTTAGGAAATTCTTCTCTACCCTGACGTTACAAAAATATGCTTTTCTATTCTCGTAAAAGCCATACCTTTCACATTTAGGTATTTAATTCACTTAGAATTTATTTTTGTTTTTGGTGTGAGGTGAAGATCCAATTGTATTTTTTATACAGTAAGTCCCCTACATAGGAACCTTCAAGCTGCTCACTTTCAAAGATGCGAACATGCTCACTCTATGCCAGCCCCTGTATGCCAGCTGTTGTACGGTACTACTGCACTTTTCAAGGTACGGTAAGATTAAAAACGTGTTCTTTGCTTTTTGTTTGTTTTTTATGTATTATTTGTGTGAAAAGTATTATAAACCTATTACAGTATAGTACTATATAGCTGATTGTGTTAGTTGGGTACCTAGGCTAACTTTGTTGGACTTATGAACAAATTGGACTTACAAACATCCTCTCGGAATGGAACTCATTCATATGTAGGGGACTTACTGTATATAGATAGCCAATCAGTTTAGTTCTATGGTGTTTTAAAAAAGCAAAACAACACAAAACTTTTATTGTGGCCCTTATCACAAGGTATTTCAAAGTACTTTTTGTTTTGTTTTGTTTTGTTTTGCCAGTGGATTAGAATTGCTAAAGAAGACAGCCTGTGTCTTTTTCATTTCTGTATTTTAGAACCTAACACCATGCCTAGCAAAAATACTGAATATATTATTTGTTAAAGCACAAAAGCTGTTCCCAAAGATACACTGAAAACACATGAACACCATTATCTAAGAAGCTCTTACTTCTTGTGCATAGTTATCCTCAATATAAATCCGTGTTTCTAGCTAAACAATTAATGTAAAATTCAAAAGAATTTTCCCAAAGAAATTGGAAGTAAGTCTTATGGATATCACTCTGATGTTTCTCTGAAATTCAGAAATTAAAACTATAGTTTAACAAACATTCATGTATCCACTAAAAATTCCCTGGAGTTAACCTGATATAGTACTAGGCTTTGTTCGATGAATACTCTCAAACCACTGTTTGGAAGAAGAGTGGTATGGGAGCTGAGAGGTCAGAGGCGTGGCCTTTCCCAACAGGGCGAGCCTTGCTCTGACATTAAAGAGGGTAATTCCAAGGCAAGTTTCAATTTATCCTAACTCAATTTACAACAGAGATGACGTTGAATTGGGGGGTTTCTAATTATCCTTCTTGAAGGATTAAATGTTTGAGATGGGCCTGAAGATTGCGATAAACAGAGATGAATTCTAGAAGGCTGGTCCAACTGACACTTAAAAGCTGAAGGCTGTTTCTTTATTTAATTCCTGATACTTTGCTGTTGTTGTTGCTTACAAATACAGTATGTTTTCACTTACATGTGGAATCTAAAAAAACAAAACAAATGAACGAATGTAGCAAAACAGAAACAGATTCACAGACACAGAGAACAAAATGGTGGCTGCCAGAAGTGAGGGGCATAGGGGAAGGGGCAAATGGGTGAAGGGGAACTATCAGTCTTAAATTAAGTAAGTCACAGGGCTCTATACAGCACAGGGAATATAATCAATAGTTTTCTAATAACTTTGTATGATGTGTAATCTATAAAAATATGGAATAATTATGTTATATACCTGAAACTAATATAATATTATGTCAATTATACTTCCATTTTTAAAATAACAGTTAAAAATAATAATTCCTGGTATTTTGAATCATCTATTAAAATTTCCTCACTCTTGTACAAATGTAACCACCAAAATTCATGTTAAATAAATCATGTCACAGTTCCAAGTCAAGTTACACAAAAATGATCTTGGACTGCTGATGCTTTATAACTTGAGTGTTTTATATAATGTTTCATGGTTAAGTCATTTCAAGATCATTTGGAAAAAAATTATCTGGAGCTTATTTACAATGGGGACAATTACTAACACTTAGGGCTATCACTGAAGAAGACAGGCCCCCTCCCCTCAAACAGCTCACAACGTTGTTAAAACAGATGTGTTATCAAGTGATTGCAATGCAATGTCATAAATGCTACAGTCAAGGTGGATCTAAAAAGCGGTAATGGCAAATGGGAGTCAACAGTGGATTGGAGTGTTAAATAATATCAGGAGATCTAATGCCTTTGGGTTGGACTTAAAAAACCAAATATTTTTATTCATTATTTCCAGTATGAGACTGTGAGATTATAAATTACGTGATTACAAGTGTCAATTATACAACACTTAAGAAAATAACTTTCTGAGTAATGATCATCTGAAGTTAGATGTTAGATGATTCAAAGTGGGTACACTGACCAAAGGAATATTACAACAATCAGTAATGATAACAAAGAAAAAATTTTAACTAATGGGCATCTTTCTTCAAGTACACTATAACATACTTATTCCATGCATGCAAAAATATGATCTAAGTTCACAACCAGTGATAGCAGTGGTCATATATTTTTGGTACAGGGTTCCCACATCTCCAAGATTCAGGAAAGAGTTAAGCAGCAGAAAGGTAGTAGGTGATGGCAAACCAAAAATTCTTGCTCAAATCAAGCAGCCCCAAATTGTAGTGGCTCTAGTCTCAGTGTAGCAACCTGCTTGGAAGTTAGGGGGCTGACTGGTTTTGAAGCTGCATTTGCATGGCACTTTCCATTAAAAAACCCTGCAAGTATGTTATCTCTCCATATCAAAGAATTGGGCAAGGCTACACTGAAGGTCATGGGGGGACTAAAGCCACCTGCCCAAGTGAACATGTTGTGCCACCTCTTGCCCCCAAAAATGCCCTGATAACTCAGCACAGAATGCTTGCTTCAATGTGATGAGTGGCCAAATCATACTGACAATTCTGAGCACTTAAGCTTCTACATATCAGAAACACAAGGGACCAAACACTCAGTGTCACAAGAGAACACACTAAATCCTCTTGGAACCAATTTAATGATTTTCATGGAAAATATGTCTCCATAGTGAACATGTACTGCTATTTAGTGAATAACATATTCATAATTATGATTCCTGCAAATTGGGCAAAATAGTACCAAGAGAGTTGCAAATACAGAATGTTGTCAACCCACACACTAGGTTAGGCATTTAATTCAGTATCTATTGATGCATCTGTATTGCAGAGAAAGGAAAAAAAGATTTTTGATGGTATTACTTTTCTGAGTGCTGCAGGCTGCGAGCTTAATGGTTTGGCGCCTTTCAACACAGTTCTTGGTCTAGCCCCAACCTTCCACATATTTTACATATAAGGCCTAGAAAGGGACAAACTTTTATTAAGGATCTCCTACAAATGGGGCATTTCACTCATTATTCCCTTAAATATTTGAGGCAATGTCATTCCTCATTAACAGAGGAGAAAACTGGGGCTTAGAAAGTATCTAGAACTTGAAAAGCGTCATATAGCTAGTAAATGTTACAGATAAAATATTCGAATGACTCCAAGTATCTTGATATTCCAATGTTTCCTTCCCTTCACCATCAATAAGAAGTCTACTAATGCAGGACCCAAAGAGAGATATTCAAGTAGAAAGAGCAGTAAAATGCACTATTTATATTATACCCAAAATGCAGTATTTATATTATGCCCATGTTTTAGGGTTACTTTTTAATCAAACCAGTGTTCCCACAAGCTTGGACAGAGGAATAGAAATCATTATTCATTTTACATAGTCTTTACAGAGGATGTGAGATTTCCTAATATTCTTTAAAATGTCTTGTGATAGAAAGCTAAAATTAGTAACAGAGACACAACA
Source organism: Leucopleurus acutus (assembly GCF_964270905.1). Classification (NCBI taxonomy): domain Eukaryota; kingdom Metazoa; phylum Chordata; class Mammalia; order Artiodactyla; family Delphinidae; genus Leucopleurus; species Leucopleurus acutus. Next base: position 65,388,123 of record NC_139144.1, on the reverse strand, counting down.
CTCTAATTAAAATATTTCCTTTGAACTTAGTGTTTTCTGCATATTTTATAAGGTCAAAGCCACTTATTATTTTAAACTCATAAAAATTTATGTCATGACCATCACTGTACATTCTAGATCCCCATTACTTAAGATTCAATAAATTAATGAGCAGATATATTACATCAAATGTAACCTGTTTTGATAAAGTACCTAGACTTTCTACTAATTTAGACATATTTATAAATAAAAAACTAGGTCACTAAATGGTTCTAGGAACTAGGTAAAAACACAGGTGAAACACAATAAAAGCTCAGTTATTATTCATGAAGCAGTAGATAGTAGCTCTCACTTTTCCACAGCAGACAGCAGAACTGTTATTATCTGTCTGAATGCTCAGACCCATGCCATATTTCTGTTCATACATTTAGCTACAGAAACTAACAATTTAAGTCATCAAAAATTACATGCTAAGGAAAGATGGTCCACCAAAACATCAGGCAGATTTTAGCATTAGGAAGCTATCCAAGGAGTTGCCTTAGTTATTTTAGCAATCTAATAATGCCCTAATGTGTCTACTAAAGTGAATATATTACTAAAAAAACCCAGAGATATATAACATTACACCAAAAATGACTGTAACAACATAAGTTAAAACCGGAAGATTACATTTTTTGACCAGAAGATAATGGTTCAGTGTTTGGGGAAAGTTGTTTGGCAATATGTATCAAGAGCTTTTTAATAAGGTAGATAGCTAATGGGAAGCAGCCGCATAGCACAGGGATATCAGCTCGGTGCTTTGTGACCACCTGGAGGGGTGGGATAGGGAGGGTGGGAGGGAGGGAGACGCAAGAGGGAAGAGATATGGGAACATATGTATATGTATAACTGATTCACTTTGTTATAAAGCAGAAACTAACATACCATTGTAAAGCAATTATACCCCAATAAAGATGTTAAAAAAAAAAAAGAGTTTTTTAAATGTTTTTATTCTTTGGCCCAATAATTTCACTTCTAGAAATCTATTCTAAGGAAATAATCAGAGATATGACCAAAGATTTATGAAGAAGGATGTGCATTACTACTGATAGAAATAAAACTATGGAAAATATAAATGCTTGAAAATTAATAATGTTTGAAAATGATACCACAATATGAACCATTACAAATACATAAAAAATCAAGTTTTCCAGAATGTTTATTACATATAACAGTAAAGGAAAATCAATATTCAAAACTGTATATATAACATGAACTTAACTTTTATTTGTGGTTTTTTTGTTTGGGTTTGGTTTGGTTTGGGTGTTTTTGGCCACATGTTGCAGCACGCAGGATCTTAGTTTCCTGACCAGGGATAGAAACTGTGCCCCTTGCAATGCAAGTGTGGAGTCTTAACCACTGGACAACCAGGGAAGTCCAACATGAACTTAACTTAAAAAAAAAGAGAGAGTAGAAGGCAAGGTATTGGATCAAGACGTGAATAGGGTGATGAAATTATGGATGACTTTATTTTCCTCCTTAATATGTTTCCAAATTTTCCACATTTGGCACAATGATTACTTGTAAACTAAAAAATTATTTAAGAGGGCACATTTACATCAGCCTCATCTTAGCTTCTTATATCATTTCAATTGGAACCAACAAAATAAAACGGTCTACTATACAAAAGAAGTCTCTTCTATGAATGTGAAACATGCAAAATGGAACAGGTTGATCCAAAGAGCTCTTGACATAAGTGTATCTCTTTAGACTGAATACTAATGCTGATAGCACTAATGGAATGAAACCAGAATGGCATGAATAATACATTACTTGCACCAATCAATGCTACAATGCTACAAGATGATGGAAAATAAATACTCAGAGTAAAAACAGAGGAAGAAATTTCAAATGCAAGTACAGTATAGCAATCTATCTAATAACTCTGCTGGATTAGGTTATGGGAGAATTGATGCAACTCTGCTGAAGGAATGCAAAATCGATTAACAACTGTTGCTATCTCACTGCCAAATTGTGTTGCACCAATGATGTATCAGAGGAAAGACATTACACAGATGACTGTCACTGAATGTAAATTAGTGATTAATATACAATGTGTTTTCATGTAACTATCAGTACCCATCAATAAAAGACTTGTCTTGATGCTAGGAAATGCAAATTTTTAATTGCTTATCTCTGTATTAGTATAAAACTATATGCTATCTGTTAAAACAAAGAACAGAAATAAAACAGATATAAAGGAGTTAATTGTAGCACACATTATCCATATTCCTAAGTCAAGGGTCTTCTAATCTGTAGCACTGGAGGAAATGATTCACAGCTTTCAGTCTCCTTGGTAAAGTGGCTAGGTGATTAATGAAACATGCCTCAAGGAATACATAAGCCCTCTCTTTTTCACGTGTATGTCAGTTCTTTTTCAACTGAGGGTCTGAATTATAGAATGGATCAGTGCCTTAAGAGAGAGTGAAGGACACAGGATCCTAGCAGGTAAATAGCTCCTCAACTCTGAAATCCTGCAGGGGAAACTCATAGAGCATAATATTCCACATGTGATACAAATGGGGGGAAATCTCTTGGAAAAAAAGGAAAAGCATGTTTATCATAAAAATTTGTTTAGACATTATAATAACTCTCCTATAGACCTAATTTTTAAAAATTACATAGTTTTTACTTCAAGTCATCCTTTATTTTGAATAATAAAATATACAAATTTGATTTTCCGAGAGCATTTTTCTGCTAAAACAAGAAAGAAAAGAAACAAAGCTACCTTAGTTTAATACTTTAGCATAATGGCCAAAAAGAACACCTTGAATCCGATGATATCAGCTAGTTTTTCATGGAACCCTCTAGGTTTATCATTAAAGAAACATAACATTTATAAAATCACATCATAATGGAATTATACTGCAAATTAAAGATTTTTGAGAATAATTTAAGAAAAAATTCCTGGTACAAGTGTTGGACAAACTGGAATGAGTTTCTTGGGAATATTATAACATATTTTTTCTTTGGTTATCTTTACAATAACAAATATAATATAGGGGGCTTTCTGGTTGACATGGTAGCTAGCACACAGTACTTGACTTGCTCTTTTCTCCTATTTCAACATTAGTCCTCTTGAAAGCACACCAAAAAAGGCCCAGTTACAAAGCGTTGCCAAGTAAAAATATTTGTCAACCATCCACCAGCATCAAGAGTAATTTCTACTAACCATGTGACTCTGGCTCTGAACAGGAAAGTCAGGTTAAGCAGAGACAGTTGTCCCTTCAAAAAATATTTCCACCAAAATCCAGATCTACCCCTTGCCTGTGTAGGTTTACCTATGCAATTACCTATGCAATATTCTAAAGAACACATAGTCCGATCAGCTTATAAAACAACTAAATATTAGGAAAACTGTATGTTTTTAAATCTTGCTATTTGGGAAGTAAAATCACTCTCCTAAAAAGTTACTGGACAACTACTGTGTCAAAGGGAAATAAAAATTTAAATTATAGATTATTTGTAAAAATATAAAAATAATAATGGTAAGTACCCATTGGTCAACAGTCTACCATCCAGGTACTATATGCTATGAACTCTACAGACAAAATTTAATGACTTTTTTAGTAAATCTGAAAGCTAAGTATTAAAAGTCCCATTTCATAGCAGCATAAAGTGAGACTCAAGGTCATGAAATAAGTGACAAGATCCTAATAAAGGTCCAGCTGCCTCCTAGGCCTATGGTATTTTCACCAAGCCATACTGCTTCATCACTACACTTAAATGTGTATGTTGGCAAAACTGTGCTCAAAGACAAATTCATAGCCTTACATGCTTCCAGTGTTCTAAAAGAATTAAAATAAATGATGCAAGCATTCAAGTAAGAAGTTTGAAAAAGGAACAAAGCAAACCACAGTAGGCAGGAAAAGGGGGATTAGGAGATTCAAACATAATGAATTAGAGTAAGTTTGATAAATAAATAATAGAAACAGTTCTGGTTGAATTTTTTTAAATCTCAAGGCAAAACTCAAAAAAGTGGGGAAGTGACGGCAACACAAAATAAGAAAGAAAAGGAGATATAATAACAAATAAGGGTAGAAATACACACATACTGATGGATTCCAAAATGTGCTTCTAAAGTTCTACAGAAAGTTAATAGATGCTCCACAAAAACAACAACAACAAAAAAAAAACAACAAAAAAACCCAGACATTTGGTGTCTAAATGTGGGAAATGCTAGGCTAAAGAAAGTGAACAAGTTATTTGTTCACACGCATTTCTCTTAGTCTAACATGCTGAAGTGTATGGTTAATCTCCAAAAGATAGATTATTTGATAGTGGGATCATTTCACAGAATATACCCTTTCAAAAATACTTCAGTATAGAAAAAAAAATGCACAAAATGTATATACAAAGCTATCCTAACCCTGACATCAAAAAAATCTAACAAGTAGTGCCATAGAGAAAAATCAATTGAAAACCACTGTAATATCCTGTAGAGGCTAATTAAACAACTATGTATAAGCCACAACAAGAAAACTACCATAGTTATTATAGATCTGTATATTAAATACTATTCTCTCTTTATTTTAACTCCCACTGAAAATGATGTCAAGGAAAGCAAAGTTTAAGTATTTTATCCTTTGTCAGTTGACATTGGGAGGACAAGATAGAGTTGCAATTTTCCATCCTCAGCTGTGTTTCGTTTAGATTAGGAACGTGGACCCTATAAAGCCAAGTCAATCATGTTCCTCAGTTTGAGGGGGTGGAAAGGAGAGAGAAAAGTAATTCTCTCCTGTTTTGCTTTAAAAATGTCGTAAATATTCACTCTACTTTGGGCCATACTAAATTCTGGTACCCATAAAACTCTGAGGTGTGAGAAAAGGATGTGCAGTAATCCATTTTATTTATATTGGAACTGTCAGTAAGGGTGGATCTACCTTCGCAATAAAACACTTTTAAAGGAACGCTAAAATACTTAAAGCTATTTGAATTCAACATATTGACTCAATGGGAGATAATACCCTAGAACCACAACTCAAAAATCAGTAGTGCAAATATGCTCAGTCTATCCTAGAACTTACTTGTTTTATTTGCACATCACTGAGTGACCACACATCTGCTTTTCCATGACAGTCTGGGCTTATTCTTTTTGTCCTGGTGCAATTATTAATATTGCCCCTCTTCCTCTCCAAAATGTCTAGTTTGGATTTTAACTACATAGTCACCTTAAGCTCAAGCCACATAGTACTGTTATGTTCATAAAACCTTAAATCAAGGCTTGAGGGAATGACCTGACATCGAAGTCATAGATGCATACCTGCATTCAGATCATAGCTCTGCTAATTACATGACCTGGGATCACTTCCTCTCTGGTCCTTTGTTTCCTTATGCATAAAATAGGATAATAATAGTAACTATTTCAGGGTCATTGTGAGAATGAGATAAGAAAATATCTTGTACTATATACTATTATATAGTATCATATACTATTAGCATAGTAGCTGGTGTAGGAAGTGTTCTATAAATGCTAGCGATGACTATTACAACCACATCCTCAGAGCGCCAAGTTGCTTCTTGAATATAATAATACCAAAATCCTGAGTAGCATGGAAGATTACACTTAAAAACCCATGTAATGTGCCTAGGAGAGTGCCAGGTATACAATACATGGTCAATAAATGTGTACTTCTTTCATTTTCCTAAATCTAAAAGAGCTGTTACCAATGATCCACCACCACTTTATGTTTCATTATATAAACAGAAATTCTACACCTGGAAAAATAAAGCATAAAAAAGAACAGTAGCAAAACATAACTGATGTCTAGAAAATACAACCTAAAAGGAAAGCAATAGGAACTGAGATTAATTGTCTCAGAGGAGCAAAATTGCAAGGAGATTCAATATTCCAGAATGTTTGGAAGGTTCTTGCACCTTGGCGACATACATTGTTGAATCTTTTTTTTTTTCCTTTCCATTCTTCATAGCTTTTCCCCCAGCTACTCCACCCCATCCCACCCTAGTTTACACAGCCAGAATTAGACTCATTTACCTCCAAGGACATATTTCAGCATTTCCTAACTGTCAAGAATTGTGTAGGGTCTAAGATTTTACCCTACTTGCAAGTTAACAAGTTAATCTGTCATAGTTTTATGGATGCTTGCAGAAGATTCAAAAGACAAATAATTTTATTACTTATAGCAAACTTAATACCCAGAATTCAGGGAATTCTCTGGTGGCACAGTGGTTAAGAATCCGCCCGCAGGGGACATGGGTTCGAGCCCTGGTCCAGGAAGATCCCACATGCAGCGGAGCAACTAAGCCCATGTGCCACAACTACTGAGTCTGCACTCTAGAGCCTGTGAGCCACAACTACTGAGTCCACGTGCCACAACTACTGCACCCAGAGCTCGTGTTCCGCAGCAAGAGAAGCCACCACAATGAGAACCCCGTGCACCACAACAAAGAGTAGCCCCTGCTCGCTGCAACTAGAGAAAGCCCACGCGCAGCCAAAAAAAAAAAAAAAAAAAAACTCAGAATTCAGCATTTGTGCCAGTTTCCTGAGCCCAAATTCCCACAAGTGATATAAAAAGAACCAAGGTGACATCTACACAGGCAGTGGGTTGGGTTACAGAAGAAGAATCCAGAGCTTAGGGAACCCAAATATTTTATAATGGTCAGTAAGTATACCTGGAAGGAGTGACTATCTTTGTTATACTAGACAAGAAACAACCTATGCTTCACTATGGAGGGAGATACTACCTCTATCATCCAAGGCTATTCCCTGTAAAAATAGTCTTAAAGAGATAGTTCAGAGCAAAGGCAGCCAGTGCCTTAGCTCGCAAGATGTGCAGAAACACGATACACCACACAGAACCGTCTCCCAACACCAGCCAGCCACCCGTGGAACATATACTCCCTTCTCCCACACACAGTGTTCTGTGCTTACATAAATTAGGAAAATATTAAACATAGTTTTTTTTTAAGTTTCTTTAGAGCAGAACTTCTCAGAGCCCTTAATAACCCAACGTGGCTTTGTGAACCCCTAACAGGAGGATATAGAATGCAGTGTTTTAAAACCCACTTTTCACAAAACACCTATTAATATCTCCCGAAGGAATATTCCTTGGAGCACAGTTTGGGAAATCTGGGGAGAGTTTATACCATGTGCCCAATATCATCATTCTCTCTTATACAAGTTTAGCTAATATTTTCCCCTTTATTTCCTAAAATCCCAAATCCGCAGGGAAGTGTTTACATAAAGAAATGCCTTTTAAAAGAATCAGATTATTGGAAGCAAAAAATTTCAGAGTCCTTCTGTGCAAAAGAACCCTTAAAAATAATTGAGAAAATGTAGGTAAAGTACTTAACACTCGCTGGCACACAGTAAGTGCTCAAAAAATAGCTATTATAAGTATTAGTCATTTTTATCATGGTGCATTTACAGAACCCTCTTTGTTATAACACACTGAATTCCTATTATAAATAAGCTGGTGTAGCTGTAGTAACATCGGGTCATGACTAGTGATTTTTCCCTTCTAATTCTACTACCGAACATTTTCCTACATGCAAAGTTTCCATTCTCCTCATGCCAATATTTTACTCCACAGACTGGACCTTATAAACCTCTAGGTTTATTTTAGTCTAAATTTGATAAATGTTACCCAAAACCAGGCTTCCTTTTTGTTTTCTTTTAAGGTAAGAACACAGATCCTCGTTTGTTTAGAAGAACTAATTCAAAGTTTCTGTGTTTGTGCTTTCTTCAGTTTTTTCTCTCTTAACAGGGCTGCCACCGAAAGGTCAAGCAGGATCTTACGAGCAAGTGGCAAAAGACACTGGTTTAGTTTATGAAGCTCAGCACCAAAACAAAATACCGCGAGGCCTGCTTGGTTTTTTAAAGCACAGGCAATATCAAAGTTAGCTTGAGTAGGTCCCGAAAGATGTTTCTTGATTCCCTGCTACTTCTAGTTCCTCTCATGACAGTACTTTTTTTTTCCTGAGCCTTTTGAGGAGGGGAGACCTGACATCCATTTCTGCAAGACATCTATCACCTGACCAAACTGCCTCTCAAACGTGTGCCTGTGTGAATTATCATCATGCTGTGAATTAATTAACAATAAACCACTAGATAAACTGAGGTTTAGGAAGAATGACTTAACAGCTGGATCTATAACCAGTCTCTAAGTTTAGACAGGGGGTAGGAAAAGGAGGAGAACTTCTCCAATTATTCCAAAATAGTGGATAACAAAATGACATGGAAATCAAAATAATCCAGGGCTCTTCTGTGTGTTTACAGTATGTTAGAATGTCCTTACGTAAGTGCTCTTCCCCATTGCTCAAGTTCTTGTCTGTAAACTAGACAGAGTTTTCATAGTTTAGAGGAGAGATTAATGAACACATAATATATTAATTTTATACCAAATAAATGTGTACCAAATAAATCATAAACAATTAAAATTTTTTTTTACCATAACATGATGGTGAATATCCACTTGTACATCTGTTACTCTCAGAGTGATCAAATCTCCAAATCAAGTCATAAAAAGGAACTCCAATTACTCTGGCATTCATGATCTTTCTTGAAAAGCTGCTAAGCAGGAAAGTACATTTCCATTTCCAAAATTCAAAAAACAAATGTTATACTGAGGTAACCATAAGTGTAAAGAAGAGACCCCCAAATAAGAAATTTCATTAAAATATAGTCTACATACTACAATTTTTTACAAAATTGTATTAAAACCTCTGCTTAAAACCTTATTACAGGTACCATTTGTAGATATTTTTAAATACCTGTTTCCAATAATTCAAACTTTTTAAAAAGTTAGTTCTGAAGAATTCTCTTACTAGTGTAGTGCTCACAAGTTACAAGAGAGAAAGTTGCCAGGCATTTTCCTGGACTTTGCATCAGAATCACCAAGAAAACTTTTTTTTAAAAAAAGCCTTCTTCCTTGAAATTCAGTGAATCTACGGTGGGGAATCTGTATTTTTAAATGCTCACCTTTAGATTCAACCTAAGGCAAATTTTAGAACTACTAAAGGATAGAGGTTGTACATTTCAAGCAGCATCTGGCTGGCAGCAGAAAACTGTGCTTTGGAAAAGGGGTGGTTCTCTCTTTTATAAGAATAGAGAGCAGTCTTCTCTCTATTCTTTTGAAATGATAAGCCAAGAAGTTTTCTTCTGCTTCTCCATAAATCACCTTGCTATAACCACTTGTTCTTCAAGCACAGAATCAAAAAGATAGAATTTTAAAATAAAAATAATACATATACATGGTGTATGTGTGTATTTCTCTAGCTACAAGGTGATGAGAAAAACATCGGGAAAGTCAAGTCAGAGAAAGATGGTGCAGTCGGAGGCTGAAGCAAAAAATGCCACTCAGTAGCTAAGAAGTCAAAGAATGCATTAATTCTGTTTTGTAAATTTTACTTAACTTTCTTTTTATGTTATTTGCTTTAGTTCAAAAAGGAATAAAAGCAGTCCTTTTAACTTTCCCACCAGAGAAAATACTTTATTGTTCAGACATGCAATAGTTTTAACCAAGCTGTGGCTGCCCCCTGGTGGCTGCTTACCTCCATCACAAGATTTTTTAGGGAGGCTTATGTCTTTTTTTTTTTTTTTTATTGGAGTATAGTTGATTTACAATGTTGTGTTAGTTTCGGGTGTACAGCAAAGTGAATCTGTTATACATATACATATATCCACTCTTTTTTAGATTCTTTTCCCATAGAGGCCATTACAGAGTATTGGGTAGAGTTCCCTGTGCTATACAGTAGGTCCTTCTTAGTTATCTATTTTATATACAGTAGTATGTACATGTCAATACCAATCTACCAATTTATCCCTCCCCTTCCCTTACTCCCTGGTAACCACAAGTTTGTTTTCTACATCTGTAACTCTAGTTCTGTTTTGTAGATAAGTTCATTTGTACCCTTTTTTTAGATTCCACATATAAACGATATTATATGATATTTGTCTTTCTCTCTCTGAATTACTTCACTCAGTATGAGAATCTCTAGGTCCATCCATGTTGCTGCAAATGGCATTATTTCATTCTTCTTATGGCTAAGTAATATTCCATTGTATATATGTACCACATCTTCTTTATCCATTCCTCTGTTGATGGACATTTAGGTTGCTGCCATGTCCTGGCTATTGTAAATAGTGCTGCAATGAACATTGGGCTGCATGTATCTTTTCGAATTATGGTTTTCTCCAGATATATGCCCAGGAGTTGGATTGCTGGATCCTATAGTAGCTCTATTTTTAGTTTTTTAAGGAACCTCCATACTGTTCTCCATAGTGGCCTTACATTTATGGAGGCTTACGTCTTGAAAGACAACTTCAAGTTTCATCATTAAAGTAAGGACAGAAACTACAGTTGGTTTTTAAATGTCCTAATACACTCATTCTTGTAAAGTGAATATCTCCAGCCCTTAAATTTATTTCCTAGGGCATCGACAATTTTTTGAAGTTTACCGACTTTGAACTCTGTTGCTAAAACAATGCAAGATATTTTTATGTTTTTTTTTGTTTGTTTTCTATGATTGTATATTCTTTACATACCAGAAAGAAGACTCCCTTAATCTTAACTCCTGCTAACTACCAGAGGCAGGGTGTGCCCACCCATGGGCCCTGACTCTGCATGCCTCCCCCACTGTGTCCCTGCAGGCCCAGGGCTGCCCCCAGTAGCAGAGGCAGCTGTTCTCTGCTACGGAATCTGGTCCACACCTGTGCTTTGGCAGCCAGTCTTATCCCACAGCCAGGCCTGCTAAGTCCTCAGTCTCTCAGCAAGTCGCTTCCATAATCTCTCTAACCTGGCTATAGTTTCCTACATAGCTAATCTCCTTGCTTCTGAATCAACAAGTGTCCAGATCCCAGGCACTCATCATGACCACTGCCCCAGGCTGTTGGGGAAGTGGCACTCATTTCTGATGGGAGGGTCCTTGACCTGGGTCACTTCAAGTTCTTCCCCAGTGAGGATTCCTTCAGGAGTATTCATATGCCAGACATAGTTCAAATGGATGTGCTCATATGCCAACTAAATAGTATTTATTAATTACATTTTTTTAAAACTTGATAGCTCTTTCTCTTTGTGGAAAGCCAAGTATAATCTTTTTTTTTTTTTTTTTTTTTTTTTGCGTTACGTGGGCCTCTCACTGTTGTGGCCTCTCCCGTTGCGGAGCACAGGCTCTCGACGCGCAGGCTCAGTGGCCATGGCTCATGGGCCCAGCCGCTCCGTGGCATATGGGATCTTCCCAGACCGGGGCACGGACCCGCGTCCCCTGCAACGGCAGGCAGACTCTCAACCACTGCACCACCCGGGAAGCCCCCAAGTATAATCTTTTATGCTTCTTTTTTTAATTATCATATTGTGAACATAATTGTGAACACAATTATCATATTGAAAATATAATAACATATCATTATTATTGTTGTTAAGTAGGACAATCAAAATTAACAGAATTTTGGCAGACAGAAAGCAAGAAAAGTAGGCATCTATTTTCCTACTTAACTAACACTTTAAAAATTACCAAATTTAAGGTATTATCACTATGTAATCACATTCTTGTAAAAAATATCACTCTGTCTAAGAATGGGATAGAAGTTAGAAAGAGAAGTTTCTTAAAGTAAATTACCAACAGGAAGAAAAATCGGCTAGTCTGCAATAGTAAATATTTATTCCTTGTGGTACACATCAAATATACAGTGGTCTGCATCAGAATAATATTTATTCACAAAGTGAAATGAATTACTTACATGTTGCTGTGAAGCAGTATGCCACATTTTTTCAAAAGGCAGAAACATACCATACAAATGTTATTGAAACTAGCTGCAAGAGTTAACTATTTTTTAAAAGGTCTAGTAGCTAAACTACATATATTATTAACATGGAACATATTAATGATTTATTTTTACATGGAAAAAAGAACTTTCCAAACAGTATGTACCTTATGACCCCATTTTAAAATATTTCTATTTTCTATTTATGTTTATACACAATACAACAAATTCACAAATCTGGAAAGAAATATACTTAATTTAAAATATGATTTCTTTCTGAGCAGTGGGATCAGGGTAATTTTTATTTCCTTCTCTTTATTTATCTATATTTTCTGACAAAGAATTCTGTTACATAGTACTTGTGGCTTTTTAAAAAGTTATATTTAAAAGACAAGGAAGTAAAAATAGACCACACTAACTTTTAAGTGTTATCCTGGGCTACAACCACTTCCCTTCCTCAAGAAAGATCAGCATTGCTGAGTAGTTAGAGAAAACTTTACTTGTTTGAGGCCTGCTCATAAGGATGGGGGACAGGAACACTGTTTCAGGATCTCTATTGTTTGTTTTCATCATTTTTTGAATCTGAAATTCCTCTATGCCTCCACATTCCAGACTGACTAAAGAAAGACAAGAGTATATTTTGCAATAATTGGCTTTTGCTGCACTCTGCTGGAACATTCTCTGATGTTCTGCACAAAATGATCAATAAAGAATGCTTCCGTCTTTGCTATATCTGGTTAAAATGTTCTCATGGAGGTTTACTCATTTTTATGGATAAATGAGTATATTCTTTATCTAATAAAAGGGATATGGTTTATAAACATACACACCAAGGATCACCATGCTCACATATTAATCAATGACTATACATGCAATAGTTAATTAGGGTATGTTAGAGGTAATATCTTTTTTTTTTTTTTTAACATCTTTATTGGAGTATAATTGCTTTACAATGGTATGTTAGTTTCAGCTTCACAACAAAATGAATCAGTTACATATATACATATATTCCCATATCTCTTCCCGCTTGCGTCTCCCTCCCTCCCACCCTCCCTATCCCACCCCTCCAGGCGGTCACAAAGCACCGAGCTGATCTCTCTGTGCTATGCGGCTGCTTCCCACTAGCTATCTACCTTACGTTTGGTAGTGTATATATGTCCATGCCTCTTTATCGCTTTGTCACCGTTTACCCTTCCCCCTCCCCATAGCCTCAAGTCCATTCTCTAGTAAGTCTGTGTCTTTATTCCTGTTTCACCCCTAGGTTTTTCATGACTTTTTTTTTTTTTTAAATTCCATATATATGTGTTAGCATACGGTATTTGTCTCTCTCTTTCTGACTTACTTCACTCTGTATGACAGACTCTAGGTCTATCCACCTCATTACAAATAGCTCAATTTTGTCTCTTTTTATGGCTGAGTAATATTCCATTGTATATATGTGCCACATCTTCTTGATCCATTCATCCGATGATGGACACTTAGGTTGTTTCCATCTCTGGGCTATTGTAAATAGAGCTGCAATGAACATTTTGGTACATGACTCTTTTTGAATTATGGTTTTCTCAGGGTATATGCCCAGTAGTGGGATTGCTGGGTCATATGGTAGTTCTATTTGTAGCTTTTTAAGGAACCTCCATACTGTTCTCCACAGTGGCTGTATCAATTTACATTCCCACCAACAGTGTAAGAGGGTTCCCTTTTCTCCACACCCTCTCCAGCATTTATTGTTTCTAGATTTTTTGATGATGGCCATTCTGACGGGTGTGAGATGATATCTCATTGTAGTTTTGATTTGCATTTCTCTCATGATTAGTGATGTTGAGCATTCTTTCATGTGTTTGTTGGCACTCTGTATATCTTCTTTGGAGAAATGTCTATTTAGGTCTTCTGCCCATTTTTGGATTGGGTTGTTTGTTTTTTTGTTATTAAGCTGCATGAGCTGCTTATAAATTTTGGAGATCAATCCTTTGTCAGTTGCTTCATTTGCAAATATTTTCTCCCATTCTGAGGGTTGTCTTTTGGTCTTCTTTACGGTTTCCTTTGCTGCGCAAAAGCTTTTAAGTTTCATTAGGTCCCATTTGTTTACTCTTGTTTTTATTTCCATTTCTCTAGGAGGTGGGTCAAAAAGGACCTTGCTGTGATTTATGTCATAGAGTGTTCTGCCTATGTTTTCCTCTAAGAGTTTGATAGTTTCTGGCCTTACATTTAGGTCTTTAATCCATTTTGAGCTTATTTTTGTGTATGGTGTTAGGGAGTGATCTAATTTCATACTTTTACATGTAGCTGTCCAGTTTTCCCAGCACCACTTATTGAATAGGCTGTCCTTTCTCCACTGTACATTTCTGCCTCCTTTGTCAAAGATAAGGTGACCATATGTGTGGGGGTTTATCTCTGGGCTTTCTATCCTGTTCCATTGATCTATCTTTCTGTTTTTGTGCCAGTACCATACCGTCTTGATAACTGTAGCTTTGTAGTATAGTCTGAAGTCTGGGAGCCTGATTCCTCCAGTTCCTTCTTTCGTTCTCAAGATTGCTTTGGCTATTCGGGGTCTTTTGTGTTTCCATACAAATTGCAAAATTTTTTGTTCTAGTTCTGTGAAAAATGCCAGTGGTAGTTTGATAGGGATTGCATTGAATCTATAGATTGCTTTCGGTAGTAGAGTCATTTTCACAATGTTGATTCTTCCAATCCAAGAACATGGTATATCTCTCCATCTATTTGTATCACCTTTAATTTCTTTCATCAGTGTCTTATAATTTTCTGCATACAGATCTTTTGTCTCCTTAGGTAGGTTTATTCCTAGATATTTTATTCTTTTTGTTGCAATGGTAAATGGGAGTGTTTTCTTGATTTCACTTTCAGATTTTTCATCATTAGTATATAGGAATGCCAGAGATTTCTGTGCATTAATTTTGTATCCTGCCACTTTACCAAATTCATTGATTAGCTCTAGTAGTTTTCTGGTAGCATCTTTAGGGTTCTCTATGTATAGGATCATGTCATCTGCAAACAGTGACAGCTTTACTTCTTCTTTTCCGATTTGGATTCCTTTTATTTCCTTTTCTTCTCTGATTGCTGTGGCTAAAACTTCCAAAACTATGTTGAATAAGAGTGGTGAGAGTGGGCAACCTTGTCTTGTTCCTGATCTTAGTGGAAATGCTTTCAGTTTTTCACCATTGAGGATGATGTTTGCTGTGGGCTTGTCATATATGGCCTTAATTATGTTGAGGAAAGTTCCCTCTATGCCTACTTTCTGCAGGGTTTTTATCATAAATGGGTGTTGAATTTTGTCAAAAGCTTTCTCTGCATCTATTGAGATGATCATATGGTTTTTCTCCTTCAGTTTGTTAATATGGTTTATCACATTGATAGATTTGCGTATATTGAAGAATCCTTGCATTCCTGGAATAAACCCCACTTGATCATGGTGTATGATCCTTTTAATGTGCTGTTGGATTCTGTTTGCTAGTATTTTGTTGAGGATTTTTGCATCTATGTTCATCAGTGATATTGGCCTGTAGTTTTCTTTCTTTGTGACATCCTTGTCTGGTTTTGGTATCAAGGTGATGGTGGCCTCGTAGAAGGAGTTTGGGAGTGTTCCTCCCTCTGCTATATTTTGGAAGAGTTTGAGAAGGATAGGTGTTAGCTCTTCTCTAAATGTTTGATAGAATTCGCCTGTGAAGCCATCTGGTCCTGGGCTTTTGTTTGTTGGAAGATTTTTAATCGTAGTTTCAATTTCAGTGCTTGTGATTGGTCTGTTCATATTTTCTATTTCTTCCTGATTCAGTCTTGGCAGGTTGTGCATTTCTAAGAATTTGTCCATTTCTTCCAGATTGTCCATTTTATTGGCATAGAGTTGCTTGTAGTAATCTCTCATGATCTCTTTTATTTCTGCAGTGTCAGTTGTTAAGAGGTAATATCTTTAAATGTTTATTTTGTACCCCCCTCAGAGACAGATCTTTTCTCATCTCTTCTAAACAAATTCAAAGATCTACCTTTAATCTTGTAAATTCCCCGGATTTACCTAACTGGACTCACGTTTTATAGAATCATTTGTTACATTTAAAAAAAAAAAAAAAAAACTCTCTTACCAAATTAAGCAGTTTTGCAGTTTGTTGGGAAATAGTCAAATGACTTACACCTGCTTTGTCTAACTACCAAATCCCTCAGTCTTTACTCTTCTACCCCTTCCTTCAAAACACACCTGCAGTCAACATTCAGCATGAAGCTCTTTCGGTGAAAAGTAAATTAATTTGTGTTGGCCCAAGACTCCACAAAACAGTGTCTAGAGAGGCCTCGGTAACACAGATGCAATGGAAAAGAACTGTGGCCGGCTTGTTTCAACAGTCTTCCAAGGGCAGGGAGGAAAAACTTTCACCTTAGCCCTATCTTGAGAGTTGCAAACACAGATGTTGGCAAGAATCCCAGCATACATAAAATATTCTCAATTTTTACTAATACCTGCTAAAATTATGTTTTGGCCTCTTTGCCTGGAAAGAAAAGTCTGGAATGACCCCATCTTTTGACTTCATAATCTGTATAAATCTCCTGAAGAGGGTTCACAGGGAAAGTTTCTGTGAAACATTTCTTTTGCAAAAAAAAAAAAAGAAAAAGGCAGCGGCCTCCACAATGTCATCTCCCTCTCTGTGGATTCCTCAGCTGCACTATCATATTTAGAGTGGGGAAATTCAGGCGTCCATAGGCCACAGAACAAAGGTGTGGAATGGCCTCAGCATGGATTCCCTGCTCTAACCTTCCAACACTATCGTCAAAAGCCGAGTGTATACTATATACTACTGCCCCCACATGTCTGGTGCTGGACCAGCAGCAAACTCAGACCTCAAGGCCAAAATAGTCAGGGTCTCAATCTGCATAAATGACCTGCTGTCAAACAATTGTGTATTGTACAGAAAACACCACAAGCCTGGCAAAGGAAAAGGAGCCCATGCTGACTAAGCACTTAGAAGAGCCAGGCCCTGAACCAGCCCTTCGAATCCATTATCTCATGAAGTTCACTCAATGCCCTTGAAATGGAAAATTATCCCCATTTTACAGAAGAGGAAACTGAGGCTCAGAGAGCTTCAACAATCCGCCCATGGTCACATAGGTGTGGTTAACCATGAAGTCAGGGTTGAAACCCAGATCTGTCTCTGACCCCAAAAATCTATGTCAAGCCCACCAAACTGCCCAGAGACCCCAGGTCTTTTCCCATCTCAACCATTTATATTAGCTGGAGGACTTTGGACAAGTCATTGAATCTTTGGGGCTTCTTTTTATTCTTTTGTGACATGAGGTAACTGAACCTAATTTCTAAGACTCTATTACACTCCAAAAATCCATATTCTCCAGACTTGCTCATATCTTTCTTTGCTACTCCCACCACCGCCACCACCACCTTTTTTTTCTTGATGTGACATAAGGATGTAAATTCTCTAGGATAAAAAAATCCAAGGTAATCCTAAGGGCTTCATATGTCAGACACTCTCTACTACTGAGTAGAGTTTGCAATTGTCAGTAATGTTCTCTCTGAACCTGGTCGTGTTTAATGGTGTATACTGGTTATCAAATAAAAGTAAGCCAAATAAAGCACCAAGAACTATTAACATATGGTCTCAGGAAATTTCAATCCCTAAAATTATTTATTTATTCACTACAAGATTGAAATAAAATTATCTGACATATTTGAATCAAATAACGAAAAGTTTATTTTTGCCACACCACCATTAGGATCTGGTTTCACTTGTTTTTTTACTGTACCGTAACCTCTAAGTATATTTATAAAGGTGACAATGAATTAAAATGGAAAACTATTACATTTAAAAAGCAAATGTTTTAATATTTTAAATGGAAATAAGCTCCGCATTTCCATCAATTGTTTAATCAAGTGTTTGGCCTTAACCAAAGGATGGTTATTTCAAAAAGAAAGCAAGCAATGCTTTTTAAAGTCTATTTTTCTCAATAAAAAGTACATGTTATGTCTTTATTGATGTGCAATTTTAATTAAAACTCCAAGTCCACATTTTCCTTTTTAAATGATAGATATTTTCATTAACTAACAAATAGCTAACCCATTGCCACAATCCTCCTGAAATAATGTGTGTGATGAAGAATAATTAAGGGAGCAGGGGCAAAAGGTTACTTAAGACTTTACCATGGTGTGAGCTTAAATTATAGGTTTTAAACGAGATGTAAGGACAAGTGCACCTGAAAAAAAAGTGCAATTTTAATGGAATGCAGAACAAATTAACTTTTTAACATTTAATAATACCCAATTGCATAATGGGATTTTGCTCAGTGCTACAGGGAGCAGAAAATAAAAGTAACACTGCAAGGTATGCTTATTAACTACTTTAAGTTAAAGGCATTATTGGCCTACTAAATGCTGTGGTAAACGGACACATTGTGACATGAAAGACTCTGGAGACGGCCATCTGATTGGCACGTTTTATTTGTTGTTTCTTTTTAAAAGTGGGAGAAAGATCAAAACCCTTTAAGGAGTTTTGTTAGCAAGTTCTCAGGATTTCTTATCCATACTTCCCTAAGCTGGGAAATGCTTCTTTGCAAGGTTACCTTCTCCCCGATTAAGTCAACCAGAAAGGTGGCTACAAGATGCTTTAAACTCAGCTCTCTCCACAGGGCCAGAGCCACCACAGCATTCCGGTCCTGGACCTATAGGGAACCTGCAGTTCAATCTGCGCCTCTTGCTTATAAAGCAATAACCACAGGGAATGAGGCCAGCTTTTGTTTTCATCCAATTAATTGAGCAAAAATGGTTTACACTGTGAAAAGACCCCCATGACCTAGCTCCAGAGCTTGAGAAAAGAGAACTGGAACACACATCCAAGCTTAAGAATTACGTCGCAAGAAATCACTGTGCCACACTTGGCCACACACTCTGTCTCCCAAGAGACAGGGTCAGTGGCATGGTCAAATACTTATTCCTCATCATCAGGGGTGAAAGTATATCCATCATCCTTCTGCTGGTCACATTTGTAATCAAAAACCTGCTTAAGCATCCAGTACCAGGTACCATGTAACTCTCAAGAAGACCAAGGGCTAATCGTTAATTTCCTCCAAAGATGTGACGGGTTGTATTCATTCATTCACTCTATAAACTCTGAGGTACCTATCATATGCCAGGCAATGTGCTTGATAGAGTGAACAAGACAGATGTGGTCCCTGTCCCCACGGACCCGGAACCTAGTAGCTGCACACACTGCGACAGATAGTCTCAGTCAATCAGGCTTCACCTTTGGTAAAGAGGAAAAGGCCCAAACTCAAAAAGTGAACAAAGCAGGTCAGTAGAAACACTTTTTCCATCTCTCCCCATTATATGCTCTCTTTTTTTGTGCTTAAATCCTTTGGTGAAGTTCCTAAAGAATCTGGTTGAATGAAAGATTGGCCATTAGAAAGAGAAAATAGTACTGAGACTTCTATTTCTAAAGGCTGATGGTCAAAACTTACTCCAGTTAGCCAGAAAATCTCCTTCATATATTCAGGCATATATTAAAACATTCTTAATTCCATATCCTTAACAAACTCTGCTAAATGGTTATGGAAACCTTTGCCTTAGAGCCCAAATAAAACCTCAGAATCCTTCTCAACTCAGTATTTTAGGCAGCTACCACCAACTGTTCAGAATTGGCATAGGAGATGAAAATTATTTGCTAGTGCAGTCTTAGATTGCAATAAAAGAAAAATTGTCAACACCC
This sequence comes from Leucopleurus acutus, assembly GCF_964270905.1. Lineage (NCBI taxonomy): Eukaryota > Metazoa > Chordata > Mammalia > Artiodactyla > Delphinidae > Leucopleurus > Leucopleurus acutus. The sequence goes on along the minus strand of NC_139144.1, from coordinate 65,368,668 downwards.
AACAGAAAGTTGGACTAGATGACTAAGTCAGTTGCAGTGCCATGAATCTAAGAATATGAAATTCGAAAATTGGGACATATCCAACTTAAATTAATTACAACATTCCAAAAATGTGTTTATTAGTAGGGTATTTAAACCCATAGAAGGAATTTCCCCAGTGAGACAATACTATAAATTGTGTTTATTTCACAAACCAGTCCTCAAAAGACTCTTTTAGACCATTATGTGACAAAACGGAACTTAACCAGTATACATTTGAAATTAAAAAGTAGTAGAAAATAACAGACTTATGGGGGGTTAGTATGCTATTCTCAATAAAAGTTTAAAACACTTTTGTGGACTAGACCCAAGATCTAACAACTACCAAAACTGCTAAAATGTGGGGTCTGTTGCAGCTGTGGGAGTGCACATCTCATCTCCCTGACTATACTGGAAACAATTCGAGGAGAGCAACCGTTTCTAACATATTTTGTGTCCCTCCCCAGCTCCTCTGCCAGTGTGCCTAATAAATATTAAGCAAGTGTAGATAAATGACAGATTTTCTTAGGAGGAAACCTAGAAGCAGCAGGGAAGCAAATGCCCCTACTCTTTTCTATCCACATAAAAGGAAAAAGGGACAATGGGGCTTCAGTGTGTTTTTCTTGTTTTGGGTGGGGGGGTTTGCTCACTAAAAGGAGATAATTGGCCACCTCCTCTACTGCCTTTGAGTGACTTGGAATGGCCATTTACACCTGTCAGATGCTTATAAGCTATGGGTTTGGAATAACACGGAAAACCCCACCAGATTGTAAACTTCATAATGGGGGGGAACCATGACTATCTTGTGAACTACTGAGGTCTTGATGACTAGCTCGGTGACTTGGCACATAGCAGGCACTCAAATGACATTTGTTGAATAAATGAATGACTATCACGTCCAGGCAATATATTTTAACAGGCCTCCTGGGCTCTGTACTAATCAGTATAGTGTTTTGAACCCTAAAGTATACATAATTTCTCAGTCTACCATTCATTTTTCTAATTTTTACAAATGTAGGTAAAAAAACAATTTCCTTTTCAAGTTTATAATATGAAAATAAAAAAAGGCAGCACAAACTTGATGATAAATGGTAACTGACCCTCTGTCTCAGTGTCAGCAGACAATACCACTGATGAGGGTTACCAAGCATGAAGAGGACAGCCAGAAAGACGGCACAGGCAAATGTAAGCCCAGCGTGCCTAGGACTTATGATTTTTCAAGAGAAACCAAAAGTCAATTTTTTAAATGTAAAATTTTCTGGCTTTTAATTTTGGCAATTAATAAATGTTTCAGTAAAAACACTGTGTGAGCCCATTCTAATGTCTGATCAAGAAAATGAGGATGATTTATTCCTATGCTGTTCCTTCCAAAAGGCAAAAGAGACAGGAAAGTGGGAGAGAGCACTTTGCTTCCTTGGGAGTATTCAAACAAAACTACAAAGGCTATAAATCAGGGATACAACAAGCAGGAGGCTGAACAAGCAGCCTTGAAGGCCCCTTCTACCTTGGAAAAACTTGAATAACTAGGGCAATGTTTTCAAGCTTTTAAAAGATTGAAATCCTAAGTGAAGCCCAATACCTAAAAAAATAAAATAAAATTGAGGTACTCCAGAATGAAGGCTGACCTCTCACCCTTTATCTTAATTGCCCAATAGGCTCCACTGAGATCTTAGGGTCTCATTGAAACCATTTTGGAAAACAAGTGACTATGGTGATGGGCTTCTTGGGGTAAGAGGAGCGGAGACAAAGTCCAAGGCTAAATCTGAGAAAGGGATAGACTTAGAGTCACATACTGAAGTAATGTTTTGTAAAATGTTCCATTAAAAAGTGCTGTGGAGGGGCTTCCCTGGTGGCGCAGTGGTTGAGAGTCCGCCTGCCGATGCAGGGGACACGGGTTCGTGCCCCGGTCCGGGAAGATCCCACATGCCGCGGAGCGGCTGGACCCGTGAGACATGGCCGCTGAGCCTACGCGTCCGGAGCCTGTGCTCCGCAACGGGAGAAGCCGCAACAGTGAGAGGCCCGCACACCGCAAAAAAAAAAAAAAAAAAAAATGCTGTGGGTAAGAGCCAAAAGCAGAAGGAAACCTCAGTAGTAATACAAACTGAGAACCATAGTAATTCCCATATTCCTAGAGTTCAGAAAGCATGTGTAAAAGAAGACACCACTATGGAGCCCAGAGACAAACTAGATAAAACCACTTAGAATTGGATGGGAGTTCAATTAATCTTTACTTTAATCTCCACATCCAACAATTAGACATGAAAGAAGAACAGCTCATCCCAAATGTCGACAGAGATTAGGACCAAGACATCATAACACTACAGACACAAACTAAAATTAAAAGACACCATTTTCATCTATAAAACTGGCAAAGATTTTTTTGGTTTTTTTTTTTCATGATAATTCTCAATGTTGACAGAGATGCCGAGAAGTGGATTTTCTCATGTGCTGCTGGAGGGAGAGTAAACTGATACAGCATTTCTGAAGGAAAACATGTATTAGAAGCCTTTACAAATATACATGGACCTTAGCCCAGCAATTCCACAAGTAGAAATTTATCCTGAGGAAATGGCCATGAATATACCAAGTTTTACCCCCGAAGATGTTTACTGCAGCATTATTTATAGAAACAAGGTCATCAAAGCAAACAAATTATCCAACACTAGAAAACTGATTAAATTTTGACATAGCCACACTATGTAGCTTAAAAAAGATGTTATAATAATATTTATAATAACATGAAAAATAATCCTGAAATGAAACTGAGGGAAAAAATAGGACTACAAACATATCTTTTATATAATGATCCCAATTTTTAAAATAATACACACATGTATACACATAGAGAAAGACAAAGAAGAATACTCACAGGGAATTATGGGTGTTTTTCATTTTCGTGTTTTGCATTTGTTTGAATTTTACAAATTTTCTACCATGATGGTATTTAATGTAATTCTTAAAAATTTTTAAAGTACATAAAACAAAAGTATTTTTGATAGTTTTGAAAAATAATTTTGTAAAAATTTTCTTTGTGGGTATAATTTAAACTCATTTCACTATATAATCCACTCAGAAGTCAATCACTGCTTACCACCCTTTTGGGTCATTTTTCTCCTGTGTATTTGTAGGCCTGAAGCAGTCAGAGAAATTGTTACTAATTGATCTAAATCCCCAAATAAAACAAGACTGCAGAGGTACTCCAGGGCTGCCTCCTTCTCAGTCCACTCTGGGAAGCTGGTTTTTTTGTTTGGCTTGGTTTTTGAATTCACCGTTAGCAAGGGGTCAATGGCCAGCCCCTATCTTTAGCTATTCATGCTAGTATTCCATGTTTGTTTCCATATACAACTCTTTGCTTTCTCCACTGGGCTGGGTGATGTTCTAAGATAGGACCATGTAGACACATCCTTTGGCAATTCCCTGTAAGGCAGTCTGCAAACAGTGATGCCGATGTACAGTGAAGACATCGTCAGGGAATAATTAAAGAATCACCCTTGCACTTTCTCTGCTTCTGGTGGCACTATCAACTCATAAAATTAGCAATAATCTGGTCATTTAAATTAAAGCCTTAAAAAGCTCCTATTCTTTGACCTGGTAATTACTATTGGGGAAGTCTATTAAACTCAACCTAAGTCTTAATAGGGAATGGTTAAGTAAATCATCACTCATGGTTCCAACAGAGTCTCCACCTTGACAAAGCTGAAAGTTATAATGGCTGAGAGTAGAAACGAGCCTATAAGTTTTCTCAGGCACCAAGAGTTGTAGGAACACCTGGTTTTTCACTCTTACTATTGAAACATATTTTATCTGGACCACTACTTGATGGGAGGCTAGAGGAACTATCATTTAACTTATCACCTAGTGTTGACTATAAGGAGTTCAGAAAAACTAATTCATAACACAAAATGAACTGACTCTTTTTCTAGGTCCCAGGTTTCCAATTATTACTTAACATTCCCCACTAAATGATATCAAAATTGCGGTCACCAGCTTTGAAATTTTTATGGAAAAATTTTTTTATTTCAAGAATAAAAGCCAAACTCAAGGAGATCGCTATCAAACGAGAAACCAAAATTTGGAAAGATGAAGTACCTCATCTTAACCTATGATACAAGGTCATGAAAAATATGTTTAAAAAAGAACTGTAAACCTAACTGGGATGTAAAAAATAATTTACCTCAAATAATATACAGCATAAACCTTTCCAACACTTGCAATTTAACACCAGAAAGATGATGGAGCATGTTCTTGTTTCCAGATGATAACTGCTTTTTAAGCACAAAGGGAACATAAAAATTCCACAGTGACAAAACAGAGTCCTGAAACAGTCAGTGGTTAAAACACAATCACAGGGCTCTTTGGTGGGGCTAATGGTGGACTCTGGGAGGGCTCACACCAAGGAGTACCACCCAGAACTTCTGCTGCCAGTGTCCTTGTCCCTGTGGTGAGCCACAGCCATCCCTTACCACTGCAGGAGACCCTCCAACACTAGCAGTCTTTCTTCCCCTTTGTGGTGGCCTCCAACCCCAGAACTGTACTGCAGAGCTTGCCACTGTGGGTGCATGCCGCTGAAACCGATGATGCTCTAAACTATGTTTTGTGGGATGCATACCAGACGTAATGGAGTACATCAAGAAAGAACATGGGTATTGGTGCCAGCTTCCTCAGTAAAGAGATGGAGGCAAAGAAAGCTTCTTGTAGGAAGCAGAAGAAAATCTTGCAGAGTTGTAAGGGACAAAGTAGTCATAATTTGCTGAAGAGAAACAAGGAGGGCATTCTAAGAAGAAGATCCAAAAGACCCAGCATTTTAATCAGATATTGACACACATTTTTTTAAAGAAGAAAAGCAACACCATTTCCATAGTTGGTATTCCGTTGTTTGCCATGTGGCTGACATGGTCTTGGTGCTCTGATCAGGTGTCAGGCCTGAGCCTCTGAGGTGGGAGAGCCAAGTTCAGAACACTGGTCCACCAGAGGCCTCCCGACTCCACATAATATCAAATGGTGAAAGCTCTCCCAGAGATCTCCAGCTCAATGCTAAGACCCAGCTCCACCCAACACCCAGCAAGCTACAGTGCTGGACATCCTATGCCAAACAACTAGCAAGAAAGGAACACACCACCATCCATTAGCAGAGAGGCTGCCTAAAATCATAATAAGGTCACAGATACCCCAAAACACACCACCGGACGCAGTGCTGACCACCAGAAAGACAAGATCCAGACTCATCCACCAGAACACAGGCACCAGTCCCCTCCACCAAGAAGCCTACACAACACACTAAACCAACCATACACACTGGGGGCAGAAACCAAAAACAACAGGAACTACAAATCTACAGCCTGTGAAAAGGAGACCCCAAACACAGTAAGTTAAGCAAAATGAGAAGACAGAGAAATACACAGCAGATGAAGAAGCAAGATAAAAACCCACCAGACCAAACAAATGAAGAGGAAACAGGCAGTCTACCTGAAAAAGAATTCAGAGAAATGATAGTACAGATGATCCAAAATCTTGGAAATACAATGGAGAAAATACAAGAAACGTTTAATAAGGACCTAAAAGAACTAAAGAGCAAACAAACAAGAATGAACAACACAATAAATGAAATTTAAAATTCTCTAGAAGGAATCAGTAGCACAGTAACTGAGGGAGAAGAACACATAAGTGACCTGGAAGATAAAATAGTGGAAATAACTACCACAGAGCAAAGAAAGGAGAATGAAAAGAATTAAGAACAGTCTTAGAGATTTCTGTGACAACATTAAATGCACCAACAATTGAACTATAGGGGTCCCAGAAGAAGAAGAGAAAAAGAAAGTGACTGAGAAAATATTTGAAAAGATTACAGTTGAAAACTTCCCTAACATGGGAAAGGAAATAGTCAATCAAGTCCAGGAAGCACAGAGAGTCCCATACAGGATAAATCCAAGGAGAAACAAGCCAAGACATACATTAATCAAACTATAAAAAATTAAATACAAAGAAAAAAATTTTAAAGTAGCAAGGGAAAAGCAACAAATAACATATAAGGGAATCTCCATAATGGTAACAGCTTATATTTCAGCAGAAACTCTGCAAGCCAGAAGGGAGTGGCAAGACATATTTAAAGTGATGAAAGGGAAAAACCTACAATCAAGACTACTCTACCCAGCGAGGATCTCATTCAGATTCGATGAAGAAATTAAAACCTTTACAGACAAGCAAAAGCTAAGAGAATTCAGCACCACCAAACCAGCTTTACAACAAAGGCAAAAGGAACTTCTCTAGGCAGGAAACACAAGAGGAGGAAAAGACCTACAATAACAAAGTGAAAATAACTAAGAAAATGGTATAGGAACATACATATCGATAATTACCTTAAATGTAAATGGATTAAATGCTCCAACCAAAAGACATAGACTGGCTGAATGGATATAAAGCGAGACCCATACGTATGCTGTCTAAAACAGACCCACTACAGACTTAGGAACACATACAGACTGAAAGTGAGGGGATGGAAAAAGATATTTCATGCAGATGTAAATCAAAAGAAAGCTGGAGTAGCAATTCTCATATCAGACAAAATAGACTTTAAAACAAAGACTATTACAAGAGACAAAGAAGGACACAACATATTGATCAAGGGATCAATCCAAGAAGAAGATATAACAATTGTAAATATTTATGTACCCTACATAGGAGCACCTCAATATATAAGGCAAATGCTAACAGCCATGAAAGGGGAAATCGACAGTAACACAATCATAGTAGGGGATTTAAAACCGCACTTTCACCAATGGACAGATCATCCAAAATGAAAATAAATAAGGAAACACAAGCTTTAAATGATACATTAAACATGATGGACTTAATTGATATTTATAGGACATTCCATCCAAAAACAACAGAATACACATTCTTCTCAAGTGCTCATGGAACATTCTCCAGGATAGATCATATCTTGGGTCACAAATCAAGCCTTGGTAAATTTAAGAAAGCTGAAATCATATCAAGTATCTTTTCCGACTACAACGCTATGAGACTAGATATCAATTACCGGAAAACTTCTGTAAAAATAGAAACACATGGGGGCTAAACAATACACTACTTAATAACCAAGAGATCACTGAAGAAATCAAAGAGGAAATCAGAATATACCTAGAAACAAATGACAATGTAAACACGATGACCCAAAATCTATGGGATGCAGCACAAGCAGTTCTAAGAGGGAAGTTTATAGCAATACAATCCTAAATTAAGAAACAAGAAACATCTCAAATAAACAACCTAACCTTATACCTAAAGCATTTAGAGAAAGAAGAACAAAAAAACCCCAAAGTTAGCAGAAAGATACAAATCATAAAGATAAGATCAGAAGTAAATGAAAAGAAATGAAGGAAACGATAGCAAAGATCAATAAAACTAAAAGCTGGTTCTTTGAGAAGATAAACAAAATTGATAAACCATTAACCAGACCCATCAAGAAAAAAAGGGAGAAGACTCATATCAACAGAAGTAGAAATGAAAAAGGAGAAGTAACAACTGACACTGCCGAAATACAAAGGAGCATGAGAGATAACTAAAAGCAACTCTTTGCCAATAAAATGGACAACCTGGAAGAAATGGACAAATTCTTAGAAATGCACAACCTTCCAAGACTGAACCAGGAAGAAATAGAAAATGTAAACAGATCAATCACAAGCACTGAAATGGAGACTGTGATTAAAAATCTTCCAACAAAGAAAAGCCCAAGACCAGATGGCTTCACAGGCAAATTCTATCAAATATTTGGAGAAGAGCTAACAGCTATCCTTCTCAAACTTTCAAAATATAGCTGAGGGAGGAACACTCCCAAACTCATTCTACAAGGCCACCATCATCCTGATACCAAAACCAGAAAAGATGTCACAAAGAAAGAGAACTATAGGCCAATATCACTGATGAACATAGATGCAAAAATCCTCAGTAAAATACTAGCAAACTGAATCCAACAGCACATTAAAAGCATAATATACCATGATTAAGTGGGGTTTAGCCCAGAATGCAAGAATTCTTCAATATATGCAAATCAATCAATGTAATAAACCATATTAAGAAACTGAAGGAGAAAAACCATATGATCATCTGAATAGATGCAGAAAAACCTTTCAACAAAATTCAACACCCATTTACAATAAAAAAACCTTCCAGAAAGTAGGCAGAGAGAGAACTTATCTCAACATAATAAAGGCCATATATGACAAACCCACAGCCAACATTGTTCTCAATGATGAAAAACTGAAACCATTTCCTCTAAGATCAGGAACAAGACAAGTTTTTCCACTCTCACCACTATTATTCAACATAGTTTTGGAAGTTTTAGCCACAGGAATCACAGAAGCAAAAGAAATAGAAGGAATCCAAATCAGAAAAGAAGAAGTAAAGCTGTAACTCTTTGCTGATGACATGATATCATACATAGAGAATCCTAAAGATGCCACCAGAATACCACTAGAGCTAATCAGTGAATTTGGTAAAAAATCAGGATACAAAATTATGCACAGAAATCTCTTGCATTCCTATACACTAATGATGAAAAATCTTAAAGAGAAATTAAGGAAACACTCCCATTTGCCACTGCAAGAAAAAGAATAAAATACCTAGGAATAAACCTACCTAAGGAAACAAAAGACCCGTATGCAGAAAATTATCAGTCACTGATGAAAGAAATTAAAGATTATACAAATAGATGGAGAGATATACCATGTTTCTGGATTGGAAGAATCAACATTGTGAAAATTACTCTACTACCCAAAGCAATCTACAGATTCAATGTAATCCCTATCAAACTACCACTGGCATTTTTCACAGAACTAGAACAAAAAATGTCACAATTTGTATGGAAACACAAAAGACCCCATAGAGCCAAAGCAATCTTGAGAACGAAAAACGGAGCTGGAGGAATCAGGCTCCCTGACTTCAGACTATATTACAACACTACAGTAATCAAGACAGTATGGTACTGGCACAAAAACAGAAATATAGATCAATGGAAAAGGACAGAAAGCCCAGAGATAAACGCACGCACATATGGTCACCTTATCTTTGATAAAGGAGGCAGGAATGTACAGTGGAGAAAGGACAGCCTCTTCAATAAGTGGTGCTGGGAAAACTGGACAGGTACATGTAAAAGTATGAGATTAGAACACTCCCTAACACCATACACAAAAATAAGCTCAAAATGGATTAAAGACTTAAATGTAAGGCCAGAAACTATCAAACTCTTAGAGGAAAACATAGGCAGAATACTCTATGACATAAATCACAGCAAGATCCTTTTTGACCCACCTCCTAAAGAAATGGACATAAAAACAAATATAAACAAATAGGGCCTAATGAAACTTAAAAGCTTTTGCACAGCAAAGGAAACCATAAACGAGACCAAAAGACAACACTCAGAATGGGAGAAAATATTTGCAAATGAAGCAACTGACAAAGGATTAATCTCCAAAATTTACAAGCAGCTCATGCAGCTCAATAACAAAAAAACAAACAACCCAATCCAAAAATGGGCAGAAGCCCTAAATAGACATTTCTCCAAATAGATATACAGATTGCCAACAAACACATGAAAGAATGCTCAACATCATTAATCATTAGAGAAATGCAAATCAAAACTACAAGGAGGTATCACCTCACACCGGTCAGAATGGCCATCATCAAAAAATCTAGAAACAATAAATGCTGGAGAGGGTGTGGAGAAAAGGGAACACTCATGCACTGCTGGTGGGAATGTGAATTGGTACAGCCACTATGGGGAACAGTATGGAGGTTCCTTAAAAAACTAAAAATAGAACTACCATACGACCCAGCAATCCCACTACTGGGCATATACCCTGAGAAAACCATAATTCAAAAAGAGTCATATACCAAAATGTTCATTGCAGCTCTATTTACAATAGCCAGGAGATGGAAGAAACCTAGCAACCTAAGTGTCCATCATCGGATGAATGGATCAAGAAGATGTGGCACATATATACAATGGAATATTACTCAGCCATAAAAAAGAAACAAAATTGATTTATTTGTAGTGAGGTGGATGGACCTAGAGTCTGTCATACAGAGTGAAGTAAGTCAGAAAGAGAAAGACAAATACTGTATGCTAACACATATACATGGAATCTAAGAAAAAAAAAAAAAGTCATGAAGGACCTAAGGGTAAGACAGGAATAAAGACACAGACCTATTAGAGAATGGACTTGAGGATATGGGGAGGGGGAAGGGTAAGTTGTGACAAAGTGAGCGAGTGGCATGGACATATATACACTACCAAACGTCAAATAGATAGCTAGTGGGAAGCAGCCGCATAGCACTGGGAGATCAGCTCAATGCTTTGTGACCACCTAGAGGGGTGGGATAGGGAGGGTGGGAGGGAGATGCAAGAGGGAAGAGATATGGGAACATATGTATATGTATAACTGATTCACTTTGTTATAAAGAAGAAAGTAACACACCATTGTGAAGCAATTATACTCCAATAAAGATGTTAAAAAATAAAAAAAAATTTAAATTAAGAAAACCCACAATCATAGCAAAGGAGGATGAATAGCATTGCCCATAGTATCAGCAACGGCTGTTCAACTGCAGTATTGGGAACAATAAATGTAGGTCTAAAATATACAAGTTATAAAGTACATATTTCATTATCTAAATTATATCCTGGTCCCAGAAAAATTATTGGCAGAGACAGAAGGCATGCCTTCAGAAGCTCCCTGAAGAAAGGCCAACTGCCCTGGGTGCAGGACCATCAAGTTCAACAAATATTGAGCACCTACTATGTTCCATACTAGGCTCTGTGTTAGGCAATGGGGCACAGTAGTGAACAATGTTAGGTCTGGCTATTAATTCTTCCCTGAAGACAAACTAAAAATAGACTGAAAATCTACTTCAGCTGAAATGTACAGTATGCATCTGCTGGAAGAAAAATTACCTGGAAGCCCGGCTATAAATTTATTCTAACAAGATGGTTCATAGAACAAAAAATACATCAGAATAATCTATTGTTGAGCTATATAGCTATTAATCACTGTTAATATAAATTAAGATAATTTTCAACATTTTCATAATATATTTTAATTTAAAAAGTATGTGCAATACATCTGCTAATATTTCACTTAAGAGGCACCATTTAATCTTTTCAAATATTAAAGTGATTGTGTTCAGTGGCAAAAGACTAGATGAAGAGGTAATATTAGTCTATCTTTATAATTATCATCAATATAAGTAAGTCATGCTCCTCATGGTTATATGATTATAAACCATATCATAAACACCTTTATACCTCTCTTCCAATCACAAAGAAACCTATACATAGTAGTTGCTCAATAGGTATTTGATAGAGAAGTCCCTTAAACCGAAACTCTTAATCCCTGAATTTTAATGATCAAATAGGGTATTCTTTCTAAGAAGTTTTTAAACTACTTACAAATACTTTGACACATCACAGTAAACATCTGTATATTGAAAATGCTTTTGAGAACCAAGAATCACCACAAAATACATTTCCTAGGCTGAATCTGAAGAAGTTAAATTAAGCACACATAAATGTTTATATGAAAAGGAATAAGAAATACACCATTTTTGTGTTATTTCTTGAAATCTAAGCAAAATCTAAGTTTACATTTAAATGTATAGGAAAGAAGAATAAATTGGTTTATTTCAAGAGGATAGTTTCACTAAGTTTTAAAACTAGTTTCCACAGAAACTACGATTTCATCTGTCGTTAGTGAACATAACAATAAGGTTTGTGGACAAGCAACAGTGTTGAAACCTTGTCAAGAAATATTTTAAATATTAAAAAACTATGTCAACCCTGTTCTGTTCATGACTAAACTTGATACAATCAAGAAAAATTAGTTTCGGATGTGGGATACTTCAGGGATTTGAAGTAGTTTGCTAAATAGGAAGCTAAGTCCAATTACTTTTCTGAAGATTTGGCATCTTCAACTGAAAACCAATATTCCAATTAACATTAGACAAATATCCAAGCTTATCCACATGTTCCAGGCATCCTTTCTGGCTAACAAGTAGGCTGCATTTCTGTATTTAATTATTCCCTTATGTATACATAGGGCCTACATTATACTAGAGGTATATAAGGCAGTTTTTTTTTTTTTTTTAAAAAGGAAAACTTTAAATTCTTCTGTGGTCTGCTTGTACATGTGCACAATCTAAATTTAACTTCTTATATAATTTTATCCCCTTTCCTAAGTTAAAAACATGCCAACATAAGTCTTTTTTAAAATATGTGATGTTTCAAACTACCTAAATGGTACTAACGTCAAAGGCAATCTCTAAATCATTTCACTCTACCCAGAAGTTACAAACAAACAAACAAAAAATAGCTTCATCAGCAAATATTGCCTTTACCTTGCCTGAAGTTTAAAAGCAATTCAGATATTGAGCCAGATTATTTATCTACATGGATCCCTTAACTTCAAGGGAAACTTTCTAAGCAAGAGTGGCTTCAAGAAGAAAAGATTCAATTCATTTTAAATCAGTAGAAGCTCTTCACAAGTGGAAGAAGAAATCCCCAAGGGTGGTAAAATTGGTTAGCACAGCATATATACCAGTGGCTCTACGCTGTTATAACTTATTTCATCTTGTGTCAACTAAATAAATGTCAAATTTTATATTAACGCTATGTTATTTAACACAGTATATTTTTTTTCTGGCTAGGACTTTTAGAGCAACTGATATGTATTTATTCAGAAACATCAAAGAATATCATTATGGGCTTCCCTGGTGGCGCAGTGGTTGAGAGTCCGCCTGCCGATGCAGGGGACGCGGGTTCGTGCCCCAGTCCGGGGGGATCCCACATGCCGCGGAGCGGCTGGGCCCGTGAGCCATGGCCGCTGAGCCTGAGCGTCCGGAGTCTGTGCTCCGCAACGGGAGAGGCCACAACAGTGAGAGGCCCGCGTACCGCAAAAAAAAAAAAAAAAGAATATCATTATGTAAATAGTGGCATATCACACGGTGTCTAACTTTAGAAATTGCTTTCAGTTTATTTTCTAAGGGTGAAAACCTTTGTAACAAACTAAAAGAATGTATGCCTGCATATAGAAGTGTGGGAAGGTGTGTACATTCAGTAAAATATCAGCTATCTAGATGTCAATTTTCCAGTAATGTCATCCATCCAAAGCAATAATAAGAATTATGAGGGGGTGGAGAGAGTAAGGGGAGAACACACCTGAACTCCTAAAATGGGTTCATAAGTAAAGCCCATGCCCTAAAACAAATTCACATAAAGCACTAACAAGAACTTTAGGTCCCTGCTTAGCACTCACTAGCCTTAATTATGTATCAAACAAACAAACTTGGTAACCTGTTTGCTAAACTTCTAGAACTAGTAAATTAGGAGTCAACAGGGCTATTATAAATCAGATAAAGAAAGAAACAGAAAATGGTACCCCAAAATCCAACAGAAAGCAAGAAGTCAAATTATATATTTTTTAAAAGCAGACAAAAGAATATTAAATAGCATTTTTGTCTAGACTATTCACTGGAGAAACAAACAATACTTAATAGGCCTTAAAAGTTGGAGGACCACCAGGCTCAGTCCTCAGACCTGTTTTCTGCTCTATCCTCAGTGCTTCTCAAACAATAAACCAGCAGTGTGTGCAATCAATTAAATAGGTCATGAACATGTTTTGTGCGTCTAATGGTATGGGATATTCCAGTTGAAAAATATATTAATTGAATATGGAAACAGGTAGAGATTACCTCTGTTTAACTTTTATCACTCCTCTCCTCACAGTTCTAACATAGAGTTTTATACATAAGCAAACATCAGAATGTCCCATAAGGGAATACAGAAATTACATAGAAATCATATAGGCAGTGAGAGTATGTCTAAAGAGAAGAGCAGCAGATCAGGTGGAACATCAACATTTAAAGGTAAGAGAAGGAAGAGTAGCCCATGAGGAGAACAAAGAAGGAACGGTCATAAGAATGGCTATACAATTAAAGCAGCCAGGAAAGATTTCAAAAAAACAGGAGTACACAACAGAGTTAAAACATGTAATAAATACCATGTAATATTATAACCAAAAAGTATTTAATGGATTTGACAATCAGAAGGTCAGGGGTAACAGTGGCAGGAGCATAAACGACATTAAAAGTGGATGAATAACTAAAGAAGACACAAATAATTGGAAAGACATCCCATGTTCATGGATTGGAAGACTTAATATTGTTAAAACGTCCATACTACCCAAAGCAATCTACAGGTTCAATTCATTCCCTATCATAACACTGGTCTTGGCAATGGTTTCCTGGATATGACACTAATAGCATAGGTAGCATTAGCATAGGCAACAAAAGCAAAAATAAAGTCAGACTATATCAAATTAATAAGCTTCTGCATAGCAAAAGAAATAATCAACAGAGTGAAAAGGCAACCTATGGAATGGGAGAAAATATTTGCAAACCATATATATATAATAAGGGGCTAATAACGCAAATATATAAGAAACTCCTACAATTTGACAATAAACACCATTATTAAAAAAGACAAAGAAAATAACAATGTTGGCAAGGATGTGGAGAAATTGGAACCACTGTACACTGTCGGTAGAAATGTAAAATGGTACAGCCACTATGGAAAACAGTGTAGAGGTTCCTCAAAAACTTAAAAATAGAATTACCACATGATCCAGCAGTCCTACTTCCAAATATTTACCCAAAAGAATTGAAAACAGTAGCTTGAAGATATATCTGCACTCTCATGTTCACTGCAGTACTATTTACAGTAGCCAAGATATGGAAACAATCTAAATGGATAAAGAAAACACGCCATATATATATATATACACACACACACACACACACACACATATATATATACATGCCATACACACACACACACACACACAATGTAATATTATTCAGCCATAAAAACGGCTTCCATCTGCTATTTGTGACAAGATGGGAACTTTGAGGACTTAACGCTAAGTGATTATGCCAATCACAGAAGAACAAATACTGCATGATTCCACTTAAATGAGATATCTAAAGTAATCAAACTCCTTGAAAGTCAAATGGTGATTGCTAAGGGTTGCGGGGATTAGGTGATGAGGAGTTGCTGTATATTTGGTATAGACTTTCAGTCACACAAAATGTAAAGTTCTAGAGATCCACTGTATAACAATGTACGTGCACTTAACAAAACTATACTGTATACTTAAAATTTTGTTAATAGAATAGAGTTCATATTATATGGTTTTTTTCAATACAATAAAAAAAGGTTGATGCATACATGAAATGGGAGGTGACAGAGGAGAGAAAATAAAAGTAGAAATTTCTTATGAGGGAAGTGTGTGAAAGGAGAAAAGAAAGGATGGCTTACATCTAGGAGAGAAACACCAACAAAAGCTGCAGGAGGCAGGTCTATGTTGGAATAAACTTCAGCATGTTTATAAGCTGTAGGGAAAAAATATAGAGAGAGAGAGATCAAAAATATAAGACCCAGAATAAATGACTATAAGTTTGTATTCCAGAAGCTAGTGAAAGGTCAAAAGGATCAAGTGGAGAAAAGGAAGGAAACTCATCCTTTGAGACAGGAAGACAGAAAAATAGATGTAGATAAGTTTCTAGAGGCTTGGTGAGACAACGAGGGAGACCTACTTGATGGTGTCAATCTTCCTGGCAAAATAGGATTTAAGGTTGTCTCCTAAGAGTGAGAGAGAGAGAGACAACGAGGGAGACCTACTTGATGGTGTCAATCTTCCTGGCAAAATAGGATTTAAGGTTGTCTCCTAAGAGTGAGAGAGAGGGGGTGAGTATTGTGCTTGATGAGATTGCTGACTGACTAAGAGAAATGGGAGAGGTGACTGACCAAGATGAAGGTAGGATTTTAGGCAAGTGAGCTTGGAGGCATGAATTTCAAGTGGCAGCAGGAACAGAGACAGTGTTCTGATACTGGTTTCCCAAAGGAAAGGAAAGACTATAATGAGGGACTCATGGGCATAGGGAATAAATCACTTGAGATGATCATAGTGGAATCTATGCCCTAAAGAGAGCAAGGAACATGAAAACAGATTGAAGAATAATCGTCACAGAGTGAGAGAGGAAGCATTGTGGCTATAGCTAATGCAGACTGAAACCGAGCCCACTTAGCCTATCTGCCTTTATTACTAACTAAAGAAGCCTCTCTCTTTTAACATACACCTTCCTCCACAAGTCTATTTGGCAAACAGTCATGCAGTGCTCCTCCCAGTATGTCATTGTTTTGTGCACTGATAGGTAAGTAAAGAAACTGTCCCAGTTATCCAAGAGCTTATAGATCACCAGGAGAAAAGAGGCAAATACTCAAGTAACTATAATATCAGGCAGAAAAATATAAATAAATGTCACAACAGAGATTTAATCATAGTGCTCCTGAGGTTTAAAGGAAGGAAAGATCACAGATAACTGGAAGTGGCAGGATGAAAAAAGGAAAGGCTTCATAAAAGAAGGTGGACTTTGTAGAAAGCTTCCAAAAAAGAAAATGGGGGAAAAAAGGTAAGGTTCAGGTAGTGAGAACAGCATAAGCACAAGCACAATGGAAGAAATGTATAGGGTAAGTTTGATCAAAAGAGAATAGTCTAATAAGCAAATGAAAAGATGCCCAACATAATTAGTTATTAGGAAGAATGCAAATTAAAATCATAATGAGATACCCACTGGAATGCTTATAGATAAAATTTTAAAAAAGAATAACAAGTGTTGGTGACCATGTGGAGAAACTGGAACCCTCATACATTGCTGGCGGGAAGATAAAATGATACAACACAACCCTGAGGAAAACAGTTTGTGAATTTCATAGAAAGTTAAACATAAATTTACCATGTGACCCTGCAATTCCACTCCTAATAATCCACCAAGAGACACTAGTAGCAGACTAGTGAAGTAGCAGAATGGTGAACAGAGTTTGCTCTAATTCTTAGTATTTTCTTCTTAGCTGTCATTTTTAAATAATTTCTCTTTTTGATCTTTTTTTCTTTAGAAACAGCAATATTTTTATGTTTTAGCACATTACATCCTCACTGCACCCTGTGAACTAGCAGGTAGGAAAACTGAGGGACAGAAATAATAAGTAATTTGCTCATGGACACCTAGTAAACTGCAAAGTCAAGAAATGAGCCCAGGTAATCAGACTCCAAAGCTCTTCCTGTTGAACACTGCAGGGTACACTCTGAGCCTTTCTCAGCCTCAATTTTCTCATGTATAAAATATGGCCTATAATTCTTATCTCTCACGGTGGTTGCAACAATTAAATAAGATGTGGAGCTTGGGTGGGGGAGATGCTGGTGCTGTCTTTATCTGTTTCTGTATTGTTTGATTTGTTATAATGAGCATGAATTATTCATGTATTTTTTAATCAAGAAAAAAAATGTTAAGGCCTATGAGAGTGTCTGGCACAGAAGGGCACCCAATAAAGTCATCATTATGCCTGAGAGCAAAAAAATTAATTAATTAATTAATTAAAATAATAACAATCTACCAAGAGAAAACAAAACGTGTTCATATAAAGACATATACATGAACGTTCACAGTAGCATTATTCATTTATTGGTCAAACTGAAAACAATCCAAATGTCTATGAACTGATAAAAAACAAAATGTGGTATATCCATACAATGGAATACTATTCAGCAATGAAAAAAAGCAAGCTCCTGGCACATACTATAATACGGATGAACCTCAAAAGCAGAATGTTAGGTTAAAAAAAAAAGATCCAAAAGACTACTTACTGTGTGACTCTATTTATATGAAATATCCAGAAAAGGTCAACTTAAAGAAACAGATAGTAGATCAGCAGTTCCTTGGTGTTAAGACTGGTAAAAGGGCACAAGGGAGCTTTTGGGGATAGTAGTGATGTTCTAAAATTGGGCTGTGGTGATGGCTGCACAACTCTATAAATTTACTAAAAATCATTAAGTGGTACCTTTACAACAGCTGAATTTTACAGTAAGCAAATTATATATCAATAGAGTTTTTGTTTAAGAGGATAGGCTAGCTTGATTGGTTTTGCAGAAGTAGGAGTTTAGAAGGAGTTGGGTTCCACTCTTCAGAGACCTTTGAATGTCAGAGTAAGAAGGCTCAACTTAACTGGATAGACAGCAGGGATGCCCTAAACGTCTTGGAATGAGATAGGACAAAAACAGACAAAGAAAAACTACAGATAATTACATTCAGAAGATTAATCTTGTCTAATGTGTCAGACAGGTAATTGACATATTAGACTACAAGGACCAGGAACTTGTGGTTTCCTTGAGTGTCCTCGAGTCCATGGCCTCAACTTAGCAAGAGCCAATCCTCTTACACATCTTTACCTTGAATCACAAAGGTGGGATAAAAGATGGAAGGTGATGGCCCTGTGAAAATCTGTCACTTCCATGGAAAAAACATCTCCAAGAATATGGCCTCTGAGCCCATCTTTCTAACTGGGGAACCAATTGAATAAGAATATTAACTGCTGGCCAGAAGCCAGTCTTAGATTGGGGTAGAGGGAGGCAGAGAATCAATATTTGGGTGGAAAAGGTGGTTGGATTTCCCTGAAATCTAATATCCTGCTATAAGAGATTTGGAAATCATATAAAAGGAAACTTAAAAACAACAATATCGGGCTTCCCTGGTGGCGCAGTGGTTGAGAGTCCGCCTGCCGATGCAAAGGACATGGGTTCGTGCCCCGGTCCGGGAGGATCCCACGTGCCACGAAGCGGCTGGGCCCGTGAGCCATGGCCGCTGGGCCTGCGCGTCCGGAGCCTGTGCTCCGCAACGAGAGAGGCCACAACAGTGAGAGGCCCACATACCGCAAAAACAAACAAACAACAACAACAAAAAAAACCAACAACAATATAGGGTGATCTATCAGGTAAAATAGTGAAGATAAATGCCTGCTGATTTTACTGTACAACATTTTATTAATGATTCCCAAGTAGAGTGATAATAAATTTAAATCCATTTAAAGTCCAGTGTTCAAAGTTCATTTCTTTTAATTAGAGGAAACTGATTTTACTATTACTACCTTCCTAGACATACAGGTAGGTCTCACAAAAATATCTTTTTAAAAATATACCACCTCAATTTATCCTTGGTTACATTTCATACTTTCAGAGCACTATTAGCCCTCTACTTATTAATATACAGAGAAACACAAATCAGACTGATATAATTATTCAGCTATTCATAGATACTCTTATAAAGACCATACATCTTTTTCTTTTGCTAAGAAAGATCATAAAATAATCTCTCCAGGAAAATGTATTTGTTTTCCTTTATTTAAAGAGAACGAGAAAGGCAGGGAAGGGAAGGAAGGTAGAGAGGAGGGTTGTGAAGATTGTGATCATCACAATTGTTGATTCACAATTCAAACCATTCAGAACTCCATTTACAGAAAACTAATACAAAAGGAATAATTGTGCTAGATGGGATTAAACAGGAAGATAGATAACATAAATGAAAGACAACCTCATACAATTACAGATAATTGGAGGCCACTTATATATTTTTCTCTCATCACTCACACAAAAAGATTTTCATTTCCTTATAATGGACCCATTAATTGTTTTATTGAAATATTAGAAACATCTTGCTTCTGAGTGTATGTCAAAGGACTAATTTTTTTTTTAAAGATCAAACAATAAATAGAATGAAATTTTAGCACAAGAGAGCATCCCTGATTACTCTGGGCTTAGAATGCTTTATACCAGACAAATACCACATTTCTGCACCTGCTAAGTTTGCCAAAATGAAACCTTAATACTGAAGTTACAATCTAGGGAGACGTTCAAACTAACACTAGCAAGCAGAAAACTCCAATACTGATTGAACAACATGAAGATAAAGAAGTATGCATTCAATTTATAAAAACACATATGCCCCAGGAAAGTAAAGCATACCAGACGGATATTAGAAGTAGAATGTTTTTTATACACTAATAGGTCTGTTCTCCCCTTGATTTATGTACAATCCCCATTAATATCAATTAGCATTACATACATAAATCCAGGGAAGCGTAGCTCCAATTTATAATAATACTTTGCACTTATATATTTTGTTTGAAAATTAATTCAGTCTCACAAAGCCCTGTACCTTAGATCACTAGCATTAGCGTCCACCAAACAATGACTGGCCCACAACCACATTCCAGTCTAGGGGCTGGTGCTAGATGACCCCAAAGGCCCCACTTGTTTCTGAAATCCTATACTAATGGAAACTTAAGATTCTAAATCCTTTGCCCTAATCATTATACAACACAATAAATATTTACTGAGAGTTTTACTAGAAGATAAGCCCCATGCTAGATGCTGTGCAAAAAGGTCCTAAGATGTCCAAAGATGGAAGTTAAGAAGCCAAGGCTTAGAGCGGTTAAGTGACACATCCAAAGCCAAAAAGCTAGAGAGAGCTGGAACTGGGACCCAAATCTGTTGACACAAAATTTGATGCTTTTTTTTTTTTTTTGTGGTACGCGGGCCTCTCACTGTTGTGGCCTCTCCCACTGTGGAGCACAGGCTCTGGACGCGCAGGCCCAGTGGCCATGGCTCACGGGCACAGCCGCTCCGCGGCATGTGGGATCCTCCCGGACCGGGGCACGAACCCGTGTCCCCTGCATTGGCGGGCGGACACTCAACCACTGCGCCACCAGGGAAGCCCGATGCTTTTTTTTTAAACAATACCTGAAGGCATGGCTTATGTAAGCAAAGGTTCCCAGTAGTCCCATAACAATCTAAGTGCTTCCCACCGCCTGCTATTCATATCGAGTAAGTGAAAATCAATGGTCAGTGATAGTCTTATCATGAACAAGAATTTAAAGGGACTAAGGGGGAAAAAAAAATCAAGAAAAGAGACATTATAAGAAATAATATAAAATTATGAGTTGACAATTATCTGTTGCTAGAACTGTAATGTTCACTAAGGTACCACTAGCCACATGTGGCGATTCAGCACTTGATATGTGCTCCAAGTCTCAAATAAACCACGTCTTAAAGACTTACTGTGGAAAAAATATTAAATATCTCATTAATAATATTTATTTGATTACATGTTGAAATGATAATATTTTAGATATATAAGGTTAAATAAAACACATTATCAAAATTAAGTTCACTAGTGTCATTTTACTTTATTAACGTAGCTGCTAGAAAATTACAAATTACATATATGGCTTATATTTGTGGCTTGAGGTATGTTTCTGTTGGGCTATACTTCTATATAGCCACACACATATATTGAATACATCAGTGATGTACTTAAAACAAACACACTTTGGAGATTACATTCCAGATTGCACTCTGACCTAGATGAAGAAAAATTGACATCATTTTCAAAGAGCTTTGTATGCTTCTCCAGTTTGGCTGAGGTACTTGCGAGTTTACGGTCAGATAGAGCAAGACAACATCCATCCTATTCATATCTTCATTCAAGCATACCATCCAGTTATCTAATTGCTCTCTTTTGAGTGAATAGGAATAAACTATCTCATATATGCAATGATTACCCGAAGTTCTAAACATTATGAGACTAGAGAAATAAGTTTACAAGGTATATACAGGTGAGAGAAAATACTTCCCTCAGAAAACCAAAGACGGGAGACCTTCAAGATGCCAGAAGAGTAAGACGTGGAGATCACCTTCCTCCCCACAAATACATCAGAAATACATCTACATGTGGAACAACTCCTACAGAACACGTACTGAGCGCTGGCAAGACCTCAGACCTCCCAAAAGGCAAGAAACTCCCCCAGGTACCTGGGTAGGGAAAAAGAAAAAAAGAAAAAACAGAGACAAAAGAATAGGAACGGGACCTGCACCAGTGGGAGGGAGCTGTGAAGGAGGAGAGTTTCCACCCACTAGGAAGCCCCCTCACTGGCAGAGACCGGGTGTGGCGGGGGGTAAGCTTCGGAGTCACGGAGGAGAGCACAGCAACAGGAGTGCAGAGGGTAAAGCGGCGAGATTCCCGCACTGACCAGCACTCACCAGCCGGAGAGGCTTGTCTGATCACCTGCCGGGGTGGCTGGGGGCTGGGAGCTGAGGCTCGGGCTTCAGAGGTCGGATCCCAGGGAGAGGACTGGGGTTGGCTGCGTGAACACAGCCTGAAGGGGGCTAGTGCGCCACAGCTAGCCTGGAGCGAGTGTGGGAAAAAGTCTGGACCTGCCTAAGAGGCAAGAGACCACTGTTTCAGGGTGTGCGAGGAGAGGGGATTCAGAGCACCACCTAAACGAGCTCCAGAGACGGGTGCGAGCCGCGGCTATCAGCACGAACACCAGAGACGGGCATGAGACGCTAAGGCTGCTGCTGCCGCCACCAAGAAGCCTGTGTGCAAGCACTGGTCACTATCCACACCTCCCCTCCCGGGAGCCTGTGCAGCCCGCCACTGCCAGGATCCCGGGTTCCAGGGACAACTTCCCCGGGAGAATACACGGCGCTCCTCAGGCTGTTGCAAAGACATGTTGGCTTTTGCCGCTGCAGGCTCGCCCCGCATTCTGTACCCCTCCCTCCCCCCCCCCCCCACTCCCGGCCTGAGTGAGCCAGAGCCCCATAATCAGCTGCTCCTTTGACCCCATCCTATCTGGGCGGGAACAAACGCCCTCAGGTGACCTAAACGCAGAGGCGCAGCGAAATCCAAAGCTGAACTACAGGAGCTGTGCGAACAAAGAAGAGACAGGAAATCTCGCCCAACAGCCTCAGGAGCAGCTGATTAAATCTCCACAATCAACTTGATGTACGCTGCATCTGTGGAATACATAAATAGACAACGGATCATCCCAAAATAGAGGCAGTGGACTTTGGGAGCAACGATATATTTTTTTTTTTCCTTTTTCTCTTTTTGTCAGTATGTATATGTATGCTTCTCTGTGTGATTTTGTCTGTATACCTTTGCTTTTACCATTTGTCCTAGGGTTCTGTCTCTCTTTTTTCTTTTTTTTTTTTAACTATAGTTTTTAGCGCTTGTTATTATTGGTGGATTTGTTTTTTGATCTGGTTGCTCTCTTCCTTCTTTTTTTTCTTTTTATTACTTTTTTAATTTTTTTTAATTTTTAATAATTTTATATTTTAATAACTTTTTTATTTTATTCTATTTATTTTTCTTTCTTTCTTTTTCTTTCCCTTTCCTTCTGAGCCGGGTGGATGACAGGGTCTTCATGCTTCGGCCGGGTGTCAGGCCTGTACCCCTGAGGTGGGGGAGCCGAATTCAGGACATTGGTCGACCAGAAAGCTCCGGTTCCATGGAATATCAAATGGCGAAAGCTCTCCCAGAGATCTCCATCTCTACACGAAGACCCGGCTCCACTCAATGACCAGCAAGCTACAGTGCTGGACACCCTATGCCAAACAACTAGCAAGACAGTAATACAACCCCACCCATTAGCAGTGAGCTGCCTAAAATCATAATAAGGTCCCAGACACCCCAAAACACACCACCGGATGTGGACCTGCCCAACAGAAAGACAAGATCCACGCTCATTCACCAGAACACAAGCACCAGTACCCTCCACCAGGAAGCCTACAAAACCCACTGAACCAACCTTACCACTGAGGGCAGACACCAAAAATAACATGAACTACGAATGCACAGCCTGTGAAAAGGAGACCCCAAACACAGTAGGCTAAGCAAAATGAGAAGACAGAGAAACACACATCAGAAGAAGGAGCAAGGTAAAAGCCCACCAGACCAAATAAATGAAGAGGAAATAGGCAGTCTACCTGAAAAAGAATTCAGAGTGATGATAGTAAAGATGATCCAAAATCTTGGAAATAGAATGGAGAAAATACAAGAAACGTTTAACAAGAACCTAGAAGAACTAAAGAGCAAACAAACAATGATGAACAACACAATAAATGAAATTTAAAATTCTCTAGAAGGACTCAATAGCAGAATAACTGAGGCAGAAGAATGGATAAGTGACTTGGAAGGTAAAATAGGAAATAGGAAACAACTACCACAGAGGAGAAAAAAGAAAAAAGAATGAAAAGAATTGAGGACAGTCTTAGAGACCTCTGGGACGACATGAAACGCACCAACATTTGAATTATAGGGGTCCCAGAAGAAGAAGAGAAAAAGAAAGGGACTGAGAAAATATTTGAAGAGATCATAGTTGAAAACTTCCCTAATATGGGAAAAAGGAGAGAGTTAAATCAATTCCAGGAAGCACAGAGTCCCATATAGAATAAATCCAAGGAGGAATAAACAAAGACATATATTAATCAAAGTATCAGAAATTGAACACAAAGAAAAAATATTAAAAGCAGCAAGGGAAAAGCAACAAATGACATACAAGGGAATCCCCATAAGGTTAACAGCTGATCTTTCAGCATAAACTCTGTAAACCAGAAGGGAGTGTCAGGACATATTTAAAGAGATGGAAGGGAAAAACCTACAACCAGGATTACTCTACCCAGCAAGAATCTCATTCAGATTCGATGGAGAAATTAAAAGATTAAGAGACAAGCAGGAGTTCCGGGAAGATGGCGGAAGAGTAAGACGCGGAGATCACCTTCCTCTCCACAGATACACCAGAAATACATCTACGCATGGAACAACTCCTACGGAGCACCTACTGAACGCTGGCAGAAGACCTCAGACCTCCCAAAAGGCAAGGAACCCCCCACGTACCTGGTTAGGGCAAAAGAAAAAACTAAACAGAGACAAAAGAATAGGGACGGGTCCTGCACCAGCGGGAGAGAGCTGTGAAGGAGGAAAAGTGTCCACACACTAGGAGCCCCTTCGCGGGTGGAGACTTCGGGAGGCGGAGTGGGGGAGCTTGGGAGCCGCGGAGGAGAGCACAGCAACAGGGGTGCGGAGGGCAAAGCGGAGAGATTCCAGCGCAGAGGATCGGGCCGACCGGCACTCACCAGCCGAGAGGCTTGTCTGCTCGCCCGCCGGGGCGGGCGGGACTGGGAGCTGAGGCTCCGGCTTTTGTCGGAGCGCCGGGAGAGGACTGAGGTTGGCGGCGTGAACACAGCCTGCAGGGCGTTGGTGCGCCGCAGCTGGCCGGGAGAGAGTCTGGGGAGGGGTCTGGACCTGCCGAAGAGGCAAGAGACTTTTACGTCCCTCTTTGTCTCCTGGTGCACGAGGAGGGGGGATTGGGAACGCTGCTTGGGAGAGCTCCGGAGACGGGCGCGAGCCGCGGCTAAGAGTGCGGAGCCCAGAGACGGACATGGGACGCTAAGGCCGCTGCTGCCGCCGCCAGGAGGCCTGTGTGCGAGCGCAGGTCACTAGCCACACGCCCTTCCGGGGAGCCTGTGCAGCCCGCCGCTGCCGGGGTCCCGGGATCCGGGGACGGCTCCCCCAGGAGAGCGCACGGCGCGCCTCAGGCTGCAGCGTCACGCCGGCCTCTGCCGCTGCAGGCCCGCCCTGCACTCTATGACCCTCCCTACCCCCCGGCCTGGGTGAGCCAGAGCCTCCGAATCAGCGGCTCCTTTAACCCCGTCCTGTCTGAGCAAAGAACAGACGCCCTCCGGCGACCTACACGCACAGGCGGGGCCAAATCCAAAGCTGAGGCCCTGGGAGCTGTGAGAACAAAGAAGAGAAAGGGAAATCTCTTCCAGCAGCCTCAGAAGCAGCGGATTAAAGCTCCACAATCAACTTGATATACCCTGCATCTGTGGAATACCTGAATAGACAACGAATCATCCCAAATTAAGGAGCCCTGTGGATGAAAGGCTCTTGGTGCTGCAGCCAGGACTCAGTGCTGTGCCTCTGAGGTGGGAGAGCCAACTTCAGGACACTGGTCCACAAGAGGCCTCCCAGCTGCACATAATATCAAACAGCAAAAATCTCCAAGAGATCTCCATCTCAACGCCAGCACCCAGCTTCACTCAACGACCAGCAAGCTACAGTGCTGGACATCCCATGGCAAACAACTAGCAAGACAGGAACACAACCCCACCCATTAGCAGAGAGGCTGCCCAAAATCATAATAAGTCTACAGACACCCCAAAACAC
Organism: Leucopleurus acutus; assembly: GCF_964270905.1. Taxonomy (NCBI): domain Eukaryota; kingdom Metazoa; phylum Chordata; class Mammalia; order Artiodactyla; family Delphinidae; genus Leucopleurus; species Leucopleurus acutus. The sequence continues at coordinate 65,342,703 of NC_139144.1, read as the reverse complement.
ACCACCAGACGTGGACCTGCCCACCAGAAAGACAAGATCCAGCCTCATACACCAGAACACAGGCACTAGTACCCTCCACCAGGAAGCCTACACAACCCACTGAAACAACCTTAGCCACTGGGGACAGACTCAAAAAACAACAGGAACTACGAACCTTCAGCCTGCAAAAAAAAAAAAGGAGACCCCAAACACAGTAAGATAAGCAAAATGAAAAGACAGAAAAACACACAGCAGATGAAGGAGCAAGATAAAAACCCACCAGACCTAACAAATGAAGAGGAAATAGGCAGTCTACCTGAAAAAGAATTCAGAATAATGATAGTAAGGTTGATCCAAAATCTTGGAGATAGAATGGACAACAGAATGGACAAATTGCAAGAATCAGTTAACAAGGACCTAGAAGAACGAAAGATGAAACAAGCAACGATGAACAACACAATAAATGAAATTAAAAGTACTCTAGATGGGATCAATAGCAGAATAACTGAGGCAGAAGAACGGATAAGTGACCTGGAAGATAAAATAGTGGAAATAACTACTGCAGAGCAGAATAAAGAAAAAAGAATGAAAAGAACTGAGGACAGTCTCAGAGACCTCTGGGACAACATTAAACGCACCAACATTCGAATTATAGGGGTTCCAGAAGAAGAAGAGAAAAAGAAAGGGACTGAGAAAATATTTGAAGAGATTATAGTTGAAAACTTCCCTAATATGGGAAAGGAAATAGTTAATCAAGTCCAGGAAGCACAGAGAGTCCCATACAGGATAAATCCAAGGAGAAATACGCCAAGACACATATTAATCAAACTGTCAAAAATTAAATACAAAGAAAACATATTAAAAGCAGCAAGGGAAAAACAACAAATAACACACAAGGGAATCCCCATAAGGTTAACAGCTGATCTTTCAGCAGAAACTCTGCAAGCCAGAAGGGAGTGGCAGGACATATTGAAAGTGTTGAAGGAGAAAAACCTGCAACCAAGATTACTCTACCCAGCAAGGATCTCATTCAGATTTGATGGAGAAATTAAAACCTTTACAGACAAGCAAAAGCTGAGAGAGTTCAGCACCACCAAACCACCTCTACAACAACTGCTAAAGGAACTTCTCTAGGCAAGAAACACAAAAGAAGGAAAGGACCTACAATAACAAACCCAAAACAATGAAGAAAATGGGAATAGGAACACACATATCGATAATTACCTTAAATGTAAATGGACTAAATGCTCCCACCAAAAGACACAGATTGGCTGAATGGATACAAAAACAAGACCCATATATTTGCTGTCTACAAGAGACCCACTTCAGACCTAGAGACACATACAGACTGAAAGTAAGGGGATGGAAAAAGGTATTTCATGCAAGTGGAAACCAAAAGAAAGCTGGAGTAGCAATTCTCATATCAGACAAAATAGACTTTAAAACAAAGACTATTAGAAGAGACAAAGAAGGACACTACATAATGATCAAGGGATCAATCCAAGAGGAAGATATAACAATTGTAAATATTTATGCACCCAACATAGGTGCACCTCAATACATAAGGCAAATACTGACAACCATAAAAGGGGAAATCGACAGTAACACATTCATAGTAGGGGACTTTAACACCCCACTTTCACCAATGGACAGATCATCCAAAATGAAAATAAATAAGGAAACACAAGCTTTAAATGATACATTAAATGAGATGGAGTTAATTGATATTTATAGGACATTCCATCCAAAAACAACAGAATACACATTTTTCTCAAGTGCTCATGGAACATTCTCCAGGATAGATCATATCTTGGGTCACAAATCAAGCCTTGGTAAATTTAAGAAAATTGAAATTGTATCAAGTATCTTTTCTGACCACAACGCCATGAGACTAGATATCAATTACAGGAAAAGATCTGTAAAAAATACAAACACATGGAGGCTAAACAATACACTACTTAATAATGAAGATATCACTGAAGAAATCAAAGAGGAAATCAAAAAATACCTAGAAACAAATGACAATGGAGACACAACGACCCAAAACCTGTGGGATGCAGCAAAAGCAGTTCTAAGGGGGAAGTTTATAGCAATACAAGCCCACCTTAAGAAGCAGGAAGCATCTCGAATAAACAACCTAACCTTGCACCTCAAGCAATTAGAGAAAGAAGAACAAAAAAACCCCAAAGCTAGCAGAAGGAAAGAAATCATAAAAATCAGATCAGAAATAAATGAAAAAGAAATGAAGGAAACAATAGCAAAGATCAATAAAACTAAAAGCTGGTTCTTTGAGAAGATAAACAAAATAGATAAACCACTAGCCAGACTCATCAAGAAAAAAAGGGAGAAGACCCAAATCAATAGAATTAGAAATGAAAAAGGAGAGGTAACAACTGACACTGCAGAAATAAAAGAGATCATGAGAGATTACTACAAGCAACTCTATGCCAATAAAATGGACAATCTGGAAGAAATGGACAAATTCTTAGAGAGGCACAACCTGCCAAGACTGAATCAGGAAGAAATAGAAAATATGAACAGACCAATCACAAGCACTGAAATTGAAACTGTGATTAAAAATCTTCCAACAAAGAAAAGCCCAGGACCAGATGGCTTCACAGGCGAATTCTATCAAACATTTAGAGAAGAGCTAACACCTATCCTTCTCAAACTCTTCCAAAATATAGCAGAGGGAGGAACACTCCCAAACTCCTTCTACGAGGCCACCATCACCTTGATACCAAAACCAGACAAGGATGTCACAAAGAAAGAAAACTACAGGCCAATATCACTGATGAACATAGATGCAAAAATCCTCAACAAAATACTAGCAAACAGAATCCAACAGCACATTAAAAAGATCATACACCATGATCAAGTGGGGTTTATTCCAGGAATGCAAGGATTCTTCAATATACGCAAATCTATCAATGTGATAAACCATATTAACAAACTGAAGGAGAAAAACCATATGATCATCTCAATAGATGCAGAGAAAGCTTTTGACAAAATTCAACACCCATTTATGATAAAAACCCTGCAGAAAGTAGGCATAGAGGGAACTTTCCTCAACATAATTAAGGCCATATATGACAAGCCCACAGCAAACATCATCCTCAATGGTGAAAAACTGAAAGCATTTCCACTAAGATCAGGAACAAGACAAGGTTGCCCACTCTCACCACTCTTATTCAACATAGTTTTGGAAGTTTTAGCCACAGCAATCAGAGAAGAAAAGGAAATAAAAGGAATCCAAATCGGAAAAGAAGAAGTAAAGCTGTCACTGTTTGCAGATGACATGATCCTATACATAGAGAACCCTAAAGATGCTACCAGAAAACTACTAGAGCTAATCAATGAATTTGGTAAAGTGGCAGGATACAAAATTAATGCACAGAAATCTCTGGCATTCCTATATACTAATGATGAAAAATCTGAAAGTGAAATCAAGAAAACACTCCCATTTACCATTGCAACAAAAAGAATAAAATATCTAGGAATAAACCTACCTAAGGAGACAAAAGATCTGTATGCAGAAAATTATAAGACACTGATGAAAAAAATTAAAGGTGATACAAATAGATGGAGAGATATACCATGTTCTTGGATTGGAAGAATCAACATTGTGAAAATGACTTTACTACCGAAAGCAATCTATAGATTCAATGCAATCCCTATCAAACTACCACTGGCATTTTTCACAGAACTAGAACAAAAAATTTTGCAATTTGTATGGAAACACAAAAGACCCCGAATAGCCAAAGCAATCTTGAGAACGAAAGAAGGAACTGGAGGAATCAGGCTCCCAGACTTCAGACTATACTACAAAGCTACAGTTATCAAGACGGTATGGTACTGGCACAAAAACAGAAAGATAGATCAATGGAACAGGATAGAAAGCCCAGAGATAAACCCACGCACATATGGTCACCTTATCTTTGACAAAGGAGGCAGAAATGTACAGTGGAGAAAGGACAGCCTATTCAATAAGTGGTGCTGGGAAAACTGGACAGCTACATGTAAAAGTATGAAATTAGATCACTCCCTAACACCGTACACAAAAATAAGCTCAAAATGGATTAAAGACCTAAATGTAAGGCCAGAAACTATCAAACTCTTAGAGGAAAACATAGGCAGAACACTCTATGACATAAATCACAGCAAGGTCCTTTTTGACGCACCTCCTAGAGAAATGGAAATAAAAACAAGAGTAAACAAATGGGACCTAATGAAACTTAAAAGCTTTTGCGCAGCAAAGGAAACCATAAAGAAGACCAAAAGACAACCCTCAGAATGGGAGAAAATATTTGCAAATGAAGCAACTGACAAAGGATTGATCTCCAAAATTTATAAGCAGCTCATGCAGCTTAATAACAAAAAAACAAACAACCCAATCCAAAAATGGGCAGAAGACCTAAATAGACATTTCTCCAAAGAAGATATACAGAGTGCCAACAAACACATGAAAGAATGCTCAACATCACTAATCATGAGAGAAATGCAAATCAAAACTACAATGAGATATCATCTCACACCAGTCAGAATGGCCATCATCAAAAAATCTAGAAACAATAAATGCTGGAGAGGGTGTGGAGAAAAGGGAACCCTCTTACACTGTTGGTGGGAATGTAAATTGATACAGCCACTGTGGAGAACAGTATGGAGGTTCCTTAAAAAGCTACAAATAGAACTACCATATGACCCAGCAATTCCACTACTGGGCATATACCCTGAGAAAACCATAATTCAAAAAGAGTCATGTACCAAAATGTTCATTGCAGCTCTATTTACAATAGCCCAGAGATGGAAACAACCTAAGTGTCCATCATCGGATGAATGGATAAAGAAGATGTGGCACATATATACAATGGAATATTACTCAGCCATAAAAAGAGACGAAATTGAGCTATTTGTAATGAGGTGGATAGACCTAGAGTCTGTCATACAGAGTGAAGTAAGTCAGAAAGAGAGAGACAAATACCGTATGCTAACACATATATATGGAATTTAAAAAAAAAAATGTCATGAAAAACCTAGGGGTGAAACAGGAATAAAGACACAGACTTACTAGAGAATGGACTTGAGGCTATGGGGAGGGGTAAGGGTAAACGGTGACAAAGCGATAAAGAGACATGGACATATATACACTACCAAACGTAAGGTAGATAGCTAGTGGGAAGCAGCCGCATAGCACAGGGAGATCAGCTCGGTGCTTTGTGACCGCCTGGAGGGGTGGGATAGGGAGGGTGGGAGGGAGGGAGACGCAAGCGGGAAGAGATATGGGAATATATGTATATATATAACTGATTCATTTTGTTGTGAAGCTGAAACTAACATACCATTGTAAAGCAATTATACTCCAATAAAGATGTTAAAAAAAAAAAAAAAAAAAAAGAGACAAGCAAAAGCTAAGAGAATTCAGCAGCACCAAACCGGCTTTACAACAAATGCTAAAGGAACCTCTCTAGGCAGGAAACACAAGAGAAGGAAAAGACCTACAATAACAAACACAAAACAATGAAGAAAATGGTAATAGGAACATACATATCGATAATTACCTTAAATGTAAATGGATTAAATGCTCCAACCAAAAGACATAGACTGGCTGAATGGATACCAAACAAGACCTGTATATACGCTGTGTACAAGAGACCCACTTCAGACCTAGGCCTACCTACAGACTGAAAGTGAGGGGATGGAAAAAGATATTCCACGCAAAAGGAACTCCAAAGAAAGCTGGAGTAGCAATTCTCATAACACACAAAACAGACTTTAAAATACAGACTATTACAAGAGACAAAGAACATTACCTAATGATCAAGGGATCAATCCAAGAAGAAGATATAACAATTGTAAATATTTATGCACCCTACATAGAGCACCTCAATACATAAGGCAAATGCTAACAGCCATAAAAGGGGAAATCGACAGTAACAGAGTAATAGTAGGGGACTTTAACACCCCACTTTCACCAATGGACAGATCATCCAAAATGAAAATAAATAAGGAAACACAACCTTTAAATGATACATTAAACAAGATGGACTTAATTGATATTTAAAGGACATGCCATCCCAAAACCACAGAACACACTTTCTTCTCAAGTGCTCATGGAACATTCTCCAGGATAGATCATATCTTGGGTCACAAATCAAGCCTTGGTAAATTTAAGAAAATTGAAATCATATCAAGTATCTTTTCCGACCACAACGTTATGAGACTAGATATCAATTACAGGAAAAAAACTGTAAAGAATACAAACACAGGGAGGCTAAACAATACACTACTTAATAACCAAGAGCTCACTGAAGAAATCAAAGAGGAAATCAGAAAATACCTAGAAACAAATGACAGTGAAAACATGATGACCCAAAACCTATAGGAAGCAGCAAAAGCAGTTCTAAGAGGGAAGTTTATAGCAATACAATGCTACCTTAAGAAACAAGAAACATCTCAATAAACAACCTAACCTTACATCTGAGGCAATTAGAGAATGAAAAACAACAACAAAAAACACAACCCAAAGTTAGCAGAAGGAAAGTAATCATAAAGAACAGATCAGAAATAAATGAAAAAGAAATGAAGGAAACAACAGCAAAGATCAATAAAACTAAAAGCTGGTTCTTTGAGAAGGTAAACAAAATTGATAAACCATTAGCCAGACTCATAAAGAAAAAAAGGAGGAAGACTCACAATACCAGAATTAGAAATGAAAAAGGAGAAGTAACAACTGACACTGCAGAAATACAAAGGATCATGAGAGATTACTACAAGCAACTCTATGCCAATAAAATGGACAACCTGGAAAAAATGGACAAATTCTTAAAAAGCACAACCTTCCAAGACTGAACAAGGAAGAAATAGAATATATAAACAGACCAATCACAAGCCCTGAAATTGAAACTGTGATTAAAAATCTTCCAACAAACAGAAGCCCAGGACCATATGGCTTCACGGGCGAATCCTATCAAACATTTAGAGAGAGCTAACACCTATCCTTCTCAAACTCTTCCTAAATACAGCAGAGGGAGGAACACTCCCAAACTCATTCTACCAGTCCACCATCACCCTGATACCAAAACCAGAAAAAGATGTCACAAAGAAAGAAAACTACAGGCCAATACCACTGATGAACATAGATGCAAAAATCCTAAACAAAATACTAGCCAACAGAATCCAACAGCACATTAAAAGGATTATACACCATGATCAAGTGGGGTTTATCCCAGGGATGCAAGGATTCTTCAATATACACAAATCAATCTATGTGATACACCATATTAAGAAACTGAAGAAAAAAACATATGATTATCTCAATAGATGCAGAAAAACCTTTCAAAAAAATTCAAAACCGATTTACGATAAAAACCCTCCAGAAAGTAGGCAGAGAGGGAACTTACCTCAACATAATAAAGGCCATATATGACAAACCCACAGCCAATATGGTTCTCAATGGTGAAAAACTGAAACCAATTCCACTAAAATCAGGAACAAGACAAGGTTGCCCATTCTCACCACTATTATTCAACATAGTTTTGGAAGTTTTAGCCACAGGAATCACAGAAGAAAAAGAAATAAAAGGAATCCAAATAGAAAAAGAAGAAGTAAAGCTGTCACAGTTTTCAGATGAGATGATACTATACATAGAGAATCCTAAAGATGCTACCAGAAAACTACAAGAGCTAATCAGTGAATTTGGTAAAGAATCAGGATACAAAATTAATGCACAGAAATCTCTTGCATTCCTATACACTAATGATGAAAAATCTGAAAGAGAAATTAAGGAAACACTCTTATTTACCATTGAAAGAAAAAGAATAAAATACCTAGGAATAGAGCTACCTAAGGAGACAAAAGTCCTGTGTGCAGAAAACTATAAGACACTGATGAATGAAATGTAAGATGATACAACAGATGGAGAGATGTACCATGTTCTTGGATTGGAAGAATCAACATTGTGAAAATGACTATACTACCCAAAGCAATCTACAGATTCAATGCAATCCTTATCAAACTATCAATGGCATTTTTCATAGAACTAGAACAAAATCTTTCACAATTTGTACGGAAACACAAAAGACCCCAAATAGCAAAAGCAATCTTGAGAACGAAAAACGGAGCTGGAGGAATCAGGCTCTCTGACTTCAGACTATATTACAAAGCTACAGTAATCAAGACAGTATGGTACTGCCACAAAAACAGAAATATAGGTCAATGGAACAGTAGAGAAAGCCCAAAGATCGATCCACACACATATGGTTACCTTATTTTTGGTAAAGGAGGCAAGAATATACAATGGAGAAAAGATAGCCTCTTCAGTAAGTTGTGCTGGGAAAACTGGACAGCTACATGTAAAAGAATGATGTTGGAACACTCCCTAACACCATACACAAAAAGAAACTCAAAATGGAGTAAAGACCTAAATGTAAGGCCATACACTATGAAACTCTTAGAGGAAAACATAGGCAGAACACTCTATGACATAAATCACAGCAAGATCCTTTTTGAACCACCTCCTAGAAACATGGAAATAAAAAACAAATAAACAAATGGGACCTAATGAAACATAAAAGCTTTTGCACAGCAAAGGGAACCATAAACAAAATGAAAAGACAACCCTCAGAATGGAGAAATTATTTGCAAATGAAGCAACTGACAAAGGGTTAATCCCCAATATATACAAGCAGCTCATGCAGCTCGATAAAAAACACAAACAACCCAATCCAAAAATGGGTAGAAGACAAACACATGAAAGAATGCTCAACATCATTAATCATTAGAGAAATGCAAATCAAAACTACAAAGAGGTATCACCTCACACCGGTCAGAATGGCCATCATCAAAACATCTACAAACAGTAAATACTGGAGAGGGTGTGGAGAAAAGGGAACCCTCTTGCACTGTTGATGGGAATGTGAATTGATACAGCCACTATGCAGAACAGTATGGAGGTTCCTTAAAAAACTAAAAATAGAACTACCATATGACCCAACAACTCCACTACTGGGCACATACCCTGAGAAAATAATTCAAAATGAGTCATGCACCATAATGTTCATTGCCGCTCTATTTACAATAGCCAGGACATAGAAGCAACCTAAGTGTCCATCAACAGATGAATGGATAAAGAAGATGTGGCACATATATACAATGAAATATTAGCCATAAAAAGAAACGAAACTGAGTGATTTGTAGTGAGGTGGATGGACCTAGAGTTTGTCATACATAGTGAAGTCAGAAAGAGAAAAACAAATACCGTATGCTAACACATATATATAGAATCTAAAACAAAACAAAAAAATGGTTATGAAGAACCTAGAGGCAGGACAGGAATAAAGATGCAGACCTACTAGAGAATGGACTTGAGGACACAGGGAGGGGGAAGGGTAAGCTGGGACGAAGTGAGAGAGTGGCATGGACTTATATATACTACCAAATGTAAGATAGATAGCTAGTGGGAAGCAGCCGCATAGCACAGGGAGATCAGCTCGGTGCTCTGTGACCACCTAGAGGGGTGGGATAGGGAGGGTGGGGGGGAGGGAGATGCAAGAGGGAGGAAATATGGGGATATATGTATAGCTGATTCACTTTGTTATAAAGCAGAAACTAACGCCATTGTAAAGCAATTATACTCTAATAAAGTTGTTTAAAAAAAAAGTGAATAGGATTGTTAAAAAAAAAAAAGTTATGTTTAGTCTATACTACAAAAAAAAAAAAATTAAAACCAATGACAACCAGGAGTTTCTGACCACATCCCAGTTTTCAAAAAGTTATTATTCTTTTTAATTGTGGTAAAACAGAACATAAAATTTACCACCTTAGGTATTTTTAAGTGTACAGTTCAGTAGTGTTAAGTACATTCACATATTGTGAAAAAAAATTCACACTTAAAAAATTATGATTATAACAATTTTTTTAATTATTTAAGAATTTAAAGTCATCTAAAACAAATGTATGTCTTTTTTTTTGTATTCCTTCCAAATCTTTGCACACTTATGTATTATAGATACATCTATTGGAAACTTACTATATACTAATCTGCGCTTTCCAATTATTTAAAATGTTTTAGGCGCTTCCCTGGTGGTGCAGTGGTTAGGAGGCTGCCTGCTAATGCAGGGGACATGGGTTCGAGCCCTGGTCCAGGAGGATCCCACATGCCGCGGAGCAACTAAGCCCATGTGCCACAGCTGCTGAGCCTGTGCTCTAGATCCTGCACACTGCAACCAAGAGTGGCCCCTGCTCGCCGCAACTAGAGAAAGCCCATGCGCATCAGCAAGGACCCAATGCAGCCAAAAATAAATAAATTAATTAAAAAATAATAATAAAAAATAAAATATTTTATATTATTCCAGTTTTTAAAATAATAAGAAATGATATATCTTTTTTTCATTTTTACTTTTCATTTCTAAGAAATGAAAGCTGATTTATAATTTCTTGCAAAGGTGATTAATACTGTAAATGAACAACTTGATGAATGTATTTTTTTTCCTTTGTGAACTATTTTCTTAGATAAACATCCAAGAGTAGAATTATAGGGTGAAAACATGCAAACTCCATTTTTTTACTGCCATCCCATTCTTTTATTTTTTTAACTTACCTCTCCCATTCATCCCCAAACATATGGTTACATTTTTTTGTGCTCCCTTTATCATCTGTTTATTCCATCTCCTTTGGAAGAGAAAGAACTTTTTCTTAGCTCTTAAGTGGTTATAAGGAAAACAAATGCAGCAACATCATCAAATCCCTGATACTTCCTTCTCAGTCTATCAGCATATTGTTTTTTACTTGCCAATGCAAAGAGGAAAGTAGGCCTCTGAATGGTTTCATCACATATTCCTTTGTGTTATCAGCCAACATCATGCTCATTTAAAAAGTCACAGACCAAAAAGCTCTTAGATTTTTGCGTGACTTAAAATGATTTTTATATATCAATAACACACAAATAAACAGAGTAGAAGGAAGTTTTAAGTACAGAAAAAGTAACAAATAGCAAACTCCAAACCACAGGATCTCTGTTTAAAATTATGCCTAATACAGCCTCTGTTTTGCAGAAAAGAAAAACCAGCCAAGTGCCTTTCTAAAACATTAATGGCTATCAGTCATTACATCACACATATGTCATCTGACACAATTAAACTTTTAGATGAGTAAACACTTTTCCCCTGTTACAACAGAGGGTTAGTGTTCAAGCAGAGAAAAAAAAGTCTTAGTACACATAAAAGCATCAAAACACAGCCAAACCATAGGGTAAGTCTAAATTTCCCCTATTTCAATTCAACCAATGAGTCCTGCTTTGACAAACAAATACACATGAAAATTTTATAACATCAGAGAACTTATTTTCCAAAGCTTTTCTGCCAAATGCAATAAGCACTAGCATTTGATGGCAAAGAAACTGAACTTCAGTATCAGTTAAATTAACAAACTCACCTCTTCCTCTGATACCCAAGTTTCAGATGTAATACACATTTGGGGAACTCTCCAGAAGATTCTGTTACCTTCTGATAGGTGTATATACAATGAATATTGGATGATCATGAATATATACACATCATAAATATGTACAAATATTTTTCACAAATCTGCTTTTTCTTCAACCTGACTGTAGTTTTGCTAAAGAAAACTATGATGTCTATTTCCCACCTGGAAATAATTTAAGTACAAATGCCACATGACATACTAAAACATGGACTTTGGAATAGATGGCTTAATAACTGTGTAACACTGAGCAGGTTGTTTAACCCTGCTGTACGTCTCAAGTTCTTCATCCATAAAATGGAAACAAGAATGCCACCCTCACAAGATGGCTGTATAAAATGATAAATAAATGAAATGTATCTCAGACTCAACAGATGCTCAATAAACATGAATTTCCCTTCTCTCCCCATACTTTTTTTCTTAGGTCCTCCAAAAATATATTCAGTTGGTTGACAAAGCAGGATTCCAATTATCCAAATGAGGAAATTTAGGTTTCTAACTGCTGAAAAAAAGAAATTCTTGACACGGTTACTTTCTTTCAACATTATGCCTCTAGAACTAGAAGTAAAGGTGAAAGTTCTTTCAAACAGTAAGACTTTTTTTCCCAAAATTCTAGAATAAATTATAGAAATTGTGGTGAGCAACTGGAAAATCCTCATTCATGGGAAACCACATCCTTCCCATGTAAGAATCACGGGGTGCTTTTCCCAGAGTGATAGTCCTAGTCCTCTCTTCTAGCCTCAGCTATAGGATGACCTCAGTAAAGGGTGCTTGGTAGATGCCCCCAGTGAAGTCTGATGTGATGGTAAGTAGATACTATACAGGAAAGGCATGGTACTAAAAGTATAATGTGGTGCTGTGGTTTTGGGGTTCCTGTCCAATCAAAGATAAGGATATAAGAAATAACCTGCAGTTAAAAACAGGAGAAAAGTGGTTGGCTGAAGCCTTTGTGCACCAAAACTCATAACTATTCACAGTGCATCTTAAAGCCAGTGACCCACAGGATGGAAATCTAAAAGAAGGCTGCCACCCACAACGTGCCTAGAGACAGCTAATTGCAGGATGATACTCTTAAATGAGATAACCCTTGTCACTTCATTTTCAGTTAACCAAGATGCCTTTCCCAGAAAGAAGTCTTTGAGCTCTTCAGAGGAGCTCATTGATGCCCACTGCATCCCTTTTTGTTCATCTTTGGGGAAACTTACAGGTGGTTTTGGGGTAGTGGTAATAAAACCAGTATGTCTTTGAATTCTACTCTGTATTTGAGCTCCCAATTGTCTTGTTCTACTCATTAACAGTTAGTTAGTATCCCAACAGGGCAAGAACCACCTACATTATTTGAGGGGCCCAGGGCAAAATGAAAATATGGGGCCTCTTGTTCAAAAAGTATTAAGAATTTCACGACGGCTACCACAGAGCATTCAACCAAACACAGGGCTCTGTGACTGCATAGATAACACACCCGTAACGCCCACCCTGGACAGGACTATGGTGGGGACCTACAAGGAGACTAGATAACAGATTCCATCCCCGAAACAACTGACCATAACTAAGCACATAGGTAAGTATTCAGGCAGTTTCACTAGCCTGAAAACACCACAGATGCTCTGTTTGCTTTAAATAACTCTTGACAAGTCTAATTATAAGAGAAATTATCTTTAAAATCCATAGACCATAACTGATTATGAATTAATAAAATTTTAATAACAACAAAAATTTAGGTTTCAAAGTTAAAAGTACAGAAAACCTAAGTTCAAGGATTAGGAAAGGTTGAAAAAAATTATCTTTCAAAACATTTTGCTAATTTAGTATATGCTCATTTAGAATTAGGGTAAATTGTAAAACTGCCCACAGTTCTCGACTCAAATAAAGAAGCAGAGTCTATTTCCCCAACCCTTTGATCTGGGTTGGTCAAAACCAATGGGGAGTTAGAGACATGGCACAGGCAGAGCCTTGAAGAATACTTGTGCACCAGGACCTGTAGCCACCATGTAAACAAGCCCAGGCCAGCCTGCCACACAGGAGAGACATGTGGTACAATCACCCCATCTAACTGTGAGCCAAATGCCAATACGTAAGTAAGCACATCCTAGGCCATCCAGTCCCCAGCTGAGCAACCAGCTAACCAGAGACACAGGAGTGAATTCAAACAAGAACAGCCAACCATGGCCCAGGTCAACAGAACTGCCCAGCTGATTCAGAGACTCATGAACAATAATGAACTGTTGTTTTAAACCACTAAGGTTTCGGGTAGTTTGCTATACAGTAAAATTGTTAAATGATACAAGTAGTATTTCAGCTCAGTAAGAGAAAAATGGATTATGCAGTTAACAGGGGCTGAGACAACTAGCTCACCATTTTTGGCGAGGAGATTAGCTTCTCACTAAATTGCAGAATACATTCCAGATGGATTAAAAAAGTATATATAAAGAATAATAGCAGGCTTCCCTGGTGGCGCAGTGGTTGAGAGTCCGCCTGCAGATGCAGGGGACACGAGTTTGTGCCCCGGTCCGGGAAGATCCCACATGCCGCGGAGCGGCTGGGCCCGTGAGCCATGGCCGCTGAGCCTGCGCGTCCGGAGCCTGTGCTCCGCAACGGGAGAGGCCACAACAGTGAGAGGCCCACGTACAGCAAAAGAAAAAAAAAAAAAAAGAATAATAGCATAAAAATGTTAAAATAAATTATAGGTCGATAATACTCTTGGCATGGGAAGACTTTCCTAGACAGAGAAACCTAAAGGAAAAAGATGAATAGACTTTATTATGTAAATACTTTATAAATTTTACTTGTCTAAAAAACATCATAAATAAAAATAAAAGGCAAATGCCAAATTGGTAAAACTTCTTTTACATATGAAGAGAGATTACATTCCTTACAAACACAAGGTATTTTTTATGCATGACAGAAGTATGCTAAAAGATTGCCACTCTTAACATACACAAAATAAGAAAAAGCTGAACTACCTGATATACTATTGAACAAAAGGTTTTACATATGTAAATCACAAGAGAAGAAAGATAAATGGCCAATTAACATTTTTTAAATGTTCAATCTCACTGGTAAGCAAAGAAAGAAAGATTGAAATAACAGTCAAATTATTTTTTCAGTTAAGAATTGTAAAGATCAAAACAATAATACCTACAAAATAGACATTTTTATATACTGCTGGAGTAACTATAATTTAGTACATTTTTGCTAAGCAATATGTATGTGTACGTGTGTGTGTGTGGTGTGTGTGTGTGAGTGAGAAATATTTTTTGATTGAGCAATTTTCCTTCTAAGAATACATCCAGATGAAACAATCAGGGATTTTGGGAAGATGGCCACTTGACCTCATGATCCTGAAGCGCCTTTCCTTTTGGTATCCTCTCTGGAACCAAACACCCAAGGCAGTTACGCTAGAGGAGTTTGGGGATGCCCCTGAGGATACATGATCTTCATGTTTCTTAGCTGAGATCTAGATTTGTGATGCTGACAGATAGCGAAGTTTGAGAAAGATGATGTATTATAACCTCTTTTTTCTGATCAATGAATAGCACCATTTTTGATATGGCATAACTTATTAGTCAAATAAAGATGAAAAACTATCCTCAGAATTGTAGTTAACATTTGTTGAGAGATTATTGTGTTCCAAGCACTATTCTAAGCAATTAATGTCTTTACACATTTCAGTCCTCACAACAAGCCAATGAAGGAGGCACCATTCTACAGATGGGAAAACTGAGGTTTAGGAGGGTTTTGGCTTTCTTTTTGTTTAAGTAATTTGCCCAAGGTCACAGAGCCAGGACTGGAATACAAGTAAGCTGTCTCTAGACACAGAGTTCTTAATCATTATACTAGAATAAGTCAGATATGCCACTTCAAACCCTAGAACATTTATTAGCATGCATTTAAAGGAAACAATGTTGGATGTCTTACCGCAACCTTAGAAGCAGTGGCTTTCTCTAACAGGCTCTTGCTGGACCAGATTCAAAGGCACCTACATCCCAAGTCACTCGAAGATTGGAGACCCACTTCACTGGCCTCACCATGTAAACTAGTGGTACCCAGAGTTTCTGCTAAACACCAAGGGCACAGAAGCCATTCTGCCCTCCCACCCTGACCTTACCTATCCCTGTACCTGGTAAATTGACTTTTTGGTTCCTAAATAACAATAGCTATCATTACTGAGTGCAGAGCTAGTAAGCCAAACTTTGACCTCAGAACCTACGAACGTACCGTCACTAACTCTATTACACGAGTAAATGTACCACACCAACTATTTCACATTACAGCCAACTCAGCAATGCTTAATCATTCGTATATGAAGGGACTTGGGCTTCACTTTCAGTTTGTCCTAAGGACTTTATTGGAATTCATAGCAGTTCCTGGATATCTAGCACCCATAAGACCCCCAAACTTCCTCAGTTCTACATTTCTACATCCTATCCTCACTGTTCAGAGGATACATTTTATGAAAGAAATTTTGTTTCCAAGAGAAAGAACCCAACAATTACGTAAATGGAAAATGAAGACAATCAAACTTTTCATGCTTCTGGACAGGTATTAATACTGAAAGATCTCAAATAATTCTCATTACACTTAGAATATGATGAAATTTTCATTATACTTAACAATATGATGAAATTTAACCTCTGTATCTGCACTGAGATATTTCAACAGATGCTTATTTCATACTTAACTCTGGCACACACATACTCACAAAAAAGGAATAGAAAAGATTTCTTTAGTCAAGAATTTTCAGCGATAAAACCTTCCTAGCTACGGCAGTTTACCTGAGTCCTCCAACAATATTATTTAGGAAGCGAGAAGAGTTTCATTTTTTTAGTGGCTTTTGAGGATTTTAGAATAAATCATCCTAATGATTCATGAGCCTGAACTGAAAGAATTCTCTGCTGCTCTGTTCTTTGTAGGATTGCCCTTATCCAAGACATCCAGTTTCAAGAAATTATCTTAGTGGCAAGAAAGCATTCATTCCTAGAACAAATGTTTATTAAGCACCTATAACATGACAAGAAATGTATTGTGCTAAGAATATAGTAGTGAATAAGACAAAAGAAAAAAAAGGTCCCTGCCTTCAGAGAGTTTACACACTAGTTTTAGGAGGATACTGATTTCTGCTTCTATTTTCACATAAACCAATTATCACCACTTCATTAAATGATGACAATATAGCATCTTCCAGATGCCTGGTGATAAATGGACAGGAAGTAAATTCATCAATGTACAGCTCAGAATGCTTATCCAACTAAAACTAAAGTGGCACTAAGATGCACAGAAAAGAGAAAATTAAAAGCCCCTTGCACAAGAGAAAACAAGGACTCCACACAGGTAGCAGAACTAATTTTAAACTGACACATTAGGAAAACACTTTACAAATCTAGTGGCACTCATGCAATGGTGTTATGCCATGGAGAGTAAGGACAGGCTCTAGCACAAATCATTATTTCATGGGCTTGGCTAATCTGCCAAGTAAGTCATCCAAGTAATCTGCCCCCTAGCCAGGGAAAGTATAAAGATAAGTTTATACTAAACCAAAGGTATGTGATAGTGAGGTATGTCATACACCTGTCTAGTCACAATAGAATTGTCTAAAAGGGATTTTTCTCAGTGTTAGACTCAGCATTAAAACTATTTTTAAGATTTATCTTTCAATAAACTGTGTTTTTCCATACTACAGAATGTCTAGATTACAGAATACTATGCAGCCATTACCAATAGAGAAGTAGATCTACATAGTGTGAGAGAGCTCCAGTACATACTGTGGAAGAAAAACAAAAAAGAGAGGCAGACTAATACATATAGTATGATACTATTTATGAATTTTTTAGCCTCACAAAACAACATTTTGTTTTTGAATGAAAGAAAAGAGGTCTAGAAAGACACAAAAACATACAAAAGTGATCATATTTCTGAGAAGATGATAAAGAACTAAGTTCGAGAATTTAGCATTTTGTATAATCTTAATATATATAATAAAACTAAGTAGTAAATTGCATTAAAACTAAGTCAAATTTCTTACAGTATTCATATGTTTCTTTCAAAAGCTTGTTCATTCTCTTTTTTGATCTAAAAAGAATGGAGACTTAACACATAGATTCAAGAAAAACTCTATGGTTTTGATCATCTTGTCCATACTAAAAATCATGGAAAAACCCAACCTGGAGTTAAGCATAAAAAAATAAACCCCAGAACTGAGAATGTATAAAAGACAAAGGAAGTCTTGCTATATAGAAAATATGGAAAGCATTAAATCAAGCACCCTCATCAAACCCCTTTAAAGACCTCTCTGCCATTGTGTCCACAAAAAGATACAGCACCATTAAAGATAAGATTCAGCTTCTTCAGCCCCAAGTGCAGGTGTGGCAAGAAACCTAAGAATGAGATAAGTCATCAAAGAGATATGAAGAAGAAGGAGGAGGAAAACAAAACAAAAAGTGCACCAAAGAGAGAAAAAAGAAGTCTGGGAACAGAAAGAGCGTTAGTGTCAACTAACCTAAGAGTCACATAATTGCTCCAGCACAAAAGAAATTGGCAGTCTATATTTGTAGAACAATTTACCAAGCATTTCTACATCCATTATGGAATAGAATCTTTGTAACAACACAGTGAGTAGTTATTCCATTTTACAGAAAGAAACTGAAGTTCTGGGAAGGTAAGGGAATTGCCAAAAGCCGCATAGCTAATAAGTGACAGAACTGGGGTCTTTGGACTTCAAGCCCAGTGTTCTTTCCAATACCCTACTATTGTTATAGACTGTCCCTCAAATTGCTACTAATTTTCAAATAACAATGAAAATTTCAAGAAGCAAATGTATTATCAATACATTTATTGATGTTTACATGGTAAGCTATTTTTCTTTCCTCTAGAAAAGCCAACTATATAAAAAAAATACCTGATTCGTTCTTTCAAAAACAACAGAATGTGGTAGAGCGCAGTGGACGGGAGGGGAGTTCTGTTAATAAAAGGCAACATGAGGGAGTCTCGTGTGATGGAGCTGTTTGGTGTCTTGAATGTGGTGGTGGATACACAAACCTGCATGTGTGATAAAACTGTATAGAACTTAATACACCCACAAATGAGTATAAGTAAAATTGTGGAAATCTGAAGAAAATCTATAGATTTTATCAATGTCAATACCCTGGTTGTCATATTATGCTATAGTTTTACAAAATGCTACTACTGGAAGAAAGTGGGTAAAGGATACATGAGATTTAGCTGTATTTTTTGTTATAACTGCATGGGAATACACAACTATCTCAACAAAAAAATTCAATCAAAAAATCAACAGAATATTCATATCACCAACACCGATTCTGAAACAGATCAGTGATATTGTATAGAAATATGAGAAGACATAATGCAGTTATTCAAAGCTGACTTCTTTATAGTGGAACTGGCAGAGGCATGACCCATGAAATCTGAATTTTAAAAATTATTATTTCAAGCCTGAGATGATAATTTTGAATAGTTTTTGAACACATAATACCTTAAGAGTGAGACCCAGATCACCCAAGTCATGCAAATGATAAACCACTGGTAGAAGGACGAATCAGGAAGATGAAGAAAATAGACTTTTTGATTTAGAACAAAGGGCTATTTAAGAATTCCATCTCATGATCAACAGACACATGAAAAGATGCTCAACATCACTAATTATTAGAGAAATGCAAATCAAAACTGCAATGAGGCACCACCTCACAACGGTCAGAATGGCCATCATTAAAAAGTCTACAAATAACAGATGCTGGAGAGGGTATGGAGAAAAGGGAACCCTCCTTCACTGTTGGTGGGAATGTAAGTTGGTGTGGCCACTATGGAAAGCAGTATGGAGGTTCCTTAAAAACTAAAAATAGAGGTGCCATATGATCCGGCAAGCCCACTCCTGGGTATATATCCAGACAAAACTATAATTCAAAAAGGTACATGCACCCTTACTATTCATAGCACTATTCACAATAGCCAAGACATGGAAACAACCTAAATGTCCAATGACAGATGAATAGATAAAGAAGATGTGGTACATATATACAATGGAATACTACTCAGCCATTAAAAAGAATGAAATAATGTGATTACAGCAACATGGATGGACCTAGAGATTCTCGTACTAAGTGTAGTAAGAAAGAGAAAGACAAATACCATATGATATCACTTATATGTGGAATATAAAATAGGACATAAACGAACTTACCTATGTAAGAGACTCACAGACATAGAGAACAGACTTGTGGTTGCCAAGGGGATGGTGCAGGATGGATTGGGAGTTTGGGATTAGCAGATGCAAACTATTATATACAGAATGGATGAACAACAAGGTCTTACTCTATAGCACAGGGAACTATATTCAATATCCTGTGATAAACCATAATGGAAAAGAATATGAAAAAGAATGTATATATGTATAACTGAATCACTTTGCTGTACAGCAGAAATTTACACATTGTAAACCAACTACACTTTAATAAAATAAATTTTAAAAAAAGAATTCCATCTCAAAGCATCAACTGACATAAAACTAGAAGTGTAATCTAATTGCTCTATAAGACAATTTGAGAATTATGATGATAATTATGGGATGTACTAAGAATTGTCCAATAATAACACTAATCATAATAGTACTATTTATCGAGCATATCCTATGTGCCTGGCATTAAGCTGCGTGCTTCACATAAGAGATGGAAAATCCTCACAACAACCCTGGGAAGTAAAATATGGATGGATCTAATCTAATTTACACAAGGTCACATAATTAGAAAGTAGCAGAGCTTGACTTTAAATTCTGACTCTAAAGCTTGTGTGCTATTTCCTGCTCCATAATACATAGGAAAGAAATACCTTATCTTGATAGTCTGGTACATGACTCTAGGGTGAGGGAAAAAATTATATCCAGTAGTATAAAACTATCACTGTATTATACTAACCTGCTTGTAAGTTCCATCTAGCAAGGTGTCCAGGTGTTGGAGAGGACCAGGTGTTTTATCTTTGAACCTTGTTAATAGCCGGCGTTGAATGGCCCGAAATTGTACAGCTCTTTCAGATAAGAGTTCTTCTAATTTTTCACCATTTATCCGCAACTACAATGAAGAATTTCTTTAATTCAGGTTAAATGTGCACAACAAAACGTGTCTAAAGTAAGGATACTGGCAATGCCAATAAAAGTTTGAAAAGAGTAAAGAAGAAATTTAAGTGTGTTACAGAGTTTAGAGAATTAAAACTGTGGTATTTGATACATGAATACATAGATGATACAGTGAAACAGGTCAAACAGAAATTTAGTAAAAATGGCCCAGTTGTCATTGGGATAAAGATAGATCATTCAATAAATGTTTGTGACAACTGATTAAATACATAAGGGAAAAAAGGAACAAGGATTTTTCCCCCAGTCTTTACAACAAAATCAATTGCAGAGGAATCAAAAGTTTAAACACAACAAAGCATTAGAAAATTATATTTTTAAAAATAATCTTAGCATGAGACAGACCTTTAAAAGTCAAAAGCCACACATACACACACACACCCCTGATAAATTACTAACTAAAAAACATTTTTTTTAATTCTACGTGGTTAAGGAAAAAGGTAGAGAAAAACATTATAAGTAAAGTGATAAGACAAACAGCAAACTGTAAAAAATAATAGCAATAACCACAGAGACAAAAAAACATGCCTATAATATCTAGAAAGCATCTACAAATTGATGAAAAAGGACCACAACCCAAATAAATGAGTAAGAAGAAGAGCAACAATCCAATAGAAAAGTGGGCAAAATTCAAAGAAAAGTTAATACAAATAGCTCTCAAACATACAGCGTTTGACCTGGCAATCCCACTTCCAGGAATTTATCCTAGGGGTGAGCTTGCAAAAAGTAATGTACACACAAGGATATTCATTATAGGATTTTTTCTCTTGCTATTATAGTAAGATAATGTTAATAATCAAAATACTCATCAATAGAGGAACAGGTTGAATAAATAAAGAGGACTTTGCAGGACCACCAGGTACTGATAAGCAATGCTAGCCAAAGATGCATTGAATGAAATAAAGCAAAACTGAAATACAGAATATCATTCATGTATTTTTTTTAATCTATATAGTAACATAGTTGTGACTGCATAGAATAGTTCTAGAAAGGTAACAAGAAACTGTACACCAAAAATTGCCTCCAAAGAGGAGACTGAATAGTGGGAGGATGAGAATCAGAAATGACTCTTTTCAGTATAACTCCTCTCATAACTTTTGAATTTAATACAATTAAAATAAAGAAAGCTAGTCAAAGTCATAGGGAATACTCCATGAACCCAGATCATGTGAACTGCTAATTCAACTTAACAAAACAGTCATAACTAGTTCTGAAGTAAATATCATATTCAAAATGTTCAGAAATCAAACATATTATAGTTTACATTTCTGATTTCAAACCAAACTTCCTTACCTTTTCAGTGCATGTATGGAGAACAGACACATGATTGGAAAAAAAACTTGGAATTTTATTAACTTCTTTTAACCCCAGTTTCAGAAGCATTAAGTAGCTAACTAAATCAAAGTATATTCTCTTGAAGGAAAAAAAAAAAAACTTTCATTACCAAAAGTTAAGTGACATAACAACTAAATTTTTAAAAAAGAATATTAGAGTTATCAATAATTCACCCTTTTAATTATATGATTTCCTGCTATAATACTTTATTTCCTCAATTCATGAAACAAAAATTTTTTTAAATATTCTCAAAACTGAGACATCAGCCAGGTTATCATTCCTTTGAACGTGTAACAAAAGAGCAGTGATTGAAATGTTTTCACATGTCAGAATTTCAACATTTAACATATATTTATTGATTTTAGTGCCACGCAGTGTTCTAGACTCCAGGAATTACAACAATGAATAAAACAGACAAAAATTCCTGTTTTCAGGGAGCTTACACTAAAGGGACACATAGATTCCAAAAGCCACCTTGATTCAAAGTTTAAAGTCATATTAAAAAATATATATATATGGCTTCCCTGGTGGCGCAGTGGTTGAGAGTCCGCCTGCCGATGCAGGGGATGCGGGTTCGTGCCTGGGTCCGGGAAGATCCCACATGCCGCGGAGCGGCTGGTCCCGTGAGTCATGGCCGCTGGAGCCTGTGCTCCGCAACGGGAGAGGCCACAACAGTGAAAGGCCCGGGTACCGCAAAAAAAAAAAAAAAAAAAAAAGCAGAGCGGCGCCAGAGAGCAAAGGAAGTATAGCATGCCCTTTTTAACTGTGTAACAAAAGTGCCTAATAGGTCACCACATTCCCTAAGTCCCTCCCCAGAAAGGAAATGTCCCTGATGTAGAAACTCCAGTGATTTACTAGCTAGCAAATAAGGCGGGGAGGAAGGAGGCGGACTGTATGTCAAACATAGTCAATTAGAATCTAATATTTTTTTTATTTTAAATATTACAAATAGGTAATTAGTATAGTCTTTCTGTGGACTCTCTTCCATAAGTCACTGGACCCCAGTTTTGCACAGTGAAGCAGGAATTTCTTAAGATATATCCTAGAGAATTATAAAGGTTCTCAATACTTAGAGTACCTAAACATATTTCCCAAACTATTGATTTTGGTGCCACAATTTGGTCAAAGTATACTGTCCTATACAATATTATCAGCTTAGATGAGGGAAGACCCAAATAAATTCAATTTATTTGATAATGCCGTCTTATCTGCCATGGGATGGTATGCACTGAAATTTTCCCTTTATGTTCACACTGTATTCAAAGAAGTCTTTATTTGTAGGTTAAAGTCAATGCTCTTAGAATGTTCAAGGGATTGAACATTAAGTAGAATGCTCATGTGACTGACAATTTACATGACGTATTCTCTCTCTCACTCCCTCTTTCTCTCTCTCATCCTCTCTCTCTCACTAACACACACACACACACACGCACGCACGCATGTGCACACACACACACACACAACACACACCATAGTTTACAAATTGAAATGCAAAAACCTATTGATTCCTTAAAAAGTAGCCACTCTAGGGAACCAATGTTTCCTTAAACAAAGTGCAAAATTTTTTTGAAATTCCTCTTTGTAATTCCCTACAGAGTCTACTTATAGGCAAATAAGAAGAGCCTGGTGAATTTTTTTTTTAACACATGGGACTTAAAACAATGACTTTCATTGTCCAATTTTTTTCACAAAACATGACTCCTTACTATTTCCAAATATCAAATCAGTCTTCAAAGGATGAAAATTTGACACCCTCAAGATACTCAAGAGAATCTAACACAGGCTCTGAAGGTACTTCCAAAGAAGAAATGCAAATATATCCAGGCAACAAAGTCACTGTCAGATCTCATTAATTTAGACATTTAATCATTCAGCATTTACTAAGCACCCATTGTGCCAGATACTGGAGAATATTTTACGTGATTAACCCTCATTCAGATGCAGAAGTTCTGGTGTGCTTGTTAAAAATGAAAAGGAAAAATCACTTTACTTTATAATCACACCTCATTTATGGCCTGCTAGAATTAGTTAGCCAATTGGCTGCCAATAAACTCAAATAGTTTTAACACTGGGTTATTGGGGTCAAAGGTTAAATCCCCATGTGGGAGAATTAAACCAGCTCTGCTCTGAGGCCAGACCACAGCTCCAGGCAGCCACTCTGTAAAAGTCTGCAATTGATCACAAACTGGGCAAGAGGGCAGGAACAGATTCACAACCCCACCATCCACATAAGAATAACAACTTGATGTACACTGCCTAATAGCATGTATACTAGAATCCTTACCTCTGTAGCATCTTTCTTTCATATATTGAAAAATTACAGATGATACGGGTTATGATCATACACACCTCAAAATGATGATCGATCAACTCGAAATATTCTTGAAGGGGCATAGATCCAGAAAAAGAACATGCGAAATCTTTGATTCCCTGTTTTTCAAAATATTCCTGAAGGCGGATAATAAGCTCATTTGTTATGAGCCAAAGATCCTCAAATTGTTCACTCTGGATGCGATATCGTTCTAAAGAGAAAAAATAATTAAGGAAAAGGCTTATTAACACATAACTAGTAGCTGAAACTATATGAATTATCACTAACTCTGACATGAATACCAAAAGGACAAAGATTTCTTTTTTGGAATATAGATATAATTTCTACTGGCTTAATAAAAATAATTCTACTGCCTTATCGTGATTTTCTGCATCAACAACTTAACATCTTCAAAGCTCATTCCAAAGGTATGTGGTCACAACAGCAAGCTGCATAGTCATTTTAACTATGTATCTTATAATAGGTTTCAGTATGGTAAAAACACAAAATTTGGATCCTTCTAAAAAGAGCTTTACTCAAAAGGTAAAAAACAAACAAACATAACAAAAAAAGGTAAGAAAACAGCCATTGCAAAAGTACAACCTGGTATCACTAGTTTGTTTCAAAAAATTGATGTGAAATAAAATTTATTCTATAGAAAGCCCACATCCTGGACACAGTAGGCAGCTTAAATCCCTGTAATCATAATCAAAGTTTTCTATTTTTCTAATAGTTCTTTCATTTGAAGAGAGATTTTGCAATAAGACCCTTCCCCAATTATAAATCTTGGTTCCCTCCATTCCCTGACACATCAGCTCCAAGACAGCCAAAGTCTTGTCTATCTCCTACCCTGATGATTATGATGACAACAATGATGACAATGATGATGACATCAGTGACAATAACCACATCTATGATAAGAGCAACTATGATAAGAGCACCAGCTATGCATACATCAAGCACTATAACTACAAAAACCCATTTTTTATAAGAAGGAAAACCAGGCACAGAGAATTTCAGAGACTTGCCAAAGGTCACAAAGCAATTTAAATGTCAGACCTATAATTCATGATATATATCCTTCTTCCCCAATTGTCTAAACTCTACCTATTCCTCAGGATCTGGCTTCAGTCTCACCTACCCCAAGAAACCTTTATTTCTCTACCATCTATAGAAGCCTTATATGTGCCAATCACTATCTAAAGCACTGCACATTCACTCTCTTGTTTAAACCTCAACAGCCCAATAGGCTATTGGCTATATAACAATAGCCCCATTTTACAGAAGAATAAATATAGCAACAGAAGAGTTTAAATAATCTGCAAGGTCATCTAGCCAATTAATAACAGAGCAGGGATTGGAACTTTAGCTAAACTTTAAATAATCCAAAGATTATCTATCAATTTTAACCACCTCATAACAATGCATTTCTCTGACCCACAGGCTCAGCGGCCATGGCTCACGGGCACAGCCGCTCCGTGGCATGTGGGATCTTCCAGGACCAGGGCACGAACCCACGTCCCCTGCATCAGCAGGTGGACTCTCAACCACTGTGCCACCAGGGAAGCCCCAAACATGTACTCTTATTTAACTTTCCAGATGATTATATTCAGTCTCTGCAAAGAGACTGTACACTTTCTGAGATCAAAGTTACCTATTTTATTTAGTTCACCATTTATTGAGCAATTATTATGTGCAATTTCATAAAGAAAGAAATGTTGGAAGTACAAAAATTACCTTAGCCTTTTTGCTTAAGGAACTTAAGGTAATACGATACGTGCATGTGAAATATTTATTTATATTCCCAAAGGTACGTTGACAAATTCTATAAATATATTATCTCTTTAAATTGGTTTTTAACTTCAATTTGTCACCCTCAGCCAGAATTCAAGAATATATCTGCTCTCATTCCCCTAGTCATACTCTTTTCAATTATATAAGGAATAAAATACACTAAGTATGCCTGCCATGGTGCATGGCAAAAACCCTGGTATTCTCTGCTGTCATATCATTCCCCTTGGAGCTTCCCCAGTCTTCCCCTCACTCCAGTCTTTTTTTTTTTTTTTTTTAAACATCTTTTTTGGAGTATAATTGCTTCACAAATGTGTGTTAGTTTCTGCTTTATAACAAAGTGAGTCAGCTATACATATATATAAATCCCCATATCTCCTCCCTCTTCCGTCTCCTTCCCACCCTCCATATCCCACCCCTCTAGGTGGTCACAAAGCACCTACCTGATCTCCCTGTGCTATGCGGCTGCTTCCGACTAGCTATCTATTTTACATTTGGCAGTACATATAGGTCCATGGCACTCTCTCACTTCTTCCCAGCTTGCCCTTCCCCCTCCCTGTGTCCTCAAGTTAATTCTCTACATCTGTGTCTTCCTGTCCTGTGCCTACTTTCTTCAGAACCGTTTTTTTTTTCATTCCATATATATGTGTTAGCATACAGTATTTGTTTTTCTCTTTCTGACTTATTTCAGTCTGTATGACAGACTCTAGGTCCACCCACCTCACTACAAATAACTCAATTTCGTTTCTTTTTATGGCTAATATTCCATCACGTATATGTGCCACATCTTCTAAGTATCAATGGACACTTAGGTTGCTTCCATGTCCTGGCTATTGTAAACAGAGCTGAAATGAACCGTCAAGTGGTACATGACTCTTTTTGAATTATGGTTTTCTCAGGGTATATGCCGAGTAGTGGGGTTTCTGGGTCATATGGTAGCTCTGTTTTTAGTTTTTTAAGGAACCTCCATACTGTTCTCCATAGTGGCTGTATCAATTTACATTCCCACCAACACTGCAAGAGGGCTCCCTTTTCTCCACATCCTCTCCAGCATTTATTGTTTCTAGATTTATTGATGATGGCCATTCTGACCAGTGTGAGGTGATACCTCATTGTAGTTTTGATCTGCATTTCTCTAATGATTACTGATGTTTAGCATCCTTTCATGTGTTTGTTGGCAATCTGTACACCTTCTTTGGAGAAATGTCTATTTAGGTCTTCTGCCCACTTTTGGATTGGGTTGTCTGCTTTATTGATATTGAGCTGCTTGTAAATTTTGGAGATTAATCCTTTGTCAATTGCTTCATTTGCAAATATTTTCTCCCATCCTGAGGGTTGTCTTTTAGTCTTGTTTATGGTTTCCTTTGCTGTGCAAAAGCTTTTAAGTTTCATTAGGTCCCATTTGTTTACTTTTGTTTTTATTTCCATGTCTCTAGGAGGTGGATCAAAAAGGATCTTGCTGTGTTTTATGTCATAGAGTGTTCTGCCTATGATATCTACTAAGAGTTTAATAGTGTCTGACCTTACATTTACGTCTTTACTCCATTTTGAGTTTCTTTTTGTGTATGGTGTTAAGGAGTGTTCCAACTTCATTCTTTTTTTTTCTTTTTTTTTTTTTTTTTGCGTTACGCGGGCCTCTCACTGTTGTGGTCTCTCCCGTTATGGAGTGCAGGCTCCGGACGCACAGGCTCAGCGGCCATGGCTCATGGGCACAGCCGCTCCATGGCATGTGGGATCTTCCCGGACCGGGGCATGAACCTGTGTCCCCTGCATGGGCAGGCGGACTCTCAACCACTGCGCCACCAGGGAAGCCCCAACTTTATTCTTTTACATGTCGCTGTCCAGTTTTCCCAGCACCACTTATTGAAAAGGCTGTCTTTTCTCCATTGTATATTCTTGCCTCCTTTATCAAAAATAAGGTGATCATATGTGTGTGGGTTTATCTCTGGGCTTTCTATCCTGTTCCATTGATCTATATTTCTGTTTTTGTGCCAGTACTATACTGTCTTGATTACTGTGGCTTGGTGTACAGTCTGAAGTCAGGGAGCCTGATTCCTCCAGCTCCGTTTTTCTTTCTCAAGATTGCTTTGGCTATTTGGGGTCTTTTGTGTTTCCATACAAATTGTGACATTTTTTGTTCTAGTTCTGTGAAAAATGCCAGTGGTAGTTTGATAGGGATTGCACTGAATCTGTAGGTTGCTTTGGGTAGTATAGTCATTTTCACAATGTTGATTCTTCCAATCCAAGAACATGGTATATCTCTCCATCTGTTTCTATCATCTTTAATTTCATTCATCAATGTGTTATACTTTTCTGCATACAGGACTTTTGTCTCCTGAGGTAGGTTTATTCCTAGGGGTTTTTCTGTTGTTTTTTTTTTGCGGTATGCAGGCCTCTCACTGTTGTGGCCTCTCCCATTGCAGAGCACAGGCTCCGGATGCGTAGGCTCAGCGGTCATGGCTCACGGGCCCAGCTGCTCTGCGGCATGTGGGATCTTCCCAGACCAGGGCACAAACCTGCATCCCCTGCATTGGCAGGTGGACTCTCAACCACTGCGCCACCATTCCTAGGTATTTTATTCTTTTTCTTGCAATGGTAAATAGGAGTGTTTCCTTAATTTGTCTTTCAGATTTTTCATCATTAGTGTATAGGAACGCAAGAGGTTTCTGAGCATTAATTTTGTATCCTGCTACTTTACCAAATTCATTGATTAGCTCTAGTAGCTTTCTGGTAGCATCCTTAGGATTCTGTATGTATGGTAACATGTCATCTGCAAACAGACAGCTTTACGTCGTCTTTCCCCATTTGGATTCCTTTTATTTCATTTTCTTCTCAGATTGCTGTGGCTAAAACTTTCAAAACTACGTTGAATAACCGTGGTGAGAGTGGGCAACCTTGTCTTGTTCCAGATCTTAGACTAAATGGTTACACAGTTTTTCACCACTGAAAACGATCTTGGCTGTGGGTTTGTCATATATGGCCTTTATTATGTTGAGGTAAGTTCCCAATAAGCCTACTTTCTGGAGGGTTTTTATCATAAATGGGTGTTGAATTTTGTTGAAAGCTTTTTCTGCATCTATTGAGATGATCATATGGTATTTTTCGTTCAATTTGTAAATATCATGTATCACATTGATTGATTTGCGTATATTGAAGAATCCTTGCATTCCTGGGATAAACCCCACTTCATCATGGTGTATGATCCTTTTAATGTGCTGTTGGATTCTGTTGGCTAGTATTTTATTGAAGATTTTTGCATCTACATTCATCAGTGATATTGGCCTGTAGTTTACTTTCTTTGTGACATCTGTGTCTGGTTTTGGTATCAGGATGACGGTGGTGGCCTTGTAGAATGAGTTTGGGAGTGTTCCTCCCTCTGGTATATTTTGGAAGAGTTTGAGAAGGATATAGGGGTTAGCTCTTCTCTAAATGTTTGACAGAATTCGCCTGTGAAGCCATCTGGTCCTGGGCTTTTGTTGGAAGATTTTTAATCACAGTCTCAATTTCAGTGCTTGTGATTGGTCTGTTTATATTTTCTATTTCTTCCTGGTTCAGTCTCAGAAGGTTCTGCTTTTCTAAGAATTCGTCCATTTATTCCAGATTGTCCATTTTATTGGCATAGAGTTGCTTTTAATAATCTCTCATGATCCTTTATATTTCTGTAGGGTCAGTTGATACTTCTTTTTCATTTCTAATTCTATTGATTTGAGTCTTCACCCTTATTTTCTTGATGAGTCTGGCTAATGGCTTATCATTTTGTTTTTCTTCTCAAAGAACCAACTTTTAGTTTTATTGATCTTTGCTATCATTTCCTTCATTTCTCTTTCATTTATTTCTGATCTGATCTTTATGATTTCTTTCCTTCTGCTAACTTTGGGGTATTTTTGTTCTTCTTTCTCTAATTGCTTTAGGTGTAAGGTTAGGTTGATTATTTGAGATGTTTCTTGTTTCTTGAGGTAGGATTGTTTTGCTATAAACTTCCCTCTTAGAACTGCTGTTGCTGCAACCCATAGGTTTTGGGTTGTAGTGTTTTCATTGTCATTTGTTTCTAGGTATTTTCTGATTTCCTCTTTGATTTCTTCAGTGATCTCTGGTTATTTAGTAGCATACTGTTTAGCCTCCATTTGCTTGTATTTTTTACAGACTTTTTCCTGTAATTGGTATCTAGTCTCACAGTATTGTGGTTGGAAAAGATACTTGATACGATTTCAATTTTCTTGAATTTACCAAGGCTTGATTTGTGACCCAAGATATGATCTATCCTGGAGAATGTTCCGTGTGCACTTGAGAAGAAAGTGTATTCTGTCGCTTTCGGGTGGAATGTCCTATAAATATCATTTAAATCTATCTGGTCTATTGTGTCATTTAAAGCTTGTGTTTCCTTATTTATTTTCTGTCTGGATGATCTGTCTTTTGGGGTAAGTGGGGGTAGTGGGGTAAAGGCCCCCACTATTATTGTGTTACTGTCAATTTTCCCTTTAAAGGCTACTAGCATTTGCCTTTTGTATTGAGGTGCTCCTATGTTGGGTGTATAAATATTTATAATTGTTATGTTTTCTCCTTGGATTGATCCCTTGATCATTATATAGTGTCCTTCCTTATCTCTTATAATAGTCTTTATTTTAAAGTCTATTTTATCTGATATAAGTATTGTTACTCCAGCTTTCCTGTGTTTTCCATCTGCATAGAATATCTTTTTCCATCCCCCCACTTTCAGTTTGTATGTGTCCCTAGGTCTGAAGTGGGTCTCTTATAGACAGCATATATACGGGTCTTGTTTTTATATCCATTCAGCCAGTCTGTCTTGGTTGGAGCATTTAATCCATTTACATTCAAGGTAATTATTGATATGTCTGTTCCAATTACCATTTTCTTAATCGTTTTGGGTTTGTTTTTGTGGGTCTTTTTCTTCTCTGTGTTTCCACCTAGAGAAGGTCCTTTAGCATTTGTTGTAAAGCTGGTTTGGTGGTGCTGAATTCTCTTAGCTTTTGCTTGTCTGTAAAGCTTTTGATTTCTCCATCGAATCTGAGTGAGATCATTGCTGGGTAGAGTAATCTTGGTTGTAGGTTTTCCCCTTTCATCACTTTAAATACATCATGCCACTCCCTTCTGGGCTGCAGAGTTTCTACTGAAAAATTAGCTGATAACCTTAAGGGGATTCCCTTGTTTGTTATTTGTTGCTTTTCCCTTGCTGCTTTTAATAGTCTTCTTTGAATTTAATTTTTGCAGTTTGATTAATACGTGTCTGGGTGTGTTTCTCCTAGGGTTTATCCTGTATGGGACTCTCTGCACTTCCTGGACTTGCATGGCTATTTTCTTTCCCATGTTAGGAAAGTTTTCGATTATAACCTCTTCAAATATTTTCTAAGACTCTTTCTCTTCTTCTTCTGCAACCCCTATAATTTGAATGTTGGTGTGTTTAATGTTGTCCCAGAGGTCTCTGAGACTGTCCTCAATTTTTTTCATTCTTTTTTCTTTATTCTGCTCCTCAGCAGTTATTTCCACCATCCTATCTTCCAGCTCACTTATTTGTTCTTCTGCCTCAGTAATTCTGCTATTGATTCCTTCTAATGTATTTTTCATTTCAGATATTGTGTTGTTCATCATTGTTTGTTTGTTCTTTAGTTCTTCTAGGTCTTTGTTAAACATTTCTTGTATTTTCTCAATCTGTGCCTCCAACCTATTTCCTAGATTTTGGATCATCTTTACTATCATTACTCTGAACTCTTTTTCAGGTAGTTTACCTATTTCCTCTTCATTTATTTGGTCTTGTAGGTTTTTACCTTGCTCCTTTGTCTGTAACATATTTGTTTGTCATGTCATTTTTTTTGATGGGTGGTGCTATGTTCACGTCTTACTGGTCGTTTGGCCTGAGGCATCCAGAACTGGAGTTTGCAGGCAGTTGGGTAGAGCCGGGTCTTGGTGCCGAGATGAGGACTTCTGAGAGACCTTACTCCAATTAATACTCCCTGGTATCTGAGGTTCTCTGTTAGTCCAGCGGTTTGGACAGAGCTCTCACACCACAGGAGCTCAGGCCTGCCCCACCCCGCCTGGGAATCAAGATCCTGCAAGCCACATGGTGCAGCAAAAGAAAAAAAAGGAGCAGTACAATAACAAAGAATAAAAAATAAAGTAAAATTAGAGAAATAAAAAATTTTTAGATAAAATAAAGATATACATGCAACAACAACAACAAGGTAAAACAGAACCATAGGGACTTCGCTGGTGGCCCAGTGGTTAAGACTCCACGCTCCCAATGCAGGGGGCCGGGGTTCGATTCCTGGTCAGAGAACTACATCCCACATGCATGCCACAACTTAACATGTTGCAACGAAGATCCAGTGTGCCACAACTAAGGCCCAGTGCAGCCAAAATAAATAAACATGAAAAAGAAAAAAAACATAACCACACCTAAAAAAAAAAAGCTGGAAAAGGTCTTGGCTGTGGGGGCGGGGCTTAGGTGGGGGCAGGGCCTAGGCTTAGGACCTGCAGGGCTGGAAAAGGCAGCAGGGCCGGAGGGGGGCCTCAGAGTGAGGAGTTCGGAGGTTAGGCCCTGGGTAAGGGTGTGGGGGTGGGGCTTAGGCTCAGGGTGCCTCAGAGTGTAGAGGATCAGGCTCTGGACCTCAGCAGGCTCCCCGCTGATCCCCTCACTATAGTGGGACCCTCCCGAGCGTGGGAACCCCTCCCCTCCCCCAGCTACCTCCCCCCCCCCAGGGCCACCAATCCCGTCCCGTCTGGCCTCCACTTTTCCTTTCCCTTCTCCCTCTCCCTCCCTCCCATGCCCTCAGGACTCACACAGCTGGAGAGGGCCTCAGAGGGCAGAGGATCAGGCCTGGGACCTCAGCAGACTCCCCAGAGCCCAAGTGGGCAGGGGAAATGCTGGCTGTGTTCACTCCAATCCCCCAAGGGTCTCTCCCCCATCCCCGTTGCTCCTCTCACCATGAGTGGACCACTCCAGGCATACGAGCACCTCCCCTCCCTCAGCTACCCCTCAGGGGCACTGGTCCCAAACTGCCCCCACCTCTCCTTATGCTCCCTCCCCACCCCCACATCCTACCCAGTTGCTCAGGGGTTCCTCCCAACTCCTTAGGTGTCCGTGGTCCCCCACCAGTGCCTGGTAGGTGCCCTAGTTGTGAGGAGACACAAACTCCGCGTCCTCCTACTCCACCATCTTGACTCCATCCCATTGTATTTTCTTCATATCTATCTCCTTCATCTCCAAGGACATTCCCTAGGTAGAATTCTGGACATCACTGAGGCCAAAATAACCATCAGGGAATTGTAATGGCTACACTTCATGTTTCAGTTTACACAGTTCATTTGATTCTTTATGTAATAGTTTCTGTCCAATTCCATTATTTAGTCTGTCTGCCCACACTGTAGCTGTGTCAAGGCATTCATTACCATATATTAAGATGAATGTGAATAAATCAGTTATATACATGGATATTTGGTGAAATTTAGAGAATGATAAAGTAACTATGGGCAACAGCAATGTTCTAAGAGTTACTTTATCTAAAAAAGAATAAATATAATGCATTAGGACATAAATACCCTCATTTGCACAAATAAATGTTTGCCTTTTTTAAATGGTCTCAATTGCAGATTCATCATACAGCATCATCAACTGAAATCAAACAGATGTGTATAATTTCCCAAAGAAATGTTGGCAACAATTTTTTAGTATAACTAAAGAGAACATTTTAACAAAGAGAAATGTACAAAAATGATTCCATCAACCAACTGAAGATTAAAATTAATCAAAGCAAAATGGTGCCAATGTAAAGAAGACTACAATCATGACCAATTACAAAGACCACGAAAAGTACAAAATTCTCTCATTCTTCTCAGAAATGTCTTTAATTTGTGTATCTTATTCTTTAATTTTTAGTTGTTTCCAAATCTATTTCACTAGCCACCAACCTACACATTCCAGAAGCTGTTATGATTTTAACCACAGAAACTTCATTATAGTTTCTAAAATAAGGATGTATATATGTTCCCCCTGTTAACATCTTCATTTTTCAAAAACAACATAGCCTTATTTTACTATATTTTCTAATTATAAAAGAAATAACCAACTAAAACTGCAAATCCATAAAGTATTGATAGAAAATGAAACCCGTTGTACAAATGGCAGAGATTTTAAAAATTGGAGTGTACTCAGACTTATATATATATATATATATACATACACACACATTCATTTCCTCTAATATCCTTAGTGTACCTAAAATTTGTTGAACACTTCCTTTCTTAATATTTTAATTTATTTCCAAGAAGGTATATAAAACTCAGTGAGTTTAGTAGCTTCATTATCTACATACATCAGAAGTCAGTTTTACATTGAGTAGTTTCAACCATTATTCTCATATGAAGCAAACAAATCAATAAAGCATATTTAAGTATGAAATTCAAACTTGACTATACAATTACTACTTTTCATTCTACTGAGATTAATCTCAGCAAAAGTTATTCACTTTCACTTTCATCTTTGCAAGTGTCCAAAAGGAGGATATAAGAATATACACATACCCCAAAAAAATTAACTCCAGTTTCTAGTAACTCCTAAAACCTAGTTCACCATATACCTATCTCAAAAACATTTTTCAGTTCTTTAAATTCCTCTATCAAACTCTCCTCATCCCCAAAACCAAAGTTAAGTATCACTAATAAAACAGGATTCTATCTTCATAACTAGTACAATGGCTCTTAGTTTTCAATATCTAACATCACCCTTGCAGAAATCTTTGATGTGGCAATGATCTGTGATGCACTGTTCTTAATAGAACTTTTCAAAAGCAATAATACCATGGCTTTACTTACGAGAGGTTTTGGAAGCAAGAAGAGTAACTCGGGAACCTCCTAAGAAGCGAAAACCCATTACATTCACCTGATCATCTTCTGACTGATTGGCAAAGCCTACAAAGAAAATAAAAAATCACCTTACATAATCACAAGGCAAAACACTTAATGTTTAAAATAGGAAGCTTAGTTGACAATGAGTATTTTTTATGTCACTAGTCATGTTTAAGGTCCGTGTGTGGACTATAATATATTAACTGATCTCCACAGTTGCTTCCAAATGCTAAAATTACTGCCTCAGAAGAACATGCTGAAATCACTTAATTTTCTTTCTTCTACTAGTTCATTCTAGGTCTGAGGCAGGGAATGTACAAGATGAACTTAGAATGCCTGTCACACCAGAAAGCAAGGAAACTATCAGTGACCAGCAGACTTGTATGAAAAGGATGTAAGAGCCAACTTAAAGAGACTACCACTGGCCAGAGATGAAAATACTTGAGTATCAAAATAAGAATAACTTCGATGAAGTAAAATACATCAAATATATTTAAAGGCATGGGTTCATATTGACACTAAAAATAAAACAAAAAACCCAAATGCTCACTATTGAAGGATTCTAAAGAATCAACTCATTATTTTAAAAATCAATAATAAAGACAAAGAACCAAGCGTTTATCCTGATGATCCTACCAAATTGTACCACATAAACAGTGGTAAATAAGGGAAACATTCTCTGTGTGGAAATATTCCAGCTAAAAATTGTAGAAAGCTTGAAAGAATAGAATACCACCATTTTTCAACTTCCAATGAATTAATGGATCTTAGCATTGACTATCAATAGCTGTTACAATCACAAAAAAGGAGACAAACAGATATAATGTACCCACTGCTGAAAGTATATACCACTATTCTTGCAGTAGTATGGCCAAAATAATCAATCCTAACTCTATTAGCACTAGATGCAACTATCAATTTATAGGGAACAAGACAGAGAAAATATTAAACAAAATCACAGGGATGTAATCAACAAAATTCAGAGTATGGGAAACACACAGGAGAAATAATTTGTACTCTTTAACAAATAAACTGCAAATTAAAAAGAGACATGGGGGCTTCCCTGGTGGCGCAGTGGTTGAGAGTCCGCCTGCCGATGCAGGGGACGTGGGTTTGTGCCCTGGTCCGGGAGGATCCCACATGCCGTGGAGCGGCTGGGCCCGTGAGCCGTGGGCGCTGGGCCTGCGCGTCTGGAGCCTGTGCTCCACAGCAGGAGAGGCCACAACAGTGAGAGGCCCACGTACCGCAAAAAAAAAAAAAAAAAAAAAAAAAAAAGAGACATGAAGGAGAAAGCCTACAGAAGAGGAGATATCAAAAAAATTCATATCAAAAAATTACAAGTGAAATATATTTGACTGCTGACGCAAAAAAAAAAAACAAATAAAAATTATAACACTGGAGACTTTCACTCTGTACCCAGATGGAAAAACTGGGGCCAAATTTACCCTCCCATCTCAAAAAACTAAAACATGGAATAAAATATATGAACCATTTTTTAAGACATTGGAAATTAGCAAATGAACAACAGGGATCTCTGACAAAAAAGAAACAAAGTGAGCCCTATGTTTGCACCAGCTAACCACCTAGAGAAATTTCCAAGCCACAAAACAGGGGAGGGGAGCCCAGGTGCAACCCAGCATTCTCCTCGAGTTCAAGAGATAGAGTTGGGAATCTGGGAAGGCCAAAGTGGCAAACGTTCTCAAGGCAGAGAGCATATAGAGCAACAGAGAAAGAACTCCAGAGATCTGCAGAGTCCCATTTGAGTACTCAGTAGAATACTAATGGATGCATGCCTATGAGGAAACTACCTGAGGTTGGGGAGGAAAAAAAAAAAAAAACAGTCAAAAAGATTACAGGAAATAATCCACAAGCCCAGACAGGGCCAGAGATAATCCTTGTTCTCACTGGCCATAATACAGACCATCAATTCACTAGGTATCAGGTAGAACACATGGAAGAGTTTGGTTTCAGTAGCAGGTAAAGTTCACACTAGAATAAATGTTGCTCCCATTCCACCTAACAAAGCTTCAAAACAACACTAAAAAGGATCAAACTTTTTCAAGTAACTAAAATGTGTCCCAGAAAAAAAAAAAAACCTCAAGAATATTTAGAGGAAAATTAAAATACTCAACACACAATTTGATAAAATTCAGGAATTCTGTCCTTCAGTCAAAAATTACAGGACACAGAAAGAGAAGAGAAATTACAACCCATTAACAAGGAGAAAAATCAATCAAAACTAACTCAGAAATGACACAGACAATAGAATTAGTAGACAAAGGCATTAAAACAATTATTATATTATTATAAATATTCAAAGGAGCTATATTAAATAAAGACATGGAAAAACTTTTATAAAAAGAGAGAGACCCAAATCAAACCTTGAGAGATGACAACTACAATGTCTGAGATAAAAAAAATACACTGGGTGGGATTATGAACACATTACACACTGAAAAAAGAAATAACTTGAATGTATAGCAGTAGAAACTACCCCCAAAAAAAGCACAAAGAGAAAAAGATTGAAAAAACAAAAACAGCATCATTGAGCTCTGGGACAACCCCAAGTGAGAAATATACATATAACTGGAGTCCTTAAAATAAAGATGAATAAAGGAGTGGAGACAGAAAAAAATATTTGAAAAAATAATAGCCAAAATATTTCCAAATTGGATAAAAATTATAACCCATAGATCAAAATATCTTAACAGAGGGAGACCTTCAAGATGGCAGAGGAGTAAGACGTGGAGATCACCTTCCTCCCCACAAATACATCAGAAATACACCTACATGTGGAACAACTCCTACAGAACACCTACTGAACGCTGGCAGAAGACCTCAGACCTCCCAAAAGGCAAGGAACTCCCCACGTACCTGGGTAGGGAAAAAGAAAAAACAGAGACAAAAGAATAGGGACGGGACCTGCACCTCTGGGAGGGAGCTGTGAAGGAGGAAACGTTTCCACACACTAGGTAGCCCCTTCACTGATGGAGACCGGGGGTGGCAGGGGGAAGCTTCGGAGCCAGGGAGGAGAATGCAACAGGAGTGCAGAGGGCAAAGCAGAGAGATTCCCAACAGAGGATCAGTGCCCACCAGCACTCACCAGCCCAAGAGGCTTGTGTGCTCACCTGCTGGCCGGGATGGGTGGGGGCTGGGAGCTGAGGCTCCGGCTTCTTCGGAGGTCAGATCCCAGGGAGAGGACTAGGGTTGGCTGTGTGAACACAGCCTGAAGGGGGATAGTGCACCACACCTAGCCAGGAGGGAGTCCAGGAAAAAGTATGGACCTGCCTAAAATGCAAGAGACCACTGTTTCAGGGTACGCGAGGAGAGGGGATTCATAGCACCACCTAAACGAGCTCCGGTGATGGGGCAGAAGCCGCAGCTATCAGTGTGGACCCCAGAGACCAGCATGAAACACTTAGAGTGCTAATGCAGCCACCAAGAAGCCTGTGTACAAGCACAGGTCATTATCTACACCTCCCCTCCTGGGAGCCTGTGCAGCCCACCACTGCCAGGCTCCCATGATTCAGGGACAACTTCCCCGGGAGAACACGTGGTGTGCCTCAGGCTGGTGCAACGTCATGCCAGTCTCTGCCACCACAGGCTCACCGAGCATTCCGTATCCTTCCCTACCCCCGGCCTGAGTGAGCCAGAGCCCCCTAATCAGCTGCTACTTCAACCCCGTCCTGTCTGAGGGAAGAACAGACCCCCTCAGGTGACCAACACACAGAGGCAGGGCCAAATCCAGAGCAGAACCCCAGGAGCTGTACGAACAAAGAAGAGAAAGGGAAATCTCTCCCAGCAGCCTCAGAAGCAAAAGCTAAGAGAATTCAGCACCACCAAACCAGCTTTACAACAAAACACTAAAGGAACTTCTCTAGGCAAGAAGCACAAGAGAAGAAAAAGACCTATAATAACTAATCCAAAACAATTAAGAAAATGGTAATAGGAAAATACATATTGATAATTACCTTAAATGTAAATGGATTAAACACTCCAATCAAAAGACACAGACTGGCTGATTGGATACAAAAACAAGACCCATATATATGCTGTCTACAAGAGACCCTCTTCAGACCTAGGGACACATACAGACTGAAAGTGAGCGGATGGAAAAAGATATTCCATGCAAATGGAAATCAAAAGAAAGCTGGAGAAGCAATACTCATATCAGACAAAAGAGACTTTAAAATAAAGACTATTACAAGAGACAAAGAAGGGCACTACCTAATGATCAAGGGATAATCCAAGAAGAAGATATAACAATTGTAAATATTTATGCACCCAACATAGGAGCACCTCAACACATAAGGCAAAAGCTAACAGCCATAAAAGGGGAAACTGACAGTAACACAATCACTGTAGGGGACTTTAACACCCCACTTTCACAAATGGACAGATAACCCAAAATGAAAATAAATAAGGAAACACAACCTTTAAATAATACATTAAATATGATGGGCTTCATTGATACTTACAGCACATTCCATCCAAAAACAACAGAATACACTTTCTTCTCAAGTGCGAATGGAATATTCTTCAGATAGATCATATTTTGGATCACAAATCAAGCCTTGGTAAATTTAAGAAAATTGAAATCATATCAAGTATCTTTTCTGACCACAACACTATGAGACTAGATATCAATTACAGGAAAAAAATCTATAAAAAATACAAACACGTGGTGGCTAAACAATACACTACTTAATAATGAAGTGATCACTGAAGAAATTAAACAGGAGATCAAAAAATACCTAGAAGCAAATGACAATGAAAACATATGATCCAAAATCTTTGGGGTGCAACAAAAGCAGTTCTCAGAGGGAAGTTTATAGCAATACAATCCTACCCCAAGAAACAAGAATCATCTCAAATCAACAACCTAACCTTACACCTAAAGCAATTAGAGAAACAACAAAAAAACCACCAACGTTAGCAGAAGGAAAGAAATCATAAAGATCAGATCAGAAATAAATGAAAAAGAAATGAAGGAAATGATAGCAAAGGTCAATAAAACTAAAAGCTTGCTCTTTGAGAAGATAAACAAAATTGATAAGCCATTAGCCAGACTCACCAAGAAAATAAGGGAGAAGACTCAAATCAATAGAATTAGAAATGAAAAAGGAGAAGTAACAGCTGACACTGCAGAAATACAAAGGATCATGAGAGATTACTACAAGCAACTCTATGCCAATGAAATGGACAACCTGGAAGAAACAGACAAATTCTTAGAAAAGCAGAACCTCCCAAGACTGAACTAGGAAGAAATAGAAAATATAAACAGACCAATAACAAGCACTGAAATTGAAACTGTGATTAAAAATATTCTGACAAATAAAAGCCCAGAACCAGATGGCCTCACAGACGAATTCTATCAAACATTTAGAGAAAAGCTAACACCTATCCGTCTCAAACTCTTCCAAAACATAGCAGAGGGAGAATCACTCCCAAACTCCTTCTACGAGGCCACCATCACCCTGATACCAAAACCAGAAAAAGATGTCACAAAGAAAGAAAATTACAGGCCAATACACTGATGAACATAGATGCAAAAATTCTCAACAAAATACTAGCAAACAGAATCCAACAGCACATTAAAAGCATCATACACCATGATGAATTGGGGTTTATCCCAGGAATGCAAGGATTCTTCAATATACACAAATCAATCTATGTGATACACCATACAAACAAATTGGAGAAAAAAAAACTGTATGATCATCTCTATAGATGCAGAAGAAGCTATTGACAAAATTCAACACCCATTTATGATAAAAACCCTCCAGAGAGTAGGCATAGAGGGAACTTACCTCAACATAATAAAGTCCATATATGACAAACCCACAGCCAACATCATTCTCAATGGTGAAAAACTGAACCCATTTCCACTAAGATCAGGAACAAGACAGGGTTGCCCACTCTCACCACTATTATTAAACACACTTTTGGAAGTTTTAGCCCAGCAATTAGAGAGGAAAAAGAAATAAAAGGAATCCAAATCGGAAAAGAAGAAGTAAAACGGTCACTGTTTGCGGATGACATGATACTATACATAGAGAATCCTAAAGAAAACTACTAGAGCTAATCAATGAATCTGGTAAAGTAGCAGGACACAAAATTAATGCACAGAAATCTCTTGCATTCCTATACATTAATGATGAAAAATCTGAAAGAGAAATGAAGGAAGCACTCCCATTTACCATTGCAACATAAAGAATAAAATACCTAGGAATAAACCTACCTAAGGAGACAAAAGACCTGTATGCAGAAAACTCTAAGACACTGATGAAAGAAATTAAAGATGATACAAACAGATGGAGAGATAAACCATGTTCTTGGATTGGAAGAATCAACATTGAGAAAATGACTACACTACCCAAAGGAATCTACAGATTCAATGCAATCCCTATCAAAATACCAATGCCATTACTCACAGAACTAGAACAAAAAATTTCTCAATTTGTATGGAAACACAAAAGACCCCAAATAACCAAAGCAATCTTAAGAAAGAAAAACGGAGCTGGAGGAATCAGGCTCCCTGACTTCAGACTATACTACAAAGCTACAGTAATCAAGACAGTATGGTACTGCACAAAAAGAGAAATACAGATCAATGGACAGAATAGAAAGCTCAGAGATAAACCCACGCACATATAGCCACCTTATTTTTGATAAAGGAGGCAAGAATATACAATGGAGAAAAGATAACCTCATCAATAAGTGGTGCTGGGAAAACTGGACGGCTACATTTAAAAGAATGAAATTAGAACACTCCCAAACACCATACACAAAAATAAACTCAAAATGGATTAAAGACCCAAATGTAAGGCCAGACACTATAAAACTATTAGAGGAAAACATAGGCAGAACACTCTATGACATCAATCACAGCAAGATTCTTTTTGACCCACCTCCTAGAGAAATGGAAATAAAAACAAAAATACACAAATGGGACCTAATGTAAGTTAAAAGCTTTCCCACAGCAAAGGAAACCATAAACAGGATGAAAAGACAACCCTCAGATTGGGAGAAAATATTTGCAAATGAAGCAACTGACAAAGGATTAATCTCCAAAATTTACAAGCAGCTCATGTAGCTCAATATCAAAAAAATAAACAACCCAATCCAAAAATGGGCAGAAGACCTAAATAGACATTTCTCCATGGACGATATACAGATTGCCAACAAACACATGAAAGATTGCTCAACATCACTAATCATTGGAGCAATGCAAATCAAAACTACAAAGAGGTATCACCTCACACCAGTCAGAATGGCCATCACCAAAAAGTCTACAAACAATAAATGCTGG
This sequence comes from Leucopleurus acutus, assembly GCF_964270905.1. Taxonomy (NCBI): domain Eukaryota; kingdom Metazoa; phylum Chordata; class Mammalia; order Artiodactyla; family Delphinidae; genus Leucopleurus; species Leucopleurus acutus. Next base: position 65,300,499 of record NC_139144.1, on the reverse strand, counting down.
AGAGGGTGTAGAGAAAAGGGAACCATCTTGCACTGTTGTTGGGAATGTAAATGGATACACCCACTATGGAGAACAGTATGAAGGTTCCTTAAAAAACTAAAAATAGAACTACTATACCACCCAGCAATCCCATTCCTGGGCATATACCCTGAGAAAACCATAATTCAAAAAGAGTCATGTACCACAATGTTCACTGCAGCTCTATTTACAATAGCTAGGACATGGAAGCAACCTAAGTGTCCATCAACAGATGAATGGATAAAGAAGATGTGGCACATATATACAATGGAATATTACTCAGCCATAAAAAGAAATGAAATTGAGTTATTTGTAGTGAGGTGGATGGACATAGAGTCTGTCATACAGGATTAAGTAAGTCAGAAAGAGAAAAACTAATATCATATGCTAACACACATATATGGAATCAAGAAAAAAAAAGGTTCTGAAGAACCTATGGGCAGGAAAGGAATAAAGAAGCAGATGTAGAGAATGGACTTCAGGACACAGGGAGGAGGAAGGGTAAGCTGGAACGAAGTGAGAGAGTGGGATGGACTTATATATACTACCAAATAGATAGCTAGTGGGAAGCCGTTGCATAGCACAGAGAGATAAGCTCGGTGCTTTGTGACCACCTACAGGGGTGGGATAGGGAGGGTGGGAGGGAGACACAAGAGGCAGGAGACATGGTGATATATGTATATGTATAGCTGATTCACTTTGTTATAAAGCAGAAGCTGGCACACCATTGTAAAGCAATTATACTCCAATAAAGATGTTAAAATATATATCTTAACAAACACCAAGCACAAGCAAAATAAAAATACAACAAAACCAAAAAAACTATACCAAGGTACAACAAAGATGAATTTCTTAAAGGAAAAAATCTTAAAAACAGCCAGAGAGAAAAGACATATTACATATAGAGGTACAGCTTATGTCTTAATGCAATGCCAGAAAACAAGGGAGTAATATCGTTACAATATTGAAAGAAAAACATTGTCAACCTACAATCTTTACCTAGTGAAAATAACTTTCAAGAAAATGGTGAAAAAATACATTTTCAGACCTACAAAAGCTGAAAAAATTCATCACTAGTATTTCTCCAGTAAAAGAAATGTTAACAAAGTACTTCAAGAAAAAGGAAAATGATACCAGATGGAACCTGGTTCTACACAAAGGAATGAAGAGCAGTGGAAAAGGTAACTCCATGAGTAAATATATAAGATCATTGTCTTAATAATTAATATCTCTTAAAAGGAGAATCACTGTACATGTATAACTGAATTACTCTGCTGTACACCTGAAACTAACAGAACATTGTTAATCAACTATACTCCAATATAAAAAAAAAATTTCTAAAAAAGATAATCACTGTTTAAAGCAAAATTCATAATAATGTATTACAAGGTTTATAATATATGTAGATATAAAACAACAATAGCACAAAGGCTGGGAGGGGAGAAATGGAAGTATACTATTGTACGAGTCTTATAGTATGTTTGAGGCATTATACTATCACCTAAAGATAGACTGTGATAAGTTAAAGATGTATACAGTATTATGCATCTGTGCATTTTTGACAGGGAAATATTGCTTCCAAAGGGGCAAAAATCAATTTATAGGGTTCATCCATTGTAAAGCAATTACACTCCAATAAAGATGTTAAAAAAAATTTATAGGGTTCAGAAAAATCTTACTCACTTTATCTATAAAAACAGATATTCATATAGAATATGAACAGATATACAGGATTATCTGTGGTACTAAAACTGTGTGGAGGGGCTGATTAAGAAAAAGATTCTAAAAAGTCTTGTGGAGAAAATAATAAAAGAAAGGTTGAGAAACACTGCCATAAACTTCAAAGAAGCAACTAAATTAACACTAGGTGGTATAGTGAGTAAGACAACAAAGGAGATAAAATGGAATCATAAAACATACTCAATTCAAAAGAATGCAGGAGGGGACTTCCCTGGCGGTCCAGTGGTTGACTTCGCCTTCCTAGGGGCAAGACGGGAATAAAGATGCAGACCTACTAGAGAATGGATTGGAGGATATGGGGAGGGGGAAGGGTACGCTGGGATAAAGTGAGAGAGTGGACTGGACATATATACACTACCAAACGTAAAACAGATAGCTAGTGGGAAGCAGCCGCATAGCACAGGGAGATCAGCTCAGTGCTTTGTGACCACCTAGAGGGGTGGGACAGGGAGGGTGGGAGGGAGGGAGATGAAAGAGGGAAGAAATATGGGACATATGTATATGTATAACTCATTCATTTGTTATAAAGCAGAAACTAACACACCATTGTAAAGCAATTATACTCCAATAAAGATGTTAAAAAAAAAAAAAAAAAGACTTTGCATTCCAATGAAGGGGGTGCGGGTTTGATCCCTGGTCAGGGAGCTAAGATACCACAAGCCTCATGACCAATAAACCAAAACATAAAAAAAACCAGAAGCAATATTGTAACAAATTCAATAAAGACTTTTAAAATGGTCCACATCAAAAAAAAATCTTTAAAAAAAAAAGAATGCAGAAAAAAAAAACCCGATGAGGCAAATAGAAAACAAAGAGCAAGATGGTAGATTTAAAGCCAACCATATCAATAATCACATTAAAAATAAATGGTCTAGGGACTTCCCTGGTGGCACAGTGGTTAAGAGTCCGCCTGCCAATGCAGGAGACACGGGTTCGAGCCCTGGTCTGGGAAGATCGCACATGCCACGGAGCAACTAAGCCCATAAGCCACAACTACCGAGCCTGTGCTCTAGAGCCTGAGAGCCACAACTACTGAGCCCACGTGCCACAGCTACTGAAGCCCGTGTGCCTAGAGCCCATGCTCCACGACAAGAGACGCCACCACAATGAGAAGCTCGCACACTGCAATGAAGAGTAGCCCCCGCTTGCCACAACTAGAGAAAGCCCGTGCACAGCAATGAAGACCCAACGCAGCCAAAAATAAGTAAATAAATTTATAACAAAAAAAGGTCTAAACACCCCAATTAAAAGACAGATAATATTGTATTGCATTAAAAAAGCCAAGACTCAACTGTATGCTACCTATAAGAAACCTACTTTAAATATAAAGATGTAAACATCTTAAAAGTAAAAAAAGGAAATATACATATATATCACTGTAACACTAGGCAAAAGAAAGTTGGAATAGCTATATTAATATCATAAAAGTAGATTTTAGAGCAAAGAATATTAAGAAAGACCGAGACTATTTCATAATAATCAAGAGAACATTATACACCTAAACTTTCATGTGCCTAAAACGGAGCTTTAAAATGTATGAAGCAAAAACTTCAGATCTGCAAAAAAAAGAAAAGAAATAGACAAATTATAGTTGAAGACTTCAACAAACTACTGTCAATAATTGACACATGTAGACAGAAAATCAGTAAGGATATAGAAGATTAAAAACATTATCAGAAAACTTGCCTTAACTGACATTTACATAAGATCCCACCCTACAACAGAAGAAAATACATTATTTTCCAATGCATGTGGAACATTTATAAAAACAGTCCTATCTTGGGGCCATTAAATAAGTTTCAATAAATTTAAAAGGATTCGAGGCATACAAAGTATGTTTTCCTACCACAGTGAAACTGAATTCCAAATCAATAACAAAAGTTGTACGGAAAATCCTCAAGAATTTGGAAACTACATACCATACTTCTAAATAACACTAGGGTCAAAAAAGAAATCAAAAGGGGAATTTAAAACTGTTTTATACTGAATGAAAATTAAAAACACAACATTCCATAATTTGTAGGATGCAGCTAAAGCAATAGTTAGAGAAAATTTTATAGCATTAACCAACTAACCAAGAAAAGAAAATTAAACCCAAAGTAAGCAGAAGAAAGGAATATGAGAGAAATGAAAAGGAATAGAAAACAAAAAATAAAAAGAGGAAATGAATGAAACCAAAAGCTGGATTTTCAAAACGAGATAAAATGGATAAACTCTAGTCAACAGATCAGGAACAAAAAAGAGAGAAAACACAAATTAGCAGTATCAGTAATGACTGAGTTGTCATCACTACAAATTCTACAGATATTAAAAGGATCAGAAAATATTATGAACAACCTTATGCCAATAATTCAACAACTCAGATGAAATGTACATATTCCTTGAAAGACAGAAACTAACAAAGGTCACTCAATAAGAAATAGATAACCTAAGAGGTCTATATCTTTTGAAGAAATTGAATTTGTAGCTTAAAAGCTATCCCATACAGAAAACTCTATGTCTGGAAAACTTCCCTAGTGAATTCTTCCAACTATTTAAGCAAAAAATAATACCAATTCTGCACACTGTTCAAAAAAATTGAAGGGAGGTAAATATTTTCCAATTCATTCCATAAACTCCACATTAATGACACAAAATTATAAAGAAGCAAATTTACAGATCAATATCCCTTATAAACACAGATGCAAAAATTATAAACTAAAGCTTAACAAATTAAATCCCACAGTCTATTGAAAGGAAAATACATCATGATAAAGTATGATTTATCTCAAGAATGCACAGTAGGGCTAACATTAAAAAATTAATCAATGTAATCCACCTATTAACAGACTAAAGAAGAAAATGATATAAAATATCTCAATTGATGTAGAAAAAGCATTGAAAAAATTAAATATCTATTCCTAATAAAACTCATAGCAAACCTGGTATAAAAGGGAACTTCCCCAAGCTGGTAAAGGACACCTACAAAATACTTACATCTAAAACATATTTAATGCTGAAAGACTGAATGTCTGCTCTCACCATTACTATTCAACATCGTCCCAGAGGTTCTAGCCAAGGTTAAAAAGCACACAAAAAATAAACAAACTGAATCTCCAGACTGGCAAGGAAGAGGTAAAACTGTTTTCACTTACAGATGACATGATCATCTATGTAGAAAATCTGATTAAATCTACAAAAAAAAAGCTAGTAGAAACAATGTTGTGTGATACAAGATCAATATACAAAAACCAATTGTATTTCTATGTACTAGGAAAGAACAATTTGAAATTGAAATAAAACACTACAATTTGCAATCACATCAAAATATATTTTAGGGATAAATCTGACAGAGATTTGTAAGACCTGTACATTGAAAACTACAAACTCCTAGTGAGAAAAATAAAATACGCTCGAAATAAAGGAAGGTCTCTACTTTCATCTTAAGAAACTAGGATAAGTGGAGCAAATTTTACCATGTTCAATATTGTTAAGATGTTGTTTCTCTCCAAATTGATCTATAGAATTAGATCAGTTGAAATCCCAATTCCAATCAAAATCTCAGGCATTTTTTAAATTGATAAGCTGATTCTAAGATTCATGTGAAAATGCAAATGATCTAGAACATCCAAGACAACTTTGAAAATAAAAGAATAAAGTTGGAGAAATTTCGCTACCTGACTTCTAGACTTATATATAGTAATTAAGACACTATGCTACTGGTATATAGCAATATTGATGGGCAAAGACAAATAGATCAATGGAACAAACTGAGCAGAAATATATATATACATTCTGATTATTTATATAGTCCTATGATATACATTCAGATGATTTTCAACAACTTTGCAAAGGTGATTCAGTAGAAAAAAACAGTCTTTTCAAAAGTAGTTTGGGGGAATTCCCTGGCAGTCCAGCGGTTAGGACTCCACACTTCCACTGCAGGGGGCACGGGTTCAATCCCTGGTTGGGGAACTAAGATCCCTCAAGCCGCGTGGTGAAGCCAAAAAAAAAAAAAAGTAGTGCTGGAACATTAGATACTCATATGCAAAAATATGAATTTTATCCATATCTCACACCATACATAAATATCAACTTAAAATGGATAAGAGCCCTAAATATAAAACAGAAAACTAGAAAACTTCTAGAAAAACATGTACGAGAAAAACTTTGTAATCTTGAGTTAGGCAAAAATTTCTCAGATATAACATTAAAATCATGATCCATAAAAGAAAAAACAGATAAATTGGGCTTTATCAAAATTAAGAACTTCTCTTCCAAAGACACTGTTAAAAGAATGAAAAGACATGCCATAGACTGGGAGAAAATATGTGCAAGTCATATAATCTGAAAAGGGAATGAAAGAAGGCAGACAAAAAAGAGCACATACTGAGCAATTCCATTTTATAAAACTTCAGAAAGTGCAAACTAATCTATAGTGACAGAAAGGAAACCAGTGGTTGCCAGGGGATGGGGGAAAAACGGATCACAAAGGGGCACAAGGAAGCTCTTTGGGGTGATGGATATTTTCTGCATCATGATTTCAGGGATGGTTTCAAAGGTATATACAAACACCAAAACTTACCAAATTGTATACTTTATACATGTGTACATAAGTTATACTTCAATAAAGTTGTTTTTTATAAAAACAAAAAAATATACTGAAGCTGTGTTTCAGAATTAAAGAATGTATTAAAATGTACCAGAAGAAAATATAATTAATATTTTATAACCTTAAAATAGAGATCATTCTAAGCACAACATGAAAACTTGAAACTAAATAAAGCAGTTATAAAATTAAATTTTAAAATAAATTTTACTACCTAAAAGTATAAACCTTATATGTTAAAAGAATACAAGTAGTTAATAACAATTACAAAATTTCTATGCTAACAAATAATTTAGAAATGCAAATTTTAAAAAGAGATGTCATATTTCACCTAACCATGTCAAAAATTTTAAAAGCTTTAAATCCAGCTGCTATCCTGGGTACAAACCCTGATGTTGGGCTTGTAACCTGATACAGTTATTCTGGAAGTAACTTTGGCATTTGAATAAAGTTTTCAAATGTGCATATCCTTTAACTCAGTCATTTATCTTCAAGGAATTTCTCTAAAGAGAAACAGAGAAGTACAAAAAAGCTATGTACATGGCACCCCTAAACAATAGAATATTATGTAAACATTAAAATACAAATTCGTTGACAAGGAAAGATAGCCATATATCTGAGTACCATAAAAGGCTGCTACAATAGCACGCTATTTGTTATTACTTTTTTTTTTTTTTTTTTTTTGCGGTACGCGGGCCTCTCACTGTTGTGGCCTCTCCCGTTGCGGAGCACAGGCTCCGGACGCGCAGGCTCAGCGGCCATGGCTCACAGGCCCAGCCGCTCCGCGGCATGTGGGATCCTCCCGGACCGGGGCACAAACCCGTGTCCCCTGCATCGGCAGGCGGGCTCTCAACCACTGCGCCACCAGGGAAGCCCTGTTATTACATTTATGTAAAATTTTTGTGTAAAATTACTGGTATCATGGCATACACTGAATGTCAGCTAATTTAACATCTATTCCCAGCCTCTTTTTCCCCAGCCCATCTACATTAGTTCTCAGCCCCCTTTACTGCTAGAAGAGGCCATGTGACAGTATTTTGGCTATTGAGGCCTAAGTAGAAATCTCCTAAGAAGTTTATGGAAACATGCCTTTCTGATAAAAGTTACAGTCATTGCTATAGCTATTTCTTTCCCCTACCTCCTGCCCTGTAGTCAGTTATGATGACTTAAGCCAAAGCAGCTATCTTATTGCCATGGAACAAGCCAACACACTAGAAAATGCACATTGCAAAGAAAGAAAAAAGCTGGGTCTTTGATAACATTCACAAACCACTATACCAGCTTCCATTGCCCACTTGTGGACCTCTCTTTATTTGAGATAAAAAATACATATTACCTTGCTTAAGTCACATTTAGCCAAAATCACTCCAGATAATTATTTTTATATATATATATATATATATATATGTAAATAAATATTTTCTATATAGCCATTAAGCATATTAAAGCTTTTTATAATTATAATATTCTCTACTGGCCAGTATTTGGGGCACTAGACACCTCCATTCAAACATTGTTGATAGAGTTAACTAGTATGGCCCTTCAGGAAGTCAATTTTACATTATATTTCAAAAGCTTTAAAAATACTATTATCCTTTGCTTGACTCAGTAATTCCACTTTTACATATTCATCGAAGAAGTAATAATAGGGCTTCCCTGGTGGCGCAGTGGTTGAGAGTCCACCTGCCGATGCAGGGGACACGGGTTCGTGCCCCGGTCTGGGAAGATGCCACATGCCGCGGAGTGGCTGGGCCCGTGAGCCATGGCCGCTGAGCCTGCACATCCGGAGCCTGTGCTCCGCAACGGGAGAGGCCACAACAGTGAGAGGCCCGCATACCGCAAAAAAAAAAAAAGAAATAATAAATTTAGAGAAATATTGCTATAATATATTTACAATATTAATACACTGAAAACAACATAAATATAGAAAAATATAATGCTGGCCAAATTATTTATGATAGAATAGTATGTAATCATTAAAATCATAAAATAAAAAATCTAATTATATAGAAAGGTGTCTCACAGCAATATGCAAAGTAATATTCTTTGGGGGGATGAAATGCTTAGAAAAAATATTTTTTAAAAGAGTAGGGAAATGTAATGAAATATAAGTAGATATTGCTGGGTATAAGAATTACCAGTAACTTTCATTTTCTTCTTTTTGGTTATTCATTCCTAAATTTCACATTTCTTTTGTAATAACAAAAATTAATTTTAAATATACAAAAAAAAGAACTGAAATAGACAAATAGGAAGAGATGTAGATTAAAAGTAGTTTTATTTCTTCTCTATGAATATCATTAATTTTATTTCCATTAAAAAATAACTTGTAATAGCAACTTTAACATCATATATAGCAAGAGTGAAACGTATCATGAAAAGTGAAAAAGTAGCAAGAGTACTTCTTTTAAACAATTACAGGATTCCAGCATGTTTAATATGAACACAAATCTGGAAACTCAAAAAAAGAACAAACTATATTACATAAATTGACTCAGGGGAAATTTTTAAAATTTGTCATTGAGTCCCATTTCTAGAGTGAATAAGAAGCAAATATATGCTGATGAGCCTAAGATACCTGTGACATCAAAACAACTGAGTCCAAAATCAGGACAGATGAGTTATAAGCTTTCCTTAGTACTTCTTAACCAATCCATAGCTTACAGAGTTTCCCTCTCTGGTCAAAAGCATACATTCTTATTCAATCTCTATCGGTTTCAGTCATCTACAGTAAAGATTGACCACTCAGAAGCCAGAGTCTTAAACATTTTTCAAAGGCATCAATAAATTTGGTGTGCAACATACAATTTCCAACTATGTTGTCAGGATAGAATAGGAGACCAAGGAACTAGTATGTTTGCATAAGATGTTATAAAGGTAGTGACTCTCTGCCTTTTTTTTTTTCTTTTTTTGGTACGCGGGCCTCTCACTGTTGTGGCCTCTCCCGTTGCGGAACACAGGCTCCGGACGCACAGGCTCAGCGGCCATGGCTCACGGGCCCAGCTGCTCCGCAGCATGTGGGATCTTCCCAGACCAGGGCACGAACCCGTATCCCCTGCATCGGCAGGCGGACTCTCAACCACTGCGCCACCAGGGAAGCCCCTCTCTGCCTTTTTTATAATCCAAATTTGTTATAAGAAAATTGACGAAGAAGAAAGGGAATGAAAGGGAATTAGAAACCAAAAGGTACAAAACTATTTGCTAACTACACACACACACACACACACACACACACACACACACACACTCATTCATTCAAACTCATTCAAACTAAATAGATTAACTGTAATAAAGAGCATCTTGGAGTTTTTTCATAGAGTTATATATAAATAAAGCTTTTAAGAACACTTCAAATTAATGAAAAATAAATTTTAATCACTTTAAGTAGGTAATAACACAAAAGTTGACTTACCATAAATTTCTAAACCTTGTGGGAAATACTTGTATTCTAAATCCATCCACTAATGCAAGGATGAAGATGCATCTTACAGTCAACAGTGCTGATTTTTAATGATGGATTTAAAAGGGTCGATTTAATTCCCAGATTATTTTTTTTAATTCTACCTCATCACCAAGAAAGGTAATAGATGCGACACATTAGAAACCCTGGCAACTAAAGATGTTTTATCCAATCAATGCCTCTCTCTTTTCTAAGCTACTCGAAAAGAAAAACCAACACCTGGAGAAAGTCACACCTTCACAAATTACCAATAATGTTCACTGTGATATTCTAGCTTTATACATGTAGCCCCTTCTAAAGCACTGGAGGCAAAGAATGAACATTGCCCCCTCCAGCTGCTGAAGACAGCACAACCACATAGAGCACCTACTTATGAGGTTACTTTTCAGGGGCATAAGAATATGCTTTTAAAAGGTACCTTTCCAAAAACCTACAATGAAGATGAATAATAAATATTTACATGCTTAGAAAAGGGATATATTTGAAAACCTACAATAAAGATGAATAATAAATATTTACATTCCAAGCCAAAAAATTCCACAGTCTAAAAAGAAACATCTGATGTTTTCATTTCTGAATACTGAAGCAAAATAATGATTATAATAATTTTAATCAAACTTAAAAGGTACGCTTTATTACCTCGTTGATATAAGCTATTTCCTTTGAACCCGCAAACAGAACGAAAAAATCCTTGAGGCACTTTTATATTCTGACTTAACAATTATCTGATAATTACCCCATCATTACCTGCTGATGAAGGATTCCATTCTAAATTCTTAACATTTCTGATGTTACAGGCATGTTACTTCAAGAGTCCTACCTGGAAAGAGACTGAGAAGACTGACTGGAGATTTGTTGGTATCAATAGTTAGTTTGTGGCTTGCAGTTTTTGAAGGCTGGCCTGGTAAGCAGATTAATTTCAGGGGAAGTCTAAACTTACATTGGCTAACTCGAGGAATGCCTGAAATAAAGAGAAACATATATTCATAAATTTGACAAATAAGAAAAATATTGTACTACTAATAGTAGTACATAGTAGCAACATATCTTAGTTTAAATGTTTGTTACCTGCCCATTTCATTTAGCATAACTGAAATAACTGGAAAGCATTATCATAATTTATGTTTTTACTTTATTGTCAAAAAGTACAAGGCAAAAATAAAATCTTAAAAAGAAGCATAGGGGTAAACTCTGCCTTTAATAGTAATATCATATTTTAAAAATCATCACAGTTGAATGCTATATAAAACATTATATGTAGTTATATTCAATTACTGAACTGTCTTTAAGACCTTCAGAGCTCTAGCCCTAACCCAAGACTATCCGCTAAAACGAGCAAAGAATATGAAATTTGTATCAGGAAGACTCTATATGACCATATCTAATCATTTCTTTACCCCCCGAATTTTTTAATTTTGTTTTTTTACTTATTGAAGATTCAAAATACAATTAACAATTTGCAATAAATTATGAGCATGAAAGCAGAATTTGCCCTACTGAAGTTCTAATGAAGTTCATTCTAATGTCATTTTACACATCAATATGAAGAATATTACTTTCATACAAATTGAATTTTTCTCAATTCATTTAACTTTACATATCACTGTTAAGCAACATTTTGAAAGGCTTACATAGTCATTCAATTCTCAAATTTTTTCAGAAAGTACACAGGTATATTGAAATAAGTAACTGCATAAATAAATAACAATGAAGAGTTTTATATCAGAATTTAAAGTTTTTAAAAATCATTCCTTTTAATATTTTTACAAAGAATGAAACTGAAACCAAAGCAAATTAAGCTCTCTACTTATAAATCAAGTAAAGCAATTCTACAACTTTAGTTCTCTCTCCTTTTATACTAGGATTCTATTTTTGACTGGGTAAGACAAAAGATAATATACAGAAAACTATATCTTAGTAAACTACTGTAGAAAAAAGGAAAACTTAAAATGTTCTACTCTACTGGATAAAGCCACACATTAATTCCTTTATTTCTTTACGGTGGAGTCAGAGAGCAGCTTAAAAATAGCAAAAGCGGAAGCAGTAAAGTTTGGAGACATGATCCCAAATAGGATTCCTAGAATTAGCAATATATTTTGTTAATGCCAATTGGAGTTGTGTGGTTTACTCTATAACCAAGCTGGGAGTACACTTTTCAGAACTACTTATTCACTAGGATAGTAAGAGATCAACAATGGCAAGCATATTGATACATGAAGCCAATTAAATACTTTTTCAGAGCATGTGGAGCATATCTGTCATTCTCTTCAACATAATCTATTATCCATCAAATTTTACATAGCTCATTTTTTGCTCATAACCAACAGATGTTAAATTCACTTCTCCTGGAATCCTAGATGCAAACTATAACTGGTGTCTCTTCAGAGAAGTCCCAGGGTATTATTTCCTGACATTTTGTGAGGTTTTAGAGGCATGTGTATTTGTACTTTAAAATGATGAAATGTTTTGACTCAAAATATTATGGTAACGTGATCTAAGCTACTGCTCAGACCACAACTATCAATAACACTACAAAAAATATTACAAAGCATTATTTTTTCCAACTTCATATATTCCATATATCCCCAAATTATGGAAATATACCTACTAATGTTTTTCCTCTACAATATATAAATTACAGCCTCAATTAATAGATGCAGTCTGGAAAGAACAAGGAAACTGAAACCTAGTTCCAGTTCCTTCATTTTCAATGAATAGAATAACAGGGAAAAAATGCTTCATCTTCTGACAATCCTGTACATGCACAAAGAGAAGCTATCTTCTATGTACTTTCAACCAAAGTCTGAGCTAATTGTTCAAATAAAATTTGGCTGTAAATGCTCTTCTAAAACTACACTGCTGAAACTGTGGCTCTCCTTCACTTGGACCAGGTACTGACTGAATTTGTGGTGAAACAAAATTAATCATGATCAACAACACTAGCCTTATGTTACTTAGATTATTACCCTAAAACTCCAAGAACCCAGAGCTAAAGAAACTGGTGGTGTATAAATGTTTCAGAAATTGAAACAAATGGATTGCAAGCACTAATAAACCCAAGAAGGGAAATACATTGTAACTCAATTCACAGCTCAGTTAAGTCAGTTAATGACAATATCACACACCAGGGCAATGGTCTGCAGTTGCTAAGATTTGAAGAACCCCTCCAGAATTTCTTTTCTCTCCAGGAATTGTAAACCTGTTTCACAGGACATTTGGAAAACATTACTTTGAAAAATGATGACACTCATACTTAATAAAATGATTATGGCTATTTTTTAAATGATGGCAGCTTGAAAAGTTTTACCATTGGGGGGGAAAAAAGAGTATGAAATCCTTTAGAAACCTGTTTAAGGAAACCATACCTTTAAAAAGAAAAATTATACTGCCAATATTTTATATTACTTCCCATCAAATTAAAACCCGAACATTTCAAAATATAATGTCTAGTATTTAGACATGGAGTTTATCAGTGGCACATTTCTATTGAGATTTACATTTTCTTAAGAAACTTGGAATGCAGATTTGGCTACCAGTTACTCTTCAGGCTATAACTGTAGCTAAGAACCTGAAGCCAGAAACATGTAGAGGTATGTGTGAGTATATGCATATGTGTATCTGTAATAAGGAAGGAAAGAATTATATTGCACTTAAAGACTTTCCAAAGTTGCTAGTAGGATAGCTTTCAACTCAGTTGAAAGAGCCTAACTGATCCTAACTGCCTACCATCAGTGATATTTAGTTGGCAAAACAGTCTCTATTTGGCTTATTCAACTCTCTGAATATAATGCTGAGAGAAAAGAAGAATTTGGTCATTTGTAATACTCAAATATTGGCCTATTCACTCATCACACTGACTTTTCCTACAGTTTTTAAACAAATATAATCACCTCTCCTTCAAACACTTCCCCTTCTAGCCTACTAGAGGAAATGGATAGTCGCAACTACCATGGTGCAATTAATCACAAAATTATTTAACACTTAGAGAGAAAATTCAGATCAAAATCACTCCTGACAGAACAATTTTTCCAGGAAGAGAATTCTAATTACCCCTGGCACACCCAAGAGACCAGTATCACTGTCAAGAGGGATGCCAAAATGTGCTTTAAAAAAAAGAAAAAAGAACTTATATACCAGAGTAGAATAACTATATCTATATATTACACATCTACATAATGCCTTTAGAACTCTTTCCAGGGGCCTGCTAGAGTCATTTCTTATTGAAAACAAGGAACCCCAAAGCAGTAGCAATGTCTGGTAGCCAGAACTTCCTTGATCCCTTCCTGTTATGTCTGGCTACGTACTGTGCTCCATCTGCAGTCATGTTTTACACTGCCCATGTCATGTAACTTTAATGCAGAAATAATAGAGACAAACTCTTATGGGACAACATAAAACCTCGTTTGCTTCTCTTTTTCCATATGTAAAAGCAGGACTGCTTATCTGCAATACAGCCTGAACAGATCAGGCCAATAAAATGGAAAAGTCTTTGAAATTTGAAGCCTTATGTAAGTAAGATCTAAGTGACAACATATTATTTTCTTGCCTACTAGGTAAAGCTGAATATTTCAACTCTACTCCCTGAAGCTTAATTATAATTTTAAAATATATAATAAGAGATTATTAAAACCAGCTTCAGGTTTGCATTGAAATACTAAAATTTCCATATATTGTGATTTTTTTCCCTCATGGTTTGATCTGAATTTTTAGTAAGAGGAAATAAATTCCTTTCAATAATAACCTTTACTGATTTTTTTAAAACTCAAAACAAATAATTTAAATAATAATATTGTATTTTATAAAAGTTATTGCAAAATCTTATCAGTTACATGAAATCTTGCAAAGTAAAATGTAAATATTCATTATTAAAATTATTTTTAATAACCCAAATTCTAATTTGACAAGCATACTTTATACTATTAAGCTAAAAGCTTACTTCTATTAAAATATTTCTCATATAAATATATATTCACCTCCCAGACACTATGCAACTCAGGTTGTTGGCACCACCAAAACTATATGAGTAAATAATGCCATTATTTTTAAGTATTTTATTTATCTAATTATTACTAATTAATATTATCTAATACTAATCTAAAATGGCTATTAAACTAAGACAAACCATCACATTAAGTCTGTGTCTAGGAGGAAAAATAATCAAACTAGAAGATCCTTATAGAGTACCTGTCATATAACCAGATACTGCACAATCCTAAGTACTTGAACCCTGCTCTTAAAGAGCTCAAAAATCTACTAGGGGAACCTAAGGAACAAACTTAATGAAATTCATAGTATGATAAGTATTATAGCAGAGTAATAAACAAAGGATTTGGGGAAAACAAAATGGTGACAACACTGACCCAGGCAAGTTCAAGGGGTCAGTCCCTTGATGATATTCCCACACAAATTCTAACAAGACAAGAAATAGGCCCATAGAATGAGTACACATGGCATTCTGATCAAAGAGGTGAATATTTTGGGGTATACAGAATCATACAATTTAGAATTCAGAATTTTTTTCCTTACTCTTTTTAAGCAAACCAAGATAACTGAGCATACAGGTAAATCACCAATGACTTACAAAAATAAGTTGTCAGTGGTGCCTTTGGTTTTGTTCAAAAAAGTCATGGAGCTTCATTGTTTCTCATGACTTTGAAACAACTAATAATGAATAACAAGTATCTATAAGTGGAAACATATACTAGCTTCTCCATAGCCAGATCAAGGCACTGAATCACCCTAAAGAGGTTGCTATAGTTAAAACAGTAGTCCATAAAAAGAATTCATTCATGGTATAATACCAATTGAATTAACTGACCAAATTTCAGTTCTGAAATTCATTTTGTTCTAAATTATCTTTTCACTTACCCTCAGGATTTCGATCTATCCATCAGAGGCAATTCAAAAAGGGATAGGGTAGAAAATGTAACAAATAATCTGTTATAAAATTACAACACATATCTGCTTAAAATATAATTTAAAATTTTGAAGATTCTTACAGATGATTTAAATGGCCCTCCAATAAAGATAAGCCAATTCACAATTGAAGAATGTAACATGAATAAATGAAATCTAACAATATATTTCATCCATTCTCAGAAATCCATGAAAGGGTGTTATTCCAGTATAAATGTGGCAAAAAGAGGTAAAGATACATGATCTAGCCAAAAGCAAACCAGACTCAATATGTAAATGACATCAAGAGCATTAAATGAATTTTTTGGAAAAAATTTGAGTGAAAGACAAATATATAATATTAATATTTCCAGTTAGTCTTGCTTATATTATAACTTTAGTTAATAGATACTACTATGGAACAATGTCTATTTTTTTTCAGCTTGTCTTGGTATTCTTTTACTTTTATAGACTTGTTTTTACTTTAACTTCTAATTAACTTTCAACCAAT
The DNA here is from genome assembly GCF_964270905.1 of Leucopleurus acutus. Taxonomy (NCBI): domain Eukaryota; kingdom Metazoa; phylum Chordata; class Mammalia; order Artiodactyla; family Delphinidae; genus Leucopleurus; species Leucopleurus acutus. Next base: position 65,284,287 of record NC_139144.1, on the reverse strand, counting down.
TAATGCCTATGCTCTTTGGTTTAGTAACAATTTATAGTCTTTCAAATTCTGTCTTTAGAAAAGCATAATAGCTAAAAATGGTATGTGCAACCATAAGCTCACTGAATGATTTTATAACTTTGTAATGAATTTTTAAGCCTTTTGTCCACTTGCTAGGTAATCCATTTCTTTATTTTCAACCGCTATCACTACTTTTCCTTGAAAGCAAATGAAATAACTAGTTGAATTAAGGCATCAACAATCTCTATAACTACATACACAAGGTGTAACAAAGATAAAAAGTATAATCATGCCTATGATTATTGAGATGTTCAATTAATGGTAAATGATCTAGAGATTTTAGCCAACATTTCCTGTTTTTTATTTCACAACTCAAAATTAAAATAACACTGAACATTTCAATGCTCTTTTCAGAAACATCCAACTAAGAAGTCCATCATTCTTTGATCCCTTACAGAAGATTTGTATTTCTCTCCAAAGCCAGCTTTCGCAAAGCCATTTAACCATAAAATATTTATGTTACCCCAAATTTTGAAAATACAGGTAAATGGTTAAAGTGGTCACTTCTGGCCAGAAATGATTTTTTTTTTATAATTTAAAGCAAAATAACTTACAAAGAAGGAGAAACAGATTTTGAAAACATGTACTAAAGTTACAAAGTCACCTCCAAGCATAGAGTTGTCAATGCATAAAACAGAAAATTCACTTAGACAAAATAAGAACTACTATTATTAAAAACATTGCCAAGGTGCCTTGTTAGCACAGTAGGTAGTTGCATCAGTCTCATAAAAACATTGCTAAGTAAGCAAAGTAGGTATCAACAGAGAGAAAAAAATATGAATAAGGCATCTCTAAGCTTTTTAAATTAAGAAAACTGTACAGAAATGCTTAAAAAACACAAATGCAACATTGTTGAAATACCCTATCAGTTACACTACATTTAAACGTTTTTTAAAAAAAGCAATAACTAATTATTCTTATTCTATCAATCAACTAATTGTCAAACTGTTACTATGAAAAATTCACTACACACACACACACACACACACACACACACACAAAACTATAAAATTGAACCCAAGTTGAAATTTATAATAATTAGATCTCAACTGGACTAAAGATAACATTTTTGATCTATTAAGAGTTTCTTGAAATAATACAGATCCTGTTCTTAAATATTTTAACATGTAAGATAATAGTTTTATTTAATCACTAAAGCAGTGTTTGAAACTCTGAAGACTGACTTAATATTACAGCAACCCATAATAGTCTTTTTTACTAATTCAGACTAGGTTTTTCTCTTTAGTTCAAATACATGAAGTCTGACTAGATAACATTCTTCTAGTGGGAATGAAAATACATCATATTTGCTATTAATTGAAAAGATAGAATCAAACATTACATATGGAAATCAGCTAAATAGACTAACACTAATTATTCATAACACATCAAAGTAATTTGAACATACATTTTTATTTAACACTAGAAAAGAATATTTTTTCATTTAATAATATTTTACAATGTGTTTTCCCATTTTAAACACTTAAACATTTAACTCATAACTCCAATAACTTAAAAGAAGTGATTAGGCTTGTAAATTCATGAACAACTATATGCTTACCTGTAGGTCTGGAATAAGAAACAACAGCATTTCCTTCCAATTCAGGTGGTAAATAACTTCCTTTCAGATAAACAGAAAAGCCTACTGTTCTAGTCATCTCTGGTGCTATAAGCAATGGAAAAATAATATATTACATAATTTTGGACAATTATTATTAACAAACAGTTAAAATTAGATATATACTGCATGCCAGCTACTGTCTTAAGCACTTTACATAACAATTACATAGATTAACTCATTTAATCCTCACAACAACCCTACATGGTGGGTATTATTATTATCCCCATTTTTTGGTGCATGAGGAAAATGGCTACAAAGAGATTAAAAAGCTTGCCCAAGGTCATGTAGCTAATACAGAGCTGGGAATTGACTCCAGAACAAGAGTACCTAACATTCTACACCACTGCTTCTGTTTACTCAGATGAACAGGCAGCATGAACAAAGCAAAAGGTACGCAAAGGGCAAGAGAACTTGGGAGTGGGAAATAGTACCTTATCATGGCTAGAACACAGACTGCAGGAGAAAACGGAAGGGGGAATTGGATATGGATGTAACTAAAACTGTGGCAACTTGGCAGATTGTGCATAGCCTTCCATATTCATGTATTTGACCTCCAACCTGCATTAGAGAGCTATAAGAGGTTTTTAACTTGAAAAATTAATGGTCCAGAGTGTGTTTTAGAAAGACAAGTTGGAAGTACTGTGAAAAATTAAAAAATAAAGTGAGATATCACCTACAAGTTTACCTCAACCATTCAATCACTCATTCACTGATTCAATGAATACTTACTGAGTTTCTACTATCTGTCGGGCACCTAAGGTAGGGGTTGGTTATAAAAAGGAAAAAAGAGAGATATGTTCTTGCTTTTTGTGAATAAGACATAGGGTTCCCAGCTGAACAGTAGCATTGAAGAAAGACAGAAAAAGACTTGAAAGATAATTCAGAAATCATTTTAACAGGACTAATGACAACTGGATGTAAGTGGTAAGAGAGACCCTATGCAAAGAAATCTTAGGCATTATTACAGTTACCTTACATAGATTCATTTTCTAATTAAGTCCAATTAATTTTCTGATTAAATTCTAATTAAAACAGTTCTGTAACACAGATATCATTATCCCCTTTCTGCATATTAAAACAAAACAAAACTGAGGCTCCAAGTAATTACTAAAGTAGCTTGCCCATGGTTACACATTAAGTGTCAGAGCCAGGATTCAAATTCAGGCCAGACTCCAAAGCCAATATTCTTTCTTCAAACATTACAGATTCAATAAATAGCTCACTAGAGAAACACCAATAAAAAAGCCTTCCAAAATATAGCATTTAAGTACAATTATTAAGAAAAGCGCTTGAAAATCTGTAATTACTTCAACTCAACAGCCATTCACTGAATGTCCATGCTTGATGTTTGGAGGGAAAATATAAGCAAAACAACACAATCATTGATTTCAGGAAGATACCAGTCTCACTATTCAGACAAGAAATATAGTCATGAAATAAACCCACTGATAAAAAAAAAATTAATTTAAAAAAACCTCATACCATGATAGACTTTAAGCCAAAACAAAACACTTACCCATAAATTCAAAGGTGAACTGATCACAAGTCAATACTAAAGGTGGTTGTACATAGACCGATAATCTGATCTTTTGTAACGTCACTCGATTCTGCAGTGTGACCTGAGAAAATAGAAATCGTTATTAATAAAAAAATTACATTTTTTCCAAATTGATAGAATATCACAACTACTTAAAAAATCATTAGCAAATAATTAGGAAATACCATCTGAGAAAAAAAAATGAGCTGTCACAAAACATAACCTGTAACATAGGTAGTAGATTAAAAAGTTCTACTCAGTTAGAAACTGGGCAAGGGAGTTGAACAGACTTTTCTCCAAGAAGATGTACAAATAGCCAATAAGCACGTGAAAAAATGCTCAAAATCTTTGTATGAAATACAAAGTAAAACCACAATGAGATACTACTACACATCTACTTAAATGCTATAACCAAAAGGACAGACAAAAACAGGTGTTAGCAAGAATGTAGAGAAACTAGAACCTGCATAAATTGCTGATGGAAATGTAAAATGGTATAGCCATTCAAGAAAAAAGTTTGACAGTTTCTTTTAAACTTAAACATAAAATTACCATCTGACCTCACAATTCCATGCCAAGAGAAATGAAACATATGTCCACCCAAAAAATTGTACATATGTTCATAGCAGTACTATTCATAACAGCTAAAACTAGAAACAACCCAAGTGTCCATCAACTGATGAATGGACAAATAAAATATGGTATATCTCTACAATGAAATGTTATTCAGAATAATATTTAATAATATTAATAATAATAAAAAGAAATGAAGTACTGACACATGCTACAACATGGGTACATTACACTATGCTAAGCGAAAGAAGCCAGTCACAAAGACCACATATTATATGATTCAATTTATATGAGATATCTAGAGTGGGAAAATCTATAAATCTACAGAGACAGAAAATAGACTAGTAGTTGCTTTGGGATAGTAGTGGGATTGGGGGTGGGGGAATGGAGAGAACAGCAAGTGACAGCTAATGAATATGGGGTTTCCCTTGGAGGGACAAAAATTAAATTGTGGTCATCATTCTACAACTCTGCAAATATACTAAAAATCATTGAATTGTACACTTTAAAAGAGCAAATTGTATGGTATGTGAATTATATCTCAATAAAGCTACTAAAAAATGTTCTCTCAAAAGCAGACCAAAAAAATCTGCCCTCATGTCTGGTGAATAATTACATCATGAAATATTATATGTGTTCATTCTTCTTTACATGTATAGATGTGGCATCATGAATTATTTATTTTATCTAGTATAAGTATATTACCTTTTACACAAGTTACGCTCTAAAGATTTCCTTCCTAGGTAGGTATTTACTATCAATAGTTTAAATACATATCAAAGCACTACATTTTCTTCCACGGCTTAATACAAAAATACCTGACATAACTAATTCTAGAAAATATCGAAGAATGGCAATAATGACTGCTGCATTTCTAAGCTGGCTGCATTTCCAAACTGGTGCTCTTAGTTGATGATGCTTGGAATGATAATTCCCATTCCAGTCAGAGTTAATAGCTATGAATTCTGGGTTAACAGTTTGACTGAGAAATAGGGTGGGTATGGGTAGAGAAGGCCAGGACTTCTCTCACTCACCCTGAGGAGGAACGTCAATAGAATCCATCAGGCCCAAGGATCTTTAATGGGCCACAGTGCTAGGGGCATCAAAGAAAAAGCTTAAAGATCTGGCTTCCATTGGGAACATTCTCTCTTTGGATTTTGTCTCCTAAAAGCCCCAGCCTCTTTGAACAGTCTCTTTGGATGAGTTTATCCACATGGTAAGCCAGATTTATCACAGTCACTGGCCAGGTAGAGTTGCTAGACCAACTAAATCACAATCTCTGGGAGTAGACCTGGGTATTGGTATTGCTTTAATAGTTCCCCAGGTGATAGCTATTTACAACCAGAGTTGAGAAGCACTCTTCTATTATACATGGCACCTTTGCTATGGAATAATTTAGTCTAGTTACTAGACTCTAGTATATGAGACAGATACATTCCATTATTAATTGACATAATGCAAGGGCATACTTAATTTTTAAGAAAAGTCATTTTGAATTTTCTCTTAGGTAAAAGGCATGTATCAACTATTCCTTAATTATATATATATACATACATACTATAGATAAACAATATACAAGAATATACATCTTGCCCACAAACATTATACACATATAATTAGATTCAGTAAATGTCTTATATTAATTTTAAATGATGTGGATATTCTGTACAACTTAAAATAAGCACAAAATTTTTGACTTGCAAAGTAAAAATTTTAAAGGACAACTATTGATGCAAATAAGTACAATAAACACAGCAAATGAACAATGAACCCTCAATTTTTACTTTATAAGCCCTGGGAATACATGGGGGGAAATCTGCATACCACAAAGATTCTGTAATGATATCTGACCATTATAAAAAGCATAATACCTTTTTAATAAAACACTGATGGTAATTATGGGAAGAAGAAAGTACGCATGTGCTGTAGACATGATAGCTATTCCACTAAATAAACAGAACGCAATTTCAATATTTTACTGTTAACAATAATATGCTGGTCTGTACATATATTTTTAAATAAAATTAATGATAATAACCATTAGCAGCTTTTTATATTCATGAAACCATGCTAATAAATTATTTATGTGTATTATCTCATTTAATCATTACAACATTGTGAAACAGGTACTATCACAATATACCATTTTACATAAGAGAAAAATGTGGCTCAGAGAAGCTAGATAATTTGACTAACGCTACTCTGATTATAAGTGGAAGAAGCATAATTTAACTTCTGTCTGTCAGAATCCAGAGCCCACACTCTTAATCAATTGTGGTTAAGTCCCAAAATAACTCTGCAAATGAAGAAGTACCGTCATTTTACAGTTTAAAAATAGAGGTTCACAGAAGCTCAATAATACGTCTAAGACCATCCAGCCAATATGTGCAAGAGAGCTGAAAACTATGACCAGGAACATCTCGTGAGAGGTTAGTTTTAAAAATGAAAATGAAAAATCCTTAAGGTAGAATAAGCCATTTTTAAGACAGCAGACGTTCTGACTCTGCCTGGCATAACAACATGTACTTAGACAACAATCGTACAATTTTACATTGTTACAAGTGCTTGCATTTAGTTTAGATGCAAGATCAATGGTGATAACTCTCATACACAGATCTATTGAATCCCAACAATGGACTAGGCACTTTCAAAAGTGAATCAAGAAGATGTGTGACAAAAATAACTACAGTAACAAAGAAGAGTTGTGTTTGAGCCAAAAAAAAAGAGTTAAAGACTTGGCTAGACCATAAACCTCATATTTTAAGAGAAAAATAATTATAGATTAAGGGGGAAATATGAAAATTAATATCTGAATTTTCCATGCTATTTTCCATTTCTAACAAAATAAAATATGATCCTCAGGAAACATAATACTAAATTTTTATCCTAGATATATAAACATGACTCCAAAGGCCAGGTATTAACAACCACTCTGCCTTAGTTGCCTGCAATAGATAGATGGTCACGCATCACGCACACACACTCAAGGTAGCCACATCTTCATTCACTTGGAACGGATGGAAAAATTTTCTCAATTAACAGGATTTATTATGATGGAAACTTCCATGGTTATATATCTTGGCTGCTGTTGTTATAAAAGGCTATAAGGAGAGATTTATAACAGAAATTTGTATAGGAACTGTCAGGCAGAATCAGGAAGTCATGGTGTCTGCTGCTTAAGTCCAGCTGATTTTGTGCAACTCTTGTGTGTCACATTCTTTCCCATTCTTTTATAATGGCAATAAGGAAGAGAGCTGTGACTTAGCCATTCTCAAACATAGTTAAATGTTATTCTCCTAATGAAGGAGAATTTTCCAATAGTGTCATGCCACCATTTTAAGGTGGCTATTACACATGAAAGCTTAAGAACGGCATGGGAGGGAAATGTGTATTTATTTATAGCAGTAACTAGTAGTGAGGGAAAAAATTAGCATGAGCAAAGTTATCTGGTTTAGGTACAAGATTTCTTTTTGCAATTTGCAGTGTGCTCCTGAATTATTATGTTATGTGTCAGAACAATATCAGTAGATAGATATAAAAGAGATTTCCCTACACAGAAGTCTATAGATCATTCCTGGAACGCTACAGGGTTGTTGGGTTTTTTTTCTTAAATGATTGATTTCTTGCCACTAATGCTTTTCCAGACTCAGAAGTATTAATGGGATAGAGCCTTTGATTGGACAGGGGGAATGGAGACTGGGAAAAGACCACCCTTGCTACCAGTGGCAAGAATCCAAAAAAATTAGCTTAGGAAACTGTTATAAGATTGGGCTCCCTTCAAATTCTACCAAAGATCCCCACACTTGGGCCACCCGCTGGGTCTAGTATAAGCGAACACAATTGGTAAAGCCTGGTGCCCTGTCAAACTCCTCCAAGGACAGCAACCCATAATCTAAGAAAATATAAAGCCCTGTCCAAGTTTTGACTTAGCAAATCGCCAAGATCCACAACTTTCCCTGGCTCCAAAGTCTGGGCAGTGATAAATATTTTCAGCTTAATAATGTGCTGACTTATTACCACACTTTAATCTAAATGCCTTAAGAGGGTTCTACATTTGAGTTCTAGTTCTAAAATTCTACAATGGCAGGACTAAAAATCTTAACCAAAACCACATCCTTCATATTCTATTTTTTGGGGACTATCAATTTGTCACTACTCTATTTTGTGGCTTCTTCATTTAATATTTTCTTGCCATAAATACATCCATTTAAAGTTAATACTATGGCAGATAGATGGCTGGAAATTCTTTTCAAACACACACATAATCATACATAGAAGAAAGATATTATTAACATTCATATGATTCCCCAATATATATATGATAATACAATCAACTGCTTGGTCTACTATGAATGTGATGACACAATTCCTTTAGTATATTTAAATACTAATTTTGTTTCTAGAAAAAAGACCCTTAATCACACTACACATTTAATTAATGGTAGGAATAAGTCATAACAATTTTTTGTTATATACATATTGCTATAAATGCAATTACTAGTTTTATATTTGTAGTAAACAATAAAGGCTATCTATTTACTACTCAAGGCTGAGGAAAACTTACAAATGTCAAGTGTTTGGGTTTTTCTTTTTCTTAACTTTTTAACCAAGAAATCTTTTGTTTAATTGAATAAATTTAATGTGTAACATTGTGTACATTTAACGTGTACAGCATGTTACTTTGATACATTTATATATTGCAATATGATTGCCAAGGCAGTGATATTATTACACATTACATAATTATAGTACAATATTATCTATATTCATTATACGGTGCATTAGATCTCTATGGCTTATTTACTACTCATTACAAGTTTGTGCCCTTAAACATCATCAGTCTTAACTGCCCCCAATCCCCTGGTAAGCACCATTTTACCCTCTGTTTTTTACAGGCTTAACTTTTTTAGATTCCCACATATAAGTGATATCATACAGGACTTGTTTTTCTCTGTCTGACTTAATCTTACTTAGCATAACGTGCTCAAGATCCATCCATGTTGTTGCAAATGGAAGGATATCCTTCCTTCTCATAGTTGAATAATATTCCATTGTGTATATGTACCATATCTTTTTTTATCCATTCATCCATCGATAGGCATTTGGGTTGTTTCCACATCTTGGCTATTTTGTGACTAATACTGCGATAAACATGAGAGTGTATATCTCTCGTGGGAAATACTATTTTCATTTCCTTTGGTTTATAGCCAGAAGTGGAGTTGCTGGGTCATACAGATTTTTTTTTTAATTTTTTGAGGAACCTCCAATTGATCTCCAAAGTGGTTGGATCAACTTGCATTCCCACCAACAATATTTAAGGGCTCCCTTTTCACCACATCCTCACCAGCACCTGTTGTCTCTTGTCTTCTTTATGACAGCCATTCTAAGGTATGAGGTGATATCTCATGTGGTTTTGATGCACATATCCCTGACGACCAGTGATGTTGAGCATCTTTTCATGTGTCTGTTGGCCATTTTGATGTTCTCTCTGGTAAATGTCTATTAGTTCTTCTGCCCACCAAGTGTTTGTTTTACATTTCCATAAGCTACTTATAGGGTGACAAGTGGCAGATGTGATGAAATGTGTGATATTGTTTGCACATTACAGTCTAGAACTATGTACAATACCTTCACTGTGACTGAAGGGACAAGGTCAGCTCCCACTTCAACATCAGTAGATTGCTGTAAACACAGAATTGAGAAGAGAAGGAAAGAATAGTTTCAATACTGCACATAAATGAGTAAACACAGTAGGTGTGATACATACTTCTCACCAGCAAAAAAAACTATAAAGGATTTATCACTCTGATGGCAGACTAAAAGAGTCAGTGTGGCTTTTTGGATGGCTTCATTGGGAAAGTCACAAGCTAATATTTAAAAACCCACGACTCCAAAAAGGGAAGAAAAGTTCACATATTTTATTATCAAACTACTCTATTGCCAAATGTCCTTAAAAACTGAAACTAATTCTATTTACTCATTCTTTATATTATAGAAAAGAAGACTTCTGTATATTTTCTATATAAACAGTACACCATTCTTTTAGGTCCTTGTATTTTTAGCTTGCCAAAGGTATGTTTTATTCTGATTAATAATATGTATTGATATCTAAGACATGTAACTAATGATATAAAGATTGAGTGGCCTTACATCTAGAAAATAAAACAAAAGTAGGAGTGTATTTTTTTTCCTAGCGCATATCATAAACTCTTTTACTCTTTGCGCATCAGCCTTGGTTACCTGGTCCTATCTCTTAAAGAATTCAGAATATAATATAATAGAGCAAACATTTCCTTAGAATTTATAACTTTTTTTTAGAGTGGTAGGTTGAGAGGAAAATATGGTCACTCTATAATAGAATAAGATCAAAGCATAACATATTTTCTAATAATACCCACATGAATTCCTGAGGGAACAATTAAGATCATGAAGTCTCTGTCCAACAATGAATAAATCCATTGTACTTTGTTAACCTATTTGGAATTATTTTACTAAGAAAAATTAAATCACTTCTAAGCAGTGGGGATCACTATGATGTAATGGCCATCAGCATAATTAAGAGTTGGGAGATTCATATTCTATTTATGATTCCATAGGAAACTATATATGAACTTTGATCCAACTTCTCAGTCAAGAAGAGAGGATAGCGATGTTTATCTCTTCTATAAAATCCCCCATTCTAACACTAATTATATTATTTTTTGGATGTGTGCTTTCATAACAATGATTGAAAATAAAATATTAAGCCAGGCTTTTTGCTCTAGTATTACCTAAAATCCAGGAAATGTTTTACATTTAGCTGTCGGCAGTTCTGGAAGAGAAACCAACATCTCCTGTTTCCTGCTCTTTTCAATCCATATCTAAACACCTAGATATTTCAGGGACAAAAGTCCTTTGGAAACATGAAATTACAGCCAGAGAGAAGTAGCTCTACAAAGACAGCATAGCATCACAGCCACCTAAATCGTTGGACTGATGTTTTCCAATGGGATGAATATGATACTCTCAAGAATCTCTTTAGAAGGAAAGAAATAGTAAGAAGGGGAAATGAAGCTGAAAAGAGACATCTAGTTAAGAGGAAAAAACACTCCAGGTTACTGATAGGGAAATATATATTACAATACAGTGCTATTACATAAGGCCTTTCCTCAGAAAGATCAAAAGTTGCTAAAGAACAGAAAGGGAATTTCAATCCAAATAGCCTATGTTTAAGAGAACCTAGAAAAAATTATATAAGTTGCCCAAAGGAAAAAAAGAATCATTCCCAAGGCAAGAAAATGTGTGTACATTTGTCAGCTAACTAAGCAAAAATGTTCCACTCAGACTACACCCTTCAGGTAGAGTGAGAAATGGTGTGTGCTGAATATCCAATGTTTAAACAGTACCTCTACTATGTGACTCAGCTGGGTGAATGTTTCTTTCATATATAGTCCTACTTCTTTTACGTATACCCAACTTACTATACTATGGCAATGTTAATGTTTATCACAACTTGGGTTGGCTGTTTATACTAAGATTAATCTTTGAAAAGCTTATGGAACTACTTACTATATTATGCTGTGATACGTAAATATCAAAGTCATTTCCTAAGCAAAAATTGTATGACATAAATTCCACACAGAGTAAAAAACAGTGAATTCAATCACTTTCCTAAATTGATCAACTTTGGTACAGATATAGATAAACTTAATATATTTTGCCCAAACTGCAGGCAGTGAGAGAAAACCAACCATAATCTAACAAGTGCGTACAGAAGACTAAACAAAGAGATGGGGTAACGTAACCAAGGACAGTCCTTTCTTGTTTCTCAGCTTTATTAATTCATTTATAGAGTGAATATATACTGAACACCCATTATGTGACTGGCACTAAGGATATGGCACTGAAGGAGACAAGTAGAATGCAGGTGGTGGTGGCGGTGGTTGTGGTGGTGATGATCATTTTAAAAGAATTAAAATGTAATTTTATTATTATAATGATTTGTTAGTTAATTACCATAATTCAACAAAGTGGATTCTATCACTATTCCCATTTTACAGATGAGAACACTGAGACTAAGAAAATTGAATACCTTGCCCTGGGTCACACAGATAGAAATGAGAGAAAAAATAATTCCTGGCCCAACTCTATTCTTAAACTACTTCCCCACCACAACCACCAAAATGTATTAAAGACTATAAATTACCAAACCCTGAGCTATGCCTTTCATAAACATTATCTCATTGAACCTTCAACAAAAATCTAGTGGGGTCAGTATTATTTATCTGGATTAGGATTATCTCAATACTCAGTACTAAAAAAGTTTTTTTAAAAAACGTAGGTAGATTCAGAGTAATGTTGAGAACCTCTTTGACCATTTCCCTTCCCTCCCCCTTTTTTAAGACAGAAATCCTGCCTAAGGAACTTCTTATTACACAAAGAACTCAGAAATGTTTTTTTCTATAAGTAACAAAGCCTAAAACTTATCTTCCCTAAAGTTTCTATTTGGAGGCCCAGAATTTAAACCAATACATTTTGATCCCAATTTATCAGAGTCCGCCACTATCACAAACCCTTTGAAAGTCTGCAAATACACCTACAGATACTGAATCAAAGTTAGGAGAAACCACGGCAGAGACTTTCAGGTCATCTTCTCTCTCAGTCATAGGCCATACACCTGTAATTTTAAGAGAAAAAAATGTATTTACTCATAAAGTAAAACTTGCTGTATATAGTTGTTTTAAGGTTTATCTATACCATATATCAAAAATATACTCACGAGTTGAAAAAAAAACTGAGGCATTACAGAATGAGAAGCTTTATGCTAATTCTTTCCCTTCTACATTACTAGAAAGAAAAACTGTCTCTTTTTCCAAAGATATTAGCTAAGATGTGACCCATTGACTGACCAGTGTCAGGAATTTCAATTCCCTATCCTTAGCTACTGGTAGAAACCAAAAAGAGTACAACTCTTTTGAAGGTAAACTGGCTATAATTATCAAAATGTAAAATTCACCAAAAAAATGTAAAATTCATATACCCTGTGACTTAACAATTCTACTCCCAAACATTTACCCAATACTCATAGACATGCCCAAGGAGTTTCTCTGTTGCTAGTAATTATTAAAAACAAAGCAGCCTAAATCTAAATTATATTTCTATTAATAGAGAAATAGTTAACTAAATTATGGTATATCAATACTGTGCAATGGTCCAAAACCCAAAACTCTAAATAAGAGTGCTGGTCCATCTTTATATACTGACATGAAAAGAAATCCTAGATATGTTATTGATTTAAAAAAAGCAAGATGTAGTACAATGTCTCTAATACACATGTATTTGTGTAAAAACAATTATATAAACAGGAAAATTTTCTCAAAGAATACACAAAAACTTTTAATAAAGGTTACCTTTAAATAATCTAGTGGAACTAAGACCTGGGGTTTATGCTTTCAGTACTGTCTGAATTATTTTGACCATATTCATTTTCTCTTTATAATTGAAAATTTCACAATTTAAAAAATGTTTATAGTGTATAATGAGGTATTAAGAACAAGTTATAGAGATCCTAAATAAATAAGAAACATAAATAATGCACATACATATGTGTATATATATACATATATATATATGGCAGATTATTGGCTGTCCCCCTAACATCCATTCTTCTCTCCTCCTTCTTTGTGGCAGAACACTAATTCTGTTGAGGCATTCACCTCATTTCAAAGTTATTGAATTGGTCAAATCCCATCATGATGATTTCTCCCCTGACCTTTTGTTGTTTTAGTCGTGATCATGGAGCCTAATCCTAGCAGATGTGAGGTGAGGAAAGGTGGGAGTCGGCATGCCGGTACATGCTTCTGGGAAAGCTAGTCCTCCCTAATAAATGGGGACACTTGGGAGAAATATCTCTCTTCTTCCCTGGAAATCATACTTGCACATAATGCCTGGAACTGCTAAAATCACCCTGTGACCCTGAGGTCACATCTGAGAGGAAACATCCCCCCACACTGAGGATGGCTGACTGAAAATATAGAAAGCACCTGGATGATGTCACATGAATCAGCTGTCTCACAAAGAGAAGAACCACCTACAATTGCCACCAGGCATTCCCACCAATATTACACTGTTTGGAATAAGAATTTCCACAACTTAGTGAGAGTACAAAAGGCTGCTTGTTGCCCACCCAGTAAAGATTCTTCAGTTCTTCTTTACTAAAAAAGAGTCCAATTTTATCCTAAGTAACAAAGTGCTCAACCAAAATGCTAAATTTCCCAGGCTCTTTTGCAGCTTGGAGTGGCCAGTCAGATGTAAGTGGAAGCTGTTCAGGATGTGGCTTCCAGGAAAGATCGTTAAGTGGGCTGACTCAGCTGCAGATGTGAGGGCAGGAGTTCCAGAAGCCATCCTAGACCAACAGAAGACCCTGGGTGAGAAGGAATCAGAGTCCCTGATGACTTTGGAACTGCCAAATCAACCCTGGACTGCCCATTACTGGACTTCTTTTCCATGAGAAAGAAATAAACCTGTACCTTATTTAAGCCACCCTATTTAGGCATTCTGTTATATGCAGCCAGACATAAACCCGAATAGCACATCTTCCAACAAGGTTACCAAGTACAAATGTTTCTACTACTCAATGGTAGAAGCAACCTAGTTATCCTAGACATATTTCAAATGGGTGAAGACTTTCATTTATACGCCCATGTCTTACTGCTCTCTTTCCCTTCCTGAAGACACAAGTATGCTGTGTGGGAGTCTATCTCAGTATTGTACCCTTTCCTTCATATCCATCCCAAGTAAAGAACATATCAACTGTCTAAATCAATCATAAGGAAACTCTGTTTTTGAAAGTGCCTACTGATAGATGTTGTTGACTACTAGTAACAGAAATGCAAGGCAGGATTCTCACTAATGAGTTGAGTATGAAAAGCTTCAAAATCCATAAGCCATACAGAAATTATTACTATAATTTCATGCTTACAACATACATCCCTCATATAACTTACACACATAAAATCAGCTTCAAAAATACTTTTATTACAGTAGATAATATATACCATGTGTAAAACAAAATATAGTCTTTAAATTGGCTTTACATTTTGCTGCAATTCTTGCTTTGAAGAAATAAAACAAGCTTTAAAGTGCTGAACATAACCCACAAGACTGTGAACTTCTTTTTTGCAAGTTAAAGTCACTGTATTAAAATAGGTGGCATTTAAATGAATAATGAGGTCATCAAAAAGTTCAGAGTTTTAACTTCTCATAATCTTCTGTAATGAAATGATTTGGTGCTTTTATATAATTACAGGTTTTGGGGTTTTTTTTTTGCGGTACGTGGGCCTCTCACTGCTGCGGCCTCTCCCGTTGCGGAGAACAGGCTCCGGACGCGCAGGCTCAGCGGCCATGGCTCACGGGCCTAGCTGCTCCGCGGCATGTGGGATCTTCCCGGCCCAGGGCACAAACCTGTGTCCCCTGCATCAGCAGGCAGACTGTCAACCACTGCGCCACCAGGGAAGCCCGATTACAGGCATTTTAATGAACAAATATACCACAATTTTATAAGTATAGAGAATACTAAATTTTTTCCATATCTAGAAATAAAATATGTTAAAAGTCTCTCTTTTTTAAGAGTCTCGGTTTCTTTTGTTCGAATAAAACCAAATGATGGTGGCAAAGAAGGGGCAGAGAACTTCAAATATTAACTTTGAGGTTATGTAAATAATAAACTTTGCACTCGTCTGTGGGTACATCCCTAGCTTAATTAGCACTTATTTTAAGATACACAGAAGAATCAGGGTAATGACAAGTAAAACAGCCTAACCCTTCTCACCCAAGGGCATCACTATGGCCACCAAAAAATAACTTTTAGCTGTAAGGGATTTACCTGAGAAATGTTTTACATAATCAAGTGTTAATCAAAATATCGTTAGCACATTGTTTATGGAAAGGCCAAAATCTCAAGACACAAAATTTGTAGTGAAAAGCCACATTAAACTTATTTAACCAACTCTGGAAATTTCATGTTTCATATGTATGCCACTCTTCTCCAATTACATTTTTAAGTGACAAAATGAGACTTCTATTCCATTAATCCCAAAACACTAGTACCAAAAATGGAAAAAAATATGCAATATGACACATCCAGTTTTAACTATTCTCTATTTGACATGAGGGTCCTGACGACAAACGGGTTTTTAAATAATTGGAGGTACTTAAAAGACCTAAGTTTCACTTGTTTATTTTCAAAACTTTCTAAGAGAATGTGTAAAACCAAAGCATAATAATTTTATTTTATTATTAATATTTTTAATATATTATCTAAATTCCTCTGAATGTCTCTTGGTAATATGGGCTCAAAAATACATAAATCTAGGAAAGTGACTGGACCAGGATTAAGATTGGCTCTGTTGTTTTGGTTGGCTTTTGATGCTCTGCTTCTTTTATTATTCCTGCTTGTTTTAACATTTCTTTTAAGTGAAAATAGTCCATATTTTTTCTCATTAAAAAAATACTTTTACCTGACCCTGAGAAGGGAACTTAAAGTAATGCTTTTCACATGTCCAACTCAAACTGCAGGATTGCTGTTTTGTTTCTCCTTTTAATTTACAGTAAAATTATACCCCTGTGAATCCCAAAGTAAGCTAATATTGAGTTATACAAAACTCAAGAACTGAAAATATCATCAGCCTCTGAGTCATTAGAAATCAGCATACCACAGGCTACACTCCATTTGGATCGCTAATTAACTACAAACATAAATTATATCACTAGGCTGCAAATGACAACATTTTTAGTAACAAAGTAGTAATTCACATACTGCTTTGGTTTCTTTTAAAATAAGCAACTAAAAATTTTTAAGGGATATTAGAAGTTAATAAATGGTCACTCTAAACCTTAATGTAATTCTAAAGGTCTAAAACCACTATCCAAAGAAATACATGTTCCTTTCTTAGAGTTTAAAGAAAAAAACTCAGCACTGTCCCTGAAACACACTAACAAAAGTATTACCTTAAATAGGACATATTTTTCAGAAGCTATAAAATACAAATTAAGCACAAAGACTAGTGTGTTGAAGAGCAATGCTGTTTTTACAAAAATGAGTTTAATTAAGCCTGGGGGAGAAAATCAACTAATATGTACAAAACATTATCCATATACAAAATAATATAAATTTTACAATGAATACTAAAATCAAATAATAAAAAGCTGCAAATGAAATACCTTGTGATTTGTTAACATCTTTGATGATTTTCTGAAGTTCTTTCAATTCTATATCAAGTTCATCATAGTTTAGTTCTCTAGATTCAACTTTTGGAGCTTGGAACAAAGAAGGGTCTGTCCCCAGGTATGAACACTGCAAGTGACCATCATCACTCAGAGTGACTATCACTCCCTTTAAATCACTACAAAAAGGAAGAGAAAATGAGACATAATTAAAATTTTTGGTGGATTTAGATTTAATCTAGACCAACTAGATTTTCATTCGATTCAGCTTCAACATACCATTAAGAAAATGACTATATAACGTATCTATTTCTAAAGTTTTACATCAAGGACTCAATTTAAATGTTTCAAACATGATTTATATTTACAGAAATATAACAATTATTATTAAAGCTTCCACTTTTGGGGACATAACTATGTGGCAACTCATGCTCTAAGAGCTTTTCAAGGTCTTACTTGTATCATTCAATCCTCACTGCACCTCCCACGTGGCAGATTCATAATAAGCAGTGAACAACACGTAGGAGCTACAATGGATCAAGAGCTAGGCTCCTGGCTGGCTGAAGACTAGGGCTGAGGCACAGGAGGGAAGATGGGACAATCCAGGGGAATGGGAAGGTTAGTGGAGGAAGCCCTATGAGGCCTTGAAGAGAAATGTGCCCACTGCTCTTTTCCTTTTCCTTCTCTCTACCCTTGGGACATGCTTCCCCTCCCTCCCCAGGTCCACTCACCATGGCTTCCTTCACACGCACTCCTATTCAAGTAGCTCTCTGGTCTGTTCTCTCTTTCCCTTCACTCTTAGATAGAAGTATCCCATTTTCTCATTTAGTAGCTCTTTCTCCATCACTCTTCTCATCCTGATTATCTCTTTTCCTCCCCATCCTTTCACTCTTCCTTCCCTCTTAGGCTCCCTCATCTCTGTTATTCTCTAGAAATAGCCATAATATATAAATTATAGATAACCTTAGCATAAATGCTTAAAAATAAAAGTTGTACATTTCCCTGAACTTGCTATAAAAAGTAGTTGAGATGAACACTATTGGCTTCCTCCCTACCTTGCCCAGAGGGAAAAAAATTCAATATTGCCATAAGTCATTTTGAACTGATATAAAATGAATTTGTTTTAGATTTGTTTGTTGTGTTTTCTATTGGTCTGTGATTTAAAAAAAAAAAAAAAAAAACAAGTTTTCCAACACTTTTCTAAAGGTTAAATATTAGTCAAAAACAACAGAAAACTTGAGAGAGAAAAGAACTTGAAAAGAAGTGTTGCTACTTATCTGAAGAAAAGGAGTTAAGGTATATGAGTCTAGGACTCATTCACAACAAGTAAGAATTTTTAAAACTCCCCAACTTTGGGTCATGGCAAGTGGTCAGCTCATTAATCTAAAAGCTCAACTTGATTGACAGTAAATACTACCATTGCTCAATCCTTCCCATAAGGTGGCCACCAGCAACCACTTCGCCACCTGCCTTCAACACAATATTCCTGTACATACTTTCTCCAGGATATATACATAATTCTGTAATGTGACTTCAGAAAAATAAAAAATAGATTGTTATCACTGATTTGATAGCTAAACAACTAGCTAAAAACTAAAAAGGGGACTTGGGTTCTAGCTCTGACTCTGCACTATGTAGCTGAGTCAACTTGGAGAAGTCTTCCTAAATGCTTTATGTCTAAAACGAGAGGGTGAAACAAGATGATCCTCAAAGGTCTTTAAGTTTAACAAACTGGTTCCGTCAAAATAGCTCAGAAAATAAATACTCCCAAATAAAATTATTTTCCTAAAATAAAATGTTTTCACCCCTGTAGTATCTCTGGGCCTGACCCTTTCCTTGCAGGCAACTGAAGCCACTTAGTGGCCATGGAAATCCCAACTTCCAGCTCTGACAAGCCCATTTCAAGAGGGCAAACCTCTGTCCCTATTGAGTTCGTTGTGACTGTAGTCTGTTCCCCATTCCACCCAGACCTACTAAAGTCTGAGAACACAGTAAGTCCTAAGGAAACGCTAGGAAACTAAAAGGCAGAGCTTCTCAGACAATGTGGTGATCATCAGTCCTTTGAATCTAAAAGTGTATTTCCATTTTATCTTCCCCCTTTGAGTGATCCATTATAAAGGAAACCTACCATGAGGCATTACAAATATACCTCACTATCCAAATTTATTTGGTCTTTGAACTGTATAGCTTATTACGGAATCAGTTTCATCCCACTGTTTTAGATGGCAAATAGCAACAATTTAGATACAGGGAGAAGGATTGATAAAGGGAGAAGCCAGGGTCTTTACCCACTCAAAGAGCTTAACAAGCATCACCAGAATGTCTTAACACTAAATTCCAAAACTTAAGCAAGTTACTTTTTTCTTATCAATGGTATTAGAGCCATTACCTACAATTTAGATCAAATAACAGAAATTTAGAATAGCTGAATTCATTTAACATTGCATGTTTTATTCCACAGGAACACTAACACAAGCTCTAAAAATTTTAGAATAAACCAGTGAAATTTCTGTCTAAAACATCTATGATGGAAAAAGTACTTTGACACAGGTCTATACCACTACTTAATATATAAGTAATGTCATCACTCGGTATCTTAAATGCAAAGGAAAATAGTTAAATATATATATATAAATATATATATCGTTCCTAAAGTTAAGCCCAACTTAAGTATAAAGTCCAATTTAAGTATAAAAGAAGAACACAATCAAGATTTTTTTAATCTTTCTACTTAAAGAACATTTTTAAAACAATATTGCCCATGTGAGTTAACGTGTAAAATTTTCTGAGTGATAGAATTTTATGTTAGGAGAAGACATCAAGTAAATCAAGTATTGTGTGCCTTATTACTTACATCCTTAGAGTAAACACTTTCAAAATGAAGGTCTCTAGATTACTCTGGTCCTTGAAATACATCAGCTAAACCAAGGAACTAGAATAATGTATTTTATGAGGACTCAAGGTCAAAGATGTTATATTGCTAGGACACACAATAATTTTGTGATTTTAGCAATGGGGCATGAAATTAAACAATAGAGTTAGCTCAAGAATCTGAGGGTAATTGTTTCTTCACTCAGTAAACAGATCCTGGCCTTAACAACACATTCAAACAAAATTCCAGATGGATTTTAAAAGTTAAATTAAAAAATATGAAACTACAAAAATATTTATCTGCCCTTGGGATGGAAAGAACTTTTGCTGCAATAAAGCAATAGAGGACAAAGCAAAGGATCTCTAAGTTAAACCACAAAAAAATTTTAAACTTGTTCTATGCTTTAAAAATACATTACAGTAAAAAGAACAAACTGGGAAAACCTTGGCAACCAACATAAATATATGATTTAAGTTGAATCATATGAAGTTGTGGATATTCAACTGTTTTTGACCTATAAAAACAATTTTGTAGTTTCCTCTACTATGTAAAGAACTCTTACAAGTCAATGAAAATGAGTATATCCCAAAAGAAAAAGGTCAAAGAAAATGTACAATTCACTTGAATCAGCAACTTAAAGGTTAAATAATCTATGGAATTAAAACTTTTATGTAGTTCTCTTTTTCTGACAAGGCCAATCTATAAAATGAGTAACTTGAAAGTATTTGAAATATAGCTCAAAAGATAAAAAATGAACAGTTTCTTTTGCTAATACAATCAAACAAATGAATAATAGCTTTAAAAACAAATGAACATGCACTGAATCTAACGGTTCTTGTCCAGCTGCACTTTATGCAAAATAAAAATATTTTAAATTATCAAATCATCAAAGTCTGGTTTTTATTATGATATACAGATATCAAAGAAATCTTAAAAACTTAAATTTTGGATTCTTTCATGCCTTTACCAAAATAATACTGAAACAGAAAACAAAAAGTAGGAAGGTGCATGATTTTCATCTAGTCTCTTTTTTATTTACTATCTGCCTCTCATTTCTCTACTATATTTAATTTGCTCATCATTCATTCACTCATTCATTCATTCATCAAATATTTTCAAACATCTGTTATATGCAGGATGCCATCTGAAGTGCTATAGAGCATACACAGATAAAATCAGAAATTAGCTGAAAAAGATTGCAACCCTGTAAAAGAATAAGACATGCACCTCGATAAGTATGCATGGGGTGGAAAACATAAGAGCTATAAGACAAGTATAAAGTACTTTAGTGTTCAGAAGTAGGAATGTCATTTCTAGCCAAGGGGATCAGGGAAATTTTGATGGAGGAAATAAAAGCTTAAACTGGACACTGAAATTCAGTCTATTCTTCAGATTATTTCTGAAATCTGAATTAACTCACATGTGAATTGTAAGCAAGGAAATGATGTCAATAGAACTTTGAAGTTGGTTCATACTCTTTTACCCATCACCTGAACGTTTTGAACCTCCAAGTAGTAGCAGAAAAATATAGTACATGGCTATATACAAAGCACCATTATTCCACTGTTCTTTTTGGCTCAGTTTGCAAATATGTCCTGGATTGAAAGTGCTTCTTACATGGTTCTCATGTTCAGTTTGTCTTTTTTCCTCAACGCTTCCTTCATGCTACCATCATCTTTCTATTTAAAAGTAAAGTCCTATTTTAATATGACTGTTACTTGGGTTTGGCTTGTTTGTTTGGTTGATTAGTTTCTGGGTTGGTTGGTTCACTTTGCTTTGCTTTGCTTTTTTGGTGCTCCAATCACAGTTGTATAAATTTTAAGTGATCTGCCCCACGACAATTTATTTTGCTTGTTCGTTTGTTTTTTACTTGACATATAGTTGATTTACAATGCTGTGCCAATCTCTGCTATATAGCAAAGTGACTCAGTTTTACACGTACAGACATTCTTTTTTTTAATATTCTTTTCCATATGGTTTATCCCAGAAGATTGGATATAGTTCCCTGTGCTATACCATAGGACCTTGTTGTTTATACATTCTAAATGTGGCAATTTATTTTTAAAGACTTCTTACTGTTAACTTGTAATTTATTACATTAAAACATAAATATCTGTAGTATTTGAGCCTTTGGGATTTGGAGAACAGGTGTGAAGAACATTCAGCATGGAGAACATGAGAGAAGAAGAGGGAGAAAAGTTTAGACTATGTATGAGAAAGAACAAGCAACCTGGATACAACATTCATTGAATAAAAAAAAAAAAGAGGAAAGAGACTTGGGAATAAAGCCATCTAAGTATCTTAAGCTTTAATCTATGTAATTGTGGAACCAGTAAAGACTTTTGAGCTAGTGAGTGACATGAACAAAATATGCTTTAAAAAGATGTACCCTAAAAGACTCAATATAGTTTAAAATGTTGATTCTCACCAAAATGATTCATAATGTAACACAATCCAAATGAAAATCCCAGAAAGCTTTTTTTTGTAGAAACTAACAAGCTGATTTCCACATTTCTATGGAAGTGCCAAAAAAAATACCTAGAATGGCAAAACAATCTTGAAAAAAAGAATAGAGATGGAGGGCTTTCATAAACTGACTTCAAGACACACTATAAATCTATAGTAATTGAGGAAAAGGACTTGTGTCCTCTGCATATAAAGAACTACTATAACAAATGACCAAGACACACACACACACACACACACACACACACACACACACACGCATACAAAATTCAACTGGGCAAGACTTGCATAGATATTTCACAGAGTAAAGTATAAAAACTGTCAACAAGCTAAGAAAAAATGCTCAATATTATTAGTCATTAGGGAAATGCAAATTAAAATCACAATTCGCTACCACCACACATACATCAGAATGTCTAAATTTAAAAGACTGACTGCATTAAATGCTGGAGAGGATGTGGAGCAACCAAAACTCTTATATATCACTGGTGGGAGTGTAAAATGGTTTAACCAATGTGCAAAAAAGTTTGGCAGTTTCTCATTAGACTAAACATATACCAACCCTCTAACCCAGCAATTTTACTCCTAGTTAGTTATCTAAAATAAATGAAAACATATGTCCACAAAAAGGCTCATATATAAAATGAGATAAACAAGTTATGATACATTCATTGAATGGAACATTACTCAGCAGCAAAAAATAAACCAACACTGGTACATGCAACAACAAAAAATGAATGTTGAAAAATATTATACAGAAAAAAATGACAGACATAAAAAGTACATACTGTGTGATATCATTTATATGAAGTTCTAGAACAGGCAACACAAATCTATTATGAAAAAAATATGAACAGTTGTTACTTGGAAGCAGGGGAGAAGGGGATTATTAACTGGAAAGGGACACAGGGAAAATTTCTGTGATGGAAACGTTCTATAACTTGAGAGAACTATGGGTTACACAGGTGTATATCCGTTTGTCAAAACTGTACAGTTAAGGTTTGTGATTCCCAATGTATATAAATTTTACCTTTAAAAAAGGAATTAAAAAATAGGGTAGGCAGAGGGGTAGAAAAAGCCAGCATGCCAGAACACTGATAAGTGCTGAAGCTGAGCACTGGCTACAAGGGAGTTCATGATGCCATCCACTTACTTTGTATATATTTAAACTTTTCCATGATACAAAAATTGGGAGTTCATAAAGAAGCAAATAAAGTGTATACGTACTACACAAATACATATAAAGTGATACCATCAACACAAAATACTTTTAGTGATAACGTATAAAATCTACCTTGACATGAGCTGGGACCTGCCTCACATTTTAGCACCCATTCCCACCCTTATTCACACATGTATAAACAGACACACAGAACTTTTAAGTGTGTGTGTGTGTATGTGTGTGTGTGTGTGTGTGTGTGTGTGAAATAGAGAGAGATGATTTATGTGAATACTTGGTATTTTTAAGTACTTTGTTGACATATAGCTACTTAAATGAAGCAACAATTCCACAGCAACTGATTCACTGGAAAAAAACAACTAACAAGCCAATGTGTGGGCCCATCAATGTTACCCTTTCCCCCCCCAAATAATTAAAGGCATCATTATTTTTTGATGCTAACACTGACTCCTCTTTTAAAAAGTATCTCTTCCACAGAGATACTACTTACTTACTACCTTCAAATAAAATAGACCACTTTACTATACCCACTAAATAATACTTATATAATAGCACCTACAAAATGTTATAGCATTTCTTTAAATTTTTGCATGTTAGTCACCTTTAACCAGGCTGTTAATTCCCTCAGGGCAGGAATTATGTGACACTGAATTTGTGTCCCTCAATGCCAGACACAATGACTTCATCTATATAAAATTTTCCAAAAGAATTCAAAATTCACCTCTAATACTAAGTCATAAGCAAATACAAAAATGCCACAACATTCCATATACCAATCAATAATTATAGACTAACAAGTAAATCTAGAAGACCTCTGTAATTGTCCATAATACTTTAAATGGAACCCTTTAGATCAACATAGGATAAACCCAACTTTATTTACAGTTATCTAATGTCCCTTCCTTATTCCTTCTAATCATCAAATAATAAGACAATGCCAAAAGGAGTGGGAAGATAAGAATATGCAGGTGGTAGCTCTAACATGGCACTGAGCCTTGAACGTATGAATGCCAAGAAAGCTAGTATGCAAATATAGTCTCTCCCAAGGAAAATAAGAACATTTTCTAAAGTAAAAGTTCAAAGCAATGACTCTTTCCATAAATAAAACTAGATGTTGGAGTCCTTCCCTGATGCATGAAAGAAGACATGATTTGGTGCCATAATTTTCTAGTGTATTAATTTTCTAGTGTATTAAGCCCTTGCCGGAATTAAGTCAGGCATTAAGGAAACCACCTGTGTATTTTTAGCTCTTATGTGTTGAGGAGCTACTTTTGCAATTTTTAAAAATAATTAGGCCTTGTTTGCCCTTCTCTGTATGACCATCTCGCAGGTAAAGCTTCATATCAATACCTTTTGACATACATAGTTCGTACTGAATACAAAATCTGGGAGCCAGGAAGAATCAAGCGTAGAATCTAAGTTTCCTGATGCACAGTGAAGTATATTTTTGCCCACCATTCCATGTTGACTTCCCAAGAATGGAAAATTTAAAACAATTTTTAAGGTGTAATTTGAGGTTTGTGTAAATGGTTCTTAGTTATTATTGCTATCCACAATTAGCCTCAATAATCAAGAGCTGGATTATTTAATACGAGAGACATGGTAATTAGAATGCCCAAGAAAAGGACAAGTAAAATGGGGGAGCCAAGGCCAGAGTACAAACATATCATAGTAAAAATAGCTCTGCCAAAAGAAGTTGTTACAGCTAATTGCAGAAATTACAGAGGCTGTAGTTGGGTAGACTGAACAAAATACTGTTTGTAGTAAAGAAACTTCTAAGCATCAAAAACTCAGACATGAGCTTGCTCTTTCAAACCTCTCTTATTAGACTTACTAGAAAGTCACACAAGACTGCTAAATCTGGCTAATTATGTTCACAAGACTGAACAGGTAAATTGCTAACCAGAAAAAAAAAGAAAAGATATAACTTCTAGAAGTGCCTATTTTGTACTGGGGAAGCAAAATACATTTATAAGGACTTAACTCTAACCTCTTTCATTATTGAAAATTATGTGTTTATTTAGAACTTACTGTATCCAGGCATCATTCTAGATGTTATAGATAGATAGGCAGGTTACACTGGTCATTTTCCTCAAAGAACTTAAAGGACAGTGGCCATTACAGATATGTAAATCAAACAAGAATGTATGAGATGTATGAAGCATGCTCTGATGAATGATGGATGTAAGCAAGGGAACCAATAAAAACAAAGTGAAAGAATATCAAAATCAGACAGTGAGCAGAGAGAATGCTTTCTAGAGGAGATAACACAAGCAGGAATTGGATAAGAGAAGGAGCAGGGTATTCCAGCAAAGCATTTTCCTTAAAGGGGACACACACACACACACACACACACACACACACCCTGCATAGCATACACAGCGTTCAGGAGGTGTTTTACCAAAGCCAGAACCAAATAGATATTCAACAAATATCTATGTGAGTATCAAAGATGTGTCAGAGATCGTTCTCAAATTGAGTACCAGTGAAGAAACAACACAAAAATCTCTGTCCTCCAGGAGCTCACATTCTGGTAAGGAGAGGAAAAACAATGAACAAAAGAAATAAATATATAGTAAGTTCAAAGGTAACAGGCGCTATGAAGAAAAAGTAAGCAGGTAAAGTAAGCCTCAAATTGGACCTAAAAAGACAGACATGAGTTGCATAGGCTGGGGAGGGCATTCCAGAACAGTGGAACAGCATTAAGTATCAAGATACACCTGTTTCCATCAGCCAGAAAGTCTATTTCTCCCCAAGGGGATTCATATGGAAAAGTGGGGGTGATAAAAATTAAAGATGATAAAAATACAAAGGCTTTGAATGCCCTGCAAAGAATTGTAGACCTTACACCACAAGCAATAGGAAACCACTGAAAGATCCCAATGGAGGAGAAACAATAAATTTTCTCAGTACTCCTCAATTTCATGTAGTATTTGACAGAAATGATCATGTCCCTCCCATTCACTCATTCCATAGGCACTCACTGTGCGGCTACATGATACTGTGTTAAAAACAATACTTTTAAATTAATACTATATTACATGTCATAAAAGGTTACAGAGGTGTGATTCATCTCTGGTCACTAAGGAAGATAGGTGCTTATATTCCATTCTAGATAACACAAGACCCTATGTGCTAAGTAATATAATGAATGAACAAAGTTCAATAGTAACATAGAAAAGGACACTATAAAATGTTAATATTATGAAACCAAGAAAGGCTTCATGGAGAATTTGAAAAACAAATAGGATGTAAACAAAAGGAGATGGACAGAAAAAAGGTATTTCAGGTGGAGAATTTTAGAGAAACACAATCATATGTCATCTCAAGTGCAGTATGGCAAGAAATCATAAGAGCTTTTCTGCATCAGAGTTAATTCACAAAAAATTCAAATCTTTCTGGGCCACATTACTTTTCTTCCAAAATTAAAATAGCTTTTATCATAATATACCCTGTGGGGAAAAGTGTATTTCTTACTATTTAGATTAACATTATTTTTTTTGTTGTTTTGTTTTTCTGGGTTTTGGGGGGGTTTTTTTTAGATTAACATTCTATTGAAGAATGTCAGTGGGAAAAAATATTTAAGCAATTAAAATGTTAACATCAATACACAGATATTTTTAGGAGAAAAATCAAGGCAGCTTTCAAACACATCATGCAGTAAACAAGGCAGGTAAGTGAAAAGTGTCTGTAACTACAAATGGGCCAGACTATGACAGATCTTGAAGGCTGTGAGCACTCTCTTTTAAGTAAGGCAATAACAGAATTAGACAACGTTTTAGAAATGGGACCTTTTTTAAATGCAAGTCTAATCACACCATTCCCTGGATCAGAAACCTCCAGTGATTTCCCATTTAAAAATCAAAATCCTGGGACTTCCCTGGTGGTCCAACGGTTAAAACTCTGTGCTCCCAATGCAGGGGGCCCGGGTTTGTTCTCTGGTCAGGGAACTAGATCCCACATGCTGCAACGAAGATCTCGCATGTGGCAAGGAAGATCCGCGTGCCACAACTAAGATTGGGCGCAGCCAAATAAATATTAAAAGTAAAATAAAATAAAAATCCTTTAAATTAAGCTATGACCCCTGCTTATTTGACCTGTAGTCACTTCCCTCCCCCCCATGCTTCCCAGCCCTCCATTCCCTATCCTTCTACTGACTTCCCTCTTCCACTTCGTTGGAATTGTCATTCTCCATTCCCCTTTAGTATCTGGTATGCTCTTCCTCCCCTCCCTTTAAAAAGGATCTTTGTTTAGCTCAAGTCTACTCATCCTTCAGATTTCAACTCAGAAAATTTTCCTAGGACCTCACATTCTAGGTGAGGTCCCTTGTTTACATGCTCCCAAAGAACAAGGTACTACTATTCCTTCAGGATTTTTCACTAGTGAAATAATATCTTTATCTGTGTAATTATGTATTTAATATCAGTCTTCCTCACTACAAATTCCCTAAATTCAGTGACTATGATTGCTTTGCTCATAAACATATCTCCAGAACCTAGCACAGTACCTGGCACAGAGAGGGAGGCTAAATAAACACTCACTGAATTAATTAAATGAAGAAAGCAAAATAATTCTTTGTTGTGGGGGAATGCATTCTAGGATGCATCCATGCATTCTACGATGTTTACCACCATCCCTGCCCTGAACCCACTAAATACCAATAAAAACTCTCTCTCCTCTTTGTGTTATGACAACCAAAAATGTCTCCAGGCATTGCCAAATGTCCCCTGCGTAGCAAAATCTCTCCCAGATGAGAACCACTGAGCTAGGAGATAATATATCCTGGTTTGCAAAGGTCAGTCCCAGTTTATGCCTGTTGTTCTGGTACATTTATTAACACCACCCCCTTTCACTCTCAGAAGTATCCCAGTTAATAAATTATATTGTCATCCTACCTGGATGTATCTATATGGGTTCTCTTGCCCAGACCAAGTGAACTATTATGTACATAATGACCATGGTATTTCTTCTAACCTAGCAGAAATTATAGCATTATTTCCAAGAACTATGGTTTAAAACAAACAAACAAACAAAAACTACCTTTGTATTAGGCTTTGAAATTAATGGAAATAGTACAATGATAGTGGACAGAAGAAACACAGCAAAGATACAAAGAATAATAAATAGTACATGATGATCAATTAAATGTGGGAAAAAGAAGTCAAAGAAAATCCCTAAGGTTGAACCTGAGAGAGCTGGATATAAAGACATCTATCAAGATTAGATATACAATAGAAGGTGGGTTGTATTTTGTGGAGTGAATGGGGAGAAGATGAAGATAGTAAGCTTGAATTTTGAAGCACCCCCCCAATACTCAGGTGATACCCACCAGACATGTGGAAGCACAGGACTTGCAGGGACACAGAGCTTTGTTGGGATGTGCTCCACTCCTTTGGCTCCAGTGCCATTGGATTTCTCCCACTTATCTACTCCTTGTTTTCTTCAAGGGCTCTTCTTCCTGCTTCCTAATTTTGAGAATCCCTAAATACTACTCAAACTTCTCCGCTTCCCACTCTGTTAACTCTGAGAATTCATTCTATTAGCTATTACCTCTGTGATAACAATTGCCAGTCTCACTCACAGCCTGTAATCTCAAATATCATGTGACCAGATCACCTGAGTACTTCCACTTGGATTATATTAACTTTCATGTGTATGAGTCTTTTCAGTTTAAAAACAACTTTCACAGCGGGTGGGGGGGACCTTCAAGATGGCGGAGGAGTAAGACATGGAGATCATCTTCCTCCCCACAAATACATCAAAAATATATCTACATGTGGAACAGCTCCTACAGAACACCTACTGAACGCTGGCAGAAGACCTCAGACTTCCCAAAAGGCAAGAACTCCTCACAAGAACTCCTCACACATACCTGGGTAGGTCAAAAGAAAAAAGGAAAAACAGAGACAAAAGAATAGGGACTGGACCTGTACCTCTGGGAGGGAGCTGTGAAGGAGGAAAACTTTCCACACACTAGGAAGCCCCTCCACTGCAGGAGGTGGGGGGTGGGCAGGGGGGAAGCTTTGGAGCCAGGGAGGAGACCGCAGCAACAGGGGTGCAGAGGGTAAAGTGGAGACATTCCCGCACAGAGGATCAGTGCCGACCAGCACTCACCAGCCGGAGAGGATTGTCTGCTTACCAACCGGGGCGGGCATAGGCTGAGAGCTGAAGCTCGGGCTTCAGAAGTCAGATCCCAGGGAGAGGACTGGGGTTGGCTGCTTGAACACAGCCTAAAGGTGGCTAGTGCGCCACAGCTAGCTGGGAGGTAGTCCAGGAAAAAGTCTAGAACTGCCTAAGAGGCAAGAGACCATTGTTTCGTGGTGCGCGAGGAGAGGGGATTCAGAGGACAGCCTAAACAAGCTCCAGAGACGGGCACAAGCTGTGGCTACCAGCGCGGACACCAGAGACGGGCATGAGATGTGAAGGCTGTGGCTGCAGCCACCAAGAATCCTGTGTGCAAGCACAGGTCACTATCCACACCTCCCCTCATGGGAGCCTGTGCAGCCCGCCACTGCCAGGGTCCCGTGATCCAGGGACAACTTCCCCAGGAGAACACACAGCGCACCTCAGGCTGTTGAAGTGTCACGCCAGCCTCTGCCACCACAG
Organism: Leucopleurus acutus; assembly: GCF_964270905.1. Taxonomy (NCBI): domain Eukaryota; kingdom Metazoa; phylum Chordata; class Mammalia; order Artiodactyla; family Delphinidae; genus Leucopleurus; species Leucopleurus acutus. Next base: position 65,254,169 of record NC_139144.1, on the reverse strand, counting down.
GCTCGCCCCATATTCCAAATATAACTACCATACCCCTCCCTGCCCCAGGCCTGAGTGAGCCAGAGCCCCCTAATCAGAGGCTCCTTTAACCCTGTCTTGTCTGAGCGGGGAACAGACGCCCTCAGGTGACCTACACACAGAGGCGGGGCCAAATCCAAAGCTGAACCCCAGGAGCTGTGCGAATAAAGAAGACAAAGGGAAACCTCTCCCAGCAGCCTCAGAAGCAGTGGATTAAATCTTCACAGTCAACTTGATGTACACTGCATCTGTGGAATACCTGAATAGACAATGAATCATCCCAAATTGAGGAGGTGGACTTTGGGAGCAACTGTAGACTTGGGGTTTGCTTTCTGCAAGTAATTTGTTTCGAGTTTTATGTTTATTTTAGTTTAGTATTTAGAGCTTAATCATTGGTAGATTTCTTTATTGATCTGGTTCCTATCTTCCTTTTTTATATATATATATATATATGTTTTTTCCTTTTTCTCTTTTTGTGAGCGTGTATGTGTATGCTTCTTTGTGTGATTTTGTCTGTATAACTTTGATTTTAGCATTTGTCCTACAGTTTTGCCTGTCCGTTTTTTGGGGGTTTTCTTTTGTATAGTTTTTAGTGCTTGCTGTCATTGGTGGATTTCTTTTTTGGACTGGTTGCTCTCTTCTTTTTTTCTTTTATTACTTTTATTATTTTTAATAACTTCTTTTATTTTAATAACTTTTTTCTTTCTTTGTTTCTTTCTTTCTTTCTTTTCTCCCTTTTCTTCTGAGCCGAGTGGCTGACAAGGTCTTAGTGCTCTGGCCAGGGGTCAGGCCTGAGCCTCTGAGGTGGGAGAGGCGAGTTCAGGACATTGGTCCACCAGAGACCTCCCAGCCTCACATGATATCAAATGGTGAAAAGTCTCCCAGAGATCTCCATCTCAATGCTAAGACCCAGCTCCACACAACAACCAGCAAGCTCTACTGCAGGACACCCTATGCCAAACAACTAACAAGACAGAAACACAACCCCACCCATTAGCAGAGAGGCTGCCTAAAATCATAATAAGGCCACCAACACCCCAGAACACACCACCAGATGTGGACCTGCCTGCCAGAAAGACAAGATCCAGCCTCATCTACCAGAACACAGGTACCAGTCCCCTCCACCAGGAAGCTTACACAACCCACTGAACCAACCTTAGCCACTGAGGACAGACACCAAAAACAACGGGAACTACAAACCTGCAGCCTGCGAAAAGGAGACCCCAAACACAGTAAGTTAAGCAAAATGAGAAGACAGAAAAACACACAGCAGATGAAGGAGCAAGATAAAAACCCACCAGATCTAAGAAATGAAGAGGAAACATGCAGTCTACATGAAAAAGAATTCTGAGCAATGACAGGAAAGATGATCCAAAATCTGAGAAATAGAATGGAGAAAATACAAGAAACATTTAACAAGGACCTAGAAGAACTAAAGAGCAAACAAACAGTGATGACCAACACAATAAATGAAATTAAAAATTCTCTAGAAGGAATCAATAGCAGAATAACTGAGGCAGAAGAACGGATAAGTGACCTGGAAGATAAAACAGTGGAAATAACTACTGCAGAGCAGAATAGAGAAAAAATAATGAAAAGAATTGAGAACAGTCTCAGAGACCTCTGGGACAACATTAAATGCACCAACATTCGAATTATAGGGGTCCCAGAAGAAGAAGAGAAAAAGAAAGGGACTGAGAAAATATTTGAAGAGATTATAGCTGAAAACTTCCCTAATATAGGAAAGAAAATAGTGAATCAAGTCCAGGAAGCACACAGATTCCCATGTAGGATAAATCCAAGGAGAAACACGCCAAAACACATATTAATCAAACTATCAGAAATTAGATACAAGGAAAAAATATTAATAGCAGCAAGGGAAAAGCAATAAATAACATACAAGGGAATCCCCATAAGGTTAACAGCTGATCTTTAGGCAGAAACTCTGCAAGCCAGAAGGGAGTGGCAGGACATATTTAAAGTAATGAAAGGGAAAAACCTCAAACGAAGATTACTCCACCGAGCAAGGATCTCATTCAGATTCAACAGAGAAATTAAAACCTTTACAGACAAGCAAAAGCTAAGAAAATTCAGCACCACCAAACCAGCTTTACAACAAATGCTAAAGGAACTACTCTAAGCAGGAAACACAAGAGAAGGGAAAGACCTACAATAACAAACCCAAAACAATTAAGAAAAAGGTAATACGAACATACATATCAATAACTACCTTAAATGTGAATGGATTAAAGCTCCAACCAAAAGACACAGACTGGCTAAATGGATACAAAAACAAAACCCATATGTATGCTTATGCTATATACAAGAGACCCACTTCAGACCCAGGGACTCATACAGACTGAAAGTGAGGGGATGGAAAAAGATATTCCATGCAAATGGAAATCAAAAGAAAGCTGGAGGAGCAATTCTCACATCAGACAAAATAGACTTTAAAATAAAGACTATTACAAGAGACAAAGAAGGACAATACATAATTATCAAGTGATCAATCCAAGATGAAGATATAAAGATTCTAAATATTTATGCACCCAACATAGGACCACCTCAATACATAATGCAAATGCTAACAGCTATAAAAGAGGAAATCTACAGTAACAGAATAATAGTAGGTGACTTTAACACCGCACTTTCACCAATGGACAGATCAACCAAAATGAAAATAAATAAGGAAACACAAGCTTTAAATGACACATTAAACAAGATGAACTTAATTGATATTTGTAGGACATTCCATTCAAAAACAACAGAATACACTTTCTTCTCACAGCTCATGGATCATTCTCCAGGATAGATCATATCTTGGGTCATAAATCAAGCCTTGGTAAATTTAAGAAAATTGAAATTGTATCGAGTATCTTTTCCGACCACAACGCTATGGGACTAGGTATCAGTTACTGGAAAAAAACTGTAAAAAATACAAACACATGGAGGCTAAACAATACACTACTAAATAACCAGAGATCACTGAAGAAATCAAACAGGAAATCAAAAAATACCTAGAAACAAATGACAATGAAAACAGGATGACCCAAAACCTATGGGATGCAACAAAAGCAGTTCTAAATGGGAAGTTTATAGCAACAATCTTAGCTCAAGAAACAAGAAACATCTAAAATAAACAATCTAACCTTACACCTAAAACAATTAGTGAAAGAAGAACAAAAAAACCCCAAAGTTAGCAGAAGGAAAGAAATCATAAAGATCAGATCAGAAATAAATGAAAAAGAAATGAAGGAAACGATGGCAAAGATCAATATAACTAAAAGCTGGTTCTTTGAGAAGATAAACAAAATTGATAAACCATTAGCCAGACTTATCAAGAAAAAAAGGGAGAAGACTCAAATCAATAGCATTAGAAATGAAAAAGGAGAAGTAACAACTAACACTGCAGAAATACAAAGGATCATGAGAGGTTACTACAAGCAACTCTATGCCAATAAAATGGAGCACCTGGAAGAAATGGACAAATTCTTAGAAAAGCACAACCTTCCAAGACTGAACCAAGAAGAAATAGAAAACATAAACAGACCAATCACAAGCCCTGAAATTGAAACTGTGATTTAAAATCTTCGAACAAACAAAAGCCCAGGACCAGATGGCTTCACAGTTGAATTCTATCAAACATTAAAGAAGAGCTAACATCCATACTTCTCAAACTTTTCCAAGATCTAGCAGAGGCAGGAACACTCCCAAACTCATTCTATCAGGCCACCATCACCCTGATACCAAAACCAGACAAAGATACTACAAAAAAAGAAAACTACACACCAATATCACTGATGAGCATAGATGCAAAAATCCTCAACGAATACTAGCAAACAGAATCCAACAGCACATTAAAGGGATCATACACCATGATCAAGTGGGGTTTATCCCAGGACTGCAAGGATTCTTCAATATGGGAAGTCAATCAGTGTGATACACCATATTAACCAAATGAAGGAGAAAAACCATATGGTCATCTTAAAAGATGCAGAAAAGCTTTCAACAAAATTCAACACCCATTTTTCATAAAAACCCTCCAGAAAGCAGGCAGAGAGGGAATGTACCTCAACATAATAAAGGCCATATATGACAAACCCACAGCCAGCACTGTTCTCAATGGTGAAAAACTGAAACCATTTCCACTAAGATCAGGAACAAGACAAGGTTGCCCACTCTCACCACTATTATTCAACACAGTTTTGGAAGTTTTAGGCACAGCAATCAGAGAACAAAAAGAAATAAAAGTAATCCAAACCGGAAAAGAAGAAGTAAAGCTGTCACTGTTTGCTGATGACATGATACTATACATAGAGAATCCTAAAGATGATACCAGAAAACTACTAGGGCTAATCAATGAATTTGGTAATATAGCAGGATATAAAATTAATGCTCAGAAACCTCTTGCATTCCTATACACTAATGATGAAAAGTCTGAAAGAGAAATGAAGGAAACAGTCCCATTTACCATTGCAACAAAAAGAATAAAATACCTAGGAATAAACCTATCTAGGGAGACAAACGACCTGTATGCAGAAAACTATAAGACACTGATGAAAGAAATTAAAGATGATACCAACAGATGGAGGATATACCATGTTCTTGGATTGGAAGAATCAATATTGTAAAAATGACTATACTACCCAAAGCAATCTACAGATTCAATGCAATCCCTATCAAATTACCAATGGCATTTTTTTACAGAACTAGAATAAAAAATCTTAAAATTTGTATGGAGACACAAAAGAGCCCGAATAGCCAAAGCAGTCTTGAGGGAAAAAAATGGAGCTGGAGCAATCAGACTCCCTGACTTCAGAGTATACTACAAAGCTACAGTAATCAAGACAATATGGTACTGGCACAAAAACAGAAACACAGATCAATGGAACAAGATAGAAAGCCCAGAGATAAACCCACACACCTATGGTCCACTAATCTGTGACAAAGGAGGCAAGGATATACAATGGAGAAAAGACAGTCTCTTCAATAAGTGGTGCTGGGAAAACTGGACAGCTACATGTAAAAGAATGAAATTAGAACACTCCCTACACCATACACAAAAATAAACTCAAAATGGATTCGAGACCTAAATGTAAGACCGGACACTATAAAACTCTTAGAGGAAAACATAGGAAGAACACTCTATGACATAAATCACAGCAAGATCTTTTTTGATCCACCTCCTAGAGTAATGGAAACAAAAATAAACAAATGGGACCTAATGAAGCTTCAAAGCTTTTGCACAGCAAAGGAAACCATAAACAAGACGAAAAGACAACCCTCACAATGGGAGAAATTATTTGGAAACGAAGCAACTGACAAAGGATTATTCTCTAAAATATACAAGCAGCTCATGCAGCTCAATATCAAAAAAACAAACAATCCAATCCAAGAATGGGCAGAAGACCTAAATAGACATTCTCCAAAGAAGATATACAGATTGCCAACAAACACATGAAAGGATGCTTAACATCACTAATCATTAGAGAAATGCAAATCAAAACTACAATGAGGGGGCTTCCCTGGTGGCGCAGTGGTTGAGAGTCCACCTGCTGATGCAGGGGACACGGGTTCGTGCCCCGGTCCGGGAAGATACCACATGCCGCGGAGCGGCTGGGCCCGTGAGCCATAGCTGCTGAGCCTGCACATCCGGAGCCTGTGCTCTGCAATGGGAGAGGCCACAGCAGTGAGAGGCCCACGTACACCAAAAAAACAAAACAAACAAACAAACAAAAAACTACAATGAGGTATCACCTCACACCAGTCAGAATGGTCATCATCAAAAAATCTACGAACAATAAATGCTTGAGAGGGTGTGGAGAAAGGGAATGCTTTTGCACTGTTGGGTGGAATGTAAATTGATACAGCCACTATGGAGAACAGTATGGAGGTGCCTTAAAAACTAAAAATAGAACTACCATATCATACAGCAATCCCACTACTGGGCATATACCCTGAGAAAACCATAATTCAAAAAGAGTCATGTACCACAATGTTCATTGCAGCCCTATTTACAATAGCCAGGACATGAAGCAACCTAAGTGTCCATGAACAGATGAATGGATTAAGCAAATGTGGCACATATATACAATGGAGTATTACTCAGCCTCAAAAAGAAACGAAATTGAGTTATCTGCAGTGAGGTGGATGGACTTAGTGTCTGTCATACAGAGTGAAAACTAAGTCAGAAAGAGAAAAACAAATACTGTATGCTAACACATATATATGGAATCTAAAAAAAAGGTTCTGAAGAACCTAGAGGCAGGACAGGAATAAAGACGCAGACCTAGAGAACAGACTTGAGGACACGGGGAGGGGGAAGGGTAAGCTGGGACGAAGTGAGAGAGTGGCATGGACATATATACACCACCAAATGTAAAATAGATAGCTAGTGGGAGGCAGCCACATAGCACAGGGAGACAGCTCAGTGCTTTGAGTCCACCTAGAGGGGTGGGTTAGGGAGGGTGGGAGGGAGGGAGATGCAAGAGGGATGAGAAATGGGAATATATGTATATGTATAGCTGATTTACTTTGTTGTATGGCAGAAACTAACACACCATTGCAGAGCAATTATACTCCAATAAAGATGTTTAAAAAAAAAAACTTTCACACACATTTATTTCCATATATGTACATCAGTTGCCTTAAATTCAATATACTGAAAACTAAACTTTTCTTTCTCATAAACCTGGTCCCTTTTCCAACCTTTCCTTCTCTTTCAATATCAGTACAATTAACCATATCACCATGTTACAGAAATGACCAAAATTCTTTCTCTACTTCACGCCTCTAAATAAAAGGTCACTGAATCACATGACTTACTTGCTTCTTAGTGTCCTCATTTGCAAAGTGAAGCAGTTAAACCAGTTGATCTAATGCCCCTTCTAGCTCAACTCTGTTACGATTTTAAGTCCTCCAAATTCTTGAATTCATTTGTCACTACCTTACTCTAGGCCAATGATTCTCAATCCTAGCAGTACATTAGAATCATCTGGGCGAATCTTCTAAAAAATCACCTATACCTAGGCCTTCTGGGGTCCAAAAATGAGTGTTATTTAAAGACCCCACGCTCCAGTGATTCTAAAGCCGCCAAAACTAAAAGCCACAAGTCTAAACCCTCAATATTGTCACTTCCAGATAAGGAAATTTTTTTTTTTTTTTTTTTGCAGATAAGGAAATTCAGTCTCAGAGAAGTGACAAGATTAGCTCAAGGTTTCTTAACTAGTAAATGGACCAAGCTCTCTCTGATTCCAAAACTCACATTCTTTTCATTGTGCCAAAGAACAACTACTATTTATATACAATCTACACCAACTGATATAATGCTTGCTTTTATGTTGCTTTAAAAATGCTTTCTTTTTTCCCCCATATGTGTATGGTTGGTGTCTCTTAAAAGGTCACAGGTCAGAGATGTAGTCTTCTGATTTCCCCTATAGAAACTATGTCAGGATTGAGGACGTAATAAGTATTAAGTCTACATTTTTAAAATCCCTCATAAAGTAGTGATTGGGGCTTGCATTTTCAAAATACCAAGAAGAGATCTATTTATCTCTTGAAAACTGCTACCATAATTTAGGAATACTGTCAACTGATTGAGATGGAGAATCAGTGTGACACAAAGTTCAGGAGATAAGGACAATTCCTAACTTCAGAATTGTGGTGAATGGTGTTTTCCTATAGCTCTATAAACTCAAGCTACCAAACATCAGACCTTTAGTGAACAACCAAATCTTATGATTAGACACCTTAGCAATGATAATTCTGCAGAACAATCCAGTTAAAACAAAGAATTTCAGAAACTCACTGTTGTCTATTTTCTGACCTACTTACTCCTACCTGAAAGTTTAGGCTAATCTTGACAAATCAACCTCTAAATTTCCTTTAGGCAGCTTAACCTTATTTCTGGCCTTAACTTTCTTCTCTAGGGAGAACAGAGGGTTCTGTGATGAGCTGCATCCTCCAACTCCAGTCCTTCCTAACTTGATTCCATGTTTCCCCACAGATGCTGCATGTGGTCCTTGTGGTCTTTGTGGTCAACGTGGTCTTTGTGAAGCATACAGTCAGCTAGCTGCCTGAATTGCTGAGAGCACCCAACCAACAATATCCTGCCAACTTACCTTTTACCACTCAGAAGATGACATTTATTCACTTGTACATCTTCAATTCACACCCCTCTACACACATCATTTACTCCAATGAACACACGTACTTCATGACCACCTAGCTTTTGACTTTTTCCTCCTTCAATGATTGAGGCCATTTTGCAGACCTGCTAACAATATCTAGCAATTGGTTTGTTTTACAACTTCATTTTGGTAGAGTATAAAGTGATGCTATTGCAACAAAATACAGCATAATTTGAACAGTATCAAATGGTTTCATTACAGCACAAATCTGTCTCCTTTTTGTAGGCCTAGAGAACTAACTTATTTGCAATGATACTTAATGATAAACAAATAATCTAAATCTATTAGAACTTAGTCCAAGTTAGTAACACCTTTAACTTATAAAAGCAAAATACTCCTCAGTGTCTATCAGCCCCTACAACCGAGTAATCACTAGTAACAAATATACCAAAAATGCAGTATGTAAGGCAAAGACTGTACTTCTAAACTGACAGCCAACTTTTAAACACATTTCAGTACTAATAAGGAATTTTTTTAATTTATTGATTTTATTTTATTTATTTTTGGCTGTGTTGGGTCTTCATTGCTGCGTGCGGAATTTCTCTAGTTGCAGTGAGCAGGGGCTACTCTTCGTTGCAATGTGTGGGCTTCTCATTGTGGTGGCTTCTCTTGTTGCGAAGCACAGGCTCTAGGCGCGCAGGCTTCAGTAGTTGTGGCATGCAGGCTCAGTAGTTGTGGCTCACGGGCTCTAGAGCACAGGCTCAGTAGCTGTAGCACACGGGCTTAGTTGATCTGCAATATGTAGGATCTTCCTGGACCAGGGATCGAACCCGTGTCCAGGAGGATTCTTAACCACTGTGCTACCAGGGAAGTCCCAAGCAATTTTTTGAAAATTCTAGATGGCCTATGATAAGCCATCAATTGTAATAGATCACACAAGGTATATGACCTCTAAGTGGGAAATGAGAATGGCCTTCTTTATGGTTACTAATACTTCTGCTACTACTATGATTGCAGACTGTAAATTCCCTTAGGGTTCAAATGACTTCAGAATTTTGCCATAACTCTAAAATTCAGTAAATACAGACCACAAGAAGAAAAAAATCCTAATTTTGTGGCTGCATGTGCACAGCTAAGTGATATTTTAAAAGCAAATATAGGTTGCAAGTTAAAAGTTGAAAATTATAGTATATTGCAGTCACCAATGAATTGCTGGTCATTCTTTGCTTTATCAATTGCTTTATATTCTTCTTCTTTTTAATTATATGGTTTAAGGACATAAGTCTTGAATTTAGTAGCTTTGGGAGAAGACTTCTCACAGATACTGCACTCATACAATGCCCCCGCAAATATCATTATTGCATTCAATAGACTACGCATAGAATTTGCTATTTCAATTACTTGCCAAAATATTTTATTCTGTGCTATTTCTATTATATATCATGCTGGAGTCACAGGAATACAGAACTTAAAGGGGCATTTCAATGCTTAAAATGTAAAACAAATTATTCTGCTATCTAAAATAACATAACTGGACTTCCCTGGTGGTGCAGTGGTTAAGAATCTGCCTGCCAATGCAGGGGACACAGGTTCGAGCCCTGGTCCGGGAAGGTCCCACATGCAGTGGAGCAACTAAGCCCATGTGCCACAACTATTGAGCCTGCACTCTAGAGCCCACAAGCCACAACTACTGAGCCCACGTGCCAGAACTACTGAAGCCCACGTGCCTAGAGCCCATGCTCCACAACACAAGAAGCCACTGCAATGAGAAGTGTAGCCCTTCCTTCCACGCACAGCAAGGAAACGCAGACCCCGCTCACCACAACTAGAGAAAGCCCACACACAGCAACAAAGACCCAACGCAGCCAAAAAATAAAATTATTTGATTTAAAAAAAAAAAACTGAAGTGTGAAAGCAACTCCTACACACATGTGGTAATAATTTGCAAAAGCTATCTTTTATTGGATTCTAGGTAATAACAACGACATGTTTTTGTACAACTACTCTTACAAAACAAATTTTTCACAACATAACCTTTCAAGAAATCAGAATGCTTCAGATACTTTCCATTGTACAATATCAATCCAATAATTCAAATATCTGGTTTACAGGACTTAGTATACAAATTTTTAAGATTACTATCAAAAGAAAAGCATTTCATCAGTTTTACTCCAATACAATTTAATGATTGTAAAAAGACTCTTACATTTTACATCATAAAATTTGTTTTCCTTTTTCTACATTTTCTTGTCCTGAGTAACAGAATTGATATGGGAGATTTTGTTGATGCTAATATGATATGAATTTGGTGTATGTAAGGAAAGATGTTTCAGTAGCATGACAGCCTTCACTATCGACTGACAATTCATTGGGCAAAATAATTTGTCTTTTGCAATAAACAATCTTCTACTATTTTCAAGATCCTTCACTTTGTATAATACTTCTGAACTGACATAAGTCTATCCTTTCCTTCTCTTCTTCTACATTCCTGGCATTAGATAAGGGAAAGAGGGAACCTTGTCAGATTCTCTTTGACCTTACCTGACTTCCTGCACTACCATCATTCTTCTGTTAAGAAGCAATGTTGGGCTTCCCTGGTGGCACAGTGGTTAAGAATCTGCCTGCCCGTGCAGGGGACACAGGTTTGAGCCTTGGTCCGGGGAGATCCCACATGTCGCGGAGCAACTAAGCCCATGCACCACAACTACTGAGCCTGTGCTCTAGAGCCCGCATGCCACAACTACTGAAGCCCGTGTGCCTAGAGCCCATGCTCCACAACAAGAGAAGCCACTGCAATGAGAAGCCCACATACCGCAACGAAGAGTAGCCCCCACTCACCGCAACTAAAGAAAGCCCGCGCACAGCAGCAAGGACCCAATGAAGCCAAAAAATAATTAATTAATTAATTTTTTTTAAAAAAAGGAAGCAATGTTAACACACAGTCACAAATGGTACCTATGTGAGATAATGAATGTGTTAATTAGCTTATGGTAATCATTTCAAAATGTAAACATATATCAAACCATCACATGGTACACCTTAAATATATAGAGTTTTATTAGTCAATTATACCCCAATAAACCTGGAAAAAAGAAGCAATGTTAAGAAGAAGTACGTAAAAGTACTTAAAAGAGGAACCTGTTAACTTATCTACATCAGCCCTCATTAGCTACCAGCTTATTAATTTTATTTTTAAAAAATAACAATTACTTAACACTCCAACCTTTTGGGCCCTCTTGAAATAAGTGTTTTGGAAAGAAGCAAGTTGTGAATAAATTAATAACCTTAAGCCTATTATAGTAAAATTTCTGAAAATCAAAGTGAGAAAAATCTTAAAAGCAACTAGAAAAGGACAGACTACCTTCAAAGAAGTAATAGTTAGAACAACACAGCTAGCTTCTCAATAATAACTACAGAAACCAGAGGACTAATGGACTGATAGTTTCAAAGTGTTGAAAGAAAATAACTGCTAATCTAAAATTCTATACCCAGCAAAAATACCCTTCAAAAATGAACATAGGTAAAAAAGTCATTTCATTCCAGACAAAAAAAATCGAAAAACTTACCAGCAGACCCATACTCAAAGAAACAGTAAAGAGTGTTTTTTAGAGAGAAGAAAAACAATCTCAGATAAACACTTAAGGATTTAGAAAGGAAGAAGACTAGTAAAAAAAAGTAAAAATGTAGACATATGTATATGTTATTGAATGTCCAAATTTTATAACTATTTCATGAATGTTTATTGTATCTACTTAGAACAGTACTGATATTTTTATTCATATTTTAAAGAAGAAGAAAAAAGTTGAGACATATCCAAAGTTAATTTGTTCAAAATCCTAAACGTAGCCTTGGCAATTTCAAGGAAAGAATCTTGGTCTATAGTCTCCCTACCAATGCATGTTGTTTCTGAAATCTATAATTAAGAAGTCAAAATAAAAAATTAAAATTAAGAATAAGCAGGTCAAATGAAGTAGAATATCCTGGGCTCACTAATGCTTTGGCATTGAGAAACTATTTTCTTGGTAGTGCATCTGTGAACTGGATATTTTCTGTTTGCCCTGCAAACTTTTTATCTGCTTCCAACCTGCTGTGTGCCAGAAGAAGCTAATCACTGCATCAAAGGATCTCTTTTCCTCTGGCTTCCAGTTGAGTTCGGCCAATGAGGATCACTGGCAAGAGACTGGAGACAGGGAGGAAAATGCGGTCAGGGTATTTATTTCCTCGGCTCCTTCCCTGCTAGGTCACCAAGCTTGGTTATGTCCCTCAACCTAAGACAACAGGGGCTGCCAGATGGCCCTCTCTTCAAGATCCAGTAACCAATCCCATCTTTTGTCCCTTCATATATAGGGATGATAATATTTCCCACTGTTGCTAGCCTCACCATCTCTTCATCATCCCTTGTTATTATCTCTTACTCTTCTTCATAACTCCTCTATCAATTACCCCATTTGAGTGTGCAATCTATTTGCCACCAAGACCCTGATCTATATAACTGCGTGCCAATATATAACATGGAAGGTAGTAAAAATAGAACAGACACTAAGAGTTCAGACTCTAAAGTCAGAAACAATTGGAACTGGATTCCTGCTTCAAAACTGTGTGGCTTTGGAGAGTATGCTAACATCTCTAAGCCTCTGTTATCTCATCTGTAAAATTAAAAAGTAATACTAGTACTTGCTTCAAAAATTGTTGTTTGGTGTGAATTATTTAATGTAAAGAGGTTAACCCAAGTGCCTGGTTAACCAAGTAAGGGCTTAATAAGTATTAAATAATTATTATTTTTATCATTATTATTATTGATTACCACTATCTGCTTCACAGGTATGGTATAAAATTGACAACGTGACTATAATTCTGGAATAAATATATCCACCTCACTCCAGCTTCTTATTTTGATTAATATTTAATACATCAAGTTTCATACCAGAAAACCATGTCAAAGAGGCAAACTATACCTTTTACAATATGCTACTTTGTCTACCACTAGATTAAAATGCAACTAGTATGGATACTTTTTTCAGGCTATGTAAATGAGCCTGTACATTTTAGAAGTGAGCATTAGCACAATAAGTGGTTCTGCTCCAGTCAACATTACGGGAAAAAAAATAGTGTCATAAATCAGCTGAATCTTATTTCAGCTGGCTCAAGACTTAAAGTAAACTCTAATTGGGTCAAGTCAAAGCAAATCATTTCAGTACATCATATACTTACATAACTGCCCTGAACCAAAAAAAAAGGATATATTAGATAGAAATTGAATGTATGCTTGTGATCAAAAATGCCCAAGAATAATAGCAGTAATTAAGAACTAAAACCAAGAACAGATGAAAGAGAAGATAAGGACCAAAATATAGTACCCATCCTTCAAGTTTAACATTGTGACTAAAAGTGTTAGTATGCATGCATCTGTGAGTAAAAAGACCAAATACAGCCAGCAATACTAAAGCTGAGCGCACGATAGCTAGATTGGTTGCATGTCCTTTGGAAAACAACTGCAGCTGCTGCCTGCAGGGTCTGCATAATAACAATATATTTGGCAGCACTATACAGATAACCATCTTCCAAATTTTCTCTATGTATCAACAACAATAAAAGACTGCTGACTGTTATTTAAACCACAAAGCAAAATATTTTTTTCTAGTTTGATTATGGTACTGGTTCAATAGGTAGAAAAAGAAAAGTACAACTTGTTCCTTTGTACTGTGTCAAGGTACCAGTTCAACATGGATTCCATGTGGACTCCAGTTCAAGTCCTTGATCTTAGAAACCATAACGAGCTGCCTTCCTGAATCAAATTCCTCTAAGAACCACAATTTCCAAATCCCTGTGATTTGAACTCTTTGAACTTGATGCAATCCAGCAAACAGAAGAGGCTAAAACAAAACTCTGCACACATGTGGGCACTAAATGATGTTGCTGACTCAGTGACCCATTACATAATATTTACTAGGAAATATCTGTTTTGCCTAGCTTTCCTATCTTGGGCCCAATCTTCTAAGAGAGATATAATTCACAGACAACTGTATCCCTGCAAGGAATTTAACTCAATAACTAGAGAGTTATAGGCTCTCTAAGGAAAACAATCGTCAAAGTGAGCAAATTGGCAAATGCACCAACTCTAATAATAGTGTTGGCTGAAACATATATAGTAGTGCATTACAAGTACAAGTACAAGTACAAGTACAAGAACATTATTAGTACTTGTATTAACTTATTCAATCCTCATAACAACCCCACGTGGTACGTATTTAAATTCTCTGCGCCCCATTTTACAGAAAGAGGGTCTGAGGCACAGAGAATTTAAATACCTTGCCCAAGGTCTCATAGTTAGTAAGCTAGTGAGCACGTGGTCCAGGGTCCACGTGCTTTAACCATTACGATATCTGAACAGTAAAAATATGGCTTTTAAAAAAATATTTTAAAAATATTCCTGAACCGTGACATTACTGAACTGATTAAGGTTCTTCTAAAGCTCTGGTCTCTCCTATCTCTTCTATTTATTTTCATATTAACAATTCAAAGCCTAGATTTTCAAACAAATAAGAGAACTGAGCATATCTCTCCTAAAATAAGAAGGCTATCTCAAGATTTCTAAACAATGAAATTTCAGAAGGTTCTCTATGGTAAAAATGTAGAGGATTGAAAAACTGACTTTGATAACCATTTATAAGGTACCCAATTATTCAATAAGTTTTCAATAACATGATGGTGTTTGGATATAACAAAATTGATTCTGCTTGATGTTTAAAGAGAAGCATCCTAGATGTAGAGAACAGACATATGGATACCAAGGAGGGAAGGGAGGGTGGGATGAACTGAAAGATTGGAATTGACCTATATACACTACTATGTATAAAATAGATAACTAATGAGAACCTACTGTATAGCACAGGGAACTCTACTCAATGCTCTGCAGTGACCTAAATGGGAAGGAAATCCAAAAAACGAGGGGATATATGTATATGTATAGCTGATTCACTTTGTTGTACAGCAGAAATTAACAAAACATTGTAAAGCAACCATACTCCAATAAAAATTAATTTTAAAAATATTTTTTAAAAAATAAATAAAAAATAAAGAGAAGCGGGCTTCCCTGGTGGCGCAGTGGTTGGGAGTCCGCCTGCTGGTGTGGGGGACACGGGTTCGTGCCCTGGTTCGGGAGGATCCCACATGCCGCGGAGCGGCTGGGTCCGTGGGCCATGGCCACTGAGCCTGCGCGTCCGGAGCCTGTGCTCCGCAACGGGAGAGGCCGCAACAGTGAGAGGCCCACGTACCGCGAAAAATAAATAAATAAATAAATAAAGAGAAGCATCCTTTCATGATTTTGAATGTACTATTTTGCCAACCCAACTAGAACTTACTAAATATATTATCAAATGCCTGTTTTTAACTGCTTCTGTTCCTAAATAGAACATAACCAACTGAATTCCAGGAGTCAGGTGCATTGGTAGTATTGTGAAACATATATTTTGTTGCACACTTTATTTTACAAAAAGGTAGAAAGCATATGCCTAAGAAAGGATCTATTCCTTCTTGCTTCTCTGCTTCTTAATTCCTCTGTCACTTCCAGATTACTATATCTGTTGCCAGAATCACCTAAGTGTAATTGGTAAAATGCATCTACTAGTTTTAGATTCTGAAATCTGTAAGCCAATGCCTATGCCTAAAGACCAATCAACAGTTACAATTTCTTAGAGAAATACTTCTTTACATTCTTTAGTCATATAGAGACATTCTGCCCTTCACAAGTACATACTTTACAGTATGTTCTAACACAACTGGTTTATGTATTCAGAACAGTGATATTCGTTGCATATTCGTTGCAATGATTGTTTCACACTAAAACAAAGCTGATGCCTACTCAGTACGTTCATAGGAGCAAGGATTCATAGGAGAAAAATCAACCAACTGAGATATCCACTGAATTCTGAAATAATTCACAACAGGTAATCTCCTAGAATCATAAGTTTTTCATTTCTACATGTTCTTTTACTCTAAGGCTTACATCCCAGAAAATCAGTATGTTTTCCCTTTCATGTCAACAATGACTCTTTTTAAAGGTCTTTTCTGTATCTGAGGCTGAAGTATACTTCCACTGAAATTTTCTTTTTTATTCTGCAACGCTTGAAGATAACCAGGCACAGAAAGACAAAAACTTTCCTTTGAAGAGTAAATGTTACTGGCACTTGGTCTTTTTCTCTTTTTTTTTTTTCCTGTTGTTTGTAACAAAAGTACTAAGTTCTAAGATTCAAGATACACTGTTGAATTCTATCTGGTTTCCTATTCTAAAAAAACCACAATTGGAGGTAAAAAATTAATTCTGAACAAATTTGCTTCAGGGTACATGCAGGGTCCATAGACCTTTCATCTTCGCATACCAAGAGTGTTTATTCACCCCTGATGGAAAGAAATGCAGGTTTGGGAAGTCAAAGGTTAGTCAATGGAGGAGAAAAATGGGGTAGAATCTCTCAAGATGACGGAAGAAAGTAGTGACACCATCAAGTGTTTTCCCTGGCAAGCTGAGAGAACTGCTAAGTTTGGGTCAGATGTCTAATTTAAGTAGGAGTCCCATCTTGCTCTTTTCAGATTACCAAAATCTCAACAAAATAAGTGATCATTCCAACTTAAAGATTTACCAAATTACAAACCTAAAATGAAAGCATGCCAAATAATGCAATTTCTGAATAATAATTGCTTTAAATTAATTGGGTGTCACATTTGTTTATAATATCAATGAAATTTTATCAAATGTCATCTAGTCACAAATTAAATTCTGATGATATAGTATTTTTAATATATGGTATATAATATTTTCCACAGTTCTATAATTTATAAGTACCAGTCAATTCCAAGGTATGTTCAGACAGCTACTATCAAGAGTCACTAATAATAATACTTTCTGGGCTATTTTGTCAACAGTATGGTTAAGCATTGATTGGTGTGGTGATTAAATCACATTGCAATGTATTTCCAGAAATTTTTTTCTTCATTTCTCTGCCTACTACAGGTTTTAAATACTCACATATTTTCTTCAAAGTCTGTGTCTTCTGAAATAGAAAGTCTAGACTTTCCTTTTTAGCTTGTAAGTGGCTGGAGGAAAATGTAGACATTCAAAAAGACAAGGAAATATTAGAAATGTAATTAAGAAGTAAAGGCAAAAAACTTGCTCAAGCCTCTTAGATAGCCTCATCCACCAGAGGGCAGACAGCAGAAGCAAGAAGAACTACAATCCTGCAGCCTGTGGAACAAAAACCACATTCACAGAAAGACAGACAAGATGAAAAGGTAGAGGGCTATGTACCAGATGAAGGAACAAGATAAAACCCCAGAAAAACAACTAAATGAAGTGGAGATAGGAAACCTTCCAGAAAAAAAAATTCAGAATAATGACAGTGAAGATGATTCAGGACCTCAGAAAAAGAATGGAGGCAAAGATCAAGAAGATGCAAGAAATGTTTAACAAAGACCTAGAAGAATTAAAGAACAAACAAACAGAGATGAACAATACAAGAACTGAAATGAAAAATACACTAGAAGGAATCAATAGCAGAATAACTGAGGTGGAAGAATGAATAACTGACCTGGAAGACAGAATGGTGGAATTCACGACTGCAAAACAGAATAAAGAAAAAGGAACGAAAAGAAATGAAGAAAGCCTAAGAGACTGCTGGGACAACATTAAATGCAACAACATTTGCATTATAGGGGACCCAGAAGGAAAAGAGAGAAAGGACCCAAGAAAATATTTGAAGACATTATAGTCGAAAACTTCCATAACATGGGAAAGGAATTAGCCACCCAAGTCCAGGAAGCACAGAGAGTCCCATACAGGATAAACCCAAGGAGAAACATGCCGAGACACACAGTAATCAAACTGGAAAAAAATAAAGACAAAGAAAAATTATTGAAAGCAGCAAGGGAAAAACGACAAATAACACACAAGGGAATTCCCATAAGGTTAACAGCTGATTTCTCAGCACAAACTCTACAAGCCAGAGGGAGTGGCATGATATACTTAAAGTGATGAAAGGCAAGAACCTACAACCAAGATTACTCTACCCAACAAGGATCTCATTCAGATTCGATGGAGAATTCAAAAGCTTTACAGACAAGCAAAAGCTAAGAGGATTCAGCACCACCAAACCAGCTCTATAACAAATGGTAAAGGAACTTCTCTAAGTGGGAAACACAAGAGAAGAAAAGGACCTACAAAAACAAACCCAAAACAATTAAGAAAATGGTGATAGGAACATACATATTGATAATGATCTTAAATGTGAATGGATTAAATGCTCCAAACAAACGACACAGACTCACTGAATGGATACAAAAACAAGACCCGTATATATGCTGTCTACAAGAGACCCACTTCAGACCTAGGGACACATACAGACTGAAAGTGAGGGGATGGAAAAAGATATTCCATGCAAATGGAAATCAAAAGAAAGCTGGAGTAGCAATATTCATATCAGATAAAATAGACTTTAAAATAAAGAATGTCACAAGAAACAAGGAAGGACACTGCATAATGATCAAGGGATCAATCCAAATAGAAGATGTAACAATTATAAATATATATGCACCCAACATAGTAGCACCTCAATACATAAAGCAAATGCTAACAGCTATAAAAGAGGAAATCGACAGTAACACAATAATAATGGGGGACTTTAACACCTCACTTACACCAATGGACAGATCACCCAAAATGAAAATAAATAAGGAAACAGAAGCTTTAAATGACACAATAGACCAGATAGATTTAATTGATATTTATAGGACATTCCATCCAAAAACAGCAGATTACACTTTCTTCTCAAGTGTGCATAGAACATTCTCCAGGATAGATCACATCTTGGGTCACAAATCAAGCCTCAGTAAATTTAAGAAAATTGAAATCATATCAAGCATCTTTTCTTACCACAACACTATGAGATTAGAAATGAATTACAGGGGAAAAAACGTACAAAACACAAACATATGGAGGTTAAACAATACGTTACTAACCAACCAAGAGATCACTTAATAAATCAAAGAGGAAATCAAAAAATACCTAGAGACAAATGACAATGAAAACACGACGATCCAAAACCTATGGGATGCAGCAAAAGCAGTTATAAAAGGGAAGTTTATAGCTACACAAGCCTACCTCAAGAAACAAGAAAAATCTCAAATAAGCGATCTAACCTTACACTTAAAGGAACTAGAGAAAGAAGAACAAACAAAACCTAAAGTTAGCAGAAGGAAAGAAATCATAAAGATCAGAGAAGAAATAAATGAAATAGAAACAAAGAAAACAAGAGCAAAGAGCAATAAAACTAAAAGCTGGTTCTTTGAGAAGATAAACAAAATTGATAAACCATTAGCCAGACTCATCAAGAAAAAGAGGGAGAGGATTCAAATCAATAAAATTAGAAATGAAAAAGGAGAAGTTACAACAGACACCGCAGAAATACAAAGCATCCTAAGAGACTACTACAAGCAACTCTATGTCAATAAAATGGACAACCTGGAAGAAATGGACAAATTCTCAGAAAGGTATAACCTGCCAAGACTGAACTAGGAAGAAGTAGAAAATATGACCAGCCAATCACAGGTAATGAAATTGAAACTGTGATTAAAAATCTTCCAACAAACAAAAGTCCAGGACCAGATGGCTTCACAGGTGAATTCTAACAAACATTTAGAGAAGAGCTAACACCCATCCTTCTCAAACTCTTCCAAGATCTAACAGAGGGAGGAACACACCCAAACTCATTCTATGAGGCTACCATCACCCTGATACCAAAACCAGACAAAGATACTACAAAAAAGAAAATTACAGACCAATATCACTGATGAATATAGATGCAAAAATCCTCAACAAAATACTAATAAACAGAGTCCAACAACACATTAAAAGGATCATACACCATGACCAAGTGGGATTTATCCCAGGGATGCAAGGATTCTTCAATACACGTAAATCAATCTATGTGATATACCATATTAACAAACGGAAGAATAAAAACCATATGATCATCTCAACAGATGCAGAAAAAGCTTTTCACAAAATTCAACACCCATTTATGATAAAAACTCTCCAGAAAGTGGGCATAGAGGGAACATACCTCAACATAATAAAGGCCATATATGACAAACCCACAGCAAACATCATTCTCAATGGTGAAAAACTGAAAGCATTTCCTCTAAGATCAGGAACAAAACAAGGATGTCCACTCTCACCACTATTATTCAACATAGTTTTGGAAGTCCTAGCCATGGCAATCAGAGAAGAAAAAGAAATGAAAGGAAGCCAAACTGGAAAAGACGTAGTAAAACGGTCACTGTTTGCAGATGACATGATACTATACATAGAGAATCCTAAAGATGCTACCAGAAAACTACTAGAGCTAATCAATGAATTTGGTAAAGTTGCAGGATACAAAATTAATGCACAGAAACCTCTTGTATTCCTATACACTAATGATGAAAAATCTGAAAGATTAATGAAGCAAACACTCCCATTTACCATTGCAACAAAAAGAATAAAATACCTAGGAATAAACCTACGTAGGGAGACAAAAGACCTGTATGCAGAAAACTATAAGACACTGATGAAAGAAATTAAAGAAGATACCAACAGATGGAGAGATATACCATGTTCTTGGAAGAATCAATATTGTAAAAATGACTATACTACCCAAAGGAATCTACAGATTCAATGCAATCCCTATCAAATTACCAATGGCATTTTTTACAGAACTAGAACAAAAAAATCTTAAAATTTGTATGGAGACACAAAAGAGCCCGAATAGCCAAAGCAGTGTTGACGGAAAAAAATGGAGCTAGAGGAATCAGACTCCCTGACTTCAGACTATACTACAAAGCTACAGTAATCAAGACAATATGGCACTGGCACAAAAACAGAAACACAGATCAATGGAACAAGATAGAAAGCCCAGAGATAAACCCATACACCTATGGTCCACTAATCTATGACAAAGGAGGCAAGGATATACAATGGAGAAAAGACAGTCTCTTCAATAAGTGGTGCTGGGAAAATTGGACAGCTACATGTAAAAGAATGAAATTAGAACACTCCCTAACACCATACACAAAAATAAACTCAAAATGGATTAGAGACCTAAATGTAAGACTGGACACTATAAAACTCTTAGAGGAAAACATAGGAAGAACACTCTTTGACATAAATCACAGCAAGATCTTTTTTGACTCACCTCCTACAGAAATGGAAATAAAAACAAAAATAAACAAATGGGACCTAATGAAACTTAAAAGCTTTTGCACAGCAAAGGAAACCATAAACAAGACGAAAAGACAACCCTCAGAATGGGAGAAAATATTTGCAAACAAATCAACAGACCAAGGGTTAATGTCCAAAATATATAAACAGCTCATGCAGCTCAATATTAAAAAAATAAACAACCCAATCCAAAAATGGGCCAAAGACCTAAATAGACATTTCTCCAAAGAAGACATACAGATGGCCAAGAAGCACATGAAAAGCTGCTCAACATCACTAATTATTAGAGAAATGCAAATCAAAACTACAATGAGGTATCACCTCACATCAGTTAGAATGGGCATCATCAGAAAATCTACAAACAACAAATGCTGGAGAGGAAGTGGAGAAAAGGGAACCCTCTTGCACTGTTGGTGGGAATGTAAAAAGATACAGCCACTATGGAGAACAGTATGGAGGTTCCTTAAAAAACTAAAAATAGAATTACCAGATGATCCAGCAATCCCACTACTGGGCATATACCCACAGAAAACCATAATTCAAAAAGACACATGCACCCCAATGTTCACTGCAGCACTATTTACAATAGCCAGGTCATGGAAGCAACCTACATGCCCATTGACAGACGAATGGATAGAGAAGATGTGGTACATATATACAATGGAATATTACTCCACCATAAAAAGGAATGAAATTGGTTCATTTTTTGAGACGTGGATGGATCCAGAGACTGTCATACAGAGTGAAATAAGTCAGAAAGAGAAAAACAAATATCGTATATTAACGCATATATGTGGAACCTAGGAAAATGGTACAGATGAACCAGTTTGCAGGGCAGAAATAGAGACACAGATGTAGAGAACAGTCGTATGGTCACCAAGCGGGGAAAGCGGCAGCGGGTGGGGATGGTGGTGTGATAAATTGGGCGATTGGGATTGACATATATACACTGATGTGTATAAAATTGATGACTAAGGGCTTCCCTGGTGGCGCAGTGGTTGAGAGTCTGCCTGCCAATGCAGGGGACACGGGTTCATGCCCTGGTCCGGGAAGTTCCCACATGCCGCAGAGCGGCTGGGCCCGTGAGCCATGGCCACTGAGCCTGCACGTCCGGAGCCTGTGCTCTGCAACGGGAGAGGCCACAACAGTGAGAGGCCCGCGTACCACAAAAAAAAAAAAAAAAAAAAAAATTGATGACTAATAAGAACCTGCTATATAAAAATATAAATAAAATAAAATTCAAAAAAAAAAAGACAAATACTGTATGTTACCACTTATGTGGAATCTAAAAAATAAAACGAATGAATATAACAAAACAGAAACAAACTCACAGATACAGAGAACTAATTAGTGGTTACCAGTGAGGAGAAGAATGGGGGAAGGGCAAGAAGGGGTAGGTGATTAAAAGGAGCCAACTATTATGTATAAAATAAGTAAGCTACAAGGATATAATGGGCCTTCCCTGGCAGTCCAGTGGTTAAGCCTCCTCACTCTCAATGCATGGGGCATGGGTTTGATCCCTGGTCAGGGAACTAAGAGCCCACATTCTGCACAGTGTGGCCAAAAAAAAAAAAAGGAGTAAAAGCAAAACTAATGTTTAAAATTTAGGTATCACATAAAATTTTGGTCCTTTTAAAATATATATTTCTTAATTTTGCCCACTTTATTGCATTTTTAAACAATTAAAATTTTAACTATATAGTCTATAATCTTTAAGCTTCCATTATAAAAATGCTTTTTGATCATTTCCCATTTCAAACCTAAAATTAAATAACAAAAGCTGTGTATGAATAACATTAAGAGAATGATATGAGTAGAAAAATATGGGGAAATCCTCCATCATGGTTAAAAATTTTACTCTTAAAAATCAATAGCAGGGCTTCCCTGGTGGCGCAGTGGTTGAGAGTCCACCTGCCGATGCAGGGGACATGGGTTCGTGCCCCGGTCCAGGAAGATCCCACATGCCGCGGAGCGGCTGGGCCTGTGAGCCATGGCCGCTGAGCTTGCGTGTCCAGAGCCTGTGCTCCGCAATGGGAGAGGCCACAACAGTGAGAGGCCCGCGTACAGCAAAAAAAAAAAAAAAAAAAAATCAATGGCAATTCATCTCTCTCTCTTATTAATTAGGGAGAAACAAACCTCTCTGAACTTCTGCCTCTTTGATTCGATTTTAGATCCAACATCACTTAAGTACAAATCCCAACACTACTTGCTTTAAAGGTAGACTACATAACATTTTTGTATATCCTTTAATGTACAACCATATTTCAAATATTCAATATGCCCACTCAGGTGGTACCTAAATAAAAGACTAACTAAAAGATTATACTGGTCTCATTCTAACAATAGACATATTAAGTTATTTCCATCTACAGCAAACTCTACTTAGGAAAGAAGAGACTATTTGAAAAAGTCTTAGACAAAATAAATGTATCATCAAGAAAATCATTTGAAATAAAGCACAGAGTATCACAGAATAGCTTTCTTTTTTTATTGTGTCATTTACATAGATGAACACTAAAAGCAACCATCTAAGTTTTTAGATGAATAAGTAATTACATAGAAAATCAAATTTTGCTTCATGAATATAAATTCATTTTTAATGTTCATCATGTTTAGGCTTTTTTAAAACAAGCATGACTATGATAACATAAAAGCTTCTAAATGTGATTTACTTAGTAAGGACATAACTCTAAGGTATCACATTAAAGTTGCCACTTACAGCTCGGGTATCCAGCAGCTAAAAGGGTCAGCTGCATTACTGAAAGTGAGAGGGCAGATGCTGCCTATTAATGCCCACTGCCTTAAATCAATAGCAGCCTCCAGCCAAGGCCTGCTTCTCCCTCCCCTCTCCAGAAAGCCACACACATCCCACCAAATGTGAAGGGGAGGAAAGACAGAAATGTGAATACGTACATACATATATACATACATACATGAAAGTGTTTTGTGTGTGGGAGGGGAGGGGATTGCTGTTGATGACAATAGTAAACATCTCCAAATGGAAAGATATTTAGAAGTAGTCTTATTGCTACTAGCTGGCCAGATCAAAGTTAAACAGCCTCGTATAATACAGAATAAATAATTCACCTGCAGTGGCTTCTAAAAATATATATATTAAACTAAGATTCACAGTCTGCTGCTTCTGTGCTTTTAGTTCATAGGTTTCAGGCCACTCAGAAAGAAAGGGAGAAAATGTCTTTAATACCCCCCCAACATTAGGGCAATGTAACTCATGCTCCACTGAGAAATGAAGTAGCATAAAAATATTTCTAGCAGTTACATTGAAGCCACACATAAAAGTTTGTTCAATCTCTTCATATAGGAAAAAACTTAAGTCTCCCAGAAACAGAAGGTGATGTACTTAACAGAGAATAAAAGTAGCTATTGGGGGGGATTAAGTATATTACTCATTAATAATTACAGAAATTAAAAGTATATGAATCACAATGGCCCAGTGGTCTACAGACATAGGTTTTTATCTATTGGTTAAACAAGACACAATATTATTTAAACACACAGAAAAGAGAAAATGGAAAAAAACATAGATAATACACGGCACTCAGTCTTTGCTATCCTACAAGACAGTGAATTTTATTGTAAGTTTTCTTTACTTAACACTGTTTCCTAGATGATATTATGTGACCTCAAGAAACAATATTTCATGGGTTTCCCTGGCAGTCCAGTGGTTAACATTCTGTGCTTCCACTGCAGGGGGCGAGGGTTCAATCCCTAGTTGGGGAACTAAGATCCCACATGCCGTGCAGCATGGCCAAAAAAATAAAAAATAATAAACAATATTTCAATAGAAACAATAGAAGTTTGCATTATAAGGTATGAAGTTGTTCAGTGCCTAGGTAGAAATATACTCTGACCTACGTTGACTCATCTCCTCTCTTGTGACAAATTACAGATCCCTTTTTTCTTTTGCCCATGAGTCCTCTGCTTGCCTATTTCATCATTGGATGAAAAAAGTCAAAAAGGGGGTGGGATAGGGAGGGTGGGAGGGAGGGAGACGCAAGAGGGAAGACATATGGGAACATATGTATATGTATAACTGATTCACTTTGTTATAAAGCAGAAACTAACACACCATTGTAAAGCAATTATACCCCAATAAAGATGTTAAAAAAAAAAGAGAGAGAAAAAAAAGAATAAAACAAATTCTGATAAATTAAAAAAAAGAAAAAGTCAAAAGGTACAAACTTCCAGTTATAGGATGAATAAGTACTGCAGATGTAATGTACAACAAGACAAATATAATGAACACTGCTCTATATTTTATATGAAAGTTGTTAAGAGAGTAAATCCTAAGAATTGTCATCACAAGAAAAAAAAAATTCTATTTCTTTAATTTTATATGCATATAAGATGATAGATGTTCACTAAACTTATTGTGATAATCATTTCATGATAGATGTGAGTCAAATTATTATGCTATACACCTTAAACTTATACAATGCTCTATGTCAATTATATCTCAAGAAAACTGGAAGAAAAAATTAAAAAACTCAATGAACACTTACAGTGGGTGAATTTAATTATATGTAAATTACACCTCAATAAAGTTGAATTTTTTTAAAGAGAAAAAACCTGAGGTTTCTCCCAAAGAGCATCAGAGTGTTCTGTAATTTCTGATTATCAAAAAATTTTTGCTGGTATAACCCGTTCTATTTTCACTCTCTTATAATTATATATTTCAAGTGGCCAGTACTGATACATACGTATATGAGTTTGATAAGAATATAAAATATTTCCATGTAAAATATGTAAGAGAAAGAAATTTTGATATAATCCATTAGAAGATAATTAAATATGCTTTCTTAACCATATGCGTGTTGCTAGGCCTGAAGGCCTCTTCCATCCTTGTCAAGGGGAGTGCTAACCTTCTCTCCTTTCATACAACACTAAATATGCTTTCTATGAAGTGGTATGAGACACTTTGTACATAAAAATACATGAACTGATGACTGCTGACATAAAATAAAGTCAATGCCAATAAAACCATAATTCTTTTAAAATTTCTTTTCTACAACCTAAAGTTAACAGTACAGGCATACTCATTAGCATAATAAATAACTATGCATATAAGGAATTCAAATCACAATTATGCCCTTCATGAAATATGGATCTAAGACTCTTCATGAGTTATTCATCTATGTCTGACAGAATAAAAAAGGTTAATAAAATGTTTGACCTGAACAAACAAATAAATGTTCCACAAACAAATTCCCACCATCCACAGAAGAGAAGACAGGATTACTGAGACTAAATTAAATTCCCACAAAATTGAAAACACTTTTTTCAGGCCATAGTTTTAATCCACTCCTATAACAAATGCATTATGGTCAAAAAAAAATTTTTAAGCAGCCAAACTTAACATATTTTAAATTTCCCATAGGCACAGTTCAGGCTGTGAAGCAGTATGCCTTTGTCCCTTCTAACTGAGTCACTTGTTTTCAATTGCTTCATTAATCCCTTCAGTCAGTCAGTCATTCAACCAACGTTCATTGAATACCAACTGCCATGCTTGAAGAAACTGAACAGCGTGGTCCCTATGTGAAAAGAAGAAATGCCCATTCTTTTTTTTTCAGTTTTATTGAAGTATAATTGACAAATAAAATTGTATATATTTAAAGTATACAATGGGATGATTTGACATACATACACTTCATGAAATGATTATCACAACCAGATTTAACACATACATCACCTTACATGGTTGCCATTGTGTGTGTGTGTGTGTGTGATAAGAATGCTTAAGGTCTACTCTCTTGGCAAATTTCAAGTATACAACACAGTATTATTAACTATAGTCACCATGCTGTACATTAGATCCCCAGAGCTGATTAATCTTATAACTGAAGCCTTGTGCCATTTGACCAGAATCTCTCCATCTCCCTCACTCCTAATAACCACTATTCTAGTCTCTGAGATGCCCATTCTGTAAGCCAACTCCCCAGAGAAAAATCTCAGCTGGAGAAGGTATTCTCCCCAGACTTGAAACTAAAGTGTCCCTAAAGACTACACATCATAGGACCCCAGTCCTAGCCACAGAAAGAGCCTAGATTGGGGAACTAAGGCCTATTAGAATTCACACTGGAAGACAAATGACTTGTTTCTGTGCTACATGGCATTCTGAATGAAACTCACCTAATACTGCTATTCAGTTTAGCTTGTTTTTAAGAAACCAAACATTGTAGACTCACTGGGCTTCTAGGAACTAGTGAATTTCACTACATATCTGAGTATCACTTGGGAGGTTCAAATGGCTTAAAGATGAGTTTGCCAAAACTCAAGGTACTGTATTAATTCATTTTCATATTGCTAAAGGTAAAGCAATACTTCTAGTCAAAACTGGATTTCCTGAACTCAAATGTGACATAATCTTGAAAGACTTTTTCAAAATAAATATGAATTCTCATGTAATATATACAAGCTGGAAGAAAGATATGTATTGGGGGGGGGGGAATAACACAAGAAAGGTGACAAGAATCTCCTTAAAAGCAACACATAACTATTGCTTGATTTTTCTAAAGTATTTTTAAATTATAGCACTTAAAAATGGGCAAAAGTAACCTAGACAAGAATTATTCTAATTTTAACAAAACTTCATTTAATTTTTCATAAAGACTAGTTTTTAGACATAAGTAATTAAGGAGTAAAAAAGGAAAGAATTAAGATGAATAATCAATCCAAAGTTACTCTAAGGATATGAATTTGTTGATTAAGAGTAAAGAATTCACTATCGGGCTTCCCTGGTGGCGCAGTGGTTGAGAGTCTGCCTGCCGATGCAGGGAACACGGGTTCGTGCCCCGGTCCGGGAAGATCCCACATGCCGTGGAGAGGCTGGGCCCGTGAGCCATGGCCGCTGAGCCTGCGCGTCCGGAGCCTGTGCTCCGCAACGGGAGAGGCCACAACAGTGAGAGGCCCGCATACCGGAAAAAAAAAAAAAAAAAGAATTCACTATCTAAATTCTATTCTAGCAAACACAAATTCTGTTTGATAAAAGTGGCAAAAAGCAACAAATAAAATTTATGAGATCTGCCTTTAGGCAGACACCAATAAATAAAAATTATTTTATAATATTTTGTTATTTAAATAGAAATTTATTTTGCTTAACTATTTTTAATTTTTTAAACTACAAAAGTTAAACATTTGCTGGACCGAAACTGGCACAAATAATTATTATTATAACTATTTTCTTTAAAGTAATTTTTGTGTAGAAAACAGTAACACATATCCATTTCTGGCAGAGACTAATAGTCTGGGGAAAAAAGAAATAAAACAAATGCATAGGTTTAGTGGATCACATACACTATATCCTTTACTTAAAAAGTAATTCATTTCAATGATACATAAAGAAATCCCTATGTTTAATTCTAAATCATGAAAATTTTTCTACACCACCTCAAATAAGGGAAATTTGTTCTAATCTTAGAGTACATCATTCCTGGGCATTACTTCTATCATACCACTATGCCACACACACCAAAAAATAAAAAATAAAATAGCAAATCTTTCAACAAACTATAACTTTGATTCTTGTAATCTTCTTTCCATAAAACTATGCAATACGTTCTAAATTTTGCCATTTTTATATGGTGATGCTTTAATGGTTGCAGTAGTTGTGGTGATGTCAGTTACACTAAAGAACAACAGATGGGCAGGAGGGAAGAACAAAGCATTTCCTACCATCTGGAAGCCTGTAGAAATTTTAAAAAGCGGCAAGATAACTTTTTTATCTCCATCTGCCCATTACTTCCAATGTGATTGTGTTTTAATTTTTCATATTTTTCTGCTGAACTTTAAGTACTCTGAAAATTGTTTCCACAGAAACTGTTCCTGCTGCTTGATCACTCACACACTAGCTCCATGCTGCATTCACACAGTATGGGCATAGCTGAGGCTTTGCAAAGTAGAGAATTTTTTTTCCAACTACAGATCTTGAAAGATGTCATATATGCTTTCTCCATCATTAACAAAGCTTTTTTAAAAGAAGGGAAATGTAGAATTTTTATACTCCTAAATGTTCAGAGTTATTGCAAAATTCATTGCTAAAGGTAAATTGTTATATGGTCCAAAACAGAATAATTTTCCTTCCAAGAAAAATTTTTAAATGTTCAATTAATATGAACTGTTCCTACTCATTTGAAATATGAAGGTAACAAGATGGGATAAGAAGAGAGAAATTTGCTGTTGGAAATAAGTATAAGTAAGAGATAAAAGGTATTATTTTTTTCATTGTATTTTGATAACTGAATACTAGTAATTTCTAATTTACAAACCATAACTTTTCTTTTAAATGAAAAGAAAAAAGGAATAATTTTCTACGCTGTTCTTCTTAATTAAAATACTTAATAATTTATCTTTCACTTTTTATTCATTCCAAAATATTTATATCTATATTAATACATCTAAACTATTTTAGATTTAAATGAAAGAGCCTTGGCAGCATCACTGTTTTTCCAAAGACTGAAGTTGATTTCCAGAATACCTTAGGCTTCCTAAATGTTATTTAAAGAACATATCCAGATTCTTCCACCCCTCAGTTCCACACTCCAAAAGTAATCACTTTTGTTTTAGGCTTCTACCTTCTGGTTTTTCAAATGTTTATCATTTTAATTTCAAACAACATACTGTCATTAGATTGAATATTGGATAGCACTAATATGAAAGGGAAGCAATTGTTCTAGAGAAAAGAAAGGTATGAGAGTTTTTTAGTAGAAACAAAAAGAGTTGGGACTTTGACTTCTAGTAGCATGGTAGACTAAATATTCTGAAGGGCCCTATCACTTTCTGCTTTTCTATGTTGGAACATTAGACCATTTATGCTATAATTAGTTGTTTACATGTTTGATTATGAGCTCCGGCATATTACTGATCTTTCTATGCCTCAGTTTTATCACCTATAAAATGGGAATGGTAATAATATTAATAATAGGAGCAATTCTTAGAAGAATTAAATAAATTACTATGTATAAAGCACTTAGAATACTGCCTGGTGCAGAGTAAGTGAAATAAATATTAGTTATTATTATCATATGGACTCTTGGAACAGTGTTATGGTGAAAAAACACATTACTAATTAGACAATCAATGTATGCCCTAAAACATCTTCATAATATGTAATACATGCTATCTACAAATATTAAAATACTCTCACTCTAAAAACACTGGAAAATTAAAGATGACTTTTTGATGAACTACAAGGGGAAAAAAGTATAATAAATCTTTCTTTCTGCACTAAGCAAAGTTTTCACATAGCCAAGGCTTATCAAGATTTGAACATAAGTTCTAATTAGAACATATGTTCTACATTAATGAATTAATGTTCTATAATGGCATTCTGTCACCTACTTAATTAAAACAAAAACACTTTAACTTTGAATTAGTACAGTTTTCTCTACGGTTTTAAATATTACACACTCAAAACAAATTATATGGGCATCTGAATCTTTCTTTTTTTTAGCATATCAATAAAGCAGGTAGTAACTCTGTTTCTATTTTACACTTATTTTAAATAGTAAACTGCATTTCAGTGAACAAAAGTTAGTAGACTTTATCTACAGGCAGGAAAACCACTGAAAACAGATCCCCATTTTAGAATATGTGGGAACCCTCCTATCTATTCAGTGATAGATTCCGTGTGTCACAGAGGTCAGATAATTGAGAGATAAAGCCCTATTTTAGCAGGCAAAATTTCATTTACTTACCAGTTTCAAGTTAAAGTTATAAAGAGGACTTAAATGATAACATGATTGCTTGACTATATTATATTTTTCAAGCCCTTTTTTTGGTAATTTTATTTAGTATTCCAGTCTCTTGAAATAATGCACCATCACTCTCCCCAATCTGTTTTTTAAAGATGTAGGGAGTTAGTGAAGATTTCTAAACTATTAAACAGTTCAGAAGTTTTGAATGAGTTACTAATGTAGTTCTTTTTAGAATTTAAGAGCCTAATGATACAAAGATGCCAGTACACACCAGGCAATAAATATGTACTGCTATATTCTTGTATTTCCTTTCAGATAACAGTTGATTCTAATTTTAAGGCATCCAACTTTAGCTTATAGAGTAAGATTTATATATTTACATACACCCTTTTTTATTTTGGCAATATCCCAGATATGCACTCCAATGCTAGTTCAAAAGTATAGACCATATACCGGTTAACGAGTTAAAAGAACTAAGTTCATTAAAAGTTCCAAAGTTATTAGTAGCAGAATATAACCTAATATTACCTCAAAAAATAACTTTGTTTCTCTTTTATATTCTCCAGTAAGCAACTTAGAAAATGTAACTTTTTTTATCTTGGAAATATAAATATTTTTTAATAATTTAGAAATAAATTTAAAGTCTCATTCTATCTTTGAAACCAGAGTATTTCAAGTGAGGAGGGAAAATGTAAAATTACATATTTCCAAGAAAGATGCACGTATTTCCAAGAAAGATGAAAGCAAAGTCACCAACCTGATACAAATAATCTCCAAGACCAAAGGGCCAAGGAGCTATGCATTTATTAAAAGACAAAACTCACCCTAACTAGTGAAAAGCAAAACACTTTTCTGCTGCTACCACTCTATTGAACAACTAACTCCTCTGCCAGCCCCCTCATCCACTATGAAATTAACTCTCATATCAGTATGGGACAGAGAATCAGAAACCAAAACACAAGGCTTTTCCATATAGATTATTTTTTTTTGAGACTGAGCACTTCCTTTTAAGAGAAGTTCACAGCCTCAATGACAGTATGTCTAAAGAAATTTTGCAGTGGAAATACATGGTAATAAGACGAATTCTACCATTAAAACATTTAATTTATAAAACACAAAAGAATAAACCCAACTAGCATTCTAAGTGCAACTCCTTATCTTTGGCTGTAGAGTGTTTCTAAAACCTCTGGCAGACAAATTAAACAGATTTGCTATGGAATGTACCAAAGTCAAACAATCTGCAACTGTAATTACTATTAAACTTTTCATGAGAATGGAGGATGCTGTGTTTTACATTACTACATAAAAAATAAAATGATAATGAAAACATGAGACCACAGCAAAAGATTTCTAACTTTCATAAGGAAAGTTTTTCTAAGGATTATAACCTCAACTGATAAATAACAATAAAGACATGGCTTTTTAATTTATTTATAAGATTACTGCAAGTCTTTTCCATGTGAATAAAATACTTATCTAAGGAGCAATACTACAGTTCATAAAGCAGCATATTGATAGGCCATAGGTCAACCATGGTTTAGCTACATGGTTATAAGGACTTTACAAGCACAATTCTTGTTCAAATGATATAAAATCCAATCAACATAAAATCTAGAAATCACCTCTTTAAAGACCTTGACCATACACAATAGAAATACTGTATATGCATACAATTAATGATGACCATCAAAAGTAAAGCAATTCATTTTACTCCCAAAATTTTTCAATAGAATTGACATAAACAATTTGTCTAAATCATGGTTACTGAGGTATCAACAATAAGAGAAAGAAAAAAAAAAACAAATATGATAAATTCTGTTCTTCCTTCTCTTCCTTCCCCCATATCTCCTTACATTAAGTTATAATCTATTGTGTTACACTAGCAGGCCCACCATGTCCCAAACTGAAACTCCCCTTTTCTGATGGGGGTTCTCTCGCCCTATTTATATTTATATTTATATTTATTTATCACATATTATATAATATTAATATTTCTGGTTAACAACCCAATTATCATCTTATGCCACTTAAGTCGCAATGGGTTTCTTTAAAACTGATTTATCACTATTAATACAGAAAAGATAT
Source organism: Leucopleurus acutus (assembly GCF_964270905.1). Taxonomy (NCBI): domain Eukaryota; kingdom Metazoa; phylum Chordata; class Mammalia; order Artiodactyla; family Delphinidae; genus Leucopleurus; species Leucopleurus acutus. Next base: position 65,220,978 of record NC_139144.1, on the reverse strand, counting down.
TTTTTACTTCCCAAATAAAAGGAAAAAGCAAAACAAACAGTAAACAAGCAAATAAAAAATAGGGGAAGGAATTAGACTTCTCAGGAAAAACTAATAGTGAAAACACTGAAAATCAGTAAGCTTCATCACAGTAAAATGAGCTAAATTAAGCTTAATTTAATTACAATGCCAAAAGCACCAATTACAATCAACTACAAAATTTCTAAAACTCACCAAAAGAATACAAATGCTACATTATGGTGAGAAAAATGGAAGGTTAGGAAAACAATCAAATTAATGTCAAAACCCACTATGTTATACTTTATGAGGGTACGCAAATTCTTTCAATTGATCTAGAATTCATCTATAATGAACACTGCACGAAACAAGACCAGATATGAACCAGTCAGAAAGTACAGTGGGATACCCAATTACTAAAGACAGTGATATATTCTGTGTAAAATTTAGAGCTCAGCCACATTTCAAGGACCATATCTTTCTAAAAAGGTTGCCATTTTATTTTTTAATTTTTTTCCCAAAAAACTCACTATTCTGCTCAATCTCTAGCCTGAACCAAAATTATTTTTGGAAATTAAATGGTAGTCAGAACTGGAAAAAAGCCAATTTCTCCAAAAGAATCCCTAAATTCAGTAGTATTCAAATCTAATTTCCAACTAGATTTTTCTCTGCAATTTAATGATATGATCCTAAGGCTCTTCTGAAATGTTCAATTCAATATGGCAACAGTCCTCATGCAGTCTCTCCAATAGCTAACTAAAATGGCCATGCAGGAGTTGAAAAGAGACAAAGACACAGACATGAAATCATTGGAAAAAGGGAGGAAAGTGTAGAAAACAATCCCATAAACTGTAAATTCAGAACCTAAAAGAAATTTAGACTAATTATCGGGTAGATAAAGCCAAAATCTCAGCTTTAGCTTATGCCACACCCCAGCTTCACTTCATAGAGACCAACTGAACAAAGGTAGGAAGATGTTTTATTCTTCTTCCCTAATCTCAACACCTACCCTAATCTGGTTCACAAACCCAGGTTCCATAGGAACCATAAAACTATGCTGACATCTTTTACTACTCAAACCTGACCTATTATGGAAGCAAGGTATTTTATCCCTACCCATTGGAACCTTTCCCACTTCTGCCACTGCCCTTGGCCTCTATACACTATCTATATCCATACAGAGGTAACAAATTCTATAAAACAACTGGCTAAGTAAAGGACAGAAATTAATAGTAGCATATTATATGCTCAGAGATAGAATCCCAAAATAAACACTAAAAACAGGTTTCAAAGTAAGACATACCTGGCACAAGTACATCATGGGAATTATAGCCTGCCATGTACTACACTGGTTAATAATAGCAAAGATGCAGGAGGAGGGAGGCATGCGGAAGGGAGAAACATATCACTTCAGTAGGCTAAAAGAATCTCCAATGGTAGACAGAGAAAATGCTGTGGAAGCACTGATACAGAACACAAAATTCAGACACTCTCCCAGAAAACAGGAAGAAAAATGACAAAGAAATAAAAATTATGAAGAAGAACATAGTGGACATGGGGAACAGAAAATAAATAGCCAACCAAACAATATTCATTTCCCTGAAGGATGGACTATATCAAACAGAACTGAAAGAATAATCAAACATGCAATATAAGGAAGCTTTCTTCAGCAGCCAAACAAATAGTTTAAACAGATTAAATCCACCACGTTCCCAACTAAATCAAGGAAAATAATGTCATACAAATATATAGTGACAAATGTGGCATTTACAGAAAAAAATGAAAAACATTCTTCAAGCAACCACACACAAAGAACTAGTTACTTACAACACAACAAAAATCAAGTTTTCCATAATTCTCTCCCCAGCAACAATAAACATCAACTGATAAAAAAAAAAAAAAAAGACTTCCAGCCAAAGACGGCACAGCAAAACCCCTCAAAACTCACCAAAAAACAGCAGAAAGTATGACAATAACAAACAGTGCCCCCATCAGAAAAAGGGGAAACTGAACAAGGATATCACTACAGTCACAATCAGCAAATTTGGAGGCCGAACATCTTATTTATTTTTTTTATTGAAGTATAGCTGATTTACAATGTTCTAGGTATACAGCAAAGTGATTCAGTTATACACATATATTTATTTATGTCTATTCTTTTCCAGATTCTTTTCCATTATAGACTATTACAAGCTATTAAATAGAGTTCCGTGTGCTATACAGTAGGTCCTGGTTGTTTATCTGTTTTATTGAGGCTGAACATTTTAAATTCTGTACTGTAATAAGATAGGATACCAAGAGCTGACACATGCTTCTCAGACCTCAAGCACAGAGGTATACAGAGTTAGGCCCTAAACTAACATAATGAGATCTAAGGGTACAGGTGGGATGCAGGAAATGGAATATAGAAAACCACAGTAATGATAACCAACAAGGACCTACTGGATAGCATAAGGAACTTTACTCAATATCTTGTAATGGGCGGGGGTGGTGGTGGTGGGATGAATTGGGAGATTGGGATTGACATATATACACTAATATGTATAAAATAGATAACTAATAAGAACCTGTTATATAAAAAAATAAATAAAATGAAATTCAAAAAAATCTTTTAATAACCTATAAAGGAAAAAAATCTTAAAAAAGAATATATATAAAATATATATAATATACATATGTATAACCGATTCACTTTTCCTTACACCTGAAACTAACACAACATTGTAAATCAACTATATTTCAATAAAAATTTTTTTAAAAATAGAAAGATACATTAGAAGTATAAGATACATTTATCAATCAGCTAGCTTCCTAACCAATGAAGGTAAGAGGACAAGGAGCAGCCACTGATTTTTAACACCAACAGCCTGTGACTGGAGATACAGGGGGACTTCTGTTAGACTCATCCACCTCTCAAACCCTGAAAACTGAGGGAGATGGACCACCAGGGCAACGGAGAAATTAAACACAATGAGAAGGTGAAAGACTCAGGTGGTCCGAGTTCATTACTCTCTCCCATCACTTCCCACATGATTCTTAAGTAAATTGCTGCCATCATTTTAAAAATGAGCAATAATTGCAAAGTAATGAACAAAGGACCTTTGTGTAGAAATTGCAAATAAAGTAAAAGACAGAGATGAGGGAGACTGGAACATAAGCAAAAAGCATTAAATATCCATAGCAAGAACTTTCTATGGAAATAAATGAAGAAATCAGACAAACAGCTACTACTGTATCAATGAAATGAAAGAAACATAATTTTTTCTTTGTTTGAAAAGCACAAACACAAACTGGAGGGATGAAAGCCACATTAGGAGCAATAACGGGGAGAGGGGGAAGATGGCGGAAGAGTGAGACGCGGAGATCACCTTCCTCCCCACAGATACATCAGAAATACATCTACACGTGGAACAACTCCTACAGAACACCTACTGAACGCTGGCAGAAGACCTCAGACCTCCCGAAAGGCAAGAAACTCCCCAGGTACCTGGGTAGGGCAAAAGAAAAAAGAATAAACAGAGACAAAAGAATAGGAACGGCACCTGCACCAGTGGGAAGGAGCTGTGAAGGAGGAAAAGTTTCCACACACTGGAAGCCCCTTCGCAGGCGGAGACTGCGGGTGGCGGAGGGGGAAAGCTTCGAAGACACGGAGGAGAGCACAGCAACAGGGGTGGGGAGGGAAAAGCGGAGAGATTCCCGCACAGAGGATCAGGGCCGACCAGCACTCACCAGCCTGAGAGGCTTGTCTGCTCACCCACTGGGGCGGGCGGGGCTAGGAGTTGAGGCTCGGGCTTCGGTCGGAGCGCCGGGAGAGAGAGGCCTGGCGTTGGCGGCGTGAACACAGCCTGCAGGGCGTTAGTGTACCGCGGCTAGCCGGAAGGGAGTCCGGGGAAAAGTCTGGACCTGCCGAAGAGGCAAGAGGCTTTTTCTTCCCTCTTTTGTTTCCTGGTGCGCGAGGAGGGGGGATTAAGAGCGCTGCTTAAAGGAGATGCAGAGACAGGCGCAAGCCACGGCTAACAGCGCGGACACCAGAGACAGGCATGAGACACTAAGGCTGCTGCTGCCGCCACCAAGAAGCCTGTGCGCGAGCACAGGTCACTCTCCACACCTCCCTTCCCGGGAGCCTGTGCGGCCCGCTACTGCCAGGGTCCCGTGATCTAGGCACAACTTCCCCGGGAGAACGCAAGGCACGCCTCAGGCTGCTGCAACGTCACGCCGGCCTCTGCCGCCGCAGGCTCGCCCCACATCCATACCCCTCCCTTCCCCCGGCCTGAGTGAGCCAGAGCCCCCGCATCAGCGGCTCCTTTAACCCCGTCCTGTCTGAACGAAGAACAGACGCCCTCCGGTGACCTACACGCAGAGGCAGGGCCAAATCCAAAGCTGTGCACCTGGGAGCTGTGAGAACAAAGAAGAGAAAGGGAAATCTCTCCCAGCAGCCTCAGGTGCAGCGGATTAAAGCTCCACAATCAACTTGATGTACCCTGCATCTGTGGAATACCTGAATAGACAAGGAATCATCCCAAATTGAGGAGGTGGACTTTGAGAGCAAGATTTATGATTTTTTTCCCCTTTTCCTCTTTTTGTGAGTGTGTATGTTTCTGTGTGAGATTTTGTCTGTGTAGCTTTGCTTTCACCATTTGTCCTAGGGTTCTATCCATCTGGTATTTTTACTTTTTAAAAAATTTTTTTCTTAATAATTATTTTTTATTTTAATAACTATCTTATTTTCTTTTATCCTCTTTCTTTCTTTCTTTCTACTTTTTCTCCCTCCTATTCTGAGCCATGTGGATGAAAGGGTCTTGGTGCTGCAGCCAGGAGTCAGTGCTGTGCCTCTGTGGGGGGCGAGCCAACTTCAGGATGCTGGTCCACAAGAGACCTCCCAGCTCCACGTAATATCAAACGGCGAAAATCTCCCAGAGATCTCCATCTCAACACCAACACTCAGCTTCACTCAACAACCAGCAAGCTACAGTGCTGGACCCCCTATGCCAAACAACTAGCAAGACAGGAACACAACCCCACCCATTAGCAGAGAGGCTGCCTAAAATCATAATAAGTCCACAGACACCCCAAAACACACTACAAGACGTGGACCTGCCCACCAGAAAGACAAGATCCAGCCTCATCCACCAGAACACAGGTACTAGTCCCCTCCACCAGGAAGCCTACACAACCCACTGAACCAGCTTTAGCCACTGGGGACAGACGCCAAAAACAATGGGAACTACGAACCTGCAGTCTGCAAAAAGGAGACCCCAAACACAGTTAAATAAGCAAAATGAGAAGACAGAAAAACACACAGCAGATGAAGGAGCAAGATAAAAACCCACCAGACCTAACAAATGAAGAGGAAATAGGCAGTCTACCTGAAAAAGAATTCAGAATAATGACAGTAAAGATGATCCAAAATCTTGGAAATAGAATAGAGAAAATGCAAGAAACATTTAACAAGGACCTAGAAGAACTAAAGATGAAACCAACGGTGAACAACACAATAAATGAAATTAAAAATACTCTAGAAGGGATCAATAGCAGAATAACTGAGGCAGAAGAACGGATAAGTGACCTGGAATATAAAATAGTGGAAATAACTTCTGCAGAGCAGAATAAAGAAAAAAGAATGAAAAGAACCAAGGACAGTCTCAGAGACCTCTGGGACAACATCAAACACACCAACATTCGAATTATAGGGGTTCCAGAAGAAGAAGAGAAAAAGAAAGGGACTGAGAAAATATTTGAAGAGATTATAGTTAACTTCCCTAATATGGGAAAGGAAATAGTTAATCAAGTCCAGGAAGCACAGAGAGTCCCATACAGGATAAATCCAAGGAGCAATAACAAGAAAAAATAAAATAAAACAAAAATAAACATAAGAGCATGGTAGAAAGACATGGAGAAAAATCACACAAATCAAAATAGAAAAAAATTAACAATTAATGAGGTGATGCTAGATTTGAAAGACGATGTAAGCTTAATATATTTATAATAATGATATTGATTAAGAAAACTGAACTGGTAGTCCAGAACCAATATTCAAAGTCTTATGGAAGAAAATTTTTCTGAAATGAACAAAAACTTGAATCTATCAAATCTCACCTTGTTCTAGAACAAGCTGATACATACAAAATTAATCAACTGATGATAATGCTAGTGAATTTACAGTCTTTTAAGGATTTAAAAAAAATAAGTCAGATATGAGCATCCAGGAAGAAAAAGCAATTCATTCAATAAGAAGTTTTAAGAAAAGTTCAGCCAGCCTCAGACTTTACCACAGTAACTGTCAACACCAAATGGAGGTTCCAAAATTCTGGGGGAAGCTAAGATAACCTTCAAGTATAAAAGCAATAAACTCTCAAGATTGTAAGAAGACTTATAAGGCTTTCCTCAAATCTACTGGATGATTGAAATCAACTAAACAAGAAGTAAATCAAGATAATTCAGAAACGGTAAAAGAATTGGCAGTGAGCTTTGAACGGATAGAATAAAGGACTAAAAATAGTGATTACTAAAATGTATGTAAATGTTTTAAACTTTGACAAAATAAATAATAGTAAGATACCAACAATGTCAGAACTTGGTAAGAAGAGAAGAAGAAGAAAGCATAAGTTGCTGTTTTCCTTATCTTTTATAACAGGGGTCAATGGACACTGCCAAAAGTTGAAATACCACTTTAAAAAATTGAAAATATCAACCTTTTACTTTTTTTCTATACTTAGAGGGATCTTTTAGAAACTGAAATACATTGTTGTGAATAAATATCTATGTAAAATTCATTTAGTCCTTCCATTTTATCTATTTCTTTTTTCTCTTAGAACATAAAATAAACATATATAAAAAACATATGATTCTGCTTTGTAAATTTTATTCTGTGCCTAATTGGCATATCTGTAGACAAAAATATCAGGCTTGATGTTTAACAGGTGCTAACAAATGTCAATTCTGGATGGTAAGATTGAGGTAACTTTAAATAATGCTTGAGTTTTATCTTTTTTTTTTTTTCCAGCCATGCCATGTGGCTTACAGGATCTTAGTTCCCCCAACCAGGGATTGAACCCAGGCCCACAGCAGTATGATAAAAATTTATCATTGTACAATATTTTTCTGTCATGTATTTTTATCAGCTATAAATTATTATTGTAAACTATTCTAATGCTTTTTTCAAGAATGTTTCTAAAATTTGCATTCACTTTTTATCTAGGCAATATGATCATATAGTGATTTTAATGTATTTTTCTATACCTGTTAAAGAGTGTGAATCTTTTTATATCATGAATTATAATTTTTTAACTTATTAATTGTGCTTCATCCCTCAGTAGGCTGATTTAATGTTCCCCAGAATGGTATAGGGTGTTATATTGTATGGTAAAATAAAGAAAAGAGATACGTATGTGTATGTAACATCTAATACATAGAAGAATTCCAAGTGCAAAGAAACCACAGCTCACATACAAGAAATGGAAACCAAAGAAAATAGTATAAAATGTAGAGAATATCAAAGAAGCTGAAAATTGACAAAATACATCGAATGTAACAATTTTAAATGGGTCTCCAAAATGGGTTGAAAAATCCAATCAGATTTTTTTATAAGAAATACACCCAAAATAAAGTTACAGGTTAAAAAAGCATAGACAATAGCATACCAATAATTAATAACAAAGTGAACTCAAAGCAAACAAAACAAAACAAAGAAGCAAGAAAACATTAAATGAAAGCACAAGAAAAGGTCACTTTATACTGGCAACATTTTTTAAACTTACCAAAAAAATAAATAACTATCATAAAAATAAGTTGAATAATTAGAACTAGAATATATAAATCAAAAATACTTAGATATTCAACAAAAAATTGACAGAAAAATATAGTAATGAAAGACAAACATTCCACTGCTGATTAATAGATTAACAGAGGAAAATATCAATAACAATGCACAAGCTCTGAAAGTCATAATTTATGCTCTACCCTACTTCCAAGAATATTTACAAATATTATGGGGAGTATTAAGCCACAAAGGAAACCCTTAAAAATATAACATAGCAGAAAGTGTATATATAGGCCGACATTCTCTTTCTACAAAGCACAAAGGAAAAAAAAAGACAAATTAACAGCAAACGTTAAACTAAAAAGAAAGAAAAAGTCACTTTGAAATTTAAGAACTCTCCTAATAAATATGTCTTCAAAGAAACAATATCCTTCCATCTATGAGTCTCAATTTTTTCATATTTAAAAAAAACTTTAAAGGCTCTTACGAGGTCTTTCTAGCCACCCCTCACCCTGACACACACAAACCACAATGATTTTCATGTATCTACCGAGCATATACCACATGTTCAGCTTTCTGACTGATTATTCAATGTGATATGCAAAAGTAGAACAGGTACTTACATTAAAACAGTGTATGATCAAATTGGGGAGTTAGAAAAAGCAAAGAACAGTCACCAACATACTATAAATATTATAGAAATTCAAAGAAGGAGATCAGGGTAGAGAGGGAAGGCTTATTTATGTGACTTGTTAGGACTCGAAGATGGAAGAAATCTGAAAATCCAGAGAAGAAATGGGGAGAACATTCTGGTCAAGAATACTATATCAATGAAGACTAAAGAATAAAATATTAAATACTGACAGTTATAAAAAGTTACTATAGTGAATATAGCCTAGGAAGAAAAACACCGTAGTCCTAGACCAAATTATTTATACTAAAAAATGAGCTGTAACAAGATTTTAAAGTACAATGGCTGTGGCTGCCAGCTAAAGTTTGGAAAGGCTCCCATCACTTTGAATGTCCATTCAAATAGACTTCTACTTTTAGGTATATTTCATATCTCTAGAGAGAATAACGTTACCGATAAACAATGATCTTTATTTGCCGTTTGGGAAACTAACTATAGCAGAGGTAAGATACTCCGCCAGGCTTCCATAGCTACTTTGTGCAATGAGAGGAAAACAGTAATAGCTAAGAATTTAAAGAACATTATCACATTTGGGATCTTCTGATTCTGTAAACTGTATATTTATTTCACATTCCTATAGTCTAACACACAAAAATTAAAATAATTAGACTAAAAAAATTCTAATCAAGAATGCCATTTACCCTGAAAAGAAAGAAGGAAACCCAGACAGATTTAAAACTGGTTTATAATCAACAAGGTAGAGAGGACTAGGACTGCCAACTAGGAGGGAGTGGGAGGAAATAAAGCATCGTAGTTTCTGAAGAAAAGGCTGCTATTAAGTATAATTGCACCAACTTGATCCAAATCCAATATTCCTTATTCATTGAAAAGAAACATATTAAAATAGCAGCAATTTCCTTTACAAATAAACACATGCAGCCAAGGAAGCTTCTACCAAAAAAGTTTAACCCTAAAGGTAATAAAAAGCAGGAGTGACATTATTTCAGTGCTCTAACTTCAGATATTAACTTCTAAATACAAATATGCTATAGTTAAGTCAGTAATAAATTTTTTTGATTCTACTAAAAGTTACAATGAAATTCCTTCAAACACTCTAATCCTATATTTTTATGTTAAAGTGCATAAAAATAAGAAAAATCTTCCAATGAATAATTAGAAATTATTGCTATATGTTAACCGTGGAAATCATTAATGGTAATATTTGCACTTATTTATAATTATGATCTTTATGAGAAATAGGAAGTTTCACTTACAAGTACCTAAATTTAGGTGTGTCAGGCTAATTTTGAATATAAGCATCTTGCTGCACACTATATAGAAATTTGACTTTTTATTCAAGGTACTTTCAGTTACTATTTGTCCCTTGACTTGTAAGTTGCATCTGGACCAGAAACTATAAATTAACCATAAGTATCTTCTGGCAAGCCATATCTCTGAGCTTCTCTATGAGTATGGTGACTCTTAAAATAGACATATCCCTTGTAAATAATATATCTGTAATATAAGTATTTCAACTAAATGATCTCAATAAGTTCTTTCTATCACTCTCCCATGCCCCACATACATACAAAAACCACAATGACTTTTTAGTATTTAAAGATACTGGCTCCTGAGGGGCATGAAGACTCTAAGCCATGATGGGCTGCATACCCACCAGTGTGAATCTGTCTTCTTGCACCTAAGCTGTCACTTGGGGGGCCAAAGAGAACAGCTCTTGGATGGATATATGGACTGCTGCAAGAATTACTCTCCCAAAAGAGAATTACTTGACGTTGCCCTGCTGGCAAGATATTTTTCCTGTTCTAAATCCTTATAAGTAAATCTGATATAAAATGTCTGGTGAGTCTGAGTGTTTGGTTGAACTTAAAAGACCATCTGGTGGACTTTGCAAAAGCTAACTCAAAATTTAAAATTTTTCTTCAGATACAAAGTAACTGTAATTTGTGTTAAGTGCCCAGCAACTATAATTATAGTATTGTAATTATAGTATTTTCTCATAAATATGAAAAGCAATTTCTTTTTAAAATATTCATTGTTTTCATTTTTCCAACATCTAAGCTTCAGATTAACCATTAAGGCAAATATGAATGCCTTTCATTGAGCCTCAACAATAATATTCCACATTCAACCTCTTAAACTGGGGGGATTAGCCACATTGATCAGATGCTATAGGCATCACTGAAGAATTCTACATACGGTTTTTAAATGTTCAATAAAATGATCTAAATAAGCAGAACTGAATAGATCTGGGGATACATGAAGCTTTATAGAAAGTTGTTTTTCTATACATTTATTGAGATTTTCAATTCCTAAACATAATCTGAGATGCTAAAGAGTTTGTCAAGATCTTGCCTCATATACTGACAAACTAGAAAAATACAGTTAGATATCTATTTCTCTCATTTTTGATAAATTTTGTAAAGTTAAAGTTAACACACGAATTTTGTCTTTCATTTAAATGCAAAAAGGCTCTATTTAAAATCTAAACTGTCCTGAACACATAATCATTAGCAATTCTGCACCGTTTGACATAATAAGTTCTGAAACAAATTTTGAAGTGTAACATTCTCACAGTCAACAATAAGTGATATCTAAATGGGATCCATTAAGTGCTTGAAGAAATCCTTTTCTATTTTAAAGAAAATAATCTATCAGGTAAACTATTTTCTTGAAATCTTGAATTTATAAAGAATATCTTGTTAGAGATTCTAGATAAAAATGATTAAAGGTGCTAATTAAGGGTTTTTTATATCCTTCTTTACCAATAAAATTTATATTTTAAATTATCTCCATTGCAGACACTCAATGTCACTTGTCATTTTTTAATAAAATCATTTGCCATAAAACTTCTAGTGAATTCCTTAAGATACTCTTTTAAAAAAACTGTTAAATTAAACCACTTACTGTAAACAGCCCACTCTTACTGCTACAGGAATGTGGGGAAGTTGAGTGGCCCACTTCAATGTCACATCCTGATAAACATGCAACATGTTATTATGGTTTCCAATCAAAGTATTTATTGTTCCTTCAGAAACTATGGGTTGAAGACAGAAAAAGAGGATAATAAGAAAACAATCATTTCCAACAGTATATTATATCCCTTTTAGAGGACTTATGATAGAAATTAATCCTAATGTCTTGACTTAATGCATAAAGATTTTAGTAATAAAACATTATTTTTCAACTACAAGCTACCGATATCAAAAAGAAAAAAATCATTTTATAAGTATATAAAAACTACATATATAACTATAAAAACTGTAACCAGATAGTGGCCAACATTTTTGTATTTTATCTAGAAAGCATGAACTTGATTAATATTTAACACATTTAAGCTAATATTTACTAGACATTCACTACAGACAAATAATTCTATTAGGCATTACTATGCTCCATTCTGCTTGTAAAAGAGTCTGATGTTCTCTTAGAAGCATCTTGAACAGCCACATCTTGGAAAGCATTAATGCATACCTGAGGCCAATTCTACAAGTCATTTTGTATGAAGTAAAATAACTGACAAAACCAAATGTGTGCTTTATATCACACTTCTATTCAAACTTTAAAAGTTAAAATTTCCATTACATGTGCTGTATAAAACTATTTTCCTAAATGTTTAAAATATATGTGAGTGATTTGAGCTTTTTTTGGTGTATAAAATATAGTCATGACATATGGAAGAGATACAAGAAAATCTTTCCACACACCTGAGCAATATGGGAGAAAACAACTTGGGCTACAATCAAGTTTCTTCATAAATCGAATTTGTCCATTATCCTTAAGGCAAAAAAAGTTTCTCTCACCAAGAACAAAAACAGAAGATGCTGACTGATTGAAAGAAACAATACATATATCAAGGGCTTGCTCTCCAATATTTAGAGTCCAATCCACCTGCAAAGGAAAACTTATGATCAATTTAGTTGCTAAAAACAGAACATTTTAGTCACTGTCATATCAATACAATTAAGAAATGCTTTACAACAACGCAGGCATAAAGATTGGCTAACCTTGGGCTTCCTTGATGGTGCAGTGGTTAAGAATCTGCCTGCCAATGCAGAGGACACAGGTTCAAGTCCTGGTCCAGGAAGATCCCACACGCCATGAAGCAACTAAGCCCGTGCACCACAACTACTGAGCCTGCGCTCTAGAGCCCATGAGCCACGACTACTGAACCCGTGTACCACAAATGCTGAAGCCCACGTGCCTAAAGCCTGTGCTCCTCAACAAAACAAGCCACCACAATGAGAAGCCTGCGCACGTCAACGAAGAGTAGCCCCCACTCACCACAACTACAAAAAGCCCGCATGCAGCAACAAAGACACAACAGAGCCAAAAATAAATAAACAAAATAAATAATTTTTTTAAAAAATTAAAAAAAAAGATTGGCTAACCTTCATTCACTTTTTTTTTCCTGTGACCTTATTTCTGATATTTTGTAGACTCTAATAGTTTTTGCCCCATCTTTTACCAAATGATATTAGCTATTCAGTGGTTCAAAAACACTCAGATAAGTTTAATCAAGGAGGTGAAGATCTGTGCATCAAAAACTATAAAACATTGGTGAAAGAAATTGAAGAGCACAGATAAATGGAAAGATATTCCATGTTCATGGATTAGAAGAATTAATATTATTAAAATGTCCCTACTACCCAAGGTGATCTACAGATTCAAATCCCTATCAAAATTCCAATGACATTTTTCACAGAAATAGAAAAAAAATGTAAATTCATATGAACCCACAAGACTCCAAATAGCCAAAGCAATCTTGAGCAAAAAGAACAAAGCTGGAAGCATCATACTACCTGATTTCAAAATATACTACAAAACTACAGCATGGAACTGGCATAAAAAACAAACATCTAGACCAGTGGAACAGAATAGGGAGCCAAGAAATAAAATTCTGCATTTACAGTCAACTCATCTTTGACAAAGGTACCAAGAACACACAATGCAAGATGGTACAGTCTCTTCAAAAAATGGTGTTGGGAAAACTTGATATCCACTTGCAGAGAAATGAAAATGAACCCCTATCTCATACCATACACAAAAATCAATTCAAAATGGCTTAAAGACTCCAACATAAGAACTGAAACTGCAAAATTATTGGAAGAAAACATAGGGAAAAGCTCAATGATTTATTTGGATATGACCTCAAAAGCACAGGCAACAGTATTAAAATAGACAAAAGGGATTTCATCAAACTAAAAAGCTTCTGCAGGGAAAAAAAAAAAAAGGTCATTATGGGATGATATGAAATCATGTGTGTGAAACTTTTGAAAATTGTAAAGCATTATAGAATTTAAAGTCTTTTATTCAATAAAAAAATATTTTTTAAAGCTCTGCACAGCAAAGGAAACAATCAATTGTGTGAAGAGTCAATCTATGAAATGGAAAACAATATATCCATATAGCCAGTAAGGAGTTAATATACAAAAATATATAAGAAACTCAGACAGCTCAATAGCAAGAAAACAAATATCTGATTTTAAAATGGGCAAAAGACCTAAATAGACATTTCTCAAAATAAGACATACAAATGGCCAACAGGTATATTAAAAAATGCTCACCACCACTAATCATCAGGGAAATGCAATGTGAGATGGAATGCACAAAATTATGTGGATAAAGAGGAAGTAAGATTGCCCTCAAAGTTAGGCTTTGAGGCAAGAATCAACAAATAAAAGTTCAAAGAAGAGATATGAAAAGTCACATTAAAGATAGGTAGATATATAGATAGATAGATAGATAGATAGATAGATAGATAGATAGATAGATAGACAGATAGATAGATGGACTTCCCTGGTGGTGCAGTGGTTAAGAATCCGCCTGCCAATGCATGGGACACGGTTTTGATCCATGGTCCGGGAAGATCCCACATGCTGCAGAGCAACTAAGCCCACACACCACAACTACTGAGCCTGTGAGCTGCAACTACTGAAGCCCGCGTGCTCTAGGGCCCACGTGCCACAAATACTGAGCCCTCATGCTGCAACTACTGAAGCCTGCGCACCTAGAGCCCATGCTGCACAGCAAGAGAAGCCACTGAAATGAGAAGCCCGCGCACCACAACAAAGAGTAGCCCCCCACTTGCCACAACTAGAGAAAGCCCACATGCAGCAACGAAGACCCAAAGCAGCCAAAAAATAAAAATTTTTTATATATATATATATAAATTTCATGCCATCCAGAAATGATTTAGGTATTAATCTGTCTACTTTAGGATTAAAATATCTGAAGAAGGTATGAAATCCAAATGGGGCTAGCCAGAGAGGCAAATATAATCAGTGTGTATATAAGAACAATCTGGAATAGGGAGACAGCATAGTGAATATAGGTAGATGCATCAGATTATCTTCATCTAAATTCAGATTCAACACCAAGAAATCATTCAATTGCCACTTAGTTCAAGTGTAGTTTACCTATATGAAAAGATTCTAATGGACACAAGACATGAACATCAGTCCTAAGGCAGTTAATATTTCTCATTACAATATAATAGGCTAGCATTCTAGCATTACTTTTCAGTGCTTGTAACTCAGGCTGATGTGTCCCTGACTCTGAGAGATGACAATTCATTCAGAGTGGATAGGCAAAGTTTCTGAGGCCACAGGCCAAGATCCTGCCACTAAATACTTTCAGTTCACTAGGTACTGAGTGCCACTCTTTGTAACCTGTCCTTAGGGAAATATAACACATTCTAAATTAATGAGTCTCAAAATGCACAGAAGTTTACTAAGAACAATCATTTAAAATTTCTTCCATTTCCAGCCGTCATAGAGTAATAGGAAAAAAATCTACCATCCATCTGAAACAACCACAACACAGACAAAATGTATGAAACAACCATCTGCAAGGCACTGGATATCAGAAAACAAAGGACAGCAATCCGCTTAAAAACAGAAAATAAATGAGGTGAATGGTGAAATTGCTCCTGCCATGAGAGAGTTTTCAGGCCATGGCACAGGGAGAAACAACCCAGGCAAAGCCCAACAGACTCCCTGAGTTGAGGAGATGGATGATAAGAGTTCAGAAAAAGCAAGGCAGCTAGAGTGCATAAGACAGCATGACAAAGAAAGAGAGCAGCACAGGGACAGAACTCTGAGATCTGTAAAGAATCCTCTCAAGTATTCAGCTGAGTACTTATCAGCACATTCAGGTAGAAAACTACTCAAAGCCAGGGAAAGAACCACTCAAAAGGATTAGCGGTAACAGTGCCCAGCATTCACAAAGGGCCTGGAATACTGCCAGTGCCCGCCAGCCAGACTGGAACACCTCATAATTCAAAGGGAGGTGGATAGAGCACTCAAAGGGTATTACCTCAGGAGTAGGGAATAAGTAGCCCCAGAATGAGCACTGCTCTGGTCCCACCTAACAAGACTTAAAAGCAAGAGCCAAAAAGATCAAACTGTTTCCAACTAACTTAACTGTCTCCCAGGCCTAAGCTCAAGAAGATTTATAGAAACACAAAAATATCTAGCACCCAACAAAGTAAAATTGACTATATCCTGGTATCTAATAAAAAATTACCAAGCATGTAAAGAAAAAGGAAAATGTGATCCATGATGTGGAGATAAATAAATAAACTGAAATTCACTCAAAATTGATACAGACTCTTTTTTGTGGCGCCTCAGAGGCGGTCGGCCACTTCAGAATGAAGCTGAACATCTCTTTCCCAGCCACTGGCTGCCAGAAACTCATTGAAGTGGACGATGAATGAAAACTTCATACCTTTTATGAGAAGCGTATGGCCACAGAAGTTGCTGTTGACGCTCCGGGAGAAGAATGGAAGGGTTACATGGTCCGAATCAGTGGTGGAAACGACAAACAGGGTTTCCCTGTGAAACAGGGTGTTTTGACCCATGGCCAAGTCCACCTGCTACTGAGTAAGGGGCATTCTTGTTACAGACCAAGGAGGACTGGAGAAAGAAAGGGCAAATCTGCATGGGGTTGCATTGTAGATGCCAATCTGAGAGTTCTCAATTTGGTCATCGATAAAAAAGGGGAGAAGGATATTCCTGGACTCACTGATACTACTGTGCCTCATCGCCTGGGGCTCCAAAGAGCTAGCAGAATCCGCAAACTTTTCAATCTCTCTAAAGAAGATGATGTCCACCAATATGTTGTGAGAAAGCACCTAAACAAAGAAGGTAAGAAACCTAGGACCAAAGCACCCAAGATTCAGCATCTTGTTACTCCACGTGTTCTGCAAGACAAACATCGGTGTATTGCTCTGAAGAAACAGTGTACTATGAAAAATAAGGAAGAGGCTACAGAATATGCTAAACTTTGGGCCAGGAGGATGAAGGAGGCCAAAGAAAAACGCCAGGAACAGATTGCCAAGAGTTGGAGGCTGTCCTCTCTGAAAGCTTCTACTTCTAAGTCTGAGTCCAGTCAAAAATGAGATGTTCTAAGAGTAACAAATAAATAAGATCAGACATAAAAAAAAAAAGATATAGATGTTAGAATTAGAAAACAAGGACATTAAAACAATTATTATAACTATATTCTTTATCTTTAAAAAGTTAAGTAGATACATGGAAGATATTTTTTAAATCACCCGAAGTGAACTTGTAGAGATAGAAGCTCTACCAGATGGGAATTAATACCAGATTAGACACTGTAGAAAGAATATTAGTGACCTTGAAAACATAGCAGTAGAAATTATCCAAAATGAAATAGAAAAAAGAATTTTTGAAAAGAAAAAGAAAATCTGTGACCTGTAGGGTAACTTCAAGTACCCTAAATGTATGTGTAATTGAGAGGACAGGAGAAAAGATGGAGAACAGAAAAATATATATGAAGAATTAATAGCTAAAAATTTTCTAAATTTCATATAAATTCACTGATATACGAAGTTCAACAAATCTTAAGCATCGAAAAAGGAATGAAAGAAAGGAAAACTACACAAAACACATCATAATCTAATTGCTCAAAACAAGTGATAAGAGAAAATCTGAAAACCATCCAGAGAAAAAAGACATTATATACAAAGGGACAAAGATAAGATGAAAGATTTCTCATGGGAACAATGCAAGCTAGAAGACAGAGGAGACCTCTGCTCTTGGAGAAGGAAATCAAGATGGCAGAGTCACAGGATGTAGAACTCACCTCCGGCATCAAACACAGCAAAAATACATCCATATGTGGAACAATTATCACCAAAAATTAACTGGAAACTGGCAGAAAGACTCCTGTACAACCAAGGCTGGAAGAGATATCCACACATAATCAGGTAGAAAGGGAAGAGAAGCGATCAGGTCAGGACCTGTGTGAGGGACGGGGCTCAGAGGAAAAGTGAGACTTCACAGGCAGAGATCCTCCCTGGGAAGTGAGCAATTTGAACTACATGTTGGGCACCCTAGCTCTGGGGTCCTGCACAGAGAAGACAAACCCCCTTGGCTGGTTGGAGGGCAGGTGGGACTAATAGGAAGGCTGGGGGAATCCCAGATCCAGCTCGGAAGGAGTGTACACATGCTTGTTCACTCCCAAAACAGGGCAGAACGTGCAGATCGAAACTTCATGGGTGGCTGACTGGTTTCCTGCAACCGCCTCGTGAGTGTCCCAGCCTGAGCAGACTGAATGCTCCAGCCCTGCTTACTTCACATTGCAGCTCCACACTGTAGTGAAGGCTGCCATGACTGAGGAAAGAGCTCAGCAGTGAAACACAGAGGCAGCTAAGACCAAAAGCACTGTCTAACCAGGGAGGGGGCAGCACAGGCAGCACATCAGAAGAAGCCTAACCTCTGTCTATGGCTGGACCACCACAGCCTACACCCATTCAAATACCAAGAGCCTGCACAGGCACTCCTACTCCAGCACTGCTCCCCTCTGCGACAATGGTGCCAGTGCTGAAAATGGGGAGGGCTCACACTTAAAGGGAACGAGCCAGAAAGACTCCACCCTCAGGGCTTCTGCTCCAGCAACTTGGGACCTTACCCCACCTTTGATAGGGTAGTGATGGCCACTGAAGAGAGGGGAATCCTTGGCTCATAGCTGGCTCTGTCCTTAGCCCTTCCTTCTCCAGCCTACTTCCTACCAAGGTGATAGCTGCCAGCACACCCTGAGGAAAGATGTGATTTATGTTCACATCAAATCCAGCTCTCCCATCAAAACCACTGGGCACATACAAACTATACAAGGATGCTCCCACATAAGGACACTGAATTAGATAACTGTTTCACCTAATTTCATAGAAAGAGAGAAAGTTAAGCAAAATGAGAAGACAGAGGAATTGGTCTCAATAGAAAGAGCAAGAGAAAACACCTAAAAAAACAGAAAAATGGGGCTTCCCTGGTGGTGCAGTGGTTGAGAGTCTGCCTGCCGATGCAGGGGACACGGGTTCGCGCCCCGGTCTGGGAAGATCCCACGTGCCGCGGAGCGGCTAGGCCCGTGAGCCATGACCACTGAGCCTGCGCGTCCGGAGCCTGTGCTCCACAACGGGAGAGGCCACAACAGTGAGAGGCCCGTGTACCACAAAAAAAATTAAAAATAAACAATTCACCAGATAAAGAATTCAAAGCATTAGTAATAAGACTACTAATTGAATTAGAGAAAAGAATAGATGAACAAAGTGAGAATTTTAACAAGAAACTGCAAAAATAAAAACAAATTTAAAAAATGAGAACAGTTTAAGAGATAACATCAAATGTACCAACATTCGCAGGAGCCCCAGAAGGAGAAGAGAGAGAGAGAAAGGGGTTGAAAATGTATTGGATGAAATTACAGCTGAAAACTTCCCAAACCTAAAGAAGGAAATGGATATACAGATACAGGAAACACAGAGGGTCCCAAAGAAGATGAATCCAAACAGATCCACAGCAAGACATATCATAATTAAACTGGCAAAAATTAAAGATAAAGGCAGAGTTCTAGGGGCAGCAAGAGAAAACCAAAGAGTTATACACAAGGGAACCTCCATAAGACTACTAGCTGATTTTTCTGCAGAAACTTTGCAGGCCAGAAGGAAGTGGCATGATATACTCCAAGTGCTGAAAGGGGGAAAACGTGCAACCTAGGATACTCCACCAAGCAAGATTATCAGTTATAATTGAAAGAGAGATAAAGAGCTTCTCAGACAAGCAAAAATTAAAAGCATTCATCAATCAATACTAAATCTACCCTAAAAGAAATGCTAGAACATCTTCTCTAAGTGGGAAAGAAGTAAAAATCTACAGGAAAGTGAAAATCCCACTAAGAAAGACAAATATATAGTAAGGACTGAGGATCAACCACTTAAATAAGCTACTATGAAGATTAAAAGACAAAAAAATTATAAAAGCAACTGTAACTATAATAAACAGTTAAGGGATAAACATGAAGGCGTAAAATATAACATCAAAAACATGAAATATGGGGGGAGGGTAGTAAAAAATGTAAATCTTTAGCATGTGTTTGAACTTAAATGACCGCCAGTTTAAAACAAATAGATACAGTTGTAGGTCAACATATATGAAACCCATGGTAACCACAAATCAAAAACCTACAACAGATACACAAAAATTAGAGAGAAAGGAACACACGCATACCACTAAAGAAAATCATCAAACCATGGAGAAGAAACAAAAAGAAGAAGAAATTAACAGAGAAGAGCTACAAAAACAACTGGAAAACAAGTAATAAAATGGCAATAAGTACATACCTATCAATATTTTTTTAAATATCAGTGGACTAAATGCTCCAATCAAAAGACATAGGGTGTAAATCAACTATACCTCAATAAAAAATATTTTTTAAGACATAGGGTGTCTGATTGGATTAAAAAAAATAAGACCCATCTGTATGCTGCTTACAAGAGACTCACTTCAGAGCCAAAGACACACACAGACTAAAAGTGAGGAGATGGAGAAAGATATTTCATTCATGCAAACAGAAACGACAAGACAGCAAGGATAGCAACATTCATATCAGACAAAATGGACTTTAAAACAAAGCCTATAACAAAAGACAAAGAAGTGCATTATATCATTACAATATCATAATAATATAATACATGATATCATATAATAATATCACTATATCATTATAAAAGGATCAATATAAGAAGAGGATATTACAATCATTAACATATATGCACACAGTACAGGAGCACCTAAATATATAAAGCAAATAGTAATAGACATAAAGGGGAAAATTGACAAGAATACAATAATAGTAGAAGACTTTAAAACCCCACTTACATCAATGGACAGATCATCAAGACAGAAAATCAGTAACACAACAGTGGTCTTAAATGACACAATAAATCAGTTGGACTTAATAAATACCTACAGGGCATTCCATCCAAAACCAGCAGAATACACATTCTTTTCAAGTGTACATGGAACAGTCTCCAGAACAGATCACATGCTGGGCCACAAAACAAGTATCAGCAAATTTAAGAGGATAGAAATTATACCAAGCATTTTTTCCAAACACAATAGTATGAAACTAGAAATCAATTACCGAAAGAAAAATGGGAAAAGCACAAACGTGGAAGTTAAACAACATACTACTAAAAAACCAATTGGTCAATGAGGAAATAAAAGAGGAAATCAGAAAATACCTCAAAACAAATGAAAATGGAAACACAACTTTCCAAAATCTATGCAATGCAGCAAAAGCCATTCTGAGAGGGAAGTTTATAGACACAGGCCCACCTCAAGAAACAAGATAAATCTCAAATATACAACCTAACCTACCATCTAAAGCAATTAGAAAAAGAAGAACAAACAAAGCCCAGAGTCAGCATAAGGAAGGAAACAATAAAGATCAGAGAGGAAATAAATAAAATAGAGACAAAAAATATAAGAGAGAAGATCAATGAAAGCAAGAGCTACTTTTTTGAAAAGATAAACAAAATTGATAAACCTTTAGCCAGGCTCACCAAGAAGAAAAGAGAGGACCCAAATAAACAAAATAAGAAATGAAAGAGGAGAAATAACAACCAATACCACAAGATACAAAAAATCATAAGAGAATACTACAGCTATATGTCAACAAACTGGACAACCTAGAAGAAATGGACAAATTTCTAGAAACATACAACCTGACAAGATTGAATCAGGAAGAAATAGACAATCTGCATAAATGAATCGCTAGCAGTGAAATTGAATTTGCAATTTAAAAAAAATTTCCAGCAAACAAAAGTCCAAGACCAGACAGGTTCACAGGGGAATTCTACCAAAAATATAAAGAAGAATTTTACCTATCTTTCTCAAACTTTTCCAAGAAATTAAAGAGGACAGTAAACTCCCAAATCCATACTATGAGGCCACCTTTACCTTGATACCAAAACCAGACAAAAACACTACACAAAAGGAAAATTACAGGTTAATACTTTTAATGAATATAGATGCAAAAATCCTCAATGAAATATTAGCAAACTGAATCCTACAACATATAAATAGAATCATACACCATGATCAAGTTGGATTTATTCCAGGGATGCAAGGATGGTTCAATATTTGCAAATCAATCAATGTGATACACCACATTAACAAAAGGAAAGATAAAAATCACATGATCCTCTCAATAGACACAGAAAAGGCATTTGACAAAATTCCACATCTACTCATGATAAAAACTCTCATCAAAGATGGTATAGAGAGAGCATATCTCAACATAATAAAGGCCATTTACGACAAACCCATAGCTAACATCATACTCAATGATGAAAACCCAAAAGCATTTCTGCTAAAATCAGGAACAAAACAAGGATGCCCACTCTCACACTTGTTTAACATAGTATTGGAAGCCCTAGCCACAGCAATCCAACAAGAAAAAGAGATAAAACATATCCAAATTGAAAGGGAAGAAGTAAAACTATCACTCTTTGCAGATGACATGGTATTTTATATATAGAAAACCCTAAAGTCTCCACCAAAAAACTATTGGAACTAATAAATGAATTCAGAAAGTTGCAGAATACAAGATCAATACAGACAGTCTGTTGTTTTCCTATAAATAATGAACTATCAGAAAGAGAAAGCAAGAAAACAATCTTGTTTAAAATCGCATCAAGAAGAATAAAATACCTAGGAATAAACTTAACCAAGGAGGTTAAAGACCTATGCTCTAAAAACTATAAAACATCGATGAAGGAATCTGAAAATGATACAAAGAAATAGAAAGATATCCTATTGTTAAAATGTCCATACTACCCAAAGCAATCTACAGATTTAATGTAATCCCTATTAAAATGCCCATGATATATTTCACAGAACTAGAACAAATAATCCTAAAATCTATATGGAACTACAAAAGACTCTGAATTGCCAAAGAAATCCTGAGAAAAAGAACAAAGCTGGAAGTAAGTCCCTGAGTTCAGACTACACTACAAAGCTGTTGTAATCAAAACAGCGTGGTACTGGCACAAAAACAGACACATAGATCAATGGAACAGAATAGAGAGCCCAGATATAAACCCATACACCTATGGTCAATTAATCTATGACAAAAGAGGCAAGAATATACCATGGAGAAAAGACAGTCTCTTCAGTAAGTGGTGCTGGGAAAACTGAGCAGCTACATGTGAAAGAATGAGATTAGAACATTTTGCCACACCTTATAGAAAAACATACTCAGAGTGGATTAAAGACCAGAAACAATAAAATTCAAACAATTTTTCTTCAAACTACTTTTTCAAGTTATCAAACGTCCACATTTGTCTTTGAGCTAACTTTATCTTTGTAGACTGTGAACATTTTTTCATCTTTTACTTATATATTTCATCACATGCCTATTAGTAGCAACTTTTTTGCCTATTAAAGGAATTTTTAATTTTTCTATTTTTATTTTGTTAGTTTATAATCACTTCAGTTAAAAGTGACCACATCTGGATATCTATCATTCTAGTGGTACAACTCTATAATCTGCTATATTATGACCATGACTAGGCATGTATCTCCATTGCTCAATAATAGCCAACTAAATTCTTTGATCATTGACATAACTTTAACACAGAAAAGAGAAATGGCTAAAATATATGTTTTTTAAATTTTTATTCCCAGGAATTCTTATTCTAAATGAACATCTATAATTAGATATAACATTACTAAAATTTTCATATATTTTTAAAAGGCCTTACAACTAGTCTTTTTCCAGAACCAAGTTTTTGCTGTTCAGTCTCTTGTCTTTTATCTGCATCCGTTGCAAAAGCAAGTACTTGGTATCTGTTTAAAAGATATGGAATAATTGTAAGTGACTTTATAGTTAAAAAGTGTAAATTATTTTAAACTTTAAAAACATAATCTCGGTATAGCTAAAATTTTTAAATGCACATTATCTACAAACCTTACGAATAACCATCTCCTTGATTTTAAAAATTGTAAAATTTAGTAATGAATTCATACTGAATGATACTGTGGCTTAAGACTATGTAAAACTGCAATGGTAAAGAAATTATAACCATATGTCCCAAAATTCAATGTTGGAAAAATAGCTCTGCCACATATCAAAGCATTTCCATTAGAAGTTTATGTGACAAAAACAATACTCAAGAAAGATCCAGCACCAAAACACAAAATAGAAAAAAAATACAAATAATGCAAAGCAACCAGACAACTTGTTGCAAACCCCCCAAAAAAGTAGTAGTAGAAATAGTAGAAATTATTAATAGATAATTTATGGACCCCAGAACACCTGAGTTTAATTCCCAGCTAAACCATTAACTAGTTGAGAAAATTTTTAATCACTCTGTCTTATCTATAAAATGGGAATAATAATCTCAAACTGAAGCATTGTTAAAAGAATTAAAAAATAATTTAGTGCCTAGTACAGTATCTGGTATACATTAGGTGCCAAATTATTGATTAACAGATTGACAAACACATAGACAGATACAGATTTATATATACATAGAGATAAATCACATAGTAATTTATCTGGTATGTAATAAGTTCTCAATAATGGACATTATAACTTTCTATAAGTATTTTAAAGCTTTTATTTCAATAGTAACATTTAACACAACATTGTAAATCAATTATACTTCAATAAAATAAATTTTTTAAAAGTTAAAAATTAAAAAATAGTAACATTTAGCTCAAATCATTCTTAAAAACAATTTATAAATATTCAATTTAGAAATGATTCAGACAATAAAGTTTAAATTCCCTTACTCACATTAATTTATGGTGTATTGTTAGAGTAATAATCTTACTCAAAATGAAGAAATTTTAGGCTCATAGATTCCTTTCCCTCTTTTTTTTTTTTTTTGAAGTTTCTTACTTTTATTGTTGGTGCATATCTAGTTACATAGGGGAGATAGGGAAGGCTCTCCAAAAGGTAACACTTAGCAGAGAAAAGGTATTAGAAGGTTAACAAAAACATCTCAACAAATAATTAAGCCTTTCCCTCTTATTGAATCAAAACTTCTTACATTGCTCTTTGATAGCTAAGAGGAAAATTAGTAGGTAGATATATTCAGACATCTCATATTGTCTAAAGAAAGATGTCTGATAGTGTAAACATCAGGGACCTGAATAAATAAAGGCAATGCAGAATATCTAAACAAGTACTGAAATTTACACTGGTATTCAAATGTCATATACCAACTCTTTTTTTTTTTTTGCAGTACGCGGGCCTCTCACTGTTGTGGCCTCTCCCGTTGTGGAGCACAGGCTCCGGATGCGCAGGCTCAGCGGCCATGGCTCATGGGCCTAGCCTCTCTGCGGCATGTGGGATCCTCCCAGACCGGGGCACGAACCCGTGTCCCCTGCATCGGCAGGCGGACTCTCAACCACTGCGTCACCAGGGAAGCCCATATACCAACTCTTAAAGCCTTCTATCTCAATCAGCAATACTTAATTTGTAAAAAGTCTCCAATTTTCAGTGAATGCAGAATGACTATGAATTAAGATCGATTTTGCAATGCATTCATGAAAATTACAGTTAATAAGAAAGCTTAATGTATATAAAGTTCATTCATTCAATAAACATATAGTAGGGATCTCATATAAGCATTAACAAGGGGGAAAACTACTACATGACCTATATCCACCAGGACCTTCCAAAGTAGTTGTGAAGATGCATATACAAACAAATAAGTGTAACTCAGAGTGCCCTGTGCTAATAGAAGGTATGCATATAAGTACCAAGGGAATATGATCGCAGGAACAGGTAATTGGGGTGGAGGAAATATATATGTTCTTGGTATCAGTTCAGGAGGAGAAAGCTAGGTTTTGAAAAATGAGTGAAAACTCATCATGCTGTTAAAGAGGTAAAAGGCATTATGGCAAAGCAAACAGCACATGCAAAGGCATGCAGCAGTAAAAGAGACATGAAAGGCCATGGCAGGAGTTTAGGAGAGATGCATGGCGGAGAGGAATGAGTCATGGGAAATGAGACAAAAAAGGGTAGGAGGCTGAAGATCTCAGCCTTGTAAAATCATGCTAAAAAATCCCATAGGTAGCTGCAGCAAATATCTCAACACCATCTGAGACTGACCTTCAAAATCCCTAACTCTCCAAAAAATTAGACCTCATAGTCCAACCTCCAAATAAGATTGCTTTACTCTCTCTGGTTCATGGTAACAGAAATTAGTATGCACTAGTGACTAGAACATCAGTCCAGAGCTGGTCCTGCAAATGGATCTAACCTTGGGCAATTAATTACATAGGCCATTCATTTCCTGCAGACACCAACCTACCAGAGGATGATATGGATATTAATGAGATTGTTGCTATATCCAAAGATTTTGAGCTGTTTGAAGCTTCTTATATAACTAAAAAGAGTTATTATTTCATGTGAGGCATAAGTGAACCCCTAAAGTGGCCTCATTAACATCAAAACAGCAGGCACAGACACAGCCAAAATTGACTCCTGATTTCTAAATCCAGACCAATTCTCTTCCCAGAAGACAACTCAGAAGAGTATTTTGTTACTAAACGTAACTGACAGTAAATTTAGATGATGACAAACTTACAACAGCATTTATTTTATGATTCTTCCTTAAATTCTCTTAACTGTGACCAATAATGTACATGGAAATCTGTTTCCAAAACCAAACAATTCCAAGCAGACTTGGAATTTCTGAAATAAAGAAAACACTTGGATTTTTTTTTCTTATCGCTCAAGTGTTCCGTGATATAAGCTAAAGAATAAAATTCCCTTGTTGGAACTGCTGAAAGAATAATCAGGTCCAATGTAAAAAGATTTAATGAAAGAGTGTCACATGTGTTTTTCAGAACAGAAAGGGCACTAATCACAGATACAGCAAGTCCAGGTGAACAGTGGTACTTTTTGAACCAAAAGCCACAAACGCTTAACAGGTCCTGTGGAGTACCAATGACAAACTCAACCGTATAATTTAGTGCTCCTCTGTGTCACACCGTAAAAACAGCAGCAAGTAACTAAAATATGGGTTGAGGTGTCACTGAACACAAAAGTAAACCCTCCAAAATCATTTATTTTCAAATGAAAAGTAGTTGTCATCTCAAAGTGTACCAGGAGATTTGGGAACTTTGATACTTAACCTGCAGAACTCTACTAGAATTGGAGGCTCTGGATACAGAGCATTACTACATTCATTGCAGCTATAGTTAAAGCATTCTTGATTATGCCTGGGAGAATCATTTTCATTGGAAGATGCCAATAACAAAATAGAAGGTGTCCTCATAAACTTTTCATTCCTTCATTAAGATCTTGTTAAACATCTACTTTCAGCAAGGTACAATGCTAGGCACTTCAGGGGATACAAAATCCCTGCTATCAAGGAACATTTAGCCTAGTCAAGGAGAAAAACAAGTAAATGTCATATCAGTGAAAGCATGAATAGTGCTTATGGAAAGCAGTGAAAAATTACTCTGTGAATTGAGAAGGAGTTGTTACTGACAGCTACGTCAGGCAAGATCTGAATGGGGAGCAGGGAGGCTTCCAGACCTAATTTTCATTCACAGAAAAGGAAGGAAGAGCATTTCATACAGAGTACAGCATGAGCAAAAGAGGAGAGAGAAAGAGAGAAGCTCTGAATATATATGAATAACACCAAATATTTCAGTTTGGCAAGAGCCTAAGGCTGGTGAAGAACACAATCCTCTTTTTAAAATACTATCCATTAAATTCAACAAACGGATTTTAAAATACTGATTTAAAGACTATTGTCTACTTAGCAATGTATTAATATTAGGAGCCACTGTAGGGGTACAGGGGAAATTGTATAGCAAACAGGGGAGAAAGATAAAACTCCTGGCAAGTATACTTCTTCCGGGAGCCTCCTTACATTCAACTCTTATTTAAAGGTATCACCTCTAGGCTTCTCAGTTTCCTGTGCACAGTGCTGCCATAGCCAGTATCACAATGAACTGAAGTAGCTGATTGACTTGCTACCTCCCCACTTGCTGGCATACTGCTGGAGGACAAGAGACAGGTCTTATCTGGCTTTGCATCTCTAGTGCTTTGCACAGTGTGTGGCACAGAGAAGCCTCTTGAAAAATGTTTGCTGAATGAATGACTGAACTAATGAACTGAATTACTCCTTTAGTGAACAGGTATTTAAAACAGATTCTGCTCTCAGGAACCTGATAATGTAAGACATACTCTGGAACATTTTAGCACAATACAGAAAGCAAATATGATATTGGGCAAAAATCAGTGTGTTGAGCAATAATATATCTAGGAGGTTAAAAAAAGGAGGATATTTAAACCAGTTAATTTTAAAAGTCCCTTCCAAATCTGAAAGTTCACTTAACAGAGGTAAAATGGGACTGGAGCATAAAGAGCACTGAATGTCATATGAGAAGATTTAGATTTTTTAATGGACAACAAAAATTATTCTGGCTTAAAGAGGTGTTTTAAAAGAATAGCTATGAGAAAGGCCCTTCAAAGTCTACATTAGAGGTTAAAAAAAAAAACCAAACAAACAGAAATCCAAGTGAAAAGATAAAGGTCTGAATGCCAGTGGGAATGGGAAGCAAGGGCTGAATAAGAGAAAAAAAAAAAAAGGTAGAAAGGTCACGATTTACTGACTATATAATTCTGACAAGTAAAGGAAAGAAAAAGAGAATAAAAGATGATCCAAAGTTTGTACAAATGTGGCCAAGGGAATGGCCCAAAGCCCCTCCTCTACCAAAAAAAAAAAAAACAAACAAACCTCTCACTTCAAAAGAAAAACAACATTCAAAGTATGTCCTGAATTAGAATCACCTGGGGTGTGTATTTGTGATGATTTCTAGGTCTTTTCCCCAAACCTACTAAATCAAAATCTAAGGGGTTGGGGATTAAGAACGTGCAAATGTGCATTTCATAAAAGGATGCTCAGATGATTCTTATGCACACTAAAGTTTGAGACTCATAGCCTTCTCTAGTTCCTATTTGAACATAATTGATCTGTTTTTAAAGTAATTAAACATCAATATCAAAAATGAAAATGAATTATGTCTTAAAAGCCTTTTCTATTAACTGATTATATTTTTAACTGATTATAAATAGATTTCATGAAGTCTCCAAAAACCAAACTTACAGTTTTCCTGCTTTCTCCCATCCTAAATTACACCTGTGATTACCATTTAATCTATTAAAGTTGAAAGTATATATAAATACAACATACTACTCAATGTTATAAACCCTCTTGATTGTCATCATTTCACAATAATCACATATCCCATGCATTTTTACCATTTTAAAAGATCCACATAATAAATAAAGTGTGCACTTTTTTAGTCTTAGATGGAGATGAATTTAATAGATCAGTATGTTGGAGAATTACCACAGTTAAAACAGTATGAGTTTCTGTGAGATTAAACCTTCACATTAAGGAAACCTACACATTGTTTTCTCATCCAATCACTCCTGGAGTTATTACCAAATTAATTCCTATTCCCATATTTCAAAGAGTAAGTCATGGAACATTCACATCTTTGTATCATGACCCCAGTGTAACACTGCTAGTATCACCCTACTTGGCAAGAACTGGGTGGAAAGGTGAAAAGCAGATCTTCTCAATATTGCTTAAGTTTTGGCAGGATTGAATGAATTATACAGGTATTTTTCCCAGCTTCTCATAATAATTATGATATTTTATTTATTATCAGTAGCAATGCCACAACTCACTCATCTCCTTTGGACAAGCGCCATAGGAGTTGTAGGATGAATATGACATAATGATACATTACCTCCATCAGTTAACTTCTGCTTAGTCACAAACATTCGCTTATTTTCAGAGTTTTAAATCCTCAATGCCTCAACAATAATTCTCAGAATGTAGATTGTCACTTATTAAGAGAAAACTACATTAACTTGCAATATACACAATAATAAAACTTGAAGGCAAAAATTTACATCTGTTGCCTGATGAATTTATATTTTCTTCCTGCCTTGGGAAAAATCATGTGGCCAAAAATAATACTGAAAGGCTATAATGAAGTGTTGCTTAGATGTTTAAAGTTCTAAATGCTGCCATCAGTAAGATAACAACAATAAACTTACTTAAAATATTATAATTCTCCAAGTCTATTTCTTTTCCCAGAATGGATTTCTACTTTTTTTCCCATTCTCCCTTCCAATAAAAAACACAGCCTCCAAAAACTCAAAACCATAATTTTTATTGAAATTTAGCTGATAGAGAAGAAAACGGTCTCTCTGAAACACAATTCACCAAAATCAATATGAATTTCTAGCAAAAAGTATAAGCTGTTTTCATAGGGTCATTTTCATACTTCACTTCTGTAAGCTGTTCTTTTAAAAACATTCATAAACACACTTGTATTTCTTGCCAGTATTCTTCCTATGTCATATACATTCTTTTTTTGTTATAAAATCATTCTATATATGTATTTGTACCTGGCTTTTTTTCACTCAGACTGTTTTATTATTTATAATTCAAGGAACAATCGCAATAATTATTGAGCATTTTCTATGGGGTGGTAACTTGACATACACTTAATTCTTTTAACAAATTTCTCGAAATAGATGTTATTACCTCCTTTACATTCAGGATAAGGACACTGACCATCAAACAGCTGTGAGTAGCAAAATCAGGACTCCAATCCAGGTGTGCCTCTCTCCAAATCCTTCCTCTCAATCTGTGCACTATACTGCCTTTCAAATGTTTTATGATATGTAAATGATATCCTCTAAGTCACCACAATTACATTTTATCAGAAAAACCACTCTCTTTTTCATTTGCAATATTCAAGCTCTTTGTGGATAAGAAATTATCAGCAGCATACACATAAAAACCATGATTCCAAAGATTCAAGATCCAAACTTACTTGTAACTTTCCACTTGTCGGCAGGATGAAACAGTAATGAAGGAATCTGTACGGGAACTGTAAGCAAGAGGGCCAGGTAAAAGAGAACCAGGGAGAAATCTCCCAAAAGCATAGCTCTCCTGCTCAAACACCATCAGCATTCCATCCATAGACTGGATACAAATTAAATCGCGACCTAAAGAAGAATTAGAGGAAATTAGGTAACTTATTCTTTTTATGAATGTAATGATTTTATCACTATTCACCATAAATATGTCAGTTAACTTTTTCCCCAAGGGACAAAATGGGCAATTTAAATTTTAAATCTCAAACTGATGAAGCTATAAGATTATTGTATATCACTATCTACACATTTCCCAATTTTTTCATTATTCATAATATGTCTATAGTTTTAAATACATTTATTTTCATTTATTTGAGCTAAAATCCGTAGCTCAAGAGAATACCTGAGAACAATCATGACTCTGCAAGATATCATTTTTTCCAAAATCAGAAATATAAACCGTTCTACACGATGCCTTCTCTTCTTCATAGTATGTCAGCCCCATACTTTCAAATGACTTAGACATCAGTCAAACACAGCAGACCAAATCCATAGACATGTATTAAGCACCAGTTTTATACAAATCACAGTGTTGAGCACTGTTGGGAGAGAAAATGACTAATACCGAATAACACTAGTCACTGATTGCCCTAAACTATTGATTGATTTTGAAGTGTCTTCTACTATTAGTCTGTAAACATTAACTACAAATTTCACAGTTCTTAAAATATACTGAGATGATGATAATGATGATGATTTCTATGGTACAGTATAGTATCCCTAATCTGAGAAAGATCTAGTGGCTATAACTTTTCATGTTCTGCTAGTATGATTAGTGTATCCTATAATCTATTATATAGGGAAGAACTATGTCAAAGAAAAATTAAGCTACTCATTAAGAGAATAAACAAAAGGTCAATCTTCTAATTAATTTGTCATCTCTAACCCATACTTACCATATACAGTAAGTCATGTAGTAACTATTTTATTTTACCTTGGATATCAGTGCCAATACAGTTAACCCTAAATTTTGAAATTTAAAGAATACTTTGCTCAAAAAGAAATTAACTTGCATAGAAATGGATGGTAGTCTTATTATTGTATCTGAGTATGGATATAAGGGCAATTTTTAAAAATGAAAATATGTTGCCAAAGTAGTTTTTTTAAAAAGAAAACAAACTGAGACCTTTGGGGTGCTTATTACTGCAACATACTCTATCCCATCTTAATTGATTCAACACATTTAACAACTTTAAATAGTCTCAGAGATGTTTCAGGTTGAATATTGTCTTAGCATATATTCACAAAATACACATCTGAACCACTCTGGGATCGCTAGAGAGAAAGGGATTGTTCATGTTAATGCTGTTTTGAAGAGTATCCCCTCAAAGCTCAAATTCTTTTATAAGGCATAGTAGGTTTTTCAGTCATTGTTTTAAGCTTTTTAAATCTATTCTTTATCTACTATGCTTATTAAAGTTTTGATAAAACAAGGTATGAGTTTGTATGGATGTTGTATGTATATACACGCTGTACAAGTGTATTCACAGAGATATATTCAGACAAAGAGTACCTCATCTATCCAGAATTTAACTATATAGCAATCCTCCTGTCTGTACCAAGCAAAAATGAAAAAGTATAAATATGCCTCTAAATAGTCAAAATAGATGCTGCAAAGTCTCTGTAATGAAAATCATGCAAACTTTTTACAGGTAGGATTCCCAGGTCTCACTCAGGGCATCGATTCTTATTTTAATTATGGTTCGAACAGTTGCAGTTCTCATAAACAAGTTACTGATATTCCAGGAGCTTCAGCCTCCTCGTTTATAAAATGAGTATATTTGCCTAAGAGCTCCAAAGTTAGAGATAAGATTTAATAGTCTCTAACACTGTGTAGCACACATAAAACACAATAAATCATAGCATCATTATAATGGTTATCATTACCTGCTTCCCCAGCCCAGGAAAAAGAAAATAGCAAATTAGAAAAGGTATGAAAACACTGATAGCTGTGAGCAGTGACAGCTATGCCCCAACAAAAAAGAAGACAACAGGAAATCTATAAAATATATATCAAATAATTCAAAAAAGAATAACAGGGCTCAGCTTAGAAGCAATTACTAGCCCTATATATCTCAAAAAGAGAAATGTCATATTATAATGTACTAGTAGCTATTAAATGGATTTAATACAGTTTAGCATAGTTTAGTCATTTGCAAAAACAAACTTGTGGCCGAGATGCTAACGGCTCCCCCTAAGAGCCATTCTTTCTTTTGGTACTTGAATTATCACTAGACTCATGGCCATCCAGTTAGAATAAAGCCTATATCTCCAGGCCTCTGTGACAGATACATCATATGAGTACTTTCTCGCCAATGAGATGGGAGCAGGGTGATATGTGCAACACCCAGACTTACCCTTAAAAGGACTGAGTATGCACTCCCTTCCCCTCTTCCCAGCATGATGGTAGGGCTGGAACAGCTATCTTGGCCTCAAAGATAGAAGCCACATATTGAGAACAACAGAGCTGCCTACCAGTCCTGGACCACTTTATCTCCAGGTGGTTAAATCTGACAGAAATAAACATCTTCCTTAATTAAGTTTGGTCTTTATTAAAGCAATGAAACTTATATCTTAAATAACACAGAACTTATCTGAGCATAAAGATCCATCCAGCTTTACTGACTCTTAAAATTTAATTTCACTTGATTGGATCCTGATACCAAAAAACAATCAGATATAGAAGACATTGGGACAACTGGGGAAATTGGAATGTGACTGCATGCTAGATAACATTAGGAAATTATTTTTAATTTTCTTAAGTGTAATTATGGTATTGTGATTACATATGAGAATGTTCTTATCAGGAAATGTGTTCTGCAATAGTTATGAGTGAAGTGGCATAAGATCTGTAACTTACTTTCAAATGGTTCACCAAAAAAAAACAGTGTGTGTATACATGTATATACATTTACAACTGTTGACTCTAAATGGTGGAAAAATGGACATTCATGTTACTTGTTCTGATATTTAAATTTTTTCACAATAAAAATGTAAACAAATAAAATAAAGTGTTCAAATATATTCCTTTAGTATACAAATGCACTTTTTTAACCACCAAGGAGGGAACTGAGCACTAGTAAATTGAGCAGGACTTAGGAGGAGAGCAATAAATCTAATCTTAATAAGTTAAGAATCAGAGACAGAAGAAATCCAATCAATGAAACACATGCAATGACCTTGACCTATGGGGGAGGATATTACTGTAACCAAAATATACTCTCTGTATTATTAAAGAATGTGAGGTCAAGGCATGTATACTTCCAAGCAGAAGTACAATAACATTTGAGTTCATTTCAATATGTTGAATGTCTCTGAACCACAAATCTTCCTTCCTTTAAAGACCTTAAAGAAGTTGTCCTCAAAGTGTGGTTCCCAGACCACCAGCATCAGCATTGTCTAGGAAATTCTTAGAAATGAAAATCCTAGGGTCCCACTCTATACCTATGGAATCAGAAACTATGATGATAGGGCCCAAGTCTAGGTTTTAACAAGCCCTAGAGGCTATTGGATGCATGCTAAAGTTTAAGAACTACTGCTTTCGCATGGTATGACAAAGAGCTAGAGCTTGAAGAAAACTTGAGCCCCAGAGAACACTTGGCTCCTTAGCATGATATATGAAGTCTTATTTCCTGAAACTCTAGCAATATAGGGGAGATATAACCCCACATGGGCTGCCTCTAGAGTCAGATAATCTGAGTTTGAGTCTAGTTCAACCAATTATTAGCTGTGAATTTGGGCTCAAGTTTCCTCATCTGCAAGATGGCGTACCTAACTTAGCTGTTGTGAAAATTAAATTAAGTAATGTACGGAAACTAGATCCAGCAGGTGTTAAATACTGCATCGCATTATTATTTTATAATTATTTTCTAAGTCTCATACTAAATGTTGTATTAATATTTAACTACTTGCTGTTTCCCACATACATTGTAATGGTGCATGCTTCCTTGCTTTTGTTTATGTTATTTCCTTTCCAAGAAACTTCTTACACTTTTCTTCCCCTGGGATAGTGAACATTTGCTGGATGCCTCCTGGTCATCCATTGCCCTCTCCTCCCATCTTTAGCCATGAGGCTTGAATGAGACTGACTTCGTTCTAAGCTTGAGAGTAGGTAGGCCCTGACTTATATAAACTAATTAGTATCCCACTAGTCACAGTGATTAGTTAAGGGATGGTTATAATTTACAGCCAATGAAAGAAACTAAATCCCTAAACTGAGCTGAAACTAAAGAAAAACTTACTCTTCCCCCTGGGGAGTAATATGTGAGGAGGATAAGGTCTGGAATCACAGAAGCCATTAGGCTTTTACAAGGGTGTAGTTAAGAGAGGGCCATGGAAGACACTGTTTCAGCCAGTGCATCAAGCCGCACTTGGAGCCAAACCTATCCATGGACTTTATAGGCAATAAATTCTCATAAATATTGAAGCTGAGTTGGCTCTCTGTCCCTGAATCAAGTGCATCAACCCATTTGTCCTCTGAGAGACATCACAGACTGAAGCTCATGTCTTCCCAGAAATCTTCTCTTTCCCTTCAATTACCCTCCATCTGTGATCCCACAGAGCCCCATCCTTACCTTGATCTTACAACTAATCACTGATTGAAATTATCTGTTTTTGTGTCTCTCATTATCCCTAGCTTAAACTCAACGGCAAGAAGGTATATCTTATTCATCTTTGTAAATCCAACAATTAGAAAATGCCTGGCACATAGGAGACACATTAATAAATGTCTGTTGAGCTGAAGTAAGCTAGGCAAAATACTTTATTCATCTGCAGCTCAGATTGGCTGAGACTTTATTATATGCAATTCACATACTGCATTTTAAGTACATGAAAAATGCTTTATTTATTACAATCCTAGCCACTGACGATTAGAAAAATGTAGGGATCAATCCAAAACATTACTCAAAAATAAATAAATAAATCCTTCAAATCACTGTATTGGAAGCCACTTCAGAATACATACCAAAGGCTCCCCTTACTGATAATGAGAACAGAAAGAACAGTCCAGAGAAGCCATGAAAGTTTTGTAGTTCTAATAGAACAGAGCCAACAGGAAGACTTCATAAAAGCGATGGGATTTCAGGAGCTATTTAAATGACCTAGCCATGAACCATACACTCAAAGAGTCTTTACCACATGCTCAGTATTATATTAGGAGCTGTAAGAAATATAGAACAACAGCAAATAACTACTACTGCCACTGACTGAGCACCTGTTATATTCCCGCCTTTGTGCTAAACACTTATGTAGCATATAGCTATAATCTTTAATAACAATAGTCCCATTTTACACGAGAAGACTGAAACCCACAGAGCTTAAATAATTTGTCTAATGTCAAAGAATTAAAAAATGACAGCTAGTACTCAAGTCAGAATCTGACTCCATTTTACTGCACTGGATCCATTTTTTTTAAGTAACGTAAGTTAACATATAAAATCTAAATGATGTGAAACTGACAAAGCACTATAGAAAATCAAAGAGCCTCATTACAGTGAGCTTCCTGGGAAAGGTTTCATGGTAGAGGTAGGATGTATCCTACCTCTCAGTTGAGAAGGATACCTAGACTGAGAAGGATAAGTAGAATGAAAAGAGATCAAAGGTAAAAGCAGAGGAAATTTCTGCGAGAGAAAAAGAACATATTAGAAAAAGATACAGAGGCAATTAGATTTGATCCAATGCAATGGATCAAGTTCTACCAACAGGGTATGAAATGTAAAAGCAACAGATTGAAAAGATGACAATAGCTAAGTGATGTTCCCTCAAAAATTATGTCTAAATAATACAGGGAAAAAAATATCTTTTAAAGTTGAAATAACTAGGAAGGGTGGAGATTTCATCAGAATTTAAAATCTGGATGTTTATCTCATTAATCATAACCATGATGACAGAAAAATAAGCATTGTGATTTGAAATACTATTTGAAAGGTCTAGGAACAAACTGACAAAGGACCTACCAAAATCATTTTGAAAGAACTTTGGAAATCAGTATTTTTCATTTTCAAAGGCAATGAAAAAATTTTGTGCCTGTGGGGATGGGTGGGTGGAGGCAGGAAAGTTCCATTATGGCAGCCTCATGAGATGAATATTTATTAAGAAGTGTGTCTCATTTCCTGGTGTTAACATATCATATAGACAAAGCTTTAACATGATGCATAAATTGGTAATCAATTACATGTTGAACTGACTGCTAGATTAACACTTTTCTTTACTAAATTATAGTCTGTTCACTAAAATGGTCTGTAGCAGTGTGTGTGTGTGTGTGTGTGTGTGTGTGTGTGTGTGTGTGTCCCTGTGCTCAGTTCTTTCCACCATGCATAACCCAGAGCATTTTCCATCATTCATTATTATAGCAACAAGGGCCCCATGGAGGGTAGTTCTGAATACCATTTCCTCCATTTCTCTGCTGTCTTTTTCTTCCTCTGGAATCTATGTAGCAGAGTAAGTGGAGAAGAAGACTACCATTACTCAGCATGCTACATGTTTTCTGAATCTCTCTATACTCGTATTTCTTTTACACATTGAGTAAAAATACAAGTGAAGAAATGCAAACGTGACCTGTGGCCAAGCATACACTGCAGTTCAGCATACAGCTGTCAAAAATACTTGGTCTTTCTCCAAGTCTGAAAAACACATGAAAAACAGCTGTACAGGTAGTCAAAAAGGCAGACAGGAAACATCAAGAGACTTATACATAAGAACAGAAGAGTCCAAAAGTCTGTGGAACTTCCACTCGTTTTATGCATGCACTTCATGTACAGAAAAAGGTTTTGTTGTTGTTGTTACAGAAAAACTGAAACACTAACTTATTAATCTTTATTGCAAACTTAACTCAAAAATGATACAACATGTTTGCTATGAGCAGAGACACAAAAACGTTCAGAGTAGGATTTCAACAGATATTGCCTTAAAAACAATGGTAGATGGATTTCTAGAGCTTGCAGGATAGTAAACTTGCCACTAAATATCATTTTGTGCCTTTTCATTCATATCATTATAGAAATAAAACTATCACCATTGTTTTGAGATACATGCTACTATTTGGCTATGCTTAAAAATTAATAATTGGTAATTAATTGAATAAAAGAATAGCTAGCTTCTTTCTTATTACTCTCTCCCTCATATTCTTTTTTATTTGAGCATTTGAAAAGTAATTAGTGTCTAATAATAATGCAATATTCAAGTAGATTCGAAGTTTAAAACCTTAGTTATAAATAAATAACATTTATTTAAAGCCCTAAGAAAACAGAGGAAATCAACAAATAGGATACATGTGTTGAGCTAATATTTTTAAATATGTAACACAGAAAAATTACACAAATTCTCAACTATTATTCAAGTGTTATGCCAATAAATAATTCATGAGACTAATTAAGACTGAGGAAAATAAAAATTGGGTCTACATACTAACTCTTCCTATGAACTTGACTTTTGACATTTTAATGTTCTCATTTTAATAGGAATTTTAATAGCCTCACAAAGACCACTAGTGTGTGTTCCACTAAGCTATTTATCACTATTTTCCCCCCTAAACTGTTAACAAGGTTAATAACATATTATACAGAAATTACAACCATTCATTAAATTAGCATTACATGTGATAGATTCAATATTAATGCAATGCTAGAGTTTAAAAGAAGGCCCTAAACATTATATTATCACTTGCATCCACAAAATACTGGGTGAATTACTTTGTCAGATGTAATGATCATGAAAGATTTGATAACATTCTCCAGAATTCACATTCTTTCAACAAATTCCACAAACATTTGCTGTACCTAGTATATGCTAGGAGAGACAGTCGCTACCCTCAGAAAGTTCAGTGAATACGGGAGTTATAACAATGTAAGAGAACAGAGGCATACAAAGGCTATGGAAGCATGATTAATCGTATCTCGAAGGATGAAGAAAAGCTTCAAAACAGAAATAACACTTGGGTTTTGCAGGCTGAGAAAGAGTTTGCCAAACGTTCAGAGAAGCAAAAGCAGAAAGCCCACCATTCAGAGACCTGGATTATAGGATTATAAGAAAGCTCTGTTTGAAGAGGAATAAGAGCAGTAAACTCTGAGGGAGGGCATTGAGTGGAGGGAGATACTGCTGATGAAGATGGCAGGCATGCTCATCAGAACTGATGGCAAAGCCACAACTTAAGTCCACATTTGCTGCAACCTTATTTTAGCCCTGAAAGCTCTATTAAATTTCCTCATCTGTACAGCAGTCATATGAGGAGAAGATTGTAATGATGCTACTGTAAGGATAAAATACAATAAAAATGCATATTGGCTGGTACCTAATAAGCATTCAATAAATGGTAAGTGTTTGAGATTACTGGATTACCTCTTTCCTTACAGACCAAATTATGTGAAAAACTTAAAATTGAGAGGAAAAAAAATCCTTCAGACCAAAAAGGACAAAATTTAATGTGGGAAGGAGCACACACCAAATCAGAAATTCACACTTTTTGCCAAAGCAAAGGATTTTTAAGACTTCAAGAACTATGGAAAATCTCTCAAAACCTAGGTCTGTGTGAACTGCTGTCTATGCAAGACGATTTTCTGTCCATTTTAAGTATACTTTCCTCAAAACAGCAATTTCTCTAACATGATAACTATTGAAGAAATCTCTAAAGAAGTACATTATGGGTGTGTCAGAAAGCTCTATTTGGGAATGAGCTGTCTCTGCCTCTGTACCCTGCCCCAACACACACATAACCATTTTCTTCCCCTACCCCCCACCCTGACTCTCTTTTATTGACGTTTTTTGCAGGATGACCCTGAGTGACATACGAAAGACAAGATAGATGATATCATACAGCAGAGCCCATTATTTATTAGTATTCCTTTCTTCTCTCTCATCCAAAAGGAAAATTCTTAAAGGGTGAGTATAATGTCGGAGATATATTTTTTTAAATAACTGGTTTCAAAGTGAGGTAAACTTCTCAAGGTAATAACCAGCCATGATAAGAAATCCAGAAAACTCTCCCCAAAAAATAATTTAAAAAAGAAAGAAAATTTAAATACCTCTTCATTTTGTACAAACATTCTTCATTTGCAATATTAACAGTCCGATAAAGCAATAACACCAAAAGCTAAATATTTGCTTTTTATATATTGTTAACTCTCAATCCTAAAATCGTCATTGTATCAAAAGAAGCAGGTTTTCCCTGGTGGCGCAGTGGTTGAGAGTCCGCCTGCCAATGCAGGGGACACGGATTCGTGCCCCGGTCCGGGAGGATCCCAAATGCCGCGGAGCGGCTGGGCCCGTGAGCCAGGGCCGCTGGGCCTGCGAGTCCGGAGCCTGCGCGTCCGGAGCCTGTGCTCCGCAACGGGAGAGGCCCGCATACCGGGGGAAAAACAAAAAGGAATAAGAAAAAACTATAGTCTACACTGAATTCACTACAACCAATTAAATTAGGTTGTGAAAAAAATAACTAAAGCCAGGAAATTCTCAGCTGAGGTTCAACTTCATCTAAACTCATACAATTTTAAAAGACAAATCAAAATGAACTTGGGATAATGACAACAATGACTTTAAGTTTCCTGAACTGTCAATTCTTATCACAAAGTTTGATGTGCCATTGTTTGGTCTGTTAAATGTCCTTGGATTCTTCTAAAAGAAGCAGTTAAAATACCATATCTTGAATAAAAGTCATGAAAACAAATATACCAAAGTAATCATCCTAATATACAGATGGAATCACATTATCAACCCACTCAAAAACTTCAAAGGTACGCCAGTGTCTCCAGAAATAAGTAGAAATTAATAAGCAGGATATCCAAAGAACTCTTCAGTGTATCCGCTAAATGAACTTTGACTACTCCTTCTCATCCAGTCCCAACCACCAAATACTTCAGGTAACATAAGCTTGCCCTAAATGCCCTTATGCATTTGTTACTCTAGTTCAATTTACCTCAGATATCATTCCCTCACCTTAACCTCATAAAATCCCTCTACATATCTTCCATCCCCAGCACCCAACCACTTTGAAGCTTTCTCCAGTCCCCTTTAGGCATAAAAAGCACACTCTTCCTCTATTCTTTCTTAGTACATTCTGCATCACTGCCTATTAGTACTGACAATATTTTTCCTGGTGATACAGCTAAATTTGGCATATTTCTCTCCCCTCCTCAACTTCCATAAATGAAGCATAAAATCCTTGAAGGTAAGTCGATTTTGTTTTCATGGTCTGGCTCACAGCATTGAGTATAGTCCCTTACATGTCAGTGCTCCAAAAATATCTGTTCAAGTCAACTGAACTCACATGGAAGTAGAAAACCATGTCAAACTGTAGTACTAGGTATCAGGATGCCAATGATCATCAAGTGGGCCAAGATATTTGATAACATTACCATAGTCACATGAAAACCCCTTGAGATTTGGCATTATGCTTTATTCACCACACCTTCCCACCCCAAATAGTCCCTAGTATATAGTAGAGATCAATAAATAATCATTCAATGAATGAATGAATAGCAGCAAAGTAAAAGTGGTATGGAAAAGGCCCTAAAACAATTAGTTTTAATATGTGACACTTAAGAAGCTGAAATTCTAAATTATTTCAGGGCTTAGTACTATGTCAAAAGACAAAGTATTCGTTGTATGTGCAACATTAGATACACTAGGAAATACTCTGCTCTTCAGAAAGATAAAGCCTAATAGAAAGACACAAGAAATAAAGGTGGGGTGGGAAAGGATGGCAAAAGGAAAATATATAAATGAGAAGGGAAATCACTTAACCATAAAGAATAAATTGTGGCAGCCCAAAGAGGATACCAAAGAAACAGAATGATCTTTAAATCCATCAGTATTTCATAAAACTCTAACTGCAAAAACATACACAGATTAAGCCTTAAAGCTTTAGTAATTATTAGAGCCCTGGGTACAAAGTCTTTCTCTGGGTAATATGAAACAAGGGATTACTACCAGCAGGAAAAGCACCCCTCAAAAGGGTACTGAATAGGATACTTTCTGGCTATTCCTTGTTCTTAGAGCAGGATGGTATATTATAAAAGAATAAATTGAGCAAAGATGGGAAAAGTATCAAATGTAGCATAAAGTATTAATATGTAGTGGAAAGAGCAATGATTTTGAATCAAAAAGACAACCTGGTAATTTTTTTTTTTTAATTTATTTATTTATTTATTTTTGACTGTGTTGGGTCTTCGTTTCTGTGCGAGGGCTTTCTCTAATTGCAGTGAGCGGGGACCACTCTTCATCGCGGTGCGCGGGCCTCTCACTATCGCGGCCTCTCCCGTTGCGGAGCACAGGCTCCAGACGCGCAGGCTCAGTAGCTGTGGCTCACGGGCCTAGTTGCTCCGCGGCATGTGGGATCTTCCCGGACCGGGGCTCGAACCCGTGTTCCCTGCATTGGCAGGCAGATTCTCAACCACTGCGCCACCAAGGAAGCCCAACCTGGTAATGTTTTAATCCTGCTCTGACACATTCTAGATACATGACTTGGCTATTTTGTTTAATTTCGTTCACCCTGTTTCTTCACATGCAAAATAAACCCTATCACAAACTCTATACCCCACTGGATTGCTGTAAAGATACGGAACATATGCAAACTATCCAGTTCAGGACCTGGAACATGGTAGGAATGCATGCCAATCTTAATTCCAAATACAGCACACTTAAATAATCAAACCAACTTTCCCTAGTACCTAAACTTATATCTTGAACATCAGATACAGTAGTTTAGTCATTAAGTCTCACTCCTTAGGCGTAAAAGGGAAGTAAACATCTCAGGGAAAAGTTAGGAAAAAAGGTGACCAGGAAGTTGGAAATGGTTCAGTTCAGAAGTTCCAATCTTTATTTGCTAAAGTACTTGGCTCTTGAATTTCACTGATCTATAAAATTTCAGAAACTACTGGGGAACATCATAGGTTGTCAACCTTGTAAACTGCCCAATAAGGATATTTAAAAAAAAACAAACATAAAGACTATCATCACCAACATTTTCTACAAAGACAATGTAAAACAAATAAGTAGGAAGTAGAAAATGTTAGTCCTCAATATAGCTCTTTAACTGAACAAATTTTAGCTTTATGAAAAATTTACTTCATTAGCTAATT
The DNA here is from genome assembly GCF_964270905.1 of Leucopleurus acutus. Lineage (NCBI taxonomy): Eukaryota > Metazoa > Chordata > Mammalia > Artiodactyla > Delphinidae > Leucopleurus > Leucopleurus acutus. The sequence goes on along the minus strand of NC_139144.1, from coordinate 65,178,209 downwards.
TTTTTTTCATTACCTTAAGACCATTTAAAACTTTAACGGGGCATAGCATTTGCAAACCACTAGTTTATCCTAGCATGAACCACTTTTAAAGAACCCCCGCACCAGCACTTAAATACCACTAGTATTAAAAAAACTCAGAAAACAAGCACAAAAAGTTTTCCCGTTAGAAGAAGAAAGGAAAAACTGGTTCCAAAACCTATTCAGGCCTAGGTTAGGTGAGGAAACAAGCATTTTCCATAATATGCTGGCTCTTTACAAACTCACCACTGTCAGACTTCTGGAATCAAAAAGTGAGGCAAAGGCTCCCCCTGCTGACAAGTAGACAAAGAATCTAATCCTATCAAAAGGCAACTGACTTAAAAATCTTTCCAATACTGACTGGATATCGCATGGGCTTTTACTATTCTCTATCAAAGACTAGTTTTACTTTATATCCTAAAACACTGGAATATAGCTCCATCTGATACAAATGTGAAAGACATTTATAACGAGGTAATACTCCGTGTACATTTCAATAAATCTTTCTAAACCAGCTTTCAAATTTCTTAGTGTCTGCTCTATGCTCTAAAGCTTAACTGAGCTAGAATGTCATACAGAGAGGAAATTAAAGAAGGCTAAAGAAATGAGGTGGGTTTCAAGAGGTTACGTAGAACAGAGGTAGCAATCTATAAATGCATTAACGGCCTTCTCTCACAGAAATCTCATGAGATTAAAAGAAGCAAATTAAAGTCTTCAAAATTAACAATAATAGCAGGTTACAAGCACTGGCCCATATATTATTAACACATCCAACTCTATCAACTATTCTATATCTTGGGAAGATCAAGAACTATTGCTCTCATTTGACTATAGAGAGACCTAAGGCTCAGGAAAGTTCGATGTTTGTTAAGGACACACAGCTGGTGAGTAGCAGAGGCAGAATTCAACCCTATACATCTTCTAATCTTCATTCTGCTTCTCCAACTGAAAACTATGCATAAAGTAGATACTCTAATGACATAATCTCTAAATTCCTTTCTGATTTCAAATTTAACATGGCCTAACATCACAAATGCACTTGGTATGCTTATAAATAACATCAGATTTAAATAGAAAATGTTAAATATTTCACTTTGGCAGACAAAACTTGATACAGCTGCTTGGTAAATTCTTTCCTATAATTTATTTATTCTTGTCTTATTTCCAAAAGGATTGCTTGCAAAGGTAAATAAAACTAAACAAATTATAAACTAAGTAGATGAAGAGAACAGCAGATAAAACCCTGATTCTCCCACTAAAATTACTGAATAAAATGTTTGTTAAAAGCAGCATTTTTGAGTACATCAATATGCTGCCCCCCCCTTAAAAAAAGGTAAATAAAATTCAGAAGCCAAACACTAAGTGAATGTGAGAACCCACAAAGGTAAACAGAACCTCTGGGGCAATCTCTTAAATCATATACCCTCAGCATCAGTTTTCATAGTCTCAAAATGACATGTAGTAAAGGAGAAAAACCTTGGAGCCCACTCTAGGTGGGAAATCCAATTGATCCTGTACATTATCTTTCTCCCCCCTGGTACAAAGCTAAGACCACAAAGGGCTCTACCTTAAGTGTAAGGAGAACTTCAAACTAGCTTTCCCCCCACCCCCACCCAAGCCCAAGAGAAAGCAAAATAAAGTGCATATCTCAAAACTTGGAACGAGATAAAGGAAAAACATCTCTCCTAGGAATTCACAACCCCCAAGCTGATCTTAATGTGGGTTTTCAGACCAAATTCACTCTATTGACTTGCCCAAGAAGCCTCAATCTGTGAAGTTAGTAAAAGTGATCATGGGTTAGAAGTACCACCAAATCCCTGACAAAAGACAACTCAAATATTTGAAGGGACACACCAATCATTCCCATGGATAAAGTTCCAAGAATATGACCTCACAGGCAAAAATCACAATATACAAGGAACTGGAGGCAATATGAGCAAGAGACAGCAAAAATAATAGCACAATCGGAAATGCAAAGACTTCATTTACTGAAATTATCAACAGAGAATAAAAGTACTACATTTTATGTTTAAGGAAATAAAAACAGGTATTAAAAATATGAATAAAAGATTTTATCAATCACCAAGCAGATTTTTAAAAGGACCAAATAAACTTCGAGAAATAATAAATATAATAACTAGACTTAACAAAGTTAATAAAACTCCAAGAGTACTTTCAATAGAAATTAGTCTCCGAATAGCAGTGATTTAGGAAACAGGAAAATACATCTAAGAAATAATCTAGAATGCATTAGTAAGAAACACAGAGACAGAAAATACAAGTGCAGTTAAGAGACTTGAACAATAGCATAAGATGGTCTAACATGTATCTAATTGGATTTTCATTAAGAGATAATGGAGAGAATATGAAAGAGGCAATATTCAAAGAAATAATAGCTGAAGATTTTCCAGAATTGTTGAAAGGCACTAATCCTAAGACCAGGTTTACGCCAAATAAATTCCAAATAGGATAAGTAAAAATAAATCCTCCCTTAGATACCCAACAGAGAAACTGCAGAACACCAAAGGCAAAGAGAATTTCTTAAAAGCAATACAGAAAAGACAGATTAACTAGCAAAAGAATAACAGCTAGACTAAAAGTTGACTTCTTAACACCAGTGGAAGCCAGAATAGAGCAGAATATTACCTTTTGTGTAGCAAGAAAAATAACTATCAACATAACATTATATTCCCAGACTTCCTCCCATTCCCTCCAAAAAAAAAATTTAATGTTGTTACAAAGATGCCATTCACAATAGCAACCAAAGCAATTAAGTTCCTAACACACTGACTCTAACTCAACTTTCAGATCTTAACTTCCTTAGGAAGGCCAAATTAGGCAATATACACCTAAAATATACCCTTGTTATCATGGCATCTTTTCCTTCATAGCACTTGTGATTTTATACCTATTTCTATGATTATCTACTGACTGTGTATTTCCCTTTCCAAACTTAATGAAGCCATAGACTTCTATACTTAGCACCATATTGTTTACCACCATACTTGGCACATAAGTGAAAGGAAAGAAGGAAGGAAAGACGCAGGGAAGATATAACAAATAAATAAACAACTAATATAGATAAAAAGTAATATTTTTACTAAAAGACATAAAAGGACAGCTAAATAAATAGTAAGACATATTATATTCCTGGATGGGAAGAATTAATATATAAACATGTCAGTTATGCACTAAAATAATCTATAGATTTGATGCAGTGCCAGACAAAATTCCAGCGTGATTTCTTCATGGAACTTAATAAACTATTTTTCAAACCTGAAAGGAAAGTGTAAAAAAGCAACAATAACCTATAAATATTTAAAAACAAGATCAATAAAGAATGATTACTCCTCTCACATATCAAAACATACTATACATTAAATTTGTTAAATACAGTATTGGCATTCTTTATAGATACACTATTTATGGACAAATAAATCAAGGGAAAGGAATAGAGTCTAAGAGCAAATTACAGGTTATATGGGAATTCAGCATATAAGAAAATTAGCATTTCAAATTATAAAAAGAATATTCACAAATGATGCTTGGACAACAGGGTATACACTTGGGAAAAAAATTAAATTAGAGCCCTACTATATACGATACTTAAAACTAAATTCCAGAAAAGTTAAGAAAACATATGAAAATATTTTAGAATCGTAGTATAGGAAAGGTCTTCATTAGAATGATACAAAGATCAGAAGCCAAAACAAAAAAGATCAAAACGTTTAACATCATAAAAAATTAAAGTATTTGTCCCATTAAGTAAATGAACAAGGTTAAAATAATCATTCACAGGACACAACCTGGGGCAAATTGCTTAATGTTGCCAAGCCTAAATTTTCTTGTGCCTGAAATGAAAATAATGACCTGATTTACAGGGTTGCTTTGAGAATTAAATGAGAAAGTTAAGGTTAAATCCTTAGCACAGTCTTAGGTGGTAGCACCTGGCAAGTGCCCCATAAATATTTTTTGCTACTATTTTAAACTATGAAAATTTAACAGATCACTTTTGCCCATTAAGTGGAGATTTTGAAATTTTTAAAAAATGATAATACATGATGTAGGCACAGATATTACACATAGCTGAGAAAAGGATATATTTGGCCCATCTCCCTGACATAAAACAGTTTATAATGTGTATCAAAAGCTTTTTGTCTCAGTATCTAGTCTTAGGATTTTTTTTGAAAATGTTTTTACTTTTATTGGACTATAGGGGATGGATTGAGAAATATCTCTGCAAGTTATGCCCCACTAGGGAAATGTCCATTCTCATTTTCCTGGGACAGCTTTCGGAGCTTTTTCTTTTCCTTGGAGCTGCTGCTCTTGCTGGCAGCGGCCTCTTCAGGGCCACTGCTGCGTGGCTCCTCCTTGGAAGAGAATTTCCTCTTTTTCTTGGGGACACTCTTGTTTCCTGACTCTTCAGGGTCATTAACTGGCTCCTCTTTGGGCAAAGATTTCTTCCTCTTGGGAAGACTTCCACTGCCAGTTATCTCTTCAAGGTCACTACTAACCAGCTCCTCCTTGGAAAAAGATTTCTTTTCCTTGGGTTTGGAGAAGGAGACGGATGGGTCCTCTATTCCATTCTCCTAAGGAGTCTCCTAGGGCTTTTGCTTTTGCTTCTTTTTGGGACTTTCACTTATCTCCTCAACACCCCTCTAGAGTACTACTACTGTTTTCTGAAGATGTCAGGGAAATTGCAGCCAGCCATTTCTTTTCCTTCTTCAAGCATTACTTCTCCTGTTTCTCCAGCTTCCTAGTAATCTCAGCAGCCACTTCCTCTGAACCATTACCTCCTTCATGACATCCAGATTATTTTGTGGAATCTATCCAGTCTCACAGAAGGACGGCTGCTCCTCAACTTGTTCTAGAAGCTTCTCCCCAAACACACTGGTGGGTACCTAAGAGAAGCAATCAATTCATGAGGCAAACTGCATTTGTTTGCCAGGTATCAGGAGATGCAGCCTTTGTTCTTAGCAGCTGCTCAACCAATGAAGGTAGAGTGGAAAATGAGTCCATATTTTGGGATGTTAGCCCTTGTCTTCAGGGCTCGGGAAATGCGGTCCTTTTGCTGGGCCCAGGGAATCACTCAGACACCAGGACTGGCCATCACCCCCACAGCAGAGGCCTGTATAGGTCAGGGAGCCCTGGTCAAACATCACCATGATCCCCATAGTTTAGAATTTTAGGAAAAAAAAAAAAAGTCCTAGGATTTTAGTAGAAAAGTAACTGCTAGGGGCTGGGGATAGAGGAAATAGGGAGAGGTTGGTAAAAGGGTACAAATTTTCAACTATGAAATGAATAAGGCCTGAAGATCTAATGTAAAACATGTAGTTGATAGCACTGGACTGTATGATTAAAATTTGTTAAGAGAGTAGAACTTAGATGTCCTCACCAAAAAAAAGAGATAAATATGTGAGTTGATGGATGTGTTTGAAATGGGGGGGAAACCCTTTTCTTTGAATTTTATTTTATCTTTTTATACAGCAGGTTATTATTAGTTATCCATTTTATACATATTAGTGTATATATGTCAATCCCAACCTCCCAATTCATCATACCACCACCACCCCCCTGTCACTTTCCCCCCTTGGTGTCCATACGTTTGTTCTCTACATCTGTGTCTCTATTCCTGCCCTGCAAACCAGTTCATCTGTACCATTTTTCTAGGTTCCACATACATGCGTTAATGTACGATATTTGCTTTTCTCTTTCAGACTTACTTCACTCTGTATGACAGTCTCTAGATCCATCCATGTCTCTACAAATGACCCAATTTCATTCCTTTTTATGGCTGAGTAATATTCCATTGTATTTATGTGCCACATCTTCTTCATCCATTCATCTGTCGCTGGGCATTTAGGTTGCTTCCATGACCTGGCTATTGTAATTAGTGCTGCAATGAACATTGGGGTGCACGTCTTTTTGAATTATGGTTTTCTCTTGGTATATGCCCAGTAGTGGGATTGCTGGGTCATATAGTAATTTCATTTTTAGTTTTTTAAGGAGCCTCCATACTGTTCTCCATAGTGGCTGTATCAATTTACATTCCCAGCAACAGTACAAGAGGGTTCCCCTTTCTCTACACCCTCGCCAGCATTTGTTGTTTGTAGATTTTCTGATGATGCCAATTCTAACTGGTGTGAGGTGATACCTCATTTGCATTTTGCATTTGCATTTCTCTAATAATTACTGATGTTGAGCAGCTTTTCAGGTGCTTCTTGGCCATCTGTATGTCTTCTTTGGTGAAATGTCTATTTAGGTCTTCGGCCCATTTTTGGATTGGGTTGTTTGTTTTTTTAATATTGAGCTGTATGAGCTGTTTATATATTTTGGAGATTAATCCTTTGTCTGCTGATTTGTTTGCAAATATTTTCTCCCATTCTGAGGGTTGTCTTTTCGTCTTGTTTGTAGTTTCCTTTGCTGTGCAAAAGCTTTTAAGTTTCATTAGGTCCCATTTGTTTATTTTTGTTTTTATTTCCATTACTCTAGGAGGTGGATCAAAAAATATCTTGCTGTGATTTATGTCAAAGAGTGTTCTTCCTATGTTTTCCTCTAAGAGTTTTATAGTGTCCTGTCTTCCATTTAGGTCTCGAATCCATTTTGAGTTTATTTTTGTGTATGGTGTTAGGGAATGTTCTAATTTAATTCTTTTACATGTAACTGTCCAGTTTTCCCAGCACCACTTATTGAAGAGACTGTCTTTTCTCCATTGTATATCCTTGCCTCCTTTGTCATAGATTAGTGGACCATAGGTGCATGGGTTTATCTCTGGGCTTTCTATCCTATTCTATTGATCTATATTTCTGTTTTTGTACCAGTACCATATTGTCTTGATTACTGTAGCTTTGTAGTATAGTCTGAAGTCAGGGAGTCTGATTCCTCCAGCTCCATTTTTTTCCCTCAAGACTACTTTGGCAATTCGGTGTCTTTTGTGTCTCCATACAAATTTTAAGATTTTTTGTTCTAGTTCTGTAAAAAATGCCATTGGTAATTTGATAGGGATTGCATTGAATCTGTAGATTCCTTTGGGTAGTATAGTCATTTTCACAACACTGATTCTTCCAATCCAAGAATATGGTATATCTTTCCATCTGTTTGTATCATCTTTAATTTCTTTCATCAGTGTCTTATAGTTTTCTGCATACAGGTCTTTTGTCTCCCTAAGTAGGTTAATTCCCAGGTATTTTATTCTTTTTGTTGCAATGGTAAATGGGAGTGTTTCCTTCATTTCTCTTTCAGATTTTTCCTCATTAATGTATAGTAATGGAAGAGATTTCTGTGCATTAATTTTGTATCCTGCAACTTTACCAAATTCATTGATTAGCTCTAGTAGTTTTCTGGTATCATCTTTAGGATTCTCTATGTATAGTATCATGTCATCTGCAAACAGTGACAGTTTTACTTCTTCTTTTCCAATTAGTATTCCTTTTATTTCTTTTCCTTCTCTGATTGCCATGGCTAGGACTTCCAAAACTATGTTGAATAATAGTGGTGAGAGTGGACATCCTTGTTTTGTTCCTGATCTTAGAGGAAATGCTTTCAGTTTTTCACCATTGAGAATGATGTTTGCTGTGGGTTTGTCATATATGGCCTTTATTATGTTGAGGTATGTTCCCTCTATGCCCACTTTCTGGAGAGATTTTATCATAAATGGGTGTTGAATTTTGTCAAAAGCTTTTTCTGCATCTATCAAGATGATCGTATGGTTTTTATTCTTCAGTTTGTTAATACAGTGTACCACAGTGATTGATTTGCATATATTGAAGAATCGTTGCATCCCTGGGATAAATCCCACTTGATCATGGTGTATGATCCTTTTAATATGTTGTTGGATTTTGTTTGCTAGTATTTTGTTCAGGATTTTTGCATCTATATTCATCAGTGATATTGGTCTGTAATTTTCTTTTTTGTAGTATCTTTGTCTGGTTTTGGTATCAGGGTGATGGTGGCCTCATAGAATGAGTTTGGGAATGTTCCTTCCTCTGCAATTTTTTGGAAGAGTTTGAGAAGGATGGGTGTTAGCTCTTCTCTAAATATTTGATAGAATTCACCTGTGAAGCCATCTGGTCCTGGACTTTTCTTTGTTGGAAGATTTTTAATCACAGTTTCAATTTCATTACTTGTGATTGGTCTGTTCATATTTTCTATTTCTTCCTGGTTCAGTCTTGGAAGGTTATACCTTTTGAAGAATTTGTCCATTTCTTCCAGGTTGTCATTTTATTGGCATAGAGTTGCTTGTAGTAGTCTCTTAGGATGCTTTGTATTTCTGCGGTGTCTGTTGTAACTTCTTTTTCATTTCTAATGTTATTGATTTGAGTCCTCTCCCTCTTTTTCTTGATGAGTCTGGCTAATGGTTTATCAATTTTGTTTATCTTCTCAAAGAACCAGCTTTTAGTTTTATTGCTCTTTGCTCTTGTTTTCTTTGTTTCTATTTCATTCATTTCTTCTCTGATCTTTATGATTTCTTTCCTTCTGCTAACTTTGGGTTTTGTTTGTTCTTCTTTCTCTAGTTCCTTTAAGTGTAAGGTTAGATCGTTTATTTGAGATTTTTCTTGTTTCTTGAGGTAGGCTTGTGTAGCTATAAACTTCCCTTTTATAACTGCTTTTGCTGCATCCCATAGGTTTTGGATCGTCGTGTTTTCATTGTCATTTGTCTCTAGGTATTTTTTGATTTCCTCTTTGATTTCTAATGTGAGCTCTTGGTTATTTAGTCACGTATTGTTTAGCCTCCATATGTTTGTGTTTTGTACATTTTTTTTCCCTGTAATTCATTTCTAATCTCATAGTGTTGTGGTCAGAAAAGATGCTTGATATGTTTTCAATTTTCTTAAATTTACTGAGGCTTGATTTGTGACCCAAGATGTGATCTATCCTGGAGAATGTTCTATGCGCACTTGAGGTGAAAGTGTAATCTGCTGTTTTTGGATGGAATGTCCTATAAATATCAATTAAATCTATCTGGTCTATTGTGTCATTTAAAGCTTCTGTTTCCTTATTTATTTTCATTTTGAGTGATCTGTCCATTGGTGTAAGTGAGGTGTTAATGTCCTCCATTATTATTGTGTTACTGTCAATTTCCTCTTTTATAGCTGTTAGCAGTTGCCTTATGTATTGAGGTGCTACTATGTTGGGTGCATATATATTTATAATTGTTATATCTTCTTCTTGGATTGATCCCTTAATCATTATGTAGTGTCCTTCCTTGTTTCTTGTGACATTCTTTATTTTAAAGTCTATTTTACCTGATATGAGTATTGCTATTCCAGCTTTCTTTTGATTTCCATTTGCATGGAATATCTTTTTCCATCCCCTCACTTTCAGTCTCTGTGTGTCCCTAGGTCTGAAGTGGGTCTCTTGTAGACAGCATGTATATGGGTCTTGTTTTTGTATCCATTCAGTGAGCCTGTGTCTTTCGGTTAGAGCATTTAATCCATTCGCATTTAAGGTAATTATCAATATGTATGTTCCTATGACCATTTTCTTAATTTTTATGGGTTTGTTTTTGTAGGTCCTTTTCTTCTCTTGTGTTTCCCACTTAGAGAAGTTCCTTTAGCATTTGTTGTAGAGCTGGTTTGGTGGTGCTGAATTCTCTTAGCTTTTGTTTGTCTGTAAAGCTTTTGATTTCTCTGTGGAATCTGAATGAGATCCTTGCCGGGTAGAGTAATCTTGGTTGTAGGTTCTTCCCTTTCATCACTTTAAATATATCATGCCACTTGAAATGGGGAGAATCCTTAAAGAATGTGTACCTATATCAAATCACCATGATATACACTTTAAATATCTTACAATTTTATATGTTAATTATACCTCAACAAAGCTAAATTAAAATAAGAAAATTTTAAAAATACAGTGGTCATAATTACCAGTGTTTGAAACTCTCTCTGAGTGTCTGTTAGAATTTCTACTGTCTGTTTCTATGAGTTCAAATTTTTTTTTACATTCCCCATAGGTGAATGCAGCATTTTGTCTTTCTCTGTCTAGCTTATTTCACTTAGCATAATGCCCTCAACATCCATCCATGATGTCACAAATAGCAGGATTTCCTTCCTTCTCATAGCTGAATAATATTCCATTATATGTATCTACCACTTCTTCTTTATCCATTCATCTATTGATGGTTCTTAGGTTGCTCCATAACTTGGCTGTTGTGAATAATGCTGCAGTGAACATGGGAGTATAGATATCTCTTCAAACTCCTGTTTTCATTTCCTTTCGATATATAACCGCAAGTGGGATTGCTGGATCATATGGTAGTTCTATTTTTAATTTTTTGAGGAGCCTTCATACTGTTTTCCATAGTAGCTGCACCAGTTTACATTCCTATCAACAATGAATAAGGGTTCTCCTTTCTCCACATCCTCACCAACATTTGTTATCTCTTGTCTTTTTTCATGATAGCCATTCTAACAGGTGTGAGACAGTATCTCATTGTGGTTTTGATTTGCATTTTCCTGATAATTAGTATTACTGAGCACATTTCATGTACCTGTTGGCCATCTGGATATCTTCTTTGAGAAAATGTCTATTCAGTTCTTCTGTCTATTTTTAAATTGGATTGTTTGGGGGTTTTTCTATTGAGTTGTATGAGTCCTTTATATATTTTGGATATTAATTCTTTATCAGATATATGATTTGCAAATATTTTCTCCCATTCCACAGGTCACCTTTTCATTTTGTTGATGGTTTCCCTTGCTGTACAGAAACTTTTTAGTTTGATGTAATCCCACCTGGTTTTGGCGGGTTTTGGGGGGGTTTTTAGGCAGTGATTATTTATTTTAAAATTTGCAACTAATCTCATGGATACATTTTTGTTATAATAATTACAATGATACAGTCAAAGGAAAGGTCCCCCTTTGGCCCCACCCACTTTTCTTTCCAAAGAATTTATCCAAAAATGTGATAGAAATAACAAATCTTGAATGGGCATCATTTTCTCAGTAATAAAAATGTGTGCTAGCTACTCCTTGCTACTCAATTTTGATCATCAGGCAACTTTTCTGTGGGTACAAAATTTCTAGCATTTCTATTTCTCTTTTGATTTTTTGTGGTGCTAAAAAGTGTTTTTATTCTTTCCAGTTTTAATGATATAATATTTGAAAATTGTTAGGAGAGTAGATCCTAAGAGTTCTCATCACAAGGAAAAATATATTTTTGTCTTTTTTCTTTTTTTTTGTATCATATGATGGATGTTAACTTACTGTGGTAATCATTTTACAGTACATGTCAGTCAGATCATTCATGCTGTATACCTTAAACTTATACAGTGTTATATGCCACTTGTTTATTTTTTCTTTGTTGCCTTTGCTTTTGGTGCCAAATCCAAAACATCATTGCCATGATCAACGTCAAGAAGATTACCCTCCATGTTTTCTTCTAGGGGTTTTATGGTTTCAGGTCTTACATTTAAGTCTTTCATCCATTTGGAGTTGATTTTTGTGTATGGTATAAGATAGGGGTCCAGTTTCATTCTTTTGTATGTGGCAATCCAGTTTTTCCGGCACCATTATTGAAGAGACTATCCTTTCCTCATTCTGTATTCTTGGTTCCTCTGTCATAAATTAATTTCTGAGCTCTCTATTCTGTTCAATTGATTTACATACCGATTTTTATGTCAATACCATATTGTTTTGATTACTATATATTTCTAATACAGTTTGAATTCAGGAAGTATGATTTCTCCAGCTTTGATCTTTTTTTCTCAAGATTGCTTTGACTACTTGGGGTCTTCTCTGGTTCCATACAAGTTTCAGGATGACCACAGTATTTTTAAAAGCAAAATATTTTAAAGGCAAAATTTAACAGTGGTAAATCATAGAATTCTCTATAATCATTTAGAATTATATTACAGTAGAATATTTGTTGATTTGGTAAATATTTGTGATATTGTTAAGCGAGAAAAAGACCTTAAAAGAGTAAATACAGGGACGTCCCTGGTGGCACAGTGGTTAAGAATCCGCCTGCCAACACAGGGGACACGGGTTCGATCCCTGGTCCAGGAAGATCCCACATGCTGCGGAGCAACTAAGCCCATGTGCCACAACTACTGAGCCTGAGCTCTAGAGCCTGTGAGCCACAACTACTGAGCCCACGTGCCACAACTACTGAAGTCCGCGTGCCTAGAGCCCGTGCTCTGCAACAAGAAGCCACCGCAATGAGAAGCCCACACACCACAACTAAGAGTAGCCCCCGCTCACCGCAACTAGAGCAAGCCTGCATGCAGCAGCGAAGACCCAACACAGACAAAAAATGAATAAGTAAATAAATAAATAAATGTTCCTTAAAAAAGAAAGAGTAAATACAATATGAATCTGGTTTTATGGCATAAAAACTCAAAATAAAAAGGCGAAATAAATACACTAGAATAGTCATAATGATTAGTTAGCTCTTAGTGTCAAGTAGAGATTATTTTATTTCCCTTCTCATATAAACCTCATCCAAAGTTTCCAAAATGAACATGTCACTTAAAAAAATTTTTTTTAATGGAGGAGGCAGGTATCCATCAAACTTCCCACCATTTCTGAAGCTCAGGCCCCACCAATGATTGGCTCTTCCACAGGTATAAAGATCAAAGTTCAAGCAAACATTTTTAAAAATCCATTACCAAACATATAAATTGAACCTTGGCAAGAAGGCAAATACGTTAAAACGCTTTTGGAAAAATGATGACCTAAGTTTTAAAATTGCTGATTTATAGTCTTCCTTCCAGAAGTAGACAAAAAGCATCTATCCTTAAGCAGGCTATTCTTATTTCATGAAATAAAACAATGCCCTCTGTACATGAAATATCTCTTTATTCTTAAGGATGAGGGAGAAGGGAAGAAAAGCAAGGAGAAAACAGAGAGAAAATGCATTCACCTCATCATATACTAACTGATGCCACTTCTAGAGAAGCCCTGTTTCTACTGACTATAAAGTATCATTTGAGCCATGAAAATGCCAAACTCCTACTGATCTTGATCTTCACCAGGATAAGAGTTTGAAAAAACACTAATGCTGAGTAGCCTACCTAGAAAGCCCTGATACATTTGGAATCTTTATCAATTTATTTTCACATGGTAAAAAGCCAACAAAAGTCAGAAACAAGTGATAACAACATTATTTCTCTAGATAATGATAAAGACCTTAAAGGCCATCAAGAGTAGAATACCTGTGGTTCAAGTCCACCAGCTCCCAGACTGGGTTCAAAATTAATCAGAAGAAAATATTACATGATGACTTTTGTTGTTTAGTATCATTATCAGATTGATGTATGTTACTCTCATCTCTCCAGCCATGTGGAAAGATCCTTATGGAAGGAATAATAAGCATTCAAAAAATATTTGTCTGACTGAATCTTGGTTTTTCATTCCTGCTAATAGCTATGGTTTTTCTTCAGTAGCTTTCTGGAACTCTTCCATTACTCAAATGGGCTTTCAGTGAGACGGTTAATTAAAATGACTGTTAAAGAATGTACTAGATAACTGTAGTACCAGAAGTGAGGAAACTCCTGTGCTCAACTTATTTGATCAAACTCTGCAAATTTTCTAGAATGTTTAGCCAACTGCCTCTATTCTCCATCATAAGATCAACAAATACAACTGTACTACTGAGTGTAATAAAATGTAAATAATAAAGTACGTGTCACAGTCGGTCCAATGGACTAGTCACCTGTGAGCTTTACTCTGAGCCTATATATCAAAGCAGAGTGAGCCAATGCAAAATGAGGTTGTCCACAATAGTAAATTTTGGAAGCAATCTCCATGGCTAAATAAATTATGAAATACCCATATATAGAATTCTATGGGGACTTCCCTGGTGGCGCAGTAGTTAAGAATCCGCCTCCCAATACAGGAGACATGGGTTTGAGCCCTGGTCGGGGAAGATCCCACGTGCCATGGAGCAACTAAGCCTGTACACCACAACTACTGAGCCTGCGTTCTAGAGCCCACGAGCCACAACTACTGAGCCCACGTGCCACAACTACTGAAGCCCACACACCTAGAGCCCGTGCTCCACAACAAGAGAAGCCACCACAATGAGAAGCCCATGCACTGCAACAAAGAATAGTCCCCGCTCACCACAACTAGAGAAAGCCCGAGAGCAGCAACGAATACCCAGTACAGCCAAAAATAAATAAATAAATAAATTTATAAATAAAAAGAATTCTATGAAGCCCATACAAGAATGAGGTAAGCCTATGCATTTGGACATGGAAAGATATCCATGTAAATGAAATGAGCAAATTATAGATGAACATATAGAGAGTGATCCCATTGACATAAAACAAAATAAAACAAAACCAAATATGTTTATAAATGCATTGAATAATGTATGCAATGGCAATGTTGTTCACCAAACTGTTTACCTTGAGAGAGGAGTAAAATTTCATAGGCAGCAAGGAAATAAAAAAGGGGCTTTCAGTTTTTATTCTTTTTTTAAAATATAACAATATATTTATGTTTTTAATAAATATATAAAGAACTACAAATACATTCAATGATTTATAAAAAGAAAAATATTAAAAGCATTAGATAGTGTATATACCAACAGAAATTAACTATGATGTACAGTTGACCTTTGGACACAACAGGGGTTGGGGTACCGACCCTCCACACAGTCTAAACTCTGAGCCTAACTTTACAATCAATCTTCCATATCCATGGTTCCACATGAGTAGATTCAACCAACCAAGAATTGTGTAGTACTATAGTATGTATTCATTGAAAAAAAATCCAAGTATAAGTGGACCCCTGTAGTTCAAACCCATGTTGTTCAACAGTCAACTTATATGTATGCATAAAACACAAATTCTATGCCATTAAAAGTGATGTAGATTTATATTCATTGACATGGAAAGACAGTCACAATTTATAAGGCAAAATGGCCAGGAATGAACAGTATTACCCATTTTGTTTAAAGCAGCAGTCCCCAACCTTTCTGGCACCAGTTTCATGGAAGACAATTTTTCCACGGCCGGGGGTGGGAAGGGGGGGGGGGGGATCATTCAGGTTGGTAATGCAAGTGATGCAGGGGATGGTTCAGGCAGTAATGAGAGTGATGGGGAGCGATGGGGAGCAGCAGATGAAACTTTGCTCGCTAGCCCATGGCTCACCTCCTGCTGTGCAGCCCGGTTCCTAACAGGTTCTGAACAGGGGCTGGGGACCCCTGGTTTAAAGTATATGTGTGTATATAGGAACTTCCCTGGTGGTCCAGTAGCTAAGGCTCCATGCTCCCAGTGCAGGGGGGGCCTGCATTCCATCCCTGGTTGGGGAACTAGATCACGCATGTTGCAACAAAGAGTTCCCACATGCCCCAACTAAAAAGATCCCATGTGCCACAACTAAGACCCAGCGCAGCCAAACAAATAAGTAAATATTTAAAATAAATAAATAAAACATATATGTATATATAAATGAATATATAAAAGTCAATAATCACAATTAGTCATAAAATTTAACAGTAACCCACTGTATAATTGTTTTTTATTCATTTAACTATTCTCTAATCTGTAAGCAATTAACATAGTAGTAGAGTAATAAGGAAAAATATTCCTTAAAGCAGTTTCATTACACACACAAGAAAAGCTATATATCTAAAGTTCATGAATAAATAATTGTTAATACCGTTTCTAGTCACACAAAGTAAAGTGAAAAATAAAAGAAACTGTTTGTATAACAAGAGAAAATAGCCAATTATTTCAGGTAAATTTGGTAAAGAATCTGAATTGCCCAGGTAAGCACCTCCACTTTTCTACTTCACTTTCTGTATATGTACACACAACCTCAGTTACCTAATATAATATATGCCAGTGCACAAATATTTCCATCTTCAGTCATGTGTATAACTTTAAAAGTCTAATCAATTTTATAAAGGACAAAAAAGTTGCCAGTGAAGCCAAGAACTTAATTTAACATCATTCCAACAGAAGTTGCTGCATTTTAATACACCTTTATAAAACCCATAAAACAAGCATTATAATGAAAGAAAATGCCACAAAACTAACTATTAAAATGATGACTTTTAACCTTTTTAATGTACAATGGGCAGTCAACAGTTTTTTTAAATCCTGAGGCCCAAATGAGCTTTAAGGTTTTTAAGAGAAAACTCCACTCCCAAGTTCAAAATACTCATTGCTTAAAAGTAATAATAAATTCCCTAGTGAAACACTGGGTTCTGGTTTTAATTAGAAGTAAATGTGCTAAGATTGCCACCTCCTGCTGAAGAAAAAGTCAAGTCCTTCATGACCTACCTCAAGTGGATTTTCAAATTTTTACCTCAGATCTGAATCCTGTCTTAAAGAAAGAGGAAAGAATAGAAAAATAAATTCTCATGCAGAAAAATAAGTGATGCCACTTAAACTATCCAATGCTGCCAAATACAAAATTCTCATTTCCCAAAAAAGTAAAACATACTCTTCTTTGGATCCATGATCTAAGAGAACAGATAAAATCCCTTACTTGATGGTATTCCTCTAACAAAATATTAAAATATACTTGTCACATGTCAAATTCAAAACCAAAATATATCCGCAATGACAAAGTCAAGGAGGAAAAAAATGAGATTGCATAATAAAATCATGACTTCTATTATCGTCCATTCAAAAAAATTCATCCGATGATACAATGAATGTTGAAAAACATCAGTATTTCCTGAAAACTTAATTTTTCTCTCTTCCCTTGAGATTGCCATTATATTTAAACCTTGAAATTTTCAAATCTTTTAATATATATGTGTGTATATATGTATATATAAATATATGTACATACACACACATAATATACCTATAAATACATACAAATATATATAACTGTACAGAATTCTGACTCTTGTCAATTTCCTCGTCTGTAGAATGGGAATAATATCTACTTTGCAGGTTGTTTCAAGAACTAAATGGAAACATGTGAAGGAACCTGGGACAGTACCAGACACATAAGCAAATCTTGTAATCAAAAAAATGTTTTTCTTAGTCTTTGGAAAGACAATAGAGATTTCAAAGTTAGTAGCCTTTATTAGGAGATATCTTTAACAAGATTTTCTTTAACAAGAAAAAGAAACAACATCTGCAGCTGTCTTGTTTTTTCCCTCTTAAATCAAACACACTCTCCATCTAAGATATTTTAATAGTTTTTTACTGACTTCATATTTTGGGATGTCAGTTATACAATACCAGTAGCTTTCATTTTAAAAAAAAAAGGGTTGGTCTAACAAAAATGTAAATTAATGTATGAAACACAATAGAAACTTTCCTTGTAGAAAGTTCATATGCTTTAATATCAAAATAAGCCGTTAGTCAATAAATCTCTAATGACTCCAAAATGAGAAAGCAAAAAGTTAAGAATGAAAACTCCTCCTCTCCTAGATAAAGTAAATAACATTCTGAACAGATTATTTGTAATTTATAAAAATATATTTGCGGGCTTCCCTGGTGGCACAGTGGTTGAGAGTCTACCTGCCGATGCAGGGGACACGGGTTCGTGCCCCGGTCCGGGAAGATCCCACATGCCGCGGAGCGGCTGGGCCCGTGAGCCACGGCCGCTGAGCCTGCGCGTCCGGAGCCTGTGCTCCGCAACGGGAGAAGCCACAACAGTGAGAGGCCCGCGTACCACACACACACAAAAAAATTGCTATGGTACATTCTAAAAGAAAATAATACAAACAAAATATTAACATTTCAGCATCATCAATAGCCACCTAAACTATCAATGCCATAATATGATTTATATTATAATCTGATAATAAAAGAAGATTATTTCAGTTTTCCAGACAATGTCTCATTTCTCAATCTCCTCTATTTCTCCAATATACACAGCATGCATCATTCTGGAAAATTTCTAATTGTTAAATTCTGTTAAAAGTTTAAGTCAATGAACAAATGTTTCTCATTACAAAATTCAATAACTGTAATAGAATTATGGATTTAACATGTAAAGTCCTGAAAGCATTTTCTAAACAGATGAATTGTTTGAGAGTTACTACTTTCCTTAGGTTTGCCTACATGGAAACACATGTTTTTTCAATTATATAGCAAAGACTATGGCTTCTGTTCAAACCTAGATTTTATTGTTTATAAAATTAGAAACAGATACAAATATATATAGATATATACACACACATTTATAAACATATACACCCAGGCTATATATTATATATGAACAGTTGAAAGGTTTAGAGTGTTCTATAAGAAGGTACTTTACACACGTATGAGGAAATTAATGTTAATCTCTCAAATGGATAATTCATTCATAAACAAAACTTTTATAATCTCAAAGATATCCTCATAAATGCTACCATAATTATTTATACAATTCAGTCAAAATTAAGCTAAGTGAAAATACTGGTGAGCTCTAGCACCTTTATTTTTTAAAAAAATCAAGAATTGTTTATAGTCATTGTTTGCCATTTTACCCCAAAAAGGGAGGATTCTATTTTAATCTAGTGTCTCTAAATGTTCACTAAAATCACACTGCATTTTCATCAATACTTGATTTAGAAGTTCATGTATTTCTGTTTATATTTAAATTTTAAGATTAAAGGTAATTTAAATTTTCTTCTTAATAATTTTCTGTATTTTTCCAAATTTTGTGCAAATTATATGTGGCCTTTATAATTTAAAACAGAAGTAATTTTAAAGCAATAATTAAAACATTTGAGTATGAAATGTAAATCAGAAAGCTTGGTATTGGTAACTCCCTCCGAAAAAAAATGTATAGTACTAAAGGGCTAATCTATGAATTTATGACTTTTCGTGGTTTGTTCAAAAGGGACATACATATATTAAGTTCTGATTCAGATCTAACTGTTGTGATAAGAGAAGAAAAGAGATGTGTAAGTTATACCTAAAATATAGTCCTTAATTTTTGTTAATATTAATCCTATAATGAGAGCAGCGGGGGTGATTTTGTCCCCCGAGTGGTTGTCACACTGGTTGGTGGAGGGTGCTACTGGTATCTAATGGGTAGAGCGCAGGATTGCTGCTAAACATCCTACAATAGCACAGGGCAGCCTCCACAACAAAGGATTATCCAGACCAAACTGTCAGCAGTGCCAAGGGTAAGAAACTCTGATGTAGAGAAAATAAATCTTTTATGTTTAAATTACAAGTCAAAATCCTAAAGACAAATAATTTTAATTCAAAAAGTTATTCCTGTTTCTTTTGAAGGACACACTAATTGCAACTTTCCAAGCATCTAAACTACTTACTTCTTTAAAACAGTTTAAAAAATAAAGCCTAAATTTTCTTTCATTCTCAATTTTAATTCTCTGTCCTCACTGCCCTCAGCATACTCCTGACCCAAAATCAAGTATAACCTTGAAATAAGAGACTTGAAGATACACAAAAGTTCTTCCTCTTCGTTTTGTGAGTGTATCTTCTAGAATAAAGGAAATGAAAAGTTTCTGAATTTGGATAAAGATAATCAAATCCAGCTAATAAGATTTTTATTTCAAATTAATATTTGTTTTATTTTTAATTGTCTCAACTAAATAAAGATTGAAGGCTTTAAGGACTCGAAACAAACTACATACTGTATTAACACTCTGATCACAGCTTTTTGATATTTATTTCATCCTGCTTTTTTTTTTTGATGCTGTATGTGTTTTTTTTAATTGTGGTAAAATATACGTAATATAAAACTTACCATTTTAACTATTTTTAAATGTACAGTTCTGGGGCATTAAATACATCCACATTGTTACACAGTCATCACCACCATCTATCTGTAGAACTTTTTCATCTTTCCCAACTGAAACTCTGTATCCATTAAACACTAACTCCCCACCACCTCCTCTCCCAGCTCCTGGAAATCACCATTCTGTTTTCTGTCTCTAAGAATCTCAGTACTCTAGGAACCTCACATAAGAGGAATCACAGAGCGTTTGTCTTGTTGTGATTACCTTATTTCACTCAGGATAATGTCCCTCAAATTCATCCATGTTGTAGCATATATCAGTGCCTTATTCTTTTTTATGACTGAATAATACTCCATTATATGTATATAACACATTTTGTTTATCCACTCAACTGTCATTGGACACTTGGATTGCTTCCACCTTCTGGAGGCTATTGTAAATAATGCTACTATGAACATGGGTATACAAATATTTGCTTGAGTCCCTGCTTTCACTTCTTTTGGGTGTACACCCAGAAGTGGAATTGCTGGATCATACAGTAAGTCTATGTTTAATTGTTTAAGTTTTTGAGTACTCATTCACTCTTGATAATATAAAGACATATTTTGTATGGCTCTTACACCCTCTTCTTTGTTTTGCATAATATTATAAGTGAGAAGAGATTTCTCTAATCTTGCAGTACTTATCAATAAAAGAACTACAAGGGGTCTTCCCTGGTGGTCCAGTGGTTAAGACTTCACCTTCCAATGCCAGGGTGCAGGTTCAATCCCTGGTTGGGAAGCTAAGATCCCACAAACCTCGCAGCCAAAAAACCAAAACATAAAACAGAAGCAATATAAAGACTTAAAAAAAAAGAAAAAATCTTTTTAAAAAATGACCTACAAGATATACCTGTAACGCACAAGAATGTCTAACAAAGCAGATCTGTGTATTTGTTTAAACCCTAAAGCTGACACCATCTAACAGTTAAAAATTCATTAAAAATGATCTCCCATGGATTGACATATACACACTACTATATATAAGATAGATAACTAATAAGGACCTACTGTATAGCACAGGAAACTCTACTCAATACTCTGTAATGACCTATATGGGAAAAGAATCTAAAAAAGAGTGGGTATATGTATAACTGACTCACTTTGCTGTACACCTGAAACTGAAACAACATTGTAAATAAACTATACTCTAATAAAAAATTTTAAAAAACAAAGAAAAAAATGATCTCCTAAGCTAATATCCAAAATTCTCCTGAAAAAAATCTCCTTTTTCTTGTTTTGTTTTGTAAGATTATTAATTATTGGTTAAATTTCTTTTTTTACCTTTTATTTTATATTGGAGTATAGCTGATGAACAAAGTTGTATTAGTTTCAGGTGTACACCAAAGTGATTCAGTTATACATATACATGTATCTGTTCTTTTTCAAGTTCTTTTTCCATTTAGTTATTACAGAATATTGAGGAGAATTCCCAGGACAAATTTTCCTCTTCTGGGGTATGAATTCTCAAAGGAATGAGTGTAAGGATAGTTTTTCAAACTGCACTGACACTCACCAATAAGAACCTATAGGTTCTCCATCTCTTTTTTCCCTTGAGAATGAAAGTCATTGCCACAAAGCCAAAAGAAAGTGTGTTGCAGCTTTGGTTATCCTGCGAAAGAAAAAAAGTCTGAGAACCAGTGACTATGGCAGTGTTCCCAAAATTGTTCCAGAACACATGCACGTGTATGTATATAAGATGAATTAGGATAAGTAAATCCTGTGATTCTGAATATGAATTGGAAGTACCAATATGAACCTATAATATATTTTATCTTTAAAAATTTTTATGTATTTCCTAGCTCTATCCACCAAAACAAACCAGAAGCAATAACTAACCAGGAGCAATCAACAGCATTAGTACCCAGATTGTGATCTTCAAATGCCATTTCCCACCAAGAAAAAGAAATATGCTCCTTTAAAAAAATGACTTATTCCAGTTCTGGAAGGGGAAACATACAAGATGTGGCTGGAATATCTCATAACAGAAAGCAAAAATGCTGACAGGGACTACTGGAGCTCTGTCAAAAGGGCTCGGGAGAACCAACTTGAAAAGGTTCCCTTGGCCAAAAATGGTATGGTATTATTTTTAGCATTAATAAAAATAACAACTTCAATAAATTAAAATGCATCAAATATATAAATCCATGAGTTCATAACAATATGCAAATAACAAAAAACAACAACTAATTTGTCATCTTTGGAGGGTTCTAAGGAACAAACTCTGTATTTAGAAAACAAAAGAGAACCAAGCATTCATCCTGCCTTTCCTATATGAAATGTATCTCTGGGTAACCAAATAGTTTATAATTTATTAAAGATCTATTCTTTTAGATGTATTTACATAATAAATAAATGACAAAATCAGAATATAACAATTTTGAATCTCTAATAAAATAATGATCTAAGCAATGATCATCAATGGCTATTGACAACACAAAGACAGACAGACAACCTGGCATCATGTACCTACTTATAGAAGAAGTACACAACACCAGCTGTGAAGTTTTCTTGCCAAAAAATCAAACCTGAATCTGATAAAGCTTCTAGATCTAACTACAAATTTACAAATTTGAAGGACAGAGGAACACATCTATAAGACACCGTGGGGGGCTTCCCGGGTGGTGCAGTGGTTAAGAATCCGCCTGCCAATGCAGGAGATACAGGTTCTATCCCTGGCACAGGAAGATCCCACATGCCACGGAGCAACTAAGCCCGTGCACCACAACTACTGAGCCTGCGCTAGAGCTCACGTGCCACAACTACTGAAGCCCGCGTGACTAGAGCCCATGCTCCACAACAAGAAAAACCACAACAATGAGAAGCCTGCACACCACAACGAAGAGTAGCCCCCGCTCGCCTCAACTAGAGAATGAGAAGGCCGGCGCACAGCAACGAAGACCCAACACAGCCAAAAAAAATAAAAACAAATAAATTTATTTTAAAAAAAAAAAGACACCATGGGGATGCAATGAGCAAAAACTAGACTATGGAAATTAACAGGACAAACAATTCAATCTATTCAACAAATAAGTTACAGAGGAGAGAGAGAGAAAGAGAGAGGGACGGAGTAGGGAGGGAGGGAGGAAGGAGAGAAGAGGGAGGAGAGAGGAAAGAGAAGAGAAGGAGAATCTAATTTTAACCTATTAATATATTTTAATGGAATAAAAAGCCAGTAAAACTTGGCATTTTAACACATTATTTTGCCACTGTACTATCAAGTTAATCCTAACTGAAAATGTGCACTGTAAGAAGGTTTTTAAAAACTTGAAATGAACTTATGGCTTTCAAATTATTATTTGCAATCACACTCATAAATGCAACAGGTGACAGAATAGTTAAGAACTCGGTCTACAAGTCAGATCTACCCATGTCCAAACCTCAGCTCTTAATAGCTTATCACTTAATAGCTGTGTAAACTCAGGCAAGAAATTTTATTTTATAAGCATTAGTTTCCTCATCTGTATGATGAAGTTTAATCACACTGACTTGACAAGATTGTTTCGACAATTAAATAAGATACTGTATACAAAGAATTTAGCAGAATCACTCATAAAATATGCCCACTAAATGTAGTTTTTATCATAAATAATAAATGTCTCACATTAGAGTTTTTAAAACATAAATGTGAACAATCACAAACTCCTATTCAAAAGTAAATACCATACTCACCACATTTACACACATGAAGACCCATTTAAGGAAACATCAAGAAAGGAGGAAAAATTAATTTTAAATATGCCTCAGTCAACCTTAAACCTATGTTAACAGATAAGAGCAAATATTTACCAAATATAAAGAGGTTAGAAAATCAAATTGACAATTGTTACTACTTGTTTTACTACAAAGTGGCACTAGCCTTTGGACCAGTAGCTATTTGCAAAATGGACTCAAATATAATAAATACTAAACATATCTTTGAGTTTTTAGGATTCTAAATAAATAGATGTCCTGTCAGGCATCACAGATGAAAAGATAAAAGAAGTTCTTGATCTCAAGGAACTCATAGTCTAGTGAAAGAAACAGACAAATAAAAAATTATAAGACATTGTGGTAAGTGTCATGATGGAAGCACACAAAGGGTCTTATAGTTTCACATAAAAGGCATACCTAGGACTGGGGGATGAGAAAAGAGGTAGGTGTAATTGGTTTCAAAGTCCTCCCACCAAAAAAGTGAGTCTGAATTGAATTTTGAAAGAGTAGGAGTTGGCTAAATGAAAAACTGAGGTAAAGTATATTTTATTGTACATGCAGAAGCATGAGAAAGTATTGTTTCAAGTTGGGGTCTGAAGTAAGATCAGATCAGAGAGTTAAGCAGGCCAGAGACTTATATAAGCCTTGTTATTCTCACAGGTGATGAGAACCATGAGGAATTTTAAGCAGGTCAAAGACATGATAAGATTTGTGCTTTGAGAGATTACTCTAAAGCAGCAGAATGAAGAATGGAAGGAAGAACGAAACAGGGAGCCTAGGGAGCAAGATAAAGAGGCACACAGAGCAGCAGGGAGGCTCTTTCAGCAATGCAGATGAGAAACAGAGAAAGCCCAAATTAAGGCAATGATGGTAGAGATGATGATGAAGCATCTTATTCTTCCATTTTCAATGTCATTAGAACTCCTTGTTAGCAGGACCTACAGAACAGCATAGAAATCAAGACCAATGATCCTGATCCTCCAGTTCATGGGATAATAAAGATGTCACCCAATTGCACCATTATGGTAGCCTAGACTTTTTCAAAACTCAATATTTTCCTCTTAAGGTTAAAATTCCTACAGTGTATTTAATCTTTAACCAAGAATACTTCTTTTAAATATATATATATATATATATATATATATATATATATATAAAATGAATACATAGATAATAGATATATAGTTGTTTTTATTTTCATCACCTCCAAGTTCCTCAAATGCAAACATGATTCCCTTTTCAAAATAATTTCCTTATTTAAAATTCAAACACAAATTCATTTCCAAATTCAAATTTGCCACACACCTCTATGAAGAACAGCAACTCTGGCAAGGTTTGTAAGATCGTTTAAAAAATGTTAAGAGGTTATAAGCAATTAAAAATTACTCTAGTATCTGAACAGTACAAAACCTTTATCTTCAGCTACATGAATTGCCTGAAGCACTCTAGATTTTTTCCAAAATTCCAGTGCTCTACAATTTTTCTGTAACAACAAAAGTGGGTAATTTAAAAGCAAGGGAATTATTTAATCAAGTACATAACATCCACAGTAGAAAGCAGTTTCCCCTAATTTTTTTTTCTTCTTGTTAAAATGAAATAACCAAAGAACACATTTTAATTTCAAACTGAAATATTATAGAATAAATATTTTTTGCATGGAGTTCACTGTACTTGGTGATTTCAATCTTATACATATTTTTTAAATCAAAATATAATTATCATATTCATTCAATCCAGATGTTAATTACTTGCTGTATGTCTGAGACTGGGCTATGTACTAGAGATTAAAAATATGAATAAAATATAGTCCTAATCTCAAGAAACAAATAGTGGGGTCAAGAAATACTAAAACAAATCTTTATACCATAACTTAGTACATGCAATAATTAAAGGTAAGGTATAAACAAATTCTGTAGAAATAGAAATGGAGAAATAACCAAACCAGCAGGCCAGACAAGAAAGGCTTAACAGAGAAAGTGACACCAGCAGGGGTGGGGCTCCAAGTAGGCTCTGTCTGATGCTGAAAAGCCATCATTTGGTAACTGCCACCAGGACAGGAGAAATTGCATGTGCAAAAAGTACTGTTAAACTTATAAAAGAGACTTTAGGTTTTTCTCTTACACTTTAGAAAAAGGTACATGACTTTAATTTTGTAGTTGTAAAACAAATTTCTTAGTCTAAATCAAAACTATAAAACATGATTTCTCTCCCTTATCCTTAGACAAGTGAAATTTTATAACTTGCATTTCAAAGGTGAGCTTAGAGTATTTCAATTTATTGTTATTACTCCATGCTAATTTCAGAATTAAGAAGGGCGTTGGCATTTGTTTAGTACGAGTTGCTGTAAGATTAAACGTAAATTGGTAAACAGATGATTTGGATAACCCACAATATTGTAAATAATATATGTATAAAAGAAGTTATCACATAGAACTCATTTCTTTACTATTAAATCACAGTGTGCCTGCCTGAGAACCAATTATCTTCACATTTCATAAATATGATGGTGCTCAAAACTCCTTAAATCTAGTCTTTATGTTTATGGACACAACTGTATAAAAAGTAGTTTTATATTTAATAGGAATCACTGTGATGGTGAAGACTCAGTCTAACAACAGGACCCAGGCGAACATCAAAGCAAATTCCAAGTGCAGATCAATCGGGAATATCCCGAACATCCCAACACCAGAGAATTTCTCCCATTTGGCAAAAGAGGGGTGGGTCAGTCAGAAAGTATCAGTGGCATCCACTCTGATCATCCCTCAACATGGAAATATGCCCTTTTTTTAACTATGTCATGATACCTAACTCTCAAACTCTTTTCATTTGAAAATATGTTGCCCCCAACTGTGAAGCAATGCACGCATGAAATGTGCACCCTGCCCCTTAGCACTATATGCTCTTAAGGAAATTCTTTAAAGCTTAGTTTCCTCATCTGTAAAATAAACTACAGTTATGCAACTCCAGCAAAATGCCTGGCACATAGTAAGCACTGAATAAAAGCTGTTGTGAAGTCTTCCACTGATACAGATTATTACATGAGGTGTGTCAATAACCAGCAAGGTACCCGGCACAATTCAGTATGTAACTCATGTTTGTTTCTTACATTGGTTTCCTCTATTTCTTAGGGCTAAGACACTAGCATTTATTTATCTTATAACCCTAACAGTATCTAGGAAAGAGCTTCACAAAAGAAGCCTATCATAAAACCCAGCTAACTTAAAATGGCTTGGGTAACTACTGAATACTCAACAATCTCTCAATGCCACATGTGGTTCATAAGCTCTGGCTGTACCAGTTCAGTTAGTGCACACTGTAAAAACAATACCTGAATTTACAAAAATGGCTTTCTTACCAGGAGCTTAAGCCACTTCTAAATAACAGTTCATTACTGACAATGACAGGATGAGGGAAACACATAACCATATCTTGAGGGAAACCCAAGGCTAAAAGAGTATGTTTTATATGGACAAAGTGAATCAATGGCAAAACAAGGACTCAAACTTAGAAATTTTTGCTTCAAGTTTAGAGTTTTTTCCATCCCAGACTGCATTTCCTCAAAGGACAAAAGTACATTGATTCACATCGATTTTCCAAGTCTTCACTCAATAAGTATGAAATCTATAAACAGTTGCAAATAAACATTTATAAAAGGAACAATGCCAAAATCTTTTCTTTATTAAGCTATTCAATGTATCCTTCTCTGTAATACGAGGTTGATTGTAAATCATTTTGCTTTTTTAGGGACATTGGCTTATTATATTAAGGATAATTATTTTTAAACCTACTACAAATAGAATAAATTAAAACTGTACACAAAATTTAATGTTTTTATCCTGTGAGCTTTTTATAGTTCATCTTGTTTCCTCTGGCCATTTGCTTTTAATGTGCAACCAGTGAATAGTGGGTTTTTTATGTTTCACATTTAAAAATGCAGCCTTCCAAGCTCAGCCAGAAATGTCCATTTCAAAAATCTTACTCCAGTCAGTTGGCTTTGTCAGTGACATATGTGCTAAGTGAAAATGTAACCCACAGTGATTTTCTGCAGGTCAGATGGAATCACTTAGCGTACTCAACATGGTTTCCAGTTCGTGCCTCAAGAGGAATTTCCTTCAGCTAGCAAGTGTTTCTTTTAAACGTCAGACCAGCTACTGTTGTTTGAACACAAGTGTTATCTTGGCATGGTTGGAATATATGTGCATTCTGAGAATTATAAATGTTATTCTTATCAAAATATGAAAATTTTGAATATATTTGCAATATAAACATTGTATGGATTCAATATAAAATTTAAGTAAACAGTGGGTGGTGTTTGGGGAACTAAAACTTTTGAATTTTAATCAATGCCTCTGTTTTCAAAGTTTCTTTAAGTCCAAAACACTTCACAGATATAGTGGCTCATGTAAGCAGAGATGCTAAATGTCAAAAAAAGCACCTTTTGTGTTAAAAAAAATTAGGAACTGCAAATAATATTAAGTATGCTCTTTTCTGTCACATAACAAACGACCATTAACACAGAGCCTTTTTAGCAAAACATACCATAAATACATCAATGTATGAGAAATTTTCAGTTATTAAAAATGAAGTGTCGGCACCTAGAGGGGTGGGATAGAGTGGGTAGGAGGGAGATGCAAAAGGGAGGGGATATTGGGATATATGTATACATATAGCTGATTCACTTGTTATACAGCAGAAACTAACACAACATTGTAAAGCAATTATACTCCAATAAAGATGTTAAAAAAAAAAAAAAATGAAGGGTTGGGACTTCCCCGGTGGTCCAGAGGTTAAGACTTCGCCTTCCAATGCAGGGGATACAGGTTCGATCCCTGGTTGGGGAGCTAAGATCTCGGCCTCGCAGCCGAAAAACCAAAACATAAACCGGAAGCAATATTGTAACAAATTCAATAAAGACTTTAAAAATGGTCCACATCAAAAAAATCTTTAAAAAAAAAAAATGAAGGGTCAAATTTCACCAAACATAATTCTTGTTTTTCCAAGGGTTGCAATTTTAAGTTGGTTAACTATTTTAAAAAGAAAGGCAATCCCAATTTCATAAAATAATCAATAAAACAAAAAGCAATTTGGCCCGTCCAAGAGACCCTTTCCTTCATACTATATCAATAAGCTAGACAAACACATGCATCTACTGCATCAAATAAGGATAAAGTTCTCCCACAAACTATGACCATGTGAAGAAGCCAAGCAGAGCAAACCTCTTGATGATCCTAAAACTGATTTTCAATAGGTTTATTATCTGATTGCTTTTATACTCCCCATGGATACCTTTTTTGTGAAAGATCAGGGATTGTTTTCATTATTAAAAGGCAATTCTTTTTCACTCCAGTGGCTTATCAACCTTGAATGGAATATAGTACCTACACTTTTCTTGTATAGCTAATAATTACTTTTCTTTGTATAGAGAGACACTAATCTCCTTCTCTGGTAAACAGAACACATAAAGTTCAACTTGGTTTTTTGCAAGGATAGGACTGAGACCTAGGTTTGGAAACCAAAAACTTATGTCAACCATCAGTAAAGAGCATCTGCTACTAGTGGAAGAACTATTCTGTGTTTAATGGCAGTATTTATAAAGGGGTCTTATTCTTATTAAAAGCAGAAGTGTAGATGTCATTACTCTAGTCAAAAGAACAGCATGTACATTATGACATTATATATTTAACAAGAACACAGAAGGCCTGGTGGCCTAGTGTCAGAAGTTTGTGCTGCCTTGTAAGGGGTCAGAGTTCAATGACTTAAACGAAGCCTTTGATCCTCAAATGGGTAAGAATGAGGAAACTAATAACAATGAATTACCCATGGTAATAACAACCCTTTCCCTGTCTAATGCAGAATCAGCATTCAGAGCTTCCCTTTAATGTTAGTTTCCTAAAACATGAACTTTTCTTAAGAAGAAAATTCAAGAAAAAAGGGACAGGATGTAAATCAAGAAGGATATATATATATATATATATATATATATATATATATATTCTAATGATAAAATGATTCTAGAGCTTCTCTTCTCATCCAGCTTCTATTG
Organism: Leucopleurus acutus; assembly: GCF_964270905.1. Classification (NCBI taxonomy): domain Eukaryota; kingdom Metazoa; phylum Chordata; class Mammalia; order Artiodactyla; family Delphinidae; genus Leucopleurus; species Leucopleurus acutus. Next base: position 65,148,806 of record NC_139144.1, on the reverse strand, counting down.
GTGCTATTGGTTCATCATGTTGGTTCCAACAAATGTTAGAAAAACATGCAAAGTTAATTCCTCTTACCAAATAGAGGAGTGGGAGGGTGAAGCAAATTGGTGCACTTTATATTCATATGTGAATATAAGATTATGGATTCAGTCAGTAACAAATGCATTCTGAACTGTTTCTTAGTCGTGAGAACAAGTTTCTAGGGAACTAACCATTGCCTTTTACTTAATCCCCAAAAGGCTAAAATGGATGCAGAAGTTAAACAGGTGCAGTTAATTAGCCAGAGATGGGATCAAACCTACAGGTGTAGCTTTGTTACTACTACCTGAATTGGGTACAGCAAACTCTTAAAGTAATTTTATTCCCCAGCTACAAGCATCCCAACCATTCTGTCATCCCTTAAAATTTGCACACATACAAGTAGATGAAATGTTAGAGGAAGACAATACATCAGAGAGAAAAGAAAAGGCTAGGAGAAGCCAAGGAATAGGAAAATAAGGGGGAAAACTGAATTAGCTAATACATAATTTTAACACCTCTGTGTTAAATTGTCTACCATTAATACAACTTCCAAAATAAACTGTCCTTCTAAATGCATACAGAATTACTTGGAGAGGAACGTGATTTATCAAACTGATGAAAGAACAGAAATTTTATTTTATAATTCTGAATTTTCTCAGACGAAAAATTGGGGTAAAGTATCACCCATTTCTTATAGGTACTTATTTCTTATGGGAATTCCCTGGCGGTCCAGTGGTTAGGACTCCGTGCTTCCACTGCAGGGGGCCCAGGTTCTATCCCTGGTCACGGAACTAAGATCTCGCAAGCCCCGCAGCGTGGCCAAAAAAAAAAAGATATATAATATAAGCAGTATTGCAAAGCACCTAGCACAGTATCTGAAACAGTATTCAATAAATGAAAGCAATTTTTAATCATATTAAAGTAAAAATTGAATGATGAAAGATGTTTATGAAGCCCATGATGTCTAACATTCTTACTGTATATTCTTGATATCAGTATATCATATATTTCCATTTTAATTAAACAAGTACATTACTTCTTAGAAGGAAATTATCTGAAAAAGATAATCCAATACTCAGAATACCAAAAGATTTCAAATTATTTTCTTTCATCATTGCCAAAGCTATGTAAAACTTATAAACATGTTATTTGTGCTTATCAAAGGACTGGCTGAAAACCACCTTTGAAGTCGTAGACGCTTATCACATGACATTTGAAGATATAGGGAGCTACACTTACGCACTTACTCTTCTTAAACTTGATCTATTTTTCTTAACATCTTTATTGGAGTATAATTGCTTTACAAATGTTGTGTTAGTTTCTGCTGTATAACAAAGTGAATCAGCTATACGTATACATTAAATCCCCACATCCCCTCCCTCTTGCGTCTCCCTCCCAACCTCCCTATCCCACCCCTCTAGGTGGTCACAGAGCACCAAGCTGATCTCCCTGTGCTATGCGGCTGCTTCCCACTAGCTATTTATTTTACATTTGGTAGTGTATATATGTCCATGCCACTCTCTCACTTTGTCCCAATTACCCTTCCCGCTCCACGTATGCTCAAGTCCATTCTCTAGCTCTGCCTCTTTATTCCTGTCCTGCCCCTAGGTCCTTCAGAACCTTTTTTTTTTTTTTTTTTTAGATTCCATATATATGTGTTAGCATACGGTATTTGTTTTTCGCTTCCTGACTTACCTGACTCTATATGACAGACTCTAGGTCCATCCACCTCGCTACAAATAACTCAACTTTGTTTCTTTTATGGCTGAGTAATATTCCATTGTATATATGTGTCACACCTTCTTTATCCATTCATCTGTCGATGGACATTTAGGTTGCTTCCATGTCCTGGCTATTATAAATACAGCTGCAATGAACATTGTGATACATGACTTTTTTGAATTATGGTTTTCTCTGCGTATACGCCCAGCAGTGGAATTGCTGGGTCATATGGTAATTCTATTTTTAGTTTTTTAAGGAACCTCCATACTGTTCTCCATAGTGGCTGTATCTTTTTACATTCCCACCAACAGTACAAGAGGGTTCCCTTTTCTCCATTTCCTCTCCAGCATTTGTTGTTTGTAGATTTTCTGATGATGCCCATTCTAACTGCTGTGAGGTGATACCTCATTGTAGTTTTGATTTGCATTTCTCTAATAATTAGTGATGTTGAGCATCCTTTCATGTGCTTCTTGGCCATCTGTATGTCTTCTTTGGAGAAATGTCTATTTAGGTCTTCGGTCCATTTTTGGATTGGGTTGTTTTCTTAATATTGAGCTGCATGAGCTGTTTATATATTTTGGAGATTAATCCTTTGTTGATTCGTTTGCAAATATTTTCTCCCATTCTGAGGGCTGTCCTTTCATCTTGTTTGTAGTTTCCTTTGTTGTGCAAAAGCTTTTAAGTTTCATTAGGTCCCGTTTGTTTATTTTTGTGGTTTTTTTGAATTTTATTTTATTTTTTTTTATACAGCATGTTCTTATTCATCATCAATTTTATACACATCAGTGTATACATGTCAATCCCAATCGCCCAATTCATCATACCACCATCCCCACCCCCGCCCCCGTGGCTTTCCCCCCTTGGTGTCCATACGTTTGTTCTCTATATCAGTGTCTCAACTTCTGCCCTACAAACTGGTTCATCTGTACCATTTTTCTAGCTTCCACATACATGCCTTAGTATACAATATTTGTTTTTCTCTTTCTGACTTACTTCACTCTGTATGACAGTCTCTAGATCCATCCATGTCTCTACAAATGAGCCAATTTTGTTCCTTTTTATGGCTGAGTAATAGTCCATTGTATATATGTACCACATCTTTATCCATTAGTCTGTCGATGGGCATTTAGGTTGCGTCCATGACCTGGCTATTGTAAATAGTGCTGCAGTGAACATTGGGGTTCATGTGTCTTTTTGAATTATGGTTTTCTTGGGGTGTATGCCCAGGAGTGGGATTGCTGGGTCATATGGTAATTCTATTTTTAGTTTTTTAAGGAACCACCACACTGTTCTCCATAGTGGCTATATCAATTTACATTCCCACCAACAGTGCAAGAGGGCTCCCTTTTCTCTATTTAGGTCTTCAGCCCATTATTGTATTGGGTTGTTTGTTTCTTTAATATTGAGCTGCATGAGCTGTTTATATATTTTGGAGATTAATCCTTTGTCCACTGATTCGTTTGCAAATATTTTCTCCCATTCTGAGGGTTGTCTTTTCATCTTGTTTCCTTTGCTGTGCAAAAGCTTTGAAGCTTCATTAGGTCCCATTTGTTTATTTTTGTTTTTATTTCCATTACTCTAGGAGGTGGATCAAAAAATATCTTGCTGTGATTTATGTCAAAGAGTGTTCTTCCTATGTTTTCCTCTAAGAGTTTTATAGTGTCCGGTCTTACATTTAGGTCTTGAAGCCATTTTGAGTTTCTTTTTGTGTATGGTGTTAGGGAGTGTTCTAATTTCATTCTTTTACATGTAGCTGTCCAATTTTCCCAGCACCACTTACTGAAGAGACTGTCTTTTCTCCATTGTATATCCTTGCCTCCGCTGTCATAGATTAGTTGACCATAGGTGTGTGGGTTTATCTCTGGGCTTTCTATCTTGTTTCATTGATCTATGTTTCTGGTTTTGTGCCAGTACCATATTGTCTTGATTACTGTAGCTTTGTAGTATAGTCTGAAGTCAGGGAGCCTGATTCCTCCAGCTCCATTTTTCTTTCTCAAGATTGCTTTGGCTATTCAGGGTCTTTTGTGTCTCCATACAAATGGTGAAATTTTGTTCTAGTTCTGTGAAAAATGCCATTGGTAGTTTGATAAGGATTGCACTGAATCTGTAGTTTGCTTTGGGTAGTAGAGTCATTTTCACAATGCTGATTCTTCCAATCCAAGAACATGGTATATCTCTCCATCTGTTTGTATCATCTTTAATTTCTTTCATCAGTTTCTTATAGTTTCCTGCATACAGGTCTTTTGTCTCCCTAGATAGGTTTATTCCTAGGTATTTTATTCTTTTTCTTGCAGTGGTAAATGGGAGTGTTTCCTTCATTTCTCTTTCAGATTTTTCATCATTAGTGTATAGGAATGCAAGAGATTTCTGAGCATTAATTTTGTATCCTGCTACTTTACCAAATTCATTGATTAGTTCTAGTAGTTTCCTGGTGGCATCTTTAGGATTCTCTATGTATAGTATCATGTCATCTGCAAACAGTGACAGTTTTACTTCTTCTTTTCCGATTTGGATTCCTTTTATTTATATTTCTTCTCTGATTGCTGGGCTAAAACTTCTAAAACTACGTTGAATAATAGTGGTGAGAGTGGGCAACCTTGTCTTGTTCCTGATCTTAGTGGAAATGGTTTCAGTTTCTCACCATTGAGAATGATGTTGGCTGTGGGTTTGTCATATATGGCCTTTATTATGTTGAGGTAAGTTCCCTCTATGCCTACTTTCTGGAGGGTTTTTATCATAAATGGGTGTTGAATATTGTTGAAAGCTTTTTCTGCATCTATTGAGATTATCACACAGTTTTTATCCTTCAATTTGTTAATATGGTGTATCACATTGATTTGTGGATACTGAAGAATCCTTGCATTCCTGGGATAAACCCCACTTGATCATGGTATATGATCCTTTTAATGTGCTGCTGGATTCTGTTTGCTAGTATTTTGTTGAGGATTTTTGCATCTTTGTTCATCAGTGATATTGGCCCATAGTTTTCTTTTTTGTGACATCTTTGTCTGGTTTTGTATCAGGGTGATGGTGGCCTAGTAGAATGAGTTTGGGAGTGTTCCTCCCTCTGCTATATTTTGGAAGAGGTTGAGAAGGATAGGTGTTAGCTCTTCTCTAAATGTTTGATAAAATTCTCCTGTGAAGCCATCTGGTCCTGGGCTTTTGTTCGTTGGAAGATTTTTTTTTTTTTTTTTTTTTGCAGTACTCAGGCCTCTCACTGTTGTGGCCTCTCCCGTTGCGGAGCACAGGCTCCGGACACGCAGGCTCAGCAGCCATGGCTCACGGGCTCAGCCGCTCCACTGCATATGGGATCTTTCCGGACCAGGGCACAAACCCGTGTCCCCTGCATTGGCAGGCGGACTCTCAACCACTGCGCCACGAGGGAAGCCCCATTGGAAGATTTTTAATCACAGTTTCAATTTCAGTGCTTGTGATTGGTCTATTTATATTTTCTATTTCTTACTGGTTCAGTCTCAGAAGGTTGTGCTTTTCTAAGAATTGGTCCATTTCTTCCAGGTTGTCCATTTTATTGGCATAGAGTTGCTTGTAGTAATCTCTCATGCTCCTTTGTATTTCTTCAGTGTCAGTTGTTACTTCTCCCTTTTCATTTCTAATCCTGTTGATTTGAGTCTTCTCCCTTTTTTTCTTGGTGACTCTGGCCAATGGTTTATCAATTTTGTTTATCTTCTCAAAGAACCAGCTTTTAGTTTTATTGATCTTTGCCATTGTTTCCTTCATTTCTTTTTCATTTATTTCTGATTTGATCTTTATGATTTTTTTCCTTCTGCTAACTTTGGGGGTTTTTTGTTCTTCTTTCTCTAATTGCTTTAGGTGTAAGGTTAGGTTGTTTATTTGAGATGTTTCTTGTTTCTTGAGGTAGTATTGTTTTGCTATAAACTTTCCTCTTAGAACTGCTTTTGCTGCATCCCATAGGTTTTGGGTCATCATATTTTCATTGTCATTTGTTTCTAGGTATTTTTCTTATTTCCTCTTTGATTTCTTCAGTGATCTTCTGGTTATTTAGTAGTGAAGCACATTGATCAGTAGACCAGAATAGAGAACATAGAAATATACCCACACGAATATGACCAACAGATTTTTGACAAAGGTGCTAACCAATACAATGAAGGAAGGATAGCTTTTTTAAGGCATTGTGCTGGAACACTTGAACCCTCATAGAAAGAAAAATGAACTTTGATGCAAACCTGACGACTAATGCAAAACTTAACTCAAAATGGAACATAAGTCTACGTAAAAAGTAAAACTATAATATTTTTAGAGGGAAACTTTCAGAAAAAAATCTTTGTGACCTAAGACAAGCAAAGAATTCTTAGACATAACATCAAAAGCACAATCCATAAAAGAAAAATTGATAAAGTGGACTTCACTAAAATTAAAAACTTTTGCTCTGTGAAAAACCCTGTTAAGAGGTTAGAAAGATAAGCCACAGATTGGGAAAGCATATTTGCAAATCACATATCTGACAAAGGCCTTGTATCCAAAAGATATAAAGAATGCTCTAAGTTTACCAGTAAAAACACAAACAACGCAGTTAGAAAAACAAAACAAAAAACACCAAATCCAGTTTGAAACAGACACTTAACCAAATAGGGAATATGGGTGCACACAAGTATATGAAGAGATGTTCAATATCATTAACCATGCTGAGTGAAGAAATGCCAATATCTAAGGGTTACATACCATACGATTCCATTTATACAAGTTTGAAATGACAAAATTAGAGAGATGGAGAACAGGTCAGTGACTGTCAGAGGTTAGGGAAGGGGTATGATTACAAAAGTGTAGCACAATGGAGGGCCTTTGTGTGATGGAACAGTTCCATATCTTGATTGGGATGGCAACCACATGATTCCATACAAGTGATAAAATTTCATAGAACTATACCCACACAGAAAAAAATCAGTTCAGGTAAAGAGTGATGCAATCCAAGTAAGGTCTGTATCTAGTCAGTAGTATTGTGCCAGTATCAGTTTCCTAGTTTTCACATTGTACAATGTTACTATTGGGGGAAGTTGGGTGATGGGTTTACAGGACCTTTTTGTACTATTTTTGCAACTTCTTGTGAGTTTATAATTTTTTCAAAAAGTTATCAAAAAGGAACCACTGAGGGACTTCCCTGGTGGTCCTGTGGTAAAGGCTTTGCCTTCCAATGCAGGGGGTGTGGGTGCAATCCCTGGTCAGGGAGCTAGGATCCCACATGCCTTGGGGCCAAAAAACCAAAACATAAAAAAACAGAAGCAATATTGTAAGATATTCAATAAAGACTTTAAAAATGGTCCACATCAAAAAAAAAAAATCTTAAAAAAAAGGAACCACTGAGATGCCATGACTACTGCCACCTCAACAACAATTTTATGCCAATGAATTTGAAAACCTCAATGAAATAGGCAAATTTCTAGAAAAATTTCCCACAATAAAAGCACTGAATAAATTCTACAAAACTTACAAGAATAAACTTTATTCAAGGGAATAAAAATGTGACATTTCACAACTGAATGTGAATAATGTCACTGGAGCAAATTTTGCCTCTCCAATAGAACTATATATACTCCTAAATTGATTTTGTTTTCTCCAATATCTTGTAATTTCTTAATTATGTCTGTTTCAATGACTCATTCAGAGTTTGGTATTAAGGGATACTTCATAAATTCCAGTAAGGCAACTAGCTGGTGTTAGATCTCATTTTACCAAAACTCCTATTGATGTGGTTCTTCCAAACATTTTAAATCTTATTTTTCTCTTTCCTTTATGTATACTTGGCCATTTTTCCTGAAACTATTGATACCTGTGATCATGTATCTAGTAATCCTAACATTTTTTTTCAATTACATTTTAATAGATTAAATAGAAAAAAATTTTCGAATCTGGGAAGATAAAACAATGCCAAGTCTCTAGTTTGGAGCTCTAGGTTTGCTCTTTATCCTTGTTCTAAGCTTTTCCCTGGTCTCTTTGATTGTGATAGTTCATTCCTTCTCTCTCGTTGTTGGAATGGTAGAAACTCTTAGGTTTGGGGCTGCATGACAGCCATTTGTCCTTATGCGGTCTATTATTCTGTCTCAGGGGTTGCCTGTCCATAAGATTAAATTTGATCTATTTTTAACCATTTTAAATTATAAAACTAATAGAATTGAACAGTCAGAAGAGTAGCAAATGGAAAGGTGAAATCTCCTTCCTTCCTGAAGTCAGCAGAATACAACCAGGAAACAATTTTTTTCCCATAATTGTTCCTGTAAAGCTGTTCTGTGGACTCATTCTTCACTGTTCCTGAATGAAGTTTAAGGCAAATCTTACAGCTTTCCTATTCTCTCTTAGGAAATCATGAATAATCTCGTTTTCCAAGTATTAACACATCTAGACTCTCTTGGAGGATTTCAACTTCCAGTTAAAACAAAATAACTAGCCCTCCTACTGTAAACTACTATAAACTGGACAAAACATATCAGGCTACTGTCAGCAGGCATTTAACAACAGGCAGCACAGCCTATGACACCAAGAGAAGGGAAACTCATGAGGTGAGCCCCCGCATCTGCCCAAGCTCTGACAGGAGATAATTTCCAACTGCAGCACAGCAAGCTGGAGTTCAAGCAGAGCACAGTAGCCTCACTAAGCTAAGAAGGCAGCTATCAGACTTGGGGGCAGCTGCAGAACCTGAAATCTGGGGCAAGGCACCAGAGAGAAGGGAGCCTTTCAGTGGGAGAAACAGAAAGCTGTGAGACATTCCCTGATTGTCCCTAATTGAGTGCTGAGCTGAGCATGCACATGGAGAGACTGTGCAGGATTTATCAGAGGATGACTGCTACAGGGGTGAGAATGGAACAGATACCAGAGGTCAAGCAGTGCTGGGGGATGTTAAAGGCCTGACCCAACTGATATGGAAAGACCTCATTAATACCTTGTAAATACCCTGAGAAAGACTGCTCCGTTAAGAGTAAGGGCCAGGCCCCAGAGGAAGGCCTGCTCTACACCCACCTAACACAGTCTAAAACCAAGCCCTTACAAGCGCCACAGGGAAGAGAGAGTTTGGGAGTTGAGACATCCCAAGTCAAAGGAGTTTAGGAAATGTCTTGGACTTTCCCCAAATCTGCCCTACAAGAACATAAAATCAAGCTGTCACAACGTCAAGGTGATCAGCCAGTAATTCTACTGTAGCTTTTCTGCTGGATATGTAGAGGTATCTCATTGTGGTTTTAATTTGAATCTCCCTGAGGCCTAATGATGCTGAGCAACTTTTCACACACTTATTGGGCCATTTGCATACCTTCTTCTGCGCTATGTCTCTTCAAATACTTGTCCATTTTTAAAAATTGGGTTGGGGCTTCCCTGGTGGCATAGTGGTTAAGAATCCACCTGCCAATGCAGGGGACACACGTTCAAGCCCTGGTCCGGGAAGATCCCACATGCTGCAGAACAACTAAGCCCGTGCACCACAACTACTGAGCCCACACACCACAGCTACTGAAGCCTGCGCACCTAGAGCCTGTGCTCCACAACAAGAGAAGCCACAGCAATGAGAAGCCCTCACACCACAACGAAGAGTAGCCCCGCTTGCCGCAACTAGAGAAAGCCTGCACGCAGCAACAGAGACCCAATGCAGCCAAAAATAAATATTAATAAAATAAATAAATTTATTTTTTTAATTGAGTTGTTTATCTTCTTACTGAGTTATAAGATTTCATTATGTATTCTGAATACAACTAATTTGTCAGCTACATACATTGTGAATATTTTCTCTCAGCCCGAGGATTGTCTTTTTATTTTCTTGACAGTTCTCTTTTTTTTTTTTTCCCCGATACATGGGCCTCCCACTGCTGTGGCCTCTCCCGTTGCAGAGCACAGGCTCCAGACGCGCAGGCTCAGCGGCCATGGCTCACGGGCCTAGCCGCTCCGTGGCATGTGGGATCTTCCCAGACCGGGGCACGAACTCATGTCCCTTGCATTGGCAGGTGGACTCTCAACCACTGCGCCACCAGGGAAGCCCGACAGTTCTCTTGTGAAGTTGTCTTTTGCTCTTAATTTGGGTGCAATGTAATTTATCATTTTCTTTCTTTTATAATTAGTGCTTTACACGTCCTAAGAAATCTTTGCCTACTCCAAGGTCATAAAGATTTTCTCTTAATTTTTTCTTCTACAAGCTTTACAGTTTTAGCTTTTAGATTTCAGTCTATGACCTTTCATCTGTGAAACTATACACATTGGAAGTTTTCTTTGTGAAAAGGTTTTTATTATGAATTCAAAAAATGTAGTAGATATAGGGCTATTTATGAATTCAAAAAATGTAGTAGATATAGGGCTTTCAGACTTTCTATTTCTTCTTGTGTCAGTTTGTGGTAAGTTGTGGTCTTCGAGTCATTTGTGCATTTCATCTAAGTTATTAAATTATTGGTATAAAGTTGTTCATAATATTCCTTTATATTCCTTTTAATATCTCTGGGACCTCGAAGTATCTTTTAAAAAACAGAGTTTCTGGATTTAGGGAATAATGATGGTCACCTAATTCCAAAACCCTCCCTCCTTTACTCTCCCGGAAAAAAACATAACAACACTGCACCCATACCTTCTGCATTACTATCAGATGGAGAATACTGCAACCTCCACCATACATAAGGGGGGAGGGGGAGAAAATTCCAACAGTACTTCCACCATTAGCCCACTGCTACTACTAAAAACCTGAGGGTATGGGGAATGGGGAAGGGAAGACTTTCATAAGATTTTATGAAAAGGAATAGAGGGAAGTAGAGATTTTAGAGAAAGCACAGACAAAATCAGAAGAATATGTGAAACAATAAATGTAAATACTTAACATGGGGTGGGACCTAGGAATTCATGGCTCTGGCTACAGGAAAGGAGCTTGAAAGTGTGCAGGACTGGAAGTGGCAGCCTTAGAGAAGCAGTTCGTTTGGGGAGTGAGTTAGCTAGAAAGAGAAGATAGAAAAAGAGGTTTGTTTACATGATAGGTGATATGGTCAGAAGTAATTATGAAACTACTTCAGATGTATTATAGGAATGAGCAAATAAATACATGTGTTGATGTTGTCGGGAGTCAGGGATCCATTTTGGAAGAAGGGACATATAAATATGGAATGGGGAAGGCAATAAAGAATCACGTAAGGATGGACTGAAATTGGAGATATTGGTGTGAACTTGCGATATCTAAATAATGTTAATGTATGAGTTTATGTGTATTTATGTGCATATATTCATGGTTATGTGCATGTTTATATGTAGACATGTATGTGTTTATGTATACCTGTATATATGTATATGTATTTGCACATGTACATATCTCCTAGCTTTGCCCTCTGAAAGGGCCTAAAAGCAAAGACACTATGTAACATGAGCACACCTAGCACTTAGATCTTGGTCTCTAATACCATTTCCCACTGAAAAGAACAAGGGTTCTTCAGAGAAAAAGCTTATTCCATGGCTGGAGCAGGATAGGTATAAGATTATCCTGGAACATCTTGCTATGCTAGAAAGTAAAAAAAACAAAAAATGCTAGGGACAACTTAAGCACCAAAATTATTAAGTTCAGTATTGAATTACAGAAATTCATGCGTGCACACTAATAATAAATAGACAAATACAAGAATGATGGAGAAGGAATATCTACTGCATATAGTAGAATACTAAGGGCCACTGGCAAATGTGAAGAAAATGCTGAGCTAGAAAAATCATTTTGCAACCATCACAGTAAAGGTTTTATCAGGCAAGAATCACCAATGAATGATAAATTTACAGAGAAATTTTGACAAAAAGCAGGATGTTTGTACTGTTTACTAGTAGCAAGAGGGGAAAACAGTAATTATGCAGTGGAAAAATCAAGCAAAACCTTGACCAGCAGATCAAAATTAATTATCAATAAAGATGACTCTATGTGATACTGTGAAACAAATGCTATATTACCTATTCTTGGCAGTATCCTGACCAAGAATGCATACTCTCAACGTAATCACAAGGAAACAGGTGACCAAAAAAATGAGGAAATGAGCAATATTTTGTTTTTTTAAATGGTGGGGAGACTACATTCTTCAAAAATGTCAATGTCATAAAAGACAAAGAAAGGGGGTGAAAATTTTCCAGATTAAAAGAGGCTAAAAATGGGACTTCCCTGGCGGTCCAGTGGTTAAGACTCTGCGCTTCCACTGCAGGAGGTGCAGGTTTGATCCCTGGTCTGGGAACTAAGATCCCGCATACCTTGCATGGCATGGCAAAAAAAATAATTAATTAATTTAAATTTTTAATAAAAGAGTCTAAATATACATTCAACTGAATGCACTGCCTGCCTCTAGACTAGATCCTATAACAGTGGGATGAGGGTGGCAGGGGGCGGGGGATCCTATAAAGCACTTTATTATATTATTAGATCAACTGAAAAAATTAGAATTTGGATATTAGAATAGATGAAAGTATTATATCAAAGTAATTTTATGAAATTAGCAACTGTACTGTGGTTATGTAATAATATTCCTATTCTTAGGAAATACACACTAAAGTGCTTAGGAATAAAGGGCCACGAGTCATATAATGTACTCTCAAATGGTTCAGAAAAAATAATTGTGCGCACATGAGAGAGAAAGAGACAGTGAGTGCAAAAGAGAGAAAGAAATGATAAAGCAAATAAGAGAAAAGTATTAACAATAGGAAAACATGGGTAAAGGGTATAAAGGTTATTTCTTATATTATTTTTAACTTCAGAGAAAACAAAGAAAGGAAATGTAATCAAATCTCAGTTGTCAGTAGTGTCTACACATAGCCGTAATAATGTAAATTCTTGTACCAGTTAGGGAAAAGGCCAAGCTACAATAACAAAGATACACCAAAATACAATGACTTAAATTAGATAATTTATTTTTATTTTTGCTAACTATAGAGACAATCTCTTCTCCAAACTCTTTCCACACCTCTCTCTGTAATCCCACTTCTTCATTCCACTTCATTTGAACATCTGCCATGAATTCTGTTTCCTGCTGGGATCTTAACTGATACAGTACTTAAGAGATTTGGGGACTAGTTTGCTCACATATCTGATGAACGCACAGATGACTTCCCTTTGAGGAAAAAAACAACAGAAATACATGACATGCAATGGAATCACAATTATTCAAATTAACATTGGTGCAGTGTGCAACAGAGTACCAGTGGAAGACTTTGAGAGATAAATGGCTATTGCACTTGATTGTTTGATGAGAGTGGTAATTACAAAGATTGCTGAATGGGCTACCTGCTTGGCTTAAGCACTTATAAAATATAAAAGCTTGGGATCTTAAACTCCCAAATCAAGGTACAACTGGAAAACTCAAAAGCTTCTATGAAGACCATTTAACGGGATGACACTGCACAAAGAAAAAGGAAATATACAGACTTTCCAGGGTTCATTAATCCATGAGAATGCCAAATACCACAGTATCCACTAGTCAAAATGGGGCTCATAGAATTCCAGTTATAAATGAAGTCTTGAAATAGGAAATTGGACCCTGGCATTATTAGCATCTCTAACAAACACTGGGTTAAAATGTTCTTATAGTAGATTGTGGATTAACACAATGTTCATTCCTCCCCCCTCCCGAAACTATATTAGAATAATGGTAATCCCAAACAGCTACGAAAATTAAAAATACCCTTAATCTCTGAGCAAAACCAATCCTATTAGTGGCCATGAAAATGAAATTGTAGGAAACTAAGAGACAGTCCTGTCAAACGTTTATACTCCCTCTATATTCCCCATTAATTATTATGCCAAGTACTCAGATATTACTTGCCCTGCTGCCAACCATGTGCGTGAAGGTAGGATTACTCAACTGTCTGAACATTCACTGGGTCCCAGAGGTGAAATAACTCACTCAACCATGGGGGCAGACAATAAAGCTTTTTGCCCATGACTTACAGCCAAGCTTCTGTAATCATGACCTGGCAACCATTCTCACCCCCTTTATTATTATTTTACTCAGGGTAGAATTAAAAGCCTGTGGAGACAGGCACTCAGATTTTCTTTTAACTGACTAGTGACTCTGAGGACGAGTTTCTCCTCAATATTTTATAGAAGCATTATATCAAAAGAGCAAGTATGACTTCCCATTTCAAGACAATCAGCTAAAGACCCTTATGTCTCCTCTAAAAAAAACAGCAACAGCAACAAACCACACCAAACAACAAGGAGTAAAATAAACAGACATCAACTCTTTCAAAGAAATCAGAACTATGGTAAGCCTAACCACAATCTGTGAAGATAGAAAGTGAACAAAGAAAAGGTAAACAAAAGAGAAGAGAAAGGTCAAATCTAAATGCCTAGAAAGGAATACATTTATCCACCCCCCAAAATTCTGAAAAGCACCAGGCACCACAGAAAGTGGGGTGAGGTGGGACCTGAAGATAAGGGTAATATTTTAATGTCTGTGTAATTAACATTTAGGTACCCAGACCTCCACAGGATACAGAAAGTGTAATCTCTGCAGAAGTTGAACTAAGCAAGTGATCCCAGATTAGAGGGACACCAAGTGTGAAATAGCATGGGAACAGGGCAAACAACTGAAAATACAAGGATAAAAAGACTGTCTACATCCTGGAAAGTCAATCCTCTAACTCCCTTCCCCACCAAGCTCCAGAAAACATGGGACTAGCTATTCTCCCCAGACAGGACTTAAAGAAACCTCTAAAGAAAGAAACCACCTCAGGAGAAAAGACATACAGCTACTGATAACCGAATCCCCAATGAAACAGTGAGGTAGTCCCTAACTGCCCTAAGATGAAGTCCACCAGTTGATAAGCCCTGGCCCCTGGCCCCAAGGACTCATGGTTCGCAGTTAGTCTTTATTGCTTGACTGTTAAATATAAATAAGTAGCCAATAATCACATCAAAAGGTGTTCAAAATCACTAGCCATCAGAGAAACACAAATCAAAACCAAAATGAGATACCACCATATACCCACTAGAGTTGCTATAATCAAAAAGATAAGTAATAACGTGTTGGCAAGGATATGGAGAACCTCATCTCATTATTTAGAGATAAGGAGTTAGCCATCAGAAAAACTAAAGGTAGAAATGAATCATATTGGAGAGTAGGGGGAAGAGGGGGGCTGATGCCTTCATAAGTTTGTCAGTACTATTTGACATTTTACTTTTATCAAATAAATTGCACATGGCTAAAAGTTATTTTGAATGTTTCTGTCATTTTGCAAGGTTTAAAGTAAATAGTCTACAAGGAGGTGAAAGACTTATATGCTGAGAACTATAAAACGCTGATAAAGGAAATTGAACACGATTCAAGGAAATGGAAAGATATCCCATAGTCTTGGATTGGAAGAATTAATACTGTTAAAATGGCCATACTACCCAAAGCAATCTACAGATTTAATGTGATCCCTATCAAATTACCCATGTCATTTTTCACAGAACTAGAACAAATAATCATAAAATTTATATGGAACCATAAAAGACCTAGAATTGCCAAAGCAAAGCCAGAGGCATAACCCTCCCAGACTTCAGACAATACTACAAAGTGTGGTATTGGCACAAAAACAGATATGTGGATCAATGGAACAGAATAGACCGCCCAGAAATAAACCCACACATCTACAGTCATTAATCTTCAACAAAGGAGGCAAGAACATACAATGGAGAAAAGACAGTCCGTCTATTCAGCAAGTGGTACGGGGAAAGCTGAAAAGCCACACGGAAATCAAAGAAGTTAGAACACACCCTCACAATATGCACAAAAATAAACTCAAAATGGCTTAAAGAGTTAAATACAAGACACAACACCATAAAACTCCTAGAAGAGAACATAGGCAAAACATTCCCTGACATAAATCACATCAAGGTTTTCTTAGGTCAGTGTCCCAAGGCAATAGAAATAAAGCAAAAATAAACAAATGGGACCTAATCAAACTTAAAAGCTTTTGCACAGCAAAGGAAACCATAAACAAAATGAAAAGACAACCTATGGAATGGGAGAAAATATTTGCAAATGATGCAACCAACAAGGACAAAATAAACAAACAACTCATACTACTCAATAACAAAAACAACAAAAAAAAATCCAATCAAAAAATGGGCAGAAGACCTAAATAGACTTTTCTCCAGAGAAAATATACAGATGGCCAATAGGTACACAAAAACATGTTCAACATCACTAATTATTAGAGAAATGCAAATCAAAACTACAATGAGGTACCACCTCATACAGGTCAGAATGGCCATCATTAAAAAGTCTACAAATAACAGATGCTGGAGAGGGTGTGGAAAAAAGGGAATCCTCCTACACTGTTGGTAGGAATGTAAATTGCTGCAACCACTATGGAAAACAGTATGGAGGTTCCTTAAAAAACTAAAAATAGGGTTGCCATATGAGCCAGCAATCCCACTCCTGGCCACATATCTGGAGAAAACTCTAATTCAGAAAGATGCAGCCACCCCAATGTTCAGAGCAGCACTATTTACAATAGCCAAGACATGGAACCAACCTAAATGTCCATCGACAGATAAATAGATAAAGAAGATGTAGTATATATATACAGTGGAACACTACTCAGTCATAAAAAAGAATGAAATAATGCCATTTGCAGCAACATGGATGGACCTAGAGAGTATCATAATAAGTGAAGTAAGCCCGACAGAGAAAGACAAATATCATATGATATTGCTTACATGTGCAATCTAAAATTTAAAAAAATGATACAAATGAACTTGTATACAAAACAGAAGTAGACCCACAGACATAGAAAATAAACTTATGGTTACCAAAGGGGAAGGTAGGGAGAGATAAATTAAGAGTTTGGGATTAACACATATACACTACTATATATAAAATAGATAACCAACAAGGACCTACTGTATAGCACAGAGAACTATACTCAATATTTTGTAATAACCTATAAGGGAAAAGAATCTGAGAAAGAATATACAGATATAGGTATAGATATAGATGTATAAGTAAACCACTTTGCTGTACACCTGAAAATAAGACAACATTGTAAATCAACTATATTTCAATAAAAAAATAAAATTAAAAAATATATTCCTGGTTGAAAACTAAAAAAAGAAAAGAAAAGAAAATACGACACAAATGAACTTATTTACAAAACAGAAACAGGCTCACAGACATAGAAAACAAACTTATGGTTATCAAAGGGGAAAGGGAGTGGGAGAGGGATAAAGTAGGAGTTTGGGATTAGCAGATACACACTATATACAAAACAGATAAACAACAAGGTCCAACTGTACAGCACAGGAAACTATATTCCATATCCTATAATAACTCATAATGGAAAAGAATATGAAAAAGAATATGTATATATACGTATAACTGAATTACTCTGCTGATTTAAAAAAGGCAAAAGTTGGGGCTTCCCTGGTGGTGCAGTGGTTGAGAATCTGCCTCCTAATGCAGCAGACACGGGTTCGAGCCCTGGTCTGGGAAGATCCCATATGCCATGGAGCAACTAGGCCTGTGAGCCACAACTAGTGAGCCTGTGCGTCTGGAGCCTGTGCTCCGCAACAAGAGAGGCCACGACAGTGAGAGGCCCGCGCACCGCGATGAAGAGTGGCCCCCGCTTGCCACAACTAGAGAAAGCCCTTGCACAGAAACGAAGACCCAACACAGCCAAAAATAAAATTAATTAATTAAAGTACCCTTAATTTTTAAAAAAAGGCAAAAGTTAATCACTCTGCTGATTGAAAATAACACAACACTGTAAACCAACTATACTTCAATTTAAAAAATTGTTAAAAAAAATTAAATAAAAAAATAAATTGTTAAAGTAAGTGGTCTATTTTTAAAGACGTAACAAAATATTTTGCTAATACACTTCTAACATCTCTCTCCTAAGCCTAGGAGCTTCATCTCTGATTTTCCAACAGCCCTGCAGTGGATTGTACCATATTAAAAGGTATCATTAAATTCCCCCACCTTGATTTAAGACAGTACATAAATGAATACAGTGTGTAATTTTTAAGTGGGAGAGGGAGGAGAGGAGAATAAGTAGGTATAATATTTTTTTAAAAAATAGATTATTGAAAAGCCAAAAAAGTAGAAGACTGACTTCTACACTTCTTCTAGCTCACGTCAGTAACTGTGTGATAAATACAAACAGCTCAACTATTCTATAATAAGCACTATATAAATCCTAAAACTCTACCATAATAGCCTTTAAAAGCCAGAAAAACATAGCTATTGCCAGTTAATCTCAAAACTGAGGAAAATTTACAAGAAATATGGTTCAGGCATATTAGAGGTCCCTAATTTTAATGTCCTCATTAACTGAATAACCTATTAGGCCCAATGCCTACTAATCTATATCATTTGTCACGCTTACATTTATTCCAATATAATTAATACACACTGATTCCCCAACAGATAATCTATTCTACATACTGACATCAAAACAATATGGTTTTCAGGAAGTTGGGCAAGAGAAGCAAAGAAAGAGTAAGGGATGAATGATGGAGCCAATTTCCCAAGTTTCAGTAGAATTTGTTACCATCTTTCAAAAAAGAAAAGAACTATTGATTGTGTTCCCAAATTATATTATGTGTTGATCAATTCAAGAACAGCCTAATACTGCTGAGAAAACCACAGAATAACAGGATTTGGAATAATTTTTCATTGAAAGGCAAAAGTTAAACATCATATTCCTTAAGAGAACTACCAACAGTAGACATATTAATAGTGCTAGGCACTGTTCCTAATATATCAGTACCTATATTAAAACCACTGCTAAAGTCTAGAAATGGTCATAACAAATCTTTCAGCCTTACAGCATAAAAGTCAGTTGATAATTTCTTTGTCTACGCCTAATAAAACTTATTCTTCCAAAATTGTGGAAAAGCTAAGCACAGTCCTCCTATATTATAAAGTTTCCTGTTACAAAGTTGCATGGTTTACACATATGTTATACTTTATTATTGAAAAAAGAGTCCTCCTTATAACACCCTCTTTGTTGTAATACTCAACATACTTTGCCTCCAGGCTAGATATATAATGAAAGTAAAATGAATTCAGACAGATTGTTGAGGAAAAAAGCTAGTTTCTTTTTAGTAGCCTTTCTAAAGTCTTTTTTCTTTCCTTGTAGCTTTTCATCATCTCAACGTTTTGCTCCTGCTGAACATTTTCCTTTTCTTTTTACATATTTCCTTTGGTAAATGAAAGATGATAGACTGTTAAAAACCAGTTTGTACTACCTTGGAAGCAAGCCCTTTTAATATACAACTCCTGCCTTCCAAAACCTTGTACAAATTTCATGTTTAGGACAATGAACTGTATAGGACTTAATCAACCAGCTGCAAAAAGCTATATGAAATTTTCCACTCACACATTTTTATGTTCACAGTCCCCTAAAATCATGAATATAACTTTCCAAATTAGATTTAGGAATACTTTTCAGTTATTGTTTCCGTATTAAATAGTACTGTCTTATTTTAGCAAAGATCTACAAATGCTGCTTTAAAAGGTTCTTATTCACAAATTTCAATGTAAGGAAATTTGGTTTAAAAACACTGTTTATTTTTAACTTAGGCAGAAATACAGTTCAAATATTAATATAAGATGGGGCGGGGCTTATTCTGATATGTCAAGCTTAATAATTTCTGATATCCTAAATTAGCCAGAAGTGACTTAAATTATGTACTATATGAAATACTGAAGGTACACATTTTATATCTTTAACATTTAAGAAGTAAACACACACAATACTACTCTTGCACATAAAGCAAGAGTAGTACTTTATTACTACTAATATTAGAACTTACTCTCGATAATCTTGAACGTCTTTAAAAATTTTAATAGTAAAAAGATTGGGAGGGCTTCCCTGGTGGCACAGTGGCTGAGAGTCCGCCTACCGATGCAGGGGATGCGGGTTCGTGCCCCGGTCTGGGAGGATCCCACATGCCACAGAGCGGCTGGGCCCGTGAGCCATGGCCACTGGGCCTGTGCGTCCGGAGCCTGTGCTCCGCAATGGGAGAGGCCACAACAGTGAGAGGCCCGCGTACCGAAAAAAAAAAAAAAAAAAAAAGATTGGGAAAAAATTGTAGCAGTATAATTTTTAAAATCATCTTACATTTGTTTAACACTTTTATTTTTGTACTGTCCACATAAAGAATTATATAAGGATGTTTATAGCCTTTATTCATTTTAGTCAAAAACTGGAAACCACCCAAATATCCATCAAAAAGCTAATCTACTTAAAATTTATTTTATATGTAAAACCTCTACACAGAGGACTACTAATGCACTTTGAAAATAACTTTAACATGGTAGTAGTCAACACAACATTTGTTTTTCATATTAAGCATTAACATGTATTTCTACCTTGTGCTTTAGAATTTAAATCTGCAAGTAAGAGTTTCCACGTAGAATGGAAAAGGGTTAATGAATCAACTTAATTCAAGAGAGACTGGGGGTGGGGCGGGGAGATTGTTCATTTCTCATGACAATGTGTTTTGTAAGTGATTTTTTTTAAATGTTGGAACCCTTTATATCACAGTGTCATCTGAATAAAGTAGTTTTATGGTAATCATTTTCCTTCTCAGTTGAGTAAAGTATTTAATAGCTTAGTTATTCCACTCTTAAGAAGGGGACCATGATTAAACATATATAGAGATCAAAAATGGCTGTCAAATCCTATCAAGACTACCATATTTAACCATCTTCTTGTCAAAGGCAGTTCTGACCACAGACATTCCCATAACACTTTTCCAGCCTTGGCATTCGGCCACCATGAAAGAAAATATTTTTTTTCAAACAACACCAAGAAACTTCAAATATTCTTTTTAACCTTTCCCCCTCTTAACCAGAGTAGGCAAGGAGGCACTTAACCACTAAATTTCTATAGCGTATGTATAGAGGGAATCAGAATTCACCTTTCAGGAAAAGTAACAACTTTAAATGATCGTGTAAAAAATGAATTTGCAGAATACAGGGAACTCTCTTTATAACATTCCCGCAGGAACTAAAGGTTTTATAAAACATAATATACAGGAAGACGCTATTTGAAAGTAACATTGTTTTATGGGTCTTGGATCAGAGATTTTATAAATGAATACCATATATATGAGAAAAACCAGCACAGGATGAGAATCAATACTATCATCCTCCTGATTTTCTGACTTTTCACTGTGGATCCATAAAGGATCTTAAAAACAAATGAGGGAAGTTCTCCAATATTATAAAACACCTATACTTTAATGCTTAAGCAAGGAATGGGAGCAAGGACAGCATAGGGATTCTTCCACAACATTATTTTCCAACATTTCAACCATATCTATTAGAAAATAGAGGCCGTATGGTTCACTAGTGAGACAAGGGTTATCCAAACATTATTTTTTGATTCCCTATAAGGAAAATAGCATTAATCTTTTATTAGCACTAACATCCCTACACAGAAAAGCAAGGCTGTGTTCTGACTGTTCATTCACCCCACTTGAGCATATCAGCTCACTCTCTGGATGGCAATCAAAGAATCCAGATGGCTTTGAGAAGTAGAGCCTCTCAGCAACCACATGTGGCCACTAATACATTTCCTTGGCAGACAAGAAAAAGGCTCCAGTTCAGACAATTAGAACTTATTTGAAGGCTGAGGATCTGATTATCTAGGGTTGCCTCAAGATGAGGCAAAGGTGACTTACTTATTCTTCAATTCACTATTTTCTTTGGCGGGCTTTTTATTCCCAAGAATTCATGAATTTTTATTTATGTGACAATATAATCCCATACAAGCTTATAGAAGTCATTTTATGATTTAAAAAATATTCCACCATGCTCATATATATTATTGGTAAAATCTGTTCGCCTCCTTTACTGACAATTATATTCCCAAACATACTGAACCTTTTATATATAGTATTTTCTTTCCACCTCAGTCACAAACGTGGGACTACTGTGCTGTCAGACTTTTATAATCTGTACCATGCCCATATTATGTCTACACTCTGACATTAACCTTTCCTTGATAAAGATTCTATTTTTTGAAGTTCCATTTGACTGAAAAAATCAAAGTAAAATAAAAGAACTGAAAGAATTAAAGGAAAATGAGCTTTCACAAGGCACAAAAAGAAGAGAGATAAAAAGGTTAAAGAGAAGAAATGTCTTTTATACTAAATATTAAAGAATTTAAATAATTTTTGAAAAATAAATACTTTTTGATTTGCGAACATTATCACAAACACTCAAATAATTTTGAATATCACATTTTATGCTGAAAAACATATCAATAACAAAAGGATCAATAATGTATAGAAACACAACCCCAAGTAGATGAAAAAACTGATTATTTCTACTGGTAAGTTTATCTTGTATAAGTGCTGCCTCACTGGCATATTGAGAAATAATTTGAGCAAAGGTGAATCCAGGAAGCCCAAGTAATCACTTCCACTTTTACCACTATGGTGGTTAACAGTAACTACAATGACCCATGCACTGTAGTAGGTGTTCAACATGTGCTTGTTAAAGAAGAAAACAAAACTCAGAAGTTGGCTAGAATGAGGGCACCGGGCTAACATTTTTTTCTGAAAAATAACCTTGAAAGCCTGATGTGTATGACATCGGCCCTGCTCAGTTACATGGGTATTTTGGTTCATTCACTCAACAAATACTTAGTTAGCCCACTAAGTGCCGAGGACTGTGCAAGACATTATAGACACACGATGGTGAACAAAAAATATGGTCTCTGCCCTCATTAAGCTTACAGAAAAGCCTCCTTCTCCTGCCTCTCTTACGGTTCACATAAATCCTTTCTCTAACTAGGAAGGCAATTAAATAAGAGGTAATGTATTAGAAATAACATAGTCTTTAGAATCTGAGAAATGGAAGAGTTCCTGCCATATCAATAAACAAAGGATGTCACAGTCATCAGCAATTGCAGCCCTCCAATGTGAGCCAGTGAGCCCTGAGGAAACTCAGGAAGGAAAGAATACCTGCCGTCTAGCAGCCATCAGACTGCAGCCACTCCCTACGGTGAGCCCTGAGGAAACCCAGGATGTAAAAATACAGGATACTGGCCCCAGACAGCTGAGGTGCATATCAAAGGAATGATTTCAGTGAGTCCAGACTCTTGCATCCTCCCATACACAGAAAAGCGTTAAATTCCTTGACTTGGGATATCTGGTTTTCTTTAATTAACAATGATCTTTTGATGTTCCCAACTACTTGCCCTTTGTTTCAAAATGTCCGTATAACCTGGCTCCCCCCATTGCCTCCTCGGAGCAGTTTTCTCAGGGCTACCTGAGATGTTATCTGCCAGGCCTGAAGTCCTTAAAAACTCCCACCAAATAAAACATAACTCTCAACTGTTAGATTGTGAATAATTTTTTAAGTCCACAAATCAGATAGCTCTGGATTCAAGGCCTCCCTCTGTCCAGGTATGATTTGCAGCAAGACACTTATGGTCTGTGAGCTTCTGTTTCCCAATCTGGGAAATGGTAATTAAGTCACCTATCTTACAGGGTTAAATGCAATAGCACAACATAGAGAAGATAATAAATATTAGCTCTCTCCATATAGTCTTCTCTATAAATAAATATAAAAATGCCTGTTGGAAAATCAAACTACAGAAGACAGAAACATCAAAACTCTGCAAAGGAGGAATCTTTCTAAGCTTAAAACAAATAGAATAAATTCAACAGGAAAGGAACGATTTGACCACATTAAAACACACACACACACAATTTAAAAGCCAAGAACCCACAGTTTAAAAGCCAAGAACAATCTGGCAAAAAGACGTTCACACCAAGTACAAAGAAATTAATCTGTACTAAATAAATAGCTCAAATAATAGAAATAAAATAAAAGATCATCTATCCAGGAGTCTACCAGAATCATCCAAACAACTGAACTGTTGAATCCAGAAGAATTTTTATAATAAACATCCGTTCATCAAATCTGGCAGTCCAGGGACTACTTTCAAAAAACCCTTTCAAAAATGTAACATTGTGGACTAAACAAACAAATAAATAATTAAATTATATAAAGAATAGTAAACATACACCAGCAGCAGTGGAACAAAAGAACACAGCTTCATGCCACAACCTTTGAAAAATGGTGACAATCAAGAAACGTAGATGTTTCCAAGAATCTTCAGGGCTAGACTTAGTGCATTTTTTGAAGGTGCTAAATCCAAACTCCACATAAGGAGGGGGTGGTGAGGTTATGAATAAACAAAATTCTGAAACCTTACTAAAACTCCCAAATTTAGGGAAAGACAGACCCAGAAGGGATATAGACAGCCTGGAGAAGTGGAAATGCCCAGAATAACAAAACCTCTACCTTTACCACATTCCCTTTCTATCAGATAAGAAAAACAAATTTTACCATGTTGGTGTTTTCCTGCCAAAAGAAAAACAACAGTAAAGGCCACAGACTGTAAGAATAGCAGCCACACTAAATATCTCCAACAATGATGATGAGGATGGGGAGGGCAAGATGGGCTAGGGAAGCCTCACACATACCCGCTAGGGGCCAGAAGGAGAGGACGGGGGTGGGAGGAGGAGCGGGCATGGGGGAGGAAGTCAGCACAGAGAAAATCCAAAGCCCGAGAATACCCCCCCCACCTTCCAAGATAACAAGTTAGAGACCATCCAGGTGGAGTAAACAGTGATCCAAGATGAACAAAACCACAAAAGACAGGGCTGAGGCCGATGGTCCAGTATGGCTGCCACAGCCACAGAGACTCCCTGAGCAACATCTAGCCATCAAAACAGTGTGTCAGAAAGGAAAACAGGGCTTCCCTGGTGGCGCAGTGGTTGAGAGTCCGCCCGCCGATGCAGGGGACACGGGTTCGTGCCCCGGTCCGGGAGGATCCCACATGCCGCAGAGTGGCTGGGCCCGTGAGCCATGGCCGCTGAGCTTGCGCCTCCGGAGCCCGTGCTCCGCAACGGGAGAGGCCACAACAGTGAGAGGCCCGCGTACCACAAAAAAAAAAAAAAAAAAGAAAGAAAGGAAAACAAACTCATCTCTGGTTGGGTAGGAGTAAAGGCAAGTAAAATTCACCAGCACTGTAAAAAAGCAAACTGACCCAGAAAGAGTTGACCTGGCTACACTTCAGCAAGATAGAGAGATTGCCCTGGCAATTCCACAAACACACTACAAAAAAAGGCAGGGAGAGAGAGAAAGGGGAAGATAACATATGAAAGACAGATGATGAAAAAACAGAACCGAGGACCAGCAGAAGGCATCGATGACTGTCAGAAGTGCTGTCACATACGCTCCCCATCAGTCCCCGAGTACTGATACAGGATACTCCCCACCCACCAGCAGACAATGTTACCAAAGATCCTGAGGTGTGATTGGACACACTCTATGTGCACCTCAAGACAGCTTTCCCAGAATATAAAATGTGCATAGGTTTAAAATCAATGTGTGAAACTTTTTGCCATTTTAAAGGAAAGGCACGTTACCCTACATTGTTTCCTTCCTCACAGCAGGCTGACAGTGAACTCAAAACCCACAGATAGATACCGAACTCAAATGTTCACACCTCCAACTGCTTTAAATATTGCCCAAATTAGCATATCTTTACCCATTTAGAGTGTACGTTCCTTGCATACCCTGCGAAACTGCACGTAACACCTGCTAGCCACATATAAGACAAATCCTGGGGCTATAAAAGGCTCCAAGTCATGGCTGCCCTTCACAGCTCCCTGACAGAGACTCACAATCCTGCATCTAAGCAACTTCACCTAGGCACATAAGCCCCACTCGAACTTCTGCCTCCCCTGGGAGTTTCCTTGCCCTCTTCCCCTTCTGGGTGGTGGTCCTGTGTCACTGTCTCTGGAAGATCTCCTGCTGCAAGGGACTTCCCCTCATAAGAAATCCTGTCAAAGCACCACCCAAAAGATGCTCATTGTGTGCTACTGCCATCTCATAGTCTTTCCTTGACCAGCTCTGAAATCCTCAAACTCACCACAGTTAATTATTCACTGATAGTCCCCCGAAGATCCACCCCTCCCCACTCTCAATCTTATTTGTAAAAGGAGAATTCACTACACCTTCAGCAAAAGTAACTCTAGCCCAAGTGTAATCACATTACTTTGGTGAGATTAACAGTTCAGGGATGCCCAACCAGATCCACTGACTTGGAAAGAGAGCTTTGCTGAGCCTTCTGGGAGGAAAGCAGGCACTTTTTCACATGGACTAGAATCTGAGAAGTAAAATTTAGAGCTGCTATAGCCATCTTGTAACCAGGGGGAAATAGCCTGTCCAAGGAAATGGAAGCAAGAGATGAAAAGAGAGAAACCAGATCTGATCACGTTGAAGGCCCAGATGATGAGAGCCAGTAAATTTCATACTCTTGCTTAAGCCAACTGTCAACTGCAATCAAAAGAATTCTCAGTTGTACCAAAGGCAAGATTCGAAAGAGAAAAGAATCACATCCAGTGGAAAAGCACAATTGTGACCTATACAGAAATTGGGAAGTTTTGGGTTTTGATGGCAACATTTTTTTAAGTCTTGAGTTGTCTATTACCAGGTAAGCTCAAAATATACTCTAATGAAAAACAAAAATTTATGATCAAGAAAATTAATTTTAAAACTTAGAGCAGATTATACATAACAATACTGTGTTATATGATTTTAAATCTGTTAAGAGATACAAATATCAGATCATTCTATTGTACACGTGAAGCTAATATACTGTATGTCAATTATACCTCAATTTTTAAAAATCTATTTAAAAAGTAGATTTCATGTTAATTTTTCTTACCACAGTAAAATTATAGATAGATAGATAGAATGAATAAATAAATGGAAGATAAATATAAAAAATAAGAGCAAAGAAGCAAAATGTTGGACAAGGTTAAAAATTGAATAAAGAACCAGATGGTAGTCATAATCACTATTGAAGTATTATAAAGCCTTTTTTTTAATAAACCACAATTCGTTATGAAGAGATGGCAATAATTCAGCATGGACTAAAAAGCACAAATTATGTAATGGGAAAAAGTTTTAAGGAACAAAACTGGCCCATCATAATCCAGTGTAATTTTTCAAATAAAAATGTATTCAAGTTAAATTTTTCAACAAAATATCATGGTAGGCATTTTGTTCATCAGATCGAGATTTCATCTTGTGTCCTCGAAGACTCCTCAAAGACTTTATAATCTTTCTACTCTGAGAAACTAGTACAGTGCCTGGGCATTCAGAAGACTCTCAGTAAATGGGCATTGGATGGATGGATGGATGGATGGATGGATGGATGGATGGATGGATGGAGGGATGAATGGATGGATGGATGGATGAATGAATGGATAGACGGACAAACAGACACAGAGAGAGAGATGATGCAATTACCACACTTGCTCTAGTCCCTGAAAGTTCCCATATATCTCCAACAAATCAACTATTTCTTCCCACTGTCGTCACACATTTGAAAGACTCCTATACATTATAAGGTTCATCAACCTGTCTCAGCCCTACAGGATAAATTTTGGGTAATTGAGGATGCAACTAACTACAGGGTCTATAAGTCACATTATGAGTAAAGGAAATTCTAGCTCAAATTTATCTTGATAGTAGCAAGATACATTACATAGACTACATAAAGTATCATATTTTACCAAACTAGGTATACACAGTTGTTGACCTTAAAACAATAATGTTCCTTCTTCATTCCACCACTGGGTTTTTATCAGTAAACATTAATGATGTCCTTTTCCAAATACTATTCTGAAATGGCAAGCTTATCTTAATTAGGTAAAGTATCATGTCAAAAACCACTGGAAGTTGTAGTGACACAATGAAACAAAAGCAGAGGAGAATCTGGCAGACATATCACTTGTTCTTTTTTTCAAAAACAAGTAGAATTCAAATTACCAAACAAAATAAATAACACCAAATTTAGTAACATATTTTTAAATCAATTCAAATCCACCTTTTCAAAATTGATTTCATATATTTCCAAACTATAATTTGATTGTCCATACTTATGTCACTCACTAAATTTTGTAAGCATTAATTTGTCAATAGTATAAAAAGCATAGATAAACTACCATACTTACAAAAACCCAGAGTCACATGTCCTTCAAAAAAGCGGCTTAGAATAAAATCAAAGAAACTATAAACATTTTAAACTTCAAACACATCTTCCACACCCCTCTGTAAAAAAATAAGCCCAATGTAGCCACTAATATCGCACATTTCAATCATTT
The DNA here is from genome assembly GCF_964270905.1 of Leucopleurus acutus. Classification (NCBI taxonomy): domain Eukaryota; kingdom Metazoa; phylum Chordata; class Mammalia; order Artiodactyla; family Delphinidae; genus Leucopleurus; species Leucopleurus acutus. The sequence continues at coordinate 65,120,919 of NC_139144.1, read as the reverse complement.
CCCTCTAAAAAGTATAATATGGAAAGAATTTTTACTTAAATTCTGGAATGGCAGGTAGTAGTTTGAATAATGGAAGCTACTAGGCAATATTCTTCAAGTAGTTCATAAAACTAGATTTCCTATTTCTTTAGCACTTCTTTCTCATTAATAGACATTGCAACATAGCTTGAGGTAAAACCAAAACTTATGGCATCAAATGAATGCCCCTTTGAGTTTTTGCAAATGTATAAAGGGTATTTTTGAAAGGTTTTCTTAACAAGCAAGCAAACAAAAAAGGGTTAGAAAAAAACAGTAATTACTCTTTTGCTAATTTCAAATAATATATTACCTCCACACACATATAAACTCTCTGATTATTTTAGGGGGTACTTTTCTTATAAACCAAGGTACCAACCAGAGAAATGAAATTGAGAAAGCAAATATCTGACCCAGAAATTACCCAACATGTTTTCCATAATCTGTGCAGAACCAAAGTTATGCACCATCTTTAGCCAAACCAAGTACACATCTTTCTGATTGGAAAGTTTTTTTCCTGAATCAGGGAGAAAGCAAATTTACTCATAGCCTAGATAGCCCAGTATAGTATGGTTAACGCCATAAGATTCTAGAAGCAGAGAGCCTGGGTTGGAATCCCTCCTCTACCATTTACTAAGTATATCTTAAGTTACTCAACCTATAAAGCCCTTAGGACAGTGCCTGGTACAGAACAAGCACTCAGTAGATGCAGGGTGGCAGCAAAGCTCTAGATCTCTGCAACTTGGCATCGGTTGGGAGACTGTCAGAAATTCAAACTCTCAGGTCCAATTCCAGACTTACAGAGCCAGAACCTACAATTTTATCATGATCCCTTTACGATTTGGATGCAAATTAAAATTTGAAAAGAACAGCTAGAAAGCATTTTTACATTATATTCTGAGATATTACCTATAATAATTAATTTTTTAAGAACCACTCCATTGCTCTTCTGAAGTTACATTTATTTTTAGTAAAAGGCAAAGTATTATTTGGGATAAAAATTCCTCCATTAGTGATTTTTTACCATACCTCTGTATTCAAAGGGAGACCCAACTAAAGCCCAAGGTTGTAGAGGACTGCCATCTAGTGGTAGTTCATTCTGATACACATGCCAAATAAACTCCCTCTGCCTATCAGTGCTTTAAACACATTTGTTTAAAATGCTGCTAGGTTTTCTTTTTGCTTAATTCCTTTCTTGAGGACTACTGACACGATTACCCAACTTAATAATTCCACAAGAAGACATCTTAAATACAGAGGAAGGTAGAAGACAAAAATTTTTCAATTTCCTTTTTTAAACTCAGATTAAAAAAAAAAAAAAACTCAGATCAAGTGATCAAGCCTAGGGAAGTTTTCAGATTAAAAGACTGACCCGCTCTCTCTCCTGTAAAGGTGCACATCAGACACACAGTAGCAGCATCAGGCTTTCTTTTGAAATGTGCATTTCTTGGGGTGACTTCTACTTTCTTCTTCCTAAGTTCTGTACTTTTTACAATATATTTATATAGTTTGCAGGAGTGCTTTTTTGAGAAAAAAGTATTTTGTACCCTTCTGACTCAATAACTCCACTTCTATATTCTATCCTAGGAAAATACTAAGAAACATGGGCAAAGATTTATATTCAAAGACGTTCATTTCAGCAAACCAAACAATCTCAACAGCTTCATAATAACCCACTGAATCTATGCATCAAAACTTACTTAATCATTCTCCTCTGTTACTCATTTAGATCACTTCTAATTTTTCTATATTACAAATAAATACATGTATATACAAAAGGAAGGAAGGGAGGACAAAGAGGAAGGAAATAATTAAATATATGGCAATTTGATATGACTTTTTCACATTTTGGATCACTTCCTAATATACATTCCCGTAAACCACATATCAGCATTCAGGAACATTTTCACAGTTCTTAACAGCCAACCTGCTTTATAAGAGTACTGTAAAATTTTACATGGCCACAAGCCATCTAGGATGTACAGACTGCACTATCACCTCTCTAGCAGCAAGTTTTATCCCATGGATAATTTTTTAACAGTATTACAATTAAGATATAATTTACTTACCACCCCTTAAAAGTATACAACTCAGTAGTTTTCAGTGTATTTATAGAGCTGTGCAACTATCACCATAATCTAATTTGAGTTCATTTTCATCATCCCAAAAAGAAACCGTGTAACCATTAGCAGTAACTCCCCATTCCCCGTGCCAATCCCCCAAAAAGGCTAATTTTTACTACCTTACCACCCCATTACTTTTTCATGTTGCCTTTTAGATACCTCAGTGATATTATGCAAGTGTCTCAAACCCATGAAACAGAATAATTGCTTCTGCTACTCGTATATCTCTCTGTTTCAAATTGGGAAATATCGTGCTTAACCATAGGAAAGTAAGATACGTTATAATAGCCTCTTTCTTTTTCAAAAGGTACTTTTTAAATGTAAGGCATAATTTAGGAACTAAGAGAAGATATACAAGTACAAAGTTATTACTTTGTACCTATTACCTATTCTTTTCAAAACTAGTAGCAACTCTAATTACTTTGAAAGTCCATTACTGAATATAGCAAAAATATCACACAAAAGCAAGGAATTTCTTTTTTATTTAATTTATTTAAAACTTTATTTTAATTGGGTTAACTTGATCTGGTAGTAAAACTAAAAGTACAGTGCAATCAATGTAAGATAACATTTGACATGTGATCTAACGAATTGTCTTGTTAAAAATAGGGCTTCCCTGGTGGCACAGTGGTTGGGAATCTGCCTGCTAATGCAGGGGACAGAGGATCGAGCCCTGGTCCAGGAAGATCCCACATGCCTCGGAGCAGCTAAGCCCGTGCGCCACAGCTACTGAGCCCACGAGCCACAACTGCTGAAGCCTGCATGCATAGAGCCCGTGCTCCACAGCAGGAGAGGCCACTGCAATGAAAAAGCCTGCGTACCGCGGCAAAGAGTGGCCCCCACTCGCCGCAACAAGAGAAAGCCTGCGCACAGCAGCAAAGACCCAACACAGCCAAAAATAAATAAAATAAAAAATAAATAAATTTTAAAATAAATAAATGTCTTGATGGTACCCAAAAATAAAAACTTACTTTCATTTAGCCAAAGCACTTTTTCCTCATATAATAACTTTTTTTACTCCAGATGTATAGAATTTAGCCATTTTTCTTTTGGGGATTTAGTAGGGGAAAGAACATTGAAAATAGTTAATTAAACAGGGGAGACCTAGGTCCTCCAATCATATCAGACATTTTTTTAAAGAACAGTGGAAATCAGTTCTAACAGCTGAAGTTGGGAGGGGACACCTCACAGAAGTTAGCCTCTCATCAAATTTTAGATTTTTCTCTCCTCTCTTCATCTAACTCTAGACATCTCCCATATTCTTCAAATAATCCAAACATTCCTGTTACTCAAGGTAAGCAATACTGCAATCCAGCCAAGTGTTTTGTCTCATATCACTTTAATTACACAAAACATTTATTTGTACATTACCACCCAAAATATTCTTGCCTTTACCTCTATATACGAAAAGAGTGAGTTCACATGAATGAAGGATGCTTCCAAAATAAATTTTTTGTGTCACTAAAGCAAAATCTAACATAGGTAGCCTACTTTTTATTAACACAACAGTTAAACAATAAACTCATAAAAACTTGAGCCCAAAGAGAGCTATATTATAAAATCCCTAGTTACTTGTTCATCAGGTGTCACACACACATACACACACACAATCACACAGGTGTCGACACCTGGCTTCCTATCCTCATTTCAACACCAGCAGCTCCTCTATCGTCCTGTCACAGTGAAGCGAGAGGAGTTGGATTGTAAATTATTCTCTCACACCACAAGCAACAGTAAACACAAGCAAGCACCAAGCCCTGGTAACTGAGAAGCTCTGGAACTAGGGTGGTAGACCTTGTGCTAATTAGAAAGAGATACCACCAGGGTGCAAGAAACCCAGCCTCACCGGGCCAGTACTTCGTAAAGGTAATGCCTTTGTGAAATTTAGGAGAGGCACCCTTCCTCTGGGGATGTTTATTCCAGGCCAGAGCACATGGCTTGATGAGCAGGATCAGGTCTGCACTTCAGTCTCCACATGCCCCTGGTCCAGGTGCCCTGGTTTAGAAACAATCCGCACAACCCTGTACAGTGGCCCTGGAGGTGGATTAGGTGGAGACGGGTCTACAGCTTCACCCTGCCTATACCCTGCCTAAGTAGAGCCGGGACCCCCCTCAATGAAGAGATCAACCCCTTCTTCCACTGAGAGAGGCAGGCACACAGTTCCACAACAGAAAAGCTCAATTTCAGCCAGCTCATGTATAAAAGACAAAATGGAAAGAAAAAACAGTTTTAGAAATGTCTCTGTAGACCACATAAAAGTGCTGGTTATATGAAAATCAAACTCATTCAATGTTTAAAGTTTTCTTTTTTTATTACTTTGCCCAAGTATTTGAATATAAAGGTTTCAATAAAATATGTTTAACTCTCTCTAAGATTCATACCATATAATTCTCTATTTTTATATGGCCAAATATTCTGGTCCTTACAATAGCACACTCATGATTAAATGCAAATTACCTTTTACACCACCAAATGATCCATAAGTCATATTGCAGGCTGTTCTCTGAAGATTATGTTCATACATCAATTTGATCTGATATTGGGTCCCATGTTCCACATTACCCAAGCTTCCTAAAAAGAAATAAATAAAAAGACTGCTTTGTATTTGTTTACATTAAAAAATATTAATATCTTCTCATCCTCTTACCAATTCCAAGTAATTCAATTTCAGTGAAATTTAAAATGGCAAAGCACTAAAACATATGTATTATGAACAATTAGCATACTGATGACACAGAATGCCAGCACAGTTAAAACAATTTAAGTCTCAGCTAGATTATACCAATAGATGAAATACTACCCTGGGTGACATTGTTATCTATGTCCATTATGTCTAAGTAAAGTGTAATTATTTAAATAACAACAAAATCCTCCAATTTCAGTTCTGAAATAAATGAGGTTAAGTTCCCTGCATTTATAACAATGATAGACCAAAGACATGAATCAAAGTGTCTAAGAAAAAAATTCCCCACACTTTCAAGCAATTCAATTTTCTGTCCCAACTCTCAAAATATTCAAGCCCCTAATACATTATGTTCTAATTTAATAGAGAGATCTAAAGCTTCTCTCAGCAAGTAAATAGGACAATATGTTTTCTTTGAAGTCTGCCAAGAAGAATCTCCTTCAAAACAAAGAAAAATACTTTCCCTGCATTTAATAGATCATATGTGCTACAATCACTTTGTAGTTCATTCCAAATGAGAAAAGATTCTTTATCCGCATTTTACTCTCTAGTTGTTAGGCTTTCTAGAGTATATACAGTTAGAGCTATATCCTAGTGATCAGGCAAGAACATTATGATTAAAAGAGGTGTTAGAAAGAAAAATGATTCCAAATGTAACATTTTCCATTAAGAAGCATCTTTGTCATTCATTCAAAAATGCAAAAGTTAAAAGAAAAACTTAAAATATCACAAAGCAACTGAAATAGTCCCAAACTGCATAATATTAGATGATTAAAACAATCTAAATATAGGGGCTTCCCTGGTGGCACAGTGGTTAAGAATCTGCCTGCCAAGGCAAGGGACACAGGTTCGAGCCCTGGCCTGGGAAGATCCCACATGCCGTGGAACAACGAAGCCCGTGTGCCACAACTACTGAGTCTGTGCTCTAGAGCCCACAAGCCACAACTACTGAGCCCATGTGCCACAACTACTGAAGAAAGCCTGCAAGCAGTAACAAAGTCCCAAAACAGCCAAAAATAAAAATAATAATAATAAATAAATAAATTTATTTTTAAAAAATCTAAATATATGTTTGTATGTATGTATGTATATACATATTTATACATGTGCATTTATTTGTTTGTTTTTTGTCCAGAAGGATTCACCAATGTACACAGAGGTTGTAAGAACAGAAGTATTTCTACTTCCACTTTACAACTGAGGCACCTTAAATTTAAAAAAAATTCAATAAATTTCCCCCAAAATCACATAGCTGATAAAGGACACAGTACTCAAACTAGGTCTTCAGAGCCATCACTATATATACTGGTACCTGGTTGTCCATCATTTAACAACTTTCAGGGAACCTAGTAAGCCAATGACAATTTCCAAAATTAAAAAAAAAAAAAAAGCAGCATCAAAAATATGTTATTTCCTGGGGAGGGATGAATTGGGAGTTTGGGGTTAGCAGATGCAAACTATTATATATAGAATGGATAAACAACAAGGTCCTACTGCATAGCACAGGGAACTATATTCAATATCCTGTGATAAACCATAATGGAAAAGAATATAAAAAAGAATGTATGTGTATATATATAAATATGGATAACTGAATCACTTTCCTGTACAGCAGAAATTAACACAACATTGTAAATAAACTATACTTCAGTATAATATATATATGTTATTTTCACCTCCACCTTTCTCTCCCTGGCTTTCTCTTCCTCATTTGGAAGGTGGAGGGTTGAAAGAGAAAAACTAAGAGGCAAGGATTTCTTGGAGGACAACCACTTCTACTCAGATCTATGCCCCTGAAAATGCTAACAACCAAAATACTAACATACCAATAGAGTAAAAAAACAAAGAGAAAGACTCAAATTTGCCAGCTAACCCTGATAGGAGATGAAAGCTTTCTGGAACCTAAATGGTAGTAAAATCAGTAAGGTCCAGAGAAACTGGTGGTAATCACAACCATACCAGCCACACGGGCAAAAGCAAAAAACAAAAACTCTAAAAACATAACTCACAGCATTGACCTAAGGACAGTTCTAGCCTCTAAGAAACCAGAAAAAAAAAAGATCCAAGAAACTTTTGGTTTGTCCCTACTGAAATTCCAAATTTCATTCTGCACCTAAAACCAGATGAACCCCTCCGAGTAAGGAATGCACTTACGCATGCCTGCTAGCCAAAAGGTCAGTGAACACAGGGTCAGCAGTCAATATTTAAACACACTTCCATGAAATGACATTAGAATTTATGTCTTGAAAAAGCTGCAAATGCATCGGTAAGTTTTTAAATTTCAGGTGATAGCACTTTAAAATGTAATAGTGCACCCATGGAGAACAAAAGACAATTTATCTTCCTTCAATACTAACTTGGAATAAAGGTAGTACCTGAAAATCTAAAAATTCTGATCACTTGTTTTCTACAGAAGCATTGATGACATAAGATTAAAATTACTTACAAAGGTTTTGTCCTTGAATATACAGACTGAATACAGTAAATGTATATCTATAATAATAGTCTATATATAGCTAAAATTAATATAAAGTTTCATCAATTAGAAAGTAAATGGATATTAGAACATTTATGCTGATGGTCTTATTTAAACAAGATGTAATTTAAACAAAATAATTCTCTGGACAATCAAAGGTCACCTTGAAAACAGGTTTTGGTGTAATTTTACATAACTGCTGAGAAATCTAATGATGTTAAATGAAATAAAAGCCATTACAGAGTAAGTTAAAAGGTTCATTGTATTAAATAACCAAATTAGATTATATAACCCTGTCAAAAGTAAAGAGACATCTTTTTGCCCTCTCATGGCAAATATTAAAATTCTATAAATATGTCAAATGCTTAGTAAGTACAAAATTTTTGGAAAAGAATATTTAAAAGAACATAATCAGTATGGCTTAAGCTCACACATCTGTAACCATTTACTCAGAAACTGAGGCCCATCAGGAAGGAATCTGAGATGCCATGTGATGCTTTTCCTTTACCAGAGTATGATAAGATGGGCTAAGTTCAGGTCAGCAAGACCCTGCTGTTTCTCTATATTAAGCCTGCATTTAATGACATATCACCCTCCACCCAAAAAAAAAACGTCAGCACACTAGCCTCTGATTATTAAGAGTTGTTTGCTATATCCCGGAGGTCTCCTCTAATTTGCCTCAAATATTTTTTAGGAGCACATTAGCGCATAAAAGAAAACAAAAAACATTTGGGGAGGGGGCAGTCGGGGTTAAGGATGTCAAGTTCAGCTAACACTTTTCATCTGCTGACACCAGTGGTTTCACTTAAACTAGAAAGTGTTTATGCTTCCCCTGTTATAGTAAAAGCTAGGTAAAAGTTCAGTCTGGTACCTCAAGAAACATATTCAAGAGAACAAAAACATTAACTTCTCTGCTTCTCAATTTAAGCCAAGCCAGGAAAAATATACAAATTGTCAGGCTACGAATATCATAGGAAGCTGAAGAAATGAGAGACAGAGAAGGAAAATGAGGTGGAGTGTAAGGGAATGTAGTTTGGACAACTCCTCATCCCCAGAGAATACAAAGCTTGTAAATGAATAGAAAGAATAAAAGAGCAATAAAATCGCCATTCCTGTGACAAATAACTTTCATTTTCAACACTAAGTTGAAGGACGATACCAATGTCCCATAAACAAGTTGTGACCAAACATGCCAGTTTCTTTCACTAGCCTTTTTTGATAAACACACATTTCATCTCTAGCCTATGCCCTACACCCCAGTGGAACTCTAGAGACTTCTGGCTTTCTGAGCCATCATTCAAACGGGACCAGGGAAGGCCAAGAGTCTAACCTAATTTCTAGATTTTAGGATGTGTCCCTCTCCTGCCCTCTTAGAGCCCCCATGGAGCCTCTAGAAGGGACCAAGTACCCCAAGCAGTATTCAAGAGTTACTGTGGGCAAGTTCTCCTCCTCCATACCTGTTAATAAAATATCACTCGAAGTTAACAGGCTTATGATGGAAAACAGAGGAACAACTAGATGCCTGCAATAAAGTAGCCTATATCATACCTTCTCCATTTACTCTGGAACACTAATATCTGCCCTACCACTAGGAGGAACAACATCTTTTACCATGAAACCAATAAGAGTATTTAGCAATGACAGTAAGAGGTACTTTACCAGGCCTCTGATATAAATAGAATGGAAATGGAAAAGAAAATGATAGTGGTAACAGAGAAGGAAAAGAAGAAAATAACATACAGAGAGTAATAAATAGCCACTACCAATTGCCTCAGTATTACCTAGAAATAAGTTCATTCATTCATTCAACAAGTATGCCTACCACACACCATATATCAAGGCTGCCTTCAAAATCTAATAGATCTTTGCCCCAAAAAGAGATGGCCTAAGAATATCCAGCTCTGGAACTTCCCTGGTGGTGCAGTGGTTGGGAATCCGCCTGCCAATGCCGGGGACACGGGTTCGAGCCCTGGTCGGGGAGGATCCCACATGCTGCAGAGCAACTAAGCTCGTGCGCCACAACTACTGAGCCTGCGCGCTAGAGCCCGCGCGCCACAACTACTGAGCCCACGCACCACAACTACTGAAGCCCCTGCATAGAGCCTGTGCTCCGCAACAAGAGAAGCCACCACAATGGGAATCCACGCACCGCAACAAAGAGCAGACCCCGCTCACCACACTAGAGAAAGCCCACACACAGCAACGAAGACCCAAAGCAGCCAAAAATAAAATAAATAAATTTATTTAAAAAAAAAAATATCCAGCTCAGTGACAGTAAATATGAATCATGACTCAAATTGAAAGCAAAATACAAAGAAAGCCCAAATCAAGAAAATGAGTGTGAGAAATCCAAATCCTAGAAGCTAATATTTACAGCAAATTCCGAGAGTATCTTTTGTATAAGCAATAGGTCCACAGACACTCAGCTTTATTGTATCCGTTAAAAGATTCCCCCATATTGCACGTCATAAAAATAACTGTCAACTTGGACTAAAATTCATCTAATAACTGAAACAAAATTTGTAAGTTACCTTTTCATATTTAATAAGGGCCAAAATGCTGAAACCAAAACGCAATTAACTTTCATACTTGTACCCACAGTACCATGTCAGGGAATGAAACCTAATTAAGTCTCAAATAAATGCCTTAAGGTCTGGTTGAGTAAAGACAGCCAAAAGCCAAGAAATTGGAACTGTAAAGGGAAATACTTGAGGTTCACCAAAGAAAATGTACTTTAAACCACCATGACTCAGCATGTAATGAATTTTGCTGTTGCTGTTGAACATTTCTTAAGACTCAAGTGTCCTAAGTACCCAGAATTGGCCTCTATTAGTCATAGGCAATCCTGCACACAATTCCTCAGAGGAAGGAGATTCCAAGGAACCCTCTACAGTGATAGATATTTAAGTATGCATGGAAATAGCAGACCAAGAAAATGTAATAGCCTTTGTACCTGAAAGAATAAATGAACAATGGGAAAATGCTAACCAAGATAAGAAAACCTTCAACTGAGTCAATATTAACTATTCTTACATAATATTAAGAAGTCCAGATTTTAGTACAAATTCTACATTAGAAAAAAATGTTTCTTACCTGAGACAGAGTAGACACACAGTTTTCTAGAATGCAACACAGCCAAATGAAGCATTTCAGTACCTCTGAAAAACAGGGAAAGTTTTAAAAGTTTAAATACTAGCTTCAGATGTAACCCAAAAAATGACAAAATGATTTTAAAACGAGATTTTAACCATAACCTACCATGAGTGAACTAAATAATTCACTAGATAACATTCAAAGTTAAAAAATAAATTGAACAACAAGCAACCAGTTTGGCAATATCAGAGGCCCAAGGACTCTGCCTCAAGGAGCTGCCTTCACACTGAAGCCAAGGGAGTCTCCCAGCAAAAGTCATATCGGAGGCGTCTTCAGGAGTGCTCCCCCACAATAAGGAGATCCACGTGGGACTTTCCTGGCAGTTCAGTGGTTAAGACTTCGTGTTTCCACTGCAGTGGGTGTGGGTACGATCCCTGGTTAGGGAACTAAGATCCCACAAGCCACAGGGTGTGTGTGAAGGGGGAGACCCACGCTCTGGTCCTGGCTTGAGCAAGTCACTTACACTCTCTAAGCCTGTTTCCCCTTTTGGAAAATAAGAGGTTTAAATTAAATGAAATAAAAATCATGTGAAAGCACCTTGTAGAGTATAAAGCACTACAGAATGGCAAAAGGCATATATCACATGGAGGTCTGAAATTATACTAAAAGTATTGAAAATATTTCAGTTTGGTCTAAATCTCAAATAGAAATAAACAGCCACTGTCATCACTACACTTCCCAGCCCCTATCAAGTGGTTTCCAGAGACAAGGCACAATCTAGAAATCCCAAATTCAAAGTCTTCAAGGGTCAAGTCAGAAGATATAAGTGAATAAAGGGTGTAAATGGCTGTGATCAATTGGAGACTAGGGCCAGACTAAAGGAGGCAACGACTACTCAGCTCTGGGCTTGTGGCCAGATCTCCACATTCTTTTTCAAGAAAAGCCAGAATGCAGGGATTTTATGTGAAAATTTCTCGTTCCTAAATGTTGGCAATTCTTTTAAATTTAAAACTAATCTGAAAGCAGGCCTCAGATGTTCGACCTCTGATGCAGACTCTGTTCTAAACTGAAAGAACTATAATTGAAGTCTGAAGACCTGGATTGGGATCTTGTCTCGGCACTTTGATATTTCTGTGATCATTTAATCTTTCAGAGTGTGAGTTTCTCATTTATAAAACAAGAATTATATTAGATAATACCTGCAAAACATTGTTACAGTGAATATATACTCACCAACTCACTCTACTACCAGAAAATGAAAATATACAACTATCACATAATCAAGACTGCCTTCAAAGATTTTTATATGTACCCTGTAATACTCAAAACAATTTTTCCATCATGCACAGGAAAAGGACATGACGTCATGGAAAGACAGTAAAGAATGGAGTCAGACAGACCTGGGCCTGAATACTGGCTGTGTAACCTAAAGCTCTGAGCTCTAGCCAGTTTCCTTATCTCTAAACGCAGATCACATCTTACAGATAAGATTAATGAGATAGTACTAGTCAATTAATACTAGTACAGTATCATTAATGTTCACCTCCTCCCTTCCAACAAGTGATCGCATAGGTGAAAGCCACACTACTGTGTAGAATGATTGTGACAGCATTCCACTTTTTTAAAAAATGAAAAGGTAAAAATGCGTTTTAGAGGCAAGAATTCTTTTGTCTCCTTACTTTATAAATCCATCATGTTTAATATGTGCTAGGTACACAGTGGGCACCTAATCATCATCAGCTTTTAGATGGAGTAGATATTTACCAGCCATGTCAATCATAAAATCCTGATCCAGCCTGTCACAGGGCATAAAAGTCCCATCTCATGTCCTGGCCTATAGCATCCACGAAGCAGCTTCCCATCAGAATGAATCGTGTTACCAGAAGAGGGTTAATGCTCAGGAGCAGTCTTTCAGGTTTTTCTAGTAGGAGTCAGGGCCCTGAACAAGTGGAACCTGGGGCCAACAAATCACGATGTGCAACTGGAGTGAGCCAAAATCCAGAGCTCAGGGCACTCCCAGACTTAAGACAGCAAAAGGGCACTCAAAAAGAGAAGGTACGGGAAAACAAGGCCACCTCTGTCTACATAACACTTCACAATAGATACTTTTATAAATGATTAAGAAATACAGGCTTAATTTTAAGAAAATTCATGTATGAAAATAAGATAAAATCAGCAATATCATCAGTAAATAAAAAGCAGATGTATTACACAAAATGCAAAATAATAAACGGTGTTCTAAAATAAATAAGGTTTAAAAATAACGTAATTTGAACCAAAGACTTACTTTGTGGGGTGAGCTGTCTTCCTTTAAGAAACTAAGGACCTCTCTACCCCAAATAAGTAATTTGTTTCAAAGCTTCAAAGTTATGCACCAAATCACATAACTGCTATGATGTCTAATTTTTTTAAACAAACAGTTTGTTTAAAACTGGACAATTGGGGGCTTCCCTGGTGGCACAGTGGTTGAGAGTCCGCCTGCCAATGCAGGGGACACGGGTTCGTGCCCCGGTCCGGGAAGATCCCACATGCCGCGGAGAGGCTAGGCCCGTGAGCCATGGCTGCTGAGCCTGTGCATCCAGAGCCTGTGCTCCTCAATGGGAGAGGCCACAACAGTGAGAGGCCCACACACCGCAAAAAAAAAAAAAAAAACTGGACAATTAGTGCTTTAAGTGGTGAATACTTTCTATTTCTTTGTCTGGTTATTTTTCAAAAGCTTATCTCTTTTCCTTTAAGCTTCTGACACATCAGGCATCTTAGGTCTGTTGCTATAAAAAAGTCCTAAATTATTCTATCTTAAATGTACAGGTTTCCAAATTTTAAAATGTTCAGTACATGAGGACCACCTAGGTGACAATATACAGGAAATATATTTAATTCATAGATAGTCTTTTTTTTTTTGAAGCATCCACAGAAGTGACATAGTAAGGGATTGACATACTCCAAGTATTAAGATAAAACACCAGAATTGGTGGGCTATACTTACGAAACAAACTTTCCTACTTCCACTTGCAGTATTGGATCTCGTAGATGCACTTCTAGAAGCAAATCTTCAGCTTGAGCTCCATCTCCTGTTTTTACAGGATGAGGATTAAAGATCCTTAGGTATCCCATAAAGCTACCCACAATTACTTTATCTGTAAAGAGATTTTTTTAAAGATATAGAAAGAAAAAAAAATTAGCAACAAAAATTTTTTAGAAATAAAATTTCCACTGTCTAAAAGAGAAATCTAAAAATTAAAAGAATCCAGTTTTGCTTCATATACAAAAACCAATCTGCCAATAGAATATGTAATTAAAGTGAACTTATCTTAATAACACATAGCTTTTCAAAAATAGCTTTACATCACCAATATTCAAATGTACTAACATATTACATTTTTCTTAAGCCTTGATTTGGGGTCATAGCCATAATTTAACACAGTCAAAGCACGCCCTTTTAACAAAGGACCATTATCAGGTTGTAAGCTGATTTCGCCATAGAGTGTCAACTCTACACCTGGTTTTGGCTGTTGAAAACACCGTATTAACTCAGTGTAAAAACACTGAGGCCTCATTAGACAGAGTGCTCTGATTTACAATTTCTAGCCTTGGGTACAAAAGGAGGAAATGGTAGGATATGTATTATGGGTTGAACTGTGTCCCCCAGAAAGATATATGTTGAAGTCCTAACCCCCAGTACCTGTGACTTTATTTGGAAACAGGGTCTTTGCAGATGTAATCAAGTTACGATGAGGTCACACTCAATTAGGTAAGTGATAGGACTCAATTAGTATCCTTATAAGAAGAGAAAACAGAGACAGGAGTGGGGAGAGGAGAATGCCATGTGAAGACATAGAGACAAGCAAGGAGAAGATGATCATGTGACAACGGAAGCAGAGATTGGAGTGATACATCTACAAGCCAAAGAATGCCTGGCGCTATCAGAAACTGAAAGAGGCCAAAAAGGATCCTAGAGGCTTCAGAGGTAGCATAGTCCTGCCAACACCTTGATTTGGACTTCCAGTCTCCAGAACTGTGACAGAATAAATTTGTTGTTTTATGCCAGCCAATTTGTGGTACTTTGTTATGGCATTCCTAGGAAACTAATACTTTGGGTTGTTTGAAATCCCTGGATTAGTAGAATACATTGACGTCTTTTCTATCAGCTTAAAAGAAGGAGTTCTACACATTTATTGAGAGTTTATTAGGTGCCAGGCAATGGTCTAAGTAGCTTATATATACTAACTCATTAAATCCTCATAATAACCGTATGAGAGAGGTACTATCCTAGGAATTTCAATCCTGAATAGAGACACACATGTCATTAAGAACCTGGTGCTACTATTCAAAATACCCAAGACATGGAAACAACCTAAATGTTCATCAACAGATGAATGGATAAAGAAGATGTGGTACATATATACAATGGACTACTACTTAGCTGTAAAAAAGAATGGATTAATGCCATCTGCAGCAACATGGATGGACCTAGAGATTATCATACTAAGTGAAGACAAATACCATATGATATCACTGATATGTGGAATATAAAATATGACACAAATGAACTTATTTACAAAACAAACAGACTTGTGGTTGCCAAGGGGGAGGAGGAATGGGGGAGGGGTGAATTGGGAGTTTAGGACTAGCAGATGCAAACTATTATATATAGAATGGATAAACAACAAGGTCCTACTCTATAGCACAGGGAACAGTATTCAATACCCTGAGATAAACCATAATGGAAAAGAATATGAAAAAGAATGTATATATATATATATATATATATATACACACACATATACACATATATATACACTCACATATATATATATATATAGCTGAATCACTTTGCTGTACAGCAGAAATTAACACAACATTGTAAATCAACTATACTTCAATTAAAAAAAAGAAATGAATCTGGTGCTAGGTGATCCGATGGCAGCCTCAGAGGTCTACAAGGTCTCTGGAAACATACTGGTTCCTATCTCTGACTAAGGCTTGGCCAAATGAACTCTTCCTGCATTCAGGAGAGCTATGTCACTCTCATTCCAATCTCTCTTTTATTTGCATTTATCATAATTGTTTCCTGTCACTTTGTGGCAAAAAAATAAAATAAGATGTTAATTGATATACAGATTAGCACCAGTGAATAAACTACAGACACCAATTCCTGCAGGGATATTTGGAAATTGGTTGTTGAGCTAAGTTGGGGCACAAAGCATTAAAACTCCTGTTCATATTCTAGGTGGGTTTACGTAGCATTGTACACAGTGACAGAACAGTTAAACAAGTTAACACCTCCAAGCATCTGGAACACTGTGCCCATTGCAGGGGACACTCTAGTGAACTGAAAAGCTGCTGCCAAATGAACAGGAAGGAGGAATGCCAAACCATACACAAGATGGCTTTTTCTAAGGGCACTGGATAATTTAAAGTCAGAGAATGATAGGTTTAAATCTCAAAATTCTCATCTCAGGGTAAAGAATAAAACTCAGGGTCTTTGGGAGCCTGCAGAATTTCTTACCTCTTTTAGCAGGGGGCTTAACCCCTAAGAATCTAGTTCAGGGATTAACTCTATAGGTTTTCAATTGCAGTGACAAATGAGTTCACAGTCTCTCCACGTTTCTTGCATAAAAGTAAAGACATTGATCAGAAAGAATGGGACTCAACTTCAACAAAGCCCTATCCTCAGGGGTAAGAGGAAACCAGGATGGCCAAGTCCACGTGGTGACAATTTAACCCCTAGAATTAAAATGTGTATGTATGATTATTAAAATAGACAGTGGGACTATTATAGTAACCAGATCTCAGGTAACAGTCTAACTATCACAGATTACAAGCTATAATTAATTAATATGGGATCCCCAGGGATGGAACAAACAGGCAACGCATTAAGGCCCTTTATCCCAGTGATTCATTTCTTTTTATTATTGAGTAGTATTTAATTGTAACAATGTACTGTAGTGTGTTTATCAAATTAAGGCCTTTTCTGAAGTCTAAAACCAAAAGTAATCCAGGTCTATGGAAAAGAGGACTAACTCAAGCCACCATATTAGACAGTCACGGCATAGCACTGATCCCCATACTTAAGTCAATTTATAGACTGAGTCACTTGAACAAAGACAAGGTTATGTATAGACTGCTGTAACACCACCCATGCCTAATATGAAGTTTCCTCAGATTCTTCCCTATTGGACCAGTAGTCATTTATCCAAGTGTACTGAGGAAAGGTATATACCCAACCTTTATGAGAACACTTGAATATTGGCTCTAAATTACGGCTAATTCTGGAAGCCCAGGAAGATACTGTTGTTGCCAATTATGGAGACCCCATGATAAATGAACTTCCTAACTTAGTTCACCCAGTGGGAAAGCAAAGCCAACCTATGATTTCTCACCCAGCATCTGAGAGCTTAAAGGAAATGTATTTCCATAGAAAATGGTAGAGTATCCACTTGGTTCTCTAACATGCAGAGTGAGGGATATTATATTGAAAGGACTATATGGAAGCCAATGGAACTCCATCTCTCCAACAGGGAGAAAATCAATATCAATACCACTCCTAAGCCTGATTTGGGGTGGTTTCCAAAATTTAATTCCAAAACACTTAACTTTGTAATATGTGATCATTCCTATCAAAGTCCTGTTTAATAACCAGATTTGCTGATATCAAAGTCTAATTAATGGGTCTTATAGAGTTGATCAGTGTAACTTAAATGGTAACTCTGAATTCTTCTGTTATTCCACAAATTATTTTTTCTTGGAGCCAACTAATACATCCCATCTGCTTGAGTACAGTTCTAAAGCTTAGTAATGCATTTTCTCCTTTCCAATGCACAGAGACCAACAGAAATGATTGGCTTTCACCTGACAGGAGCAGGAGTATACCTTTACATGCACGCCCACAATCCAATCTGCAGGAACCAGGACTACCTCACCACCTCATAAAGGCTGAATGGGGCTGAAAGAAATATGAGTGAAACCCAGGGATCCCCATGGGCCCTTCCTGTACCGTCTGGATCAGTAGTAAATGGAATTACTATAATCCTCTTTAGGCAAGCATCAGTGTTCTAGATCCCCCAGGAATGAAGAGGCCTAGACCACAGCCAGGTGACCAATTGCAAAACAAAAGGATGTAGCTCCCAACATGACTTCTTCAAGTTGCCATACAATTTTTCCTGCTCCTTCATCTTAACTTTTGAGTTTTTCATTCTCTTCTCCTTTTCCTCAACTATTATATATTAGGTTGTGAACACGGATTGTATGTACCAATTATTCTAGAGGAAGCAGAATATTGGAACATGATCATGACCGAATGACAAACGAAAGGTGTAACACCCAGAGATCCTAGATTTGAAGAACCAGAGCTCCCTGAAAGAGCCTCTGAAGCAGCAGGTGCATGCACTTATCTCCTGTGGCAGATGGGTAAGAATATGTGTATGTTCAGTTGTACAAGGGAGAGTTGCCCCATGTAAGGTATACATGCTGAGAAGCTAAAAGATAAATATAAGAACTATTTTTTAGTCTGCCTTATATAATGTGTTTTTAACTCTGATTCTTGTAATAAACACTCCCTCCAGGTTATATGTTAGCATGTAATCTAAGCTGAACCATTCAGATTCTCTCAAGATTAATGAGGAATCCTTCTTCTATGAATCAAGTAAGCTTCACCTAAAGCAATTTCAAGATGCCTAATACTATCCTTTCACTCTCGGATCACTTCAGAGAAAGTAGGGATCAACTGGCATTATTGTCTCAACTTCCCAAACTGACCTGCAAACTTCTCTTCATCTATGTCCATTCTTACCTTCTTACCTTCTATCACAGTGAAAAAAATTCTCAAACCTGTTTAAAGTTAACCCTTCCATCTGCGTACTTGATCCCACCTCCAACTGTCTTCTCTGGATCCCTGCTTTATCAATTATATCCTCTATGCTACACACTGAATTTTTCCCATTTATTTTTACCCTACACTGTCCCCAGTCATCATTCTCCCTTCTTCCCTTCACAGCTCTTCCTTTAAAGGGCCATAAACACTCAGTTTTCCCCACCTCTAACTCCTTCACTCTCTGCAAATCTAGATTTTGTTACCATTGTGTCCATTCATCCACCCTCACCAAGGATACTAACAAACCACTTGCTGCAAAACAATATGGAAATTTAAAAATCAGTCTTCACGTCACTAAATCTTGCCTCCCAGGTATCAGCCCAACTGGTTCTCCTGCCTCTCTGCCTGCTCTTCTCAGAATCTATTACTGACTACCTGTCCCAAAGCTCCTCCCTTAATGCTCATATTCTCCAGGTTATGGTCCTAAGGTTCCTTCCCTCTTGTTCCATCTTCTCTCTCAGTGTATTTGCACCCATTCCCAGGGCTTCAAATACAACCAGCGTACTGCTCACTCCCAAATCTCTACCTCGATTCTGCCTACCAGACACTTCTGTTTCAAACAGAGCATGTCCAAAGCTGCTCTCACTAAACTTGCACTCCATAAGATCAACAGTAATAATTCTTAAACTTTAGTGTGCCACCATTCAACTTTGCAGCCTGTCAAAATGCAGATACCTAAGCCCCCGTCCAATCCATCTACCCCCCAGAGAATATGATGCTAGAAGATCTTGTACATCTGGGATAGAAAATCTTCATATATAATAATCACCCCATGATGTAGGTGGTCTAGGCTTTGAGAAATAATGATCAGTGGTTTTTTTCTATGTGGAACACACACACACAGAGAATGATTTTTGTATAGCATGCTTGGGAAAACAGAGGAAGCTGCTCACAGCTGGATGTAAATAGGGGGGATGAAACATCTCAGCATCTTGGTAACCCACTGGTAGCACCCCAGTGAGGAGCTCTAATAGAAATGATGAGGGAACACTATGTTATTCAGATAATCAGTAAGTATAGTTTCCAACCAAGTTGAGCTTTAAATAGTTTGGGCAGAGGTGGGTTTGAAATTGTTTCTCTCTGGCAGGTATTTTTGTGGTATGACTCTTCTGTGCTACCAAATTATAGGGGAATCATAAATTTTAACAAACAGTTGGGCAGGAGGCAGGGTTGATAATCTTTGAAGAACAGCTCAGGACACCTTATGAATAGAAGACCTTCGCCTCTCCTATCAGTAGGAGGGCAGGGCCCAGATTTTCCTTAGAAACAGTTTAGTAGGTGCTCAGAACAGTTTAGTGCCTCCCACTCTTCTTTGCCAGTATAATTTTCTCCTTTCACTTTATCCCCCAAATTCTACTGTTTTCATTATAGGCAAGATAAATAGAATAAAGAAAAATATAAGGGGACAATGTTTATATACAATGAACAAAAGAAAAATTATTATAATAAGTTTTCTTTTTAAGAGGCCAGTGACTATCTGAATTACAAAAAAAAAGCTCATGACTATAAATCACTCAAACCAAATATAAATTTCAAGTAGCAATAATACAGAACTAAAATGTTTTAAAGACCACTTATATGATGATGCAAAGAGGAGCAAATAATATAAGAATAAAATAGAATATTGTTTCTAGTTTCAAAATATAAAAATGAAAGCAATGATTTAACAATTGTTTTCTACAAACAAATAGAGCTAACATAATTTCTCCATTCTGGTAAATGGCTTTCAGATTCTCTTTTAAAAGAATATAATTTTTCTTGCAGCTTCCACAAAAGAAAAATTTTCAAAATTCAAAATATTTTACCAGCTCTACCCTACGAAACCTGATTTTGCAACAAATAAAAACAAATTAAATGATGCCTTATAATATTTTTCTGAGTTCCAGTAAATAATGACAGAATCAACACAAACCAGAAAAACACAAACAACAAAACATAAGTAATAACTACATTTATCAGCCTGCTAGTTAAATATTACTTAAAAGGAAAACTACCTTAAAAACTAGGGCATAGTCATGACAGTTCACCTAAGTTCTATAAAGTACACATTAAAAAAAAGAAGGCGTTTTTATTCCACCCCTATAAAATGCTTTGCTCCAAGATGCTTGGTCATAAGTTGTTTACCTTGTCCATTTCCAGTATTGTCAACATCAGCCAAACACAAACAGCCTTGATCAAATTCTTCTTTTTCTCCCAGAACAGTAGACCACCAATCACGGGCTTTAAATAAAGACATTTTCGTTCACTCTGAAAAGAAAGCATTTATTTATAATAAAAATCCACTTCACAAAAAAAAATCCACTTCACACCATGATTTATGAATTAATTAACTCTTTTTTGTTGTTGTTGTTCTGAATTAATTAACTCTTAAGGCATACATAGCAAACTAAAGTTAGACAACTTTGAGAAAAAACATTGTATTAAACTCTAATTTTTTGTATTTTGTGGACATATGTGAAACCACAAATCCAAGTGAGTGGAAACATTAATCAGATATTTTGCAATGCCATCAGAAAGTCAAGTTGAGAAATTATACATTTATGTTGGGTCAATTCTCTCTTCTGGGACATTTAGTAGACAACTGTACAAAGTAACAAACATATTCTTTGGAGGATCAAGATTCAAATTCTACCAGAATTAGTTAGCACATAATTCCTAGGCATAACACCTAATTTCCCTTCAGTTTGGTCGTTAAAAAGACTGCAGCAGGGGCTTCCCTGGTGGCGCAGTGGTTGAGAGTCCACCTGCCGATGCAGGGGACACAGGTTCGTGCCCCGGTCCGGGAAGATCCTACATGCCGCGGAGCGGCTGGGCCCGTGAGCCATGGCCGTGGAGCCTGCGCGTCCGGAGCCTGTGCTCCACAACGGAAGAGGCCACAACAGTGAGAGGCCCGTATACAGCAAAAAAAAAAAAAAAAAAAAAAAAAGACAAGTTTAAAGAAACAAACAATGGGGGAAAAAAGAAAGAAAACTCCATCTAAGGCCCTCTCTTTATGCTGAAAAGGAAAGTAGTCAGGTAAAGGCAAGGTGTTGATGAAAGTGAAGGAAAAATACATAGCAGGTAAATGAACTTATCATGAGTTTTAACATGTGGGAGAGTTTCTGAAAAACATCTGCATCAGCTGTTATTAATAATGGTACTATGTAACCATACAAATTGCCAGATGACTAAACTTCCAATCTCACAGCAAGTATTCAAAAATGTAATAAACACTCCTATTATACTTTTATTGGACTTTTTTAATTTGAGAGGGAAGTAACAGTACTTAATAAGTACCATATATTCTCATTATGTACTCGAGATACATTGGAAAATTAAAATACGCCATACCATTGGACTGCCGCAATGAAGATACGTCATTCTCTTGCAGCACAGGGCAGCATACTACCCAAATTCAATACCATTCAATGATTCACTAGGAGGACTCACAGCACTATAGTCATCATCATAGCTATGATTACTCAAAAGGATAAAAAGCATAATCAGGAAAGGGAAAAAGTGCATGTATCTGTAGTTTGAATATAAACACACATGACTGCATCAGATGAAAATAGCTATTATGTGAAAATGGCCTTAAAAACCTTTGTTACTGAACAAATTTTTTCAGCTTGCTAGAATAATGGGGGGAAAAACACTCCAATATGAAAAACTAACTCTGCAACATGGTGTGTAAATGGAACTGTTCTACATCAAGCACTAATTTCTCATGGACTTCTATCATAAAATTTAATACCTATTCCTAGTAACAAAATACCACTGGCAACATTTATTTCCTTCCTGTTTCTCCTGCTCTATCAATTTCTCCTTAGTCACCTACCACTTCATTAGCTTCTGAAAGCACTCCTTTCCTCGATTGTTCAGCTCCTTGCTACCCAAAGTGTAGTACCTGGACCAGCAGGTCAGCATCACCCAAGAGCTTGTGAGAAATGCAGAATCTCAACCCCACCCCAAACAAGATCCCCAAGTGATTCACATGCACCTTAAAATTTGAAAAGCACTAGTTGCACAGATACCTGATAGTCTAAGTGGATGTTTTCTTATAGCAATGCTCTACTTCTCTTCCTTTTTCCTGTGACCTCTGTCACCAGTTAGTTACCTTTCCAAAGTTTGAAAAAAAGACTCACTTTTAAAATCAAGAGCTTCAACAGCTAGAAGGTACCCATCAATCAGCTGGTCTTCTCATTCTGTAGATTATGACTCCCCTAAATCACACAGCTAATGGCAGAAACTTGCTTCTGCATGCCCTGTCCCTACTCTAGACCCTTGTATTATTAGGCTGTCACTGCCTGCAATTTAATATCCAAAACACTGAAAAAGCATGGGTCAGTAGAGGGATTTTTTTTGGTTTCGCTTTGTTTTAATTTTTAAAAGGTTGGGGGAGGGGTTGCTAATTTCAAACCTAGGTCCAACAAATCGCTCTTCCTCACAAGACCACAGCTGCTTCATTTCAGACCAACTTACTTTCATACCCGGGCAAAACATAAGCTAATACATAGCAGAACTGCATAAATTCCATTATGCCAAAATTCTGCATACTGGTTCCCCCATGACCCAGTTGTTAACATTTACCACGGTGGACAATAAATTATTGAATAACGTCTTACATCTTTGAAAAATTAGTGAACAATAGGAAAACCAACAATTTGGGCTGATGGTCAGTAGTATGTTTCCCAGTGCCCCTCTCTCCAATTTCAAAGGCAGAAGCAGAGGAAGGCGCACTGCCCACTCCCAAGAAATTAAAAAACCACAAACCCTCATTTGTGCAATTTGTACATCATTAATTTCCTTTTCTAATAATTGATGTATTTTTAAATGACAGCGTAAGCTACAAGGCAAAAGGTTTCAAAGGGGAGTTCTTTTCCACTTTGGCTTCAAAGATGGATTTGATAGCAAGTCTGAACAATTTAAGGTTGCTGGATATCCCTGTTTATCTGAGAAAAAAAAAAAGCTTAATCCTTTGGCTTGAATAAATAAAACACACCTACAAAAAATTTCTCTTTGCACACAGCAGTTGTGTTCCTAATAAGCTTATATATAATCACTTTTATACTTGCTCTTAAATATAAGTCTTACAGACACTGGAGCACCTTGATATCTAATGGAACTCTGATGAAATCTTTTGATAATATAGATATTTCTCCCATAACCATATGCTAAGCAATTTAAGGTTTCAGAGAATTCCACTTTTCAGCGTGACATGTGAGAAGCTCCACTGGCCCACTTCCCAGTGAAACTGAAAATTATTTTTTAAAACAACCATTTCAAGTCTCCGGAAATTGTCCTAAGAACATACAACAAATAAAGAAACATTAAAAATCTAAAACTCAGTAAGAACAGTAAGAGTCTGTAGTATTTAAACTACAACTCACTCCTCTCCATACTCCTAGCTCAGCAAGATGGAAACTGCACTCCAGAGTAGTACAGCCAAGAACCCTCTCCCCACAGCTCCCAATCAGAGAACCACCTTCCCAGGAAGGGCAGGACATCAGCATTATTTGTCCTGCTCCCAACTATCTGTTGCTGACTACAGAAGAAACTGAAAATCTAAATAAACCTATAACAAGTAAAGAGATTGAATTAGTAATCAAAAAACTATCCACACACACAGAAAAAGACTAGGCTCAAAAAAAAAGAAAAAAAGAAAAGACTAGGCTCAGATGGTAAATTCTACCAAATATTTTTCTTAATTAACATCAATTGTTCACTAACCTCTCCAAAAAATGAAAGAGGAGGGATCACTTCCCAACTCATTCTATGAAGCTAGTATACATTGATACCAAAATTAGACAAATACAAGAAAAGAAAACTACAGACCAATATCTCTTACAAATATGTATGTAAAAATCCTCAACACAACACTAGCAAAGTGAATCAAGCAATATATTAAAGGAATTATACACCATGGCCAAGTGCAATTTACCCCAGGAATACAATGTTAGTTTAACACCCAAAATTAATTAAGGAAATATACCAAAGCAATAAAATAAAAATCAAAAACCACCTAATCATGTCAACAGAGTCAGAAAAAGCATTTGACAAACTCCAAAACTCTTCCATTGTAAATACACTTGATGGAAGAAATGTTCACATATTGAGGTATGGGGAAGTCATTCTGGCTTATATATGATTTAATGTAAACTTTATGCTAACTAGAACAGCCTGTCTCACGGCCTGTCAAACATGCATTGTACATCTGCTCAAACATGCATTGTACACCTGCTTTAACGATGAAAGAAAAGAGTGCATTTAAAAATCAAAATGGAGGGACTTCCCTGGTGGCGCAGTGGTTGAGAATCCACCTGCCAATGCAGAGGACACGGGTTCGATTCCTGGGCCGGGAAGATCCCACATGCCGCGGAACAACTAAGCCCCCGCGCCACAACTACTGAGCCTGCGCTCTAGAGCCCACGTGCCACAACTGCTGAAGCCCGTGTGCCTAGAGCCTGTCCCCCACAACAAGAGAAGCCACCACAATGAGAAACCCGCGCACCGCAACGAAGAGTAGCCCTCACTCACCACAACCTAGAGAAAGCCTGTGTGCAGCAACGAAGACCCAACGCAGCCAAAAATAAATAAATAAATAAATTTATTTTTTTTTATTGGCATGTTTAGTAAAAAAAAAAAAGTGAGATGCCAAAAAAAACAAAACAAAAAACACAAACAAAAAAACTCCAGGAAACTGGAGTCGATTGCAGGAACTGATTGGGAAAGGAAGATGCTAATAATATCACCTCAGCTCATCGAAACTGCTGTGGTCTGCAAGGTAAAGGGAGGAGGATAAGCAATAATCCTATTGCAAGAAGGAATTAGGGGGTATTAGTACATGCATCCTACTTCAGTCATAGGATGGGAACTGCTTTGACCATTTGCTCACAAGACCTGTTGAAGTGTCACAGGAGGAAAATGCTTGTGCACCACGTGACATTCCTGAAAGGAATCTCTAAAAATTCTTATCACCCTTTCTCAAAAATGTTCACAGGATCACACACACACATTGTTCTGGCAGTTTCGTTTTGTTTTGTTTTGAATGCAAGCATCCTTCATAAGAAACCTATCGCCCTATATCCCCCAAATTATATGGCATCAGAGAATCAATCTGACTAAAAAATAAAACACTGAAAGGGCATTCATGCACCCGATGTTTAATTCTAGACATACTTTCTTACCTGATGCCGAGTCAGGTGGGTCCTGCCCCACCTTTCTTCGAACTCTCCTTCCACCGATTTCCCTTTAAGAACGTCTGCCAGGATTCCAGGGCTGGAACGACGAGCAAGAACGGACGGTGCAGGAAAAAGCAACCCTTACTTCTCCCTCTCGTTCTCCTGATCCAACTTGTTTCACGTCCCAGGCAAAGACAGCGCCTCACCACCTGGCACCACCAGCTCCACAGAGCTGGAGCGATCCCACCAAGTAGCTCCCCTGCATCCCCTCTCTGTCACCCTCAGAGACAAGCAGGAAAAACGGCATCAATCCCGTGGCAGATATCAGGCAGGAAAGAACAGCGGTAAGACCTGCTGCTCACAAAGAGGAGGAAATGATGAAGGAGGCAGTGAGTGGGATGTAGCAGAAAAAGGACAGCAGCGGCGGAAGGGACACCTACCCACTCAAGCCTAACTCCAAGCCATCTCCGCCCTGTTGTCATAGCACTTTACAACGAACGCTACTGCGCAACTCAGCTGAGCCCCGATGCCTTCTGGGGGTTGTAGTCCTGGGTGTCAGGAGAGAGGAAGGCGGAGGATTTTTTTCTGAGTGATGTTTGGAATCAGATTTCTACTAGGCGGAGCTAGAATGAACTACTGCCCGGTCTTCATTAGCAGAGAGAGAGAGAGAATTAATTCGACTCCCCTTTTCTGTTCTTGTACAGTTCCTTGGACGCGGGTTCTGAGGAAGACCCACCTCCCGCCCCCCGGCGGGGACGCAAGCCACGCCCCTCCCGCTCCTTTCTCCGTTCCCGCCGCTCGTGGGTGGGGCTTTCCTAGGAGGCGGGGCTAGGGCGGCGCGGGGCGGGGCGTCTGGGTTGGTCTCTGGGGCGGAGCATCCGAGGCCCGAGCCACCCAGCGACCTCTTCTCTTGACCCGGAGGCGCAGGAGGCCCCGTCCATGGACCAAGCGGCCATGGCGAGGGTGAGCGCGGTAGCAAGCGCCAGCGTGTGCGCCCTGGTGGCTGGGGTGCTGCTGATCCAGTACATTGTTACCTTGAAGAGGAAGGAATATGAACTGTGCGTGGGACACCCGGAACGTGCTGTTCTATAACAACAGCGCTGGAAAAACACTGATTGCTTTCCCTTGGTTTTCTTCTTGATTTTGTAGACCAACTTCTTTCTGCAACACAATTACATTTTCTTTGTTTGTAAATCACAGCTTCCAAAGACTATATTCTCCTTCTTGACTGGATTTGGATGTCTTATAAGATATCATACAGGTCATTTATTGGCCCAGGTAACTTCCATCGTTATCGAGCGCAAGTTTGTGTGCCCGACACACAGTGAGGCCAAACAAACGCAAATGTTGGAGCTTGGAGCAGAGAAAGATTTATCGCAGGGCCATGCCAGGAGAACTGTTTGCTCATGCTCAAAAAAAAAAACAAAAAACCCTGAACTCTCTGAAGGGTTTCACCAAAGCATTTTTAAAGGCAAGGTGAGGGAGGGGCGTCCCAGGGTATGTGATCAGCTACTGCACAACTCTCTGATTGGTTGATGTTGAGGTAACTGGGTGGTTAATTTAACATTATCAATCCTTAGGTGCCAGAAGGTCTGGGGGCTGGGGCTCATGATCATCAAGTAGTTAATTTCTTCCACTTGTGGTTTTTACCAAATGACAAACTCAGGAAATATGCATGAGATACTATTATCTGGGTACTTCCAACAGGAGCTATAGCAGAGTATATGGGGGAGGGGTCTATCCTGGAAGGCCCCCACAGGGTCCTGATCTGTTACACATGAATGGCTGAATCATACATTCATGCAACAATTTTAATTGGCTTCATTCTTAGAGGAAGAGGTCATTTCCAAGTTCCAGAACATATATCAGCATAATTTCACATGTCTGTGCATAGCTTCTGTGTGTTTGTGTTTTCTTGAATAAATTTGAAAGAGCTCTTCACTTTGGGTTATTAACAACTGAATATTTTGGCAAGCATTTCCCTTATGCAGTTATTTTTAATTCCTCTGCAGCTTCTTCCATTATTTCAAGGCTGAAAAAATTATATATCAGATACAGTTTCAAAGCACAACCTAGTTAAGCACCTTACACTTTTGCATCCTGGCTCCATGACCTACTAGTTCTGTTTCCTTGGGCATGTCAGTTAACTCTCTGGGCCTCATTATCTGTAAAATAAGGATAATACACATGGGTATTATGTACAGCACTTATTACGATTTTAAAAATTAAATCAACTCCTATTAAGGGCTTAGCTCAATGACCGCATAAAAAGTGCACAGTGTATATTAGCTTTTCTTTTCCATAACCCAAACCTTATCTGAATACAGTATACTACACTGACTATACATAGCATGGATCACATGTTCTGGAAAATTGGAGAATTTCTGTGGAAGCCTTGCTTTCTTCCAAAACTAGATGAATCCTACTAACATGTAACGAGCAGCTCCTGTACGCCTAGACACTGGGGGAATACGAAAATTACTTGCACAGGTTTCCCGGCCTTCAGGGACGAAGATCTCGAGGGGAGGCGCCCGACCCGGAGAGGGGCCCAGCCACGCGCAGAACTGGCTCAGGGTCCCGACAGAGCGTCCTCAGCACCGAGACTCCTGGCCGCCGCCAGGGGACGCGCTCCGGCCTCCGGCACCAGCCGACCTGACTTGCAGGACCCGGCGCTCCGATCAACAACTTGAGGCCGCGCTGGCCTTTGGGCGGCACGATGCAGGCGGCCGCGGAGGGGACACCCGGCTCGGCCCGGCGGGACGCGGATCGGCAGCGGGAGGGGGCGCTGCGGGGCTAGGCGTGCGCAGCGCAGAGGAAGTACCGTCTTCGCCGCGCCGGCCGCCTCAGCCGCGCCGCACGGGGCCGCTTCAGCCGCGCCGCGCGGGGCCGCGATGTCGTCCCGACCCGGGCGCGACGACGCGGGGGCAGGAGGCGCACGGCGGCCGCGGGAGCCTCCGGAGCAAGAGCTGCAGCGTCGCCGGGAACAGAGGCGGCGGCGGCATGACGCGCAGCAGCTGCAGCAGCTCAAGCACCTGGAGTCCTTGTGAGTCCGTCACGCCCGCCCCCGACTAATGCGAGGAATGGGGTCGGGGCCCGCGGTCGCGCGGGGGAGCCCGCCCGGCGTTGGAGACCTGCGAGTGGGCAGGTGGGCCCGTCCCCAGCGAGCCGGGTGCGGGTTTTGATCCCGGGCTGCGGGACGCTGGACTCTCAGCCTTTGGAGGAAGAGGGGGGAGGCTCCATCCCCAGGCTCGTCCCGGGCGCGCGAGGCGGCGGCGGGCGGGTGCTTCTCCGCCGGAAACGACGGTTTTATTCCTCGTGCGGCGACGTCGGTGTCGGTCAGGATTTGAATACAGGAGAAGTGCGGCTGCGCCCTTGGGTCCTTTCCCATTTCTCAGTTCAAGGGGCTCGCTCTGAACTGGGTAAAATCCCCATTCTTTTCATTTAGTGCTGTTAACTAGGGAGGAAAAAGCCCAGTCCCGTAACATGAGTGCGCGGTGAGGAAGGGAAGAAAAAACGTGGGGTGAGGGCCTGGTCCCTGACTCTTCGGGAGGAGCTGTCAGGTAGAAGAGAGCGTGGACTTCTCTCTCGTCCCCAGGATTTTTTTTTTACCAGGGTTAAGGGTGGAAGCTACAAGGAGGCCAGTTCCAGCTCAACAAGAAGAATTAGGACCAGAGTCATAGATTCTTGCCGGTCAGCGTGGCCTGACCTACGAGGCACTGTACTCCCCCAGCTACCCGGGGATGGAGAGAGTCCAGATAACGCCTGAGAGAAGGGTTGGTTGTAAAGGAGGTTTAAACATCAGGTGGAAGGTTGGATTAATGACCCTTGCGGCTCTTTTCTGCGTTTCTGTCGTTCTGTAATCAGCTTTAGAAGTCTGACTTTACTAAGTTTGGTGTTCACTGAGTTATCTGAATTATTTGTTTTAGGCACTTCCCATTACCTACCTTCTCATGATTGCTGAGACAGCATGAAAAGTCCTTAAAGGGTTGATCCTTCATTATTAACCGCTGGGAGCTTTGGCACAAAATGCATACTTCCTCGTAGCCTGGCCTGCTCTTTTCAGTGTGGCTCTTGAGCTGAATTTCATTTCAGTGGGCAGTGGTTGTGGATTGCTGGCATCCACGGTCCTGGCCCCTTCAGGGCACTCTGGGAGGCTCTTCGTTGCCTGTGCAAGGCCGATGTTGAACAGTGTTTCCCTAGGATAAGTTCAGGCAGGGCTCAGCCGCCCTACCCCACCCCCTAGCCCTCAGTATCCTAACTGTAGGATGCCACATAGTTGTTAATACTCTACATTTATTTTGTAGCTCAGAGCGCACTCACAGACATCCTTTTATAACCTCCTTTTGCACATGAGAAAATGCAGGTTCAGCAGTTAAGTAACCTGATAAAGCACACACGGAACTGTAAACTAACAAAACTAAACAGAAACCGGGGTGTCTGATTCTCAGACCAGTGGGATTTTTCAGTTCAGAGATTTTAAAAGTTCTGGGCTGTTGACATATTTATAATTTGGCTAGTTCAGAGGCTTCTTTCCTTTTAAATGGAAGTCTGTATTTCCAGAATAATACTTTAACGTAGTTTAAACATTAAATAGTATGAAAAGTCTAATTTCAAAAAATAGTGGTTTGTATCTCTACTCACACTCCCTGTACCTTTCCCTCCAACCAAGGCTTCAATGGGGAAACTTAATTTTTTCTCTGGGATTTAACTGTTTCTGAATTATATGCTTTTACTGCTTTTTTTCGATTGAATAGTAAATGTTACCTATTAAGCTCATGTTATAGTAGATGAGGGTTTAGTTCTCTTTCCCTTCCTTTCTTGTCTCCAGCCTTGTATCCCCTCTCAGGATTTCTGTGTGGCTTCTAACCTTTTTTTATTTATTTAATTGTCATTTTAAGAGAGTCTGGGAAAGGAAGACAGGTAAGTAAGTTGGTCAACCAGGCATGTTAAGTTCCACTGTGGTTTTTTACAAGTGGAATTCAAATCCTTTTGCCACCTGGTATGCCCTCTTTAGTTACCCTCACACTCCTCTGGTCATTTTCTTACACCTGACCTTAATTTTTCTTACTCTTACCATACCTGCCAGGCCCCCAGAGGCATCTGAGTCTTCCACACATGCTCCTGTCCATTTTCCAGCTCTGTCACTCAAGTGCTCCTGGGCTACTGGGCATAACAGAACGGACATTTTGAGTATATGTGGAGTTTCATCTCTGCCTTCCAGCCCCCATAGGGCCAGGCTACAGGAACAACTGGGATGGAGTATGCTTACGTGAAGGACTCTTCCAAAAGAAATCCTACCCCAACACTCAAATACACAAAGAGTATTATTAAGTACTTGGCAAAATAAAGATTTTTTTGTCCCATGCCTATTTAGGAGATAATCTCTTATCAAAATTTATCTTAATTTAGTCTTCATACTGCCCAGGGCAACCTGTCACAATCTGAATGATATAATGGCAAGGATTTACAGATGGCACAAAATAATGGGCCTCCACTAACTTTCTTTAATTTTGAGGATTTATTACAAAGATAATGCACACTTCTCAGCTGTCACAGCACAGAAGCCAAGCTACTCAGTAAACACACTCCGATTCTCATTTCCAAATCTGTTATTTTCAATAGTTAAATATTACCTTAATCTTTGAGAAATATCTTTTTAACATGCTACCTAAACTAATGAATTGTTTAGCCCTAGGAAAAAAATCAACCACATTCCTTTACACTTGTGGAAACAGTTCTAAAATGGACTTTTTTAGGGAAGTCCATTGCTAATAATAAGAGATTTCAAAATGTGCAGTTCCAGGGGCTTCCCTGGTGGCGCAGTGGTTGAGAACCGGCCTGCCAATACAGGGGACACGGGTTCGAGCCCTGGTCTGGGAAGATCCCACATGCTGCGGAGCAACTGGGCCCGTGAGCCACAACTACTGAGCCTACGCGTCTGGAGCCTGTGCTCCGCAACAAGATAGGCCGCAACAGTGAGAGGCCCGTGCACCGCGATGAAGAGTGGCCCCCACTTGCCGCAACTAGAGAAAGCCCTTGCACAGAAACAAAGACCCAACACAGCCAAAATATAAAAATAAATTAAAAAATAAAAAAGAAATGTTCAGTTCCGTCACATTTTTTTTCTATCTAGGCAAAAACATTTACATATTTTTGAGGAATATAGATAGTTTGACCATGTTATTTATACAACTCCTATGGCAAAAATAAATTATTGTCGGATTACTGGATATTTACATAGACTTTACCACCTCCCTTCCAAACTCCCTTAAGTCCCAATGCCTAAGACATAGCATTAATGTTTCTAATGAAGGGCTGCTGATGGACCGTATCACCTGCCCAATTTATGCAAATTTCCATTATTCCTCCTAAAAGAGGCCTAGGCCTATGACATGCGACAGCTTTCCATTGGAAAATATTTTAAGAATTTGCTTTGGAAATACCATACCTAAAAAGCTTTGTACTGTATCTAAAAGGCTAATTCTACTTATACCCAGTTGTTTATTGTGTAATCTTCAGGGAGTAAATCTTACTCCGTCCCTTTAGAAAGGCCCTGGATTAGTGACAGTGAGGGTGAGGATGGACACTAGACGCCTCCATCATAATCCTTATTTGGAAGAGTCCAGAGATGTTTGCAAGTCCAGGTTCGTACCTGCTATAAATTGGAGGTTTCCACAACCCCCTCCTCTAGTTTGGTTAATTTGCTAGAGCAGCTCTCATAGAACTCAGGAAAATGTTTTACTAACTGGATTACTGGTTTATTATAAAAGGTTATAACTCAGGAACAGCCAGATGGAAGAGATACATAGGGTAAGGTATGTGAGAAGCTCTGTAGAGTTTCCATGCCCTCTCCAGGTATGCCGCGCCTTCACGTGTTCACCAACCCTGAAGCTGTCTTAATGCCATCCTTTTGGGTGTTTATAGAGGTTTCATTACATGGGTTTGATTGATTCATCATTGGCCATTAGTGATTAATTCAACCTTCCTGGAGGTGGGGCTGAAAGTTCCAGTCCTTTAATCACATGGTGATTTGCTGAGCCTCAGAGGAGGTAGGGATAGATTTGCTGAACCCTGATCTACCACCTTTGCACCTCTGATATACCGCACTGCACCCCACAGGCCTGCAAGTCTTATAACTGCCCAGCCACAAGACCAAAGAAAGAGCCTGGAGATAGCAACAGAGACACTGAAGGTTTCTTGGATAGGGGATCTTATAAGTGTGAAGCAAAGTCCTGGAGCAGCACCCCACTGTGTACAGCAGACAGCAGTCAGGACACAGACAGCAGTCTTTGCTTGGGGGGTGGGGAGGTTTACCAGTTACAGTGGGGATTGACATCAGGTTGGCTCATCAGTTACCAGGGAAACCAGCAGAGAGGTGTGTCCCTCACAGCCCCTCAGGTTGTCAGCTGTCACAGGGCAGAGGTTTTCACTTTGATAAACTATCCTAGTGGAGCTGTTAGCTGGGGCGGGGCAAGCACAGAGGCAGTTATTGAATAAGTTCTGTGATTAAGAGGGAAGGTCAGTCATGCAGGAAGGTGTAGGTGAAGCGCAGGGACTGATCAAATAGGGGATATAAAGAGAGCCAAAGAACAGCCACCTTAGGTGGCATGATCCTATACCAGCTCACCTGCATGGGGAAAAGGCAGTGATCCCTGGAGCTAGATGCTGAAGAGTCGCATGGCCTAGAAAGGTAGTAAACCCGGCTGGGGATGATGTCTGTAGAAAGTCCACCGCCAGGTCTATGCCCACCTCCTCTTAGGAGCAGCTGGTAAATCCCCGTAAAGCTGCAGACCTGTAAAAAGATGTGAGGGTTGGCGAGGCCTCTCTCTGGTCCCGATCTTGGCCTTTATGATGCTAGTGCCTAATCTTGAGCTGCCTCATGAGGCTACTCAGAGCACTAACTTTTCTTCAACAGAAGAGGCAGAAGCCAGCATTGTGGAGTGCCTTTCACATGTTTGCTGTGAACTATTTACCCATGAGGAAATTGAGGCTCTGGGGGTTTAAGTAACTTGCACAAGGTAGACAGCAGTGAGAGTGGATCACAATTCAAAGTAAAATTTTTTTACCTGCAAAGCCCATTCACACTGATTCAGAACTGGAAAACATTCTGGCTGGGATATGGGGTTCTCTACTCTAAAAAAACAAAACATCTCCTTTATCAAGACAGTTCTAAAGAATGTCTAAAGAGAAAAATGATACAATTTGTTAACGAGTTTGATGTCCTTAATTCAAGGGAAAACAATCCATGGACTGAGAAGTACAGCACTTCACATGCAGTGGAACACTCTTCCCAGGGATTTTGGACAAGAGCGGGTTTTATGGGGCCTCAGGTGAGGCAATTTGGAAATAGGGCACGATTGGCTAGAGGGTCAGGGATTTCCTTATAAGACTAGCACGTCATCTTGTCTAGGGTCAGATAAGCTAAGTTAAGCTGAGTTGGAGGATCGTGATTGGGGTATTCCAGATTTCCTTGACAGTGAGGCATTTCCCATTAGTTCAGGCTGACTTCGGTTTAGATTTGTGACATGAGCTGGGTCACTGGGGAGGCCTCCACTCTGGGGGTCCCAAGCTACAAAGTACCTTTGTCAAGAATTACATGGGTGTTTCTGAGAGGAGTTTCAACTTTATGGCTTTTCTAGATTTCATTTAGGAGTACCCTTATCCCCTTAGTTCTCCCTTCTGGTACTTAGCACTAAGCCTGGCATGATTATTGTTGACTGGTTACTTCTGCAAGGAGTAAGTTTTTAAGCTGAACCTTCAATATCGCCTGAAAATTAAGTTTAGTTTCTCCTAATATACCTGTTCTTTTTTGTTGGGTGGAAATCGCAAGTTGGTTAGAGCAAGAATGAGGATTTAATTACTGAAACAATTAGAGAAATAACATTGAAATTTTAAAACAAAAATGCAGCCTGTATAACTCTATAGCAGAAATGAGCTCCTATTAACATATTTTTGGCCTTTTTTTTTTTTTCCTACGTCCCAAGTTAC
Source organism: Leucopleurus acutus (assembly GCF_964270905.1). Lineage (NCBI taxonomy): Eukaryota > Metazoa > Chordata > Mammalia > Artiodactyla > Delphinidae > Leucopleurus > Leucopleurus acutus. The sequence goes on along the minus strand of NC_139144.1, from coordinate 65,086,508 downwards.
CTTTGGTTTATCTCTCAGACCTTTATTAGCCTGGGCTTATACCAACATAGGTGTAAGGAAGATGACATTAATTTCATTTTTCTTTTGTAACTAAAAAACATTGAGGCAGTGTATTTGCATGTAAATAAATATAAGTGAAAAATAAAGCTCCCTCCCTCAGGTATCCTATATATATATAATCTCCCTTTTCCCATACAGACAAATAGAACCATACCAAGCACACTGTCCTATACACCACTGCTTTCTTTCTTTTAACTTAAACAATTTTTGACTAGTTTGGGGATAATTAGTATCTATTTGACTATTAGATAAATGATTAACCATTTTAGAATTTATTATTTTCACTGTACAAAATTCAAAAAATTAATCATCTCTGAACTCACCTTCTGTGTGTAGCAACTTTGGGAATCCCCCATTTCCAAGTTATTGGAGCCAAGATACAGTTTTAAACCAGCCACAGCATCCTGATGCCCTCTCTCAGTAAAATTTCGTTATAGAGGCATTGAAAAGACCTAGGATGTTCAGTTGTTCTGCCTCTTTTTCCAACTACTTTCTTTTGGCTGCATCGTGTGACATGAGGGATCTTAGTTCCCAAACCAGGGATTGAGCCCGTGCCCCCTGCATTGGGAGGACAGAGTCTTAACCACTGGACCACCAGGGAAGTCCCTCCAACTACTTTTCTTTAAGAAGGGGGTTGTGTCAATTAGGCACTCATTTAAAAGCCAGACACCCATGCTATGTGCTGCATAGCCTGGAATGTGTCAGTACTTGAAACTGAACATAATTACACCTGAAAGTAATACAGTGTTATATGTCAATTATATCTCAATTTTTAAATTTTAAAACTGATTTGTTTAAAATGAACCCTAGCATTGGATGCTGCTTTTCTAGATTTGGCATCCATCAGCCTTTTCCAGAAGTTCCAGCGGAGTGATGAGAAGTGGAAATGAGTTGGGAGCACAGGCATGATTTGTATCCTCAGGACCCTGGGGGTCTGAGAGCTCTCTCTGTTGGTGGAAGGGGAAGTACGTTTGCACACTATCAGTCACCTGCCTCTCTAGCGGTAGTTCTTCATTGAGTGCCAGCCTGTCGTCCAGGCACCAAGCAGGAGTCCTGCATCCCTGAGTCCCAGGAGGCCAGTAGGGACATAAAGGGCAGTCAGAGAGCTGTGCAGCAGATGGCAGCCCAGCAGCCCACTCTGCAAACAGGATAGGCCAGTGGGGAGGATCTTGAATCCGGAGCTTTTGGGGCTGGGGGAGGGGGAGGGGGAAGGCGAGGTGGGAGGGGGAGCCTCTGGGACAGATCACCCTCCCCTCCTTCCCCTACAACAGGCCCTTCCCTCAGGCTTTGCTCCCTCCCCTCTGCACAGCCCCCACCCTTGTCAGAACAGATCACTCACACACCCCCACCCCCATGAGCCTCTCAGTGTTATAGAAGCTGGAAATTATGGTAGGTAAATCAACCAACAACTGTAATGACAGGCTGGAACCATAATTCGTTCAAGGCTCTTGTTACCTCACATTTTCCCTGCAATCTCTTGCTTTCCCTTCTTCCAAAAATAAAATCATTGTCCTAAGACACCAAGTTAGTTATTATTTTGGTGAATTTAAGTGCTATATCCCAGCAGGATATGGTGAGCATCAGTTTATTTATATAAGATCTCTGATGCTAGGCATATTTTATTAACTATGTTAATTATAATATGGTTTTAAGTTCTTACTAAAAATATCCTTTTCATTTTGGTCTGCAGTTGCCTTTTGCTGATTGAGATGTGTTACATTCCTGTGAACATGGTTCATGACTGGTGTTTTCTTCCTTTCTAGTTATGAAAAACCTCCTCCTGGACTTATCAAGGTCAGTGTGAAGTTTGTACTTTTGGTTTTTCTCTGAGACAGATTTGACTCAGTGCTCAGACTCAGTCACTTATGAAAAACAGCTGCATAAGGTTTGAACCTCCTTTTATGATAGTTCTGTGTCTTCCCTGCAGATGGCAGTCGGTTCATGCACTTTGGGCTTTGTCGCAGCCTGTGCCTTTGCAGAAATTTAATCAGCCTTGTGTCTGTCCCCTAAGAAACCACTGCAGGCCCCCCGAGTGTTCCTCAGCACTCACTCCCATTTTTTCTGTCTCACTGTGACTGCATCTCCTCAAAGCTCTCCTGCCCCATGTTCCTTCTCTGACCCCCCCGGTGCTGATTTCTTGAATGTCATCAGCTCAGAGAACACTGGACTCTGAGGAGACGTGAAGCTCATCCAGTCCAGCCCTACCTGTTGCAGGAGTCCCTCCTCCAGCACCCTGGCCACAGTGTCAGTGTCTTTCTGCAGGAGCGAAACTTAGAGGACTTAAGGCCAAAGTAACCTTTTCTGTTTGGTAACTTTCAACTTAAGAAAAAGATTTTTAGAAAACATTTTTCCATTATAAATTTAGTATTCATGGAAACTTGAAAAAATCATAAGGTAAGGGCTTCCCTGGTGGCGCAGTGGTTGAGAGTCCACCTGCCGATGCAGGGGACACGGGTTCGTGCCCCGGTCCAGGAAGACCCCACATGCCGCGGAGAGGCTGGGCCCATGAGCCATGGCCGCTGAGCCTGCGCATCCGGAGCCTGTGCTCCACGACAGTGAGGCCTGCGTACCGCAAAAAAAAAAAAAAAAAAAACATAAGGTAAAAAAACAGCACCTTAATTATATAGTGCAGTTATTTGGTAATGAAAATACATCTCACAAATACAGCGTGTATGAGATTATAAAACATGACAGTGGCCTTCAAGGTCTAATAATCTATTTTACTCTAACACATTGTTCTTATTATTCCAGGAAACCTTACTTGTTTAACTCTATATTCTGCCTCATTCCACAAAGCTTTTACGTTAGCAGAAAACCTTTTGTGATCTTAGAATCTAATTTTTGTGATCTAGAATCAGAATTTGGAGCTCACAGATCAATCCTATGTAAACACTAGTAACTCTTCTCTAAGAACAGCTACGTTGTTTTCATGGTATAGCTAGCTCTTCTAGTATAGTTACTTCCGTTTTTTCTGTCAGTTATGATTTGTCTTTCTTTCTAGCTCTTCAGAGGGTAACTTATGATGACATTGGGATCTCCAGCCCATGAGAAAGCCAGGCAGGGCTGTGTTCTCAGACAGGTGGGAGAGAGTTCCGGTGCTTTTTTTGCCGCACAGCTTACACACTGTTTCCTTTTCAGGAAGATGAGACTAAGCCAGAAGACTGTATACCAGATGTCCCAGGCAATGAACATGCCAGGGAATTTCTGGCCCACGCACCAACCAAAGGACTTTGGATGCCACTGGGGAAAGAAGTCAAAGTCATGCAGTGTGAGTGTGGAAGGGTTTCAAGTAACACCCTCAATACATGCAAGTTATAGACCACTGTTTACAAACAAGTTCACTTCTTTTAATTCATTCTCACCACAGCCCTGCTAAAGTCAGGGCATGATCTCTGTGCTATAGATGAGGAAGCCACCTTGCATATATGTTATTAAGTGTTCTGGGGTAAGAGGCAGTGCAGTGCCTAGACTCCAGGGCTACTGGCTGTAAGGAAAATGGTCTTCCACAGGGCCATAGCTACCTGCGGAGTATACGCTTCAGTAATATTCCTGTAACAGAAAGGATATTCCATGTAGAAATGCCATGGGGGACAAGGGATGCATTGGAGGGTGGTCCCTTGGGTCTTGCCTCAGTCAGTCATCCTCATCAGAGGTGTTGAGGTTTTATCCAGGTAACCTGAGAGGAGCTCTGGGCCACAGAGGGTGGGTCTGGAACAGGTAGAGCTCTGTGTGCACACCCTCCACCGCACCAGAGCAGCAGCATCTTCATCCAGCGTAAGACGGCATTTGAAGAAAGGATACGGCTGCCTTTAAAGACCTTTTTTTGTACAAAGGTTCTTCACGCACATAATTAATATATCGGTTCTCAGCCCCTTTCCTTCATTCCCCTCACCTAAAAGGCGACCACCTCAACCTCTTTTAGGAAGGTTGTTTTGAAGTTTATCCCTATGTATCTATAAAGGTTTTTGGGTTTTTTTTTTTACTTAATTAATTAATTTGGCTGTGTTGGGTCTTCGTTGCTGCACACGGGCTTTCTCTAGTTGCAGCGAGCGGGGGCTACTCTTGATTGCGGTGCGCGGGCCTCTCACTGCAGTGGCCTCTTTTGTTGCAGAGCATGGGCTGTAGGTACGCGGGCTCAGTAGTTGTGGCTCACGGGCTCCAGAGCGCAGGCTCAGTAGTTGTGGCACACAGGCTTAGTTGCTCCCTGGCACGTGGGATCTTCCCAGACCTGGGCCCGAACCCATGTTCCGTGCATTGGCAGGCGGATTCTTAACCACTGCGCCACCAGGGAAGTCCCTATCCCTGTGTATCTAGATAACAGGATTACATTCCTGCCCCTTGATCTTTCAGGTTTCTTCATTATCTGTTGACTTCTTCCTATAGAAGATAAGAATTCAGCACTTTTTTTCTCCCTCCATCCCATCTCATACACATACCCTTCCTGTATCTCATTGTCCCAGTAATAGTTATATCATAAATTTAGTTAAGTAAACCCTTTGTGTTTATTATTTTCAGAGTTGAATCCCATATTAAACTGATTACATTTCTTTCTTTTTTCTTTTTTTCTTTTTTTTTAAATTATGGTTAAAAACCACTCCTCTCTGTGATAGGGTAGTTAGTTGTACTTCACTTACCATTTTACAGTTCTTTTCTTTTCTTTTTTTTTTTTTTTTTGCGGTATGCGGGCCCCTCACTGTCGTGGCCTCTCCCGTTGTGGAGCACAGGCTCCGGACGCGCAGGCTCAGCGGCCATGGCTCACGGGCCCAGCTGCTCCACGGCATGTGGGATCTTCCCGGACCGGGGTCCAAACCCGTGTACCCTGCATCAGCAGGCAGACTCTCAACCACTGCGCCACCAGGGAAGCCCCAGTTCTTTTCATTGACTTGCAAATTAAAAGTGTTTAGTCTGGACCAGAACCAGTTTTACATGAAGTTAATGAAGCTTAACCTTTAGGTTCCCTTGTACCTTCCAAAAGTCTTTGGAGTCCCGCCAGTGTAGTCATATGGTTCTTTCTTTCTATAAAATTTGCCAAGGCAAGACTTTTTTCCCCCTAAAGAGCCCTTCCTCTCCTTAATTTATGTAAGCTTCAGACTCCACAAAACTTGGATCCATCCCAGATGGAAAAACACATGCACACATAACCCCGTATTCATTGATTTCCATGATCCTAGTGTTATCTAGAGCAGAGCTTCTCAAACTTAGGGTGGGCTTGAGATTCTGTATTTCTGACAAGCTCCCAGGTGATGCTAATCTTGCTGGTCTGTACCGTTGACCACACTTTGAGTAACAAGGATCACCTTTCCTTTAACAAAGAGTTTTGATCACAGATGGTATGGATCCTTCTTGATACCCACACATCAATCCATGGCATTTAAAATCCCCCCCTTTTTATCATAAAGACAGACATGTGTTTGAAGCGGTCTGCATTTGCATTAAGAGTGCATTCCTTCTTCCCCAGGTGGAAATAGTGGGGAGATAAGGACAGGGGCAGGTCAGAGAATCCCTAAACTTCATATTTTTCCCAATGGTTTCCTACTACCAACTCTCAAATAAAAATATAAAGGGGAAAACATTATTTCCCTGTCACTACATATTTTCAGTAGCTACCAGCGTGGAGCAAATTGGGCTGATCTCACCTATAATCCCTCTTCCTGCTTCCTGACCTCCTTGGTTGGAGTTGCTTGATGCCTGTATAGTTTACTAGGTCTGCTGTAACAAAGTACCACAAACTGTATGACTTTCCGGAGGCTAAAAGTCCAAAGTCAGGGTGTCCTCCTGAGGGCTGTGAGGGAAGGATGTATTCCAGGCCTCTCTAAAAACCCTGTCTCCCAGTAAGGTCACATTCTGAGGTACTAGGGGTTAGGACAATTCAATACAGTGGGGAAGCAGACGGGATGACACAATTCAACCTGTAACACAGTTAAAAAACAAAAAAATCACACTTTGCTTTTTGCATGGGATTGTTTAGTAAGTACTTGGTTCATTTCTAAACCTCTACGATTAAAGGATACTTGAGGAAGTAATTAGTTTCCCTCTCTTTTCTGGGATCTTACATGGTTCATCCATTAATTATATTTGCTTTTAAAATTGGAATCTGATGAAGAATATCTTTAATATGATCTACTGATACTTTTATCTTGATTGAGTAAAAATGCATTATCTTACAGAAATATATCCCTTTTTCTTTGTTTTCAGGTTGGCGTTGTAAACGGTATGGCCACCGAACGGGCGACAAAGAATGCCCTTTCTTTATCAAAGGCAACCAAAAGTTAGAACAGTTCAGAGTAGTAAGTAAAACCCCAGAGTGTCAATTTACGTTTACTGGAGATGATGAATGTCGGTGAATCAGGCAGTCACCAGTGAACTGGAGGTTCACATAAAATACATTCCGAAAGCCTTTAACCCAAAGTATCTGGTGTTAACTACATCTCTGTTAAATCGAATTTGTGTGAAAGATTAGTTCATTAACAAAAAAATGCGTATTAAAATGTTATTTGCTTTTGTCTTGGGAACAGTGCTTCTTTTTCTGAAGCAGGCATTTTTATCAATTCAGTTAGGTTTTTTTTCTTTTTTTTTTTTTTGGCATGCAGCTTGTGGGATCTTAGTTCCCTGACCAGGGATCAAACCTGGGCCCTCAGGAGTGAGAGCGCAGAGTCCTAACCACTGGACTGCCAGGGAATTCCCCAGTCAGTCTTTTTTTACTTATGTAAAAAAATCATATTTCATAAATAAAATCAGGGTTCTAGTTTCCCAGTCTTTGTCTAAAGTCTGTATATTTTTCTACCGTAAACTGGAAGTCTGTGTATAAACGATGTACCCTCTTTAGATGACAGTAAAATCAATCTATCATTTCATCACTTTATTTTAACAAAGTCACCTCCCAGGGTTAATTCACCATTCAGTAACTGTTTTGGTCAATTTAACTATGCTATTACTGGATATATTGGGATTATCAGCATATCAAACAGGGGTATATAAACATTCTCCAAGGATTTTAAGATATTTAAAATACTGGGTTTTCATTTTACTAATTTACAGAAAATATTCTGGATAAATCACTGTTACCTGGAATGTCAACTTTTACAGTGCCTGTAATAGATAATTTAATGATAAATCTCAAAAACTGAAACATATTCATATTTTTAAAATTTAGGAACCTAAATTCTAAGAATTGATCTAAGGATATAACAGAACATCAGTATGCACAAATTATTATGAATGTATAAGGATAACTTTCAGAATTATTTATATGATTAGAAAATAGAAACTGAAGAAAAATAGGAAACAACTGCAGTGTCCAATATACAACATAAGTTACCACAACATATAAATCATATAGCTTTTAAGAATTATGTTTTAAAAGAATATGTAATGTCATAGGAAGATATTCATGAAAGTATAAGTGAAAAAGAGAATAGGGTTGTATATATAACATGATTATAATCTTCTGTAAATTATGAATAATGACTGGAAGAACCACACTAAAATATTAACAGTGGATATCCCGGCTGGTAAAATAATAGATATTTTTAACTTTATGTTTTCTTTGACATGTAAAAATTTTATAATAAACATACTTTTAAAGATAATTCACATGCCATAAAATTCATTCTATATATTCATATTTTTAAGTAATTTAAGTAGCTTTTAATTATACAAATATCATAAGAATAAATTTGCCTTATTTTAACAAAATGGAAACATTACAGTAAGGTTTTTCACAATTGATTTTTCAAGTCCAATCTTGCCTCTCTCCCCAGAGGGAATTTGTAGTAAGTAGCTTGAATATACTTCCAGACTTCTCTTTGGTCATATCCAGTATGTTTTTGTGTACCTATAAATGAATCATTCTTACGTATCATTTCCAGATCACCTGTTTTGCTTAATAATATCTCTTGATCATCTTTCCACATAGAACAAATAGAATTACCTCAAGATTTTTAACCTTGAGTGGTATTTAATAATGATTTTGCCATGGTTTATTTCCTTATAAAGGCTATGTAAATTATACCCTGTATTTGTATAACTGGAAAATCTTTTTTATAGCCTCCAGGAGTTTGAAATGATGGTAACCCTTAGGAAGGATTAGAACGTATTAAATATAAAATCATACCACACAGGAGGGGAAAAAATTAGTTTCAGTGAAAGAGGGATTTAATTTAACAGTCTATGAAGCCTAACCTAACCATAACCTTCTCTAACCCTCAAGGCACATGAAGATCCCATGTACGACATCATTCGAGAGAATAAAAGACATGAAAAGGATGTAAGGTGAGATTGTCCAGATGATAACAATATCCTCTTAAAGTTTGAAATTATATAGTTAGAACCTTTATAAATTAAAATTTTTTTAATTCCAGTATTAGAGGAGTGGTTTTAGTAAATATGGTACTTTAATTGCAAAATACTTGGAAGACAGGAATAGTCCCTGAAAAAGCCAGTGTGTGGGGAATGAGCAGGCCAGCCTGTTCTACTTGGGTTAACTTAAAGCAATGGGCTTGGCCCAGCCCACTCATGTCACTGATAGTTGACATTGGCAACTGTAATTTATCTTCTCTAGATCTTCTTTAAAGATCTGAGCTTTTGTTAAAAATTCCTAGACAGGGTTAAAGACAGGGTGAAAAAACAAGAGGACTTTTTTTGGGGTTTGGGGGGTATTTTTTCAAATTGGTGATACTGAACTATAATTATATATAATTATTATATATAATATATATACATAACATATATTCTTCTTCAGATTCTCTTCCCTTACAGGTTATTACAAAATATTGAGTATAGTTCCCTGTGCTGAATTATAATTGTTGAGGAGGTAGATTACTTAGTATGAACTTGAACAGTGGGGGAATGATTTAGGAAAGTATCCATCTGTTAGAAGTTATAATAGTAAGGACTATGGAAACATACAGAAACATTTAGGACAGTGAAGAGAATACAAAATAGCTTGTACACTGGTTACAGTCATGTAAAATAGGCAGGGGTGTAGACAAGAATGGGGAAAACATGCAAAAATAAGTACCGTCTTTAATGAGGTGATGCTTTGTGACATTTTTCACCCTCACTACTGTTCTTATATTTTTATCTAAAAGAATTTTTTAAGTTACATTGAATATATTTCTTTGGTCAATCTTATGTGTTTAGGATACAACAGTTAAAACAGTTACTGGAGGATTCAACATCAGATGAAGATGGGAGCAGCTCCAGTTCCTCAGAATGTAAAGAGAAACACAAGAAAAAGAAGAAGAAAGAGAAGCATAAGAAAAAGAAGAAAGAAAAGAAAAAGAAGAAAAAACGAAAGCATAAGTCTTCCAAGTCAAATGAGAGTTCAGACTCAGAGTGACAAGAGCTTGACTTGTTCAACATTCTCTTCTCAGAAATCAAACACCGTGGCCAAAGAGCAGAGGAATGTGGAATCAGAGAGGAATAGGAGAGAGAGAGACACCAAGAGAGGAGGAGATTTGGTGTCACAGGTGTGAATTCTCACCTACCTTCCAGTAAAGATGTGACCCCCAGAAGAGTGAGTTGTATCTTGCCAGGTGCTAGCTCTGGACAGCGGCTGATTTCAGGCTGGAAAGCTTTTCTCATTGTTCTCCTCCCTGCTGATCACTGTGGGTCCTGATTCCTTAGAAATGCCTCTGGCAGGGTGGCCAGACTAAGGGAATCTCTGAGGAAGCTCTTCCAGGTGCTGCCACAGCTTCCACCCTCCATGGTGGGGCTACTTAATACCCTTAGATTTCAGGCTTGACTTTCCTCTGTTGTTGAGGATAATAAAAGCTCGTTATTTATTTTTTTAATGTATTTATTTTTTATTTCTTAATGCATGCATGTATGTGCTCCAGATTTAAAAGGTACCTAAGGTTTACTTATGAAAACTCATACTACTTCCTTTCTCCCCCAGCTTACCAGTTCCTTCTCCCAATGGCTACCAATTTTACCAGTTTCTTGTGAAGTCTGCCAGGAATATTGTATACATCACAGACAAGCAGAGGGCTTTTTTTTTTTAACACAAGTGCTATACACATTCATCTGCACGTTATTTTTTTTAACTTAACAGTATAAAGCTTATTTTTTAATTTATTTTATTTATTTATTTTTGGCTGCGTTGGGTCTTCGCTGCTGTGCGCAGGCTTTCTCTAGTTGCGGTGAGCAGGGGCTATTCTTCGCGGCTTCTCAGTGCAGTCGCTTCTCTTGTTGCGGAGCACGGGCTCTAGGCACGCAGGCCTCAGCAGTTGTGGCACGCACCTGCGGGCTCAGTAGTTATGGCTTGCAGGCTCTAGAGCGCAGGCTCAGCAGTTGTGGCGCACAGGCTTAGTTGCTCTGCGGCATGTGGGATCTCCCCAGACCAGGGCTGGAACCCGTGTCCCCTGCATTGGCAGGCAGATTCTTAACCACTGCGCCACCAGGGAAACCCTAAAACTGATTTTAATATTAAGTACATCCTGCGCTGCTGCATCAAAGGTACAGTGCGTTCATAATCACCTGAGACGATTTGTTGACTGTGGGAAGGGGTTCCTATAACAATAATGAAAAATCTTGTGTGGTTACATTGTATTTAACTTGCTTGGATCTTACTGCCTCAGTCCTAAGATTTTTCCAGAGTAATTGACTCAGAAAAAATTTTAAGACTATAGGGGAATTACTATTCAGGGTCAGCTACCCACATCCCAAAATATATCCCTCACTTCCTTCCTCTTCCTGTTGGTAAGCATGGCCCACCTGTGCTCTTCTAGCTTTGTGCCACAGCAGAAGCAGCTTACCCATCAGGGTGGTGCCTGCGGCTATGGGAGAGTAAGTCCTATGGGTTGCTGAGCCAAATGGAGCTAGATCTTGCTCACAGGTAAGTGTCCCTACCTATCCAGCAGGTCTCTTGCTGTTTTCAGGGTCCCAGGAACTTTCTATTCCCATTTCCAAACGCTTACCCTAGGGGTTGGATTCCCCCTTCTTTAAAGAACAGCCAATCCAAGCCCAGAATGGACCCACCTCTTACTCTAATCAATAAATCCTCCTGGGGGCTTCCCTGGTGGAGCAGTAGTTGAGAGTCCGCCTGCCGATGCAGGGGACACGGGTTCGTGCCTCGGTCCGGGAAGATCCCACATGCCGCGGAGAGGCTGGGCCCGTGAGCCATGGCCGCTGAGCCTGCGCATCCGGAGCCTGTGCTCTGTAACGGAAGAGGCCACAACAGTGAGAGGCCCGCATACCGCTAGCTAGGTAGCTAGCGAAATAAATAAATAAATAAATAAATCCATCCATCCATCCATCCTCCTGGTCTTGGCCTTGGAATAGTACCTCAGTAACACAATTGTCCAGATCGGAATCACCGGGGCATGTTATTTCTGAAAATCCTGAGGCCAGTTAAGTTAGGCATGCTCTAAACTTATCCTTGGCATCCTAGCTCAGCATGCACAGCATGGGCCATTTGTCCTCTTCTATATGTCTCGCAGTGTTTGCTACCCATTCCCAGCCGCTTCAGGGAATTTCTTACTGTCCCATTCAGGATAAAATGTTCATAAAAAATAGGAAAGAATCTGCATCAATGATTCTCAAACCTTTGGGACATCAAAATCAACTAGAGTGCTTGTTAAAACACAGATTCCTGTGCTCCCAGAATTCTAGAGTTTCTGACTCTGGGGTGGACCTGGGAATTTTCCTCTCTAACAAGTCCCCAAATGATGCTAAGGCTGTTGGTCTGGGGACCATACTTGGAGAACCACTGCTCTATATATTTAACCTCTTACTGGAGCATTCCTGCTTTAACTGGAATCTGACCATACGCTGCAGCTTTTGTAAATTAACTACTGTCCATACTCCCTCACTGTGGTTTTATCTATCTACTCTTTCTGGCCTAGATTCTAAAGTCCATCACTTAAGCCTGTCATCTCCCTTGACCTGTGGTCCTTTTGGCCTTCTTTCTCAGAAGAATCTCGAGCCAGACTGCTAGAGAAAAATCACACAGCCATGTAGTTGTTACCCCCCTAAAGTCACCTCCAAACTCAACTTACACCATAAACCTGACTAGTTGCACACTTTGGGTTGCTAGTCACCTGTTCAAATCTTCATCCCAAAACATCTCCCTTCAAGTTGAGCATTTTCAAGTCCTATCCAGGAAGACATTACAAGCCCTCAGACCTTCCTGCACCAAGACATCCCACCATCCATCATCATAGTTGTAGGCAGAATTCTAAAATGGCCCCAGGATTTTCCCCTATTCTCCGGGAGTGCTAAGTATGATGAATTTTACTCTGATGATTAGATTATTTTACAAGCACAAAGAAAGGGAAATTATGTAGGTGTTCCTAACCAAATCATAAGAGCCCTTTAAAATTCCAGTGTTTTCTCTAACTGGTCACAGTATAGGGACTCAGATTTCAAGCCTGTGAGAGATTCCACATGCCACTGCTGACTTTACAGACAGATACAGATGAAATCAGGATTACAAGGTGAGGAGTGCAGCAAACTAATTAGAGGCCTCTAATAGCCAGCAAGGAAATGGGGAACTCAGTCCCAGTGCCAAAAAAAACTCAATATTGCCAACGCCAATGACCTTGGAGGCATAATCGTCACTAGAGCCTCAGGTGTGAGCCCAACCCTGCTGACATCTTGATTTTGGTCTTGTGAGATGCTGAGAACCCAGTTAAGCTTGCCCACACTTATGACCTACAGAATGTGAGATAGTAAATGGTCGTTTTCTTAAGCCGTTAAATGTTTGTGGTAATTTGTTATGCAACAACAGAAAACTAACAGCTCAGTCAGGTTTCTCTCTTCCTCAACCTGTGCTCTGGACCCCACCTGGCAGCCAGCAGTAGAGGTCAGTGATTAAAAGCACTGCCTCTGAATTCAGACCGCCTGGTTTTGAATCCCAGCTGCACCATTCGTGAACTCTCAGATTGGGCAAGGTGCGTGACCTCTCTATGCCTTCATTTCCTTGACTGATAACATTTACCCCATAGAATCAAGTGACTTGGTATTGTAAAGCATTTAGGACACATTTTGGCACATTTCAGTTGCTAAATGAATACTAGCTACTCCTGCTACTTCTTATGCTATCATCAACATCTCTTCCTGCTTTCTCAGGCATCTTCCTCCTTTCATTATCACATTTCCCATCTTCAGACTCTTTTTGACTGCTATGTTGCCCTCAGCATTTAAAAATTATTTTAAAATTATAAAATTAATACATGCTCATAAAAAGTTCCCCATTCAGGGCCATTATAAAAAGTGAGAGTCTACTTATAATGGTTTGATATAGCCTTCCAGATCTTTTAAAAAATGCATTACCGGGCTTCCCTGGTGGCGCAGTGGTTGAGAGTCTGCCTGCCGATGCAGGGGACACGGGTTCGTGCCCCGGTTTGGGAAGATCCCACATGCCGCGGAGCGGCTGGGCCCGTCGGCCATGGCCGCTGAGCCTGCGTGTCCGGAGCCTGTGCTCCGCAACGGGAGAGGCCACAACAGTGAGAGGCCCGCGTACTGCAAAAAAAAAAAAAAAAAAAAAAAAAATGCATTACCAAACACATAGGCACAGGGTTATTTTATTAGTTGAAAAAACTGAAGAACACTATGAATATTGTTCTATGATTTGGTTTCACTTACTATACCTTGGCAAACTGCTTACCACAAGCTGTATTTTTTTTAATTTTTATTTTATATTGGAGTATAGTTGATTGACAATGTTATGTTAGTTTCAGGTGTACAGCAAAGTGATTCAATTAGACATATACCTATTCTTTTTCAGGTTCTTTCCCCATTTAGGTTGTTACAGAATATTAAGTAGAGTCCCCCGTGCTATACAGTAGGTCCTTGTTGATTATCTATTTTATATGTAATAGTGTGTATATGTTAATCCCAAACACCTAATTTACCGCTCCCCCCCACCTTTCCCCTTTGGTAACCGTAAGTTTTTTTTAAGTCTGTTTCTGCTTTGTAAATAAGTTCATTTGTATCATTTTTTTTTAGATTCCACATATAAGTGATATCATATGATATTTGTCTTTCTCTAACTTAGTATGATAATCTCTAGGTTCTTCCATGTTACTACAAATGGCATTATTTCATTCTTTTTAATGGCTGAGTAATAGTCCATTGTATATATGTACCACATCTTCTTTATCCATCATCTGTGGATGGATATTTAGGTTGCTTTCATGTCTTGGTTACTGTAAATAGTGCTGCAATGAAACATTGGGGTGCATGTATCTTTTGTAATTACAGTTTACTCCAGATATATGCCCAGGAGTGGGATTGCTGGATCATATGGTAGTCTTATTTTTAGTTTTTAAAGGAACCTTCATATTGTTCTCCATGGTGGCTGTACCAATTTACATTCCCGCCAACAGTGTAGGAGGGTTTCCTTTTCTCCACGCCCCCTCCAGCATTTGTTTGTACACTCTTTTTTTTAACATCTTTATTGGGGTATAATTGCTTTACAATGGTGTGTTAGTTTCTGCTTTATAACAAAGTGAATCAGTTATACATATACATATGTTCCCATCTCTCTTCCCTCTTGCATCTCCCTCCCTCCCTCCCTCCCTATCCCACCCCTCCAGGCTGTCACAAAGCACCGAGCTGATCTCCCTGTGCCATGCGGCTGCTTCCCACTAGCTATCTACCTTACGTTTGTTAGTGTGTATATGTCCATGACTCTCTCTCGCCCTGTCACAGCTCACCATTCCCCCTCCCCATATCCTCAAGTCCATTCTCCAGTAGGTCTGTGTCTTTATTCCTGTCTTACCCCTAGGTTCTTCATGACATTTTTTTTTCTTAAATTCCATATATATGTGTTAGCATACGGTATTTGTCTTTTTCTTTCTGACTTACTTCACTCTGTATGACAGACTCTAGGTCTATCCACCTCATTACAAATAGCTCAATTTCGTTTCTTTTTATGGCTGAGTAATATTCCATTGTATATATGTGCCACATCTTCTTTATCCATTCATCCGATGATGGACACTTAGGTTGTTTCCATCTCGGGCTATTGTAAATAGAGCAGCAATGAACATTTTGGTACATGACTCTTTTTGAATTATGGTTTTCTCAGGGTATATGCCCAGTAGTGGGATTGCTGGGTCATATGGTAGTTCTATTTGTAGTTTTTTAAGGGACCTCCATACTGTTCTCCATAGTGGCTGAACCAATTCACATTCCCACCAGCAGTGTAAGAGTGTTCCCTTTTCTCCACACCCTCTCCAGCATTTATTGTTTCTAGATTTTTTGATGATGGCCATTCTGACTGGTGTGAGATGATATCTCATTGTAGTTTTGATTTGCATTTCTCTAATGATTAATGATGTTGAGCACTCTTTCATGTGTTTGTTGGCAGTCTGTATATCTTCTTTGGAGAAATGTCTATTCTGACTGGTGTGAGGTAATACCTCATTGTAGTTTTGATTTTCATTTCTGCAATAATTAGTAACGTTGAGCATCTTTTCATGTGCTTTTTGGCTATCTGTGTGTCTTCTTTGGAGGAATGTCTATTTAGATCTTCAACCCATTTTTTGATTGGGCTGTTTTTTGATATTGAGCTGCATGAGCTGTCTGTATATACCATATATACCACAAGATTTCTTTTTTTTTTAGATGTTGGGGGTAGGAGTTTATTTATTTATTTTTTTTGCTGTGTTGGGTCCCCGTTTCCGTGCGAGGGATTTCTCTAGTTGTAGCAAGCGGGGGCCACTTTTCATCGCGGTGCGCGGGCCTCTCACCGTCGCGGCTTCTCCTGTTGCGGAGCACAGGCTCCGGACGCGCAGGCTCAGCAGTTGTGGCCCACGGGCCCAGTTGCTCTGCGGCATGCGGGATCCTCCCAGACCAGGGCTCAAACCCGTGTCCCCTGCATTAGCAGGCAGACTCTCAACCACTGCGCCACCAGGGAAGCCCCTATACCACAAGCTTTAAATGGCCACAGAATTCCTTGGTTTGAAGGTGTTATGACTCATTTAACCATTCCTCTATCGCAATTCAGTTATTTCCTATTTCTCATTCTTCAATACTGTGATTTATAATATATATTTGATCACTCATATGACCAAAATATGTTTCTCAGATATACTTAGTCTTTGTCCACAGTTTCTGGCCCACAGCTCCCAAAACCCTTGGAATGTCATGCGTGGCAAGAGCAATGGGAGCATCTTTTGTTATATTTGGTCTCTTGTCCTCAGTTCATGACAGAGCCTGAAAGGTGAAATGGGTGTCTTGTTATTCATAACAAACTCCTTTCCACCACAACTAGGTTTATGTTCATAAGGTGACTTCTGAAAAGTACCTAAAGATGGGGGGAGGGGATGGTTGCCAGGAAAACTTAACTGAATAGAGTTGGAAATTTCAGTCCCACCCCCTGACTGGGGAAAGAGGAGAGGGACTGGAGGTTGAAACAATCACCAATGGCCGATGATTTAATCAATCATGCCCATGTGATGGAGCCTCCATAAAAACCCAAGGTGGGGTTCAGAGAGCTTCTGGGTTGGTGAACACATGGAGGTGCTGGGAGAGCGCTCCACAAGCAGAGGGTGCAGAAGCTCTGTGCCCCTTCCCACCTACTTTGCCCTATGCATCTCTTCCATCAGGCCGTTCCTGAGTTACAGCCTTTTATAATAAACCAGTAATACAGCAAATTAATCCAACCCAAACAGGGGGTTCCGAGACCTCCGATCTATAGCCAGTGTGTCAAAAGCACAGGTGAAACCTGGCTTTTGAGTAGAATCTGAAGCTGGGGGGTGCGGTGGCACAGCCCTTATATGATTGAGCTCTTACCATGTAGAATCTGATGCTATTTCCAGGCAGAGAGTGTCAGAATTGAGTTAAATCGTAAGACACACTGCTGGTGTCAGGATCTGCAAAGGAAGCTTACCGTACCCTTCCTACCCAATCCTTCGTTACCCCAAACGTTGCATTCCTATCTCCAAGATTCCTATCTTGAACTACCTCTGTAGTTCAATTGTCTTCTGATGGGCTTGGAATGCTAGTGGAGACAGGGACTACAGTACAAAATGGGTTAATCTTAAGTTAAAACTAAGCTATCCATTAAATACTGTACACTAAATGACAGTCTCTGTACAACTACTTAATGAGGATATTATTGATTATACAGCAAATCAGGATCAGCCAGAAATGTACAGTATGGTCAGGAGACTGACAGCTACTGCATTTCATTTGTCACGTTATGAAAGTGGTAACAGTACACTGATGACACATGAGGGTCACCTTATCCAGCCATGGGTGGGGATACAGGCCAGAACCACTTTCCAGATGTTACTTAAAGCAGGTCTGAAGTAGGAGTTAGTCAGGCAGTCATAGACCTAATAAGACCAGCTTTGCAAACACCATCTTTTGCTTGTCTCTGCTCATTGCTATCACTTTTTATAATCTCATTACACCAGCCAGAAGTACTGGGTTAGTAATAGGGAGTTATAAGCACAGCAAGGACATGCGCATACAGCTTAGCTCAGAGGGAACATTGGCCGGTCCCATCCATGTATCCCCATAATGACCAGACATTCCTGGTGGCACTCTCGTTGTCTCCCACACCTGGAAAACCATGAATTCTGCCATGCCACCTTCTTTCAAAAAACCTGTCTTCAACCACACAAACCTTTTGGGTACCTAGTCAGACCTAATCTGCACCATTTATTGGGAGATTGGTTCCACACATTGACCATCCAGGTCCTAGGGTCTGCGTATAAAGAAGTTTTACTTGCCTAAAGCTTCCTTTGTTTCTAGGAGTAGACACTAGATGCTAGTAAAGAACATGTGACAACCTACCCTTCCACATATCTATCAGGGACCAGGTATGTGCCTGGCCTGCGTTAATAAACAATGAGTCAGCATCCTCTCTATCCCCAGGATAGTTCCTCTTTATGGGGAATGCTTAAATCTTTTTATTCTGTCCTCAACTCCACCATCCTTTTCTCCTTATCCCAAAGTCCCTGGAGATGACAAGACAGAACTATTCATGAATGATCCAATTCTACTGGTGTCGTGAGTGTTGTGGCCACTTTGAGAGGGGAAGAAAATGCTTCAGAATCACACACTTTTGCAATTCAACTTACTTGCTGTTTTACAATTTTTAATTCCAAAGGCTTTACAATGTCACATTTTCTTGTTTGTTGGTATAACTTTAGTAGTTCAAATCAAGAAAGAGATCACATGTTCTAATCCATCATGATGATGCAATATTTAGCTCTTCTTTGAAGCTGGAACTCAGCAATTTGTTTCCTATGAAGTAACAATGTAATAATACAGTCATGTAACAGATGTGATATAGAGAATCATTACCAATATCTTGTTTCCATTTTTAGGATAAAGCCAAAGGTCTTGACATTTCGCCTGAGCTTAGTTATCATTCTTCCCTTTATGACCACTGCAGGGCAGAAGTGACATTTAAAAGGCCATTAGGGACTTCCCTGGTGGTGCAGTGGTTAAGAATCCACTTGCCAATGCAGGGGACACGGGTTCGAGCCCTGGTCTGGGAAGATCCCACATGCCGCGGAGCAACTAAGCCTGTGCGCCACAACTACTGAACCTGTGCTCTAGAGCCCGCAAGCCACAACTACAGAGCCCGCGTGCCACAACTACTGAAGGCCGTGCGCCTAGAACCCGTGCTCCGCAACAAGAGAAGCCACCGCAATGAGAAGCCCATGCACCGCAACTACAGAAAGCCCATGCACAGCACCTAAGTCCCAATGCAGACAAAAATAAATAATAAATAAATTTATTTAAAAAATAAAAATAAAAAGGCCATCAATCCACTGCTCCAGGACTAGGGGTTGAGGTGAGGCAGGGTTACCCAATGCCAACACTCAGTGTGAAGGGAAGCCTGTCAAGCTACTGGCTCCTAAAGGGAGATGCTAAGATTCCATTACCCAGCTCTAAACTAGTACACTAAGGGTGAAGCCACCAGGAAACTTACAAAATCCCATATAATCCACAATATATTACCATTACCAGCATTAGGAATTAAATGTGAAAACTAGGATAAAAATAATTCCACAGGGCTCAAGGATGTATTGTACAACATGGAATATAGCCAATATTTTGTAATAACTGTAAATGGAAAGTAACCTTTAAAATTCTATAAAAATAAATTATAAATTAAATAATAACAACTTCCACAGAATAGAAAAGCTTTGGTTCCAGTCTTCTTGTAAGCTAGGGTCTTACAAGGTATGTCTGTTACCCAGTTAGAACACTGCCATTTGTCATCTACCATAAGCAGTGTTAGCTTTGGAGGGCAGAACAGGCACCAAGTAGGAAACCCCAAACAAAATCCAAAAAGCAAATCATAAGACAAACTGGACACAGGACACATAACCAACCTCTAGAGCTGCTGGGTATTTCCTAAACTTTATAGCATCTGCCTCAAATCTCTGATACTTTGTAAGGTACCTTGGTTTTAGCTCTCTCATAGTTACCTGAAGGAAGGGATTCATACATTAAACAATCCAAGTGGCTTCAAAACCAAAGGGAAAAAACAATTCAAAAACACATCGTTCAAGAAAATGACCTATTTTTCACGATACAATTCTATGCCATTCTATTGTTCCTGGCAGTAAAAAATACATTTGGCAAAAATAATAGATAATCTAGAGAAGAGAGCCTTCAGCATGAAAATTAAAATCTTGACTGTGTAACCTGGAGCAAACTGAAGTTCCCATTAACTTCTTCACAGGAAGACTCAGTGAGACGTTCTTTCAGACGTGGTCAAAGGAGAAAGTGCTGAAAACTACTAAGCTACAGTATTAAAGGGGGAGGGGTGGGGAGGGGAGTAAATTTATAACTAGTGTCATTTCCCAAGATAGGAAAAGATTCACACACGCTCTGATGGGCAATGACATGACATGGGAATACAGAGGCAAATAAGACTGAGAAGACCAACGGTATTACGGCTGGTGTTTTAATTTAACTATTGATTTTACAATGTTAGACGTTATAAACGAGGGCTCACATCTGGAATGCTCACATTCATTCTGAAGTTTACAAAATGCTGCCATTTCTTATGCACGAGGGGTCTCTAAGCACAGTGGCCCAGATCATTTCTTGCCGTTTTGTAAGCAAGGACTAACTTATCAAAGCCAAAAAACCCTGCTTATATTGTAAAGGCAACGTGTTTTTTACAAAATCCCCTCCAAATCACTGAGCATGAATCAAAGTGACAACAGCCAAGAGTTTAAAATCTAACAATACCCTGACTTTTAAGTAGAAGTGGTAGGCTTAAGTATTTCTTGAGTCTAAAGGTTCTGGGACTAAGACTGGAACTTATTTAAACTTCTCTGGGGCTCTTATGCATCCCATTCTTCACTTACCTGCTTTGCTTCATTCTTTGCACCCCAGAGGTAATCATCTCCCAAAGCTCTCCTTTGGGCCCACCCTCCCTCCCCACTCCTGTCAGCTGTGCCCCCGCCAGTCACAGGATGGTCCAAACTCAAGCTTCAACCAGGTGTGGGGAGGCTGCTAGTCCAGTCCCTCAATCTCACCACTTCATGCCCCTCCCACCATAACCCACACAGCAAAGCAAAACAACTTCTCTTCCCAAGTTAACTCTTTTCCATGGATATTGCCATTTTTTTTGATGTACTCAAGTTCAAATTACAGTTTTGTTTTGTTTGTTTGTTTTTAAGATTGTGCTAGCCCTCTTACATGTCTATCTATTTATTCCCATGTGAGTTGGGATCCTCACCACTTGGTTTTGTTGAATTACAATACTTTTTATTGAGTAAAACTAACTTTATGGCTTTCATCCATATAGGCACTCTCCACTCTAATTCCTACTATAAAATACTACCGGTTGAAGACAAAGCACATTTTTGTCTCATTTCTCTACTCAGTCTGGATTAGCCCCTTTTTGCCTACAGGATAAAAATCTACAAGTGAAGAGAAACACTACTACTTTACCCCATTCTCCTTGGCCTATTTCCCAATTCCTCACAAGTCTTCCCTCTGGCAGGATAGTCTCGAGAGAAATCCTGCCTGAGCTCATGCTACTGTCTCCATTCCCACTCCAAACTTCCTCTTTTGTCTCCAAACCACAGCACCTAAAACTGTGTCGAAATTCTCTGCCTCCACATGGACTGCCCATTCTCAGCAATCCAGCTAGACTGATGTCCTATCTCAGCCCAACTCTCCTTACCACTATCACCCAGCTTTCTATCATCTTCTACTAGAGAACTTTGTTTCAAATTACACTGCAATTTCCTAGAATGCAGGAATTCTAACTTGGGATTCCCTTTGCAAATCCTATGAATGTGAGCAGTACAGTTTAAGTGACAACATACTTTCAAAATGAAGAGGTGCTATTGATTCACCTGGTAGGAAACCACAACAGACAACCAAATAGTAATATGAACCCCCTAGTCACTTACATTCCAATGATTTGTGAGAGGCTCTCCTGGACTGCAGTCCCTCTTCCTTGGCCATGGCGTATTTCCTTTGGAGCCTGACACCAGTGCTTTCATAGCCATCCTGTCGTTTCAGCTGGTAAACCACAGGGACGACGTGCTCATATTCACCACCAGCTTGTAATAACCTGTACTTATTTCTGGTGGGCCAGACCATAAGTTGGGGAGGGACAGAGCACTCAGGTGGCATCCTGATTATCCTTCCAGCCTTCAGATAAGACCTTCCTTTGGAAGATGTCAGAGGGCCCTGTGGACTCACTTCTTCAAGGAGGCATTCTACCTCATGCATTACATCTTCAGCTTCCAACTCAGAGTCTTCTGAATCCTCAGGAAGCACGATGGTCAAGGCAGCG
The DNA here is from genome assembly GCF_964270905.1 of Leucopleurus acutus. NCBI lineage: Eukaryota > Metazoa > Chordata > Mammalia > Artiodactyla > Delphinidae > Leucopleurus > Leucopleurus acutus. Next base: position 65,064,712 of record NC_139144.1, on the reverse strand, counting down.
CTTTTCTGCAGCAAATAGGCTGTCTTAACATTTGAGACGCTGCTCAGGTCTTTCAGCTTCCTGCCTTTCACAGTCTTTTTAGTCTCTGCACACCTTTTCAAGTTCTCTTTATGCACCTCCCCAATCTCATCATTCACCATCACTTCATCTTTGTCTGCACTTAATTTCCTATTTGTGACTGGCTTTCTCCATGACCCCTTGGTTTTGCAGTCTGGTGAGGTCCCTTCATCTCTGCAGGGCATTTGCTGGGGGGATTTCTCTACCTGTGCTTCATACCAACTCATGTCGCACTGGATGCCCTCTTCTACTTTGGTAAACTGGGCTGACCAGGTAGGGGAGGGAACGCGCCCCTCGCAGCCATTGTTCTCTACCTCACCAACTTCATCTTGGTTCCTGCTCCCCACTGACAGCTGCTCTGCTCCCTTTCTCCCACTTCCTGGTGAAGACTCAGGGGAATTCTCAGACTGTACCTCATACCACCAACTCATATCGCATTGGGTGGCCTGACCTACTTTGTTGAACTGGGCCAACCAGGTAGCGGATGGAACACCCCCCTCAGGGTAGCTATTGCTCTCTACCTCTTCCTCTGCACGCACATTCTCGGGGGAGCCATGGCTCCCACGACTGTTCTCTGGCATGCTTTCCCCTGCAGTAAGGAGCTCCTGAGATGCTGAATGTAGGCTCGGGTCTTTTACTGCTTCCATGCTGGCACAGGGTGGCCCTTCCTGATGCAGCTTGTTGATGTCTCCAGAAGACGGGTACGGTTTTGAGTTCAGGCTATTCTGGATCTCATCCCTGCCAGGTGGAGGTGGTGGGTTTTGGGAAACAGCTGCATATCCCTTCTTTTCTTCACTCAAGTTCATGTGGTCACTACCCTCACAAGGGTTACAGAGCACACCTCTACTTTCACAGGAACTCTGTGAAATCCCATTGTGCTGCGCCTCGTTCCCTGGCATGGCTTTACCATAAGCCACATCATACAATGGCATAGTTTCTTTTGATGTAATTGTAGGGATACTGGTCACCCTTCCTACATCAGGGCTGTCGCCTTCTGAGTGCACGTCTTGTTTTTCATTCAAGTTTTCAGCCTGCTGAGGTTCAGTGTCTGTTTGTGTGTCCTTTGTTTTCATTTTTTCCCAATAGCCACCATATTGTCGGTATTGTGCCGTGTTATAAAACACAGGGACTATGGGTCGTCGGTTAAGAGAAGTGGGCAACGGGGATTGAGGGACGAGGAAACCAGGATACTCATTGAGCACCACAGGATATGAAAAATACAGACTTCCACTTGTGAAACCTAGAAAAAGAAAGGGATAGCCGTTTTGTCTCCTGCAGCTGGTCACAACATTCAGCCAGTACACACCACACCTGTACAGCCACAACTGTTCAAATCCACCACAGGACTACCACTTAGTCTTCTGTTACCAAAGCCAAGGTCTTAAAGTCGTCCCAAGTCCTTACATGAATAACTACTAACTTTCTTAACCCATCTCCCACATATCTCACAGGTCTGTAATCCATTTTGCTTCCAGAACAATCTTTCTGAACAATCTGTGATCCTCACTTCAGTTACAGTATTTGAATGGCTTATCATGGCCTGTCAGGATAATAAGGGACAATGACCTTAGGATGGCATAAAGCACCTCATTATCTAGTTTCTCACTGTATCATCTCATTACATCCATTAAAATGTAGGTGGTCCACCAAGGCTCTAGCCATAGGTGCATTCCTCCACTAAGCCAACTTTGAAAACTTCTCTTTCGTTTTCTGGAACACCCTCCCTTCCCCTAATCATTTTTTTTAAAATCTTTAATGGAGTATAATTGCTTTACAATGTTGTGTTAGTTTCTGCTGTACAACAAAGTGAATCACCTATATGTATACATATATCCCCATATCCCCTCCCCCCAAAACATTTTAAAAATGGAATCCTGCCATTTTCAACAACTGCTGGACCTTGAGGCATTTTGCCAAGAGAAATCAGTTGGACAGAGAAAGGCAGATGCTGTATGATTACTTTTATGTAAAATCTAGAAAAGACGGCATCACAGAAACAGTAGAACGGTGGTTGGCATGGTAGTTGCTAGAGGGTGGGGAAATGGGGAGATGTTGGCCAACGGCAAAAAGAAACCTCTAATTCCACTTATTATAGAAAAGACGAAATGGAGGCAAAGAAAAGAGACAAATTTACCCCAAAAAAGAACTAATTCAGCTATTTTAATTCCACAGCACGGTGTACTGCATGTCCAATTAATATTTAAAAGATGGTAGGCTTCATAATTCTGGATATTCTAGAAGCTTGGAAGTCACTCAGTCCTACCAAAGTAAAAAGCTGAACAAGAACCAAGAATTCTCAGATCATTCACAGCAATGTAGTTACAGGGAAAACTGCTACCACAACACAGAGAGACATGTGAATACATTCACAGCTTACAGGAGCACAAACTCAAAATATCAAAACTCCATGGGAGGGACTTCCCTGGTGGAGCAGTAGTTAAAACTCCGCACTCCCGATGCACGGGGCCCAGGTTCCATCTCTGGTCATGGAACTAGATCCCACATGCATGCCACAACTGAGTGTTCATATGCCACAACTAAGGAGCCCTCCTGCTGCAACTAAGACCCAGCGCAACCAAATAAATAAATAAATATTTTTTTAAAAAAAACCTCCATGGAAACTCAGTGGGGCACGGAAATCTGAACTGTTATTGACAGAATGCAAGATCAGGTTGGATGGAGAAGTCTGAGTTCAAATCCTCAGAGGAACCCATTCATAAGGGGACTGCCCCACAGACTTTGTAAAGTTCTACATGCAGTAGTTCAACCAGTTTCTCACAGTAAATCTAGGAGAAAAATCCCCTGTCTGTCCTGCAGGGAGAGAGGAAAGGGAATCACTGTAACATACACCAAAAGCACTGTTCTGAACAAGGCTCATCTTCAAAATAAACTTTAACCAGAGCCTGACTGATGCAGGGGAATGAATACTTTTATCCAGCCCACTCTAGCCACCCTTCCCAACCCAATGGGAGGGGGAAGGTGAAGCATGTGTATTTTGCTGTCCAAAGGCACAATCACACTAAAAGACTGAGACCTAATCATAGTCCTTTCACAAACAGGACTATGATCCCTTCCCCACCTCCACAAGGAACACCCCATTACTAAAAGCCTATTCAGATCAGTTCCTTTTATCCAGTACAGAATGGCTGACAATCAAAAAGACATTATAAGGCATAAGTAAAAGCAAAAACTGTCTACAAAAAAAAAACTCACTTTAAATATAAAAACCGGGATTATACGGAAATGGAAGGAGAAAGGTGTACCATGCTAACAATACTATTCAAAAGAAAGTGAGAGAAGCTGTATTTATTTCAGACAGATTTCAGAGCAAGGAAAGTGGCCAGGGATATAAAGTGGGGCATTACAAGAAAAAGTCAGTTCTTCATTGAGACATAACAATCCCTAATGTGTATGTCCTTAACAGTGGATGAAACTATGTGAAGTAAAAGTCACAGAACTGCAAGAAAAATAGATGAATCCATTGTTGGAAACTTTAACACACCTATAGCAGAAATGGATAGATGCAGCCAGGTAAAAAAATCAGTAAGGACTGCTGAACTCCACAGCACCATCAACCAACTGGACATAACTGACCCCTACACATCCCCTCATCCAACGGAATATTCTTCTCACACTCACATAGAACATTCACCAAGATAGACCACATTGTGGGCCACAAAAAACACAAATTTAAAAGTATACTAATCATAACATGTCTGCTTAGACCACAACTGAATGAATGTAGAAAACAAAACAGAAGACACAAATTCCTAATATCAGAAATGAAAGAGGGTCCATTACTACAGATCCCATGGACATTGAAAAGAAATGAATATTATGAACCATATTCCCACAATATTTATTACATAGATAAAAAGGACCAATTCCTTAAGAGACAATTTGCCAAAACTCACACAATTAGAAATTGACAATCTGAACGGACTTCTACCCATTAGGTCCAAGATGTCTACCTTCCAGATATTTTCAAGACTTGCTTGTCATCTTCCTCCAACATACTTTTCTGACATCACCATAATAGCTTTTAGAATCTTTCAGGCCATGTCGAAAAATTACAGGGACTAGGAGCACTAAGGCACCTCTGGCCTCACACACGGGGGGACTTTGGTTGGATTACTCTGTGACCCTGGGCCAGTCACTGACTGGGAACCTCAGCTCCCTCATTTGGGGAGCAAGGATAGCAACAGTACCTAGCTCATGGGCTGCTGAGGTCAATGAGAGAACCTATTTCTAGCATTTAGCAGAGTAACTGGCATATAGCTAGAATTCGAATGTTTCCTATTAACCTGAACAACAAACGCTGCCCCATGCGCTGCTACAGTCTCTCTGGTGTGAGCACAGGGTGAGGAAAGGGCGGTAATGGACGCAGGTGTTAGAAACCTTCAGGCTTTGGCTCAGGGAGGGTCCCTAATCCCACTGAACCTCTGTGGGGATTCAGATTCCTTACCTGCCCCAGGAATGGAGAATGGATTATAGACAGCATTCTGGTACCAGGGACCCAGGTGAAGCTGCTGGGCCACGGGGTGCACATAAAAGAAAGGTCTGGAGTTACTGCCCTCAAAACTGTCGTTGTTTCCTGAAGAGTTCATTTCCCAGGCTGAAAAGCAGGTGTTTGTAGTTAGGAAAGGACAGCCGCACTCTGCCCTGTAAAGTGCTGTGAAGGAAGAAAGTCGTCCTCGTCCCCCATCAGAACTGGGAGCCTGGGTGGAGGTCCCTTACCTTCTCTTCCCGCTCGCCTGGGATGGGGACACGCGGGGGCTGCCCTGCGTGCGTTTCGACCAGGGGAGCAGCGCCCAGAGGCCCGGGCCCGCGTCGTGCTGAGCAAGTCTGGCTCCCCAGGCAGGAGCACCGTGGGGAGATGAGGCCTTGGAGGCGCGGGGTACCTAGTGCCGGGCGCCAAACGCCAGGGGCCGCGCCCCGCGGCTGCACTGGGAGATGCGGCCTAGGCCTCGGCTGCACCGCCCTTGTCCACAGCCTCTCCAGCCTGCCCCCCAGCCTCCACCCGGGCCGAACCCCTCCTCAGTCCGGGAGTCCAGGCCCCCGGCTCCGCGTCTCCTACCACCCCCCTCCCCACAGGCCTGTCTGTTCCCGCGACCTCCACACCCTGCACCCCCGCGCCCTGCAGGACCCGCGCTCGCGTTCGGGACACCAACCTGCTCTAGCTCGACGTCTGCGACTGGCAGCCTCTACGGTGGCACACGCGACCCGCGCCGACCCGACCTCTGTAGCCAGGTGAATCTACGCTGCCGGTGGCCGAGGCTCCAGCCTTTATCTGGGCGGCTGGAAGGCAGCGTGCTGCCTCTTCCGCAGGCACCGCCCCTGGCGCATTCCCTCCCGCGCATGCGCCCTGTCAGAGCTCGTAGGCCAGGTGGGTCGGATCGAAGGCGTTGGTGGAAGCCGGGGCTGAGACTTGGTGGAGGGGAGCGGCCCTGTGCACGCTGCTCCTCGGTGAACCCCAGTCCTCCCTTCTGCCCACCCTTGTGTGTGTGGGTGCCCTGGCCTTGACTCTTCTAGAGGACAGAGCCCTTCCCGTTCCCTTCGCTCTCCACGACTGTCCCCTCCTCTGAGTGTGTTGAGTGAGGTCGGGTCAGGCCGCTCCTCTGAGCTCCTCGTCTCCTCCTTCCTTGGGCCTAAAGCCGCCCGCTGACACTTAAGGAAGAGGAGGCTACCGAGGAGAAGGAGAGAGGAAGGAGGCCAACGTGGACGGAGGACAGACCTGAGAGGAGGAAGATTCACACAGGAGAGGTAAACAAGCGTGCTTAATGCTGCTGAGAGCAGCATCTCGCGGGGGCAGGGGCTTCGGCAATTAGGACGCTAGTGGTGGGGGGAAGTGGTGGGACAGGAAGGCGCTGGAAGTCTGTGGGGTGATGGATGGGCAGTTAGAAGGGGGAAGCTGGCAAGTACAGAGTACTCTTTGTACATGAGAGAAAGGAAAGACATAGGACAGTGGTAAAGTGGGCAGGAATAGTACTTCTAAGGAGCATTGAAAGTTTGGAATGACTGTGTTACCAGGTCACAATCGTGTTTGGCCAGAAATTGCAGTTGGTGAGACAGAGTAAAGGTTTTCTTTGTCATAAAAAGACTCTGGAGGTAGACTGCCTGAAGGCTGGCCTGGTGGCTTCTTGGTCTCACAAAGGAGTCCATCTAGTTCACTCTTTACCCAACATCCTTAGAACTGGCTTCTTTCTTCAACTTGCCTCTTTATCCAAATGCTTGTTCCAAGCAGAAAGCAGGAGGAAAACAAGGGAAATTGGAGGGGGGAGGAGGCACAAAGGACACACAGCAGCTGCTCGTCAGTCATCAGTCGTGTTCTTAAAGAGTTATAATAGAAAACACATGCAGCTTCAGATTATATCTCTTTGGTTACCCCCAGTTGAAAGGATGTGTGGGAGCTCTTGTCTTTGAGCTGGGCATATTGCCACTTGGAAGAAACTGGGATGCCGTGACTAAGAGTGGAGAATAGATATTAATTGGGCAGCTAACAGTGTCTGTTATAAGGATTCAGGTAATGAAAGAAACATTCTTCTTCCACTTCCCTTTACTCTTATTGTCCCCAATCATCATCCTACCTTCTTCCCTTCACAGCTAAATTTCTCTATAAAGGACCATAAACACTCAGCCTTCTCCACCGCCTGTTCCTCTACTCACCGCAAATCCAGATTTTGTTACCATTATGCCCACTCATTCACCCTCACCAAGGACACTAATGAACCATTTGCTGCTAGATGGCATGGAAACTTTCCAGTTCATATCACTAAACCTCACCTCCCAGGTACCAGCCTAATTGATTGACTCTCTACCTACCCTTCTTAAAGTCTTTTACTGGCTCTCTTCCCAAATTTCTCTCTTTAATGTTCATATTCTCCAGGTATGGTCTTAAGTTTTTCTCCATCTTATTCCACTGTCTCTGCATTTTCACCCATTCTCAGGGCTTACAATACAACCAGCATACTGCTCACACCCAAATCTCTCATCTCCAGTCTCTCGACTAGACATGTATATCTCAACAGAAGACTTGTGCTGTTGTTAGGACATGTGAAAATGATGTCTTTTGTTATTCATAATAAGCCCCTTTCCACCACTGCAGAATTTATGCTAATAAGGTGAGTAGGGTGGGGCCCCTAATTAACTGGAGGAAGGAGGCTGGTCACCAGAAAGACCAAACTTGTGATTAGAGTGGGAACTTTTAGTCCCACCCCTCAACCTCTGGGGGGGTGGGGGCGGCAGGGAGCTGGAGGTTGAGTTCAATAAAAGTCTTGAAATTGACACTGTTTATTAAGTACCCAAGAAATGTTAGTCATTGATGCTGTTTCCTTTTCGTGGTTTTCAAAAAGCAACATTCAAGGAAAAACACAAATATTCTTCAATGTGTAATGTGTAAAATGGTTAAACAGACTGTTATATCCATATCATGGAAAACAATTCAGCAATAGAAAAAAATGAAGTATTGATGCACAAAACAACTTAGATGAATCTCAAGGATATTATGCATAGATCAGTGGTTTCCAGTGGTTAAGTTTGGGGTGAGACTGTGACTATAAAGTGGTCATACAAGGGAATTCCCTGGCAGTCCAGTGGTTAGGACTCAACCTTTTCACTGCCAGGCAGGGTTTGATCCCTGGTTGGGGAACTAAGATCCCACAAGCCACAGCTGCTCGGCCAGAAAAAAAAAAAAAGAGGTCATAGGGCTTCCCGGGTGGCGCAGTGGTTGAGAGTCCGCCTGCCAATGCAGGGGACACGGGTTCGTGCCCCGGTCCGGGAAGATCCCACATGCCACGGAGTGGCTAGGCCCGTGAGCCATGGACACTGAGCCTGCGCGTCCGGAGCCTGTGCTCCGCAATGGGAGAGGCCACAACAGTGAGAGGCCCGCGTACCGCAAAAAAAAAAAAAAAAAAAGGTCATAACATGGGAACTTCTTTGGGGTAAAGGATCCTGTTCTGTATCCTTAAACTGATTTCACCTGACAAAATTTCTTAGAACTATATACCTACCACAAAAATAGTTCTTGTGAAAACTGATGAAATTCAAGAAAGATATATAATGGACTTTCTATATTGTACCAATGTCAACTTCTTTGTTTTGTAATCGTACTATGGTTATAAGATAGAGTTGTAAGATGGTACCTTTGGGGGCTGTGTGAAAGGTACATGGGAATTCTCTGTACTATTTTTGCAACTTCTATGGGAATCTAAAATTATTTCAAAATGAAAATTAAAAAAAGAAAAAAAAACACTGGAAAGAAAAGAATACAGGAAGGAGAGAGGGAGGGAAGGAAGGAAGGAAAAAGAAAGATGCCTCCAACCAAGGTATCTTGCTAAGAAGAAAGAAATTAGTCAGATTAAAAACAAAAGTTACTTCTGGAACTGAAGAAAAAAATACACAGCAGATAAATAAATTTATAATGAATTTAATATATGTGGAAGAGCTTATAGAAAAAAAATTTGCATCACTCATTATTACCAATTGCATTATATAACCTTACAAATCAGCCTATGATTACACTTCAAATCTGGCAGCCAGACTTAAATGCAATAAACCCTTTTATTGTACTTTTATTGCTTTTGTTTCATTTGAGAGGGAAGTTACAGTATTTAATAAATGACATATATTCTCATTTATGTACTCCAGAAGCATAGGAATACTATAATATGCCATACTATTGGACAACCAAAGATACATCATTCTCTTGCAGCCCAGATCAGAATGTTCCCCAGCTTCCCAGCCTGAAATACCACCTAGTCACTCTGAATGCTCTGAAGACCCAGAATCAATGTAGATATTCTCATAGTTTTCCTGGACCTTCTTCAAATCACCTAGGCTTTTTAGTATAGCTTCAAAGTGGAACAAGTTTCCAAACAAGGTTTCAGAATCTTGTGGCAACCAAGCTGCCAGTTCAAATGTATTCCATGACAGTAGCAAGTGTAGATATAAAAATAATAATAAATTGAGAGCCATTAGTTAAAGTAAATAAGGCAAGGCAGAAGTGAACTGAAGTTTAAAAAAAAAAGTAAATGAGATGAAAATTTAAGCCCACATGCCTTTTGATCCTACTTAAATCTGCATCCATATTCCATCAGGTTATTTTTTAGTGTACTGTTGAGTTACTATTGGTTTCTTTCAGATACAAGAAACTAATTCTCTAACCCATAAAAGACTACAATGGTAATTTGTATTCAAAAGAAAGATGAAGGGGAATTATGATCCCTACCTTTCATCCATCCATTCAGACCCAATTCCTGGCAATTGCTAAAATGTACCAATATGCTTTCTTCATTCAGTCAACAAATATTTATTGAACACCTGCTATGTGCCAGGTACAATTCTTTGTGTATGTACGTGTAGAAACTTTTTATTAAATTCAGGATCTTGGTCATGAGGGCTTAAAATACAAAGCAGTCGACACATACACATTTGGAAATATATTAAATGCTGTAGCTACACACACTCTACCACCTTCTGTTGTTGTTGTTATAGTTACTAGCTTTTTTTTTATTTTTTAGATTCCTCATATAAGTGATATCATACAGTATTTGTCTTTCTGTGTCTGACTTATTTCACTAAGCATTAGTACCCTCCAAATCCTCACATGTTGTTGCAAATGTCAATGTTGATGGACACCTGGATTGCTTCCATATCTTGGCTATTGTAAATAATGCTGCTATGAATGTTGGGGTGCCTGTATCTTTTTGAATTAGTGTTTTTCTTTTCTTCAGATATATACCCAGTAGTGGAACTGCCGGATCATATGGTAGTTCTAGTTTTATTTTCTTAAGGAACCTCCATACTGTTTTCCACAGCGGCTACATCTATTTACATTTCCACCAACAGTATACAGAGGTACCCTTTTCTCCACATCCTTGCCTACACCTAAAGAAACTAGAAAAAGAACAAACAAAACCCAAAGTTAGTAGAAGGAAAGAAATCATAAAGATCAAAGCAGAAATAAACGAAATAGAGACAAAAAAAAGTAGAAAAGATCAATGAAACTAAGAGCTGGTGCTTTGAAAAGATAAATGAAATTGATAAATCTTTAGCCAGACTCATCACAAAAAAAAGAGAGAGGGCCCAAATCAATAAAATCAGAAATGAAAAAGGAGAAGTTATGGGCTTCCCTGGTGGTGCAGTGGTTGAGAATCTGCCTGCTGATGCAGGGGACACGGGTTCGAGCCCTGGTCTGGGAAGATCCCACATGCCGCGGAGCAACTAGGCCCGTGAGCCACAACTACTGAGCCTGCGCGTCTGGAGCCTGTGCTCCGCAACGAGAGGCCACGATAGTGAGAGGCCCGTGCACCGCGATGAAGAGTGGACCCCGCTTGCCACAACTAGAGAAAGCCCTCGCACAGAAATGAAGACCCAACACAGCTAAAAGTAAATAAATAAATTTTAAAAAAAAAAGGAGAAGTTACAACCAAACCACAGAAATACAAAGATCATAAGAGATTAGTACAAACAACTCTATGCCAATAAAATGGACCATCTGGAAGAAATGGACAAAGTCCTAGAAATGTACAATCCCCCAAGACTGAACCAGGAAGAAATAGAAAATATGAACAGATTAATTACCAGTAATGAAATTGAATCAGTAATTAAAAAAAAAAAAACTCCCCCCAAAAACATCCAGGACTAGGTGGCTTCATAGGTGAATTCTACCAAATATTTAGAGAAGATTTAATGCCTATCATTCTCAAACTATTCCAAAAAAATTGCAGAGGAAGGAATGCTTCCAAACTCAATATGTGAGGCCAGCATCACTCTGATAACAAAACTAGACAAAGATGTCATACAAAAAAGAAAATTACAGGCCAATATCATGATGAACATAGATGAAACATTGTTGAAATTCTCAACAAAATATTAGCAAGCCAAATCCAACAATACATTAAAAGGATCATATATCTTTTAATGAATCTAAAAGGATAAAGTGAGATTTACACAGGGATGCAAGGATTTTTTCAATATCCACAAATCAATCAATGTGATACACCACATTAACAAATGAAGAATAAAAAAACACATGATCATCTCAAAAGCTTTTGACAAAATTCAACATCCGTTTATGATAAAAAAAAAGTCTCCAGAAATTTTGTATAGAAGGAACATACTGCAACATAATAAAGGCCATATATTATAAGCCCACAGCTAACATCATACTCAATGGTGAAAAGCTAAAAGTATTTCCTCTAAGATCAGGAACAAGACAAAGATGCCCACTGTCACCACTTTTATTCAGCATAGTATTGGAATTCCTAGCCACAGCAGTCAGACAAGAAAAAAAAAGGAAAGAAAAGGAATCCAAATTGGAAAGAAGAAGTAAAACTTCATTGTTTGCAGATGACATGATACTACACATAGAAAATCCTAAAGGTGCCACCAAAAATCATCAATGAATTCAGTAAAGTTGAAGGATACAAAAATACAGAAATCTGTTGCTTTTCTATACACTAACAAGGAACTATCTGAAAGAGAAATTAAGGAAACAATCCCATTTACAATTGCATCAAAAAGAATAAAATACCTAGGAATAAACCTACCTAAGGAGGTAAAAGACCTGTACTTGGAAAAGTAGAAGACACTGATGAAAGAAGTTGAAGACAACACAAACAGATAGAAATACATACCATGTTCATGGATTGGAAGAATTAATATTGTTAAAATGACCATACTACCCAAGGCAATCTACAGATTCAATGCAATCCCTATCAAAATATCAATGGAATTTTTTACAGAAATAGAATAAATAATTTAAAAATTTGTATGGAAATGCAAAAGACCCCACATAGCCAAAACAGTCTTGAGGAAGAAGAAGAGAGCTAGAAGTATCATGCTCCCTGACTTTAGACTATACTACAGAGCTACAGTAATCAAAACAGTATGGTACTGGCACAAAAACAGATACATAAATCAATGGAACAGAATAGAGAGCCCAGAAATAAACCCACGCATCTATGGTCAGTCTATGATAAAGGAGGCAAGAATATACAATGAAGAAAAGATAGTCTCTTCAATAAGTGATGCTGGGAAAACTGGGCAGCTACATGTAAAAAAAATGAAATTAGAACATTTTCTACCAACATATACAAAAATAAGCTCACAGTGCAGTAAAGACCTAAATGTAAGACTGGAAACCATAAAACTCCTAGAAGAAAACACTTTTGACATAAATCATAGCAATGTTTTTTTGGATCTGTCTCCTAAGGCAAAAGAAACAAAATCCAAAATAAACAAATGGGACCTAATTAAACTTAAAGCATTTGCACAGCAAAGGAAACCATTGACAAAATGAAAAGACAACCTACTGAATGGGAGAAAATATTTGCAAGTGCAATGACCAATAAGGGGTTAATATCCAAAATATATAAACAGCTCATACAACTCAACATCAATAAAACAAACAACCCCCCCCCCAAAAAAAAAACCCAGGACTTCCTGGTGGTGCTGTGGTTAACAATCTGCCTGCCAGTGCAGGGGACATGGATTCGATCCCTGGTCTGGGAAGATCCCACACGCCGCAGAGCAACTAAGCCTGTGCACCAAAACTATGGAGCCTGTGCTCTAGAGCCCGCGAGCCACAACTACTGAGCCCGTGTGTGCTGCAACTACTGAAGCCCGCGCTCCTAGAGCCTGTGCTCCACAACAAGAGAAGCCACCGCAATGAGAAGCCTGCACACAGCAATGAAGACCCAATGCAGCCAACAATAAATAAATAAATTTATAAAGAAAAACAACCCAATTAAAAAATTGTCAGAAGACCTGAATAGACATTTTTCCAAAGAAGGCATACAGATGGCCAACAGGCACATGAAAAGATGCTCAAATCATTAATCATCGGAGAAATGCAATCAAAAACACAATGAGGGCTTCCCTGGTGGCGCAGTGGTTGAGAGTCTGCCTGCCGATACAGGAGACACGGGTTCGTGCACCAATCCGGGAGGATGCTGCAGAGCGGCTGGGCCCGTGAGCCATGGCCACTGAGCCTGCGCGTCCAGAGCCTGTGTTCCGCAACGGGAGAGGCCGCAACGGTGAGAGGCCCATGTACCGCAAAAAAAAAAAAAAAAAACACACAATGAGATATCACCTCACAACTATCAGAATGGCTATCTTCAAAAAGACCACAAATAAGAAATGTTGAGGATGTGGAGGTAAGGGAGCCCTTGTACACTGTTAATGGGAATGTAATTTGCTACTTTTTTTTTTTTTTTTTTTGCGGTACGTGGGCCTCTCACCGTTGTGGCCTCTCCCGCTGCGGAGCAGAGGCTCAGCGGCCATGGCTCACGGTCCCAGCCGCTCCGTGGCATGTGGGATCCTCCCAGACCGGGGCACGAACCCGTGTCCCCTGCATCGGCAGGTGGACTCTCAACCACTGCGCCACCAGGGAAGCCCAGTACAGCCACTTTTTTTTTAATGTGTGTGTAATAAGGACACTTAACATGAGATCTATCCTCTAAATTTTTTAAAGTATACAATACAGTATTATTAATTATAGACACATGTGGCACAGCAAATCTGTAGAACTTATTCATCCTGCATAACTAAAATTTTATAGCTGTTGCACAGCAACTCCCCATGTCTCTGTCCCCTGGACCCTAGTAACCACATTCTATTCTGTTTCTTTCTATGAGTTTGTCTGTTTTTGACACCTCATTTAAGTGAAATCATGCAGTATTTGTTCTTCTTTGAAGCTGGCATATTTCACTTAGCATACTATCTTCCAGATTTATCCTTATTTTCACATATGATATAATTTCTTTCTTGTTTCTAGGTACAGTTCTAAAGCCAAAAATACATCAGAAAACAAAAATCTCTGCCATTAAGGAGGTTATTGTATCAGGAAGAGAGACACAATAAACATAATGAATGAATTCTATACTAGTCTGTCAGTCTGTTAGAGACAGTAAGTGCTATGGTAAGAGTGATGGGGATCAGAATTGCCCAAGGTGGAAGGACTGAAATTACATATAGTGTGGCCAGGGTAATGATCACTGAGAAAGTAACTTTTGAGCAAATATTAAAAGAAGATAAAGGAGACTATAGTAATACATATACTTACAGCCCATTGTGAGGACTTTAGCTTTTACTATGAGTGGACTGGGGAACCATTGGAGGGTTTTGAGCAAAGGGGTGATATGATTTGATGTACTGTGCAAAGGATCACTATGGATACCATGTATGGAACAGACTGTGAAGGAGCATGGATAGATTTTGGAGGGAAAATTTTTTAGAAGGCTACTGCAGTAATCCAGTCGAGAGATGATGGTAGAATAGACCAAAATGGTCGAAGTGGAGGTGAGAAGTTGTCTGATTCTGGATGTATTTTTGGATCCAGATGGTGTGTTTGAGAGAGAGGTCAAGGATGACTCCAAAGTTTTTTTTTTTTTTTTTTTTTGTGTGTGTTACGTGGGCCTCTCATTGTCGTGGCCTCTCCCGTTGCGGAGCACAGGCTCCGGACGCCCAGGCTCAGTGGCCATGGCTCACGGGCCCAGCCGCTCCGCGGCATGTGGGATCTTCCTGGACCGGGGCACGAACCCGTGTCCCCTGCATTGGCAGGCGGACTCTCAACCACTGCACCACCAGGGAAGCCCGACTCCAAAGTTTTGACTCGAGTAACTGTACAGATGAAATTCTATTATTGAGACCGAGAATACAGTGAGTAGCAGAAGTTAGGAAGGAAGGTATAATGAGTTCAGCTTTGTACACATTAAGTGTGGATGTCAATTAGACATCTCAGTGGAGGTTCCAAATAAAAAATTGGATATACCTGTGCAGGATGCAGCTCTGGGAAAGAGAGTAATCAGAATATACATGATACTTAAAGTCATAAAAACAGAAGGAGATCTCTTAATGACTGAGGTATAGAGAAATGAAGAGGCAAAAGGACTGGGCTCTAGGGTACTGTAGAGGTCAGGGAGAAGAGGAGTCACCAGAAAACTGAACAGGGGCATCTAAGGAGATCAAAGGAAAACCAGGAATGTTATCTGGAAGGAAGTGGGAAAAAAAAGTGTATCTAGGGAATTCCCTAGCAGTCCAGTGGTTAGGACTTTGCACTTTCACTGCCGAGGGCACAGGTTCAATCCCTGGTCAGGAAACTAAGATCCCGCAAGTGGTGCGGCCAAGAAAAAAAAAAAATAATACAAAATAAAAATAATACCATTGTGACCTATTTTTTTTAAGTGTATCTAGAAAGAGGGAGTAACCAGCTATATCAAATGCTGCTGATCCACCATAAATAATGAAGACTTGGGGGCACAAGCTCCATTTGGAGTCACAGCCAAGGACAGAAATCAATAGGCTAACCAACAAGTAAGTGATCCTTTGCACACAGTCTGCAGGAGCCAGTTCAAAAAGAGTCTCAAGGAGATAAAATAGGAAGGGAAGATCTGCCCAACATCTGAAGAGGTCTTACTGTCCGCTTATGCGGACAGAAGAGAAAACCTCATGCGCCCTGCCTAGAGAACATATAAAACACCCAAGCATTGGTGCAAGAGAATTTTTCTGCTTCATTCAAGGCTATTGAATGATATATACAAAATCAAAATGCTTAGATAAGAGACATGGCTTCTGTTTGAATTTAAATAACTTCAAACAAGAAGTAATTGTATCAGGTAAAAATAGCTGTAATGTGACAAAGGCCTTGAACACCTTCGTTAGTAAAAAAATTCCGTCAAGTTGCTAGAATGAAGAGAAAAATGTCTCCATTAAGCAAAACTAACTTTCCAACATTGTCTATATCAAACTGTAATTTCCCATGGACTTCAAACATAAAACTTGGGCTTCCTTGGTGGCGCAGTGGTTAAGAGTCCGCCTGCCGATGCAGGGGACGCAGGTTCGTGCCCCAGTCCGGGAAGATCCTACATGCCGCGGAGCGGCTGGGCCCATGAGCCATGGCCGCTGAGCCTGCGCATCTGGAGCCTGCGCGTCTGGAGCCTGTGCTCCGCAGCGGGAGAGGCCGCAACAGTGAGAGGCCCAGTACCGAAAAAGAAAAAACAAAAAAAACTGAAGATCTATTTCTGTTAACAAAATAACATTGGCAAAATTTAATTCCTTCTTGTTTCTCCTGTTCTATCAATTCTCTTTAGCCACCCCTCCCTCCATTTGTGAGCTCCTTAAAGTCTCTTAAAGCCCCCCAATCACAACTTAGTTCCTTGCTACTGAAAGTGTAGTGCCCAGACGAGGAGCATCAGCAACACCCAAGAGCTTGTTAGAAATGTGGAATCTTGGCCTCACCCCAAACAACATCCCCAGGTGGTTCACATTCACCCCAACATTTGAGAAGCACTGGTTGAAGTGACACTTGATTGCCTTAGGTGGATGTTTCTTTATAGCAGGACTTCCCTTTTCTTTTTCCTAGGACCTCTGCCAAGTTCCAGGGCATGAAAAAGACCATTACTTTCTAATCAAAGAGCTTTAATAGCTAAGAGGTGTCCAAAATCATTTGGTTTTTTCCTTTTGCAGGATAAGAAAGCAAAGCCTAGAGATATGACATTACTCCTCTAAGCACAGCTAATGGCAGAAGCTAGCTTCTGCCTGCTTTCTTCCTGCTCTTTAGTTTCTTGTATGCTGTCACCATCCCACAACTTAATATCCAAAGAAATGAGAGAGCAGGTGTCAGTGGTGTATTTTTAGTTTTGCTTTCTGTTGTTTTAATTTTTAACAGGAGTGTTAGTGTGAGGAGATCTTAAACCCACATCCAACAAATGGCTCTTCCTCACAAGAACACTACTTAACTACTTCAAACCAAGGCCAAGCCAATTATCCTATCAGAGCAAAGTGTAAGGTCATGCATAGCAAAATTCATAAATTTACATCAAATTCCTGCATCTTTTTCCCATGGTTCCTGCTGTCCCAAGTGGCATCATGTATCACTGTAGACAATAATTTACTGAAAAACAAAGATTTACATACTTAAAAAGTTAAAAACAACAAGAGAGAAACCAAACATATGGACTGATATTAGCCACCATGTGTTTCCCAGTTCTGCAAAAGACATTCATGCACCCAGTGGTTAATTCCAGACTTGTTTTCTTACCAGATGCCTGCTCAGGTGAGCTCTATCCCACCTTTCTACAAACTCTCCACAAATTTCCCTTTAAGCAGAACACCTGCCAGGGTCCCTGGGCTGGAATAACTAGAGCAAGAGCAGAGGATGCAGAGAAAACAACCCTTACTGCTCCCTCTTATTCTCCTGCTCCAACTTCTTCCATGTCCCGGGCAAAGAGAGCACCTCACCAAGTAGCATCACAGAGTTGGCGTGATTCCCCCCCACAAGTAGTTCCACTGCATCCCCTTCCTGTCATCCCCAGAGAAAAGCAGAGGAAACTGCATCCGTCCCTTGAAAGAGACCAGGAAGGTGAGAACAAGTCCTGCTACTCACAAAGAGAAAATGATGGAAGAGGTGATGACTGACTGAGATGTAGGAGAAAAAGGACGAACACCTACTTGTTCCAGCCTAACTTCAAGCCACCTTTGTTGTGTTGTCATAGCAAGTTTTTATGTGTGTGGCATAAAACGCATAACGTAAAATTTACCAACATAATAATTTTTAAAGGTACAATACAGTAGTATATAGGCACATAGTTTTGCAGCGGATAGGGTTCCAATTCTCCACATCCTCACCAACACTTTTAATTTTGTTTTTTTGACAATGGTTGTCCTAACTTGTGTGAGGTGATATGTCACTGTGGGTTTGATTCGCATTTTCCTGATTTGTGATATCGAGTATCTTTTCGTAAGCTTCTTGACCAATTGTCTATTTGAGGCTTTTGCCTATTTTTTAATAGGGTTGTTTTTTGTTATTGACATAATTTTTTAACATAATCTGGATACTAACCCCTTATCAGATAAACGGTTTGCAAATATTTTCTCACATTCTGTAGGTCACCTTTTTACTCCTTTGTTTTCTTAGCTGCACCCTGCAGTCTGTCACAGCACTTTACAGCCAAGCTACTGCGCAAGTCAGATAGCTGAGCCCGGATGCCTTCTGGGGGTTGTAGTCCTGAGCGTCAGAGGCGGGTGGAAGGCAAAGGATATTTTCTGAGTGATGGTTAGAATCAGATTTCTACTGGGCGGGGCTGGAATGAACCACTGCCTGCTCCTCATTAGCAGAGAGAGAGAGAGAATTAATTCCAAGTCCCCTTTTCTGTCCTCAGTCTCTCGGACCCAGGTTCTGAGAAGATCCGCTTCCCCACCTTCGCCGCCCACGCAGGCTAGTCCCTCCTCCTCCCTCCGGCTTCCCGCCGCTGGGCGCTCGTGGGTGGGGCTTTCCTGGGGGCGGGGCTCATGCAAGCAGGGCGGGGCGTCGGGGCTTCTTCACTAGCTGGCGTTTCCGAGGCCCGCAGCCACCTAGCGACCTCTTTTCTTGGAACGCGAGGCGCGGGAGGTCCCGTTCATGGACCGATCCGCGGTGGCGAGGGTGGGCGCGGTAGCGAGCGCCAGCGTGTGCGCCGTCGTGGCGGGGGCGGTGTTGGCCCAGTACATTTTCACCTTGAAGAGAAAGACGGGCCGGAAGACCAAGATCATCGAGATGGTGAGTATGGGGGTTCGTCGCTACGGAGCGCTTAGGGGGCCGCGGGTGGTCCGTCCGGCCTCGCCTTCACATGCCGACCGCTGCTGGAATGAGAGGGGCCCACAGGGGAGCCGTTCGCCCCGCGTGCGGCCACCCCGCGGCCAGGTGACCTGGTTTGGACCCTCGACGGTGGCGCTTGGCTTCCCATGGGCTTTGTTATGTCTCCATTTGAAACAAAAAGGCAGCAAAATAGGTGATTCGGAAACAAGCTGCCTCCCGCTGCAAAAACCCGTTTTTTCGAGAAATAAACGGACGTTTCTGGGCAGATTTCTCCTTCCCTCATCCCGCGTCAAACTGTTGCAACAATCCCATTCTGATGAGGGGTTTTTTTTTTTTGCATCGTGGGTAGGATGAGTTCGATTATGACAAGGTGTAACTTCTCAGTGGTTAATTAAAGGAATGCCAGTTAACCCAGCTGGAGTTCAAAGTAGTTTATTTTGTATTTGAATGTTATTCCTTCTTGTCTCAAACTGCTGGGATGTACCTTCGTGTTCATTTTTTCCCCGCAAGCCTCTTACATAACGTTTTAGAAATTTATTTCCAATTTTATTGTAAGACAGTGTTTGAAGAATTCCTCTTGAGGTACATTATAAGCAATATTTTCTCCAAAGTTGGGGATGATTTTAGGGTTTTGTTTTTTAATTAGAGCCCACTCGTCAAGACAGTTTTCTCAGTGAGTTGCATTCTAATATACTTCCTGGAGTGAAGAATCCCGTGTATACTCCGGATGAGGTACTACACGCGTGAACTTCTGGGGTCAAGTATTTTTGACAAGTCAGTTGACAGTTTACCGCTGTACTAAATAATATCATTTTAGGTTCATGTTAGAATACTTAGCCCAATCATATGTTCTAATTGATCAAAGAAACTTTTTGTCCCGTTGTTTGCTATTGGCCCTAGGTTGAATACTGAAATATTTTTCCATAATTAAAAGTAAAAAAAAAAAAAATGTTAATTCCCACATATCTCATATGCCAATAGTTTTGTTTATCGGTAGGGTTAAATTAGTCTTAGATTATTATTACATAGTCTTTCTCCATCTCTGTACTCATAGCAGCAAATGTTTTCATCTCAAAAATTTCATTTTGTTTATGTTGCTGTCCTGCATAGAAAACTTTGGTGGCTTCCTTTTGTTCCAAACCAAAAATGTATAATACAAATGTGGGGAAAAAAACCACATTGCCATACCTTCTTGTATGTACTTATACTGTGGATTAGTCTATCACTTCTCCTCGAAACCAGGTAGAGGTAAAAATCAATGCTTTCACAAAATCCACAATGAAGCCATTATAAGAACAGTTTGCCATCTTTGTGAAAATAATTAAGGCTCATTGTTTGTAGTATAGAAATCAGTCAGTCTTTATATATACATAATGTTATATTAATTCAGGCATAGGGACAAGTAGTCTTGTGGCTACAGCATAATATACAGATGCGTATTTGTTTTTGTTTTTTAATTTATTTATTTTTGGCTGCATTGGGTCTTCATTGCTGCGCGCGGGCTTTCTCTAGTTGCGGTGAGCAGGGGCTACTCTTGGTTGTGGTGCCCAGGCTTCTCATTGTGGTGGCTTCTCTTGTTGCGGAGCATGGGCTCTAGGGAGGGTGGGCTTCAGTAGTTGTGGCACGTGGGCTCAGTAGTTGTGGCTCACAAGCTCTAGGGCGCAGGCTCAGTAGTTGTGGCGCACGGGGTTAGTTGCTCCGCAGCATGTGGGATCTTCCTGGACCAGGGATCGAGCCCCTGTCCCCTGCATTGGTAGGCGGATTCTTAAATTTATTTATTTTATATTTATTTTTGGCTGTGTTGGGTCTTCGTTTCTGTGCGAGGGCTTTCTCCAGTTGCGGAGAGCAGGGGCCATTCTTCATCGCGGTGCGCGGGCCTCTCACTGTCGCGGCCTCTCCCATTGCGGAACACAGGCTCCAGACGTGCAGGCTCAGTAGTTGTGGCTCATGGGCCTAGCCACTCCACGACATGTGGGATCTTCCCGGACCGGGGCACGAACCCTGGTCCCCTGCATTGGCAGGCGGATTCTTAACTACTGCACCACCAGGGAAGCCCGGTAGGGGGATTCTTAAGTACTGTGACACCAGGAAGCCACAGATGTGTATTTGGAAGGAAGAGATGGGGAATGTGGGCAAAGAGGCCAAATTGTAAAGGAATCTTGTAAAGCCATTCTAAAGGCTTTGCCTATAGGGGGCCATGAAAGGTTTTTAAACAGGATAGTTGCATGTTCAAAACTATATTTTATACAGATCACTTAGACAAGATAGGGTGAAAGCGGAGAGCCTGGAAAGAAGGAAATAATTTAGGAGGTTGTTGGCAGTATTCATTGTGAAAGATGATTAGGGTCTAGACTAGGAGACGAGCGATCAGAGGATAAACATTTCAGAGGTAAAATCAGCAGGACTTAGTGGCACTACAAACTCTGGACTCATACAAACCTAGCTTTGAATGTAGGCTTTCTCATTTATCAAGCTGTGTGATCTTGGGCAAGTTATTTAACTCCTCTGAGTCTGTTTCTTCATCTATTAATTGGAAGATGGTAATACTACCTATTTCATGGGATAGTTGTGAAGATTACATGAAATAACACAGTGGACATAATTGCTATCATTTGTGAGCTTATCATTATTTATGATCATTAAATAAAGAGATTAATCACAGGGGTGGGGGGGATTACAAGCTAAATGGTGATACTGGCTACATTATTAGCCAAGATAGAAAGGGAGAAAGAAAGAGGAGGCAGGGACAATGTGGAACAATAAGTTCACTTTGTCCTGTTTAGCCAAGTAGAAATGTCCATAAATTAGTTAAAATAAGTAAAATGCTTAGAAAAGCATTTGTTGCCATATATTGGCCCATAGTAATATATAGTATATACATTACCTGTTATTATTAACAACAGCAACTGAAAATGTAGTGCTGGAGTTGCGAAGATAAACTGGGACTAGAAACTACTTTCTCAAGTGTCTAGCCTCTTGGCAGTAAATAGTGGAAATGATAATAATTTCTCACCCATAACTTTGCAGCAAAATGAAAAAAGAAAACTTGAGAATACTGACATATAGTGGATGTTCAGTAAAGAAAACAGAGATCTCAGAGATGGGGTAACAGGACATGTTTCCAAAAGAAGGGGCAGAGGCAGAAGTGTCAGTCTGCACAGATCAAAAATTAACTGAAAGCCTTGTGGGTTGGACAGCCACTAGAAGAACAATGGAGTGAAGAAGACCAGAAAGTGATTGTTGAGTACAAAAATACTTGTGCCGTCAGTGTACGTTTGGTTTGGTTTTGGTTCTGAATGGTTGGCACGTGACCATGTTGGCAGGCAGGATGGCAGTGAAAAACGAGTGCTTAAAGAAGTGAGAGAGGAGGAAGGGAGTTCCCTGGTGGTTCAGTGGTTAGCACTCGGCTGCCATGGTCTAGGTTCAGTACCTGGTTGGGGAAATAAGATCTCCCAAGCCCCACAGCTTGGCCAAAAAAAATGAGAGAGGGGGAGAGGGAAAATCAAGCTGAGTTCTAGAGGAGATAGGAAGGTAGAGGATAGAGAACACAGGTGGACAGATGCCTTTTTAAAGGAATAAGGAACATCCCTCTCTCTAAGAGTGAATAGTAGCCCCTCGCTATCCATGGGGGATTGGTTCCAGGACCCGCTTGGATACCAAAGTCCAAGGATGCTCAAGACCCTTTTATAAAATGCTGTAGTATTTACTTATAACCTATACACAACCTCCTATATACTTTAAATCATCTCTAGATTATCTCTAATACCTAATACAATGTAAATAGTTGTAAATACAATGTAAGTGCTATGTAAATTGTTGCCAGTAAGCAGCAAATTCAAGTTTTGCTTTTTGGAACTTTCTGGAATTTTTTCCCCCACATATTTTCAGTCCTTTGTTGGTTGAATCGCTGATGTGGAACTGACAGATATGAATGGCCGACTGTACTACTCACTGATTTATAGCATCCACTTATTTCTGCATATTTTAATTTACATTATGTCTTATTTTCAGCCCTGCACTGTCTCTACTTACTTTGTTCTTCTGTCCAGTTGACTTAATTTCTCCTACTAAATGGCACCTCTTTCCAATTTTTATATATCAACTGTTTTCTTTTTTGTTTCTTTTGTATTACCAGAATATATTCTGGTTTTACTTTTTACCAGCAGATTACCTATTTTTCTCCAGTAGAAAACTAATGACAAAAAAAGATGAGATGGTTTAATCTTATTCGGTTCTTCTCATATCCTTTATTAAAGGTACAAACTTTGTTATAAAATAAATAAGTACTAGGGTTATAATGTACAACGTAATGACTGTAGCTAATACTGCTGTAGGATATATAGGAAGGCTGCTAAGAGATTAAATCCTAAAAGTTCTCATCACAAACAGAGACTTTTTTTTTTGGCTTTCTTATTGTATCTATATGAGATGATGGATGCTAAGTAAACTTACTGCAAAATCATTTCACAATATATGTATGTAAAATCATTATGCTGTATACCTTAAATTTATACAGTGACATATGTATATGTATATATTGTATAAATACAATTTATGTATATTTATAGAGTTATATCTCTATAAATTTAGGGGTGGGGAATTCTCCCAAGGTGGAAGTATCTAACAAATGAAATAAAATGGAAGCACAAAACCAGAACAAATGTATAGTCTCAACACTATTCCCTAAAGAGCAACAAAGAGGGTGGAAATTATTTGGACAGCAGGAATAGGAGGGATGGAACTGTCACTGGAAGTTCCCCAACCAGTTAAAATTGTCATTTTTAATTTAAACACATGTCAAGTACTTATGGCTTCCTTGTGAACATCAGGAGTTATTCCTTAAATAGCTGGTGCTGTTTTTGAAACTTCAGTGTGTTTCCTTCCTGGAGATAAACTTCTAACAAAAACTTCTTCCTTTCTTCTAAGGATAATATCAAACGTTTTCTGGGTACTATTCTAAGTGGAAAGCCGACTATTGAGTCTATATTTAGATATATTTAGAAAAGGGAGGGGGAGAAACCAAGATTCAAACAGCTGCTTTAGTGGATCAGCACTATCACATAGGCTTTTAAAATATTTCTATAACTCAACTTTCATCTAATTTATATCAGTACAGAAATTTATGACCTTTTAGCACCTGTTTTGAGTTCTTGATTTGTTCTGTGAAGCATATTCCCTGAACTTCTGGCATTTCCTGATGATTTCTCATAATTTAGCAATTTATGTACTCTTATATTGTTTACTGTAATGTATATTCTTGAAGAGTCTGGATTGGTGCATAGTTCTTTGTCACCCTTTTTTATTAATTGTACTTGACTAAGAGAAACAGAGACCCCAAATCAGTGGCTTTATTAAACGGTTCAGATTTTATTTTTTTATTGTAACGAGAAGTCCAAAAAATAGGCAGTTGCTGGTGTTAATTAGAGGGTACAAGGATATGAAGAGGTCTTTGAAATGTCCTTGGCTTTTCTCATGGTCACAAGATGGCTATTGTAGTCCTGGCCAACATCTCCATCTTCCAGGCAGCAGAAAGGAGGAGGCAGGGAGGAGAATACTTATTTAATAAGCAAAACTTTCTTCTTGCATGTCACTGGAGGGAACAGTATCGTATGGTCATCCTAACTGTAAATGAAGCTGAGGAATTTTTTTTTTTTTTTTGATTGAGCAACTTGCCACCCTCTGACAAAATTGAGATTCTATTAGTAAGAAGAAGAGGAGGGTGTGTATTAGGTAATTACCGGTCTACCATACCACAGCACAGTGCCCGTTCTTTTTTCGTATCATTGACTATTCAGTAAATATTCAATATTTAATCAAATGAAAACACCTGTATATAATATAATATTACCAGTGGTCAGTAGGCTGGTAGAAAAATAGGGCATTCCAACTATTCCAAGTATTTGGTAATACAGCAGTAGAGAATACAAATTCTGAATAGCTTTGATCTTCTGTCCACCCCA
This sequence comes from Leucopleurus acutus, assembly GCF_964270905.1. Classification (NCBI taxonomy): domain Eukaryota; kingdom Metazoa; phylum Chordata; class Mammalia; order Artiodactyla; family Delphinidae; genus Leucopleurus; species Leucopleurus acutus. The sequence goes on along the minus strand of NC_139144.1, from coordinate 65,040,118 downwards.
AGAGTAAAGATTTATTCATTCACACCTGAAATATCTAGATCTTAAACAACTCCTGCACATGACCACTGCCATCATACATGCTAATGAGATTTAGAAGCTAATCTCCCAAATATGTCACAACTCGCTTAAAAGCTAAAGTCCTAACAGTACTTCTAGAATGAATGAATATAAATGTCTTGAGAGAGATCAACAGAAGGCTTTGTGGAGTTCAAAGGAACAGGAGATGACATTGGGTAATGTTCGATGGATGTGGTGGTATTTGAGGGGTAGCAATCATGATTAGTCCAATCTGAATAAAATATATTGTCAAATAAGGAAAATACATTAAAATCTTAACTTTGGCAAAGAAAATATCCAAGGTTATCTTGAATCTCCAAATTTGGAAGTATGGAAATGTTTCTACCAGGCATATGACTTTGTCTTTTCAAAGCACATTTGTCATGTTTCCTGTGTGTTATCCTCAAGCAGCAAGTTAACCACATTTTCAACTTCAGTGAAAAGTGTGATCTCTTATCTAGTGAGGCATTTTTATATTAGCTATAATAGTTCCTGAAAAAGTTTTAGCTTTACAAATTTTTTTTTGCTTATTGCTTTTGTTGTGAATTCATTTACATGACAGACAGCCACCCTTGAACCAGATACTAATATTTTTAATTTATTCAAGAATTTTGTTTTCTGGCTAAAAGCTGTCATATCCTTAGATCCTTTTACTTTCTTCATTTAACAAGCTCCCCCCCCACCCTACCCCACCCCATGATTCTGAGGCTTGCAAAAGTTTGAGAACCATTGAAGTAAACAATTCAAATACTTGCCTTCAGCAAAATTACAAATTTTACAAGTCACAAGACTTCCAAGTCTTGTGCTCACAAATAGTGAAAATTGGGGCTGCCAGAAATTACTGTGTGAAGAAGAGAAAGCAGAGTGATGAGGATGTAGAAAAATGGGCACTTTCATTTACTCTGGAGGTGGTATTCATTGGTTAAATAAATAACAGTGCATGGTTAAATTATGGTGCATTTGTATAATAAAATATTGTGCAGCTTTGGAAACAAAAAAGTAAATCTGCATGAGTTAACATTTTAAAAAGCTCAAACGAGTTGGCCAAGAGGCACATGAAAAGCTGCTCAACATCACTAATTATTAGAGAAATGCAAATCAAAACTACAATGAGGTATCACCTCGCACCAGTTAGAACGGGCATCATCAGAAAATCTACAAACAACAAATGCTGGAGAGGAAGTGGAGAAAAGGGAACCCTCTTGTGCTGTTGGTAGGAATGTAAATTGATACAGCCACTATGAAGAACAGTATGGACTCCTTAAAAAACTAAAAATAGAATTACCATATTACCCAGCAATCCCACTACTGGGCATATACCCAGAGAAAACCATAATTCAAAAAGACACATGCACCCCAATGTTCATTGCAGCACTATTTACAATAGCCAGGTCATGGAAGCAACCTAAATGCCCATCAACAGACAAATAGATAAAGAAGATGTGGTGCATATATACAGTGGAATATTACTCAGCCATAAAAAGGAACGAAATTGGGTCATTTGTAGAGACATGGGTTGATCTAGAGATTGTCATACCGAGTGAAGGAAGTCAGAGAAAAACAAATATTGTATATTAATGCATATATGTGGAATCTAGAAAAATGGTACAGATGAACCAGTTTGCAGGGCATAAATAGAGACACAGATGTAGAGAACAAACGTATGGACACCAAGGGGGGAAAGCGGTTGGGGGGGGGTGGGGGTGGTGTGATGAATTGGGCGATTGGGACTGACGTGTATATACTGATGTGTATAAAATGGATGACTAATAAGAACCTGCTGTATAAAAACTAAATAAATAAAATAAAATTTTAAAAAAACAGAGGCTCAAATGAGGGGGAAAATAGCAAGTTGGAGGACAGTTGTGGTTCCAAAAGAGATACATGTATATGCTTGTTATTGGAAATTCTTGAAAAACTATATTAGAAGCTGTTTATAGTTGTTGCTGGTGAGAGTCAAACTTGGGAGAATGAGACTGTGGAGGAAGCCTTCAACTTTTTCATCCTTTAACGTTTCATACTGTTTGAAAGAACATGAGCATGTATTTTATATATTTTTAAAAACTGGTTAGTTAAAAGAAATAACATTATAAAAAGTGTGTTGGGACCACATTGTAGAAGCATCTTTATTATCAGGTGTTTGTAATTAATTTGCTAAAGAGCCTTTGAGTTTGTTTTTCTAAAATAAATAAGATCTGGAATGTATTTTAGTATGAATAACCTGGTAGCTGAGGTACACTGAATTAGCATTACTAGGACCAGGAGGAGAGAAGTATAGGGGAGGAGAAAATAATTTTCCCTCCACCTTTCTAAATTCTCCACTGGGGACCCCATAACAAGACAAACTAACAAGAGAAAAACAAACGGAAGTTCATTAACCTGTACACATGGGCGATACCAGGGGAAAATGAGTAACTTCTGGATGCCTTAGAATTATACCATCTAAAGCTAAAGACAAAAGAACTGTGTGGGAGCCTGTTAAGAGTTGCGACAGAAGAGGAGTATGGCAAGCCTGACCTAGGGTTGATACACAAATTTAAGTGCATTCTCCATTAATATGTTTCTTGTGCTTACTCATCTTCTCTTCCTGGTACAAAGGGAGACACACAAATGGAGATGTCCTTCATAAATGTAAATTTCCATTACAAAAAGGTAATTTCTACTCTGTTTTCAGAGCTTCTCTTGTATCTGCTGTTTCTTTGAGATAATCATCTCGAAATAATCTTTATGCCAAAGAGGTACACCTTGGGGTGGCAAACCTGCCACTCTGGATGAGCAGGAATTAAAATAAGCCTGAAGTAAAGAGAATGACTATGCTCTCTAGACTGCTGTGGGAGCAGTTCAAAGAGGAGGACAGAAAGAGGATTGCAGAGGTGAAATCTACAGGATTTGAAAGGGAGCAGAATTTGTAACTCCAAAATATGCCTCCGTGGCATTAAGGATTATTTTAGGCTGATTATTTTTTTAAAAAAAACAGCTGACACAAGAGAAACTCTGAAAAGCAAGTTACCCTTTGATAAGAACAATTTACACTTATAAGGAAAATCTCCATTTGTAGGGGTGTCTACCTCTCTCTGTCAGAAAGAGGGCAACAACTGAATATATATATATTATATAAGACCTCTTAAAGGTCTTAACTCCACATGACAACCGTACCCTTATTTACTGAGCTTTGCCTGAAAACCTGGCTTTCCCCTGCCCAGCATCTTTTGTCTTTAGCTAGAGATGGTATTTAAGGCGATGGCTTGGGCCATTTTGAGAGTTAACTCAGTTTTCCTGGGTATCTCTCATGTATACAGGAAGTATACTGTATATGTTATTCAACTTGTTTTTCTCAATCTGTCTTTTATTACAGCAGAGTCTCAGCCAGGAACCTAGAAGGATAGAGGGAAAATCACTTTCCCTCCCCCACAGATTTTATAATTTTGCCAAGTGTTTTGAGTTATCCTTAATTTTTCACAGCAGTTTGAATGTTCCCTATAATTTATGTTAAATCATTTCCATATATTCCTATTTTACTTGTTTTTAAAATAATTATTAAATTAATAATTATTAATATTAATAATTATTATTAAATTAATAAGCATACAGAGGGACTTCCCTGGTGGTGCAGTGGTTAAGAATCCTCCTGCCAATTCAGGGGACACGGGTTCGAGCCCTGGTCCAGGAAGATCCCACAAGCCGTGGAGCAGCTAAGCCCGTGTGCCACAACTATTGAGCCTGCGCACCACAACTACTGAAGCCCACGTGCCTAGAGCCCGTGCTCCGCCACAAGGGAAGCCACTGCAAGGAGAAGCCCGCGCACCGCAACGAAGAGTAGCCCCCGCTCGCCGCAACTAGAGAAAACCCGCGCACAGCAACAAAGACCCAACACAGCCAAAAATAAATAAATAAATATATTTAAAAAAAATACAGAGAATCTGAAATCCTATTTTAATCTTTATTCTTCTTTTAATTATAGGTTGTAATTTATATCTTCATGTAATAACTAATTTGAAATCTAATGTCATGAACCTTTCCTGATAGGTTTTCACCCTTTAAAAAAACAGCCATCAGGGAAATTATACAATCCTGTTTTTCTGTCAGCAGGTGGCAGACTTCTCCCTCTGCTATGGCACGGTGCTACATTTCTAAACTATTTACCTTCCTTATTAATGCACTTTTATGTTTACCATCTATTTCTTAAACCTGAAGGGGAGCAGAATATGCCACCCCGAAATGTGCCATTTTGGCATGTGGATTATTTGGTGCTGAAGGCAGTCAAGACTCAGCAGACTCATGAAAGGCTTTTTGCCTCCTCCTGAACTGCCTAAAAATTTAGAAAGGGGTCCTGTACCAGGAAGAGAGCTATTACCAGAGATCACATTTTTCATCTGAGAGACTTATCTGCATAGCAGGACAAATATTTGTTTACCAAACGTTTGCTCTTCCCCTCTTCTGTGAATTGCCTTCCTCCCCTTTAAAGCCCCAGACTCCTACCTCTTTCTCCTTAGCTCAGTATGGTATGTAAGCCTCAATTGCCTGGTTGTCTTTGGGTCTCATATCTTCGTGGGAGCTCTTGTAGGTATGAAGAAATTTTTTTCTGTTAATCTGTCTTTTTAGTACGGGGGATCTCAGGCAAGAATCTAGAAGGATAGAGAGAAAATTTTTTTCCTCTCCTAAAAACCATTAACCTATGAAATTTAAACCAAGTATGACAGTATTCTGCCATTATAGATGTAAATGCCATTTGTCTACTTTTTTTCAACATATGTTCTTCATTTTCAAGGTGCTAATAGATTACAAAGTTGTTTAGCAGTTGATTGGAGGGTTACTTAATTTGTTTGGCAAGTTCCTGCTTATAATTAGGTGGAAGTAGACGGTCAGAGGTTTAACATGATGTGGGTTCCTGCAACATCCTTCCTGCCTCTGTTGTATCTCCTCTGAAGCCCTGTCGTGGCACAGCCCTTTCATTTACCTTACCTCAAATGTCCCACTCAGAGTCTGGGTTCCGAATACACCATCAAAAAAAATCATCATGTTATTATACAGTCAGTCTTCCCCCATGAACAGTTTGTCAGTTTATCTTGATTTCTCTGTCAGTCACACCATTAGCGTTCTAGCGTTCTCGCGTTCTCATTCTCTAAGGGAATGAGACACTTTGATAGAGGAAGATAGGAAAAGTTTGAGAACCTAACCTAGCTTTAAAGCATAGTGAAATGTTACAAAAAAGAAACCCACTGAAGTTCCCTAAGATAAAAGGGGGCTACACTGCATTAGAACTAGAAAACAATTAGAAACAGATTTGCATTTGGGTTAATTTGGCACTGCCTTGTTATCTTGTAACCAGGGAAAAGGAACTAAAACATTGAGGTATCTACTTATGTCCAAGTGTGCCCTGCATGCTTACCTAATTTAATCATTAAAACACAGTACAGCTGGTAGTTATTGTAATTTTCTATCAACTTGGTTAGGAACTTAGCTAATAAATAGCAGAGCCAGCATTCAGTCTGATTATAGCTCTCTCTGAAGCTTTTGAGTAAAGCATGCTTCCAGTTGGGAATGAGAATTACTTCTTTAGTAAGGTGTTGTGTTGCTGATATTTAAAAATTTTGTCTTTCTAAGCTAATTAAATAATTTATTCTATTTTGTCTTTTGTGCACAACTGTGTACCATGCATGATATTGTCATGTGTTCCTAGTTTTGGCAGGAGAAGGAACTCGATATCTACTGATCCATAATTATTGTTCTGTTTTTCTCTGCATAATATAAATATTGTGGTTTATCTAGTAAAGATACACAGTATTTTCTTTCTTTAACAAGTTATGTTAATCTGTGATCTGACCACTAGACAATCTTGTAAGGGAATGGGGTCGTGTAATAGATGTTTGAGTTTAGTAGTTGGTAAATCCTTGGTTCAGATCTCAGCACTGCCACATTCTAATGGTTTAGCCCTGGACAAATTTCACTTTTGTAAGCCTTAGTTTCCAGTTCTCTAGAGTGGAGAAGATTCACCTAAAAACTCTCCTGCCCCCTGTTTCCTTCAGGGTATCATATTAGAATATGTTCTGTTTTTGTGTTTTTATTTTTCATTTCACTTGTTTTAAATAATTACACTTTGGGAGAATTCCAACAGTATACTATTCTAATATCCACCTGGGTTATTAAGATTAAAAAAGAAATTATATACATTCAGTGTATATAATAAACAAAGCTATTCTTTTCCCAACTTTATTTTAGACATGATGTTCTCATATAGTATATTATTCATTTTAAGTAATACATTTAAAAATGATCTCTAAACAGTATTCCATTTGAGCCCTCAGATTTGGAGATAAAAACTGAATGACTAGTTTTATCATATATCTTTCTTAAAGTTAAAAAGAGAATGAGAAATGTCCAGCATTATGCCAAATTCTGAGCAACAGTTTTTAACCTGAGTACCTAGCACTCTAGAAAACAGTACCCAGCCCAATCCCTGCATGCCTGCTGTCATAATTGTAGATGGTTCAGCTGACCTGGGTAGCACACTTGGAGGCTTGGCATATATCATTTACAATTACTGAGATTTAATTTCACTAAAATTGTATGAGAAACATGAGTTATTGTAAAGGATAAAGCTGTATCTGTTTGACTCACTTTTGAGTCCCCTCTAGTATACTTAGAACAAGCACAGATCATGTGATTCATTATATATTTCAAAATTAACTCACGGGGTCCACAGGTGTGGATTTCCAATCATTTGATTTAGCTTTAGGGGAGTTTTGAAGATTAAGGACTCATGAGTACCTGAATTAAGATCCAGCTTTTTACAAGGGATTTCTCCATTTTTAATTATTTACCTATCTTAAACTTAATTTTCCCTTTGATTCTTTCTCTTTTTATTTCTGGTATAGTATATGCTGATATAAAATTAGAAAATCTAGATAAGCAAAAAAAAGTAATCTGCAATTTTCACCACCTAAAAAACCCCATATTTTAGTAAATGTACTCCTTTCTCCTTCTGTACGTATGACTATTAAGTATCATTTTTCCCAAAATGAGACCATACTATAACATTGTTCTTAACTTGTTAAAACAATGTTTAACTTGTTAATTTATTTCTTAATAATAAACTTATACTTATTTTAATGACTATATTGTCTTTGGTATTATATACGGATATCATTAATTATTTAGCAAGTTCTTCATTGGTGAACATTTAGATTGCTTTTCACTTTCTGTTATGATAAATAATGGATCAGTGAACATTCTTGTAGCATCTGTGCGTGTCCATGATTGTTTAAATGGAATTGCTTGATCAAAGCCTTTTGAATGTGCTGCCAGAGGTTACCCTCTGAAAAGGTTGTACCAATTTATATTTTCACCAACAGTATATTTAAGTACCTAATTCTGTATTTTCCTGGGAGTAGATATCTTTTTTTTTCTGATCTTTGCCAAATGATAGCTTTTTAAAAAAGTATTAATATTTCTATTACTTTTGAAGTTGAACTTTTTAAAAACTTGGTCACTTATTTTCTTCTTTTCTGAACCATCTGAGTTCTTTTTCTTGATTTGCAAGGGCTTTTATAAAATGACTTTCAGCCATGAGAGTATGTTAGAAATATATTTTTCCAAGTTTTTTTGTTTCACTTCCATTTTTGAGTAGTCTAAATTGACCCTCCTTTTCAAACCTTTAAATGGCTCATTAAGCCAATGACTAATTCTTTAGAATGTTTTACTAACCTTGATTTGCACATGACTCATTTATACATTATGACTTCATTCGATAGCCGGAGTAGGAGGAGAATATAGCATTAAATAGTTTGTATAACTTACTCACTAGTTTACCCTCCCAGCCATAGAATGAGGAAGGCTAACTACAGAAAAAAATAGGAAGGCATTATGATTTTGCTCCAATAGATAATTTTCATTTTACCTTCATAAATATTACTTAATATATGCCATGTTCATTTCTTCTAAAGATGTAGTAGCATTATACACACTTTCACTTTCTTTTATTTTGGGACATGTAACTTTTAAAAAATAATCTTTGTTTTCTTCTAGGTATAAGATATTATTCATTATAGAAAATTGAGAAAGTACCAAAGAGTATGGAGAAGAGAATACAATCACCTGTGATCCTATCATTTCCCTTTGATAACTATTACTTGATCTTTGGAATATATTTGATTCAGTCATGTCAGATGATTATTATACTATTGAATTTAGTTTGTTACTGGGTTGTTGTTGCTTTTTTCTGCTTTATAACAAAGTGGATCAGCTATACATATACATATATCCCCATATCTCCTCCCTCTTGCATCTCCCTCCCACCCTTCCTATCCCACCCTGTCACTGGTTTATTATTTAAAACTTTTGTTATGTGTATTCATAAGTGAAATTAGGTATCTTTTCTCTTTTTGTCTCTTTTTGAGAGACATTTGTTTCAGGGTTTTGTACTAGTTAGTTCATAAATGGGATTGGGTAGTTAACTTCTTTTTATGTGTTATAGTTTATCTAGCATGGGAGCTGTTAAAGTTTGAAAGAGCTCACAAGTATAAAACCTGACCACAAAGCTTTTTGAAGGTCATTTTCTAATAAACTTATTTTTATGAGTTCTGTTCTAATGAGCACACATTCCATTGTTGGTTTTGGTTTGGTTTATTGAAGTATAATTGATTTACAATGTTGTGTTAGTTTCTTGTGTACAGCACAGTGATTCAGATATATTTATTTATGGATAGATAGATAGATAAAGATATTCTTTTTCAGATTCTTTTCCATTATAGTTTATTACAAGATATTGAATATAGTTCCCTGTGCTATACAGTAGGACCTCGTTTATTTTATATGTAGTAGTTTGCTGATCCCAAACTTCTAATTTACTCCTCCCCCCCAAGCCCTTTCCCCTTTGGTAACCATAAATTTGGTTTCTGTGTCACACATTCCATTATGGAATGTACTATATGTTATCAAAACTTTTCTAAGATTAAATTAATTACTTTGGTTTACTATGTTGAGTTTATTAATATTCAGAGAGGTTTCGAAAGGGTTATATTTTGTGTTTTCTTCTACTTATATACTTTAAAAACTCAAGTTATCAACCGCTGATATCATCCATATAATTTCAAATAATTCTTTGCTACAAGTTATTAGTTTATGAACTTGAATCTCAGTAATTTTCTTCATTGTTTTCTTACCTTATTACTTTTTAAATGAGTTTATTTAGCATAGCAAGAAGAAGGGATAGTACGTTCTCTTTGTACTCTCCTTTTAGATATACTGGATATAATACATCAATAATAAAAGCCACTAATAACATAAAACTTTTTTACCATTTTTATTATAACCCATATCAAAATAGCAATCCTAAACAATACTGTTTCTTTTCAACATATAGAATGCCTACTTTATGATGTGGAAGGAGTCCAGAATTAAAACAAAAGTTTTTCTTCTTGTTGCATTTCAGGCACAGAAATCCAGATATAATAAAACAGGAACAATAATTTCAGTGCTAAGCATCTTGAAAGATCAGAACATAGTACATTTGAGAGTTAGGAAAGACTTCCTTCGTTTATGGTACTGTCTTACATCGGATTTTCTTGAACTTGACCAACTTATTGCAACACAAATGTCACTTCCTCTAAAGGAGTTTACAGAATTTATTACTTTTTAAATAAGAAAGTAAAAAGATATAGACTGTGTTCAAGAACTTCATTTGAGTTTCTGAAAATTAAGTTATTCAATCCTAGATTTTTGCGTAGAGTTTTTTTTAATGTATACATATCAACAAAGATGTATTTTTTTAAATATATACATTTATTTTATTTATTTTTGGCTGCATTGGGTCTTTGGGCAAGCAGGGACTACTCTTTGTTGCAGTGCCCATGGGCCTTCCACTGCTGTGGCCTCTCTCGTTGCAGAGCTCCGGCTCTAGAGCACAGGCTCAGCGGTTGTGGCATGTGGGCTTAGTTGCTCCAAGGCATGCGGGATCCTCCCAGACCAGGGCTTGAACCTGTGTCCCCTGCATTGGCAGGCAGATTCCTAACCACTGCACCACCAGGGAAGCCCTGCATAGAGTTTTTAAGAAATGTATTGAGATTAGAACCATAGGTTTTCCTCAGTTTATATATATGTGTGTAAATTCATAAATGCAGCAATCAACTTTGCTAACAGTCACCTAATAGGATAAGTCTTTGGAATTATTTTAAATGAGAGAAAAACTTATGAGAAAATCTTTACTTGCTGTTCATTTCCCCAACATATAATAATTAATTGTTTTCATCTCTGTTTTTGCTCCTTAAACATTTTAAACCGTATTCATATAAACATTTATATCACCTTGTTTCAATTTTATTTTGAACAGTCACACTTTTAAAGTTAGTTGACTGTTGTCTTTTTCCGAGAAGTTTTGAGAGAAGTCAAATGCCTAGACAGGTGTTTTGTATGATTAAATAAATGGTCTTTCTATTTACATCGTGCAACAATTAGCAGGAACAAATTTGGCAAGAGTCCTTATAGAGAGTATTACATCTCACCTCCTACTGAATTGTCTTCCTTTTATGACTTTATTGTTTGGTTTGGAATAACTTCCTAGGGTGTCAAGCAAGTTCAGAATGAAGTTTAAAAATACATTCCACAGAGAAATGGTAATTGGATTATGGTAAATTAACTGTGAGTTAGTAGTTAAGTCATAGATTGGATTATTGAGAAATAACTACATACCACAGGTGTTATGTGGGATTATGAAATTATTTTTTTCATATATAACAATTAATATAATACCTTTATTCCCTTTACTCCCTGCCCAAAGATTAAAGGCAAAATCAATTAATAAGTTATTAAGATTTAAACTGATAGATTTTCTGTGGACTTTTTTGTTTTTTCATTATTTCAAAATTTTGAGAAACTTTTTTGATGGCAAAATATGAAGTGATCATTTTTAGCTTTTCAAGTTAATTGAAAATTGACGGTATCTAAAAGTTCTAACAAGTTACTCTGAAGTACAAATGAGTATCCCTTTCTCCGTTGGTAAAGACAGGCAGTTTCAGTGTTATAAGGGGAGAAAAATCTGCCAAATATTTGAGTCCTGTATGATTCTTTGCTCTTGGCATATCAATTTCAGGTTTAGAGTTTGCATCAGGAGTGATATGAGTAATTTTTGTTTCTATGACAGTAAATAAAGAAACTCCAAGGCAACAAGGCCCAGTCATTGTGTCCAGAGATGAAAGTCCACTGTGCTGCTAAAGAGACTGCCTTTATGACTTCTTTTATTCCTGGATCCTTTATGTCTCCTCTCAAAAAAAAAAAAAAAGAGGATCCTAGAGCTATTTGAAACAAAATTCATTATCTTTCATTCAGTACTTGTGTCCTTGTTCCTTTTCTGTGGCACAGTTTCAAAACATTACTCTTATCATACACATCTTTAGCCCTCTCATGTAAGTGTTATGTTTATAATATTGCTGATCAAGTAAGAAAAAAAGTCTTCCAGCTCATGTATGTAAGTAACAAGTGACTTCTCCCAGACATTAGATTCCTTACCTATAATGAAGGGGGAAGTATTATCTTTCTCTTAAGGTTTTACTGATTAGATTACACAGGCATACCTCGTTTTATTGCACTTTGCAGATATTGCATTTTTTTACAAATCGAAGGTTTGTGGCAAACATGCATCAAGCAAGTCTATCGGGACCATTTTTCCTACAGCATTTGCTCACTTCATGTCTCTTTGTCACATTTTGGTAATTCCCGCAATAGTTCAAACTTTTTCATTGCTATCATATTTGTTATGGTGGTCTGTAATCAGTGTTCTTTAATGTTACTATTGCAAAAAGCTTTTGACTTGCTGGAGGCTCAGGTGATCATTAGCACTTTTTAGTAATACATTATTTTTAAATTAAGGTATGCGCGGTTTTTTAGACATAGAGGGACACCCCACGAGACACACAATCCCACCCCCACCACGTATACCCACCTACTAGATGGAATTGAAAGGCCGAAGAAGTCCCCTATATGTGGTCAGGAAACAATGCTCACATTTCCTCTCTTCTCCACTCTCCTTAGAGTAGCTGGACAGAGCACTATCAAAGCCAAAGTCATCTATCCCTTAGAGACCAAAACATCCCTCTTGATAAGAAACTAGCCATCTTGGTTTTCATGCTGTAAAGTATTTTGTTTTGTTTTTAGGGTAAACTGGCTGAATTCCTTGCTTCTGTCTCTACTTTAGAAATATTATTTAAAATAATCCATCCGTATGATGTTGACTGGTTCTGATTTTTTCTTAAACTTTCTTTTCCGATTATGGACATGATCGGTTCTACTACTATATCATTTTTAACAAGCCATTTTTTCCCCAAGGAACTCATTTATTTTATGAAGCTCAGAAAATAAAAGTGGCCCCTTAATCCCATTACTGACACTGTCTTATGTATTCTACTTTAGACTTTCCTGTGCTTATATAAAGATTTCTCCCCCAAAATTGGACTCTTGCTATAGATACTCTCATAACTCTTTTCACTCAATAGTAGATCATGTATGTCTCAGTATATATGTAAATATTAATCTCACAGAGCAGTACTGTATAGTGCTTTTTTTTTTTTTTTCGCGGTACGTGGGCCTCTCACTGTTGTGGCCTCTCCCGCTGCGGAGCACAGGCTCCGGACGCGCAGGGTCAGCGGCCATGGCTCACGGGCCCAGCCGCTCCACGGCACGTGGGATCTTCCCAGACCGGGGCACTAACCCGCGTCCCCTGCATCAGCAGGCAGACTCTCAACCACTGCGCCACCAGGGAAGCCCTGTATAGTGATTTATAGGCATGGATTCTGAAGTCACAGAGACCTGAATTTGAATCCATTTCTGCCACTTGCCAGCTACAAGCCTTAATTTATTCACCTTTAAAATGAGGATAATAATAGCACAAACCTTCTAGGGTTATGAAGATGAGATGAGATGAGATGAGGTATGTCAAGTGCTTAAAAGTATCTGGCACACAGTAAGCATACAATAAATTTTAGCTATTTAGAATAATCATGTTTGAGAACTGTGTAATTTTTTATGTGTTTACCCCAATTTATTCACCTCTCCAGTATTAATAAACATTTAGATACTGGGCATTTAGGCTGTTTACAGTTTCCCAGTATTACAAAGCAACCCTGCAATATACACCCTTGCAACTAAATCTTTGTGTACTGTCTTATTTCCTTAGGACATAAAATTGGTGTGCCAAAGGGAATGTATATTTCTAAAGCTTTTAATAGTATTTCTAAATACCCCTCCAAAAAGGTTATGGAACTCTAACTCCAGCATTCTTTGTTGTTTTTGTTGAAGATGATTTATCTGGAGTCATGTTTCAAAGAGATATCTTTAAAATTCTTATCATTGCTAACCATATTAATATATTAAAGGACAGTTAAGTCGTCACATTCATGCATAATACAGAGGTGTTTTCAAAATGGATCACCTGGTTGCCCTTGAGCCTCCATTACTAGAATATAAAAGATTTTCCTCTAAGAAATGTTATGTTGGCAATCTTCTCATCTTATTAAGACGGCAATGCCAATTTTTAACATTTGGTAGGATACCAAGTTTGGTTAATTTGTTAGTGGCCTTTTTTAAAAGCTATTTAAAAATTTTTTGTGTTGTTTGTAATAGAGAATGCCACTTCGCAAAGTTTGATTACTGAAATGTTTTGTGGGTTTGATTTCTCTTGAGCGTAGAAGAGAGAAGGCTGATATAAAAATTTATTTACGTAAGTGTAGCATAGCCATGTTTAGAAACATGTATAAGCATGATAAACATGATAAAGCTTCCCAGAGCCCGTAGCATAACTTACGTATCAGGACCTGCCACATGGTATTAGCATATTTAATCCTACTACTCAGGTTGGAAACAAGACTGATTTTTCTTTAAAGGTTAAAAATATTTTTCTTCACAACAGTTTGCTTTCATTTCCAGCAGGAAGGGAACTGTTTTCAATTTTTTTAACCATAAAAATTAGTTTTCATTGTGTTCAGATTTTTTAGTAGATCTATGCATGGTCTTGTTGAAATTTACAGTGTAGGAAAATATGAAGAAAAACATAAAAGTCACTTTAAATCCCACTGCCCTGCAATAAAGACTGTTAACATCTTACTGACCACACTTTTATGCATCATGTTTTTTTCACATGTCTTAAATGAACTAATCTTTTTAAAACTGTGAAACATACATAACAAAGTTTACCGCTTTAACTGTTTTTGAGTGTACAGTTCGATGGCATTAAGTACATTGACATAGTTGTGAAACCACCAGCACCATCCATCTCCAGAACTCTTTTTATCTTCCAGACTGAAACTCTGTACACGTTGAGCAATAGCTCCCCGCTCTCCCCTCCTCCAGCCCCTGGCAACCATGACCTACTCTTTTTCACTTTGAATTGAAATATAATATTCATACAGAAAAGTACACATACTACAAGTACGCTGATAGCCAAAAAACACATGAGGAAGAGAGTGTTTCAAAGTGTTACTGTTGAGGTTCCTTTTTTCTTTGCAGAGCAAGTTGGCAGTGCTCTACTAGTACAGATTTACGTTCTCTTAACTGCCACATTATTTTATTTGATCATGTTCTGTAGACTGACTGGTGACTAACTCAGAGCTAGCAAGCCTGTCACCCAGAGCATAATAAAGCACTGTGTAGTGATGCGTCACAAGACTGTTTTTGCATAGAGCTTATTAGCCAAGGCTTTTGGAAACGCCCTCAGCTGCACCTTGTTCTATATTAGTACTCCTCAGACAGGAAGAATTTTCTTTTGCTGCGGTAGCTTGTCCGGTTACCTTCAGGGTAAGTGTGTACAGTTCGTGTAAAAATGAGTTTCTCTTGTTTAACTTTATCTGATTCTTATTTGATTCTGTATCTTTTGAAATTTTAAGCATTTAAGCATCCAAATTAAGGAAATAAAAACAGAATGATCCTGTATAATGTAAAACTTCTTTATAGTTTGCAAAGATATGAATATGTAAAACTTTGCAGTGTCTTGAGTCTCAGAAATTATAATTTGTAGGATCTAATTTTAAGAGCTTATTGTTTAAAAAAAAAGAGCTTATTGTTTCACACATACATGTTAAAGAAAAGCAAAGTACCCTCAGAAATCTCTTTTCAAGGGGAAAAAAGATCCAATTTTGTTGTTCATTAGTTGTTGTGTGACTCAGTTTTGCTGATAGCCACATGCTTTGTGTAGCTAGGGTTAGGAACTATTTATTATGGCTAATAATAAAGATAATTAATTTTTATTTTGTGCCCATAAGCCTTATCCAGGATATCTTGGAATGGGTTTATACCGGTATGTTTTATAAATTAATAAAAGCTGGATTACTGTCTGTAAGGATTATAACACATTGTGTATTGAAAATTAAGATTCAAACATATATATCACCATAATAGCCTAGAATGTTGTAGTTAACTTAGATTTAAATACTTGAATTTACTTTATTTTTTATAGTTAGCTGATGCAGCAGACCATTTCGTAAAGTAGTTTACTTGGTTTTTATTGGCAGCCTATATCCAAGCCCTGCATCTTGGGATGCTGCTTACTACCTGTGCTGTTCTAGGACATATTCAAGGACAGAGGAACTCAGAGTACTCTAAGGGTGATCAGTATAAATTGCCTACTTTCTGTGTGCCTTGGTTTACTCACCTTGAAAAACACTATTAGCTATTAGGTTAGTGGAGATGGGGAGGATAGATGAATAAATTCTAAGCTTTGAAATTGTGTATTTTCATAAGTATCTACAAAATTCTGACTGAGAAGCCACATTTTACTATTTAAGAAAATTGGTATAAATTGCCAATTTTTAAATAACTGGCCTTTGAAATCTATTTTCTTTTCTTCTACCACCTTCTCTTACCATCCCACCTTTTGCTCTTCAGTTTCATTTTTGTTTTCTCTCTGTATCAAGAGAAAGTTTCATTTTCCAGTTTGTGTATTTTTTTTTCACTGCTGCCTTGAAAATCTAATTAGGGAGAACTCTTTAAATGCCCCCAAGAAATTGATTTTATAATGTTATACAAATGAGGAACTTATAGTTTGATTTTCCATGTGCTAATCACCCTAAAAAAGTGTCATTATTAAAAACCCAAGCTTAGGACAAGTAATATATGTTGCTGAAGATGTGCAGTAAGATATTTAGGACTGTTGCTGATACACTGTCCATACTATAGTAATGCATACCTTTTCTTATGTAAGTAGTATACAGTTTACCATTCAAAATTGCCTTAATTTATTGTGTAATTTAAATGTTTCTAAAAGTATCAAGCTTAAAGCAGAATCACAACTTTTTAAGCTAAGAATATCAATGAATTTAATCTTTTTTCACTTTCCCATAAGACAGTCAAGTGGGCCTTTAAAAGTATTCAATTTGCATTCAAATAGATACTTTAAAACTTGTATAAAGGCAAGTAAATTTTTTTCATGTAGATATAGAAATTTTCAGTCATTTTGATTTGTAAATAACTTCAAGGTGTAAAGAGAATCATCTCAATGAAATACCACGATAGCTAAAATCAGTTATCAAGTTTGTGCTATGCAAGTGAAGTTCTTACCTCTTGCTTCAGTCTTTAGCTTGGTCCTACATGTTCCTTGTAATGAACACTGTTACAGTAGAGACCTTAACCTCACAGTGAAAGAACACAAAGTAATTATTTTCCAGTTTCCACATTTTCCAGTCCACATATAAAGGTTCCAAATACTTAAAACTTCAGAACTTTCTTAGTAGAGAGTTCATAGTTCAAGGGTAATATTTTCTATTTTTGAACATGTCTTCTACACTTGATGTGTTTTTTTCAGCAGCTTTTCTCTTGAAGCATCTGCAACAGATGACTGCTGGCAAAGTAAGCCAGAAGTTTATATACCAAGTATAGGTTTACAAGCCTATTGGTTTAAAAATATCCTGCCCTAATTTTCAATGTCTTCCTTAGAATAGCGCCAGAATGCTGACATTTATACCTTAGTCTTTACACTTCTATAATGATAGTGATTCTATTAGGACTGCAGTGTCACTTCATGTGAGATTATCTTTGAGTAAGGATAAATTCTGGTCAGATTGCCAGTGAGGATTAGGAAGAATGAAATATCGTCATTGAAATTTGCAGAGTATCTAGTAAACTATTAGGTTTACTTATTAAAAAGAACGTCCTAAAGTTGGCCATTAGCAGATTTCTGATCACTCTTTGTTTTCTTTTGTATAAATAAAATAATGAAGAGACCATGAGAAAGATGATTAACTCCTTTACCTACTAACACTGGCTTGTTTTTTTTTTTTTTCCTTCTTCTTTCCTTTTCTACTAAACATGAATGAATGCTCCAAAAAGAGCCATACTTGGGGGCAGAGAGTGGAGAGGAATTGGGCCACTTGGCTATGTGTAACAAAAGACTTTAGATTCCCAGATATTAAAACGTATTCTTCACTACTTGAATTGTTTTCCTTTGAGCTTTTCAAGTGTTTCAGAGTATGTGATATTTTTGTAAACTCCACTGTACTTTTTCACATCCTCCTTCCTTTTTTTCAAGCTAATAAAATGGTTTTATTTAAATAGTGCCTTCTGAGAAATCTAGAAATCCTTTTCAGATATTAAATATTGAAGAAAAGCCATAAGCATTTAATATTTTACTCTTTGGATTCTATAAATGAAGAAACAGACTTGCCAGGCAGTTTTGATGACAGTATTTTTCAGATGTGAAAAAATGGAGGTATCTTACTATTTGGAAATACTGTTTATTCAAATCTAAGATACCATCAGTTATAAGATCATCAACTTAACTAACAGCCTTTCTGAGAGGGGTGGGAAATACTTTTTTAAGTAAGATATTTCCCAATTTTATATATGTACTTTAAGTGGAAGGGGGGATGGATTTTAGAATTTGAGAATTTTTTTTTATGTCTGCTACACACATTTTAATTATAAAGAACACAGATCTAATGTTCAACTTCTATTACTAGAGTTTAAGAAAAAGTCAGTTTTTCCCTCTCAACTAACTTACCCTTTTTAAACAGTGCTTTTATTATAAAATTTTGCTTACCTGGAATAAAGTAAAAGTAAAGTCATTGGGCTTCCCTGGTGGCGCAGTGGTTGAGAGTCCGCCTGCCGATGCAGGGGACACGGGTTCGTGCCCTAGTCCGGGAAGATCCCACATGCCGCGGAGCGGCTAGGCCCGTGAGCCATGGCCGCTGAACCTGCGCGTCCGGAGCCTGTGCTCCGCAACGGGAGAGGCCACAACAGGGAGATGCCCGCGTACCGCAAAAAAAAAAAAAAAAAAAAAGTCAAGTCATTGAGGAACAAAAATAAATAATTTTCCCTAAGATTTATACTGCAAAAATGAAACTTAGTATAATGATAGGGTATTTTTAAAACTTTTGGTTTAACAAATAGATGCATATAAATTTCACCCAAAACCCTTAAATGATCATTCAATTACATACCTATTTTGTGCCAGACACTATGCTAGATTCAAACACAAGTCAGATCTTAGTCACGTCATTTCACAAAATTAAAGATTTTAAAATGAGAAAATTGAAGAATAAATTTGACTTGTGTGGATTATGCTTCTCCTTACATTCTTATTCAGTAATAATAATGCATAATTTTCCCACAAACTTCACCCTTACATGTAGAGATGTTGATAAAGTGTTCTTGCAATAAAGCATTTTCTTGCAAATATACACTTCACTTTAATTCTATTCAAATCTTATTAACACCATATAAATTCTTATAGGAGAGCTGCAACTTCTCCATACACAATTTTAACCCAAAACTTTGTGAGATAGAGTAAAATCTTTGCTGAGCTTCTTAGGAAAGAAAAAAAAAAATGCCTTCAGTAACTCGGTATTTCAGTCAAACCAAAAGCACCTTCCAGATATGTCATTAACATAAAGGAAGAGACTAAAATGTATGTATGTCACTTGTACTTTTTTTCTCTCTCTTTCACTGTGACATCACCTGGGAAAATCCAGAAGATTGGATAACCGAGAAATGCCTAATCAAGATTCTGCTGTACATGTGAAAATGGTGGGTATTTGAATATTTCCAGTTCCATTTATTAATGGTGAATCTTCACCACTTTTACCTCTGTCTCTAACCAGATAATTAATTATGGGACTGTAACTGTATACAGATCTTTCTTCCCAATGTTAGACACACAGTAGAACTTCAAATGTTTGTTGAATTGAATTTCTTTGGAATTCTTTTTGCTTGAAATATAATGTGCATTAAAGTGTTTCTTGGCATATAAAATGATTACCCCGTTCCTTTTTGTGCTAAATTTTCCTTGCTCAGCAACAGCACACTTAAATCATACAACGTGAGATCTTTTCTCTTAGGCCTCTGAATTAAAATGACCAGCATTTAAGAATTTTTAAAAACTTCTTGAACAGCAGTAGCTTTCATCGCATTATAGAAATTAGGATGAAGTAGGGAAAATATAGGCTTTGGCATCAGAACTGGCTTCAGATCTTAACTCAGTCCTTGATAGCTGTGATACCCTTGAATGAAGGCAACCATCTCACCTTTAAGAAATGGGTGTGAAAGCACCAACCTTGTGTTGTTTTCATTCATATCTTTTCCCAGCTTTTTAAAGATATAATTGACAAATAAAATTACAAGATATTTAAAGTGTACAGTGTGATGATTTGATATGCATGTACATTGTGAAAGTTTACCCCATCTAGTTAACACATCCATGACCTCACAAATTTACCTTTTTTTTTTTTTTTGAGAACATTTGAGTTCTACTCTCTTAGTAAATTTCAATTTTGTGGTAGTGTTAAACATTATGATCACCATGTTATACATTATATCCTCAGACCTTATTCATCTTATAATTGAAATGTTCTTATACATATTTAATGAAAAAGTATATATAAAGTACCTCATAGCACATAGTAAGCACTCAGTGAATGTGAATCTCCTATATTATGTTAGTGTTTTAGCTCTGTAAGTAGCATTTATTTGTATGTGTGGGGAAAATTATGTCCATCCTCCTTATTCATAAAAATTTTTTAAATCACAGTTTCCGTCTTTTAAAGAAGACAACTGCCCCATGATCTCTTTCGTATTTTCTCTTTCTGTCCTTTTTGTTGTTCTTCCTCTTCTCTATTTTTTCATCCTTTTTCTTTCTAGTTTTCTTTTTCTGGTTTGAGCCTATAAACCAGAACATAGCATGCAAACAGCTTTATGTCACAATTAGTAAATCTCTCATTTAACTTTCCTCATCCAATATGTGATGGGAGGTTAAAGTTGACTCAAAGTGCTGATTACGCTTGTCATCAGTATACTTAGAGCTGTTAGGATAAAGCATGAAATTGCTGATTTTTTTAATACATCAAATATAGTCCAATATTGGCAGTTTTGTATGGTTCAGCCTAATACTTGGACATGATCTTTGCATCCATTGCATGATTGACATTTGATTCATTGGTACTGAGCGTGAACATCACTGACTTAAATCATTCTAAACTCATTTTCTTTCTTGAGTTGATTTTCTTTTTCTTTTTTTAACCAAAATGAATACAAGAGACATAGGAAAGTCTTACCATATAATTTGTTGTTACCTGGATCCTAGAACCTTCTAACATGTGTCTCCTTTAGAAGCAAGTAGCAATGTAGTTAACCCACAATAACACTATTGAAGGAAAACAAGCCAAAAGATGATATATACTTAAATACTTTTTACTGTCATTGCGTGAATTTACACAATTTTTACCTTGGGTTTGCTTTTCTAAAAACATTGATACATCTTTTAAGTTGATATCTCCTTAGGATGTTATTCTTAACTTCTCATGATCTGAGTCGAAATCTCTCCTTCCAGACTTTGCACATACTCACACTCTTCTCCATGTACACTTAAGTTCTAGAAAAACAGAGCTATTTATCTTTTTCCCACATTAGACCCTGTACTTTGACCCCTCCCCAGTCTCAGCATACCCAAATCCTGCTTCACTCTGAAATCCTAGCTCCATCGGCCCTCCCTCCTTTGACCCCAGCAGAAGTAATCTCAATTTCTTCTGTTTCTCTGGTATTGTACTTGGACATCTTGGCAATGTATTAGTTATTTGGGTTCCTGTATTATAATCCATGTTAGAGAACATGCATTTGAGTATAAGATGTATATCTTACTAAAACTTCTGTATCTTTTACAGAGCTGCTTAACAGAATGCCTTACAGTTAAAGACTATATGGTAAATGAAGGAAAGAATTTGGCCTACACTCCCTTAATGTGGAGACAGGCCAGATATGTGGTAGGCAGGAGAGACGGCTATCAATAAAATTTAGCAGTGCATAATCTTCAAAGTAAATCATAGAATCATCCAGGTATGTGAGTGAGTAAATGTACCAGTCTGAATAGGTGGTTTTAAAAATCTATACTTTTTATGTCATCACATAAAAATTGTAGTGCCCACTCCTTTGTACCAGTAATGAAGACTTTTGCTTGTACCATATCTGAACATTGGAAAACAAAGAAAAAATATTTTCCCTGAGAGCTTCAGACAAAGATTCTTAAGTAATTCAAACTAATTTTGATGTGGCCGTGTTTAGGAAAATTACAGGTAGACATCCTTAGGACAATTTTGTGACTACTATGCAGATATTCATTTATATCATCTCAGTGTATCCATAAGATAATATCAAACACTGTAATATTGCTATAGGGTTGTGAACAAAACTATATAACTTTGCAATCAATTTCTTTAGAAATCATGCATTCTGAATATGTAAGTAGACTAATAATTAGGAATTCATTTCATCTGTACAAATACGATATATTAAAGATCAGCCAGAATAAGTATATTTTAGGTTTTCCATAGTTATCTTTAGCATTGCTTCAGATTAGGCTCCAGTCAACCAGAATACCCTGATTCTTGTCAGGAAAGCTTCGCTCCCTCCCTAACATTTTATATTATAGCCTTAGAAAATGAATTGGTTTTCTTTTGCTCACAAATGATGGAAATTTTTAGCCCCTTATTTTTCATAAAATTGTATTATCAAATTGGAAAGTTTTCAAAAAATTTAAAATAACTTGCCCTTCAAATTTCAAGTATCATTATTTTATGTACCACCAAAGAGGAAGGTGTATTTTGTCCAAGAGGAATATGAGGAAGGGATTTGAGGAGGTAACAAAAGTATGTGACATATGATGAAATGCATACTCCTGTAGTGTGCTTCATCATGTTCTGATATTCTGATATTCATTGACAAATTTCATACATAAAATTGTATTTCTTAGGCTGTATTCTAAAATATTTGAGTAAAATGTCCAATATCTCAAGTTCCTGAGAAGTATTTATCATATACTTTAGTAATATTGTATGTGTATTGTGGAAAGGGGTGTGTGTGGTGTATTACCATATAGTCCAAGGCAAGTATAATTATAATTTTTTTTTATTTCTTACGCCGGTGTCCTCCATCCAGTCGTGTTCTCTGGAGAAAGTAGCTGCCCTTCCATCTGTTTTAATCACTGGTATTTCGCCCTAGTACTGTTTGAGTATTCGCTACTCATTTATCTGAAAACGAATGGTTATATTTTGTGCAGAAGCAGGGATATGAATGCCTCTAGCCACTGGTTCTCTTTATTTTCACTGTCAAATAAACCAATCTAATAGTTGTTTAGCCTAGCAGAAACCAGCCTACTTTGAAGTCCTGTTTAAACATGGCTTTTTAAAATTAAATGTATTGGGGCTTCCCTGGTGGCGCAATGGTTGGGAGTCCACCTGCCGATGCAGCGGACGCGGGTTCGTGTCCCGGTCCGGGAAGATCCCACATGCCGCAGAGCGGCTGGGCCCGTGAGCCATGGCCGCTGAGCCTGCGCGCCCAGAGCCTGTGCTCCGCAATGGGAGAGGCCACAACAGTGAGAGGCCCGCGTACCGCAAAAAAAAAAAAAAAAATTAAATGTAATATGTAACTTGCTTGAGGCAGGACATCTTCCTCAGTATCGACACACTGAAACAAAATGTCTAATTTTCTTGGCGAAAATACAGTAGGTGACATATACCCTCTATTGCTTTCATCAACGGGTTAGTTATCGAATCAAGCATATGCTGGTTGTTATGCATCTGCCAGTTAAGGCAGAAGTAAGAGCAGACTTTAGTCAGGGGATCATTTACTAGCTAAGGTATTTGTAAGGGAACAACAAAAGTGATATTCCAAAACAGCAGTGATTCCTAAAACTCAACAAGAAAACGGTATAAGCATCATGTCATCATATCTCTAGCTTCTCCTGTCTGACACAAAGTAGACACATGGTAAGTATTTATAAAACAAGTGAATGGATATTAATGAATGAAAAAAAGGAATGTAGGGACAAATGCCTATTGGTTTTTCTCATCTATTAAAAAATCACAATAAAATAGTGATGTATTTAGATGATTTAAATAACCTTCTTTATTCTTTTGAAACCCTTTAAAGTCCATTTAAATTAAAAAGATCACTGTGTGAAGGTTCGTTGCATTGCAGGTTATCCTATCCTATTTAAATACGGCTTTTTAAAATTAAGTGTATTATAAGTCCAGGTCTTTCATTCATGAAGAAAAATTTAATGTTCCCACTTCTCTTTCCTGTACTCTCTGTATTCATCCTCCAGTCTTAGGAAAACATTTTAGCTTTTTTTCTGATTTTCCAATTTTGTCCATTATGTAGCGACAACATGGGACCTAATAGACTTAACTGATCAGACTCTCTTGTAGCAGAGATACAAGGTCTGGGGAATTTTTCATAACTGTGTCCATAACACACATGAAATATGTTAATATTGGTGATAACACACCCATAATAATAGGATATAAAGTAAATAAATATTATCTGATACAAACCACTATAGAATCTTGATTTGAGGTTCACTTTCGTGTTATACTGTGAGCTGACTATTAAATGATTCATAGTTTCCTTCCCCCAGTCTTCTTGTACAGCTGTAAGAGCACTGTGCTGGTGCTGATTTTACTCTGATCAAACTCTGATCAATTTCATTATATCTGTGATATAGTAGAAAAGAGAAACAATATTTATATAACATTAAATTGTTGAGCAAAGTAAAGCCTGCATAAACCAGCCTAGTGGCAGCTTCTAAGCCCAGGTGGTCTAATACCTAGTAGGGTCTTAACTTGAAATAAGTCCATTGTAAAATTGATGCCAAGAACAATGAAGTTTGGGGGGATATAGTACAGTAAAGAAGCAAAGATCTTGAAGCAACTTTTCAAATTAAATACATTAATATTAATTTCAAAAAGCCATATGCAAGGACTTCCCTGGTGGTGCAGTCGTTAAGAATCCGCCTGCCAGTGCAGGGGACACGGGTTCAAGCCCTGGTCCAGGGAGATTCCCACATGCTGTGGAGCAAACTAAACCCATGTGCCACAACTACTGAGCCTGCGCTCTAGAGCCCGCAAGCCACAACTACTGAGCCCACGTGCCACAACTACTGAAGCCTGCGTGCCTAGAGCCCGTGCTCCAGAACAAGAGAAGCCACTGCAATGAGAAGCCCGTGCACCGCATTGATGAGTGGCCCCTGCTCACCTCAACTAGAGAAAGCCCGCGCACAGCAATGAAGACCCAACACAGCCAAAAATAAATAAAATATTTTTTTTTAAAAAAGTACTGTTAGAACTAAGGTATTTACTTAAAAAAAAAAAAAGCCAGGTGCAAAAGTGTGTAATGAGAATGAGATAAATTATGTGCATATACATGCATGATTGCAGTCATAAAAATGAAAATAATGGAAAATTGATTTAAATGTTTACTTGTTTATCCTTGGGCAGTAGAATTACAGGCAATTTTTATTTCTTTATACTTTGTTTTTTTTCTGTGGTAAACATGCATGACTTTTATAATTAGAAAAATTGCATTTTCTGATAATGTATTACAAATGTAGTTTTGCCTTAATCTTCTAGATGGAAACTACTGATGTGCTTTAAAATTTTTTGTATAAATGGCAACTTGATATGGTGGTTTGCTTTTTTAAAAATAATGCCCCAACATTTTTACATCTTTAAAGAATATAAGCTTTTTATATTATTCTGCTTAGTATCAAAGGAACCTGGGGAAAAAGGAATTAAAAATAGTTAATTAATTTCTTTGATTTTTAGATGCCAGAATTCCAGAAAAATTCAGTTCGCATCAAGAATCCTACAAGAGTAGAAGAAATTATCTGTGGTCTTATCAAAGGAGGAGCTGCCAAACTTCAGGTGAATAATTATCAAGAAGCCTTAAGTATTAAACCTTTATTTTTCATGTTCAAGCAGACTCATTCATCCTATGTGTTGCTACAATCTAAGTAAAGAAAGTTTCGATAGCAAGCTTCGCCCATCCTTTTGGAATGTAAAATCTAAGAGATATATCTAGAATTGGTCTAAAATACTCAGAATGACCCACTGGAAACAAACAAAATTAGTAGCCTTGAGATAAATTTAGCTTTTCTTTAATATTAAGTGCTAAGCTAACTAGTGATATGCATAAGTATTAAACCATCTTAAGTAAAATATTAATATTAATAATATAATATTCTTTAAAATGTGTACAGTTTCAAGTTGTTCTTTTAATTTAATTAATCACAGTAGTTCAGGACTTTCCTGGTGGCACTGTGGTTAAGAATCTGCCTGCCAATGCAGGGGACACAGGTTTGAGCTCTGGTCCGGGAAGATCCCACATGCTGCAGAGCAGCTAAGCCCGTGCGCCACAACTACTGAGCCCGCGCACCGCAACTACTCAAGTCTGCACGCCCTAGAACCCATGCTACACAACAAGAGAAGTCACCGCAATGAGGAGGCCGCGCACCGCAATGAAGAGTAGCCCGTGTGCCGCAACTAGAGAAAGGCTGCGTGCAGCAACGAAGACCCACTGCAGCCAAAAAAATTTTTTAAATAAAATAAATCATAGTAGTTCAAAGTAAAATGTAACTTTATTAGGAGATATATAACTTTTTTTTTAATTCTTTCCTTTTTTTTTAAAGGAATGTTTTATGTGTAAATTAAATCAACAGTCTGGATATTCAGTAAAAACTTACTCTTTTTTTTAAACATTTCTGAAAAAATATTTAGCCCAGTCTCCTAAGTTTCAAGAGTTGGTAAACTGTTGCTACGTATCATTCATTCATTGGTAGAGTTTACCTAAATAGACAAGTTAACTCAAGAATGTAACAGTTTCAATAACGAAAATCTTCATATAGTTTGCTTCCACTGCATTTTTGTACATTGACCAAGTAGGTTGAAATTGTGCAATGTTTTATTGCTGTCAGGAATAGTAACCATATTACCTGTGAGTGCAAATTCCTATACCGATTAGTCAGATTTTATTTGGCGACAGTGCTGGGGCACTTAAGGTTCACCTTGTAGTTATGGAAATTCTCAGGACTTGATATATGAACTGCATTAGAAATCTCAGTGTAGACCGAATAACCTACAGTGGAAGGCAGGGACGGAACACAGTCTTATGCCTCTAGGAAATGTGCATTAAGTGTCTGGCCTTGGTGGCTGTAATTTCATAATGCCTTTTTCCCTTTTCTTACAGATAATAACAGACTTTGATATGACACTGAGTCGATTTTCCTACAGAGGGAAAAGATGCCCATCATGTCATAGTAAGTGTGGCATTCATAAACAAATTTATGAAATTAATCATTATTTTAAATTCCTTTTCTACCTGTATTATCTATGAGATTGCTTGGGTTTTTTTCTTCTTTATGAACATTGAAAGTGAGGGAGCCTTATTATTTTATTATTATATTTTTAGGATTTGATTTCCCCATGTTACGTAAATGGCTGTTTTCCTGTATGGTTTTGGTTGCAAGAGGAATGAAGACTTCTGAAATTTTTCTCCCAAAGGTGGTCTACTCAGGAAATATTTAAATGAATTTAAACTTTGAATTAGCCTAAAGAAACAGATTTATCAAATGCTTTGTGTTTTCTAGGAGTGTTACTAAATTTTTGTGTCATTGATAAACTAAGTAAAAGAGTGAGTTACTAAATAAATATCCAGTTAAAATCTGTTGTTAGGATAATATACCTTTTTTGGTTTCCAAACTTGGCAGTGAGTTTTTAAAATAATACTCTTTAACCTGATATAAGCCCTCTCACTAACTGTTGGAACATGTGTAATTTGACAAATCATTGATAATTTATTTTTAAAAACTACTAAAAATTGTACCCTTTGGCCCAGTAATTCCTCTCTGGAGAATTTCTAATCAAGTAATCCCAAATGTAGGAAAAAAGCTTTAGATCCAAGGTTTAGATTTTAAAACGATTAGATTCTCTAGGAATGCCATGTGAATTACAGCACTAACACCAAAAGTTGTAATGACCATGCTACTTGACTTGGCAGTTAAGTTAAAAGTAATAAGTTATTTATAGAACTAGTAGCATCAGAGTATTTCTTTTCTTTTTTTAAATTTATTTTTTAATTGAAGTATAGTTGGTTTACAATGTTTAGTTAATTTCTGTTGTACACCAAAGTGACTCAGTTATACATATATATACATTCTTTTTTATATTATTTTCCATTATGGTTTTTCCCAGGATATTGAATATAGTTCAGAGTATTTTTTTTAATGCCTAGTTTGCTTTCTTTCTTTAGATGTCATTGACAACTGTAAGCTAATTACAGATGAATGTCGAGAAAAGGTAAACACTAACTATAATCCAGAGTTACTCAAAAACTTCATTACCCTTTTTGCTGAGAGTTTTTTCAGGTTCATTCATACAAACAAGAATGGTTGCAAAGTGTTTATAGCCATATCTGGCACATAGTAAACACTCACAGATCTTAGGTTTATTGTATGGACTATGTGCTCCCAACTTATTTTAATGAAAAAATTAACAGTAACTTTTTAACAATAACAATAAAACTTACATGAGAAACTTTTAATAGATTACCAAAATATTCTGGTGTCCTTACATTAACTGGAGAATTAAAACAAAAATACTGTGATGGGAATTCCCTGGCCATCCAGAGGTTGGAATTCCGAGCTTCCAATGCAGGGGGCACAGGTTCGATCTCTGGTTGGGGAACTAAGATCCCACAAGCCTTGCAGCCAAAAAAAAGTACTGTCGTTTTATGTATTTTGTCCCCTTAAATTGATCAGGAAACTGGCTCAGTTCTCTACTTCCTTGAGTAAGTGTCTATCTGTGTCTATTTTAACAAATAAGACTCCAAATATGAATCAAATTGAATACTTTCATAGGAGAACAAGAGTTTTTTGGTAGTGATAATTTGATTACTGGTTTCACCGAATTACTGACCTGAAAGTACTTTAAAAAAGCAAGGTAACTTTTTTTAAAATTATTATTTATTTTATTTATTTATTTTTGTCTATGTTGGGTCTTAGCTGCTGCACGCAGGTTTTCTCTAGTTGCGGCGAGTGGGGGCTACTCTTTGTTGCGGTGCGCGGGCTTCTCATTGAGGTGGCTTCTCTTGTTGCAGAGCCCAGGCTCTAGGCACATGGACTTAAGTATCTGTGGCACACGGGCTCAGTAGTTGTGGCTTACGGGCTCTAGAGTGCAGGCTCAGTAGTTGTGGCGCACGGACTTAGTTGCTCCGCGATATGGGGGATCTTCCCAGACCAGGGCTCGAACCTGTGTCCCCTGCATTGGCAGGCGGATTCTTAACCACTGCGCCACCAGGGAAGCCCCCGAAAAAGCAAGGTAACTTTTTGCAGGTATATTTAGTTATATGTAAACTAAGACCAACAAAGATGTCTTCAGTGGATCTATGCATTAGTTAGGCATGATCTAATCTTTACCATATAAAGCAGTTTGTGGAAAACACTTGCTTACATTGTTTTGCTTTCTGTAAAACTAAGCAGCTTAATGACAACTTTGTAGTCTTAATGATTGTTACTCACTTATTTCTAGTTACTGCAACTAAAGGAAAAGTATTATGCTATTGAAATTGATCCTGTTCTTACTGTAGAAGAGAAGTACCCTTATATAGTAGAGTGGTAAGTGTGTATTGGGTGATGGGAGGTTTAAAAATATAAAATAACATTACAGTTACAACTAATGGTTTTCCCCTGTACTGTATATAAATAGATTCATAGATTATCCAGTGAGTTAGAGCAGTGATTAAATATGACAAAATGAACTCAAATTCTCTAATCACTGCAACAGTCTAGAATTTGTTTTGTTACTATGAAGATCAGTGGGAATAAATTTAAATCCTGCACTCAAGCCTTAAATTAAAAAGAAGAAAAATTTTTTAAGTATATGGACAGATGTGGCTGAATGTATAAAGAAAAAGAATTAGGATTTAAGTTGACTCTGAACTTAGTTGGAGCCAGCAGGTGACATAGTTACTGAGAAATGAGCCTCTGATGTTGGTCGCATTAATCAAAATGCAGCATTCCAAGCAGACCACAGTGGAAGCATTGTGTTGAGTCCTGGGAGAATGCTATTAAGAGAAATGTTGACAAACTCAGTCTGTGTCAAAGGAGTCCACTAAGATAATCACAGGAATTGGAGCCATCCCATTTGAGGAAGATTTCAAGGAATAGAGAGGATGCTTTGATTTGAGAAGCAACAACTTGTGGTTTTAGTCTCAAGAGACTAGGAATGATGTTACTGGTTTTCATTATCCCATTACCTAACCTGAATACGTTGCACACTTAATTAGTGTTTATGGTATGAAACACTGAAAAGAGGTTAGACTTTACATGCCTCTCGAAACAGAACTAGACTTGGAAGGCTTAAGCCAACTGATTTCAACATGATGAAAGAAAGGACTGTCCAGCAATTAGAATTTTCTAGCAATGGTATAAACTTCCCTGGGAGAATGAGCTCACTAACATGATGGGAGCTGACTCAGAGAGGAGGGTCACTTAGGATTATAGGTGGATTTTTAGATATCAGCTAGAGAGGTTCTAAAGGCCTATTATACTGAGATGCTATAATTATAGGTGGTTTTATGTAATTACAAAGCACCTATATATAAAAATTTCCATAGCAAGAATTTTCTCCGGCTCACTAGGCAACATCTTCAGTACTTCGGCTCTTCATGAAAATTCAGACCACAAACAGGTGGGAAAAATGGCTTAGCTCTAATTCTCACTGCAATCAGAGAAATGATTTTGCCTCCCTAGCTTCAATTCAGTTTTATCTATAGACTGAGGACAGAGTTACACCTTGTATCCTTTCATTATCTTATTAACACATTTAAATTAAACCAGACTTTGAGAACTGGGAAATACAGTAAGAACATGCATATCACATTTCGAGACACGTGGGGTATAACATTCATTAGTGATGAATTTAAATCTCTAAAATTTAAATTCAAAATTACGATAAATGAAATGCTCATTTTCTCATACTGAAGAATGCTTTTTAATAAGGATAATAATCTTAATTTGCTTTAATTGATATTCTCTTTTTCTTTGATAATTGATATTCTCTTTATACTTTCCAGGTATACTAAATCACATGGTTTGCTTGTTGAACAGGCTTTACCAAAAGCCAAACTTAAAGAAATTGTGGAAGAATCTGACATTATGCTCAAGTAAGTTTCTCGGATGTTTTTTTTGTTGTTGTTAATTGTCTATGGACTTGAACTGTTGTTATATATGTATTCAAGTGTGTTTTTTTATTAAAATAATCTATAAAATATCACATATAAAAACATATCCAAAATATGCCACCTATCATAAAACAGTGGTAAGATAAGGAATGTAGAATGACATATTAGATAATTTCAAGACTAACTTAAAAATTTATGAAACCAAGACCATTTTGAAATATTTTAGCAAAATACTTTTGAAAGACATGAAATATGAAAGGAATGTTTATAAATCAACTTGAAAAGGATTTTAAGCTCATAAGTCTGTTTCTGTTACATGATCTGCCTTCTGAATTCTCAAACTCCCCTTGAAAACTACTATCTCTAGGAAAGGCGAATATGTTTTAGCAGGTAATAAAAATATCTGTAATATATGAATTATATAAACTTTCTTTTCTGTGGTACGCGGGCCTCTCCCTGCTGTGGCCTCTCCCGTTGCGGAGCACAGGCTCCAGACGCGCAGGCTCAGCGGCCATGGCTCACGGGCCCAGCCGCTCCGCGGCATGTGGGATCTTCCTGTACCGGGGCACGAACCCGCGTCCCCTGCATCGGCAGGCGGACTCTCAACCACTGTGCCACCAGGGAAGCCCTGTAAACATTTTTAAGCTTATTTTCAGTACTGTTTACCACCTCTTAAATTTTTCAATTCATTGGGTGAATATGATGATATTTCTTTTTTTCTCTTTTTTTTTTTGATGATGCTACATTTTAAGGTAATCTGCTTCTAAGGAGCAAAGCATTAAATTGTCAGAAAGAGTGTGAGGACAGCTAGTAAGTATTTCATTCCTTTGTAGGCAGCTTAACCTATAGTGCATTAAGAGTAAAATGAGTTTTGATTTTAAGATCAAGACATTACCTATGGCTGCCACATCTTAGGTAAGAGAGATGCCAGATGTAAAGAGAATACACCACTCTGCTTTTCTTACAATAAGGAGTAGATGAGCAAGATGACAAGCAGGAGGTCTTCCAGCTCACCTTTTGTGGGTTTTTCAAGGTGTGCTTCAATTATTTGCTGTAAAATGATATACATTCTGAACTGTAGGTTTATATCCATATTCAGTGCAAGTCTAAAATCATCTAATTTGTACTGTTAGAATTTATTGAAACGAGGATAAAAAGCTAACCAGTTTGAAAAACTTGCAGTAGTGTCATAGACAACAGTAACAGCCCTCTTGGGCAGTATTTTGAAATGAGAATATAAATGAGCCATAGAATCAAGTAGAAATATTTAGCTTTTATAACTTCTAGGTGAAAAGGAGATATACCTTGCTCTTTAACACTCACTTCTTACCTCCATCTTACAGGGAAGGATATGAGAATTTCTTTGATAAGCTGCAACAGTACAGTATTCCTGTGTTCATATTCTCAGCTGGTATCGGTGATGTACTAGAGGAGGTTATCCGTCAAGCTGGTGTTTATTATCCAAATGTCAAAGTAGTGTCCAACTTCATGGATTTTGATGACAATGTAAGAATAGCAAATCATTCTTCGTGATTAATTTTAGTATCAGAAAATATTTTAATCGTGTAAATGCATTTTAATTTATTATTTAATGTATATTCATTAAACTAGGCCAAGTTGATAGGCCTGCTCTGGAAATCATCATCTCTCCCAGGGTTATATCTATATCCATGTTTTAAAAATAATATACCAAAAATAATAATAATAATATACCCTTTTGTTTCTGAAGCTGCAGACTAATAATAAAATCAGTAAAACTTCTTTTAAAGTAATTTAATGCAGCAATTCTGAACACTTAATATCCATAGATGGGGAAAAAAAGTGAATTAGAACTGACATTATTTGAATGAGTTCTAAGAAAGACAATATATTATGACATACATGAAATGAGACCTTTTGGTTGGGAAACAAATGAAAAGTAAAAATTGGGTTTTCAAAGCATTGTGCTTTCAGTGGTTTTCAATGGTTTTCAATGCATTTAAAGTGGTCTCTAGGAAGTCATTAACTTCTCAGAGCCCTTCTTACCTATCATGAATGTAAAAATGCAACAAGTAGAACTTGCAGAACCTATTGTTTCAGAGGATTTATATTTTTAACAGGGGCTGCTCAGAGGATTTAAAGGAGAACTAATTCATGTGTTTAACAAACATGATGGATCCTTGAAGAATACGGAATATTTCAATCAACTAAAAAACAATAGCAACATAATTCTGCTGGGAGACTCCCAAGGGGACTTAAAAATGGCAGATGGAGTAGCCAATGTTGAACACATTCTGAAAATTGGATATCTAAATGATAGAGTAAGTATATAGATGTGATTTAATTTTCTTTAGGAAAAAAATTAGGATAAAACTTTATAGACAATCGTTACCAAAGGTGCCTGAGAAAGTAGTTATTTTAGAGACTTTTTCTTTTTTAAATTTATTTATTTAATTTATTTATTTTTGGCTGCGCTGGGCCCTCGTTGCTGCGCACGGGCCCTCTAGTTCGGCGAGCGGGGGCCACTCCCTGTTGCACTGCACGGGCCTCTCATTGCGGTGGCTTCTCTTGTTGTGGAGCACAGGCTCCAGGCGCGCAGACTTCAGCAGCCGTGGCACGTGGGCTTAGTAGTTGTGGCTTGCAGGCTCAGTAGTTATGGCGCATGGACCTAGTTGCTCTGCGGCATGTGGGATCCTCCCAGACCAGGGCCCAAAACCGTGTCCCCTGCGTTGGCAGGTGGATTCTTAACCACTGCACCACCAGGGAAGCCCCAGTTATTTTAGAGACATTTTGATTTCTCTTTATCCCTTTACTTTGGTGATGATTAAAGGAGTTGGTATGTACATATGCATGCTATAGGGGAGGGAGAGTGTACATTCTAAATGAGGCGTCTCTGGCCTCTCCCCACCAGAAGCCCATATCATTCCCTAGTTGAGAATCAAAAATGTCTCTAGACATTGCCAAATGTTCCTTGGGCACTATCTCCCCAGTTGAGAACCACTGGGCTAGAGAGAAATCATTTCAGATGAAAAGCCACCATGTAGGAAACTTCCTATGTCAATGAGTTTTAAAATTTTGAAAGTATTTCTTCATTTCAAAGGTTTTATGAAAGCAAATTAATTTACAACATTTTACCCAAAAGATTTAACATAGCAGTGAGATTTATACTGAGATTATTTACTTCTCCCCCCTGCATATTAATTTAATTTTTGTGATTTTTTTGGTTGTTGATTAGGTGGATGAGCTTTTAGAAAAGTACATGGACTCTTACGATATTGTTCTAGTAAAAGATGAATCATTGGATGTAGCCAACTCTATCTTACAGAAGATTCTATAAACAAGCATTCTTCAAGAAGACCTCTCACCTGTGGGTACAGTTGATGCAAGAGCTGCTCATCTGTTCATCTTGTTAAAAGATTTTATTTATAATATATTCTTGATCTTGAAGTTTTTCCTCTATATTACTGAAGTATTTTCAGATTTATTGAATCCATCAACTGGAAGCTCCTTTTTCTCCATCTCTCTCAACACACTCCTCACTATATTTTTTAACAGATTAAAAAAAAACTTAGAGCAAAAATTTGAAGAATAACTCCCTACATTTCCATAGTGAATTTTGTAGCTTAATGTTATTATGACATTTTTGAGAAGTCTTTTTACATTGGGAAAGTTTGTAGATGTTTAAAAAGTTTTATGAAATGGTGAAATAACGTGCATGATTTTAAGTGTTGTCATTTTTATAATTTGGGTGAATTATGCTGATGGTATTAACCATCTCCTAAAATTGTGTTACGTTTGGTTATTTTGTTCGGTGAAAATCGATATTTACCAAAAAATATTGGCATTTGATGTTTGAAAAAAAATCTATTGGTATCTACATGCCACTAATCATTACAAAATGTTCTATATTGAAGCACTGATGATAAAAATGAAATGAAAAGCCTTTTTAACTGTCAAGACTATTATTATTCATTGAGCAAAACCTGCCATGTTTTTGTGTGTGATGTATGAATCCTAATGTCCTTGTCATAGTGGCTATTTAGATTATTTTCAGATTTACACACTATAAAAATAAAAAGATTTTTGCAGAGAAAATTTAATCTGTCCTTCAGAAAATAATGGGGCCTAGGAAAGTTATTTTCCCCCATTGAAAATATTAGTGAAAGAAGTACTATATTGAAAGTCTAAGCGTTTCAGAAACAGCCATAGGCAGAAAACAAAATATAGCTGGGTCTCATGCTGACTAAAACAGAGTACTTCAGGGTTAGGAACTGACATTCCTCTGTGCAGTCTGACTTCCCATTCTGAGTTTTGGCTGCCCCATAATGGTTTACACAAGGCTTAGACTTGCCATTGTGATAATTTTTTTTTTAAATAAATTTATTTATTTTATTTATTTATTTTTGGCTGTGTTGGATCTTCGTTGCTGCGTGCGGGCTTTCTCTAGTTGCGATGAGCAGGGGCTACCCTTTGTTGCGGTGCGCGGGCTTCTCATTGCGGTGGCTTCTCTTGTTGTGGAGCACGGGCTCTAGGCGTGCAGGCTTCAGTAGTTGTGGCTCATGGGCTGTAGAGCGCAGGCTCAGTAGTTGTGGCGCACGGGCTTCGTTGTTCCACGGCATGTGGGATCTTCTTGGACCAGGGCTTGAACCCATGTCCCCTGCATTGGCAGGCGGATTCTTAACCGCTGCGCCACCAGGGAAGCCTACCATTGTGATAAATTTGTCCCTGACTTCTAGCCCTTGAACTGCAGAGTCTATTGGTTTTCTTAGCATGTGAGCTGTGATACAGACAAAGCATGATCCAGCTGGTTCTGGACATCTAGTGTGGTCAGTAATCTCTAGTCCGGTCGAATATGGTAGGGAGGCAAGGTCTTGTGATGCAAACCTTTTTCCTGCAGCCCATCCTTATCTTCCATCACTACTTCTCCTTTTTATAATAAACAGTGAAACAAAGTACTCGGTGGCACAAAGTAGACTGTTCCCTTCTTGGGTATTTCCAGAATGGAACTCAAAACCAAGTTTCTTGCTTTAAAGCAGATAGCATGGCATTGGGAGTATCAATTACCTGGAGGACTTTTTCACATAGAAAAAGTTGGGAATCCCTTATCTAATGAGAGCTCTTTACTCCTGTATTTGCTATTAGAGCTTGCCATATTGGCTATTTTCCAAAGGATTTGTAATATGCTTCCACAAATAAGCACACTGCATGGTGTAAGTGTAAAGAATACTGAAGTTATGACCTGCATTCTAGTCATTGCTCAGTCCTTTACTAAGACTATAGGTCAGTCACCTCCCTTTAAAATGAAAGCCATGAGAGCAGTCTCTACAGCCTCTTCTAGCCATTACCAGTTCAAAAATGGCAAAACTTGCTGTTGGATTAAACATGTGGGGTGAGAGAATAGGGTGACCCCAGGTGTCTGGTTTGAACGAATGGGTACAAGGGAAGAATGAGAGAGAACAGGCTTGGATGGAAGGTGCTGGGAAGGGAGTGGGAATATACATTCTATTTTGAACACACAGTTTGAGATGCCTGTGAGATATATAGGAGAAGATACCATAGGCAGATTAGGGCTCAGAGGAGAAATTTTGGGAACTATAAATCTGGATGTTGTCTGAATTTCAATGAGATTTAAATATGGCCACTGTAAGCTGGAAGGAATTCCCCTGACCTATTGAAATTCCAACATTAAGGATGACCACACAGAATCAAACACTATTTTAATAATATCTGCAGCTAGCAATAAATAATTGAGAGCAGTATTCTTATTTTATAAAAAGACTCCGGACCCTAAGATATCCAAGGGAAGAAAGCAGCTTTCAAAGAAAGCAGCTCTGTTCCTAGAAACCTAAGATATTAAAGTGCTTATGTATAATCTTGCAGTCGGGCCAACTTCCCTAACAAAATGCATATGTTCCCTTAGCAACGGAAAGAATGGAAGTGCCAGGCAGCACTCAGTAAGTCAAAGGTTTAGAAAGATAAATACTGCATGGTATCACTTATACGTGGAATCAAAAAATAATAAGTTGAAGTCATAGAAACAGTAAAAGTGGTTACCAGGGCCTGGAGGGTGGGGGAAATACAAAAAAGGATACAGACTTTCAGCTATAAGATAAATAAGGTCTGTGGATCTGATGTATAACATGGTGACTATAGTTGATAACGCTATCATATAGCTGAAATTTGCTAAGAGTAGAACTTAAACGTTCTCCAAAACAAAAGGTGATGGGTGATGTATGTGTTAATTTAAGTAGATGGGGGAATCCTTTCACAGTGTACATTTATGTCAAATCATCACATACACTTGAAATGTCTTACAGTTTTGTTAATTATACCTCAGTAAAGCTGAACAACAAAAGCCTGCAGGACAGAGACCCAAGAAGAGCCGAGACTTCAGTCCGAGTCTGAAGGCCAGAAGAGACCAGTGTCCCAGCTCAGCAGTCAGGTAGGCAGTTTAAATACAAAAACAAATACAAGCTAAAGTTTCCCTCCATTCTTGAAGCTCTAAGGCCCACAGTCCTTAATTTCCCCAGAGAAACTTATTTTTTATGCAGCCAACCTGTCTCCACCACTATAGAAAACAGCCAGTGAAGAAATTCAAACAGGACCATCTAAAGATCTAGCGTAGAGAACAAGCACAGGATGTTTATCTTCATGAAGATACGTAAGGTAAGCGTAATGAAGTGCTACAGGTCAAATGCATTCCAAAGAGCAGTTCAGTTTAGCAGATCATAAACG
This sequence comes from Leucopleurus acutus, assembly GCF_964270905.1. NCBI lineage: Eukaryota > Metazoa > Chordata > Mammalia > Artiodactyla > Delphinidae > Leucopleurus > Leucopleurus acutus. The sequence goes on along the minus strand of NC_139144.1, from coordinate 65,002,867 downwards.
TATGTAGTGCCCTTAAGGAATTCTGTTAAATGAAAAGGCTGAGTGACTGTGTGCACCGTAGAAGAGGGTTAGGGAACAGACAGGAAGGCCATGGGCACCTCCTTCCCCTCCCAAAAGCACACAGAGTCCCTGAAGTTGCTTCTGCAAAGAGTAAACCAGAACATTTGCTCTTTAAAAAGCCATATATGTATAGTTTTTTCCCTATACTTGTGCCAGTTATTCTCCATTTGCTTCCAACCCAACCCCAACTGGTCATTCTCCACCTTCCTCTGCACCCCAAAACACTGATCCCTGAGAACACCAGCCCCTGAGCTCCTTGCCCTCTGGCTTCGGGTTGGCTTCAGCTAATGGGAGCCAGTGGCAGGACAGAGAGGATGGGTGTCTCCCCCCTCAGTACTCTGCTCCACTGCCAGCCACAGCTCTGGGAGTGGCTGCATCCCTCCACCAGCTCCTACCAGGCAGCCCCGCCCAGGCTCCCCTGGACCCTTGAGGCCCAGGGGTGGAAGAGCTTCCTACTGTCGTTGGCCAACAGCAGTCATGGGTACCTCGACATCCTTACTGGGCCCCCTGAGCCCTGCCCACGCTTCTGTAAAGAGTACTTTCATTAGCTTCTCTTCAGAAGCCCCACATGAGGGTATGTTTGCAGCCAGGACTCTGACTGATACATCCCCTTTATACCGTACGGCAATCTTCCACTTCTTCCAATTCAGTCCTGCTGAGTTTTTATCAAGGGGATTCTGATGGCATGGTGTATTCTCATGGGAAAAATGAGACTTCAGATAAAATACCACAAAACCTGATGATATAATTCAATATTTTATTTATGAAAAAGTCATCTTCCAACATTTATTCCATTGAGTGACTGCACAGCATTTTCAGGAACTATCTATCTCAGGGCTACATCAGTACAAAATAGTTTAAATTAGTAAAACAAAGCTGTTTCAAAAGGAAAATCATTGGTTACTGCAGGGTGAGTGCCACCACCACTTGGGAACAGAGGACATGAGGCAGCAAGGTGGTTACTGCATAACGTGGGGACAGGCCAGCAGGTACAGTGTCCTTCTCCTATGCAGAGAGAGGCTCCCAGGCCTTAGGGCACCTCCCTCTCTAGGACACGAATGAGAGGCAGAAATATGTCACTTTGTCTATGCTCACCTGTTGGGATGACATTTCCATCTTGGCCACAGTGAGATAACTCTGGAGCTAGGCTTAGCCACCAGCCCTATGTGTATCTATATCTGATCAAAGGATTCAGGGTGAGAAGAGAGGGTGCTATGGGATAGAGTGATGGGAATAAGCAAGAGTGAAGAAGATAATCTTATGTGACAAATGCAGAATCAAATTCTCTACTCATGGTCCAAGATGCCTTTTGTTTGGTCCACTGATTTTCTTTTTAACCTCCAAGTTACCTAGCCAATGGGAGGACCACAGTGAGGTGGGGTATGATTAACTAGAAGAGCACACCTGTGTGTGTGTGTGTGTGTGTGAGTAGAGGCATGGTGGAGGTTGGGCATTACCAGGGCCCGTACGGGCCATTGGGAAAACTTCTCTGGGGCTGTCTGGGAATCCTGCTGGGGCATGCCCTCTGTCTCTTCTAGCCATCTGGAGAATAATTTTAAACCACCAGCAAGTTAAAAACATTTTTAATCCTCTTTATGTAAATATCCTAGACACGTGTTCTTCTGTTCCCTCCAAGATGATTATAACTCCTGTATGACACTATTTTCCTTTCATAACAAAACTACCCAGAAGTCTCACAAAACTGCTGACAATGCAGCATTTTCAATATTCTACACAACCCATGCTAAGGCACCCGCACTGATTTTTTTAGTATCACCGGCATCAGCCTAAAATTCTCACCATGTGTATCAACCCACCCCGATGTATGTCCCAGGTACTATATGACCCACCTACTACTTGCTGACGATTCCCCTTCTGAGAGACCCTCGCACCCTCACTGCACATTCTGCCACAACAGGGGGCTTGGCATCACACAAGTGGCTCATATCAGGTTTAGAGTTCGTCGTGTTTTGCCTCCTGGTCTTTGAGTTTAAACTCCTCAGCCGTGACCTTCCCATCTCCATTCCGGTCCTGGTTGGTGAACATATTCTTCACAATCATCTCAGCATCGAATCCAGGGGCAAGTTTCCCTTTGCCAGATGCCACCTGGGCATGAATGTATTCTGAGAACTGGAGAGAAAGGGGCAGGACAGACCATGAGATACAGCAGCTGAGAACACCAAGCTGGAGCCTGAACAGAGCAGCCCAAGGGCGATGGGGCTGGAATTTGAGTCTGAGCCAGCAGAACAGACAAAATCTTCTGAGCTACACGACCCGGGTTTTCTCCTCCAGAGGCAGGTTAAAAAACCCCTGCCAAAATGACTCCAGGAGCCCTTAGGTCCCAGGCAGCCAATACAGAGCAACCACTGGAACTATCCCTTTTCCCCAAATCAACACTTAGTTTTCCACCAAAGGCCAATCCCCTAACCACCCTCGCCTCTCATTCATTCATTCATTCATTCATTCATACAATAAAAACTTACTGTCTACTGTGTGCTAAGCACCATCCTAGACCCTGGGGATATATCAATAAACAAGCAAAACATCCTGCCCTTGCAGTTCCAGCACATGCTCGTGGACAAGATACATGATCAAAAAGGAACATTTAAAAAGTAAGTAAACTACATGTTAACTTAGAAAGTAAAATGCTCCAGGAAAATGAAAAAGGAGAGCCAAGTACGGAAGATCCAGAGTGCAGTTAGGGGAACGGGTTGAAGTATCAACTTGGTGGTCAGGGTAAAACCCTAATGCGAAAGAGAGTCTTGTGCAAAGGCTTGAAGGAAGTGAGGGAACAAGCCCAACAGTTATCTAGCGGAAGTGTCTTCTGAGCTGAGAACAGCTGGTAAAAAGGCCCGGGGTGGACATGCCCAGTGTGTTTACAGGACAGCAAAGGGAGACTTGTTGGAGAGGAGGTTACGGCAAGCAGGTGGTGGAGGGCCTTTGTGGGCCATTGCAAAGACTTTGGAAATAGGGGGATGTATGGTCAGGCCACTCAAGATGGCTGTTCACTTGTCTTTGTACATCCCCTGTTTGACTAGTCTCTGCTTCACCTACACCCTACTCACAAGAACATGCTTGCCCCCTGCCCCAGCTAGTGATTGTTCTAATCCTTAGGCCAGAATGGCTCCCCCTGCTAGTTTAGTAAAGGGAAACCTCTGCCCTCGTGATGGTCATTAACCTGGGGCTGTGAGGGACATGCCCCAGCTGCTGGTTTCCCTGGTAACTGATAAGCCAACCTGATGTCAATTCCCTTATAAATGGTGGCCTTCTCCCCCAGGTAACGGAGATTCCTGTTATGTCCTGCCTCCTGTCTGCCGTACACAGTCGTAGTGGGTAGCTCCAGGACCTTTTGCTGCAGACTTGTATGATACCCCTGTCCAATAAGTTGTTGATGTCTCTGTCGCTGTCTCTAGGCTCTTTCTTCAGTCTCAAGGCTGGGCAACTACAAGGCTTTCAGGCCTGCGGGATGCAGCCCAACAGGAAGCTTCTGCAGGGTTCTGAGATGAAGCAGGCCATGCTCTGACTTATGTTTTAGAAGGATCACTCTGGCTGCTGTGAGGGGCAAGGGTGAGAGCAAGAAGACCTTCGTAGAGGTCCAAGCGGGAGGCGGTGGGCACTGGACTGAGATGCTATGGAGTAGAGGTGATGAGAAGAGAAGTGGGCAGCTTCTGGATATACTTTCAAGATAGAGCTAGAATAATTTCCTGATGGATTTATTCTAGCCTGTGAGAGGAGGAGAGGAGTCAGAGATGACTGAGCGCTCTCACCTGAGCAACTGGAAGGAAGGCGATGCCATCGAATGAGATGGGGAAGGCTTTGGGTGAAGCAAGTTCAATAAATGAAGATATCAAGTGGGCAGTTGGATACCTGAGTGTGAAGTGGAGAGAAGATGAGCCCGGAGCTGCCCGTCTGGAAGTCACAGGACAAGGATGGTAAAGCCATGGGACTGGAGGAGACCACCAAGGGTGTGATGTAAAGGGGGAGAAGAGCCCAAGCTCAGGACTTAGCCTCCACCCGAAGAGCCCAGGAAGAAGACTCCTGAGAAGGAGCTACCGGTGAGGTAGAAGGAACACAGAGAAACTGTGCTGTGGAAGCCAGGGAAAGAAGACGCCTCAAAAAGGAGACAGCTGTGCTGAAGTAAGAGTAAGTAAGGTTCAGCGCCTTAGTGAGACCAGGTTCAGTGGCGTGGAGGGATAAAAACCCAACAGGAGTGGGTGTGAAATGGATTAGAAGGAAAGGAATTGGAGGCAGGGAGGACAGACAACTCTTTTGAGGTTTTTGCTGTAAAGGGAGCAAAGACCTAAAAGAAATGGTAAGATGTATTAAGAGAAGGGAAAATAGCAGCATGTTCTCGGGCTAATGTGAACGGTCCAGTAGCTGGGGAAATGATGACAGAAGAGAGATAGGGGAGAAGGCTGGAGCCACGTCCTTGAATAAGCAGACGTGGAACAGGCGGAGAGCTGGAATTCCCTGGGGCTGTGACAAGACAGAGGACTCTATTGCCCAGTTCCACAAAGGGGTGTCTCGTGCAGGAGAAACAACACAGGATCCAGATGCTCCAGACGGGGATGTGTACAAACCGCTGGATGGCTGTGCAACCTTGGGGAAGTCATTTACCTTCTCTGTGCACAGCTGCTTCTTCTGAAAAATAGGGATGATTACAAGGCTGTTGTGAAGGCCAAGAGAGATAATATATGTGAAAAACACTTAGCACAGTGCAGGCCGCAGTGAGCACCCAGGAATGAAGAGCTGAATCCGAGCTGTGAGACCTGGAGCCAAGCCCTGAAGCTCTCAGGGCCTCGGTTTCGTCAAAGAGGAGTTGTGAGCTCAACTTAGAGACTGTGTGTGTGCAAGTGCTTGGTACGTGAGCATGAAGGTTACCAGCATCACAAGCAAGCACAGCTGTCCTCACTCTGAGAGGCTTCACATTCCGGATGGGTACCCCGGCCCAGTGAGGCTCCCTGAGCTCCTTGGGTCCCACTTCCCTTCAAAAAGGTCAGTTACCTCTTCCAGGAGGACTTCTCCATTGCCGTCCTTGTCAATTTCTTCAAAGAGGTTGGCTGACACCTCGCCGTTCCATATGAACATGTACCCCTCCGGCAGGCCGGCCACGAGCTCCAGCAGCTCGATGTCAAACACCAACACAGCACTGCCGGGCACTTCTCCATCTGCCGCAGCAACGGGAGGAGGGGGCGTTAGCGACGAGGCGGAGGGCACGCCCCTCTCATCCTCCCCCTGCCGGCCACCCCGGTTCTAGCTGCCTCACGGATAGAGGCATCTCTTGCAAAAGCAAGGAAGTTCAGCATCAATCAGTGAGTGGTTTTTCCAAACTGTGGGTAGTGAATCTCAAAATCAGTTTAGAGAATGGTGACCAATATTTTTTTAAATTAAGGGATAGAATAAAATCAGAGTACATTGCACATAGAAAGGATAGGTATTGTTTTATGAAACTTAGTTTTAATTTTATATATAAAATTAAATGGCTATGTATATTAGGTAAAATTGCATGCTTATGTGTAACACAGATTGGGAGATAAAATGTAGTTCTTACTGTGTCTTGGTGAAAAAAGTTTAAAAGCCACTAGCAGAGACTACAGTGGTGCTTGAACTTTTGAATCAATCTTACCGCTGAACTTTAAGAATAATACAGTATGCCTTAAAATCATGATCCAGGATATGATCTGTAAACACAAATTCTAGAACAGTATATGTAGTATGAGCCCAAAAGAACTTACAAGTATGTGACTATAAATAAATGTGCATTATTTTAAATTATATATTATAACTATAATCTATGCCATAGGAGCATGGTCACACAGGATATACAACATATTTTTTAAAGTGTTTCTTCTCCAACTGGGGGGATTAGCAGAGAGTATCTTTTACAATTACTTAAAAATTTTGAAAAAGAAAATCCAACGTGCCTATCACTTCTGTAAGTTAGCACTTCCCATCTCCTCCATCTCCAGACAGTAGGGGCATAAAAACTGAAAAAGAAGGGGTTCCCACCCACCCCCATGAGAAGGGCTCATTTTGGCCAAAATCATGAAGTAAACCGTAACAGCTGTGAGGGCAACGTAATGCCAGTATTTCCAGAACTTGAAACCAATCTCTTCCACAAGGAAATCTCCCTGGATAGCTTACAGGTTCAGCATTCCAGTGTCCTGGGAAACAGTTCCCCAAGAAAGCACCTGGCTCACCTAAGAGAAGTCACCTGGCAAGCCCTTTCAGGGACATTTCCCACATGTGGGTTTGAAGAGCCAAGGTTTATTTCACAGAAACCCCTGTTTAATCCCATTAATGTGGCACTAACACCGAATTCACGGGGTCTTGAAACAAAAATGCTATATACTTAAATAAAAGTCCCCGGGCTTCCCTGGTGGCGCAGTGGTTAAGAATCCACCTGCCAATGCAGGGGACACAGGTTTGAGCCCTTGTCCGGGAAGATCCCACATGCCACGGAGCAACTAAGCCCGTGCGCCACAACTACTGAGCCTGTGCTCTAGAGCCCGTGAGCCACAACTACTGAAGCCCATGCTCCTAGAGCCCATACTCCAGAACAAGAGAAGCCACGGCAATGAGAAGCCCGCACACCACAACGAGGAAGAGTAGCCCCCGCTCGCTGGAACTAGAGAAAGCCCACGTACAGCAATGAAGACCCAACACAGCCAAAAATAAATTAGAAAAAAAAATGTCCCACACTCTTTGGGTTTTAAATGGAAGAAGCATATTGTGGTTCTAAATAAGCACAAAATACAGACGGTGAATGTGCCCCAAACACCTTTTAACATTGTTGCATACTCACCCACACCAGCCTCCCCGTAGCCCAGGTGGGGAGGAATGATCACAGTCCGTTTCTCTCCAACGCACATCTCTCTGAGACCCATATCCATTCCCAACACGACTTGTCCAGATCCCAGAACAATATTATACGTTTTACCTAAGTTCCACCTAAAAATGAAACGGAAGAGTCCCTGGTTAGGCCATGAACCCACTGGTACTTAAGAGTATCCTCCTGAGAAGAACATATCACTTCTGTGATCTTTCTGCCAAAGATGCAGAACCCCTGTGGAATCATAAGGAAACATCACACAAGCCCACATTGAGGGACATTCTGCAAAACAACCAGCCCATAACCTTCAAAAGTGTCAAGGTAAAAATCAAAGGAAGACTAAGGGAGTTCGAGAGTTTGAGAGTTTTGGACATACTGGAATGGATCCTTTTGCTTTAAAAGAACTTATTGGAACATTGGCAAAACTTAAGTGGGGTCTGAGGATTAAAAGTAATGTATCAACATTAACTTCCTGATTTTAATTGAATTATGTAGGAGAATGTCCACCTTTGTTGGAAATACACACTAAAGTTTTCAGAGGTGAAGAGCCATCACAGTGGCAACCTTCTCACCAATGGTGCGGCGTAGCGGGGAAGTGCTTTGTACTGGCCTTGCAATTTTTCTCTAAGTTTTAGTCAGTGTTGTAGCTAGTCAGAAATTTTCATGAGAATTTTAAAAATATATAATGTAGTTAAGATCCTGGGATTTGGATTCAGCAAGACCTGAGTTTGAATCCTGGTCAAATTTAATTTGACCCTAGGAAATATAATCTCTCAGTTTTCCTCATCTATAAAATGGAGATAATAACAGCTATTGCACACGTTCCAAATAGTAAATAATATGCTTGGCACGGCAGAGAGCAAGCATGAAGAGCTCAATAAATGGATGGCCTTGAGAGTGTGAAGTGCTTGTGCCTGTAATAGCCTATGAGTCCAGAAAAATAACTGTGAACTTGGGCCATGGTGTTAATTATCCTTGATGCCCAAGGTCCCAGGGGAATCTAAACAAATAAAAGTTGGCTCAATCACCTCATTCATTACTGAAAGTAAATCTATTTCCAAATTGATGGCATTCCTATCACATCCTAAAGGCAAACAGTGGGAATGTTCTTCAATGGCGAGGAAGAAAAGCCTCCTGGATATCTTGGCGCCCCCTTGATGTCCATCACCAAGTGCTGACAACAGGGAAGGGACTGCCCCTGGTCACCTCCCCTTCTCAGGCTTCCCAGCCTCCCCTGGCCGCAGGGCCGCAGCCTCCTTCCCTCCTCAAGCTGGTTCCCAGGGCCAGGCTGGTTCTCTGGAGCTAGCAAATTAAAACCGCGTTTGCATTTGTCCTACCTGGGAGGAAGCAGAAACAAAGCCAATTCTGGCACAGGATGCCTTGGCCCCAGGCCTGCGGGAGGGGAGGCGGGTCCTCTGTCCTGCCCCCCACACAATCCCTCCTTTGTCAGCAGCACAGAGGCGCCCTCACACTGCCTCTCTCCAGGGACCGTGGGGAACTTCCCGTGGGACTACTGGGTTTCAAAGTCTTACAGAATATTTGAGAACTCATTTAGTTATCAAATAACAAATGTTTACTCTTCTCTGAGGCCAGTTTCAACATACATTAAAAAAATCCTCCAAGGGCTTCCCTGGTGGCACAGTGGTTAAGAATCCGCCTGCCAATGCAAGGGACACGGGTTCGAGCCCTGGTCCGGGAAGATCCCACATGCCGCGAAGCAAGTAAGCCCGTGCGCCACAACTACTGAGCCCATGCGCCGAGAGCCCGTGCGTGCTCCACAAGAGAACCCCGCAATGAGAAGCCCATGCACCGCAATGAAGAGTAGCCCCCGTTCACCGCAACTAGAGGAAGCCCGCACGCAGCAACGAAGACCCAACACAGCCAAAAATAAATAAATAAAGTTAAAAAAAAATCCTCCAAGCAAGAAATTTGTATTCATGTTGCATCTCTGAAAACCCTGCTAATTCTTTTTCCTCAAGTCATCATTTTATTTTTATTTTTTATTTTGCCGTTTTCTCTCAGACATTCTCCTCATTCCTTCTGTGCATTCCCGGCTTCCCATTCATTGCAAGTTTCCTGCTTCCTGCCTGCAGGCTGCCCCCTCTGGCTCTCCACCCACATTCCCCTCTATCCTCTCCATCATGGATTCTCCTAGCGCTGATGAACGAGCAGCAGCACCTGCCTCATTGTTTACAGAGCCCATGTGGGCTTGGGGTGGGACCAGATCCCCTCTTCCAGAAGGAGCTCCTCTCCCACACCCCGGTAAGCAGTCTCCTGCCACACTTCCCATTATCCCATTATTCTGAAGCTTCCACCCAGCGGAGACCAGCAGGGACGCCCAGACACTGCTCTTCTGTGTCAATTTACACGTGACACAAATGACTCAAGTGGTTCAGAATGGAGTTTCTGAGAAGAGGAAGGAGCATCACGTGGCTCCCGGATGCTCTGTAACAATATTGTGCATCCGCCAAACACACATTAGAAGCAGGAAGACTGATTCTCCCCACCCCACGTGAGAAGCGTATCCTGAACCCACAAGAGAAGAAATTCCTTTGTTCATTTCCCACCCCCACTTCCCTTTCCAAGGCCATAGGAGCACCAGACAAGAATATGAATGTTGGCCAGAGCAATGACAGCTAGCCATCGGCCTTACAGACTGTTCTAACCTAGTTTTCCCATGCATAAGCTCACTTGTTCCCAAAACAACTACAAGCCATGCTTCTTCCTCACTGTCTAATCATCAGTGCAAAGAGGTTTGTTGTAAGCCAGGTCCCTGTAAATCTGGGCCCCAGAACCTAGAACATATTTCCTTGATTCTATAATGCATATTTTTTTCACATTTTAATATCTCTTGATTTGGGATACATCTTACAATTGACATCATCTCATTGTTTTTTGGCAGTGTTCTTACTTTCTTGAGACACATAAAATGATGCTTCTAACAACCAGCACATTTTAGATCTCATGAAATACGTTAACTGCCTGAGAATACCGGATCTCATAGCACCAGAGAGAATGCTCTGAGGAGTATGTCCCTCAGGCTCTCCACGCTGGCTCTCCCCAGCCACACTCTGTCACCTGAAGCTAGAAGGCAGAGGTACGTGTGAGAGGGAAAGAAGACCCTCCCCATCTAGAATAAATGCAGTAGCACATATTTATATGAAGCCCTTCTTTCTCCTCAAGACTAAATTTGGGAATCTAAGTCAGGCTCAATACAAAAATGGGTGTACTTATATAGAGACATAAAGAAAGACTGAGGGCTTCCCTGCATGGCACCATGGTTAAGAATCCGCCTGCCAATGCAGGGGACACGGGTTCAAGCCCTGGTCAGGGGAGATCCCACATGCCGCAGAGCAACTAAGCCCATGCACCACAGCTACTGAGCCTGTGCTCTAGAGCCCACGAGCCACAACTACTGAGCCCGCGTACCACAACTACTGAAGCCCACATGCCTAGAGCCTGTCCTCCACAACAAGAGAAGCCACAACGAGAAGCTCATGCACCGCAACAAAGATTAGCCCCTGCTCGCTGCAACTAGAGAAAACCCACACGCAGCAACGAAGATCCAATGTAGCCAAAAATAAACAAATAAAATAAACAGGGACTTCCCTGTTAGCATAGTGGTTAAGAATCTGCCTGCCAATGCAGGGGACACGTGTTTGAGCCCTGGTCTGGGAAGATCCCACATGCCACGGAGCAAATAAGCACGTGCGCCACAACTACTGAAGCCCGTGTGCCACAACTGATGAGCCTGCACTCTAGAGCCCGTAAGCCACAACTACTGAGCCTGTGTGCCACAACTACTGAAGCCCACGCGCCTAGAGCCTGTGCTCCGCAACGAGAAGCCACCGCAATAAGCCAGCACATCGCAACAAAGAGTGGCCCCCGCTCACCACAACTAGAGAAAGCCCGTGCACAGCAACGAAGACCCAATGCAACCTAAAGTAAATAAAATTTTTAAAAAGGCCAAAAATGTTTCTTTCCCAAAGAAGAGAATAGTGTATTAACTTATAGATACCTCTGAAGATTCAGATACATAAGAAGGAAAGTTCCTTTTACCTGTATGATACTAGTATACACTGTTGATTCCTAGTAATATATTTTCAGATTCATCTCAATCACTTAACATTTATAAAGTACTCCCTTTGTGCTATGTTCTGGTCTAGGTGTAAGGAATAATATGAATAAACATGTTGGGTGTCTAAGGTTTTCAGACCAGCAACAGCGATAGAAACAAAAATAACTAAAAGGCAGGTAATACCTAAAACATTATGAGACTATGAGACTATAGAAATGGGAGCAGTTGATTCTTCCTAGGAATTAAGCAAAGATTTTGAGAAAAGGGAATACATTTAAGCCAAGGCAGAAGCTGGCCAGAAGGAAGGGTGTAAGCAGTGCACATCCTGCACCACTGCACATGGCACCCCTGGCGAGGCAGAACAGAGCTGACAAGAGAGCCTGATATGCCAGACTCTGGAGTTTAGATTTTATTTGTGGGTTAATTTTTAAAGACAGCAGGATAAGATAAGATCTGCTTTTCAGAAAGACAGTTTCACGGGTGCAGGATGAAACCATTCATAGGGAACTCTTGGAACAATGCACCGGAGTAGCGATGTACACTTGAGATACTCAGCGCAAAGGGCATGAAGATAAAAGCTCTCAACCAGTATCTGATGAAAAGAAAAGGAGGATTGTTGGAACACTGACTGTTATCTGCCAGGCTCACGCCCCACCGATCCCTGGCAGCCCTTACGTGGAATCCAGCAGCGTCCCATCCAGAAGCGAGGCGTTGTAGTGATACTTGAGGTAATCCCCCTTCTTACTCAGCACTGAACAGTCGGGGGGCTTATAGTGGGAGGTGATGCTGATGGAGTCTGAAGGGTTGTGAAAGTCAATCACATGGATGTCAAACACCAGCACGGCCGAGCCGGGGATGTTCCCTAAAGGACAGACAAAGGCAATTAGAGGGAACCCTCCAAGCAACAGCGCACGTGCCTCCCCAGTATCACCAGGTATTCCTCACAGACGTCCAGTGAGGAACACGGGGACCCAGCTGTGAAATCCTAGGCAATGCTGGAAGAGTGAAGCTGGAAGGGCCATTAGAAGTAGCCTAACCCAATTTATAGATGGGGAAACTGAGGCACAGATTTGTCGAGGGTCCACAGTCAGGAGCACACTTTGGGCTAAAATTCAAGACACGGTACTACTGCCCCATGGAATGGTTCAACCTGAAAGATTTATGGCTGAAGTTCATCACAGATGAGAAAACTAAAGCTCAACCAAATTAAGGCTTGCCCCGCTCCTGCTAGACGTAAGAGGTGAGACGAGGAGATCAGCTGTAGAATGAAAACCTCTTCAGTGCCCTACCACTGCTTAAGAGAAGCAAAACCAACAGAAACTGCACGGGGGAAATCACCCAGCCAAACTTGGCCCATATATGCCCCTTAAGATATACTACACCTAACAACTCGCAAAGGGCTTTACAACACATCCTGTTTGTTCTACACAAAATTATTACTCTTTTCCATTTTTGAAAACATTATCTCACATCCGAATAATGTTTTACAGTTTACAAAGCATTTTTCACACACACTCTCTCATTAAATCCCTGCGGGAACCCTGTTGGGTAAATATTACCATAAATGCAGGGTAGCAGGTCATCCATTCATTTAATGACAGCTTCTCAGGAGGGTATCGGTTGTTAACCACACCCCCAGATCATTTCAGAGAAGTTTACACGTAAAAAATGTGTAAATAGTGTTACTTAGAATCAAGGAGGTATAATATTTTCATTAGCATTTTACAGACAAGAAAACCAACTCAGATATAACTTGTTCAAGAAAACAACACAGCTACAGACAGAATTCAGTAGCGCTATGTGAACATCAACAGCCCCTCCCCACCCCCCATCCTCCAGATCACACCACCCCCACCCCACCATGTGCTCATCTGTTTCTCGGCTGCTGTCTCTCTAACACACACTTAATGGGTAGGTGCTTGTTAGGTACCAGGCACTCTTCTAAGTGCTTTAGATGTATTAGTTTATTTAATTCTCATTATAATCCTATATTCCCAACCTACAGATGAGGAAACTGAGGCACAGATTTTGATGGCCGCCCAAAGTTACCAAGGTAGTAATTAGAGAAGCTTGGGCTTTTACAGCAGCACACAGGTGCCTCATACTAACTAGTGATGGGGAGTTGCTGAAGTGAGTGGTTAACAGGGTCCGGGATCTTTCCCAGAGGAACCAGGTATTGCAAACTGCCATAGGAGGGTGCCTGGAACCAGGGCCAAGGGCAGCTCTTTGCGGGAAACAGCACACACTAACGGAGGGCAGTGGCTGTGGAGCCAGACAAGGGGTTTCTCAATCTTGGTTGCTCATTAAAACCAACTGGGAACGAACCTTGAAAACATTATGCTCAGTGAAAGAAACCAGACACAGAAAGACAAATATTGTATGCTTTCACTTATATGAGGCACCTGGAATAGGCAAATTCATAGAGACAGAAAGTAGAACGGTGGTTACCAAGGGCTGGAGGGGGAGAGGGTAATGGGGAGTTTGTGTTGGGGATGATGGAAAAGTTCTGGGTATAGACAGTGGTGATAGTTACACAACACTGTGAATATATTCAACGGCACTGAACTGTAAACTTAAAACGTGTTAAAATGGTAAATATGTGCATTTTACCCCAATAAAAAAATAAAATAATTCACCACATTCACAGAATAAAAGAAAAAATCATGATCATCTGAAAAAAACGTCACCTGGGCCCCACTCTGACATTCAGATGTAGCTCACCTAGTGCAGTGATCTCGGCCTTGGGCGCCATCAGGATGTCCTGGAGAACTTGGTGAAAACGCAAAGGGCCAGGCCCTTTCCCATGCAGCACCTCTGGTTCTGTGATCTTTAAGCTCTCCAGGCGATTCTTGCCTGTGATATGCCACAACCTTGCAGAACGGCTGGACTACAGTGGCACCAGGCATTGGTTTTCCAGGCGTTTCTAAGGGGCAGCCAAGGTTCAGGAGCGCTGTGCTAAATGGTCGGTAAGTGAGCAGCTGAGGATATTTAGGAGCCCCGCCTCTCATCTCCATGAGGAGGACCAAGGCGCAGGCCATGGTTGTGGTGAAGGGGATTGGTGGAAAAGAAAGCTGCATCCTGAGCAGCTCTAATAACCTCTCTGAAAAAAACGTGTGGACGGAGCCCAGAAAGGGACAAGAAACTGATGGCATTGGGCTGGTACAAACTTAACCTCCCCTTGCCAACTATATGGTTGGACCATTCAAGAGGGCTGTTTTCTTGCTCTCTGCACAGCCCCTGCTCAACCAGTCCCTGCTTCACTCACATGACTATCCAATTCTCTTAATCATAGCGCTTAATCAGTAACTGCCTACGTGCTTGCCCCCTGCCCCAGGTGCTGGTTTCCCTGGTAACTGATGAGCCAAGCTGACATCAGTTCCCCCTTTAAATGGTGGCCCCTTCTCCCCCGCAAGTAGCGAAGATTCCTGCCATGGACTGCCTGCTCTCTGCCGTTCACAATGGGGTGTTACTCCAGGATCTTTCGCTGCAGACTTGTAAGATCCCTTATCCAATAACTGGTTGATGTCTCTGTGGCTGTCTCTGGGCTCTTTCTTCAGCTTCAAGGCTGGGCAACTACAAGGCTTGCAGCCCAGCACCAACTAAGTGAATGTTGCTTGCCACCTGGATCTACAAGAATTCAGTCATTAGCCACTGCAGTCACTGACCTACAGCACACCTTGGAAAACATTCAGGGGGAAGATCAGGGATAAGGTACCTGTGCTCTGGGAAAACTGGCAGAACAGGCCTCCAGGTTGTTAGAGGTTTTCAGGAGAAAACTTTATGAACCCAGACTCTTGCATCTTCCTACACCTAGAAAAGCACTAAAGTCAGTAACTGAGATACCTACTCCCCGTGACTAGCAGTTACCTTCTACCAAGATGTGTGCTTTAGGGCTTCCCTGGTGGCACAGTGGTTAAGAATCTGCCTGCCAATGCAGGCAACACGGGTTCGAGCCCTGGCCCTGGAAGATCCCACATGCCGTGGAGCAGCTAATCCCATGCAACACAACTACTGAGCCTGTGCTCTAGAGCCCGCAAGCCACAACTACTGAGCCCATGTGCCACAACTACTGAAGCCTTTGTGCCTAGAGTCCGTGCTCCACAACAAGAGAAGCCACCACAATGAGAAGCCTACACACTGCAAGGAAGAGTAGTCCCCACTCACCACAACTAGAGAAAGCCCACGCACAGCAACAATGCCCAACACAGCCAAAAATAATAACAAATAAATTAATTAAAAAAAAAAGATGTGTGCTTTACTGTACATATCCTTCCTCCAAATTCACATATATACTGGCCATCCCCCTTACCTCTTTGGAGCAGTTCTTCAGAGCTATCTGAGAGGCTATCTCCCAGGCTAGTCCTCAGTAACCCCAAATAAAACTATAAAACTGAACTCACAGCTCTTACATTGTTGTTGTTGTTGCTGTTTTAATTGACACCCTCAAAGGTACATTCATGTGCAGGACTATCTTAGGGCACCAGGACTACCCCACGCCCCTGTGCTCTGATATCAGTTTGCCCAGCACTTTCCTGATAACTAACCCAGCTTCTCAGGCCCCCAGGATCCCAGGTCCAAGTATTCTGATCAGTGGAGAGGTCAATCACACCCTTTCAAGTAAGTATTCAATGTCCGGTTCTATGTCAGCTCCTAGGAAGTTAGCATGAGTCAGTCTACCAGGTGTCTGATTAAGGCACAAATGCACATCTACTGAGGCATCAATAAGAACGTAAGCTCTATGTGGGCTGGGAGTTTGTCTTTTTCTCTGCTGAATCCCCAATACCTTAGGGCAGTGCCTGGTCATGAAGGCACTCAATAAATTTTTGTTTAATAAATTTTATTTTTATTTATTTATTATTTTTGGCTGTGTTGTGTCTTCATTGCTGCACGTGGGCTTTCTCTAGTTGCAGCGAGCGGGGGCTACTCTTCGTTGCAGTGCGCGGGCTTCTCATTGCGGTGGCTTCTCTTGTTGCAGAGCACGGGCTCTAGGCGCACGGGCTTCAGTAGTTGTGGCTCGCACACTCTAGAGCCAGACTCAGTAGTTGTGGCTCATGGGCTCTAGAGCGCAGGCTCAGTAGTTGTGGCGCACGGGCTTAGTTGCTCTGCGGCATGTGGGACCTTCCCGGACCAGGGCTCGAACCCGTGTCCCCTGCATTGGCAGGCAGATTCTTAACCACTGCGCCACCAGGGAATCCTGGCACTCACTAAATCTTTGATGGACAGATAGATGGGGTTGCTGGGCCTACAAAAAAACCCAGACTAGACCTCAAGCCATAAGATCCCACCTGCCCCAGGCAGCCAGCACCCCTTCCACCCTCATTCCCTCTATCTGGCTCTGCCTTCTCCAAAGAATACACAGTGTAAAAATAAGTGCTGACCAGTGTAGGGGAGTAAAATTGCCACCCCAAAAATGTCTCTTCGACATGTGGATTATTTCAAGTTGAAAATAAACAAGACACAAAAGACTCAAAAAAAAAGAAAAAAAGAAAACCTTTCTTTTTACCTCCTTAACTGCCTAAAGAATGTAGATAGAAGACCTGTTGGGGCATGGGGGGAGCTATCACCATACATAACTACTGTATGAACTAGATGTGGAGACAGGAAGGAACCTAGCAAAGTCTGTTAGTTAAAATTTCTCTTGGTGTCCCAATGTCTGTGTGGCCCCGTAAACATTTGTTTACCAAACATTTGCTTTTCCATCTCCAGGTCCGAAACCACTACCCCCAACAACCTCTTCTGTCTTTAGCTAATGGTGGTGTTTAAGGTGAGGGCTTCAGACATTTTGGTGAGTTAGTCAGTTTCCCTAGGTCTCTCCCATATATACATGTCATTAAACTTTGTTTGATTTTCTCCTGTTAATCTGTCTCATATCAATTTATTTCTTAGACCAGCCAGAAGAACCTAGAAGGGTAGAGGAAACTATCTCCTCCCCAACACCAGTAAACAGGTGAAAATAATCCAACATTTCATTAGGCCCCAACACCAGCCTCCTCTCTGAATAAACCCTTAACCAATGCAGAAAAGTATTCATCAATTTTTCCCACTAGATAAGCCTCCTCAAGAAGAGACACAGGGCTTCCCTGGTGGCGCAGTGGTTGAGAGTCTGTCTGCCGATGCAGGGGACACAGGTTCGTGCCCCGGTCCGGGAAGATCCCACATGCCGCGGAGCCCGTGAGCCATGGCCCCTGAGCCTGCGCATCCGGAGCCTGTGCTCCGCAACGGGAGAGGCTGCAACAGTGAGAGGCCTGCGTACTGCCAAAAAAAAAAAAAAAAGAAGAGACACAGATGACAAAAAATAAAGCGGCCGGCCAACTGGGCCAGAAGGAAACACGGCAGCTCTTGGCAGCATGGGTTTCCTCTGAGAGCTCTGGGACTTCTGGTTGGAGTTTTCAGTTCTTCATATATGGGTATCAACAAGTCACAGCGTAATGGAAACTCATTCTTCCCCTCTGCCTATGACACAGGCAGCAAGAACCCTGGGTGCAATTCAACTCCATCACCGATTAGCTATTGTGGCCTCTAGCAAATGACTCAACCTCTCTGGGCCTCGTTATCTTAACAGAGAACTGTTTTGAGGTTTGAATGAGCTCGTACATGAGAAGTCCTTCACAGTGTGGGTAAAATATTAGCTTTCTTCACTTTCGAAAAAGAGTGCTTAAAAGGTCATGTGGAAGTTGGGGAACAGAAACTGAGGAAGTGATGCTGCCACAACCCTGCAGCAGAATCCATTCTCCACTTCAGGGCTGCAAACATCCCAACGCTCTAAATTCAGGGCTGTCCCCATGGAACAAAGCAGACAGCAGAAAGGGCCAGAGCCTTTACAGAAGGCCTACCCCCTCCCCTCCACCAACCCTGCAAGAGAAAATGGCTGCAACAAAATGAAATGCTGACAAGTCGGAAAGTCCAGCATTTCTTCCTTCCACAAATATTTACTGAATGCTTACCATGTGCCTGGCCCTGTGGTATGTGGTGAGAAAGCCACAGGCTTCCTCTGTGTCCTGATACCCTTCTAAGGTCAGTCCCTCAGTGATTAGCATTAGGTCCTGGGCAAACCCCACAAGGAGGCCAAGGGCACTCGCTAATCAATAGAACAGAAACAGACCCTGTGCAAGAGCAGCTGGGTGTTACTTGCCAGGGTGCCCCTCCCCCCACCATGGGAACAAATGATTCAGGGTGAGGTAGCCTCATGCCCAGAAAATTTATGAGACTTCAAATGTTTCCCAGAGCCTTATATAATTCTTTGCAAAACTGTCTCATACTTGTGAGAAAGCCAAAAGGAGAAATAATTTAAGCAAGTGTTTTCCATCAGTATATTCTTTTTAGGGAAAGGAAGAATTAGTCCTGAGGGCAAAATAAAACATGAATACGCTGAAAGTGTTTGTCTATTCCTGCATGTATTTGGCTAGAAGTAGAAATTTACATAATACAAAACAACAGAGCATCAAGACACTAGACAAATAGAACATGAAGCAAGGTTTGTTGAATGATCTTAAGACCTTAAGCTGTGATTGGTTGTGGCTTTATAAATCAGAAATTTAAGTCAGGAAAAATAATGTTTCTCCATGGTACAGCCTAGTTTCCAACCAACCTGATGATTCTTAGATCCTCCAAACAAATCCTACTGGGAAAATTCTGAAATCCACTGTAGCAGCAGAAGTCAGAAGCAGGTTAACGAAATGAATGTGTACAGCCAGCCAGGCCAGCCAGAATCTCATCAGCAAAAAGAACACAAAAGCAAAACAAATACTGTATCAACTCTTCCAAAGTAAGTTAGCAAAAAATGGTATCTGAGAAAAAAAATAATAAAGGAAATATGGTTTGGAATACTATGCAACCATTAAAATTCTATGCAACCTGTTGGCATAAAACATTGTTCACAACAAATTACGTAAAGAGAGAAATTACAAACTAATATGTATAGGTGATCCCACTTTTGTCAGTATTTATTGACAAAAAATACTGTAGTATTTTTTGTCAGTAGTGTAGATGGATATGTGTTTGTTTCCTTTTATCTACATAGATTCACATATACTCAAAAGTATAGAAGGACAGTCACTTCACAGTTATATGAGTTTCCTATTACTGCTATAACAAATTACCACAAGCTTGGTGGCTTAAAACAACATAAATTTACTCTCATAACTCTGGACTCAAAGTCTAAATTCAAGGTATTGGCAGGGATGTGTTCCTTTTGGAGGTTTCAGGAGAATCTGTTTCCTTGCTTTTTCCAGCTTCTCAAGGCCACCCTCCTTCCTTGACTTGTGGCCCTTTCCTCCATCCTCTAAGTCAGCAGTGCAGCATTTTCTCCTCTCTCTGGTCTCCTGCTTCCCTCTTGCAAAGATCCTTGTAAGTACATCAAGGCCACCTGGATGATCCAGGATAATCTCCTCATCTCAAGACCATTACCTTAATCACATCTGCAAAGTCTCTGAGGATTAGGACATGGACATCTTTTGGGGCCGATATTCCACCTACCACATTAACAATGGTTATTCCTGGGTGGTGAGATTATGGGAGATTTTTTTTGTTGTTGATCTCTATTTTCTTATTCTAAAGTCAACGTATATTATTTGTGTAACTTTTAAAAAGAAGTTTGCTGTTTGGGTGACAAATATTCTAAAACTGGATTAAGGTGATAGTTGCACAACTCACAACATTTATTAAAAGTCATTGTGTACTTAAATTGGGTGAATTTTATGGTATGTAAATAATACCTCGATAAAGTTGTTAAAAACAAAAACCAAAATCTAATGCACAGTACAGTGAATATAGACAACAATATTGTCTTATAATCATCAAACTTGCTAATTATCAATTATTCCAACCATCAAAAAGAAATGATAATTATGTACCATGATAGAGGTGCTAATTATCACCACAATGGCAATCACATTACAATATATAAATGTATCAAAATAACATGTATACCTTAAATGTACACAAGGTTATATGTCAAATATATTTCAATAAAAACGAAAAACAAAAAAAGGGGGGTTGCAATTTACTTTCAAATGGCTCAACAAAGAAAAAATGTACTGTAGTTATATATATAAAGCAAATATAGCAAGATGCTGACGACTGGTGAATCTAAGTGGAGTTCACTGTACAGTTCTTTCAACTTTGGTGTAGGTTTTAAATTTTCCAAAAGGAAAAGGAAAACGGGCAGGGGGAACAAGGAGTCATGACAGAGCATCTCTAGAAACTAGAGTTATTTGAGTATTCGAGTCTGAAGCTAGACTTTAGCTTCTACGCTTTGCCAGAGGCCCTGGTTCCAAGCAGCGTGGAAGCATCAGTCAGCGCCTCTCTAAGGCAGTCTTAGAAGGCAGCCAGCGCTTACCTCTTCCTTCCTCGCCATACCCCAGGTGAGGGGGGACCACGATCCTCCTCTTCTCTCCAATGCAAACGCCAAGTAAACCTTCATCCATCCCAGCAATCACGTAGCCCTGCCCAATGTACGTGTCAAAGGTGCGGTTCCGCGAGTAGCTGGGAAAGAGGAAAAGAGCTTGGTCACGAGGAATACCGCAGCAGCAGTGTAGTTGGTACCATGAGACAACAGAGCGCAGGGGCCTCTAGACTCCAGAATAGGGTGAACCCTAGAATCTGAGTACAAGCCAGGAAACACGCTCCCCTGAAATGATGAACAAGGATCCACACACTGCGTGGGAGCTGCCGCCTGCACAAACGCTCCCAGAAATGAGCCCTCCAGCCCTCTGGTTTGGTCAGGTTATGAATGGGATGCGGGTTACAAGAAGCAATCATGCAGAAATGTAGCTATAATGTAAATCGGACTTTACGCTTGTTGACCATGTCAGGTTAATGAAAAAAGCATCAAGGGGGCCCTTGTCAGAAACTAAGAATTTCTCTGTTATCTCTTGTAAAGAAACAACTTAGAAGTTCTAGAGTCTTCTATTACTCTAACATAAAGTTTCAAATGAAAGCCCAAAAAGGAAAAAAAAAAAAAAAGAAACTAAGAATTTCTCTAAAGAGGAGAGTATCTGTATATGTGGGACATGAATATTCAGATTGCCAGAAAAGTAGCATATATACTGAGAGCAATTTAACTCTGCAGTGAACTCACCCTACTGCAATCCATGCTCACCAAGCTACCACCCAGTGAGTACCTGAATTTCCCAAGTGCCTCTGGTAGGAGCCCCAAGCATTCCACTCAGTGGAGAGATCCAGCCTCTGTATTAATTGCCAATTGAGTCTGATTACTGAGTTTGGAGAAAACAAAGCCTGATGATTCCAGAATAAAATAATAAAACTTCAGGGCTTCCCTGGTGGCGCAGTGGTTGAGAGCCCGCCTGCCGATGCAGGGGACACGGGTTCGTGCCCCGGTCCGGGAAGATCCCACATGCCGCAGAGCGGCTGGGCCCGTGAGCCATGGCCGCTGAGCCTGCGTGTCCGGAGGCTGTGCTCCTCAACGGGAGAGGCCACAACAGTGAGAGGCCCACGTACCGCGAAAAAAAAAAAAAAAAAAAAACAAAAAAACTTCATTTGCCACTTCAGATACTGAACTCTGAACCACAGTGATCTGTAACCATTACCCACCCCCAGCTGGAGCAGATGTGGCAAAAAGCTGGTCCTGAGAAAGAGCCAGTCAGTCCCACTGTCACCTCATCAAACACAGCCCAAGGATGACTGTGTCAGAGAAGATGGTCAGCAGTGGGACCAGGGAGATGAAAAGGCAGAGCTGTGAGAGGCTCTTCCTCCTCAACACCCCTCAGGGACCACAAAGCCAAGGGGCGTGAAGAAATGATAGTAACAAATGATTCTCCTCATCCAGGAAGCAGATTTTCTACATAATTATCTGTATTTCATTGTATATGTATGGAAGACCTATGAAGTGCATAACTCTGGTTCCCTGTGAAGAGGGGAACTGGGTGATTGAGGGACAAGGATAGGTGAAAATTCTTCATTGTATATTCTTTTACACTTTTAGGATTTTGAACCATATCAATGTATCACAGTAGGAAAAAATGATGTTTAAAAAGAAAAAGAATATTCTCTATCATACAAACTAAAAAGTTACAATAGCTAAAGGTATGATTGTGGCCCAGAAATAGCTAGATCACTGGAAAAGGATAAAAATTCTAGACCAAGACCCAAAAGTGTATACAAGAATTTGGTACATGATCAATGTCAGATTTTAAATGAGTGAGGAAAATACAGTTATTCAATAAAGGGTGTTGGAAAAACTGGCTAACCATCTGGAAAAAACCATTTAGATCCTTACTGTCATACTGAACACCACAATAAATTCCAGATGGATTTAAGATTGAAACATGAAAGCATTTATAAACACTGAGAGAGCCTGCAGAAGCTTTTTAATATTTACTTCAAGTGGTGAAAATGGAAGGGGTTGATGTGAAATTATTACATTTTATTAAATATCTTTGCATTGTTTCACTTATACAACAAGAACATAATATTCTTTAAAATAAAAATTCTAATAGAGAATATTTTAAAGGATAAAATAATAAAGCCATTAGAAGAGCAGGAGGAAAATACAGGTGAATATTTATATACTCTAGGGGAAAAAAAACAAGTCCAGGGGCAGGGAGAGACTTTAGCAAGTTACTCAAGACAGAATATATAAGAATTTACATAAGAATAAAGGAAGCCATAAAGGAGAAATGGAATGTATTTAACAACATAAAAGGTTTATATTTAAACAGATCAAAAATCACAACAACCGAAATTAAAATGCAAATAAACAGGAAATATGCCTTCAACAATATGCAACCATAAAAGTGTTAATATCTTTAATGTACAGAGATTTTAAATTAATAAGAAAAGGACAAATACCAATATCCTCAATATAAAAACAGGCAAATACACAAACAGGTAAATCACAAAAGAAAATATCCAAATAGTCAATAAACATTTGAAAGAATTTCAACCTTAATAGCAATCAAAGAAATTCACATTACAATTATAAAGTTCTATTTTTCTCCTATAAATTGGCAAAGATTATTTTTAAATAATACCCAATGTTGCTGAGTTTGCAGGAAATGGGGTACTCTTAGTGATGTAAAACCTTCCTTGAGGACAACTTGGTACTTATATCAAAAGCTGTAAATATACACATAACCTTAGACCTAGAGATTCTTCTAGAAATTTATCCTAAGGAAACAATCATATTATTTAAGATTTAGCTACAAAAATAATTATTGCAGTCCCTCTTAGAACATCAAAAGATAGAAAATAATAAGGATTGATTACTAAATTAAGGCAAATCTATATAATGGAATATTACTTAGCTCTTAGGATGGATTAGACCCCAGTGTACTAAAATGGAAATCTGTTTGAAACCTAAGAAAACTGGTTCCATTAACATGAAAAGAAATCTGGTATCCACTAGAAAAATGGCTTTTCAACTAAAAATAAAATTCCAGGGAATAAAAGACAGAACCAAGCTCATATGTGACAAGTAATCACACGCACACACTCTCTCAATTTTTTTTAATAGAAAAAATAAAAACAATTCAAATGTCATCAATGGGGAATGGTTAGATAAATATGGTATATTCACTCAATGAAACACTACACAGACATAAAAAATGATTTCTCTCTACGCATTAATATGGAAAAATTCCAAGGTGAAAAAAAGCAAGGAGCAGGGGCTTCACTGGTGGCGCAGTGGTTAAGAATCTGCCTGCCAATGCAGGGGACATGGGTTCGAGCCCTGGTCCAGGAGGATCCCACATACCGCGGAGCAACTAAGCCCATGCACCACAACTACTGAGCCTTCACTCTAGAGCCCGCGAGCCACACTACTGAACCCACATGCCACATCTACTGAAGCCCGTGCGCCTAGAGCCTGTGCTCCACAACAAGAGAAGCCACCGCAATGAGAAGCCCACGTGCCGTAACGAAGAGTATAGCCCCTGCTCGCCGCAACTAGAGAAAAGCCCATGCGCAGCAACGAAGACCCAAGGCAGCCAAAAATAAATTAATTAATTCAAAAAAAAGCAAGGAGCATAATAGTGTATATAGTACGTAGCATTATGTTATCTGTGCATGTATATAATACACAATGTTATATATGTATGTATATAGTATTCTATATGCTATATACTATAAAGCGGAGAAAATAATATAACAATTGTATTTGCTTATATCTGCTTTAGGAAAAAAATCCACACATTTGAAGAACAAAAAAAGAAACTTATTAATAACAGTGGTTAACTCTAAGTGGCTTGGGGGGAGGGGGATGTGAGGTTGGCAGGGAGGGTCGGTACAACATATCTTAACGCATATTTTGTTTTAATTTTGAACCATGAGACTACTGCCTTTTTCCAAAAAAGTCAAATGAAAAATTTAAAAGATGGGATCCGCGGAGTAGTAAGAATGAATTATGCAAATAAAATTATACCGTATAAAAATTCTGTAATGTTTCTGGGTGACTAATTAAACGAGAAGTCTCTTACCTCAGAGAAACAGGTAGATTGCTGTCACTACTTGCTTGCTCTATAGGAAGCTAAAGGAATCCAAACAACACATGCCACCTGAATGAGCAACACATACCAAACACCTGTTGCCTGCTCACAACTGCAGGCTAAGCCTGATAAACAAAACAAAGCTTTGAATAACAACAGGCTCCGCCCAGCATCCAAACAGTCCCTGCAGCAGATAAGTCATGAAAGTTTGCAAAGTGCTTCTGCCTACCTTCTCTCTTTAATCTAACCATCTCTTTGAGAAAGGTGCTAACAACAGCGGAAAAAACTGAAGCTCAGGGAGGTCAAATGCTATCCAAAGTCACACATCTAGTGCACCACACACAGGGACTGGAATCCAGATCTCCCAGCACCAAGTCTGTTCTCTTCGCATCCTACCGCCTGGACCTGCCTCCTGGTCACTTCCCACCTTGGACCCCAGAGTTGGGTTTATACTTGGATAGCCGAGCACAGTCTAGAGGGATTGTGGGAGTCCAGGGTGAGCCTCCCCTGCTTTCCTGCAGACCCATCTCCCACAGGCCCCAAGGAGACCGTTCTAACAACCTCTGAAGGAATTCAGTATCAGAAAATAGAAACCTATACTGGAGATGAAAATACTAACTCAAAATCAGCACTGACAAGCTATAAACTATATTTAATAAGATGTTCTGGTAAGTGAAGGACCCTGTTGTTTGCTTACCTGGAATCAAAGAATGTACCATCCAGAAGTGTGCCGTTGTAATGATACCTGAGAAAGTCCCCCGTCTGACTTTGCCGCTCACAGTTTTCAGGAACTACCTTATTCTCAATGGAAATGCCATCCTTGGGGTTATGGAGGTCCAATAATGCAACATCAAACACCAGAGATGCCTGCCCAGGAATGTCTTTCCCTAGAGTGGAATGAAGGAAGATGATGAAATCAGGACACAAGATTTAGGAAGTATCAATACTTTAACTACAATTCAACACCCACTACGTTGGTGTTACACATTCCTTGAAGTTTCCCAGCCAAGGAAACAAATGTTCTTCCACATCTTGGGTGGCCCCCCATGGTGTCTAACCGTGCTATCTCACGTGGTGTCCAACCGAGGGCTGGCAGGTATAATTTGAAGCCTGACTTCCTCAGAAAAAGGAGCAAACCGATAATAATGACATGGAGAATACTGTGACCACATTTTCTATGCTTGTGCTTGCAAATCAAGGCTCTATGTGAGTGGTTATATACCCACATGCAAACCAAAATACATACCTCTGTGGGTTTCTGTTTGTATACAGATGCAAATCCATTCCACAGCTTGGATCTGGTTCTGGAGAACACTACATAGACTTGTTCTTTGGAACTCACAGACAATTATTTTAAAATTTATTTTATTGAGTACAGTTGTTTTACAATGTTGTGTTAATTCCTCCTGTACAGCAAAGTGATTCAGTTATACATATATATATATATTCTTTTTTTTTAATAGATCGTTCTTGGAGTATAATTGCTTTACAATGTTGTGTTAGTTTCTGCTGTATAACAAAGTGAATCAGTCATATGCATACATATATCCCCATATCCCCTCCCTCCCGAGCCTCCCTCCCATCCTCCCTATCCCACCCCTCTAGGTCACCTCAAAGCACCGAGCTGATCTCCCTGTGCTATGAGGCTGCTTCCCACTAGCTAACTAGTTTACATTCAGTAGTGTATATATGTCGATGCTACTCTCACTTCACCCCAGCTTCCCCCTCCCACCCCATGTCCATTCTCTATGTCTACATCTTTATTCCTGCCCTGCAACTAGGTTTATCAGTCCCATTTTTTTTTTTTTAGATTCCATATATATGCATTAGCATATGGTATTTGTTTTTCTCTTTCTGACTTACTTCACTCTGTATGACAGACTCTAGGTCCATCCACCTCACTACAAATAACTCAGTTTTGTTTCTTTTTACGGCTGAGTAATATTCCATTGTATATATGTGCCACATCTTCTTTATCCATTCATCTGCCAATGGACACTTAGGTTGCGTCCATGTCCTGGCTATTGTAAATAGTGCTGCAGTGAACATTGTGGTACATGTCTTTTTGAATTATGGTTTTCTCAGGGTATATGCCCAGTAATTGCTGGGTCGTATGGTAGTTCTAGTTTTAGTTTTTTAAGGAACCTCCATACTGTTTTCCATAGTGGTTGTATCAATTTACATTCCCACCAACAGTGCAAGAGGGTTCCCTTTTCACAACACCCTTTCCAGCATTTATTGTTTCTACATTTTTTGATAATGGCCATTCTGACTAGCGTGAGATGACAGCTCATTGTAGTTTTGATTTGCATTTCTCTAATAATTAGTGATGTTGAGCATCTTTTCATGTGTCCCTTGGCCATCTGTATGCCCTCCTTCGTGAAACGTCTACTTAGGTCTTCTGCCCATTTTTTAATTGGATTGTTTGTTTTTTTGATATTGAGCTCCATGAGCTGTTTGTATATTTCGGAGATTAATCTTTTGTCTGTTGTTTCCTTTGCAAGTATTTTCTCCTATTCTAAGAAATCAAAGATGAGAAACAGATGGAGAAATATACCATGTTCTTGGATTGGAAGAATCAATATTGTAAAAATGACTATACTACCCAAAGCAATCTACAGATTCAATGTAATCCCTATCAAACTACCAGTGGCATTCTCCACAGAATTAGAACAAAAAATTTTACAATTCTTATGGAAACACAAAAGACCCTGAATAGCCAAAGCAATCTTGAGAAAGAAAAACGGAGCTGGAGGAATCAGGCTCCCTGACCTCAAACTATACCACAAAGCTACAGTAATCAAGACAGTATGGTACTGGTATAAAAACAGAAATAAAGATCAATGGTACAGGATAGAATGCCCAGAGATAAACCCACGCATATATGGTCACCTAATTTATGACAAAGGAGGCAAGAACATAAAATGGAGAAAAGACAGGCTCTTCAATACATGGTGCTGGGAAAACTGGACAGCTACATGTAAAAGAATGAAATTAGAACACTACCTAACACCATATACAAACGTATATATATTCTTTTTCATATTCTTTTCCATTATGCTTTATTACAGAACATTGACTATAGTTCCCTGTGCTACACTGTAAAATCCTGTTGTCCCTCCATTCCATACACAATAGTTTGTATCTGCTAATCCCAAACTCCCAATCCATCCCTCTACTACCCCACTTCCCCCTTGGCACCCACAAGTCTGTTCCCAATGTCTGGGAACTCACAACCAACTTTTTTTTTACATCTTCATTGGAGTATAATTGCTTTACAATGCTGTGTTAGTTTCTGCTGTATAACAAAGTGAATCAGCCGTATGCATACATATATCCCCATATCTCCTCCCTCTTGCGTCTCCCTCCCACCCTCCCTATCCCACCCCTCTAGGTGGTCACAAAGCACCAAGCTGATCTCCCTGTGCTATGCAGCTGCTTCCCACTAGCTATCTATTTTACATTTGGTAGTGTATATATGTCCATGCTACTCTCTCACTTCGTCCCAGCTTACCCTTCCCCCTCCATGTGTCCTCAAGCCCATTCTCTACATATGAGTCTTTATTCCTGTCCTGCCCCTAGGTTCTTCAGAACCTTTTTTTTGTTTTAGATTCCATATGTATGTGTAAGCATACAGTATTAGTTTTTCTCTTTCTAACTTACTTCACTCTGTAGGACAGACTCTAGGTCCATCCACCTCACTACAAATAACTCAATTTCGTTTCTTTTTATGGCTGAGTAATATTCCATTGTATATATGTGCCACATATTCTTTATCCATTCATCTGTCAATGGACAATTAGGTTGGTTCCATTTCCTGGCTATTGTAAATAGTGCTGTAATGAACATTGTGCTACATGACTCTTTTTGAATTATGGTTTTCTCACGGTATATGCCCAGTAGTGGGATTGCTGGGTCATATGGTAGTTCTATTTGTAGTTTTTTAAGCAACCTCCATACTGTACTCCACAGTGGCTGTATCAATTTACATTCCCACCAACAGTGCAACAGGGCTCCCTTTTCTCCACACCCTCTGCAGCATTTATTGTTTGTAGATTTTTTGATGATGGCCATTCTGACCGGTGTGAGGTGATGCCTCATTGTAGTTTTGATTTGCATTTCTCTAATGATTGGCAATGTTGAGCATCCTTTCATGTGTTTCTTGGCAATCTGTATATCTTCTTTGGAGAAATGTCTATTTAGGTCTTCTGCCCATTTTTGGATTGGGTTATTTGTTTTTTTGATATTGAGCTCCATGAGCTGCTTGTATATTTTGGAGATTAATCCTTTGTCAGTTGCTTCATTTGCAATACCTTCTCCCATTCTGAGGGTTGTCTTTTCCTTTTGTTAATGGTTTCTTTTGCCGTGCAAAAGTTTTTAAGTTTCATTAGGTCCCATTTGTTTATTTTTGTTTTTATTTCCATTTCTCTAGGAGGTGGATCAAAAAGGATCTTGCTGTGATTTATGTCATAGAGTGTTCTGCCTATGTTTTCCTCTAACAGTTTTATAGTGTCTGGCTTTACCTTTACGTTTTAATCCATTTTGAGTTTATTTTTGTGTATAGTGTTAGGGAGTGTTCTAATTTCATTCTTTTACATGTAGCTGTCCAGTTTTCCCAGCACCACTTATTGAAGACGCTGTCTTTTCTCCATTGGATATTCTTGCCTCCTTTATCAAAAATAAGGTGACCATATGTGCGTGGGTTTATCTCTGGGCTTTCTAGCCTGTTCCATTGATCTGTATTTCTGTGTTTGTGCCAGTACCATCCTGTCTTGATTACTGTAGCCCTGTAGTACAGTCTGAAGTCCAGGAGCCTGATTCCTCCAGCTCCGTTTTTCTTTCACAAGATGGCTTTGGCTATTCGAGGTCTTTTGTGTCTCCATACAAATTGTGAAATTTTTTGTTCTACTTCTGTGAAAAATGCCATTGGTAGCTTGATAAGGATTGCATTGAATCTGTAGATAGCTTTGGGGAGTATAGTCATTTTCACAATGTTGATTCTTCCAGTCCAAGAACATGATATGTCTCTCCATCTGTTTGTATCATCTTTAATTTCTTTCATCAGTGTCATAGTTTTCTGCATACAGGGCTTTCTTCTCCTTAGGTAGGTTTATTCCTAGGTATTTTATTCTTTTTGTTGCAATGGTAAATGGGAGTGTTTCCTTAATTTCTCTTTTAGACTTTTCATCATTAGTGTATAGGAATGCAAGAGATTTCTGTGCATTAATTTTGTATCCTGCTACTTTACCAAGTTCATTGATTAGCTCTAGTAGTTTTCTGGTAGCATCTTTGGGATTCCCTATGTATAGTATCATGTTATCTGCAAACAGTGACAGCTTTACTTCTTGTTTTCCAATTTGGATTCCTTCTATTTCTTTTTTTTTCTCTGCTTGCTGTGGCTAAAACTTCCAAAACTATGTTGAATGATAGTGGTGAGAGTGGGCAACCTTGTCTTGTTCCTGATCTTAGTGGAAATGATTTCAGTTTTTCACCACTGAGAATGATGCTGGCTGTGGGTCTGTCATATATGGCCTTTATTATGTTGAGATAAGTTCCCTCTATGCCTACTTTCTGGATGGTTTTTATCATAAATGGGTGTTGAATTTTGTGGAAAGCTTTTTCTGCATCTATTGAGATGATCATATGGTTTGTATCCTTCAATTTGTTAATACAGTGTATCACATTGATTGATTTGCATATATTGAAGAGTCCTTGCATTCCTGGGATAAACCCTACTTGATCATGGTGTATGACCCTTTTAATGAGCTGCTGAATTCTGTTTGCTAGTATTTTGTTCAGAATTTTTGCATCTATGTTCGTCAGTGATATTGGCCTGTAGTTTTCTTTTTTTGTGACATCTTTGTCTGGTTTCGGTATCAGGGTGATGGTGGAATGAGTTTGGGAGTGTTCCTCCCTCTGCTATATTTTTGAAGACTTTGAGAACTCTGTAAAGCCTGTGAAGCCATCTGGTCCTGGGCTTTTGTTTGTTGGAAGATTTTTAATCAGAGTCTCAATTTCAGTGCTTGTGATTGGTCTGTTTATATTTTCTATTTCTTCCTGGTTCAGTCTCGGAAGGTTGTGCTTTTTGAAGAATTTGTCCATTTTATTGGCATAGAGTTGCTTGTAGTAATCTCTCATGTCCCTTTGTATTTCTGCAGTGTCAGTTGTTACTTCTCCTTTTTCATTTCTAATCCTGTTGATTTGAGTCTTCTCCCTTTTTTTCTTGATAAGTCTGGCTAATGGTTTATCAATTTTGTTTATCTTCTCAAAGAACTAGCTTTTATTGATCTTTGCTATTGTTTCCTTCTTTTTCCTTTATTTCTGATCTGATCTTTATGATTTCTTTCCTTCTGCTAACTTTGGGGTTTTTTTGGTGTTCTTCTTTCTCTAATTGCTTTAGGTGTAAGGTTAGGTTGTTTTTTTGAGATGTTTCTTGCTTCTTGCGGTAGGATTGTATTGCTATAAACTTCCCTCTCAAAACTGCTTTTGTTGCATCTCATAGGTTTGGGGTTGTCATGTTTTCATTGTCATTTGTTTCTATATGTTTTTTGATTTCCTCTTTGATTTCTTCAGTGATTTTTGGTTATTTAGTACCATATTGTTTAGCCTCCATGTGTTTGTATTTTTTACAGTTTTTTTCTTGTAACTGATATCTAGTCTCATAGCGTTGTGGTCAGAAAAGATACTCGATACAATTGCAATTTTCTTAAATTTACCAAGGCTTGATTTATGACCCAAGATACGATCTATCCTGGAGAATGTTCCATGAGCACTGAGAAGAAAGTGTATTCTGTTGTTTTGGGATGGAATGTCCTATAAATATCAATTAAGTCCATCTTGTTTAATGTGTCATTTAAAGCTCGTGTTTCCTTATTTATTTTCATTTGGATGATCTGTCCATTGGTGAAAGTGGGGTGTTAAACTCCCCTACTATTATTGTGCTACTGTCGATTTCCCCTTTAATGGCTGTTAGCATTTGCTTTATATATTGAGGTGCTCCTATGTTGGGTGCATAAATATTTACAATTGTTATATCTTCTTCTTAGATTGATCCCTTAATCATTATGTAGTGTCCTTCTCTGTCTCTTGTAATAGTCTTTATTTTAAAGTCTATTTTATCTGATATGAGAATTGCTTCTCCAACTTTCTTTTGATTTCCATTTGTATGGAATATCTTTTTCCATCCCCTCACTTTCAGTCTGTGTGTGTCCCTAGGTCTGAAGTGGGTCTCTTGTAGACAGCATATATACGGGCCTTGTTTTTGTATCCATTCAGCCAGCCTGTGTCTTTTGGCTGGAGCATTTAATCCATTTACATTTAAGGTAATTATCAATATGTATGTTCCCATTACCATTTTCTTAATTGTTTTGGGTTTGTTTTTGTAGGTCTTTTCCTTCTCTTGTGTTTCCTGACTAGAGAAGTTCCTTTAGCATTTTTTGTAAAGCTGGTTTGGTGGTGCTGAATACTCTTAACTTTTGCTTGTCTGTAAAGGTTTTAATTTCTCCATCAAATCTGAATGAGATCCTTGATGGGTAGAGTAATCTTGGTTGTAGGTTCTTCCCTTTCATCACTTTAAATATGTCCTGCTACTCCCTTCTGTCTTGCAGAGTTTCTGCTGAAAGATCAGCTGTTAACCTTATGGGGATTCCCTTGTATGTTATTTGTTGCTTTTCCCTTGCTGCTTTTAATATTTTTTCTTTGTATTTAATGTTTGATAGTTTGATTAAGATGTGTCTTGTCGTGTTTCTCCTTGGATTTATCCTGTATGGGACCCTCTGTGCTTCCTGGAGTTGATGGGCTATTTTCTTTCCCATGTTAGGGAAGTTTTCAACTATAATCTCTTCAAATATTTTCTCAGTCCCTTTCTTTTTCTCTTCTTCTTCTAGGACCCCTATAATTCAAGTGTTTGTGCGCTTAATGTTGTCCCAGAGGTCTCTGAGACTGTTCTCAATTCTTTTCATTCTTTTTTCTCTATTCTGCTCTGCAGTAGTTATTTCCACTATTTTATCTTCCAGGTCACTTATCCGTTCTTCTGCCTCAGTTATTCTGCTATTGATTCCCTCTAGAGAATTTTTAATTTCATTTATTGTGTTGTTCATCATGGTTTGTTTGCTCTTTATTTTTTCTAGGTCTTTGTTAAATGTTTCTTGTATTTTCTCCATTCTATTTCCAAGATTTTGGATCATCTTTACTATCATTACTCTGAATTCCTTTTCAGGTAGACTGCCTATTTCCTCTTCATTTGTTTGGTCTAATGGGTTTTTACTTTGCTCCTTCATCTGCTGCATATTTCTCTGTCTTCTCATTTTGCTTGACTTACTGTGTTTGGGGTCTCCTTTTCGCAGGCTGCAGGTTCGTAGTTCCTGTTGTTTTTGGTGGCTGTCCCCAGTGGGTGAGGTTGGTTCACTGAGTTGTGAGGCTTCCTGATGGAGGGGACTGGTGCCTGTGTTCTGGTGCATAAGGCCGGATCTTGTCTTTCAGGTGGGCAGGACCACGTCAAGTGGTGTGTTTTAGGGTGTCTGTGAACTTATTATGATTTTAGGCAGCCTCTCTGCTAATGGGTGGGGTTGTGTTCCTGTCTTTCTAGTTGTTTAGCATGGGGTGTCCAGCACTGGAGGTTGCTGGTCATTGAGTGGAGCTGGGTCTTAGCATTGAGATGGAGATCTCTGGGAGAGCTGTTGCCGATTGATATTACGTGGGGCCTGGAGGTCTCTGGTAATCCAGTGTCCTGAACTAGGCTCTCCCACCTCAGAGGCTCCGGCCTGACACCCGGCTGGAGCACCAAGACCCTGTCAGCCACACGGCTCTTTTTCTAGTTTCTGTCCGTTTTCCACACATATAGGTTTTTTCCTTCATATCATTCAGTCTTGCTAAAGTTGTGGGGTCATCTCAGAGATCAATCTGAGTCCCTTTAGTTGGAGGGTCTCCTGCAGAGGCAGGGAGTGGCTGTGGCTTATTGTGGGGACAAGGACACTGGCAGCAGTAGTTCTGGGAAGTACTCCTTGGTGTGAGCTCTACCAGAGTCCCTCACAACCAACTTTTTTTTTAATAAATTTATTTATTTTATTTTATTTATTTTTGGCTGCATTGGGTCTTCGTTGCTGTGCACAGGCTTTCTCTAGTTGCGGCGAGTGGGGGCTACTCTTCGTTGCAGTGCGCAGGCTTCTCATTGCAGCGGCTTCTCTTGTTGCACAGCACGGGCTCTAGGCACATGGGCTTCAGTAGTTGTGGCACACGGGCTCCGTAGTTGTGGCTCGCAGGCTCTCGAGTGC
The DNA here is from genome assembly GCF_964270905.1 of Leucopleurus acutus. NCBI lineage: Eukaryota > Metazoa > Chordata > Mammalia > Artiodactyla > Delphinidae > Leucopleurus > Leucopleurus acutus. Next base: position 64,969,183 of record NC_139144.1, on the reverse strand, counting down.
AGGCTCAGTAGTTGTGGTGCACGGGCTTAGCTGCTCTGTGGTATGTGGGATCTTCCCGGACCAGGGTTCGAACCCGTGTCCCCTGCACTGGCGGGCAGATTCTTAACCACTGCGCCACCAGGGAAGTTCCCCAATTTTTAAAGAGACAAAAATTCAATCCTTTAAGTTCATCCAAAACAAGATATAAGTAAAACTAAAGTTAGCTGAAATAAGAGGGGAAAAAACGGCACCCACAATCCAAAACATAAATAGTCCTCCAATCATTTCTATTTCACTTCAGGATGGTATTGCTTCTCATGGATATTCCTAACAGTGAGGATTTATTGAATATGTGCCACACGATAATCCACATGAAGAGATTATGGGGCACTAGCTCTTCCTGCAAAGATCAACACCAACCAATAAGTAACTCTAAATCCAGGACTCTGGGATAGAAGGAAGTTAGTTACCTGACAAACCACTTACCTCAACACTCTTACTTGCCATTTGTTATGTCATGCAAAGGAGAAGGCCTAGACAAGTGAACCACAGGGCATGCCAAGACTGTGCTCCTTCAACTGGCTCTTTGGCAGAGCCCACCCCTCTGTCTCCTTCCCCTCAGAGGAATGGTGAAATCTGCTGAAAGCAGGCTGCTGAGTCAGCCTCTGGATCGCTGGGTGTGGTTAATCCCTGAAATGCAGGTGTGGGTGTGGGAGGGTGTGTGATAGAATATTAATCTTTTTTATTTTTCTGTATCTTTTAATTTAATAGAAAACAGAAAGCCTTACGGTAACCCCAGGGTTTAAATTTTTCTAGCATTATTATGTACTACCTGAATATTGGCTTTTTTTTATAACAACTTTATTGAGATATAATCCCCATACTATACAATTCACCTGTTTAAATTTATACCTGGATAGCTGAGCACAGTGTCAAAGTATAAAGCATTTAAAAATAACTACTTTAAATAAACTATTTATTTAAAATATTTAAATTATTATTTATTTTAAATAAACTATGTATTTAAAATATTTAAATTATTTATTATTTATTTAAAATAAATAAATAACATTCATCACATCAGGCTAGGCATCTAGCTTTACTTCGTGCCTCATATGCATGTGGATGATGATAAAAGGATTTGGGAGACAAGGAGAATGAACTTCCATTAGCCAAGGATGAGAGAGTTTGAGTAGTGATAAGAATAATAACATATCTTGGGGAGGGGAGAATTAAGATATATTTGCGGCAGTTACTTTCAAGCTTTATTTTTCTTTTAGCAGGTTTTTAAAGAAACTGTCTGCAGATTCCCAGTAATAAAAGTGGAGGCCGACAGGAGAGAAGGCTCCCCTCTCCTCCTGCTCTGTAGACCTAGAACTCTCAGAAAACATAGCTTGGAAAACATTATATTAGGGGGTTATTAGAAGTCAGGTATCACTGTCAGTAAACTTCTTAAATAGCATCACATTTTCTTTCTTTTTCTCTTTCTTTTCTTTCTTTTTTTTTTTTTTGGCCACACGGCTTGTGGGATCTTAGTTCCCCGACCAGGGATGGGACCCACGCCCCTGCACTGGAAACATGGAGTTTTAACCACTGGACCACCAGGGAAGTCCCGAGATGTCTTACTTAAGAACAACAGTGAGGGTCAGATGAATTGGGAGATTGGGATTGACATATATACACTATTGATACTATATATAAAATAGATAACTAATGAGAACCTACTGTATAGCACAGGGAACTCTACTCAATACTCTGTGGTAACCTAAATGGGAAGGAAATCCAAAAGAGAAGGGATATATGTATACACATAGCTGATTCACTTTGCTGTACAGTAGAAGCTAACACAACATTGTAAAGTAACTAGACTCAAATAAAATTTTTTTAAATAAAATAGTGCTAGGTGGAAAGAAAAAGAACAACAATGACCATTAATAGGTGGAGATTTCTGCAACTTACTCATCAGACAGCAAATGATCTAGACTAGCACTGTCCAAATAGAACTTTCTGCAGTGATGGAAATGCTCTGTATCTGCCCTGTCCAGTATAGCAGCCCTCGGCAACAAGCAGCTCTGAAGTACATGAACTGTGGCAGTGTGACCGAGGTACAGTATTTAAAGTTTTATTTAACCTAATGTAAATGTAAATAGCTATATGTAGCTAGTGGCTACCATATTGGACACTGCAAGTCTAGACCAAAAGCTCTGGTGGATTTCACACGGTACGTTAAATTAACCACTGCAAAAGAAATCAAGACAGATGAGAGTGGCTCAAAGAATGAGAAGGACTTACCATCTCCATCTTCTCCATAGGCCAGAAAAGGAGGTATGGTGATGATGCGCTTTTCTCCCACACACATCCCCAGCAGCCCTTTGTCCATTCCAGGAATCAGCCAGCCAATTCCCACATATGTGTCATATGTTTTCATGCGATTGTGACTGAAAACCAACGAGAAATGGGAAAAGTTCCATACCATGAGGGCATTTCCAATTCATCCTTCAAAAGGTTTTTGTTACCCAAAATTCAGCTACCAATGAACTCATACCCATCCCTGGAGAAAAAGCATGTATACATCTTTGTTCCCAATCACAGAGCAGTTGGGAATGAATCCCTTTTCTGATTTCTCCATGGGCATAAAAAAGCGGATGAGAGAGAAAGAACTAAGGGGCATTTCAATTATACTACCATGAATGGCGGGACTTACCTCGAATCAAACAGTGTCCCATCCAAGAACGTTCCATTGTAGTGGTACCTAACAAAATCAGACACCTGGATGGTCCGAGGGCAACTGGGGGGCTTGAAGTAAGTGTGAATCTGAACCTGATCTTCCGAATTCCAAATATCCATCAGAAGTACATCAAAATGAAGCACTGAATCTGGGGGAATCACACCAGCTAGAAAATAAAGAGAGTTCACACTGAGAAGCTGCTGCCTTTTGGGCCAGACAAATAAACACCTAGGATGCTGCCAAGGTGAATGGAAGCCAAAAGGGCTCGAGAGGTCACATACAATTCCAAAATGAACCACATTCCCTCCTTTTTTCCAAATGAAAAACAAATTTTTCTGCCGCACCCTGTGGCTTGCGGGATCTCAGTCCCCTGACCAGGGACTGAACCCAGGCCATGGAATTGAAAGCCCAGGATCCTAACCACTAGGCCACCAGGGAACTCCCTCCAAATGAAATTTAAAGAAAAGAGAAAAAACACAAAAATTTCCTCTCAGCAAGGATAACATTCAGTACACCTGTGTTAATAACACTTCTTTCATAGCTAGAATAAATAAACTTTTAAGATGAGATTTTAGCTGTGTGTGTGTGCTCACAGCTTCTCATTTTCCCCTACCCGAAGCTTCCGAAGACTCTAGTCTGCCTGACTGAAGAGCCTGCAAATGTTCTGGTGGTTTCGGCAGATGTGTTTACAAGCACGGAACAAACACTTACAAACTCCTTCACTTCCATAGGCCAGCTTTGAGGGGATCTTCACAAAACGCCTCTCATTTACACACATCCCGACCAGAGCTTGGTCCATTCCTGCAATCAGTTGTCCTTTTCCCACAAACACGTTGAAAGTGGAGTCTCTGTCATAGCTGAAGACCCAAAAGGTAGGGAGAGAGAAGGGAAAGTATGAATAATCCTTCCCTTAATGAAACTAACCTGTAAAAATGTACCCATGGACAGAGTGAGGTCACTGCAAAGTAAAAAGCCCACAGAGAGGGCTTCCCTGGTGGCGCAGTGGTTGAGAGTCCGCCTGCCGATGCAGGGGACACGGGTTCGTGCCCCGGTCCGGGAAGATCCCACATGCTGTGGAGCGGCTGGGCCCGTGAGCCATGGCCGCTGGGCTTGCGCGTCCGGAGCCTGTGCTCCGCCACAGGAGAGGCCACAACAGTGAAAGGCCCGCGTACAGCAAAAAAAAGCCCACAGAGGAGTTACTGATGCAGGAAATATCTTCACTGGACAGTACTTGCAGGGTTGGAATTTTTTAATTACCTTGAATATTGCCAGCAAATCTAGTCAGATAAGCATCAGCATAACTCTCTCTAGAGAAAAATATATGTTGTTTGTTGTGAAATATCTACCAATTCTTCCATTAAAAAGAAAAAAAAACGTTTACTCCATTTCCATGTGATTGGTACCTAACAGCAATATCACAGATACTCATATGCAAATTAACACTAATTTTCGGTTTTTTTCTTTTAAGTCAATAAGTTAAACAAAGAGGCAGCGTGGTGTAGCAGGAAGTGCACTTAAACTCTCTTAATCTCAGTTTCCTCCACTGCAAAATGTGAGTGATGATAATAGCCATCACAAGATCCATACCATATAACGATGTGAAAAGTACTCTGAAAACCTAAGGGTATGCCAATATTACCATACATAATTATTGCAGGTGATAGAAAGTCTGATGTGGTCTTGAAATCACTAATACATGTGTTTTAAAGGCTGACTGGTGATGGCCTTAAGTAGGAAAATAAATAATGGAATCATGGCTATGATCCAAGCTCTCATCCTCTTCCATGTCAAACTTAGCAACAGCAAGGGGGTGCCAATTAGGATACTATGCTAGGGGCTTTGGGGGATATAAAAAAGTCCAAGGCATGGACTCTGCCTACAAGTACCTTACATACTGGCAGAGACACCTACAGAGTTTTAGACACTGTGTTTAAGAAAATGACTACAGAGCTTGGTTTATAATAACTAAACACTGGAAATAACTTACAAGTTCAAGAGTATGGCACTGATTACATATAAGGCAAGGACATAAAATAAAATGCTCTATGGCCATTTAAAAATAACAGATTTCTGCTATAGGGATGTAATGTATAGCATTACTATACATGACTATAGTTAATAATACTGTACAGTGAATATAGTTAATGGTGACTATAGTTAATAATATTGTGTTGCAGGGCTCCCCTGGTGGCACAGTGGTTAAGATTCTGCCTGCCAATGCAGGGGACACAGGTTCAAGCCCTGGTCCGGGAAGATCCCACATGCTGCGGAGCAACTAAGTCCGTGCGCCACAACTACTGAGCCTGCGCTCTAGAGCCCACGAGCCACAACTACTGAGTCCAAGTGCCACAACTACTGAAGCCCGTGCACCTAGAGCCCGTGATCTGCAACAAGAGAAGCCACCGCAATGAGAAGCCTGCACACCGCAAGGAAGAGTAGTCCCCGCTCGCCGCAACTAGAGAAAGCTTGCGCACAGCAACGAAGACCCAACACAGCCAAAGATAAAAATAAATAAATTAGGGCTTCCCTGGTGGCGCAGTGGTTGAGAGTCCTCCTGCCGATGCAGGGGACACGGGTTCGTGCCCCAGTCCGGGAAGATCCAACATGCCACGGAGCGGCTGGGCCCGTGAGCCATGGCCGCTGAGCCTGCGCGTCTGGAGCCTGTGCTCCGCAACGGGAGAGGCCACAACAGTGAGAGGCCTGCGTACCGCAAAATAATTAAGTAATTAATTTTTAAAAATAATAATAATGTGTTGCATATTCAAAGTTGCCAAGAAAGTAAATCTTAAAAGTTATCATTGGGATCTCCCTGGTGGCACAGTGGTTAAGAATCCACCTGCCTAAATTGATACAGCCACTATGGAGAACAGTATGGAGGTTCCTTAAAAAACTAAAAATAGGGGCTTCCCTGGTGGCGCAGTGGTTGAGAGTCTGCCTGCCGATGCAGGGGACGCAGGTTCGTGCCGCGGTCCGGGAAGATCCCACATGCCGCGGAGCGGCTGGGTCCGTGGGCCATGGCCGCTGAGCCTGCACGTCCGGAGCCTGTGCTCCGCAATGGGAGAGGCCACAATAGTGAGAGGCCCGCGTACCACACACACACACAAAAAAAACTAAAAATAGAACTACCGTATGACCCAGCAATCCCACTACTGGGCATATACCCTGAGAAAACCATAATTCAAAGAGTCGTGTACCACAATGTTCATTGCAGCTCTGTTTACAACAGCCAGGACATGGAAGCAACCTAAGTGTCCATCGACAGATGAATGGATAAAAAAGACGTGGCACATATATACAATGGAATATTACTCAGCCATAAGAAGAAATGAAATTGAGTTATTTGTAGTGAGGTGGATGGACCTAGATCTGTCATACAGAGTCAGGTAAGTCAGAAAGAGAAAAACAAATACCGTATGCTAACACATATATATAGAATCTAAAACAAAACAAAAAAATGGTTATGAAGAACCTAGAGGCAGGACAGGAATAAAGATGCAGACCTACTAGCGAATGGACTTGAGGACACGGGGAGGGGGAAGGGTAAGCTGGGATGAAGTGAGAGAGTGGCATGGACATATATACACTACCAAATGTAAAACAGATAGCTAGTGGGAAGCAGCCACATAGCACAGGGAGATCAACTTGGTGCTTTGTGACCACCTAGAGGGGTAGGATAGGGAGGGTGGGAGGGAAGGAGACGCAAGACGGAAGAGATATGGGGATATATGTATATGTATAGCTGATTCACTTTGTTATAAAGCAGAAACTAACACACCATTGTAAAGCAATTATACTCCAATAAAGATGTTAAAGAAAAAAGAATCCACCTGCCAATGCAGGGGATACGGGTTCGAGACCTGGCTAGGGAAGATCCCACATGCTGCAGAGCAACTAAGCCCATGCACCACAACTACTGAGCCTGCGCTTTAGAGCCCGTGAGCCACAGCTACTGAAGCCCACGTGCCTAGAGCCTGTCCTCCACAGCAAGAGAAGCCACCACAATGAGAAGCCCACGAACCGCAAGGAAGAGTAGCCCCCACTCGCCACAACTAGAGAAAGCCCGCACGCAGCAGTGAAGACCCAACAAAGCCAAAAAAAAAAAAAGTTACCACCACAAGAAAAAAATTTTTTGTAACTATGCATGGTGATGGATGTTAACTACGCTTATTGTGGTGATCATTTTGCAATATATACAAATATCAAATCATTATGTTGTACACCTAAAACTAATATAATACTATATGTCAATTATACCTCAATAAAAAAAATTTTAACATTTCTATTCATTGGCACTAGAAGGACATACACATGAAGAGAAAAGTGTAGGTTACAGTGCCACATATAAAATAATCTCATTTTGAATTTACATATATAGATGCATGTGAAAAATCCACAAGGTGACACGTGAAAATATTACCAACAGTAATCTATGGGTAGGAGATTTCAGGTGACGATTTGTCTTCTCTTTAATTCTCTCTTAATTTCAAAATGATCATGGAATACATGTTCACAGGTTTCACTTCATGGATTCGACCAACTGGAAATTGAAAATATTTTTTCAAATTTCAGATAGTTCCAAAAAGCAAAAACCTGAATTTGCTGAACACCGGCAACTATTTACATAGCATTTACATTGTATTAGGTATCAGAAGTAATCTAGTGATGATTTAAAGTATACAGGAGGATGTGCCTTGGTTATATGCAAATACTACACCGTTTTATATAAGGGACTTGAGTATCTGAAGATTTTGGTATCCAAAGGGGTCCTGGAACCAATCCCCCATGGATACCAAGAGACGACTGTACTTATGTAATAAAATGTTAAGGGCTGTTGGAATTTACCTGCCCTTCACTTGGTAAATTACTTCTATATTTTCCTCATTTTCCTTAATGAACAGCTTGGGAGAGCAGCACAGTCCACCTCACCACCTGTCAGGTCATCTTCCTCAGACCTGCCCTCTCCTTCCCTTTCTCCTCCTAGTTTTAGAGTCCATTTCACAGCCTTCCTTTCTCCAAGGTCAGTGAACAGAAAGCAAATGTCCAAGTTCTGGCTGACAAGCCAGAGAACAAAAGCACGTAATCAGCTTTGTGCCGAAGTCGGCTCTACGACTCCACCCTCTGTCCCCGGGGGACCGAAACCCACCCTGGGGAATGCCAGCTCTTCAGTTTCACTTGGCTGGGGCTTTGCCACACCCTGAACCATCATCAAACTGGAGGATTTATGGACCAGAATTCAGGCTTCGAAGACTTCCCAGGCACGGAACTTTATATTTTTCATCCACAGAACCCAAATTTAACGAGAGTTTTTAATAATAACTACTATTTAGAGAGCGTTTATTATGTGTCAGGCACAGAGGTAACCTAAACTTTTCTATACGCTATCTCATTTAATCCCCATAACAACACCTGAAGGTAAGTGCTGATACTCAGGCTCCTGGGAGGTGAAAAAATTTCCCAAGCTCACAAAGTTAGCCAAATGGGAAAAAAAGCTAGAATCCAGGACTATCTGACTCTTAACCTCCATGCACAGGGCCTCCCTAGATGATGTATAAAAACTGGTATGGCCTCGCAGCATTAATTTATGCATTTGATGACTGCCTAAGCAACATGCTAGAAACAAAAAACACCTTTCCGAAAGAAAATGTATAATTTACATACATGAGAAACTAACAAGCAAGGCCAGTTTTGTCTACAGCTGAAAACTCTGACCATCTGGAAAAATAAAGTTGTTCTCAGCAAGTCTGTGCTGATCAGTACTACTGGAACAAATTCATACACAGGGTCCAGCCAGGAGCTGGTCATGAAAATTATTTCTGCAAGTGCTGGAATTAGCCCTTATTCAGCCTGTCCCAGTATTGGGCTGATTTGCAGATGTCCCAGTCGAGGTCCTGCAGGAAAGAGATGATAGGCACAAACTAGGCAGCTCCAGGACACTTTAATAAAGGGGCCGTGTGCAGGGTGCAGAGAAACAATTAAGGGACAATGCAGTACCTCTGGGGACAAGAAGGGAGTGCTGTTGTCACACCCAGACCTGAAGGATCCAGGAACAGAGAGGGAGCTCAGAGCACCTGACAGAAGCTAAGCTAGGACCTTTGGTCTAGGGACACAGCCCATGTGATGACTCTATAGGCAGGGAGCCAGAGGAATAAATATCTCCACCACACTCTCCTCCCTCCCTCTGATCTCCTGCTGAGGCCCCATGGCTGAACCTAGCCACAAGCCGGACTACAAGAGGGTCACTGATATAACCCGTACTATGCATAGGTAGTCCTCCCAGAGCAAAAAGCAAGTGGAACAGGGGTAGAGTGGACCTAGAAAGGCAAATGGAAATTATCCAGCACATCCAACACCCCCTTTCCTCTCCACCAGCTTATTTTTTCTCCCCTGCTCATTCACTGCTGTAGACCCTTTGATTGCTGCCCCTGACACTTCTACCTTCCTCTGCCCCAAGGGGGGTATGGGAGGTGGCTGCAGCACCCTCCAGCGATGCTCTTCCAGCTGATCAGCTCAAGGACCACTACGACAGGAGACATCATGTAACACCCATCATATTCAACTCACTCAAGTTCAACTCACTCATCTGCTACAAACAAGCATACACTGTCTTGCGCTTATTCCTCAGGATAGGTAACTACCCCTGTGGCTGCATTCTTAAAGCATAAATACTGTGGCTCTACTTCTAAATGCAGGTTTCAACCTGCAGTGAGGATGAACTTTAAAAAGAACATACGGCAAACTGAACACACTCACTTCTCTAGAGCCCCCAAAGCCCATTCCTAGCCAAGCTCCTAAGCTCTTTTTTAAAAAAGGACTGAGAAAACCAGAGCAGAGACCCTTGCTGTCAAGAGATGGCAACATTTTGGAAGATGGAAAGGGAACGGAGGGGCAGAAACTGACCTAGAAGGGAAGAAACAGAATCTAGGTGTATGCAAAAGGGGATCTGGTCAAGGGTGGACGCCATGTGCCTCCTAGAGCCTGCGGAGGCCGCAGGGTAGAAGGAAACCTGGAGCATCAAAGTCCGAATTCAGAACAGCTACACCTCATCCCGGAGCCCCTTCCCCACTCTTAGCAGCCTGGTAACTATAATTCTAAGCTTTATGGAATTATTTAACTGCTTTTAAAACTCTGTGCATCTGTATTGTTTTAAAAATTAAATTAATTTTAAAACATTTTGCCAAAAATTGACATGCATGTATACTACTTGTTGCTGAGATTCTTCTGATCTCAGAGCCAGAAATGAAGTTAAAATGGCCATTACAAAGGGGAGAGAGAATGGCCCTATGGTCAGCAGAGCTTAAGTCCTGATCAACTATGAAAGGAAAAGACAGCTTGCTCTAAATGCCAATTTTAGGTTCAGTTTAGACAAATAATAACCGAATACATTACTCCCCCTTGTACCTTTATTGAGGTATAATGGACAAATAAAAAGTGCGTATATTTAAGGTGTATAACTTGGTGTTTTGATACATCGTGAAATAATTGTCACAATGAAGCTAATTAACATATCCATCACCTCACATAGTTACCATTTTCTTTTTCTTTTTGTAGTAAGGACACTTAAGAATTACATTCTTAGCAAATGTCAAGTATACAATACAGTATTATTAACTATATTCACATTGCTGTACATTAGACTGAATAAATTTCTTTTGAACATTAAAGAGACTGCCATATTTTGAGAATTCATAACAGGAGGGAAGCAAGTTAATAAAGAGCCAGTCAATTGGGCATGGGAACTGCCTTCTGGTGTCTCAAAGTTGGTCAGATGGCTGGCTTACATGGGACGTGCTTGACTTGAGGACTGTGGTCCTTGCCAAAGCCCTTGGTGAATGAGACCAGAACATTCATGAAACGCACAAAAGTAGAAACTCACCTCCTAGTTGGATGCCTAGCCCTGGGATGACACAGGTGAGATTCAACACACTCCTCAGGCTGAATTCCACTGCTGAGCTTGGGCCCAACTCAAGGGAGGGAGGCCACGTCTGATGTTTCTGCCTCCCACCTCCCTCCCCACACCTCTTGCTCCCAAAGGTGACTCTGGGCTTCCCAGACCCTTTGCCCAAGAGTATCTTCCTCAAACAACCACCTCTACCAGCAGCTAATGAGCCCTGGCAGGGGGTAAAGGCAAGCCATTAATGATCTGGCAGACTGCCTCTCTGCTACCCAGATGGAAAAATGAGAGGAAGAGAGAGAAGGTGAGGGAGAAAAGAGGAGCGAGTAGGAGTGCAGAGGAAGGAAAGGAGAGAACGCATCTATTCACACCTCCACGGAGAGTCAGACCCTGACATGCAAGCAGCTGGCTTGGATGGTCTTTGGTGCATTAAAGTATCATTAAAAGACAAGTTTTGCAAAGGAAAGTAAAATCGTTACATTGTTATTGTGGATTTTTGCTTTTAAGCAACTGCACAAGTTAAAATGTCAGCTCTCTATAAATAATTCTTATTTTACACAAGTTCTCAGCCCAGCAAAATATAGCCAACTTAAATAATCAATATGAATGTATAGTTACTTGCAATGACCCACAAATGAAAATTAAAAGCAATGCCATTAAGGCAGCGGTTAAGAATCCGCCTGCCAATGCACGGGACATGGGTTTGATCCCTGGTCTGGGAAGATCTCCCATGCCGCAGAGCAACTAAGCCTGTGCGCCACAACTACTGAAGCCCGCTCTCTAGAGCCCACGTGCCACAAGTACTGAAGCCCATGCACCTAGAGCCCATGCTCCACAACAAGAGAAGCCACCGCAAATGAGAAGCCCCTGCGCCACAACCAAGAGTAGCCCCCGCTCGCCGCAACTAGAGAAAGCCTGCGCGCAGCAATGAAAATCAAACGCAGCCAAAAATAAATAAATAAAAATCAATCAGTAAATAAATATTTTTTTTTAAAAGCAGTGCCATTAAGTCCTCAAAGGGGGCGTCATGTTGACCTGCCAATAAAAGAAGAACTTTTCCTAAAGTTAGCAGAACTGCACTGGGAAGCTTCTCTTTCTTTACATGGCTTTTCCGTAGAAAGTCTTACCATGCAGATCAACAATTTATATGCTTCCCGCCTAAGTGAGCAAGTCCTGACCTGAGTCTCTCTGCCGCCACTTAACCCTTCCGGTCCACCCTGACACTGTCCGAGGTACTGCCCAGCCCACCGGCTCTCTGAGATCCAGTCCTGCAGAAGGGATGAGCCATGATGCCCTTTCACTTAACACATGATTTAACACCCACGTGGTGGGGGGGGGGGCCGGGAACCTGACGCAAATGGGACCAATCAAATGGGAGAGATCCTGGGAATGTGGAATTGAGACAGATTCCAGTGAGTCAGCGTTACTGGACCCAAGAGGTCATGTATGTGGCATGGAAAGCCTGCTGGAGCTCTCTTTCAGAGAAGGGGAAAATGCGGCCCCTCTGCAATCCCTCAGAGAGATCCAGAAAGTCACTTCCATTCACGATTCTGGATCCTCAGGAGGAATTGGAGATCCTTCCAATAAATTCCCTTCCTTTCTTCTTAAGCCAGCTGTAATGGGTTTCTGGGCCCTCCCCATCCCCTGGCTTGAGGGTAGGGATTTTTTTGAATAGACTGGTTTTTTTAGAGCAGTTTTGAGTTCACAAAAAAATGGAACAGAAGATACAGAGATTTCCCATACACCCCCTAACGCCACCCACACACACACACACACACACACACACACACACACACACACACAGCCTCGTCCATTATCAGCAGAGTGCATCACCAGAGGGGTACATTTGTTAGAATCAATGAATCTACACTGACACGTCATTATCACCAAAAGTCCATAGTTTACATCAGGGTTCACTCTTTTTTTTTTTAAGTTTATTTATTTATTTTGGCCACACGGCACGTGGGACCTTAGTTCCCCAACCGGGAATCAAACCCGCGCCCCCTGCATTGGAAGCGTGGAGTCTTAACCACTGGACCGCAGGGAAGTCCCCCATCAGGGTTCACTCTTGGTGATGTACATTCTGTGGGTTTGGACAAAGGTAAAATAACATGTACCCACCATCAGAGTATCATACAAAATAGTTTTACCTGAGGGCAGGGATTTTTGTCTGTTTTATCTCTGCTACATCCCAACAACTAGAATAGTAGGTTTTCAATAAATACTTGTTGAATGAATGAATGAATATGTAAAATGAAGTTGACCTCTGTTACGAGTCTATGATTCTTTTAGAGCAATGGTTCTCAAAATGTGGTCCTAGACCACAGCATCAGCATCACCTGGGAACTTGTTAGATATACAAATTCTCAGGCCCCATCCCAGGCCTACCTAATCAGGAACTGTGTATAATAAGCTTCAGGTGATTCTGATGCATGTACAGTTTGAACACCACTGGGTCTGAGCATTTACAACTCTATATACCCAACAGGGCATGTAGTGGTCACGCAGTAATATTTATTGAATGTATAGACCTTAAAAGCCTGCAGACAGGCCTGAGACTGTGAATGAACTGACCAAGATGCTGGTTTTGCCTGCTAAAGATAACAGGAACATGTTAAACTTCAGTCCCTTACTACTAGGAATGCTATGGAACTCCTCAAAAGCTGAATCAAGAGTGGTGGACAAGGAGTTTCCAAGGACTAGAGAGTGAGAGCAGGAGCCCCCCCCCCCACAGAAACCTGCAGGCGGGAAGCTGCTGTCTTCTCCGTAGATCTGTAGCAGCAGCCACAGAGCATACTAACAAGCCCACGGAGGCTCCGAAATAAAATGAAACCACGTCCAAGCCAGTGACCAAGGGCTGAAGGGCTGGGCCTCCTGGCAACGGCAAATGCCCATAAGCTGAAAAGATACCAACTGCCCCCAAGCACCAGGCACAGAGGCAGGAAGAATGCTCTGTGGAAAGAAAGGCCCTTTGTGGTTTATGACCATGGTCAGAGCGACAGCTATCATTTTCTTCTGGGCAAAACCTCCGGATCAACAGCCAAAGCCCAGAGCATGCGGATTTCTCCTTCCCTAAGCTCTTTGTGCAGGAATAGCAAAGTAACACCCTAATACTTCATACATTCCCAAAGGAATAGAGGCCCTAGAAGGAAACTCATTTGAATGAATCACCTACTGTGTACCCTGCTCCCACCATTCCACTGTCCACACTGCAGCCAAAGGGACCTTTGTAAAATGCAAATCTGATCCCTCACGCCCCTGATTAACTCTTCAATGGCTTCCCATTGTCCCTTGAAAAGACCAAACTCCATAGCCAGGCAGAGGAGAGCTCTCAAAAGCTGGCCCTGCGCTTCTCTGGTGGCGCAGTGGTTGGGAGTCCACCTGCCGATGCAGGGGAGGCGGGTACGTGCCCCGGTCCAGGAATATCCCACATGCCGCGGAGCGGCTGGGCCCGTGAGCCATGGCCGCTGAGCCTGCGCGTCCCGGGCCTGTGCTCCCGAGAGGCCGCAACAGTGAGAGGCCCGCGTACCGCAAAAAAATAAAAAATTTAAAGAAAGAATAAAAAAAGCTGGCCCTGTCTTTCTCTCTGGCCTCCCTTCACCTCCTCTTTTAACCCCCTCTGTCACTCCTCTACTCCCACTCCAAGCTCAGGCTTTTTTTTTTTTTTTTGCGGTACACGGGCCTCTCACTGTTGTGGCCTCTCCCGTTGCAGAGCACAGGCTCCGGACGCGCAGGCTCAGCGGCCATGGCTCACGGGCCCAGCCGCTCCGCGGCATGTGGGATTTTCCCCGACCAGGGCACAAACCCGTGTCCCCTGCATCGGCAGGCAGACTCTCAACCACTGCACCACCAGGGAAGCCCAAGCTCAAGCTATTTTGAACAGCTTTCACATGCCCTCACTTCCAGGCCTCTGCATATGCTCTTCTCTCTACCAGTCACACCCTTTCTTCCGACCCCTACTCCCCAGCACTCACCCCTCAGCTCCTCCTGGTAAATTTTAATCTTCCTCAGGCTTTATTCCTGCTATCCCAGAGCTCCATCTTGACCACCCCTCCCCCAGCCCCCAACCCCTCCACACACACACACACACACACACACACACACACACACACACACACCCCATATAGTTAAGCCTTCTGGGTGCTTCCAAAGCTCCTTGCCGTTCTTCCATCATATACGTGGTGGACTACAGATCATAAACTTTAGACTCTGGCACTAAACTGCCTAGATTCAAAGCCCCACTCCACCACTTAGTAGTTAAGTAGTTAAACTACTTAGTAGTTTACTCCACCTTGGGTAAATTACTTGAATTCTCTGAGCCTCAGTTTCTTCGTTCGTAATGAGATACCTCCCTCACTGTACTGTGTGGTTAAAAGAATTCATTTCAGTTCCTGTATGTAAAGGCACATGGTAAGAACTACGTGTGAACTCTATGTGAGAGACAGAAGTGTGTGCTCTTATTCTTTCTGTACTTATCGCACTATATAATTGTCTGGACTATAAGCAAAAGGACAGGGAGGGGATACCATCTTCAGGGGCAGACACTGCATACACATTTGCTGAATGGATGGTAGCTCCTCTGTTTTCTTTCCACTGTCCCACACTGCCTCACAGTGGCTGCCATCCTAGAGGGTAGAAAGTATTAGACAATTTGTTCCAATGGGAATTATTAACATCAGCACAAGGAGGAAATTCTTACCTATTTTCTAATTAATGAAGCAAATTTAAAAAGATACACAAATGGCCAATAAACTCATGAAAAGATGTTCAGCATCTTTAGCCATTAGGGAAACATGAATCAAAACCACAAGGACGTGACTTCCCTGGTGGCGCACTGGTTGGGAATCTGCCTGCCAGTGCAGGGGACGTGAGTTCAATCCCTGGTCCGAGAAGATCCCACATGCCACGGGGCAACTAAGCCCACGTGCCACAACTACTGAGTCTGCACTCTAGAGCCTGTGAGCCACAACTACTGAGCCCACATGCCACAACTACTGAAGCCCACACACCTAGAGCCTATGCTTCGCAACAAGAGAAGCCACCGCAATGAGAAGCCTGCACACCACAACGAAGAGTAGCCCCCACTTGCTGCAACTAGAGAAAGCCTGTGCACAGCAATGAAGACCCAATGCAGCCAAAAATAAATAATACTTTTTAAAAAAATGAAGTGAAAACACACATCCACAGAAAACCCTGTACATGAATATTCATAACATCATTATTCATAATAACCAAAAAGTGTAAACAACTCAAATGTCCACCAACTAATGAATAAACAAAGTACGGTATGGAATATTATACAGCCATAAAAAGGAATGAAGTACTGATACATGCTACAACACGATGAACCTTGAAAACATTATGCTACATGAAAGAAGCCAGACATAAAGGCTGCAAACTGCATGATTCCATAAAGAGACAGAAAGTAGATTAGTGGTTACTTAGAGCTGGAGGGGAAGTGACTGACTGTTAATGAATCCAGCATTTCTTTTTTGGAACAATGAAAATGTTCTGGAATTAGAGACTTGTGATGATTGCACAACTCTGTGAATATACTAAAAAATAATGAATTGTATGCTTTAAATGGGTGAATTGTATGGAATTTGAATTATATCTCAATAAAGCTGTTCTTTTTTTAAAAAGAAGCAACTGAAACAATAGTGAGAATGACTATTTCTCAGCACTTGCTATGTGCCATGTGGCATACTAACCAGATTTTTTATATTGACTCCTTGTCTGGAATTTCAAAAAAGGCAAGAGAGGCTAAGAGTACTTTTTAAAAGATAACTTCAGGAATGAGCCTAGCCCAGCCTCGAACACAAAACAGCTGCTCAACAAACATTTCTCTTTACTTAGTCTGGTGTTTCACTTAAGAGATTATAGGGCACAGATCTAGGATTATAACAAAGTCTTGAGAAGGAGAGCAGCCTGGAGCTGGAGGCGAAGAGGCCTTGTCAACCCTAAAGCTAAACTGAAGAGAAGTTGGGAGAGGTGTTGTGATCTTGGGGCAGAGTTTAGGGCTGAAATTGTGGACACGGTGCACGGCCCCGTGTCAAAGCTGAGTGACTTGCTCTGGATTACCTCTTGCCCAGGGAGTTTTTGGTAAGGCAGTAAAGGAAGGGCAGTAGTTAACAGGCACAATCCTGGACTTGGATTGTCTGGGTTTCAAAATGATTCCGCTTAAACAAGCTTCTTAGCCTCAATGGCCTTAAGTTCCCTCACTGGCAAAATGAGGGTAATGATAGTTCCTACCTCAGAGAATTAAGAATTAAATGAGTTCGTTATATGGAAGGCACTTAGAACTACCCTGGCACACTGTAATAGCTCCATATATGTTAGCGGCTGCTATCATCACCTTCGTCAATATCATCATTATCACCTTTGAGAGGCATGTCTGACTAGACACTCAAGGGCCTTGCCCGAAGGAACAGTAACACATTTGCTCTTGGTGTCTGCTCGCGGGCTGACGACTTTACACCCATTTCGCCTGTGTTCATGCGCAGGGTGGAGAGGGAGGGCGTGATCTGTCCCGACCCAGCTGCTGCGCAAGGTCCTATCAAGATTCCCGCTGACCAGGGAAGCAAAAGGGCCGGGAAACTCGCGGCACCCCACCCCCACCCCCAGCCCCCAGCCCTCAGCACTCCAGGCTGAAGGGATGAAGGGTCTGGGAAGCTTTGGGGTGGGAAGAGGGAGAGGGAGGAGCGCGGGGCGGAGCTGGGGGAGGTCCGTCGGGAGGGAAAGGCCTGTCCGGAGACAGGGAAGCTGGGAGAGCGGGCGCTGCAGCCTCGGAGGTCGGGCCGGCACGCCGTGCGAGGTACCTGGAGTCGAACTTCTGGCCGTCTGGGAACATTCCCACGTAGTGGTAGCGCACGAAGTCGCCGCTGCGCACGGTGCGGGGACACTCGTCGGGCACGAAGCGCCGCTCGATCTGCAGCTCCGTGTCGGAGCCCAGCCCCAGGCCCGCCACGGGCGCCGCCTGCCCGGTCACCCAGAGCAGCAGCAGGAGCAGCGGCGGCGGCGGGGGCCGCCAACCCCGGGCCCTGATCGCCATCGCGGGCAGCGAGGAAAAGGGGTCGCGGCGCGGAGCTGGAGAGGCGCGCTGAGCTCGGGCGGCGCGAGTCGGGCCTGGGCGTGCGGCGGCGTTTGCAAACGTGGAAAAGACTCCCAGCCCTCCCCGGGCAGCAGCAACCACCCCCTCTCTCCCGCCCCCCGCCCCCAGGCCACATCCGAGGGAGGGGAGGAGCCGCGGCCGTGCGCCAGGACCCGCCTGCTGCGCCCTGAGACGCCTGGGCCCGCAGGGTCCGGTGGGCTGGCCCGCCCGGGGAAGAGGCGGGCCTTCTTTGGCTGGCGAGTTCAAAGGGGACCCGTCCCCAAGGGAGAAACCGTGAACTCCTCGGGACTGGGCTTCGGCCCAAAGTTGGGAGGGAAAAACTGTTACTACCCAGGCAAATCCGCTGGTCTCTGCCTGTCGCTAGAGACTCTCCGGATTTAGTGCCACCAGAGGCTTCTACGTGGCCGCGGATCCAATTACCCCTTGCTGCTTTGGGGAGGGAGGAAAACTTTTTTTTTTTTTAATTAGTTTCAAGGCTGGATTCTACGTTGAAAATGACTGAAACCGTCTTCAAGATTTTTTTCCAGGATTTTCTTTTAATACCCAGAGAAAGGGGGAGACATGAATTGTGAGACTCCCCTGACAGTTGTCCAGAGGAAAGTTTTAAGTGGCTACCAGTGAGTGCTACTTAATAGCAAACATCCCACGTGGTCCCACCCGCATGACTAAGCCGGTTGAGACCCCACATTAGAGGCTCAGATGCTGCGGGAAATTCATTAGAGTAGTTTAATGCATTCTTAGCTTAGAATTGGTTGTTCTCATTTATTGAAACTTTGGACTAGTGAAAGCAAATCACCAAAGGTTTCTCAACTCGTTTTGGAAGCAAACAATACCAATACCAAAACCTGGCAAAGGTAGCAAGAGAGAGAGAGAATGTGGGCGCCAACCTAATTTATAACTAGAAATGCAAAAATGTTAATAAATTGTGACTAAATTGAATCCAACAACTTATTAAAGAAAAAAAACACAATTATGCGGACTATTTAGGTGACCTGCAAATTGTCTGTGTCCTCTAAGATGAAGATAAAACGTACTAATTTTAAAAAAATGATAATTATTATAGATTTTATTAGATGCAGGATCTAATGAGAAACTACACATAGCACTAAAGAAATGTTCATTATTCCTAATTGAGCTTATTCTATTGAAATAGAAAACCTATTAATACAATTCATCCTAACACTGGTTATTTATAGGTGCTTGAATTTGGGGTGATCATTTTCTTCCTTCTATGTACTTTTCAGTAGTTCTTTATGGTTTTTAATAACAATGTCAGGTTTTAAACAGAAACAAACAAACAAAAAAGTCAACCTGGTTCCAGTCAGGAATCTTCCACTCCCTTACTGTGACTGTGGGCAACGCATGCCACCTTCTGGGCCTCGGTTTCTTCATCTGTAAAATGAAGTGGTTGATTTCTAAGACTTCTTCCAATTCTAAAATCCTATGATCCTGTGAGGGAGAAGACATTCCAGAATGGAAAAGAAGACAGATGTAGGAAGAAACAGGCCAGGTAGTGACCGCCACTTCCATTTTGCCTTGTAGTGCTTCCAAGTGGTTTGATTTCTTGTCATTCCTTTTATTTTATTTATTTATTTATTGGCCACGCTGAACAGCCAGGGATTGAACTCAGGCCCATGGCAGTGAAAGCACTGAGTTCTAACCACTGGACCACCAGGGAATTCCCTTGTTATTTCTTTTAAAATGTTAATTATCTGATCAAATAGTATGTGTGCTCTATAATGTCTCTCTAAATCCTAACAGACATTCTTTGAATTGGATTTCTGTAGCAATTTACCAAAGAGAAAATTTACCTCTTGGCATTACTGACATTATCATAAGAGCTAATTAAAATCAAGCTGAGATTTTAAAATAAGGATTTCCATTAAACTTCTGGGGGTGACTTTGTGAGGACTTGTCAAGTCTAAAAACTGTAAATCCAGTCAAGAAGAGTCAACAGTAGACTAAAAGCTTAGAAAGGTAAAGATGGGGGTAAGAGGTGAGCAGGTGAGAGACAGGAACCAGAAATAAGGGAAAGGTACTGGAATTTTTTTAAAGGAGCAGGGAGAGAAGTGAGAGAGAAAGCAAGAAGGGAAACATAGAAGAGGAGAATCAGTGAGAGAGAGCCAGAGAGCCAAGGAACAAGAGAACGTGACATAGTCAGAGGCGAGGACATAATAGGAGAAACATCCCAAAGGTCTGAGGCCAGGATGGAGGCGTGGAACAACATGGAGAAGGAAGCGAAGGAGGATCTGAAACAGGATCGGTCTGAATGAACGTCAGAGAACTAGGTTCTTTCTATCCACCTCTATACAGGAAGTTAGTGGAAAAATTACAAACATAGTCCGTCAAGTAAAGCAGGGCACTAAAGAAAGAATTCCAGTTTTCATTGAGCCTGAAATAAAGAACGACTCATGCATGAATCAGATCTTCCAAGAGCAGTAAACCCTGGAGGCTAAGCTTTGTAAGCTATTAACTTCAGCTTGGCACGCACTGAGTTGGGGATAAAGAAAAGGCCAGTATTAAGAAAAACATCCCCCCACCCCCCCACCCCCGCCAAATTCATCTGAGTTGACCTGAGGCAAAAGTGAAGTAGGAGAAATGTTTCCAGCAGTGTGTTCTCTCCCTCCCCAAGAGTTTCCAAGAAGTTCTCCCACCTTCAGTATTTGACAACACACCTGGAGTCACCATGTGGTTTGATGAAAAACCCTGGACTAGAAATCAGACCACCCTGGTTGTAGGGCCACTCATGCCCCTACTCTCTGAAACTCAATTTCCTTATTTGTAAGATGTCTTGCCTACCTCCATAGAGTTTCTAGGAGGATCAAGGGAAGCAATTTATGAGGGATGGAAATCTGCAAAGTACTGTGTAAATGTAAGGAATCGCATTTATCTATGAGTGAGAGAAGACCCAACTCAAAAATCTCTTAACCCATAGAGATGTATACTATCTCTCAGAAGAGAAAGTCTGGATGGGAAGCAGCTGCAGGTGTGGTTAATAAAGTGTCTCTAGAACATCCTCAAGGGCTCAGGTGTCTTCTCCTGTCCTCCTCAGGGGGTTCACTGCTCCCCCTCATGATTCCAACATGGCTCCCCCAGATCCAGCTACCACATGCAGGGAAGCGCCACCCTGAGGCACAAAAGGGATCTTTTATCTTTCCAAGTATCCTTTATTAAGAGCAAGCATTTCCAGAAAGCCTCCCTCCTACAGACCTCCCCTCATGTCTCATTGACTGAAACTATCCCATGCCCATTGCTAACCTATCAGTGGAAGAGAAATAGGATCACTACGATTGGTTTAAGACTAATCAAGATTCATCTCCAGAGAGCAAGGAGAGCCTCCTCTGAAGTAGATGGCTCCCTAAGCTTCCTGAACAAAACCAGAGTGCTGTGAGCAAGGAAGCGAAGCAGGAATGGCAATTGCTTTGTCAACCAACAGGTTTTGTCAATTACATTAGATGTCTCCCCTTTTCCCTCCAAGCATCAAGTAAAGCACATTGTCTGCAATTTTTCCTCTAATTCTACTGGTTACTAAATAGAATACCAGTTTAAATTATTAGAAATAATAATACGGGACTTCTCAAATGTTTCCACTGTGCTGCAGAGAGCTGTGGACATGGACCCTTGGGAGCTTAGTGACTACTTGACCAGAATTCTTTGAAGTCTGGTGTTTAGCAGGGGGGAAGGGGGGGAGACAGATTCTGCAGTCTACCCTCTAATCTAGCCATGATTCATTAGTATGTAATAGGGTGTGATCTTTCCCTTTTACTCATTTTTTTCCTTCCTCCATCTTCCCAGTGGGGAAAAGGTCATTGGTAAGTTAAGAACTAGTTTAAAAAAACACCTTGTGAGCAAAACAATGGCATCAAAGCTATGCTGCAAAAGCTGGTCAAGATAAGCAGGATCGGCCTTCCCTGGTGGCGCAGTGGTTAAGAATCCACCGGCCGATGCAGGGGACACGGGTTCGAGCCCTGGTCCAGGAAGATCCCACATGCCGCGGAGCAACTAAGCCCCTGCGCCACAAATACTGAGCCCGTGCTCTAGAGGCAGTGAGCTACAACTACTGAGCCTGTGAGCCACAACTACTGAAGCCCGCGCGCCTAGAGCCCGAGCTCTGCAACAAGAGAAGCCACCACAATGAGAAGCCTGCACACCACAACGAAGAGTAGCCCCTGCTCACCGCAACTAGAGAAAGCCCGCGCGCAGCAACAAAGACCCAACATAGCCAAAAATAAAGAAATTAAATTAATTAATTAAAAAAATACATATAAGCAGGAGAAAAATCTAGTCATTTGGGGGAATTCCCTGGTGGTCCAGTGGTTAGGACTCCATGCTTCTACTGCAGGGGGCCTGGGTTCCATCCCTGGTCAGGCGGTTGAGGAGGGGGGAAGAAGAAGAAAATCTAGTCTTTTTAAAATTGTTTCATTCAGAAAGGCTTCAAACCTATCCAGTAACACAGAGTCAGGACTAGCTGCGGCCACCCCTCTACAATTAGGCCAACACCAAGGCCCTCTGGCTGGCCTTGAGAGTGAATCTGCTATCTTAGGATGAAGCAGAGGGGCAGAAAAGACTGAAGCAGAGGATAGAACACGGAGGGAGGACAAAGAAGGCATCTCTCACTCACCTGGGCTAGGCGCCTGGGTAGAAAGTGAAGGGTGACTCCATGTGTATTCACAGTTGGGTAATAATCACTTTACTCTTTCTTTCTGGAAAGGAGCTGTACCTGCACACCCCTCCAGATGCTATAGGCATAAAGAAAGGGTGATGGGTAAGAAGAATGATTCAGAATCATAACCACCAGAGAAAGAATTCCTGTTTGTCTAACTGCTTACTAGATGTCACTACATTGAGTTTATCACAATCAGAAAATGGGGCTGAATTTGAAAGATGGTCCTGGGTCATAAAGAATCTGACTCCATTTTTTTATGTTGACCACTGTCACCCTTCAAGCCCTGCCTCCACTTTCCGCTTCCTCCCCACCTGTGGACAAGCTGATAAGAAAGCCTATACACTCCTTCCCTTGGCACCAGAGGAAAGTTCAAACCCCACAAAGCCTTGGCCTGTGTGCAGGAGTATTCACCCAGGTTCTACCTCCTAAACGTAATGAAACCCAGGGTCACTCACCTTTCCTTTGCTGAAGCTATTCTTGAACTGTCTTAGGTGCCTGACCTGCTCTCCCAGAAAGCCTCAATATGTGAATAATAAATTTCTCCCTACCCTCTCGGTGCGTATGTGGCATCATCAGTCTTGACAGCAAACGATTTGGGGTGGAGGAGAGTCCAGCATACTTCTGTGGAGTGACCACAACACCTTGCATATCATCCTGGATCGGTGACCAGGAAACTTCTCAATCTGGTGCCAAAATACATAAAGAACCCAAGCTCACATAAACAGGTGGATATAGCAGCAAAAGAATTTTCACTAAACAAATATTGTATGTTAATTCATATATGTGGAATCTAGAAAAATGGTACAGATGAACCTATTTGCAGGGCAGGAATAGAAAGGCAGACGTAGAGAACAGACATGTGGACACGGGGGGAAGGGGCGGGTGGGATGAACTGGGAGATTAGATTTGACATAAATATACTACCATGTTTAAAATAGATAGCTAGTGGGAAACTGCTGTATAGCACAGGGAGCTCAGCTCGGTGCTCTGTCATGGCCTAGTTGGGTGGGATGGGGAGGGGAGGGAGGTCCAAGAGGGAGGGGATGTGTGTATTTGTATGGCTGATTCACTTCGCTGTGCAGCAGAAACTAACACAATATTGTAAAGCAATTATACTCCAATAAAAAAAAAGAATTTTCCCTGCTTTATAAGCTCTAACAGGGTAATCATCAAAGAGAGATGCCTAGAATGCAGCTCAGGATGTGGTACTGGGTGAGGCTGTCAGACCACTGAACTGTACACCTGTTATTTTTCCCTGCCCAATATTGCTCTTCTCTTCTCCTTCCTCCTCCTCTTCTTTTTCTTCCTGTCTCTCTCTCTCTCTTCCTCTGTTAATAGCACCTGGATTTTGCTTTGAGGAACAACCCCTCCCCCTCTCTTAGTCTATATGGCTTGGATAAAGCTGATCCACCCCTCGGATTTAGGGTGGACATGTAACATAGGCATGAGCAGTCAGTGTTCTGCAGCTCCTTGACTACAGTGATTGTTTCCATGACAAGTACCTGACTCTTGCTAAGCCAATGAGTATAATACATGGAATTCTTATTGGAACTGAGAAAGAGAAAGTTCCTTCCAGCTGGGGCTGCTAATTTGTTGGCCATCTTTGGATTCCAGTGGCCATCTTTGCCCCCACAATGGGAGAAACTGCAAAGAATGAAGCAATACAAAGGAACGTGAAGCTTTGAAATTGCTGACTATAACATTTCAGCCCCTAGATCCAGCCATTCCTGAAGTTCCATCCCACGACATTTCACATATGTAAGCCCATAAATTACTTAATTTTTTTTCTTAGAGCAGTTTGATTTGGATTTTGGTCCAGTTTGATTTGGATTTTGGTCCATTGTTGTTTTCAAAAGAATTTTGACTAATACTTGCTAAAATGGAATTAACAATCCCTGGGTCTTCTTGCTGAGAGAGCAAATCACTATGTTAGACAAACTGACTTTGAATTGACTTCATTCAACTGCAAGTGAGAAAAATCCAACACAATTGCTTTATGCATATAAGTATATAGTAAAGTTTTCAGATTATTTGCTTGCATGCCATAAAGTCACTGGTTGTGGTTAGAAAATGTTTGTTGTCTTTTCTTTTTTCTTTTTTCCTTCTTCCATCTTCTTTTCTTTTACTTTAAGCACATAACTTGGCCGGCAAACAAAGCCTCCTCAGGAGGACAGGAGCAATTCTTGGTTGACGTGAGCCCCTTAAGATTTATCTTTGGCTTGCACCAAGGAGTCATCTGACCAGGGGTAGGCAGTGGGGTCTGACCTGACATCCCATTTTTATTGTCTCAGGGCCTCTTCATGTGATCTCTCCCCATTTGTTACCTTGGGCTTCCTCTTAGCATGGTGGCTTCTATGCAACTGAACAGCTTACATCCCTGAACGCTTCAGGAGGGAATACTTCAAGAGAACCAAGGGAAAGATCTGGCTCCCTCCGCCGCATCCTCAGCGCCGGGGCTCCTGGCCGCCGCCAGTGGGGCGCGCTCCGGCCTCCGGCACCCGCTGACTCCGCAGCACGGTTAGGACGCTCAGAGCGCGGACTTGCGGAGGCAGTCTGGCCGGCCTGTCGGGAGGCGGGGCACTGGCGGCCTCAGCCAGGACGTTGGGCCCGGCCCGGCGGGCCGCGGAGCGGCGGCGAGAGGGGGCCCAGCGGGGCAGGGCGGGCGCGGCGCGGAGGAAGTGCGGTCTTCGCGGCTCGGCGCGGGGCCGCAATGTCGTCCCGGCTCGGGCGCGACGACTCGGGGACCGGGGGCGCGCGGCGGCCGCGGGAGCCTCCGAAGCAAGAGCTGCAGCGATGCCGGGAACAGAGGCGGCGGCGGCACGACACGCAGCAGCTGCAGCAGCTCAAGCACCTGGAGTCCTTGTGAGTCCGTCACGCCAGCCCCCGACTAATGCGAGGAATGGGGTCGGGGCCCGGGGTCGCGCGGCGGGGCCCGCCCGGGGTTGGAGACCTGCGAGTGGACAGGTGGGCCCGTCCCCAGCGAGCCGGGTGCGGGATTTGATTCCGGGCTGCGGGACGCTGGACTCTCAGCCGCTGGAGGAAGAGCGGGGAGACTCCGTCCCCAGGCTCGTCCCGGGCGCGCGAGGCGGCGGCGGGCGGGCGCTTCCCTGCCGGAAACGACGGTTTTCTTCCTCGTGCGGCGACGTCGGTGTCGGTCAGGATTTGAATACAGGAGAAGTGCGGCTGCGCCCTTGGGTCCTTTCCCATTTCTCAGTTCAAGGGGCTCGCTCTGAACTGGGTAAAATCCCCATTCTTTTCATCTAGTGCTGTTAACTAGGGAGGAAAAAGCCCAGTCCCGTAACATGAGTGCGCGGTGAGGAAGGGAAGAATAAACGTGGGGTGAGGGCCTGGTCCCTGACTCTTCGGGAGGAGCTGTCAGGTAGAAGAGAGCGTGGACTTCTCTCTCGTCCCCAGGATTTTTTTTTTACCAGGGTTAAGGGTGGAAGCTACAAAGAGGCCAGTTCCAGCGCAACAAGAAGAATTAGGACCAGAGTCATAGATTCTTGGCGGTCAGCGTGGCCTGACCTACGAGGCACTGTACTCCCCCAGCTACCCGGGGATGGAGAGAGTCCAGATAACGCCTGAGAGAAGGGTTGGTTGTAAAGGAGGTTTAACCATCAGGTGGAAGGTTGGATTAATGACCCTTGCGGCTCTTTTCTGCGTTTCTGTCGTTCTGTAATCAGCTTTAGAAGTCTGACTTTACTAAGTTTGGTGTTCACTGAGTTATCTGAATTATTTGCTTTAGGCACTTCCCATTACCTACCTTCTCATGATTGCTGAGACAGTCGTGTAAGGAAAGGCCCTCATTAACCTTCTGGGAGCTTTGATACAAAGTGCATGCTTCCTTGGAGCCTGGCCTGCTCTTTTCAGTGTGGCTCTTGAGCTGGATTTCACCTCAGTGGGCCGTGGTTTGGAAACAGGTTCTGCATTGCTGGCATCCACAGTCCTGGCGTGTTCAAGGCACTCTGGGCTCAGGCAGGGCTTAGCCCCACCAGCCCTCTGTATCTTTAACTGTAGGATGCCAGGTGGTGGTTAATACTATGTGTTTATTTTGTAGCTCACAGAGCTTTTTCACAGACAAGAGAAAGTTGATAACGTTTTGTCGATGAGAAAATGGAGGCTCAGTGGTTAAGCCACTGACCTGGTTAGCCAACAAAATGAGAGCAGAATTCAGGAGTGTGATTCTCAGACCAGTGGGATTTTTCCAGTTTCACAGATTTGAAACTGGCTAGGCTATGGTCATATTTGCTTTTTCTAGTTCAGGGTTTTGTTTGATTTTAATTAAGTTTAATTCATACCAGAGTAATACTTGTATATAGCTTAAAACTCAAATAGTACTAAAAATGCTACCAAAAATAGCGCTGGGCTGCCCAACTCCTCATTTACCCCCCAAAGTAACCTGCACAGCCCTCCACCCCCTTCCCTCCTAACAAGGCCAAGCCTTCCATGTGCAGACTCTTTTAGTTTTTATTTCTTGGATTTAGCTGCACATTTCTAAGTTATATGCTTACAACTGGTTTTGTTGACTCAATAATTTTAGACATTTGTTAACTTCTTGTCATAGTAGATAAAGATTTAGTTCTCTTACTTGCCCTTCTTGTTTCCATCCTTCCAATATAGCGCCATCATAATAACTTTCCTAATCAATGTCAGTGTTAACATTGTTATAACTTTTTTCTTTTGGCTGCGTTGGGTCTTCGTTGCCGTGCGCAGGCTTTCTCTAGTTGCGGTGAGCGGGGGCTACTCTTCGTTGCGGTGTGCGGGCTTCTTGTTGCGGTGGCTTCTCTTGTTGCGGAGTACAGGCTCTAGGCATGTGGGCTCAGTAGTTGTGGCACACGGGCTTAGTTGCTCCGCAGCATGTGGGATCTTCCCGGACCAGCTCTCGAACCCGTGTCCCCTGCCTTGGCAGGCGGATTCTTAACCCCTGCGCCACCAGGGAGGCCCTCAAGGCTCTTCTTACCTCACATTTTCCCTGCAATCTCTTGCTTTCCCTTCTTCCAAAAATAAAATCGCTGTGCCAAGACACCAAGTTATGATTTCAGTGAATTTAAGTTCAACATCGAACAGGATGTGGTATAGCATCAGTTTATTTATATAGGACTTCTGACTGCTGGGCATATTTTATTAACTGTTTTAGTTATAATGTAGTTTGAAGTTTTTTCTAAAAAAAAAAGGCTTTTCATTTTGGTCTGCAGTTGCCTTTTGCTGATTGAGACGTGTTACATTCCTGTGAACATGGTTCATGACTGGTGTTTTCTTCCTTTCTAGTTATGAAAAACCTCCTCCTGGACTTATCAAGGTCAGTGTGAAGTTTGTACTTTTGGTTTTGCTCTGAGACAGATTTGACTCAGTGCTCAGACTCAGTCACTTATGAAAAACAGCTGCATAAGGTTTGAACCTCCTTTTATGATAGTTCTGTGTCTTCCCTGCAGATGGCAGTCGGTTCATGCACTTTGGGCTTTGTCACAGCCTGTGCCTTTGCAGAAATTTAATCAGCCTTGTGTCTGTCCCCTAAGAAACCACTGCAGGCTCCCCGAGTGTTCCTCAGCGCTCACTCCCATTCTTTCTGTCTCACTTGTGACTGCATCTCCTCAAAGCTCTCCTGCCCCATGTTCCTTCTGTGACCCCCCCCGGTGCTGATTTCTTGAATGTCATCAGCTCAGAGAACACTGGACTCTGAGGAGACGTGAAGCTCATCCAGTCCAGCCCTACCTGTTGCAGGAGTCCCTCCTCCAGCACCCTGACCACAGTGTCAGTGTCTTTCTGCAGGAGCGAGACTTAGAGGACTTAAGGCCAAAGTAGCCTTTTCTGTTTGGTAACTTTCAACTTAAAAAAAAGATTTTTAGAAAACATTCTTCCATTATAAATTTAATATTCGTGGAAACTTGAAAAAATCATGAGGTAAAAAAACAGCACCTTAATTATATAGTGCAGTTATTTGGTAATGAAAATACATCTCACTAATATGGCATGTGTGAGATTATAAAACATGACAGTGGCCTTCAAGGTCTAATAATCTATTTTACTCTAACACATTGTTCTTATTATTCCAGGAAACCTTACTTGTTTAACTCTATATTCTGCCTCATTCCACAAAGCTTTTAAGTTAGCAGAAAACCTTTTGTGATCTTAGAATCTAATTTTTGTGATCTAGAATCAGAATTTGGAGCTCACAGATCAATCCTATGTAAACACTAGTAACTCTTCTCTAAGAATAGCTACGTTGTTTTCATGGTATAGCTAGCTCTTCTAGTATAGTTACTTCCGTTTTTTCTGTCAGTTATGATTTGTCTTTCTTTCTAGCTCTTCAGAGGGTAACTTATGATGACATTGGGATCTCCAGCCCATGAGAAAGCCAGGCAGGGCTGTGTTCTCAGACAGGTGGGAGAGAGTTCCTGTGCTTTTTTGCCGCACAGCTTACACAGTTTCCTTTTTCAGGAGGATGAGACTAAGCCAGAAGACTGTATACCAGATGTCCCAGGCAGTGAACATGCCAGGGAATTTCTGGCCCACGCACCAACCAAAGGACTTTGGATGCCACTGGGGAAAGAAGTCAAAGTCATGCAGTGTGAGTGTGGAAGGGTTTCAAGTAACACCCTCAATACGTGCAAGTTATAGACCACTGTTTACAAATGAGTTCACTTCTTTTAGTTCATTCTCACCACAGCCCTGCTAAAGTCAGGGCATGATCTCTGTGCTATAGTTGAGGAAGCCGCCTTGCATATGTTATTAAGTGTTCTGGGGTAAGAGGCAGTGTAGTGCCTAGACTCCAGGGCTTCTGGCTGTAAGGGCAATGGTCTTCCACAGGGCCGTAGCTGCCTGCGGAGTATACGCTTCAGTAATATTCCTGTAACAGAAAGGATATTCCATGTAGAAATGCCATGGGGGACAAGGGATGCATTGGAGGGTGGTCCCTTGGGTCTTGGCTCAGTCAGTCGTCCTCATCAGAGGTGTTGAGGTTTTATCCAGGTAACCTGAGAGGAGCTCTGGGCCACAGAGGATGGGTCTGGAACAGGTAGACCTCTGTGTGCACACCCTCCACTGCACCAGAGCAGCAGCATCTTCATCCAGTGTAAGACGGCATTTGCAGAAGGGGTACTGCTGCCTTTAAAGACATTGTTGGTACAAAGATTCTTCACACACATAATTAAAATAGCAGTTTGCAGTCCCTTTGCCTCCATTCACACATCATCCTTTTTCCAGTACCTACGTTACAACAGTTAGCCTTCTTCAGGGTGGCAGGGAATACATGAGGGCATGCTTTTTAGAAGTCAGGGATTTTGGGGTCCATCTTTGAGACTGGCAGCCACAGTTATTGCTCATCATTAGGAGATAAAAAGTTGATTAGGAGCTCTAAGTGTGTGAGTGGGGCTTGCTGAGTTTCACTGGAGGGTAATCTTTCTAGGCCGGTGAACTGGGAACTTGTGAGGTCAGTACCTGTAGGTTTTTCTTCTTGGGGTGAGTTATATTTTCCTAGAGAAGAAGGCTCCTCCATGGAGGGTGAAGGCCAAGCTGCTAGTGTTGTGGGATCTTATTGGAGCAAGAAGGTTGGGAAATCTTGCCATTTACTTTTTATTTGTTCATGTAATCTTCTGTATTTACTGTGACACCTTGCCTTCACATGTATCTGATGTCATTTTGCCAGAGATCTATGCTTTACCTTTTTCAGACAATAAACTTCCTTCCACCAGGGCTAGTAATAGTTGCCCTTGGACTTTTCATCAATCCTCCTTATTTCAGCTCCTCCTTTACCTTTACTTTCAGAGGTATCTGGTGCTCAGAGCTCAATTCCTGAGCTCTTTGGAGGTGCTGCAAATAGAAATTGAGCTGATTCTCTGTTCTCCCCTCTGGTGGCTTAGAATTCAATTTTCTGGTGTCTGCTCTTCATTTAGCATTTAGTGTTTTTTTTTTTTTTTTTTGGCGGTACACGGGCCTCTCACTGTTGTGGCCTCTCCTGTTGCGGAGCACAGGCTCCGGAAGCGCAGGCTCAGTGGCCATGGCTCACGGGCCCAGCCGCTTCGCGGCATGTGGGATCTTCCCGGACCGGGGCACGAACTCATGTCCCCTGCCTCGGCAGGCGTACTCTCAACCACTGAGCCACCAGGGAAGCCCAGCATTTAGTATTTTTAAAAAATATTTATTTATTTATTTGGCTGTGCTAGGTCTTAGTTGCAGCACCCAGGATCTTGTTGCCGCATGCGGGATCTTCATTGCCTCATGAAGCCCCCGGCTTCTTTCTTTAAGCATAATATTTTTGAGGTTCATCTATGGCATAGCACATGCCAGTAATGCCAGTAGTTCATTATTATTATTTCCTCCTTCTGCTTGCCTTTGGTTTGGGTCGCTCTTTGTTTTCTGGATTTTTTTATTGAACCTGTGATTATTGATTTGAGAGCTTCATTCTTTTCTAATATAGGCATTTAAAGCTCTACATTTCCCTCTAAGCACTGCTTTATCTGCATCTCATATGTTATGTTTAATTTTCGTTCAAATCAAAATACTTGCTAATTTTCCTTGAAATTTCTTCTTTGACCCATGGATTGTTTAGAAATGTGTTGTTTAATTTCTACATATTTGTAGATTCCCAAAGTTTCCTACTATCATTGCTTTCTAATTTGTCTTCTTTGTGGTTGGAAAACATACTTTGTATTGTTTGAATCCTTATTTTATTTTTAAGTACTTATTTTATTTACTTATTTGGTTGTGCTGGGTTTTATTTGTGGCAGGTGGGCTCCTTAGTTGTGGCTCACCAGCTCCTTTAGTTGCGGCATGTGTGCTCCTTAGTTGTGGCACGTGGTCTCCTTAGTTGCAACTTGCAGGCTCCTTAGTTGTGGCATGCATGTGGGATCTAGTTCCCTGACGAGGGATCGAAACCGGGCCCCCTGAATTGGGAGTGTGGAGTCTTAACCACTGCGTCACCAGGGAAGTCCTGGTTTGAATCCTTTTAAATTTATTAATTCTTGTTTTATAGCCTAGCCTATGCTCTCTTCTGGATAATGTTCCATGTGGGATTCAAATAAATGTGTATTCTGTTCTTTTGGGGTGGTCAGATGTTCTACAGATATCTGTGAGATCTAGTTGGTTTATAGTATTGTTGAAGTCTTCTATTTCATTGTTGATATTCTCTCTAGTTGTTTTGTCCATTGTGGAATATTGAAGTCTCTAATTATTATTGTTGCATTATCTAGTTTTCCCTTCAGTTCTGTCCATTTGTGCTGCATCTATTTGGAACTTTGTTGTTAGGTGCATATATGTTTATAAGTGTTATATCCTCTTGATGGATTGACCCTTATATCATTATAAAATGTCAATATTTGTCTCTTGTAACAATTTCTGCCT
The DNA here is from genome assembly GCF_964270905.1 of Leucopleurus acutus. Lineage (NCBI taxonomy): Eukaryota > Metazoa > Chordata > Mammalia > Artiodactyla > Delphinidae > Leucopleurus > Leucopleurus acutus. The sequence goes on along the minus strand of NC_139144.1, from coordinate 64,937,469 downwards.
TTGAGTCTGTTTTCTCTAATATTAGCATAGCCACTCCAGCTCTCTTTCAGTTAGATTTTTAAACTGAACTTTATATTATTTATTTGAGATCTTTGTTCTTTTCTAATGTTGGTATTTAAAGCTATAAATTTCCTGTAAACACTGCTTTATTTGTGTCTCTTTTCATCCTCCTACTTTCAGTTTAATTTTGTCTTTGAATCTAAAGTTTGTTTTACTTGGAAAACATTTTTTTATCCATTCTGCCAATACCTGCCTTTTGATTTTCATTCAGATTAATGCTAATGTAATTTCAATAGAATACAGAAACTTTGTTCCTATACAGCTCCATTCTCTCCCCCTCCTTTGTGATAATATTGTCATACAAATTACATTTTTATATATTATAAGCTCATCATCACTGTTTTATAATTATTTCTCTATGTAGTTGTTTTAAAATGAGATAGGAGAATAAAAGAATTACAGTAAATGTATTTATACTGTCTTTTATAATTATGTTTGTAGTTACCTTTACTGGTGCTGTGTATTTCATGTGGATTTGAGTAACTGCCTAGTATCCTTTCATCATTTCAGCTTTGTTATTTTTTGTAAGGCAAGTCCATTAGCAATAAATTTTCAGAGTTTGTTTATCTGAACTTTAAGTTCCCTTTTATTTCTGAAGGATAATTTTGCTGGCTGTAGAATTCTTGCTTAATAGTCTTTCTTTCAGCACTTTGAATATGTTATTCTACTGCCTTCTGGTCTCCATGGTTTGTGATAAGAAGTCATCTGATAATCTCATTGAGGATTGCTTATATGTGATGAGTTGTTTTTCTTTCATTGCTTTTAAAATTTTCTTATCTTTCGCTTTTTAACAGTTTGCCTATGATAGATCTCTTTGAACTCATTCTACTTGGAGTTCATTGAGCTTCATGGATTTGTAGATTAATGTTTTTCATCAAATTGGGGAAGTTTTTGGCCATTATTTTTTCAAACATTCTACACTCTCTAGCACTCCTTTCTTTCTGAGATTTTCTTTATGCGTATGCTGTGAATTTTGATGGTATCCCACAGGTCTCTGAGACTCTGGCCAGCTTTCTTCATTCTTTTTTCTTTTTGTTCCTCAGACTGGATAATCTCAGTTGTTACCTATCTTCAGGTTTGCTTATTCTTTGTTCTGCCATCTTAAATCTGCTGTTAAGACCTTCCAGTTAATTTTTCAGTTTGATTATTGTGCTTTTCAACTCCAGAATTTCTTTTTTATTTATTTTTATAATTTGTATCCCTTTATTAATAATTTCCATCTGTTATGACATCACTTTCATACTTTTCTTTAATTCTTTAGGCATAACTTTAGTTCTTTGAACTTATTTATAATAGCTGATTTAAAGTCTTTGTCTAGTAAGTCCAGTATCTGGACTTGCTGTTGCTTTGTGTGTTCTGCAGTTTTTTGGTGAAAACTGCCCATTTTAGATAATATAAGGTGGTCTGGAAATCAGATTCTCCCTTCTACCCAGGTTTTGTTATTGTTCCTTTTTGTATTTTTAGTGACTTTCCTAACTAATTCTGTAAGTCTGTATTCCCTGTAGTGTATGGCCACTGAAGTCTCCTCTGTTAGCTTAGAGGTCAGCTAATAATACGACAGAGATTTCCTTAAGTGCATTGATCTAAGAAGCCTTCTACCCTTTGCCAAGAGGTTATATGTGTGTGTTAAGACAAACCTGAAATGCTCATGTGGTTTGGTTTACATGTCTGCCTTAGCCTTTAGTGCCTGCTTGCACAGAGCCTTAACAGTGAGTCAGAAGTGAAAAAAAAGGCCTTCTCAGGCCTTTACTATGCATGCACACAGCCTTACACATGTGTATAGTCTTCTAGCTTCCCGGAATTATGTCAGAATTTTTGAGAGCCCTCTATGGACATCTCATTCCCCAGATCTTCCTTTTAAACTTTTGGCTGGGCTCTCGTTTACCCAGTGATATCACAGCCATAATAAGCTGTGATGTTAAACAATTGCAAGTGACTATTTTTGACAAATATCCTGGGGTAGGGCTTTTTCTGTAGAGCAAACTGCATGACTGGTCAGATAGCAATGATATCCTGCCAGCATGGCTCTGTGCTCTGAAGTCAGGGCTTTTTGAGGTGCTCAAAATCCAGTCTTCCCTCTTCAGTGGGTGTGACACTGCTGCTTTTCACAGCTGTCATAGTTGCAGGGCTGCTTGTTTTTAAGACTGTTGTGTAAGTAGGGGTTGGGAGTGAGCCCAGTTAAAACACCAGAAATCCTGCTGTTCCTACCAAGGCTCAGCAGGGTTTCTTTAATTAATACTCTTTAGATTGTGGCAAGCCTTTGGTTAATTTTCAAGGTTTCTGACAACTTGATTTGGAAAATTTGCAACTATTTCCAATGCTTCTATGGAGGAACAGATTTATGGAGGTTGTTACTTGGCCCTTCTTGAGATATTTCCTGGATTATTCCTTTTGAAAAGAATTCTCTTGTCATTTTTATAGAATCTCAGGAAGGAAATGAAAGGAGACAAATGTGTTTAGTCTGTCATCTTTACCCAGAAGTCTATGGCTTTTTTTTAAAGTTTGAAAACCACTGCTCTGTTTGATGAGGTGGTTAGTTGCATTTCACTTAGTATTTTATAGTTATTTGCATTGACTTGGAAAATAAAAGTTTGGGTTGGGACCAGATCCAGTTTTACCAAGAAGTAAATGAAGCTTAAGTTTCAGGGCCCCTCACTTGTGTCTTTCAAAGACCTGCAGGGACCATAGTGATGTGTTGATTATGGTCATAGGATTTTGTAAAATTTGCCAAGGCAAGATTTTTGTTTTTCCTAAAGAGCCCCCTCCATCCCCACCCCCACCGAATAATTTAAGCTCAGGCACCACAAAACTTGGACTCATTCCAAACAAGATATATATATATATATATATATATATATATATACACACACACATATGCATACTTTTAGTGATTTTAGTGATTGTAGTACTATCTAGAACAGTGGTTCTCAAACTTTAATATGTCTACACATCACCAATAAGTCTTTTGAACTCCAAGTATGTGTCAGTGTTTCTGGGGCAGGCCTAATACTGTGCATTTCTACCAATCTCCCATGTGTTGTTGATTTTGCTTGTGCATGGACCACATTTTGAATAGTAAGGATCACCTTTCCTTTAAAGGTAAGAGGGTTTTGAACACAAAGAAAGACATTGGTTTGAAGGAGTGTTATCCTCCTTTCCTGAACTTTAGATGTTAGGAGAGATAAAAACAGGGACAGCTCAGAGGCAGTCAACAGAGAACCCCCAAACTTCATTGTTTTTCAATGGTTTCCTGAGATCCAGCTCTCAAAATTATGTTCCCATACAACCATTTTGTTTTTCACTTTCAGTACAGTATTCAATAAATTACATGAGAAATTCAACACTTTATTACAAAATAGGCTTTGTGTTAGATGATTTTGCCCAATTGTCGGCTAATGTAGGTGTTCTGAGTGCATTTAGGGTAGGCTAGGCTAAGCTATGATGTTCAGTAGTTTAGGTGTATTAAGTGCATTTTCAACTTATAGTATTTTCAACTTATGATGGGTTTATTGGGATGTAACCCCATCATAACTCAAGGAAGATCTGTAGTTTCCCTTTGTTTTTTAGGATTTTACATGGTTCATTCACTGATTGCATTTGCTTTTAGAATTGGAGTTTAATGAAGAAAAACTTTAATATGATCTACTGATCCTTTGTCTTCATTAAAGGAAACTGTGTTATCTTACAGAAATATTTCCTCTTTTCTTTGTTTTCAGGTTGACGCTGTAAACGATATGGTCACCGAACAGGCGACAAAGAATGCCCTTTTTTTATCAAAGGCAACCAAAAGTTAGAACAGTTCAGAGTAGTAAGTAGAACCCCACCATATCAATTTACATTTATCAGAGATAGTGAATATCAGTTGATTAGGTACTAACAGTGAACTGCAAATTCACACAAAATACATTCCCAGAAGTCATTTGGCCAAAGTATCTGGTGTTAACTACATTTGTGTTAAATTACAGGCGTACCTCAGAGATGTTGCAGGTGTGGTTCTAGCAATATCTAGAACCTCAATAAAGCAAATACCACAATATAGTGAATGACATGAATTTTTAAATTTCCCAACACATATAAAAGTCATGTTTGCTCTATACTGTATTCTGTTAAATGTGCAATAGCATTCTGTCTAAAAAAATAAAGTACATAACTTAATTTAAAATACTTTCTTGCTAAAAAATGCTAACCATCATCTGAGCCTTCAGAGAGTTGTAGTACTAACATCAAAGATCACTGATCACAGATCGCCCTAACAAATGTAATTATAATGAAAAGTTTGAAATATTGTGAGAATTACCAAAATGTGACACAGTGACATGGTGTGAGCAAATACTGTTGGAAAAATGATGCTGATATACTTGCTCAACACAGTTGCCACAAACCTTCAATTTGTAAAAAACGTAGTATCTGCCAAGTACAATAAAGTGAAGTGCAGTAAAATGAGGCGTGCCTGTACAGTTGTGTGACAGATTAGTTCTTAACAAAAAACTTCTCATTAAGGTGTTATTCGCTTATACCTTGGGGATAGTGATTCTTTTTCTGAAGCAGACATTGTTATTTATTCAATCACTTTTTTTTAACTTATTGTATAAAAAAATCATGTTTCATAACTAAAATGAGGGTTTTAGTTTTCCAGGCTTTACCTGAAGATTATATGTCTTTAAACTATAAGCTAGAAGTGTATATATAAATTATATTTGCTCTTTACATGACAGTAAAATTATCTTTTCCTCACCTTATTTTAACAGAGTCATTTCCCAGGGGTGTAAATTCTCCATTCAGTAACTGCTTCTGTCAAGTGAAATATGTAGCTGTCTGGATGTACTGAGGTTATCAACATATATCAAACTGGAGTCAACAGACATTCTCCAGTTTTTGTTTTTGTTTTTTTAATTTTATTTTTTGGCTGCGTTGGGTCTTCATTGCTGTGCACGGGCTTTCTCTAGTTGCGGTCAGCAGGGGGCTACTCTTTGTTGTGGTGCACAGGCTTCTTATTGCAGTGGCTTCTCTTTGTTGCAGAGCATGGGCTCTAGGCACACGGGCTTCAGTAGTTGCAGCATGCAGCCTCAGTAGTTGTAGCTCGCGGGCTCTCGAGTGCAGGCTCAGTAATTGTGGTGCGTGGGCTTAGTTGCTCTGTGGCATGTGGGATCTTCCCAGACCAGGGATCGAACCTGTGTCCCCTGCGTTGGCAGGTGGATTCTTAACCACTGCGCCACCAGGGAAGCCCCATTCTCCAGTTTTTAAGACATTTTAAGATGTTGTGTTTTCATTTTAATAATCTGAAATAACTTATTTTGGATCAATCGTTCTACTTTTAGGTGGAATGACAATTTCTACAGATACTATAGAACATAGTTTGGCGATAAATCTCAAAAACTTTAAACATACTCATTTTGACTCAGAAATCCCACTTTAATTTACCTTAAGGATGTAAGAGAACATTAATATATACACAATTCTTTATGTATGTATAAGGATAGCTTTCATTATTATTTATGTGGTTAGAAAAATGGGAGCTAAAGAAAAATAGGAAACACCTTAATAGTCCAATATATCAACAGAAATTACTGTAACAGAAATTATTTAGCCATTAGGAATTGTGTTTTAGAAGAATGTGTAATATCATGGGAAAATGTTTATGAAAATACAACTGAAAAGTAATGGAGTTTTATATATAAATGGTATGATTATAATTTTTCATAAATTATGAATAACAATTTAAAAAGACCAGGGACTTCCCTGGTGGTCCAGTGGTAAAGAATCCGCCTTCCAATGCAGGGCATGCGGGTTTGATCCCTGGTCAGGGAGCTAAGATCCCACATGCCGCAGGGCAACTAAGCCTGCGCACTGCAACTACTGAGCCCACGTGCCTCAACTAGAGAGAGAAAAACCTGCACACCACCACTAGAGAGAAGCCCGTGCACCACAACGAGAGATCCTGCATGCCGCAACTGAAAATCCCACATGCCTCAACGAAGATCTTGTGTGCTGCAACTAAGAGCCAATGCGGGACTTCCCTGGTGGTGCAGTGGTTAAGAATCCGCCTGCCAATGCAGGGGACATGGGTTCAATCCCTGGTCCAGGAAGATCCCACATGCCATGGAGCAGCTAAGCCTGTGCGCCACAACTACTGAGCCTGTGCTTTAGAGCCCGTGAGCCACAACTACTGAAGCCCAAGTGCCTAGAACCCATGCAGTGCAGTGAAGAGTAACCCCCACTCGCCACAACTAGAGAAAGCAGCAACGAAGACCCGATCAAGCCAAAAATAAATTTAAAAAAAAAAGACCCAATGCGGCCAATAAATAAAAAGAGAGACCAGGGAATTCCCTGGTGGTCCAGTGGTTAGGACTCGGCGCTTTCATTGCCGTGGGTGCAGGTTCAATCCCTGGTCAGGGAACTGAGATTCCACAAGCTGTGTGGTGCAGCCAAAAAAAAAAAAGAAAAAGAAAAAGACCGAATGTTAATATTACTGTTATCCCTGGGTAGTGAAGTAGTAGATTTTTTTTAAAAAACTTGATTTTCTGATAATATCTAAAATTTCTGTAATAAACATTTATTCTTTTTTAAAATGAGATAATTCAAATACCATAACATTTCCCATACGTGTTCTTACTTTTAAGTAATTCAAATCATTTAAAATTATCTATACCTCCAGTATACTTCCATACTTTGTTTGGGATACTTATATATTTTTGCATACCTATAAATGTTTCATTGTTATATATAATTTTATATTCACTTGTTTTTCTTAATACTATTTCTTGATCATGTATCCACATAGAACAAAGAGAATTGCCTCAATATTTCTTCCTTGAATAGTTTTTCATGATTCTGCCATCGTTTAATTCTTTATAAAGGATATTTAAATTATATACTGTATTTTTCTCTTTTTAAAAAATATTTATTTATTTATTTATTTATTTTGGCTGTGCTGGGTCTTAGTTGCGGCACACGGAATCTTCGTTACGGCATGTGGGATCTTTAGTTGTGGCATGCAGACTCTTAGTTGTGGCATGCACGTGGAATCTAGTTCCCCGACCAGGGATTGAACCTGGGCCCCCTGAATTGGGAGTGTGGAGTCTTATCCACCAGACCACCAGGGAAGTCCCTCTTTTTTTGACCACTCTGCGTGGCTTGCGGGATCCTAGTTCCCCGATCAGGGATCGAACCCAGGCCCTCCGCAATGAAAGCCTGGAGGCCTAACCACTGGGGAATTCCCTTCTGTATTTTTCTAATTGGAAAATTATTTTTACAGCTTCAGGGAGTTTGCAGTTCTGGTGACCCTTAGGAAGGATTAGAACGTTTGAACAACCAAACTGGAAAAGAATAACTGGCTTTTAGTAACAGGGATTTAATGTTTAATTAACTAACAACCCATGAAGCCTAACCCAACCTTAACCTTTTCTCACCCTTAAGGCACATGAAGATCCCATGTATGACATCATACAAGAGAATAAAAGACATGAAAAGGATGTAAGGTGAGGTTGTCCTGATGATAACAATATCCTCTTAAAGTCCGAAATTATATAAAGTTGGAAACAACCATTCCAATATTAGAGAAATGGTTTAATAAATATGGTATTTTAATTGTGAAATGTTAGGAGAGCAGGAGTAATCCCTGAAGAGGCCAGTATGTGGGGAATGAGCAGGACAGCCTGTTCTACTTGGGTTAACTTAAAGCAGTGGGCTTTGGGACTTCCCTGGTTGCACAGTGGTTAAGATGCAGGGGACATGGGTTCGATCCCTGGTCCAGGAAGATCCCACATGCCGCAGAGCAACTAAGTCTGTGCACCACAACTACTGAAGCCCGCGCGCCTAGATCCCGTGCTCCACAACAAGAGAAGCCACCACAGTGAGAAGCCCGTGCACTGCAACGAAGAGTAGCCCCCTCTCTCTGCAACTAGAGAAAGCCCGCACGCAGCAACGAAGACCCAGTGCAGCCAAAAATAAATAAATAAATTTAAAAAAGAACCGTTATTAAAATTTATTAAAAAAAAAAAAAAAAGCAGTGGGCTTCGCCGGCCTACATTCTGTGGTCCATCAGTTAAGCCTGTTATCTCCCTTGACTTGTGTTTTTTCTGCCCAGCTTACCCAAAAGAACCTCAAACCAAACTCCTCCTCCTCTGTTCTGATTTCCAGACTGCTGAGCCCATAAAGCTGTCAATCAAATTCCTTCATCCTAAAACCTCTTTCCTCAAACTCAGTACTCTCTACTATTAAGGAAGTCAAAAGAAGCCACCAGACCTCCCTTTACAGAGGTATCTTATCAGCCTGCCATCATGGTTGTGGTAGGCGAAATTGTAAAACAGCCCCAAGGTTTCCTACCCAAACCTATAGAACTGTTACTTTAAGGGATTTTACTCCCATGATTAGATTATGTTAAAAGATAGTTTGGCCTTTTAAGGGTGACTGTTTGGGTGATCTGAACCAAATCACAGGAGATTTTTCTTTTTTAAATATATTTGTTTTATTTTTTTTTATTTTGGGCTGCGTTGGGTCTTTGTTGCTGTGTGTGGGCTTTCTCTAGTTGTGGCGAGCGGGGGCTACTCTTTGTTGCGGTGCCCTGGCTTCTCTTGTGGAGCACCGGCTCTAGGCACGCGGGCTTCAGTAGTTGTGGCACACGGGCTTAGTTGCTCCACGGCACGTGGGATCTTCCTGGACCAGAGCTCGAACCCGTGTCCCCTGCGTTGGCAGGCGGGTTCTTAACCACTGCGCCACCAGGGATGCCCTCGCATGAAAATTTTAAAACCAGCGTTTTTTTTCTGGCAGGTAGCAAAGTATGGCAGTGGTTCCCACGGAGATTTCTGCTCCAGTAAGTTTTGACTCTGTATCTGCCCATCTCTCCAATTTTTGGGTCAGCGGTTTGCCCTGTGACCTCAATTCTCTGATAGATTTAAGAAGATCTGATGATTAGTTTGTTTGGCTTTTTACTTGTTAGGACAGAGTGAAGACTTCTTATCTCTTTACATGCCAGACCAGAGACGGGAAGTTGATGGATATTGCTTTAAGCCACTACATTTGTGGTAATTAGTTCCTGCCCACATCTGGAAAATTCGTGAGGGCAGAGACCATCTCGTTTCATGTTGTGGTCTCACCTTCTAACACAATGTGTCACGCGTGGTGGTGTTCAATGGGAATTTATTAAAAGTATGGTTACATTTTCCATTTGGAACATGATTTGGAAGTTATAGTGGATGCTGTATTGTGCCACTTGTATTTGCCTCCTAACCCCTACACCTGACTTCAGGACTGAAGTATTTATTCTCCCAACTGCTGGTTAACAGCTGACTTCAGGTAACAGTTGCAAATGACCTCCACTTTCCAGGGATTGGTTGTTCTCGCTTGAAGAGAGCTACGCTATCCAAGGCCACGCCTCATTTCCAGGGGCATCCTGCATCACAGTGACTGGTCTATGCAGGGGTGTAAGATGTAGCCTCTTGCCCCAACTGGGACAATTCTGCAGGGTCATTACAGCTCACGAGCTCTCAGTGGGATTGGCCAAGGCCTTTGTTGTGCCTGCATCACACCCAAACTCCTGCTTAATCATGCTTTGTCCCCTCAGAGATGTTATTCCCTAAAGCACTCCCCATTAAATTTCTTGCACCCAAATCTCCATCTCAGAGTCTGGTCCTAAGGAACTCAACCTGCCACAGAGGTAAGATGGCAGGGAAGAAGAAGGGTAGGTATGGTCAGGAATTATTGTTCATTTTAGACTCCATTTTCCAAATTTATACTTAGCTTTTCATCTCCCCTCTAGGGTAAAGGCGAGACTTTGGGAAGGATTACGGAACAGGAAAATGTTCATTGGTACTCTCCTCTGTCTTTGTGCTTCCTCTTCCATATACTGGCATTATCAGTTTCCCCACCTTCTAGGGTCCAACCCACAAGGCCCAATTTGTTAATCTAATTAACACTAAGCCATTCATTCACAAATACCTGAATATATATGATGTCCCAGGATCTATACTCTTCCATGGGGATACTGCATTGGCTACACTAATCCATGGCCCTAAGGAATGAATACATGGTCTCCTTTGATGAGGGTAAGAATATCACAAGTCTCATCTGTCATGTCATGAAATGGGCTATGAAAGTTAAGACACAGGTGCTACTAGAACACATAGGAGTGTCACATAATCCAGCCTTGGGTGGGGACAGAGTGAGAGGTGTTTTCCTGGAGTATCTAAACAAAATCTTTAAGTAGGGTTAGATAAAGTCATAGGTCTCGTAAGACCAGCCTTGGAAACACTATCATCTTTTGCTTCTCATCTGAAAAAATGTAAAAAAAAAAATGTAAAAATGTAAAAAATGTAAAAAAAAATGTAAAAAAAAAAAAATGTAAAAAAAAAAAAAATGCGCTTAATCACTTTTTACCATCTCCTTAATCCATTTTGAGGGATACTTGGTTAATACGGGGAGTTAAAGGACATTTTTCTGTAGGACATTTTCATCACAGGGTTACTTAGAAGCAGCATTGAGTGGACACATTGATATGTATCAAAATACTGTCCATACTGTCACCCAGAAAGCCTTTCTTGGAGGCACCCCCATCCTCTCACATATGCTCTGTTCTTTCAAATAACCGTGGGAGAGCCTCCAATCACATAAAAATCTTTTTAGCACATAGTCACAGACCTAACCTGCACCATTTATTGGGAGATTGGTTCTACAAATTGACCACCTAGGTCCTAGGTTCTTAGTATAAAGATCTTTTGTTTCCTAAAGCTTCCTTTATTCCTAAGGAGTCTATACTAGTTGAAAGCATAAAACCTATGATTCTACAGGCCACCACTGGAAATATCCATCAGTGGACCTACTATGTTCCTGGCCTCCATTTATAAACAATGAGTTGGCATCCTTTCCGTCTTCAAGATGGTTCCTCTTTGTGGGGAATGCTTAATCTTTTTATTTTGTCCTGAAATCCACCATCCTTTTCTCCTTATCTAAAGGTCCTTGGAGATTACAAGACAAAACTATTCACGACAGATGGTGCTGTCATGAGTGATGTGGCCACTATGAGAGAAGAAAATGCTTACAAATCACACACTTGTGCAATTCAGTTTATTTGCTGTTTTACAACTTATATTTCCAAAGGCTTTACAATGTCACATTTTCTTGTTTTTTGATACAATGCTTTAATAGTTCAGTCAAGAGAGATATATGATGCAATATTTAGCTCTTCCTTGAAGCTGGAACTCAGCAATTTATTTCCTGTGAAATAATAATGGAATACATTTCCTTAAATTGGCGTGTAACAGACTCAAGATGTTATACAGACAATCATTACCAATATCTTTAGTTTCCATTTTTAGGATAAAGCCAAAGGTCTTGACATTTCACCTGAGCTTAGTTATCAGTCTTCCCTTTATGACCATTGCAGGGCAGAAATGGCCTTTAAGGGGCCATCAAGCCACTGCTCCAGGACCAGGGGTTGAGGTGAGGCAGGGTTACCCAATGCCAAGACTCTGTGTAGGGAAGCCTGTCAAGCTACTGCCCCTTAAGGGAGATGCTAAGCTTCCAGTACCCAGCTCTAAGCTGGGACACTAAGAGTGACACTGCCAGGATCACTTACAAAATCCCATTTTAACCCATGACATACTACCATTAACAGATCGGGAGTTAAGTGTGAAAGCCAGCTTAAAAATAACATTCCACAGAATTGAAAGGCTTTGGCTCTAATCCTGTCAGGTAGGGCCTTCTTTACAAGGTATGTCTGTTACCTGGGTAGAACTCTGCCGTTTGTCATTGCCCATAAGCAGTGTTAGCTTTGAAGGGCAGACCAGGCACCAAGTAGGAAACCCCAAACAAATAAAGTCCAAAAAGCAAATCATAAGACGAACTGGACACAGGACACATAACCAACCTCTAGAGCTGCTGGGTATTTCCTAAACTTTATAGCATCTGCCTCGAATCTCTGTTACTTTGTAGGGGAACTTGGTTTTTGATCTCTCACAGTTACCTGAGGGAAGAAGTGATTCATACATTAAATAATCCAAATTGCTTAAAAACCAAAAGGAAAAAATAAATCAAAAACACATCTTTCAAGAAATTGACCTGTTTTTCATGATACTATTCTATATCATTCTGTAGTTCTTGGCAGCAAAAAATATCATTGGCAAAAATAATAACAGACAATTTATAGAAGAGAGACTTCAGCCTGGAAATTAAAATCTTGACTGTGTGACCTGGAGTAAACTGAAGTTCCCATTATCTTCACAGGATGACTCGGTCGGACTTTTTTTTTCCCGGCTGCACCGTGCGGCTTGCAGGATCTTAGTTCCCCGATTAGGGATCAAACCCTGGCCCTCGGCAGTGAAAGCAAGGAGTCCTAACCACTGGACCACCAGGGAATTCCCCAGACTTTCTTTCAGACATGGCCAAAGAAGAAAAGTGCTAAAAACTACTCAACTACAATATTAAGAAGGGGGAGAGGGAGTAAATTTATAACCAATGTTATTACCCAAAATAGAAGAAGATTCATACACGCTCTGATGGGAAATGACATGGGAATTCAGAAGCAGATAGGACTTTGAGAAGGCTAAAGGTAAAGTTGCCGGTGTTTTAGTTTATTCATTTTACAATGTTAGACATCGTGATCTAGGGCTCACACACATCTGGAATGGTCCCATTCATTATGGAGCTTACACAGTGCTGCTTTCTTATGCACGAGGGGTCTCTAAGCACAGTGGTCCAGAACAGTCTCTCTTGCCATCTTTTATAAACAGGGACTAAACATACCAAAGCCAAAAAACTCTGCTCATATTGTAAAGTCACCCTATTTTTAAAAACCCCTTCCAAATTACTGAGCATGAATCGAAGTCATGACAACAGCCAAGAGTTAAGATGTGACAATACCCCAACTTTTCAGTGGAAGTGGTAGGCATAAATATGTCAAGTCTAAAGGTTCTGGGACTAAGACTGGAACTTATTTAAACTTCCCTGGGGCTCTTATGCATCCCATTCTTCACTTACCTGCTTTGCTTCATTCTTTGCACCCCAGAGGTAATCATCTCCCAAAGCTCTCCTTTGGGCCCTCCCTCCCTCCCCACTCCTGTCAGCTGTGCCCCCGCCAGTCACAGGATGGTCCAAACTCAAGCTTCAACCAGGTGTGGGGAGGCTGCTAGTCCAGTCCCTCAATCTCACCACTTTATGCCCCTCCCACCATAACCCACACAGCAAAGCAAAACAACTTCTCTTCCCAAGTTAACTCTTTTCCATGGATGTTACCATTTTTTTGGATGTACTCACGTTCAAACTCCAGCTCTTTCTTAAAGATTCAATTGCATTAGTCCTCTCACATGTCTCTCTTTTTTTTTGTATACATAGTTGTTAAGCAGTTTAAATTTTATTGACCTCCTGGTTTTTTTTTAAAAGTTAAATTTAAGGTCACACCTCTAAGTTTGATGCACTCTATACAGATCGTGTAGAGTATGACTGTGAAGAGATACAAATTAGTCCATGTGGAAAAAGATTTACTGGAGTACAGAATCATTTTCATAAATACATGTCTCTATCTCATACTCCCATGTGAGTCAGGACCCTCACCACTTTGTTGATTTATTGGGTTGCCAAAAAGTTCGTTCGGGTTTTCTGTAAGATGTTATGGTACTTTTTGGCCAACCCAGTACAACACTTTTTGTTGAATAAAACTGGTTTGGGGGGACTTCCCCGGCGGTCCAGTGGTTAAGATTCCACCTTCCAATGCAAGGGGCCTGGGTTCAATCCCTGATCGGGGAACTAAGATCCCACATACCACAGAGCCAAAAAATAAAACAAACAAAATGGTTTTCAGGCACTCTTCACTCTAATTTCTCCTATAAAATACTGCTGGTTGAAATTCCTACGGCACATTTGTCTCATTTCTCTACTCAGTCTGGATTAGCCCCTTTTTGCCTACAGGATAAAAATCTATAAGTGAAGAAAAACACTACTACTTTACCCCATTCTCCTTGGTCTATTTCCCAATTCCTCACAAGTCTTCCCTCTGGCAGGATGGTCTCGAGAGGAACCCTGCCAGGGCTGCCCATTTGAGCTCACGCTACTGTCTCCCTTCCCACTCCAAACTTGCTCTTTTGTCTCCAAACCACAGAACCTAAAACTGTGTTGAAATTCTCTGCCTCCACATAGACTGCCCATTCTCAGCAATCCAGCTAGACTGATGTCCTCCTGACGATCTCAGCCCAACTCTCCTTACCGCCACCATCCAAATCTTTATAATCTACTATAGCACTTTGTTTCAAATTACATTGCAGTTTCCTAGAATGCAGGAATTCTAACTTGGGATTCTTTTTGCAAATCCTATGAATATGGGCACCTACAGCTTAAGTGACAACATACTTTCAAAACAGAGAAATGCTATTGATTCACAGCTGCCTTTGCATCCAGGACTTGGTATGGAACCGCCACAGACAACTAGATAGGATGAACCCAGTAGTCACTTACATTCCAATGGTTTGTGAGAGGCTTTCCTGGACTCCAGTCCCTCTGGCTTGGGCACAGTGTGTTTTCTTCGGAGGGTGACACCAGTACTTTCACAGCCATCCTGTCGTTTCAACTGGTAAACCACAGGGACGACGTGCTCATATTCACCACCAGCTTGTAATAACCTGTACTTATTTCTGGTGGGCCAGACCATAAGTTGGGGAGGGACAGAGCACTCAGGTGGCATCCTGATTATCCTTCCAGCCTTCAGATAAGACCTTCCTTTGGAAGATGTCAGAGGGCCCTGTGGACTCACTTCTTCAAGGAGGCATTCTACCTCATGCATTACATCTTCAGCTTCCAACTCAGAGTCTTCTGAATCCTCAGGAAGCACGATGGTCAAGGCAGCGCTTTTCTGCAGCAAATAGGCTGTCTTAACATTTGAGATGCTGCTCAGGTCTTTCAGCTTCCTGCCTTTCACAGTCTTTCTAGTCTCTACACACCTTTTCAAGTTCTCTTTATGCACCTCCCCAATCTCATCATTCACCATCACTTCATCATTGTCTGCACTTAATTTCCTATTTGTGACTGGCTTTCTCCATGACCCCTTGGTTTTGCAGTCTGGTGAGGTCCCTTCATCTCTGCAGGGCATTTGCTGGGGGGATTTCTCTACCTGTGCTTCATACCAACTCATGTCGCACTGGATGCCCTCTTCTACTTTGGTAAACTGGGCCGACCAGGTAGGGGAGGGAACGCGCCCCTCGCAGCCATTGTTCTCTACCTCACCAACTTCATCCTGGTTCCTGCTCCCCACTGACAGCTGCTCTGCTCCCTTTCTCCCACTTCCTGGTGAAGACTCAGGGGAATTCTCAGACTGTACCTCATACCACCAACTCATATCGCATTGGGTGGCCTGACCTACTTTGTTGAACTGGGCCAACCAGGTAGCGGATGGAACACCCCCCTCAGGGTAGCTATTGCTCTCTACCTCTTCCTCTGCACGCACATTCTCGGGGGAACCATGGCTCCCACGACTGTTCTCTGGCATGCTTTCCCCTGCAGTAAGGAGCTCCTGAGATGCTGAATGTAGGCTCGGGTCTTTTACTGCTTCCATGCTGGCACAGGGTGGCCCTTCCTGATGCAGCTTGTTGATGTCTCCAGGAGACAGGTACAGTTTTGAGTTCAGGCTATTCTGGATCTCATCCCTGCCAGGTGGAGGTGGTGGGTTTTGGGAAACAGCTGCATATCCCTTCTTTTCTTCACCCAAGTTCATCTCCATGATAGATCCTGACTTAAACATCTCATGTCTTACAACATCAAGACACTGCTCTGACTGGACAGCTCTGTGTTCATCTTTATATGCAATGCAGTCTCCACCCTCATGAGGGTTACAGAGCACACCTCTACTTTCCCAGGAACTCTGTGAAATCCCATTGTGCTGCAGTATGTTCTCTGGCATGGCTTTACCATAAGCCACATCATACAAACCCATAGTTTCTTTCAATGATTTCCAGAATTTTATTATAGAGGATCCTTTGCCCTGTACTAGCCTCCTTTGCTCTTTCTCGGATACACAGATTCCTTGAGGTGCATCTCTATGCAGAGTGTTATTAGAAGGGCTCTTGCTATGTAGCTCCTTCTTCTGGGCAACAGAAGTCAAAGCCCCATCTGTTTCTTGATGAATGTTGTCAGTTTCAATGTCAATATTAGTAGCAGGGATACTGGTCACCCTTCCTGTGTCATGGCTGTTGCCTTCTGCGTGCATGTCTTGTTTTTCTCTCATGTTTTCAGCCTGTTGAGGTTCAGTCTGTGTGTGTTTCGTTTTCATTTTTTTCCCACAGCCACCATATTCTCTGAACTGTGCCGTGTTATAAAACATAGGGACTATGGGTCTTCGGTTAAGAGTAGTGGGCAACGGGGACTGAGGGATGAGGAAGCTGGGATACTCATTGAGCACCACAGGATATGGAAAATACAGACTTCCATTTCTCAAACCTAGAAAGAGAAAGGCATAGCCATTTTGTCTCCTGTGGCCAGTCACAACATTCAGCCAGAACACCTGTACAGCCACACCAATGCTTAAAATACTGAGTTTTCTCTATGTCAGTTGGTAAAGGCCCCCAGTTCCTCCCTGGACATCCACAGGAGTCAACCAGTGAAGGAGCAATGACTAGAACAGTGGGGCCTCCAGAACCCTTCTTCACACTAGAACAGCACTACAGTAGGCATCTGTTCCAACTGGTTGGTTCCCAAGCCATCAGTTGGTCAGCATATTAAGAATAGCACCCCCTACTTTGTAGCCTTTTAAAAGAGACCAAGCACATACCAGGCATAACTCAGGCTTGTCATGGTTGCAAAAAGAATAATATCAGGCCTTACAGAGCAAGAGGGAACAAAAGTTCTTTGGATTTAAAATCCTTTCTAAGCCTATGTATTCAGCCCTATTCATTCACACACATACACACATCTTCCCCCATTTCCACTCTTTAGGGATAACCACTGCAGTGGTGTCAATAATGCCAGACATATTTCCCTCAAACAAATGTATTTTGGGGAAAGGCATTTGACTTTGCAAGACAGATCTGTACAACTGACAAATGAAGCTAAGGTAAAACTTCTAATTATATAAAAGAAGGAACAGTCATATTCCAATCAGTGTTCATGAAGCAATTTAGCCAATATTGTGCAGTAGATCTTATGAACCCAGTTTCACTGTTGAGGAAGGTATCAGTGTGCCTCTAGTACTTGGCTAAGATACCTCTAGTATATTTGTATAACCATATGCATATGGGTATTTTCCTTTATTGAAGGAAAAGGAAATCTCAGCTTGGGTTTCAACATTGTCCTAAGAGGTTAGAAGCCACAGAAGAAAGTTCATCTAACTACAGAGACAGATAACTTCAAAGCCAGTCCATGGAGGGTCAGGTTTGGAACTCTTGTTGAAACTACTGGAAGAGTGGGCTCTTCTCTTGGATCACTAGCCATAGAATCATTACAGGCCTGGAAATGCTGTGACCATCTTTGCCACTTAGAAATAATGGCTGACAGGCCAACACAGAGAAAGTCAAAACCTAGAAATAGAGGGAAATAGACTAAAAAAATGGGTTATGTGTTTTGAGTCCCCATCTAGCCAAACAAAAGTGGCTTCACTCTTGGAATTCTATACATTCCTTTTTTCACTAAAATATGAATTATGTTGCAATTAAAAATACAAATTTTCTTCCTACTCCCAGCACCATCCACTTTAATTCCCCTAAACCACAACTATAAAGGATAAATAATTTAAACCTTAAGCTGAATGGTGTGGAAAAACCACAGAGGTATAGCATCTCAACCTGTTAATTCAAAGAATGTTTAAGATACAATATAAATTGCTTTCTCTTAGAACTTCCTACACTCTGTACTCACACAATTCCTGTCTCTGCACCATTTCAAAATAGCACTTCAATGTCTGTACTAATTAGGGAATCTCCAGAGAAACAGAGCCAAGAGTTTATATACGGTAAGATTTCTTGAAGGAGCTGGCTCATGTGGAGGTGCTAGTCCAACATCTGGCAGGTAGAGGCACAGTGAAGAATTGTAGGTCACAGGCCATACGCTGGCACAGGTCCCTGTTGCTCAGACTGAGACTACTATTCAGCTGGCAACAGTGGTGAATTCAGAAGCTCCCCTTATCACACCTAGTTTTCTACCTGGAAAAGCTGCATAATATTTACAACATGCTTTATCTCCAGCAGGATACTCAGAAGAGCAAGTTTAACATTATCTTTCCTACTGGGAGAGGTGAGATGGGAGAATCACCCCATGGATCCTCCTGCCTGCCTAAAGCCCCCTCCCCCATGTACTGAATGAAACACTAGATGTCCACCTTCCAAACATTTTCAAGTCTTGCTTGTCATCTTCCTCCAACATACTTTTCTGACATCACCATAATAGCTTTTAGAATCTTTTAGGCCATGTCGAAAAATTACAGGGACTAGGAGCACTAAGGCACCTCTGGCCTCACACACGGGGGGACTTTGGTTGGATTACTCTGTGACCCTGGGCCAGTCACTGACTGGGAACCTCAGCTCCCTCATTTGGGGAGCAAGGATAGCAACAGTACCTAGCTCATGGGCTGCTGAGGTCAATGAGAGAACCTATTTCTAGCATTTAGCAGAGTAACTGGCATATAGCTAGAATTCGAATGTTTCCTATTAACCTGAACAACAAACGCTGCCCCATGCGCTGCTACAGTCTCTCTGGTGTGAGCACAGGGTGAGGAAAGGGCGGTAATGGACGCAGGTGTTAGAAACCTTCAGGCTTTGGCTCAGGGAGGGTCCCTAATCCCACTGAACCTCTGTGGGGATTCAGATTCCTTACCTGCCCCAGGAATGGAGAATGGATTATAGACAGGATTCTGGTACCAGGGACCCAGGTGAAGCTGCTGGGCCACGGGGTGCACATAAAAGAAAGGTCTGGAGTTACTGCCCTCAAAACTGTCGTTTCCTGAAGAGTTCATTTCCCAGGCTGAAAAGCAGGTGTTTGTAGTTAAGAAAGGACAGCCGCACTCTGCCCTGTAAAATGCTGTGAAGGAAGAAAGTCGTCCTCGTCCCCCATCAGAACTGGGATCCTGGGTGGAGGTCCCTTACCTTCTCTTCCCGCTCGCCTGGGATGGGGACACGCGGGGGCTGCCCTGCGTGCGTTTCGACCAGGGGAGCAGCGCCCAGAGGCCCGGGCCCGCGTCGTGCTGAGCAAGTCTGGCTCCCCAGGCAGGAGCACCGTGGGGAGATGAGGCCTTGGAGGCGCGGGGTACCTAGTGCCGGGCGCCAAACGCCAGGGGCCGCGCCCCGCGGCTGCACTGGGAGACGCGACCTAGGCCTCGGCTGCACCGCCCTTGTCCACAGCCTCTCCAGCCTGCCCCCCAGCCTCCACCCGGGCCGAACCCCTCCTCAGTCCGGGAGTCCAGGCCCCCGGCTCCGCGTCTCCTACCACCCCCCTCCCCACAGGCCTGTCTGTTCCCGCGACCTCCACACCCTGCACCCCCGCGCCCTGCAGGACCCGCGCTCGCGTTCGGGACACCAACCTGCTCTAGCTCGACGTCTGCGACTGGCAGCCTCTACGGTGGCACACGCGACCCGCGCCGACCCGACCTCTGTAGCCAGGTGAATCTACGCTGCCGGTGGCCGAGGCTCCAGCCTTTATCTGGGCGGCTGGAAGGCAATGTGCTGCCTCTTCCGCAGGCACCGCCCCTGGCGCATTCCCTCCCGCGCATGCGCCCTGTCAGAGCTCGTAGGCCAGGTGGGTCGGATCGAAGGCGCTGGTAGAAGCGGGGGCTGAGACTTGGTGGAGGGGAGCGGCCCTGTGCACGCTGCTCCTGGGTGAACCCCAGTCCTCCCTTCTGCCCACCCTTGTGTGTGTGGGCGCCCTGGCCTTGACTCTTCTAGAGGACAGAGCCCTTCCCGTTCCCTTCGCTCTCCACGACTGTCCCCTCCTCTGAGTGTGTTGAGTGAGGTCGGGTCAGGCCGCTCCTCTGAGCTCCTCGTCTCCTCCTTCCTTGGGCCTAAAGCCGCTGACACTTAAGGAAGAGGAGGCTACCGAGGAGGAGCAGAGAGGAAGGAGGCCAACGTGGACGGAGGACAGACCTGAGAGGAGGAAGACTCACACAGGAGAGGTGAACAAGCGTGCTTAATGCTGCTGAGAGCAGCATCTCGCGGGGGCAGGGGCTTCGGCAATTAGGACGCTAGTGGTGGGGGGAAGTGGTGGGACAGGAAGGCGCTGGAAGTCTGTGAGGTGATGGATGGGCAGTTAGAAGGGGTAAGCTGGCAAGTACAGAGTACTGTTTGTGTGTGAGTGGAAGGAAAGTCATAGGACAGTAGTGGAGGGGAGTCGTGGGGTTGTAAGGAGGATTGTGGATTTTGTTTTGTTTTTGAAAGGAAGGGATTGAGGTATATTTATCCTGGGATGGACTGACAGGGAGACGTTACTGGTAGTGGAGAGAGAAGGATGTTAGGACGATGTTCTGAGAATGGGAGGGTAGCCAAGGCTGGTTACAGTGCTTGGCCTTGGACAGAAGAAAGTCCTTGAGGTTGGAGGGAAATGAAATCCTGAAGGCAGGAATTTAAGTGCATTAGCGTCTGATGACCTTGTTATTACTATATTTTCAGTCAAGAGGGATAAGAATAGTACTAACCATGTCTGCCATATTTCCCCATGGAATGGAAAGAGCAGTAATTTACAGACATGCAAAAAGAGCTGCTGGTAGAGTTGGGGGCTGACCTGGGGTGAGATTCAGTCATTTGTATTGGCCTTCATCTGAAGTATTATGTCACTTGCCTAATCATTTTCAGTTGCTTGGGAGAGACACAGTGGTTGGATGGATCAAGGACTGTGGTTTTGTAGGGCTTGTGGGAAGAGAAGTCAATGGTTCAGGAAAGTTCAGTGTAATGGTGAGAAGTTAAATACATCATGGCACATGACGTATACCCTGCACTTGTGTGACCCTGAGTGTGAGTGCCTCCATAAATTGTGCTCCCTAGGTACCTCACCTCACCCTACTTAGTGGCCTAGCATGTAGTCAGGAAGAGAAAGTAATGTCAGAGAGGAACTGATCAAGTTAAGAAGAAGTAATGGAGGTCTTATACTTGAGAATGAAAGAGCTAGAGAAGGGCGTTCGTGGTCCGAGAATGGAAATCTGAAATTTCGGCTTTCAGAGTTGGAGCAGTTGTAAGTTGTAACAAGGTCCACGGGGTGGCCATTGGTTTGCTGAAGTCCTGTGGGCATGAAGGTCATTTGCACTGAGAAAGGAAAAGATCTGGGAGGCTGGGGTTTTGTTTGAGTCACCCCCTCTGTTGCTGAACTCAAGTTTGTGTGCCAGACATACAGTGAGGGCAAACAAACTGAAACATCGGAGTTTGGAGCAAAGAAAGGTTTACAGTATCTGTTGAAGAGGCACCAACCCAAAAGATGGGAGACCTAGACTCATCTCCAATCCATCTTGCTGGCTGGCTGGCTGGGGTGCAAGGTTTTTAAAGACAGCAGAGGTAGAGGTTCTTTGTGATTTCAGCTTCCTGATAAGACCTCAACTGCAGACTTCCTGGCTGCCTGTGACTTGATGTGTCGTTGGTGACTGTGACTGATCTGTGTGTTCCTGCAAAGCAAACTAGTAAATCGCGGTCTTGTGATCCCTTAACTTCTTTCTAGGAGAGAGCAAAAGCAATGGTTGAGACATTTTATTCTGTACTTAGAGCCTTCATGATGGTTCAGGAGCTTCAGTTCTTAATTGACCCTCCAGGTGTCATCAATTTTAAGTCCGCTTGGGGCCAGCTGGTTGAAGCCACAGGACATTATCTTGACAGTTTGGGGTCATGAATCAAGGCATTAGTTTAAGCTAACAATCATGGAAAAGGTTATGTCGGGCTTGCTTTTCTTTTGTTTCTGCGTTCCCTCACTTCTCCAGTGAGTAACTGTTTGAATCTGCTCTTTGGGATTCAGGGAAAATCTAGGAGACTTAAACCATTTTCTATAAATGAGAAATGACAGACACAGGAAGGCTTTTGTACCCGGGAGGGCCCCGCTGCGCCCTGCTTCATTTCACCTCTTTCGTATTGTAGTCATTTAGAGGTTCCCATGTCCTCAGTGAATGTGGCAGAGTGACCAGCAAGGTGAGAGATAGAAACATCACAAGATGTTTGTATTCATAATGTGATGTTTTTCTTAAAGAGAGTTCCCCAAATTTTATAATCTTCAGTCCCCAGAAAACTTGGATCTGCCACATGCTAGTGGCCATGTCAGCCCTGGAGTGTGTGGAGAGTGGGAGAGTGAAGAACCTCCTTATGAGGGAACAAGTTTCAGTGACTATTCAGTAAATAGGGTGAGGGATATGGTGGCTTGTGCTTAGCCAAACAGGGCTTCCAGGTTGCAGTGGCTGGGAGAGTTGGTAGGTAGGTCAGCAGGGAGAAGAACTGGAATGAAAGTGTCCCAGAAATGCCAGCTAACTGGGAACTTTGAGGCAGTGCTGGAAGATGTCGAGAATGAAACATATAGTGGGACTACCTGGTCCATAGATTCCAACTAGACCACTGATGTAAGGATGTTTTTGTGCCAACTGAGGCATTTTGTGTTGGGTGGGGTGTCCGAGGTTAGATGGTGGTTGCTATTTTTGCATTAAGGTCCAGCTAGTAAACTGTGTGTTCTCTGCTCAGAATTCCAAATGGTTTTTATTATTATCATCTCTATTTTAAGATGAGGATATCTGAGATTCAGGAAGGTTAAATAATCTGTCCACATATATTAAGTTGCAGTCCTAGTTGGAAGGGGAGTGGGGTGAGGTCTTTGAATTCCCAGACCCAGTGCCTTTTCTACTGTTTGTGTGGTCAGTGTCACTCTCATTTTGACAGTTTGACAGTCTTCGTCTCCCATTAAAGCAGAGTAGTTTCTACTTCCCCCTCAATTGACATGCTGATCTCAGATAGAAGTTTTAAACACAAATGTAATGATAGTCTTGCTTTCCACACCTAAAAACCTCCTTCAGCCTCACTAATGATCCTTCATTTACTCATTCCGTTTACAAAATTTGAGTCCCTATAATGGTACCAGCACAATTTTAGCCCTAAGGAAACGGAAGAAAAACAAAATTGTAATTCCTAAGGAGCCTTCATTCTTGTGGTATTTGCAATGAGATGCCATTCACAGCTAACATATTGGGGAAAAAATGAGTCTGACAACACCAAGGGTTAAGGAGGAAGTGGAGTGACAGGAACATGTAAACATTACTCCTGAGAGTGTAAATTGGTAAAAATCACTTTGGAGAGCAAGTTGACAGTATCTGAAAAAGTTGAAAATGTGTCATACCCCATGAACCAGCAATTCTACCTCTCGAAATATCCTAGGGAAAAAACCTTGTATATACACACAAGGAGCTGTTTATTAAAAATGTTTGTTACCATAGCATTGCTTTTAATATATATAAAAAAAACGAAAACCACTTAAATATCCATGAAATAAGAGAATGGATAAATAAGTTGTAGTATAGATAAATTATGGGAAACTACATAGGAGTTAAATGAATGAACTAGAATCACATCTGTCTCCATGGATAAATCTTAAATATAAGGTTCTAATTTATAATTTCTTTTATAAATATCTTTTAGAGTTATAGTTTTTCTTGCTATTGAAAATGATTTATTTAAACTACACTTTCTAACTGTTGGTGGTATATAGAAATAATATTGATATTTACATATTGATTTTATATTCCAGCAACTTTGCTGAACTCTTTAGTTTCAATTTTTTGTGGATTTGACTAGATTTTCTGTGTGAACACTCAAATCATCTACAAATAATGAAGTTCTTTTAAAAATATATATTTATTTATTTTTGGCTGCGTTGGATCTTCTTCGCTGCGCGCGGGCTTTCTCTAGTTGCAGTGAGTGGGGGCTACTCTTTGTTGCGGTGTGCAGTCTTCTCATTGCAGTGGCTTCTCTTGTTGCGGAGCACAGGCTCTAGGCGCACGGGCTTCAGTAGTTGTGGCACGTGGGCTCTACAGCACAGGCTCAGTTGTTGTGGCACATGACCTTAGTTGCTCCGCGGCATGTGGATCTTCCCAGACCAGGGCTCGAACCTGTGTCCCCTGCCTTGGCAGGCGGATTTTTAACCACTGCACCACCAGGGAAGTCCCAATAATGAAGTTTTGTTTCTTCCTTTTCAATGAATATCTTCTCATTTTTCTTATTTGTCTTAATCTTCTAAGACCTTCAGCACGATATTCAATTTAGAACACTGATAGCAGATAGCATTGTCCTGTACTTAATTTCTAATGATACACTATAAAGAATTATTGTAGGTTATTTTCAAGATACTCCTTAGCAAGTTAGTAGGGTCTGTTATTCCACATTGGCTGGGAAGTTTTAAAATTTTGAATGAATGTTAAGTTTTAGCAAGTGGTTTCCTGCATCTTTGAAATAATCATATTTTTTCCTCTTTCTTCATCTTGCTAATAAAGCAGGTTCCTTACTAAATTTTTCTCTCATTAAACAATCCTTATATTTCTAGAATACACTCAACTTGGTCTTGATATATTTTAATATACATTGCAGGATTCCATTTGCTGGTATTTTATTTAGAATTTTGGAATCTAAGACTATAAATGCAATTGTTTTATAATTTTTAATTCTCATATTGTCTTTTCTTGGTTTCAAGATATCCTAGCCTCATAAAATAAGCTAGATAACTTGCCATTTTTTTCTGTTCTCTAGAGCAATTTGCATAAGACAAGGATTATCTACTTATTCCTTGAAGGTTTGATAGAACTTCCCTGAAAGAGTATGTTGTGTATTTTGTTTTGTAGGTAGACATGGCTACTGATGCAGTTTATCTAATGTTTATAAGTCTGTTTGGTTTTTCCATTTCTTGATTTGGTTTTGATGACTTGAATTTTTCTAGGAATTTGCCCTTTTTGTCTGAGTTTCCCAGTTTATAGGCATAAAACTTTTCATAATTTTTGATTTTTTAAAAGTGCTTGTGATATCTGTAAATATGTTCCCATTTTGATATTTAATGTTCTTTATCCTCTATATTCTTTCCTGATCAATGTGCTCAAAACTATATCCATTTCATTATTCTGATCAAAGACCCAACTGTTTTGTTGTTGTTCCTCTCTTTATTTCCTATGTAATAATTACTGTTCTTTTATTTCTATTCTTAAATGTCTTTGGGTTTCCTCTGTTGTTTGCTTTTCTAGCTTATGAGTTGGACATTTACCTAATTAATTTAATTTTTATTCCTTATACATATATATGTTTAAAGCTATAAATTTCCTTCTAAATACTTCTTTAGTTGTGTTTCATAAGTTTTGTTGAGAAGCAGTCTCATAGTCATTTATTTCTAAAATTTTCTAATTTCCACTCTGCTCCTTTTTCTAATTACAATATGCTTTCTGTCATGATCCTTGAATTATTAAGAGCTAGGTTTTTCAATTTACAAACATCAGATTATTTTGGTCTATGTTTTATTAATGATTTCCAATTTTATTGCGTTTTGGTCAAAATACATGATTTGTAAGTTACCAATAATTTGGTATTTGTTTGGACTTGTCTTATAGCCTTGTAAGTATTCATATTTTGTAAATGATTATAGTAAACTTGAAAAGAAGTTTTATCCACTAATTATTAGATGTTCCTTATTTATAAATATCCTTTAGATCTAATATTTTTCTGTTCAATTTCTCTATACCCTTACTAATTTTTGGTCTACTTGATGTATAATTTACTGAGTTACACGTGTTTGAAATCTCCCATCATGAGACAGATTTTTCACTAGTAGAGGAGAGAGTTAAAAATATGGAAAGGGGGAATGAATCCACTATTGTTGGATTGGAATCAGAGATGTTAGTGTGAACTCATGACATGTATATAGATAGATATAGATAGATAGAGATAGCATGTATGTATATATGTTGATATAAATGAGTGTATATACATGTAAGTATGTACATATATATGTGTGTGTGTGTATGTATGTGCTTACATCTGTTTTCTGGTTCTGTTTGCTGAGAGGGCCTAAAGAAATAATACCTTTGGGACAAGGAGCACACCTAGCCCTCAAATCTTGGTTTCTAAATGCCATTCTCCACTCAAAGGAATCAGAGCTTGGAGAAATGGCTGTTTCTAGGACAGGCAAATACAGAGAATCACAATTTACTGGAGAAGCTCAAGAGCAGCAACCTGTATGGGAACTAGCACTCAGTAGGGAAACCTGAACTGTAATTGACAAATTGCTGGAGGCTCGGTTTTGACAAGTCTGAGAAATAAAAACTCCAGGTAAGCCCAGTCATTGGTGGAGCCCCCACACTTTTATGAGTTTTACCTCCTGGAGCTCTACAGTTTTCTCATGGTACATATTGGAGAATAATCCCAGAGTGCTTTCAGCAGGGGTATCAGAAAAGGAACCATTTTAAAATATGCCAGATCATTCTGTTCTTCTTAACAAGGTCTGCCCTCAGGAGAAGCTGTTCAGAGCCTACCCTTCTGGGGTTTTATCAGAACCTAAACTACTTCTGGGAAGGAAAGTTCCCACTACACACACTCTAGCTGTCCTGTCCCACCTAAGGGTTGGGAGGTGGGGCAGAGAGACATGTGTGAAGTTCACAATCAGAGATTTAAGCTCACTAAAAGACTGAGACATAATCGTAGGAATATAGAACACTTGCCCTGACCCCATACCATACCACTACATTGCCAAGAGCCAATTTACAGCAGTTCTTCAGCCAGTACCCATAATGTACTTTACCCAGTGCATTATGTCTAGCTATCTAGAAAGAAATTACAAGATACATTAAAGGGCAAAGACCACAGTTTGAAGGTACAGAA
Source organism: Leucopleurus acutus (assembly GCF_964270905.1). Classification (NCBI taxonomy): domain Eukaryota; kingdom Metazoa; phylum Chordata; class Mammalia; order Artiodactyla; family Delphinidae; genus Leucopleurus; species Leucopleurus acutus. The sequence goes on along the minus strand of NC_139144.1, from coordinate 64,910,641 downwards.
GAGGTATCAAAATCTGACTCATATGTGGCAAAGATGTTGGAATTATTAGACCTGGATTTTGAAACAACTGTGATTAATATTCTAAGGGCTCTAATAGATAAAGTAGACAGCATGCAAGAACAGATGGCTAATGTAAGCAAAGAGATGAAAATTCTAATAAAGAATCAAAGAGAAATGCTGGAGATCAAAAACATAACAAAATGAAGAATGCCTTTGATGAACTCATTAATAGACTGGACACAGCTGAAGAAAATCTCTGAGCTTGAGAATATGAGAATGTAATAACAGAATTAAAAACTTCAAAAATTGAAAAAAGACTGAAAACAGCAGAACAAAATACTTAAAAATTGGGAAAACTGTAAAAGGTGAAACATAAACATAATGGGAATACCAGGAGGAGAAGAAAGAGAAAAGAAAAGAAGCAACATATGAAGGAATATATGACTGAGAATTTCCCCCAAATTAATGTCAGACACTAAACCACAGATCCAGGAAGCTCAGATAACACCAAGCATGATGAATACAAACAAACAAAAAAAAAGCCTACACCTAGGCATATCATTTTCTAACTATAGAAAATGCAAGCTAAAGGAAAAAATCCTGAAAGAAGTCAGAGGAGAAAAACACTTTTACTTATAGATGAGCAAAGATAAGAATTACATCTAACTTTTTCTTAGAAACCATGCAAGCAAGAAGACAATGGAATGAATACTTAAAATGTTGAGAGAAAAAAACCAATCCACCAACCTAGAAATCTGTACCCTGTGAAATTATCTTTCAAATGTGAAGGAGAAATAGACTTTCTCAGACAAACAAAAATTGAGGAAATTTGTTGCCAGTGGACCTGCCTTGCAAGAAATGTTAAAAGAAGTCTTTAGAGAGAAGAAAAATGATATAGGTCAGAAACTCAGATCTGACCTATAAAGAAAAGATCATTACAGAAGGAATATGTGAAGGTAAAATAAAAACTTTATTTTTCTTATTCCTAATCTGACAGATAAAAGTTTACTCAAAATAATAATAGCAATAGTGTATTCAATTATGTATGCTTTTGTGTATATATATGTTTATATATGCTTACCTGTAATTGAAATGAATGATAGTAATGATAAAAAGGTCAGGAAGTAGGAATTAGGAATTAGTAAGGTACTCATACTATTGGTGGAATCAGTATAGTGTTATTTGAAAGTGGACTTGGATTTGTTGTAAATGTATATAGCAATCTCTAGGGCAACCACTAAAAAGAGCAAAAGCAGAAGTACAACTGATAGGCTAAGAAAAAACAGAATCATTTAATATGGTCAGTAAGAACCACAAGAGGCAGAAAGGAGTGGAAGACAAAAATGGGGACAAAGAAAAAGGGCAAGAAGTAGAAAACAGTAATGTATATGGTAGATATTAATTTAACTATAATGGGTAATCAGTTTGGATGTCAGTGATCTCAATGCACCAAATAAATAAAATATGCAGATTGACATAATGGATCAAAAAATAAGATTCAACAAGAAATTGACTTTAAATATTAAGACACACAGGGACCAAAAGTAAATGGATGGAGAAAGATGTACCACACTAGGACTAATCAAAAGAAAATGGGAGGGAACTTTCCTGGTGGTGCAGTGGTTAAGAATCTGCCTGCCAACACAGGGGACACAGGTTCAAGCCCTGGTCCAGGAAGATCCCACATGCCGTGGAGCAACTAAGCCTGTGCGCCACAACTACTGAGCCTGTGCTCTAGAGCCTGCATGCCACGACTACTAAGCCCAAGTGCCACAACTACTGAAGCCCACACACCTAGAGCCTGTGCTTTGCAACAAGAGAAGCCGCTGTGATGAGAAGCCTGTGCACCACAACAAAGAGTAGCCCCCGCTCGACGCAACTAAAGAAAGCCTGCACACAGCAATGAAGACCCAACACGGCCAAAAATAAATAAATAAATTAATTAATTAATTAAAAAGAAAGAATCCACCTGCCAATGCAGGGGACACAGGTTTGAGCCCTGGTCCAGGAAGATCCCACATGCTGTGGAGCAGCTAAGCCTGTGTGCCACAACTACTGAGCCTGAGTTCTAGAGCCCTCAAGCCACAACTACTGAGCCCTCACGCCACAACTACTGAAGCCCATGTGCCTAGAGCCCATGCTCCACAACAAGAGAAGCCACCACAATGAGAAGCCCAAACACCGCAATGAAGAGTAGCCCCTGCTCACCACAACTAGAGAAAGGCCACATGCAGCAACGAAGACCCAACACAGCCAATAAATAAATAAATAAATTTATTAAAAAAAGAAAGAAAGTGGGAGTAGTCATATTTATTTCAGACAGAAGATTTCAGAGCAAGGAAAGTGATCAGGAAATAAAGAGGGGTATGTCATAATGATAAAAATGTCAGTTTTCAAAGAAGACATAATAATCCTTAACATGTATGTGCCTAACAACGAAGTGTCAAACTAAGTGAGGCAAAAACTGATAGAAATGCAAGGAGAAATAGATGAATCCACTATTGTAATTGGAGACTTCAGTACCCCTCTATCAGAAATGAGCAAATCCAGCAGACAGAAGATCAGTAAGGATACAGATGAACTCAACAACACCATCAATCCCCTGGATAAAATGGACATCTATAGACTACTTTATTCAACAGTAGCAGAATATACATTCTTCTCAAGTTCATGTGTAACATTATATTTAATGGTGAGAAACTTGAAGGCTTCCCACTAATATCTGCTACAAGGCAAGTAGCACTGCTTTTCAACATCATACTGGAAGTCCTAGCTAATGCAATAAAATAAGAAAATGATAATAAAGGTATACTAATTGGGAAAAAAGAAATAAAACTGTCTTTGTCTGCAGAATACATGATCTTCCATGTAGAAAATCCAAAAGAATGGGTAAGAAAACTCATGGAACTTAATACGCAATTATAGCAAGGTTGCAAGATACAAGGTTATTATTCAAGAATCAATCACTTTCACATTTACCAGCAATGAAAATTTTCAATTTGAAATAAAAGACACATTATACAAGCACCCTCTAAGAATGACATATTTAAGTATAAATCTGACAAAATATGTATAAGATCTATGAGAAAAACTACAAAACTGATGAAAGATATCAAAGAACTAAGTTAATGGAGAGATGTTCTATGTTCATGGATAGGAAGACTCAATCTTTTCAATATGTCAGTTCTCCCAAACTTGATTTCTAGATCCAGTGCAATCCCAATCAAAATCCCAGCAAGTTATTTTATGGCTATCTAGAAACTGATTCTAAAGCCTATATGGACAGGCAGACTTAGAACAGTTGACTCAATATTGAAGGAGAACAACAAAGTTAGAGGACTGACACTACCCAACTTCAAGATTTACTGTAAAGCTATGGTAATAAAGACAGTGTGGTACTGGCAAAAGAATAGACAAAACAAACAATGTAATCTAATAGAGAGCCCACAAATAGACCAACATAAACATAGTCAACTGATCTTTGACAAAGGAGCAAAGATAGTATTTTCAACAAATGATGCTGGAACTACGGGACGTCCACATGCAAAAAAAAAGAAGAATCTATACACAGACCTTACACCCTTCACAAAAATTAACTCAAAATGGATCATAGATCTAAATGTAAAATGATGCAAAATTATAAAACTCCTAGAGGATAACAGAAGAGAAAACCACAATGACCGTGGGTATGGTGATGACTTTTTAGTGACAATTCCAGTGGCATAATCCATGTAAGAAAGAATTGATAAACTGGACTTCATTAAAAATTAAAAACTCTGGGAAAGATACTGTCAAGTGAATGAAAAGACAAGCCACAGACTGGGAGAAAATATTTGCAAAAGGCATATCCGATAAAGGACTGTTATCCAAAATATACAAAGAACTCTTAAAACCCAACCCTAAGGAAACCAACACCTCAATTTGAAAAGAGATCACAGACCTTAACGGATACCTCACCAAAGAAGATATACAGATGGCAAGTAAACATGTGAAGAGATGCTCCACATCATTATATCACTAGGGAAATGCAAATTAAAACAACAGTGAGATACAACTACACACCTATTGGAATGGCCAAAATCCTGAACACTGACAACACCAAAGGCTACTGAGGATGTAGAGCAATAGGAACTCTCACTCATTGCTGGTGGGAATGTAAAATGGTATAGCTGCTTTGGAAGAGAGTGTGGCAGTTTCTTACAAAACTAAACATATTCCTACCATACAATCCAGCCAACTATTAAAAATGCACATTTTCTGCCACTGTGACAGTAGCAGTTTTGCTAGATAAAGTACTAAGGACTTTCATGACTTTTAGAATTACAGTACTTTTGAAGCCAAGATGAATTAAGCATAAGACAAAGTTATCTCATTTTAACATCACAATAGACCTAGGAAGTAGGTACTATTATTATTTTTCCCAATCTATAGATGAGAAAACTGAGGCTTGGGTAGATTAGGTAATTTGCTTTAGATCACAGATCTAGTAAGTGACAAAGCCAGGCCTCTTTCCAGTGTTTTCTTGTTGCTGTTTTGTTTTGTTTTAACCTTTTTTTTTTGGTAAAATATACAGAAAAATTATCATTTTAAGCATACAGTAGCATTAAGTACATTCACAATGTTGTGCAAGCATCACCACTATCTGTACTCAGAACTTTTTCATCATCCCCAAACAGAAATTCTGTATCCACTAAACAGGAACTCCTCATTTTCCCCTCCCACCAGCCCCTGACAACTACCGTTCTACCTTTGTCTCTATGAATTTGACTACTCTATGTACCTCATATAAGTGGAATCATATAATGTTTATCCTTTGATGCCTAGCTTATTTTGCTCAGCATAATGTCTTCAAGTTTTATCCACAATGTAGCATGTGTTTTCTTCTTTTTTTTTTTTGTTTTTTTTTTTCTTCTTTTTAAAGGCTGAATAATATTATATTCCCATTGCAATAATATTCCAATGTATATATCACATTTTGTTTCTCCATGTGTCTATTGATGGACATTTGTTCCTACCTTTTGGCTATTGTACTATTATGTACATGCGTGTACAAATATATGCTTGAGTCCCTGCTTTCGGTTCTTTTGGGTATATACCTAGGAGTGGAATTGCTGGAGAGTACAGTAATTCTCTGTTTAACATGTGGAAAAGAACATAATTTTAATTACTGTTATTTATTTATTAATTTAATTTATTTAGTTTTGGCTGTGTTGGGTCTTTGTTGCTGCACACGGGCTTTCTCTAGTTGTGGCAAGCGAGGGCTACTCTTTGTTGCGGTGCACGGGCTTCTCATCGCAGTGGCTTCTCTTGTTGTGGAGCATGGGCTCTAGGTGTGTAGGCTTCAGTAGTTGTGGCACACGGGCTCAGTAATTGTGGCACGTGGGCTCAGTAGTTGTGGCACATGGGCTCAGTAGTTGTGGCTCGCGGGCTCTAGAGCACAGACTCAGTAGTTGTGGTGCACGGGCTTAGTTGCTGTGTGGCATGCGGGATCTTCCCGGACCAGGGCTCGAACCCGTGTCCCCTGAATTGGCAGGCGGATTCTTAACCACTGCACCACCAGGGAAGCCCTACTGTTAGTTATTAAATGACTACTGTGTGCTAGGCACTTTACTTATATTGTCTTGAATCCTTATACAATCTTAGGTATAGTATGCCCATTTATTATATGAGGATATAGGCTTAGAGAGGTTAAATAACTTGCCAGGAAGATGTAGCTACTGAATGGCGAGTTGATAAAACCCAGTCCAGTGCTCTTCCTGAAGTATACTCTCGTTTACCATGTTGGTCTCGTGGATTGATTGTCTTTGTAGCAGGCATTGTTGCTAGTTTTACTAGTGGTCTCACCCACTTCTTCCTTGCTGGGAGAACCACAATTTTGTCCAGATAAAGAAAAGCAATGTGTTCAGAGAAAGTGGGTCTTTTCCCCCTCTAGCCCTATCAATGTCTGAAAGCCAACTACAGGAATCTCATTATCCTGGGCAAGAAGATATCAATATAAGAGGAACTTTGCTGAAGATTCTGGGAAATATTTTTCCTATCTGTTAATCCAAGAGAAGGGAGAAGAAAAATCACCTCCTTTTCCTTCCTGCTCATACTATTTAAACCATGTTACTGAGATAATATGGTAGTTCCTAAGATTTGAAGTGATACACGGAAGCAGTTGGCTAGGAGAAAAGAAAGCAGTAAAACAGAGTAGTTAAAATCATAGACACTGGAGCCAGGCAGCCTAGATTTTAATCCTGGCTCTGCTAATTTATTAGTAGTGTGATCTAGAGTGAGTTACTTAACTTCTTTGTGCCTTAGTCACTTCAATTGTAAAGTGGAGACAATAGCAGCAAACTCATATAGTTGTTGTAAGGATTAAATGAGTTGATATAAAGTGCCTAGTACATAATAAGTACTCACCAAGAGTTAGATTTTGTTTTGTTTTTATTATTATTGGTGTAGAACAAAGACCTCAGACACTCAGAGGCTGGTAGACATACTATCCCTTGAGTGAGACCTGCAGTTACTAACAGCCTAGCTTGCTTTCCTCTGCTAACACACAAACTACTCAGGTTGCATTTTGACTTTTTGGGACACTGCTACTTTTTGCTTCTACTCTACTACTTACTCTTCATACTGTCTTTCTACAACACAAAACTGATTCCACTGCTAGGTCCCCATTAACTTTAGGATAGAGTCCAAACTTAACCTATAAGCAGCTTCATGATATGTATCTACCTTTTGCTTTCCTCTCCAGATACCCTGTCATTCCCCCACAAATACTCCATGTTCTAGTCATGGCTAATGACCTTGTTCACCCAACAAATATTTATGAGTGCCTAGACACTCACTGTGTAAAGCATTGGAGAGTCAACAAGATATGAAAGGGGTTTCTGCATTCATGGAGCTTACATTATAAAAACATTTAATTATAACCATCAGAAGGGCTGTGAGTTAAAAATACTGTGTACAATGAAAACTTAATAGTGAAACCCACCAGCTCGTTTGTTTGAACCTCTATCCTTGATCCCTGCTATGTTCCTCTGCTGGTCCCCTTCTTTTTCTGCCTACCCTGCTCCACTTTTTCTGAAAAAACTTTCTTGAGCTTCTTGTTTTTCTTATGTACTCTTATAACACCAGTGTACATATTGCTTTCACAGAATTTATCCTACTGTTGATTTGCTTGGGTCTTTTCCTCCAACATTCCTATTCCTCTATGAGTCTTTTATCTCTGTATCCTAGGGTACTAAAGCAAATCTTTGTTGAATAAATGATAGCCACTTTCTAAAACTTCTTATCTTGAAATAATTATAGACTCAGAAGTTGCAGAAATAGTACAGAGAGTTCCTTGTGTACCCATCACCCAACTTCCTACAGTGGTAACGTCTTATATAACTATAGTACATTATCAAAACTAGGAGACTGACATTGGCACAGTGCAATTAATTAGACTGTAGGCCTTACTCAGATTTCATCACCTTTTATATGCACTTATTTTTTGGTAGGTGTTATATGTAGTTCTATTAAACTTTATCATATGTATATGTTTATAGTTATACCAGAATCAAGATACAGAAATGTTCTGTTACCATAAAGAACTCCCTTGTGCTACCCGGTAATAATGATGTCCATTTTAACTAGATTTTCTCTGTATATAATACAGGGAAGCAAGATGGAGAGGGTATACAGTTGACCCTTGAACAACATGAGGGTTAGGGGCACTGACCCTTCTCTAAGTACATGTACTTTATAGTGGGCCCTCCCTATCTGCAATTCCACACCTGCAGATTCAATCAACTGTGGATTGTGCACTGTCCCCCCTCACAGATGGCCTGGTAACTTCCTCCCCCAAATCCAAGGTTTTTAAATACGTTAAAATTAACATTAAGAATATTTTAGATTATCTTCATATCTTAAATGATTATGATGTGTAACATCAGAAATGGTTAAGCAAAGATTCAACTTTAGAAAATGTGTAGTTGCCTCTTTATTTTCCCAGGAAATCATTTCTGTTTTCTTTCTAGAATCATGACAATGTTTAAAATGAAGTCTTAGAAGGATTGTTTCATGGCCATTGGCACTTAATTGAAAGAAAATGCCTTATTAACTAAAGAGGAATGCTTAAAACAATGTCATGTGCCTAATTTTGGATATAGATCACATGGGAGCTACTTTACATTGTAAAAAAAAATAGTATAATAGCTAGAAAATACTGATTTATGATCTCCCTAAACTGGACCCTCAAACTAGCTGTGATTGTTCCACTTCCAAGCTAAGAGGTGAAATCTGTAAAGAAGTCAAGGTGCTGTTGATGCTCATAATGCCAAGCACCCTATAGTTGTTCTACCACAGCAGCTGCAAGGAGTCAGCCTCCTCTGACTGCAGTACGTGCTTCTTCCTGATTGTTCCAGTTCCCTCTGAGGATTTTTAAGGGGATGGCAACTTTGAGGAGAGAAGGAATGGTAAACAATTACAAATATTTGAGGATACATTTTCAACCTGTTCTTTTCCCAGTTAAGATAAAACACCAAAAAGATTGGCTTCTTTGAAACTCTAGAAACTTCAATCCAGGCTACCAGCCCACAGTGTTTTAAATGTTAAAAAGTGATGCTTTAAGTATTAACCAAGTAGCAGACTGCTATTTGTCTGACCCAAATAGCCTTTTGCTAGAGCTTGGAAAAACTAAGTCCTCACAGCTATAGTTGGCTGAAAGACAGTTCTAGAAAATGAGATGTATGTGAGAGTCAGCTGAGTTGGGGGTATGGAGTATTATCCTGAAAAAGCTTTTACTTTCCTGGAAAAAAAGAAAAAGAAAAAGGTGGCTGAAGCCACTCCTTTCCCTATCCTCCTGCCTTGAACAAGGGGGGTGTAAAGAGTAAAACTGCTGCAACCACCTTGCAACCATGTGAGAAATGTCAGGAGAATCACAGAAATTGTGGCTCTCCTGTTCTTGAGCTGTTGAACGAACGATAACCAACTACCTGCAGACTTAGGTGACTAAAGAGATGCTTCTTTAAGCCATTGCAATATAATGGTTTTTAATTCGCAGCCATATGCATTCCTAACTGTGCAGCTATTAAAATGACACCTTTTTAGTACTCTCTTTCATCCTCACTATTAGCTACTCTTCCTATAGTTACTGCTATTACTATCTAGTCACCCTAACTGGAAAACTCAGTCATCCTTCACTTATTTTCCCTCATCCTCTTAGTAACCAAGTCTTGTTTATTATATCTAGCTAGTTTCAAGTCCACCTCTGCTTCACTATCTTCGCTGCCACTACGTTAGTTTGGACTCTCTCTCCACCTCCTGTCTGGACTATTTTTACAGCCCCCTAATTAGATAGTATCCCCACATCCAGTCCAATATCCACCATGCTTCAGAATTATTTTTCTAAAACCTTATAAGATACTCTTCTCCTTAAAAATCTTAAATGGCTCTCAGTCCTCTAGAGGAGGAAAGACAAACTCCTTTTGTTGTTTCTGCCTTCTTGTTTAGGCTTTGCATCTCCAGGATCCAGTCTGGCCCAGAGTAGGAGCTCAGGTGTTTGTTAAATGACTGAATCTTCTGTATGGCTTCTTTGTTGTTAAATATCAAAACACGTAAACATTTAATCAGACTAAGCAGCGTGGTGGCATCCTGGATAGTCAATAAAGATTTGCTGAGTTAATCTAGTTTCTGGATTCTACTGTAAAATCCTTTATCAGTAGTCCCAGATATACACATCTTGCTGTGTATTCAGTTGATTTAATCTGGCCTGAAGAAAGAGGCTCTTCAGTAACGTGTACGCATTTAGTTTATAACTGGTCACGTACATCCTCCAGACTGGGCTTGTGCCAAGAAAGGAAGTTACGAAGGTGGGTGAAGAAGCCTATATGGGCATTTCTGACAATTTTCGATCTGTGAATTACTGCTATCAAACGAGAGAGTAAATCTACGACTTCCTGCAGGCTCGCAAGCCGTACCAAGTTAACCGCACCAGTGTGGGCCACAGCCTACAGCTGCTACAAAGGCTTTGCTTTGTGAAGCGGAAGGCTCTTCTTGGGAACTTACTGCGGGGAGCGGGGGGCCGCTGCATCGCAGCACAAACTAGCTCAAGGCTTCCCGTGCAGAGCTTCCCCAGAACTGCGGGCTCTTTCAGGTGCTGCTTCGAGTTTTTCCTTGGCCTAGAGACCAGGACATGAAGCCTCTCTTGATAAGATCAAGAAAACGGAGAGTGCTTTGATACGTGCAGAGCGTGTTTTGGAGAGCAGGGGTCGAGGAGACAAAGCCCACTCAGCCAGCCGCCCAACATCTCCCTTTCTTCCCTGGTCCTGTGTTGTCTAGTCCTCCTCATTTCCACTCCCCGACTCAGCCTGCAAATTTCTATATTTCAGGAGGGAAAAATCACTCTACGGCATAAAACCTGGTGCCCTGCTGGCCGCATTTCCTAGCACTGAATTTCTCCCGCCTCCCTTTTCGCCGGGCTTAGGCCTGAAGCCTTCACCGCCCGAACCCCCTGGCGTCCCAGGCCCGGGCGTCTCGGGGGCGACCCCTCCGCCGCGCACGCGCCCTACGCGAGACCTCCGCTGACCTTCTCCAGAAAACCCCTTCAAAAGCGTTTCCCCTTCACCTCGCGCCTTCCCCGCCCTTCCGGCTCTTCCTCCACGCGCCTGCGCGGACCCAATTGTTTTGGCTTTCCGGTGGGATCCGGCAAAGGAAAAGGGCGGGGGAACCGAGGGTAAGGGCGGGCGGGGTGGGGGGGGCGTCTCAAGAACCCGGGAAACTGCAAAATTGACGTTTGTGCCGCTAGACGCGGGCGAGCAGCGGAAAGGGAAACCTGGCGAAGGCTGGCCCACGGTCCGCTGTCCGCGCGTTCCCGGGCCTCAGAAGGGGCCCGCCAAGGGGGCGAGAGCGCGCCGCAGGGGCGGGGCGGGAGCGGCTAGCCGGGCGTTTCGCGGCCCCGGGGCTGACGAGGCGGCGCGGGCAGGCTGCGCGGCTCCCGTGGGAGGAGTCTGGCGGTGGTCGGGCCTTGTGGAGAGTGCAGCTGCGCCCAGAGAGGACGCTGCTTTCCGCTCAGGACGGACCGGCCGAGGGAGGGCGCGAGGGGAAACCGGAAGGAAGGGGAGGCGGCGGCGCCAGCCTTCCTCGGAGGGAAGCAGAAGCGAGACCCCGGCCCTAGTCGCGGCAGCAGGGCCACGCCCCCGCCGCCGCGCGTGAGGGGCCCAGTGTCTTCGTGGCCACCGGCCGCATCGGATCCCAATCCTCGGGACTGAGGGACTCGGGTGAGCAGGCGTCGCCAGCGCCGGGCGGGGGTACCCGGGGACGACCTGTGGAGGAATTGGGGGAGGAGGGCCGCGGCGGGAGGGGGCTCGGCCCTTTGTGGCTCGGCGGGCTGGGGGCGGCGGCGGCATCTTTCAAACCGGAGACGCTTCCGCTGCGGGCGGGGGAGGGGCGCGGGCGGCTGGCGCCTCCCTCCACCCCCGGCGGCGGCCCCTCTGCGGCTCTGCCTCCGGCCGGTGCTTAGGGCAGGGGCGGCGGGGCTTGCCACTCGCGGGGGCGTTTCCGGCCGCGGGTCTCCCAGGCGGCGCCCTGGCCCCGTCTGGCGCCCGCATTGCCAAAATGAAGCTGCTTCCCTTAAGGACTCGCGGCGTCTTCGCGAGACGGTGGGCAGTAGGAGGGCAAGACCTTCCTTGCATTTTTTTTCCCGGTACTTTTGAAGTAACCAAGAGATGTCTAGATTAAATGAGGCCCCATTGTGATCTACTGATGATTTTAAAAAGAAAGCAGAAACTGCCCTTTGAAACGGAAAATTCTGTACGTATTTACTTTAGACTGTGAAATCGCTAACTTATTGAACTCGACCACCTTTCTCTCCCTATGAATTGAGAAACCGTGAAGTGGAAGAATATCCCATAGTTTGATGTGGACCGGTTATTTTGAGTTAACAGGTTTTTTATTTCTCGTTTGTTGATCTAAGATCTCTTTTTATACTACCTCAAAGAGAGAATATACCCTCCACAGATCTCTAGAATTGTCCGATGCCACGATTGCCCCTTCAAATGAAAATAGAAAAAGAATCTAAAAATGTAAAGTTAACTATGAAAGGGTATGTTTGTGTGAAATATCTATCTTCTATATCAGTAGTGTTATAAAAACGTAAGGTACAGGACTGGTCACGTGTTGTTGACACATGAATCTGTACGTCTGGCTCACTTAGCATTCAGGCATTCACAGACAACCCTATCAGCAATGTGGTCTAACTAAAATTTTATTTTCTTCTATTGAGGCAACCAGTTAACTGGGTGGAATTAACAGAGTGGTTTTCTTTCTCTTTTCTTTTTTTTTTTTTAAGACAGGGTGTTCCCCCCCTTCCTGCTGTGTTGTGAATTTTTGCCTGAATTTGAGTGGTATGGACTTCAAATCTCGCAATTGTGAGTGACTGACTTTAGTTAACCTTTGGTAAGGACCTTTTTCCTGACGTTTTTTAGAAGGACTTTTTCTGACTGAAAGTAAATCGAAAAGTCAAACCAGTCAGTTGTTTTCCAGTCTTGATGTAGAATTTTCCTAATGTTAAGCTTACTTCTTCACTTTGATCTTTTGTTGGTCTAGTGTTTATTGAAGTCGCTTTAGATTGGGCCCTGAAATTCTCAAGAGGTTGTTGTCCTTAGTAAACAGTACGGGGCTATGGCATTTCTGTTGAGCTTGCTTTATAGTTCGTGCTTTTCCACATAGTTCTGTTTTCTCGACAGTTTTGTAAGAAGAGTTCTAAGTGCTATAACTCTTCTCTCCTTTTTGCTCTCATAAGCAGTACCATAAAATCTGTTAGCTTTGATCATTCACATGCCCTTTAAGGAGATGGGTGGGAATAAAGGTGTCATAGTGCTTTAGTCCACAGTTCTCCATATATTTTCTTCTGGTTAATGGAAATAACGAGCTGTCTCATAAAATCCAAATATTGAGCACTGAATGTGTTTAAAGTGGATGGTAGGGACTTCTCCGGTGGTGCAGTGGTTAAGAATCTGCCTGCCAGTGCATGGGACACAGGTTCCATCCCTGGTCTGGGAAGATCCCACATGACGCGGAACAAGTAAGCCCATGCGCCACAACTGCTGAGCCCACGTGCTGCAACTACTGAAGCCCACGCGCCTAGAGCCTGTGCTCTGAAACAAGAGAAGCCACCGCAATCAGAAGCCTGTGCACCGCAACAGAGTAGCCCCTGCTTGCCACAACTAGAGAAATCCCATGCGCAGCAACAAAGACCCAATACAGCCAAAAAAATGTAAAGTGGATAGTAAATTCATAGAAACCTGAATGCAGTCACAAAAGCCAAAAGATACTTTGATTTTCCCAAAGATTTTACTCATCTACTTAGAAAAGAGTTGTATTTTTTCTTGCTCTCGTTCTAAGCCCAGGAAAAAGGATTGGTCCTGCTATCATAAAAAATATGAATGAAAATGTCAAAGTCCTTCATTATATCTTAGTCTTATCATTTCAGTTTTGTGGAGTTTGAATAGAGCAGATCATATTTAAATAACTCAGGGTATTGGAAATGATAAGTTGATTTCAAGTAACTTTTTTTTTTTTTGCGGTACGCGGTCCTCTCACTGTTGTGGCCTCTCCCTTTGCGGAGCGCAAGCTCCAGACGCGCAGGCTCAGCGGCCATGGCTCACGGGCCCAGCCGCTCCGCGGCATGTGGGATCTTCCCAGACCGGGGCACGAACCCGTGTCCCCTGCATCGGCAGGCGGACTCTCAACAACTGCGCCACCAGGGAAGCCCTCAAGTAACTTTTTAAGTATATGAAGGGGTACTCCTGGTTCCCTTGCTGGTTTTTTCAGTACCTAGATTCCTCTGTGTGGGAAGAAGGGATTATTGTAGAAAATTTGGAGAAAATGTAATCATTTAATGAGAGATGTTTTTTAAAGTCTTCCCTTTTTTTTTTCAGCTCCACTCCCATACCTCTGACAAGTGGCAACGTGTAGTAGGTTCCATGATAGGCAGGGGATTCTGAGTATTCCTCAGTTTACCCCCCCTTTTTTTTAAAGAAACTGAGAAATTTAAATAGTCATAATCATCATTAAGCAGCTATGCCCTTAATGACCTCATGAATATATTTACTATCTGGGAAATATTTTCTTCTGCTGTTGTGATTGAAAAAAATCATTGATTTGGTGGAAAATGAAATCCCATTGAAAAGGTTAAGGTCAGTTTTGCTTTAGTCTATACTTCTCCAGCTTTCTTAAGTCTATGTAGAGCTGAGAAGAAAAGAGAAAAGTGATATCCAAAATAAAAGGACATACTACACTCATATAATTATTCTATCACAGATGGTGTCTCCTTTATGTTCTTGTTTAATTTTTTAAAAGTGAGATAACTTATTATTCATAATGTAGAACAGAAGCTTATTCTTGTGACCTGAATTTACTTAGGGTACTGAGCGTAACTAACTTGATGGAGCCATGTAGTTTTTCCAGTATAGTTGGAAAGGAGGAACACAAGGAAATAGACCTAGGCTCTGAATTTGATTAGAGTAGAGGAAGCTGTACTGAAATTTATCAAACTTGATACATTATTTAAAAGGCAAGGTGTTTGGTCTTTTTTTTTTTTTTCCTTTGGCTGCATTGGGTCTTCGTTGCTGCACACGGGCTTTCTCTAGTTGTGGTGAGCGCGGGCTACTCTTCATTGCGCTGCGTGGGCTTCTTGCAGTGGCTTCTCTTGTTGTGGAGAACGGGCTCTAGGCACGTGGGCTTCAGTAGTTGTGGCGTGTGGGCTCAGTAGTTGTGGCTCTCAGGCTCCAGAGTGCAGGCTCCGTAGTTTTGGTGCATGGGCTTACTTGTCCTGCGACATGTGGGATCTTCCCAGACCAGGGCTCAAACCCATGTCCCCTGCATTGGCAGGTGGCTTCTTAACCACTGCGCCACCAGGGAAGTCCAGTTGTTTGTCTTTTAATTGATGCTTGTCACGACTCCAAAAATTTCTGTTTGTGTAGTGGTTGACAATCAATCTGAAGATCAGGTGGTCTTCCAAACATTCTCAACTGTCAGGGTTGTTTTGGTAACTTGAAAGCAAAGTATTTCTGGCACCAGTATTTTGTCCTCCCTAAGGAGAAACCTGTTTTCTCACTGAAATGAAGAAAGGCTTGTTTTATGACTGGTATCATTTAGTTTTTCTGCATGGGCATCAGCCTTCTCAAGGTTAGTCTTTGTTGTACTAGTTTGTTTCATGATTTGTACCATCAAAATACTCCCTAAAATCTTTGAATAAATTTCTCTTATCTAAAATATCATTCACCCAGCGGGAAAAGAGAACTGTGTTTGAGTGTTGAGACCTTGTAATTGGGACCCTTAGACCTGTATAGGTGTGAAGTTTTGAAAGTCGGGAAAGTACTACAAAAAGCTTGACCAGTGAGTGCGTTAATAAAAGTAATTGCAAATTTTTTTGCACACAGTAGTACTGTTGTGTGTCAGGCAGCACAGTTCCAAGCTCTTCATAGAACTCCTTTAATTCTTAGTCCATTGAGAAGAATTCTATTTTTATCCCCCATTTTACAGATGAGCATACTCATGACAGAAAAAGGTCACACAACTAGTAAGTTGCAGAACTGGGATTTCAACCCAAGTAATTTGGCTCCACAGTTCACGCTCTTAATTTTTTGGCAATACATGAAATTCAGAATGCCTTGGATTCTTTCTAACAAAAGTTTTTGATCTTCTGTATTGAGATTTGTAGCAGTGGAAGATGGAGCATCACCTAAGTTAATATACAGCTTGAAAATGCTTCATACAGATGATAACCTGTAGCCCACTGCCCTTCCTTTTTATCACTGTTTTATCCTTACTGTGTAATTTTTGTGCAGTCCTTGTTTGCAGCCTCCTCTCCATCTTTTTATCCTTCCTCATTTCACATATACAGCTCAGTTAATTGCTGAGCAGTCTCATATTCACAATCAGTTATTTAATCCTTTATTCTTTCCTTTATCCTCCAGGTCTTCCCTGTATAACATTGGAAAAGCTTGTTTTGTATCTGTTTGAGTTTCTATAGCTACTCTGTGGAAGGGCACTACAAATGACACACCTGTGGGAATGAAAACTAGATTTCAAAGTGAAGTTAGACACATCTGCTTCCCCTAATAAAAAACCACTGCCATCAACCTCTGAAACCTGTGAAAGTATTTGGAATTATTTTTTTAAATTTTAATATTTCACACCTTTTTCTAATTAATCTTGATTCCTGTTCCTTGAATATCAGTATTTAGATCCTATAAAATGTATTATTACTATTATTTTTAAATTATGAGTATTATAGTAGCATTTACTTTGTGTAAATTTTCTTTGCAGATACACTTTTGGGCATATTTTAGCTTTTGCAGCCTAAGGACTTCAGTTTTTTAATAGGAAAGTGAAGTGAGGATTTCAGACAACCAACGTAAACTTCTGGAGTACAACTGACCCTTGAACAACTCGGGGTTGGGGCGCCAACCCTCCTAATACTAGAAAATCTGCATGTAGCTTATAGTCAGCCCTCCAAATTCTATGTTCATCCATATCTGTGGTTCCGCATCTGAGGATTCAACCAACTGCAGATCGTGTAGTGCTGTAGTATTTACCATTGAAAAAAACTGGACCTGTGTAGTTCAAACCCCTGCTGTTCAAGGGTCAGCTGTACAGGTACTTTGAAAGTTGGATTTTTCTACAGTTTGATTCTATGGTGAAAATGAAAAACAAGTTAGCTCTGTGAAAATTTACTTTATAGTCGAATTGATTATTCAAAGGGAGGAAAACCTATTGAAATAACTTTCCATAAGAGGTGTTTCAGATTTTTAAGTAGAATTGTATATATTGATATGGATTGTTGACTGATTTAATCCTAATGACCATTTAATAACAGAATGTTTGTTTTGAAACTGTTTTGTGTGGTGGAATTCACTCAGTAGAACCTTGGAGGCTTGGGTATCCTAGAGCAGCGGTCTCCAACCTTTTTGGCACCAGGGACTGGTTCCATGGAAGATAGTTTTTCCACGGGCGGGGGTGGGGTGGGGAGGCGATGGTTCAGGTGGTAAGGCTGCCCTCCTGCTGTGTGGCCAGGTTCCTAACAGGCTGGGGACCAGTACCAGTCTACGACCCAGGGATTGGGGTCCCCTATCCTAGAGAAAATGTTAGGATCAAAGTTTTGGCTTTTCCTTTTTTTCTCCCAATCTCAAGCAATTTATAAATTTTCTGTTCTTACAGGAAGCTCTTAGATTTAAAAATAAGTTGGTCTTTGTTCTGTACTTATTTGCAGGAAGTCGGTAAAAAGGAAAGGATCTCATCCTATGTATAGCATTCTAACCTTATTCATTGCTATTATTCTCTGCTACCAAACAGATCAATCAAAAATATTGAATTGAGCGCAGAACTTAGAAAAAAAGTAAGAATGTGCATAGTTTTAATGCCAGAGTACATTGTACTTTATTAGATTCTGAATTTTGTTATATTGTGTTTGTATGACTCCCATTTAATTCTTATTCTAGTTGGTTTTTTTCACTGTGGAATATGTTCTAACAACCAGCTTTAAAATACAGGACTTTAAAAAATAATAAAAAATAATAAAATACAGGACTTTTCTATTAATCTTGAGGTGCCTGGTACCAGGAAATGTGGCAAGTAATAGTGGTTTCCCAGTCTTTGGCCCTTGGTTCATCTAATGAATCCATGTGTTCACTAAATGTCTTTACACATTGTCTTGTATACATCTTCTATTTTTCAAATGTATGTAAATATGTTGTAGTTGATAAAAAAAAAAAGAGAAAGTGTTTTTGACTCTAAAATAGTTTTTTCTCATTGTGAGTTTTTCCCAGCAGATTATCTTTAGGAAAAAAGTCCTTTTTTTCTAAGCTTAATAAAGGATACTCACATTAGATTTTAAAAAAAAAAGTGTTTCAGAAGTCCACTGAGCCTGTAGTAAGTGGGGAAAGCGGTTGTGTGATTAGGTAAGAGACATTAAAATATTTCAGTTGAAACGTGGAATATATACAGGTTAGATTAAGAATTATATTTAGGACTTAACCTGGTGGCGCAGTGGTTAAGAATCCGCCTGCCAATGCAGGGGACACGGGTTCAAGCCCTGCTCCAGGAAGACCCCACGTGCCGCGGAGCAACTAAGCCTGTGCGCCACAACTACTGAGCCTGCGCTCTAGAGCCCGTGAGCCACAACTACTGAGCCCGTGCACCTAGAGCCGGTGCTCCACAAGAGAAGCCACTGCAATGAGAAGCCCGCGCAGCGCAACGAAGAGTAGCCCCCGCTCGCCACAACTAGAGAAAGCCTGTGTGCAGCAACGAAGACCCAACACAGCCATAAATAAATAAATAAATTTATAAGAATTTTATTTAATTCAACTTTCAAACATTTGAGGTTTGTGCGTTTTCCTTGTTCGTGTGATCTGAAGGGAAAACGATCTTCTAGGAAAAACAGCTTGAGATATGTATTTTTGTCACTGATTTTTTTTTTAATTTCTTAATATTTGATCAAGAAACAGCCTGAAGCAGAGATTGGTACATTTGGCCTGCAGTATGTTTTTGTAAATAACATTTTATTGAAATAGTCATGTCCATTTATTTACAGGTTGACTTTTGCTGCTTTCAGGCTACAGTAGATTAAGCATTTGGGACAGAGACCTTAATGGCTTGCAAAGCCTAAAATATTTTGTCTTTATGATGAGAAAAGAGAGTAGTATACCTTTTGAAAGTTTGGTTTTTTTAATTAAATAATCATTGCATATGTTAACAAAATTCAGAAGGTTTAAATAGGTCTTCAATAAGTTTTTCCTTCCTCTGCAATGTGAACCACGGTTAGCAATGGGGACAAGTGCCAATTGCCTCCTTTCCTCGTTTTACTTGTGCTACAATTGTTCTTATGGTAAAGAATAAAATTTTCTTGTATTATGTCTCTATCAAAAGTTTGGAAATGAAAGAGCACGACAGCTAGATTTTATTCATTTTGCCTGCTTCTTTTTGTTTTTGAGTTTGTCTGGAATAATTGGTTTTTAAAACACCCTGTTTTTAAATGATAATCGTGTTTTGGCTGTAGTAAGGGTAAATGCACTTGGTGTCTTGGAGCTCTAGTGGTTGGCAACTCTCAGTCTGAGTCCTTAGAGTACAATACAACGACCAGCCTTTAGTAAATACTCAAACATTTGTTGAGTTAAATTTAAGTAGCCATTAATTTATAATAGAAAATTAAGTAAACAATTTCATTCATACCTGAGAATTACTAAGCCTGAGGATGCTAAATTCTACAGACAACAGGGAGTATGACTTTTTTTTTTGAAACTAGTTTTAGGTATAACACAGAATGATATATGGTACAATATATTTATTAAAAAGGGAAAATTCATAAAATGAGTCAAATCATTGGTTATTAAGTAATATGGTACAGACATTGTGCAATGTTTCAGAGTATGTAGGATATTGGTTTTAAGGTTTTTTTTTTTCTGGAACAAGTTGGGAAATTAATTAAGTTTTATTTTTAGGAGAGAAGGAATCTTGTTATAAAAAATATGTTACAGGCATTTAAGGTGGTTGTTGTTGATCATCTTAAACTTTGCCATTTTTCCCCATTTTTATTTAATACATTTTGAAGTCTGTGTTCCCAGAGAAGGGACACTGAATTTTATTTTGGATTGTACTAGATACAGATCAGTTTAAATTAAGTTGACTTTATATGATGTCTGAATGACTTTTTCTGCCTATTTTAATATTACGATATCATAAATAAAAATTACTTTATTAGGAAGAAACGTACACTAGATTTCAAAGGAAAGGGTGGGAATAGGGTGTATAAAGCAGTGACAATGAGATTATATAAAGTTGGCTCGCCATGTAGTATTCTAAAAGCAGACTTCAGTTTTAATAGTTTTATGCATATGATAAAAAGAAATCAAATCTAGTAAAACTGAGACAAATTCAATGGGGCTCAAAAAAGTCACTGCAAAAAAATCAGGTCATAGTATGAGGTCAGAGAAATGACCAGAGTGAACCTGTACAGCTACCCTGCAAGGAATTCTGGAGTCTAATCTAAATCCATCCCTGCACTGGCCACCAGTTCCTGTCACCTGGTTTAAATATGGATGGAGGGCTTCCCTGGTGGCGCAGTGGGTAAGCATCCACCTGCCAGGGGACACGGGTTCGATCCTTGGCCCAGGAAGATCCCACATGCTGCGGAGCAGCTAAGCCTGTTCACCACAACTGCTGAGCCCATGTGCCTAGAGCCTGTGCTCCACAGCAAGAGAAGCCACCGCAATGAGAAGCCCGTGCACTGCAACGAAGAGTAGCCCCTGCTCGCCGCAACCAGAGAAAAGCCTGCACGCAGCAATGAAGACCCAACACAGCCAAAAATAAAGTAAAATAAATTTTAAAAACTAATAAATAAATATGGATGGGGACAATTTTGGGTCCTGCAGCTGGGGTTAGGACTTATAGTCTATTAATACATGCATTTCTGTAAGATAAATTTTTAGAGGTAGAATTGAAAGATTGAGGTATTAAGCATTTTCAGTGCCAAATATATCTTCTATAATACTTCATTTGCAATCTGAAATTCAAAAACCTCTTAAAATGAAGTTAAAAATTTTTTTTTTTTGCAAAACTTGACCTGAAGTAACATAAGACTGTATATAGTATTATTTTTCACAATGTGCATGTTTCCCTCAGTCAGAATAGTAGGGTGTTCAGTTCTGGAGCTCTGCCCCAGACCCTTTGTAATACATGATATATGTACCACATTACCTCTGTAAGATCTGAAAAATTCTAAATTCTAGAACACAGCTGGCTCCAAGAGTTTGTTTGTTTGTTTTTGTTTGTTTGTTTTTGTCTCCATTGGGTCTTCGTTGCTGAGCGCTGGCTTTTCTCTAGTTGCAGCGAGCGGGGGCTACTCTTAGTTGCGGTGTGTGGGCTTCTCATTGCCGTGGCTTGTCTTTGTTGCGGAGCACGGGCTCTAGGCACGCGGGCTTCAGTAGTTGTGGCACGTGAGCTCTCGAGCGCAGGCCCAGGAGTTGTGGCACACAGGCTTAGTTGCTCCACGGCATGTGGGATCTTCCTGGACCAGGGCTTGAGCCCGTGTCCCCTGCATTGGCAGGTGGATTTTTTTTTTTTAAGTTTATTTATTTATTTTTGGCTGCATTGGGTCTCTTTGTTGGGTCTTCGTTGCTACACATGGGCCTTCTCTAGTTGTGGCAAGCGGGGGCTACTCTTCGTTGTGGTGCGTGGGCTTCTCATTGCAGTGGCTTCTCGTTGCAGAGCTCGGGCTCTAGGCGTGCAGGCTTCGGTAGTTGTGGCACGCAGGCTCAGTAGTTGTGGCACACGGCCTTAGTTGCTCCATGGCATGTGGGATCTTCCTGGACCAGGGCTCGAACCTGTGTCCCCTGCATTGGCAGGTGGATTCTTAACCACTGCATCACCAGGGAAGTCCCAAGAGTTTTGATTAAGGGCTTATACGTATGTATCAACTTATACTCCTCTGTAAGAATGCTCGTTTCCCGACACCCTCACTAACACTGGGCCTTGCTGCATTATTAATATGTGAAAATAGCCAGTGATTTTAGGTATTATTAGCTTTAGAGGTTATAGTAGTAAACTTAGATTTATAGTGTAACTTTCAGATTTGGAAGAGCAAAGTCATTACCTTAAATGACCCAAAGTCTCTGCCTTTGCACCTATTTTAGTTACTTCCATATAGTTAACTTGGCTGGAAATTTGACAGTCTACGTCAAGTTTGCAGTTCATGTAATAGTATAGTTTGGCAGGAAGTACAATGTGATCTTCTCTGACATATGGATGATATTTTTGTGAGAAAAAGTATTAGTGGTTCCAGTGATGGTCAAATATATTTATAGGTTTCATGTCAACAGCACTTGACTTTCTGATTATGGAGCTAAGAGTCATCTAATTAGGAAATAGGTGATAGTTTTTAACTGTTATTAGCACTGTATATTCTATATGTTTTTCCTGATTTGTAATTCCTTTGCCATATGTTGTAAATACTGATTTCTAAATAACATTTTAAATTAAACTTTAATGCAGCTGGAATTTCTTTTGATGAATGGTATGCAGTATGACTAAAACTTAGGTGGGTTTTTTTTTCCTTCAGTGGGTAACCAGTTGTTCCAACGTTATTTGTTGAAATAACCCAATCTTCTAGTTTGAAATGACTTGTTTATCTTTATCATATCTAATGTTTTTTTTAACATGGATGTATTGTATTTACTTATTTACCTATTGTGTTTGTTTATTTTTGTTTACTTGGGTTTATTGTAGAATTGTAATACATTTTAATATTTGTTAAGAGTATGAGGAAAAACTTGTTTTTCCTTCCCCTCAAATATCTTGGCAGTATTTGTGAATTCTTCCAGATGAATCTTCTGCAAGTTGGATTTGTATTAAATTTACACATTTTGAGAACATTTATATCTGTATAGTATGAAGTCTTCATGTAGGAATACATTCCTCTATTTTATCATGTTTTACGTTTCATTTTTCAGTAAAATTGTATGTTCTTATAAAGATTTCTAGGAAGGAACCACTGTACAGAGAGAGATATGTTGTATTTATCTCCGTTACAGGATTGAGCTGCAAATTTTATAATATAGTTTATGCTTTGGAAATAAACAAATTCAATCTATTTATCATATAGTTTAAGTAATTTAAATATAAAGGCTGTGTGAATACATTTAAATTATACTCCCCAAATGAGAATCTCCTTGCAAGAGAAAGGGTTTTTTTTTTCTCTTAAATTACAGTCATGTATTGCCCCTAAACAAATAAGTAGGAGATTTGGCTTTGCTGGTAATTGAAATTATTTATTTTTAAAGAACTTTTAAAAAACTGTATGCTTATTGATGTGTTCCTTATTTTCTAGAATGTTTATATTTTGTATAGAAGGCAAAAAAATAACTTAAAAACCACAAATGTAATAAACTTGTTAAATGTCCCTTTTCTCATGTTTCATTTTTATGGTAATGTCTAAAGTTGAACTTCAAAAAATAATTCATATTTAAGTCTGCGATTTTAAACATTGTATTCTAAAAATGTACTGACCTAGATACTCTAACTGAACTTTTTTTTCTTTTTAGTTACTCCAGAGGATCCACAGAACATAGGATGTTGCCACAAAATCTACCTCGTGTGTTACTCTCTTTCACTCATGAGTTGAACAACAGTTACAAATTTGAGCAAGATATCTGCAGACTGTGTTGAAAAACTCTGAAGAACCTAATTAACACAGGATGACCTGGTAGTGATTCTAAGCCTAAAAAGATACTGCTCATTAGTGAATGTATCAATCTTGGTTCTGAATGCTGCAGATAACAGCAAGCAGAGTTTCTCCTTTCTTTATTTCTGAAGCATTCACTTGACCTTCCATCAGTAAGACTGATTTTTCTAATCTGTTCCTGGATATATTAATGGAATACAGTCATGTCCACTCAAGACGAGAAGCAGGTCAATACTGAATATGCTGTGTCCTTGTTGGAACAGTTAAAACTGTTTTATGAACAGCAGTTGTTTACGGACATAGTGTTAATTGTCGAGGGCACTGAATTCCCTTGTCATAAGATGGTTCTTGCAACATGTAGTTCTTATTTTAGGTAAGTACTGTAATCTTGGTTAGTTTGTAATTTCAAATGCAGAATGTTAGCTTGTTTTAATCTTTTAAACATTATTTAAAATTTTTAAAAAAGTTAGGTGTCTTAATGTTTTGCTTAAGTTTTCTATTTGGGGGCTTCCCTGGTGGCGCAGTGGTTGAGAGTCCGCCTGCCGATGCAGGGGACACGGGTTCATGCCCTGGTCCGGGAAGATCCCACATGCCGCGTGTCCGGAGCCTGTGCTCCGCAACGGGAGAGGTCATAACAGTGAGAGGCCTGCGAACCACAAAAAGAAAAAAGTAAAAAACAAAAAAATTTTCTATTTGGGTGATATAGTGCTTGTCAAATCACCTACTTGCGTGTGTAAGTAAGGGGCAGGTGAAATAAGTTTTTACAAAGGATTAAATACAAGAAATTTGTTGAAATTAACTAAGGTAAAGTTTTAATGATGGAGAGGCAAAAAGGTTCAGAATACTATTTTTTCATTGAAAGAAAGAAAAACGAATGGGGTAATTTTCACTTACTCTTAAGATTTTAAAATGTTACATTTAGAAAACAGTCATTGTTTATAAATTTAAGAGTTACAGGAGGCTTAATAATAACTTTTAGAAGATAATTGGTACTGTTTAGACATGTTAAGGACTTTTATTTCCTTTGCAAAAATGAGTTCCTTTACTCACTCTTGGTTTCTTTCATCATTTGTGCTATTGTTTTAGCCGTACCAGACTCCTTGCCAGATTGAAATAGTTAATAATTAATAATGTTTTTGTTCTCTGTGCCTCAGAATTTATAAGTTGATTTAGTTATTTGTTTGCTAATTACAAATAAATAAAGCTTAACTTTACATTTTTATGATCTTTTGCAACTTTTAATCTTTTTAAGATAGGTTTCCCTTTATTATGTGTTTCATGGGAGGAAAAGAATTAAGGCGTAGAAATTCCTATATTTGGTCTCTGCCCTTAGGTTGAATTTTTACTTAATATTTGAAAGGGACAGGGAGAATAAAGATGAATGAAATGTGGACCAGTATTTTCCTGCTACAAATCTTAGCTGGCATAAGTGAGATCAGCAATGAAAGTTACTTTCTGCTGCTCCTTAGTGGCAGCTGTAGACAGGACAGGTTTAATCTTGACTTTTCAAGGCTAACATACACGAAGGTGTAGAAACTTAACATTCCTTAGTATAACACATCTCATGATGATTCTAGAAGCTAAGGCCCAAATGTCAGTTGCCTTGCTCTGCCTGCCACTGTTTCAGGTTTAGCTGTGGATATTTCATGCAATTTCAGACATTGATTTTCTTATCTTAGGAAGCTAAGCATATTTGCAAACAGTGGTTCTAGAGAATTTAATGGATCTAGAGGATGCTCAGAATCCTCTTGTGCTTCTACAAATAGAGATTCTTGGATTTCAAACCTAGAAATTATGATTCAGTGGGTCTGAGTTAGAGTTTTAGGATTTGTATGTTTAAGAGCTTCCCAGATGATTGTGATGGTCAGGTTTTTTTGTTTGTTTTTGTTTTTTCATATTTATTGAGTTAGTAGATGGTGTTAGAAATTCAAGGTTATAGATTCAATCAAACCTGGGTCCATTAGTTCTCCCTTTTTAATGGTTATTAATTACAAATTGATTATCCATTATTGGAATGAGCTATATGCTTTAGTTGTGGATTTTCAGATTGATATTTGTAATCATAGAGTAGAATCTTTTGTGGTAATATTTTAGCAGTCATCTTGTGTAACTTTTAAACCTATGCAGAAAGTCTATCTCCATATTTTCTGAATTGTCATCATCTTTATCAGGAAGTAACACATGGGTTTATGGGTTAGGTATCTTACCTTTTTTTCTTCCTCGCTAAGTCTGTTTTTTATTGTATAGATAAAACAGTTCTTTAAATTCTCTAGCCCTGAGGTTATTATTTATCTTTAATTGGGTTGGAATTGGTTTTCCTGAAGACCAAGAAGTATTTCATTAATGTTACAATCTTAAAAACAACACATTCTCTTTAAGGCTGCTGTTATTAACTTATCACTAACTAGTTTCCTTTTTTAGCATCCTTGGTGTTCTGAGAGAATATATTCTCCCTAAAGCAAATCAGATACTAAGAAGTAGAAATAATAGTAGAAAGAGTAGTCCTATCCATGTTTGGGCTTAAAGCCATCCATCTTTAAAATCCTGTGTCTGGACCAGTTTCATAATCCACAAGACGAAGACACTTATATATTAATTTTCCCTCCCATATATATTCTCTGGACTGTGTAGATTATTGTTATTGTATATTCCCACAATAATAACCTGACTTTCTCCCAAGTGTTCTTCAACTGGATTCTGCTTTCAGGTTTGTAGATTTTGGTATCCTCACATATAATGTTGCTATCAATCTTTATCATTAGAAATTTACTATTAGAAATTTTGCCTTTTGAAACAGATACATTCCTCCTTTGTAGTTTACCAGTTCCATCCCACTAAGAATCAAAAGAACTTCTGAAATCCAGAGAACCTCTGAAATGGTAGTTTCTTCTTCTTGGTAACATATACACTTCATTTTAGACCCTAAATGAAGGGGATTACTTGAGAATTACTCAACACCTCTTCCACTATGGTAATTTAGCCTCCTATAATATTATGCAATTCAGTATTTACTCTTTCTTTAAAAAGTCTGTTTAAGATTTTTATAATCAAGTTGGCTAGGCTTCTACTAATCTTTGGTCTTCAGGAAGCATAGTTCCTTCACAGAAGTCCATCATTCTGGTGTCATAAACCATAGTCTAGAATAACCAGTCTCAGTGTCATCTGTATAGTCAGCTGTTCCCTTGCCCTACTTCCTCTTTCAAAGTTAACTACCTTCTACTGGCACAGACAGAAAAGCACATGACCCCTAAATCTTGCATTTTTATTCAGAGCTCCTATAGTTCTTTTCAGGTTGCTTTTGTTATTTCCCATTCTCCCGGGCCCCACAAGCCAGTAGCAATTGGTGTCTTTATTAGTTTCTTGTCACATCTTGGGTATTTTTCAACAGCACTTCCTAATCTCTGTTACTTAGTTGGGTTTATTTATGGCCATTCTGTATTCTTTGGGAGGAAGTTATCAACCACCCTGATCGATGTTTTTGCCACTCTTCCATTCCCTAACTGCCTGAAGTTTAGTTGCTGTTCTTACTGCTCATTCTGAGCTACACTAGAAATCACTAGTGCCTTCCTAATTGCTTTTGCAATGTTTGTTATCCTTGACTACCGTTTTTGACACCCTACCTCTCTTGCCCTGAGTAGCATTGTACTGACTGGCTTGTTCTTATTTCTCTGATGAATGTTTCTCAACCTTCTGTCATTCTTTTTTCTAACACATGTCATTTTGTAGATAATTCACAGTCTTCTGCATTAATGCCTGACCTTCAAAGTTCCAGTTGTATTAAATACTTAACTGATTATTGTATTACTTCCATTTGACTCAGCTGCTTGCACCTCAAACATATCTAAAATTTAACTCACCTTTTTTGCAAGATTAACTGTTTTCCTTGACCTTATAATTTTTCTCTCAATGGTTAACATTTTTTTCAGGTACTTGAAAATAAACAGCTTTGATTCTTTCCCTGTCTACTTCCTACTATAGTCTATTCCATACGTTCAGAAAATCACCAGATCTTGTTGGTTTTTTGTAAAAGCTTTTGTATCCATTTCTGCCAACCTAGCTCAGGTGGTTCTTACTTCTAATCTAGATTATTGCAGTAGCCTCAGAACCCTTTTTCCTATCTCCAGCCTTTGGCCCTTGAGGTCTGTCAGTACAAAATATTCATCCTAGAATACATTTTATTATGCTAATAAATCCATGCTGAAAACCCTTCAGTGAACCTTCTTCACTGTCTACAATAAAAAGCTCAGACTCGTATGTCTGTGTGTGTGTGTGTGTGTGTGTGGTTTTTTTTTTTTTTTTTGGGACATGCTGAGGGGCTTGCAGATCTTACCCCAACCAGGGATTTGAACTCGGCCCCGGCAGTGAAAGCACTGGGTCCTAACCACTGGACTGCCAGGGAATTCCCTCCTATATCGCATTTTAAAATCCCTCTGTGGGACTTCCCTGGTGGTCCAGTGGTTAAGACTCTGTGCTGTCCATGCAAGGGGTGCCACTTTGATCCCCTGGTTGGGGAACTGAGAATCTCACATGCCTCACGGCCAAAAAAAAAAAAAAGCCCTCTGTGATCTGACTGCCAGTTATCTTTCCGATGTTTTTCATGAGCCCTTATGTTCAGCAATGTCACTGGGAAAAACAGTTCTTATGTTCTACCCTGACTCACTATTTTATCCATTTTAAAGCCTTTCTCATCTTCTTGTCCTTGAGGTTGCCCAGGCTAGTTCTTGTGCTACCCACTTATGATCACTATAGGCATTTCTGTACATGCAACAATATTCTTTGTTTTCTTACCTCTTCCATGTATATGGGCATTTTACTTTGTATTCTCCACAACACTAATTGCCTTTCCAGCATATTTTCCTGCATGTAATTTTTAGGAAACTGTTCTGCATATTTTTAGGAAATCATTTGAGTAAATGAAATTTTTAACGGCTTTATTGAGATCAAATTTACACACAATTAAATGAATTTTAGTATCTTTACAATTTAATTTGAAACATTTCCATCACTTTGTGCCAATTTACAGTCACTCACTGTTCTTACCCACAGCCCTAGGCAACCACTGATCTCCCTTCTGCCTCTATATATTTGCCTCATATATATTTGTATACACATCATACAGTATGTGTCTTTTGTATCTGCCTTTTTTTCACTGAGCATAATGATTTTGAGGTTTGTGTTGTAGCACGTATAATAGAGTTCCTTTTTATTGCTGAATTCCTGTATGACTATAAGGATTAAATTAGTTTTGATGTTATCACTCAGAATGGCACAGTGGAGTAGTTTGGTATATCTTTGGCACTGGATTATAATTTTCTGTTGTTTCCCTTGAAAGCTTTCCCTATAAGTTGTCCATCAGCAAATACCCTAAATAAACATCCCATATTGTCTAGTTTTTCTTTTTAGCCTTACATTTGTTTTCCCCATCTCTACTATAGGGCCATGTTCATGAGTGGACTAAGTGAAAGCAAACAGACACACATACACCTGAGGAATGTGGATTCAGCCACCTTACAGATAATAATAACGTACGCATACACGGGTAACCTGGCAATAAATGACAGCACTGTAGAACAACTTTACGAAACAGCTTGCTTCCTGCAGGTAAGCAGTTTTTTCAGTCTTATAGCTATGTAATTTTAATGCAGATTTTAGAAGGTAAAACTCTTTAAAATATGTAAGGGAAAAACAATAGGATTTGATCAGCTAATAAACTTAGTTTTATGATGCGAACTTGACTAAAAAGATAGGTGAAAATTTCATATTAGTTTCATAGTCTGCCTAATATACCACAGGATTTAGATTTCAAGTAAAAGAAATTTTTAACAGCATTTGTTAAATTTAAGTGCTTCAGTTTTTTGGCTAGAAGCTTAGATGTGCTAATTTTTGATGGTATTTTCACAGAAAATGTCAAGATTCTTATGGAAGTTATCAAACATAAATGTTCATAATAGCCATGAGACCTTACTGAGCTATTAAGGAGAATTATTTAAACTAAAATAAAAAGTGATGATTGATATATTTACATATGATAAGCTATTTCACTGTGTTTCCCCTTCAACTTTTTTTCTTTTTTGGCTGTGCCGCGTGGCTTGCGGGATCTTAGTTCCCTGACCAGGGATGGAACCTGGGGCCCCTGCAGTAGAAGTGCAGAATCTCAACCACTGAACCACCAGGGAATGCCCCCCCTTCAACATTTCTTTTAATTTTAAGAGGAATATAAAAATATTTTCCTCATTTTTTCCAAAGGGAGAAATAAAGTTTCTCCAAAGGGAGAAACTTTAAAGGTTAAATTCTGGGAGTACAGTTCATGATACCTAGTAGGTACTTGATAAATGTGTGCTGAATAAATGTGAATGATGCCGGTCGAATGCCAGTTTCTGGGTGTAACTCTGGGAACCAGAACTCAGTCTGTCCATGCCTTAAGTACCTGTCTTCCTTTTTAGTTCTGTATTCTTCCCCCCCGCCCCATAAACGGCAGTGTCCTACTATACCTATAACTCTGGGGACACTGAAGCCATGGTAGTTTCCTGGTGCTTTAGAATGGAAGACATTCACATCCTAAATCCAAACCTAAAAGGGAGAAATGCCTACTGTAAGAACTGTCTTTCTTCCATAGCTTATATGTTTTCATTACCTTTTTAAATTTTTTAGCAATTCTAAAAGCAATTTTAGAATTGCTAAAAAATTGAGGAATTTTAAGAAATTTGGATTCCAGAACACTGTTATTATAGTGATACCTTTCCTTATAATTTTTTTCTATCATGTTAATGAAACCTATAGGCATATGTTTGGCCAAATGCAAAACAGCACTCTGCCTCTGGGAGTAAGTTGCCCTGGCAAGCCTGGGAATGTGGCATTTTATGACTACCAACATGGCTTTTACTATTAACCACATGAAATGATGTTTTTATATGCCAGGTTCTGTACTAATGCTTTATATAGGTTCTCATCTAATCCTTAAAATAATCACTTGTAAGGAAGGATTTCCCCATCCTACACAGGAGAAAGCTGAGGCTTAGAGAAGTAAAGCTACTTGTCTGATATTGTACAAGTGTTGACTGGTCAATCCAGGTGTTGAATCCAAGCAACCTGACTTCTTATCACAAACTGCTTCTAGTCAATCACTGTGACATTGAATAAGTATAGTAGGTAGCACTTCTGACTCGAGATCTACTGTTTCTTAAGAAACAACAAATCTAGGAAAGTTAGAGTGGCTAAGATGGGTCGTTTAAATGTAGGTAATTTGTAATTGCACATGAATATATTCTTTTTTTTTTTATGAATATATTCTTTTGATTGGTTATCCTACTGCTCCATGTAAGAAAGGCAAATAATAACTACTGTTAGGCATTGTGTATGATTTTCTGCTTCTATATGACTGTCTTGTCCATGTTGAGAAAACCAGATTCCAGCTTCTCAACAGTAATCATTTCCTATACTGATTTACATTGTTTTCATTTGGTTCTCTCAATTACATATTTTGCTAGGCTTTAAAAAATACATAACTTATGCATGAATTAATTTCTTTCCCTTTCCCTTTAAGGCTGTTTAGGTTTTTAAGAGCCTATTTAATGTTATACTACTGACTCCTAAATAGGGCAGTTAAGTAGGCCACTGGACAGGAAGATGAAATGCAAAACTATGCATAGTCTTCTAATTTTATTATTACTGGAAGATTGTCTCTTAGCCCAAACATGTGTATCTAAAAATAAAAACTATAGTATAGGGATCTGATTAATATACCTGTGTGTTACATAAAAATAAAATTTGTCTAGCCTGCCTTTATCAGCCTTTTTTTTCCCTTCTATTTTAGGTAGAAGATGTGTTACAACGTTGTCGAGAATATTTAATTAAAAAGATAAATGCAGAGAACTGTGTGCGATTGTTGAGTTTTGCTGATCTGTTCAGTTGTGAGGAATTAAAACAAAGTGCTAAAAGGATGGTGGAGCACAAGTTCACTGCTGTGTATCACCAGGAAGCTTTCATGCAGCTGTCACATGACTTACTGATAGACATTCTCAGTAGTGACAATTTGAACGTAGAAAAGGAGGAGACAGTTCGTGAAGCTGCTATGCTGTGGCTAGAGTACAACACAGAATCACGATCCCAGTATTTGTCTTCAGTTCTTAGCCAAATCAGAATTGATGCACTTTCAGAAGTAACACAGAGAGCTTGGTTTCAAGGTCTGCCACCCAATGATAAGTCTGTAGTTGTTCAAGGTCTGTATAAGTCCATGCCCAAGTTTTTCAAACCAAGACTTGGAATGACTAAAGAAGAGATGATGATTTTCATTGAAGCATCTTCAGAAAATCCTTGTAGTCTTTACTCTTCTGTCTGTTACAGCCCCCAAGCAGAAAAAGTTTACAAGCTATGCAGCCCACCAGCTGACTTACATAAGGTTGGGACCGTTGTAACTCCCGATAATGACATCTATATAGCAGGTGGTCAAGTTCCTCTGAAAAATACAAAAACAAATCACAGTAAAACAAGCAAACTTCAGACTGCCTTTAGAACTGTGAATTGCTTTTACTGGTTTGATGCACAGCAAAATACCTGGTTTCCAAAGACCCCGATGCTTTTTGTCCGCGTAAAGCCATCTTTGGTTTGCTGTGAAGGCTATATCTATGCAATTGGAGGAGATAGTGTAGGTGGAGAACTTAACCGGAGGACCGTAGAAAGATATGACACTGAGAAAGATGAATGGACAATGGTAAGCCCTTTGCCTTGTGCTTGGCAGTGGAGTGCAGCAGTTGTGGTTCATGACTGCATTTATGTGATGACACTGAACCTCATGTATTGTTATTTTCCAAGGTCTGATTCATGGGTAGAAATGGCCATGAGACAGACTAGCAGGTCTTTTGCTTCAGCTGCAGCTTTCGGTGATAAAATTTTCTATATTGGAGGGTTGCACATTGCTACCAATTCTGGCATAAGACTCCCCTCTGGCACTGTAGATGGGTCTTCAGTAACTGTGGAAATCTATGATGTGAATAAAAATGAGTGGAAAATGGCAGCCAACATCCCTGCTAAGAGGTACTCAGATCCCTGTGTTAGAGCTGTTGTGATCTCAAATTCTCTGTGTGTGTTTATGCGAGAAACCCACTTAAATGAGAGAGCTAAATATGTCACTTACCAATATGATTTGGAACTTGACCGGTGGTCTCTGCGGCAGCATATATCTGAACGTGTACTGTGGGACTTAGGGAGAGATTTTCGATGCACTGTGGGGAAACTTTATCCATCCTGCCTTGAAGAATCTCCATGGAAACCACCAACTTATCTTTTTTCACCGGATGGAACAGAGGAGTTTGAACTGGATGGAGAAATGGTTGCACTACCATCTGTATAGTCAGGAGTTCAGGGAGTGCACGCCTGATCTATTTGCTTTGTCATTTTCTTTGCTAAATGAGAGAGGCTATGAAAGGACTGAATATGAGTACATAAAAATCTATCTTTGATAAATTTTATTTTTATGCCCTACTTAATATTTGCATCAGTATAATATATATCAGTGAGTCTTAAGAAAGATATGCTTCCATAATATGAAATAGATTATCCAATAATTGAGAAACTTTTATGTGTATCATGAGCATAAAAATCTGGATTATCTAACATTGTTAGCCCTGTGTATGTACAGTTCCAAAAGTTCTCTTATTAAAGTAGTTTCCTGTTCCTAGTGTGGTATATCGCAAATTATGCTGAGGTTATTTTATTATATGTATTTCATTCCTGTGCTTCTGTTCTGAAGTCCTGGAATAGTTTTTTTCGGTGTAGTTAATTGAGCTGCACTTAACACTAATGTCCATGTTGGTATTAGAAATGTTGTCTAAATCCTATAGTTGAGGAAGATCTTCCATTTTATGGTATTGCACAGGGAAAGTATGACTGCAGGATCAGTCTAACTATTAGGTGCATGTATTCTCTTTTCACTAACTTATACTTGTCTATCTAGAATACAGGTCTTCCAATCAGCTGGTCATTTACCAGGTGTGGACTTAAGTTGCTGGGCTTGCAATAAGAATTGCTAGTCCCTCCATTGTGCGGGTCTGTGTGGAGCTTTAATCAGTAAATGCCTCCACTTTCTGTATTACATTAACATTGGCTCATGCATATAACTACCTGCTGCTGTCGTATTTCTCCATCTTAAAGATTTAGAGTGGGTTAACCAGGTCATTACATCTTAATTTAATAACAAACATTACTGTAGAGTGATTGTGTATAGATATTCGTTAGCTGTCAGGGTGTGTTTTTTTTTAACCTGTTGTGTGTGGGGGGTAGGATTAGAAAGGTGAACTGTTCAGGAATTCTCTGCACTAGCGGTGCAGAAGAGCAGATAACTAGTGCTGCTCTGGCATTAATCCCAGGAACCACTAGCAGTAGCGGGGTGCCGCCAATCTAACATGAGCACAGGTGCTTCATGACAAACATTACTAGCATGTTCAACTGCATAATGTTCTGGCACTGTATTTTGAATGACATTAATTTATTAAATAAATTGTATATATTCAATATCTGTTTTTCTTTTGTGATGGGAATTGTGTGCTTTTAGTTTTAGTTTTACAGAGTCAGCTTAGTTTGTGACAGGTGATTTCTTCAGAATTTTGTTGATTATATGATACTTGTCTGATTTGAGCCTTACTGTAGGAACACAAATTACATAAAAAGTAAGAGGCAAACCAGAGCCTAATGTTACAAAAAAAAAAGATTTTTAGTTATTTGAATGAGCCTTGTCCTCTTTCACATACGTTTTTTTCTGCCTCAAACACTCTTCCCCTTTGACTGGTTAGCTCTCAAGTGATTATACATCCTAGTTTGTACCTGTTTTCCCTTTCACTTTGAAAAGTGTCCCTGTTTGGATAGTAAATGATATGGTAACCCTGGTTGAATTCAGTTTACACTTCAGGTAACTTCCTCCAACTGGCTTAAAAAAAAAAATTCTATTGATACTACCATGGGTTCCCTTTGTTTAACTCTCAACTGTGGGATTTCCCTGGTGGCCCAGTGGTTAAGACTCTGTGCTCCCAATGCAGGGGGCCTGGGTTCCATCCCTGGTCAGGGAACTAGATCCTGCATGCTGCAACTTAAAAAAAAAAAAAAAAAAGATCCTGCAAGCCACAACTAAGACCCCGGTGCAGCCAAATAAATAAATAAATAATTTTTGAAAAAAAAAAAAAAAAGAATAAATCTCAATTGTACCCCATATTACCCAATACTCGTTAAACTATCTTATACTTATCGATTGTTTTCACCACTGCCGTGAGGGCAAGGGCTTGTGCCTACCCTATTTCTGCATCCTCAACATCTAATAATGCCTGGCACATAGTAGGCATGCAATAAAACCTGTATAAAGGCATGCATAGGTCACAAGGGGAATCTGAATTACAGTAAATCATTCAGACTACTATTTTGGAATTGCAGTAATTATTGGAGTATCTGACAGTATGGAAAAGGATTTGTCAGTAGATTAACATCAAATGAGCTGGCATTAAAAACAAAATTTCCGGGGCTTCCCTGGTGGCGCAGTGGTTAAGAATCTACCTGCCAATGCAGGGGACACGGGTTCGGTCGCTGGTCTGGGAAGATCTGACATCCCACGGAGCAACTAAGCCAGTGTGCCACAACTACTGAGCCTGCACCCCACAGCTACTGAAGCCTGCATGCCACAACTGCTGAAGCCCGCGAGCCACAACTACTGAAACCCATGCACCTAGAGCCCGTGCTCTGCAACAAGAGAAGCCACCGCAATGAGAAGCCCACGCACCTCAACCAAGAGTAGCCACCCCCCTTCGGGGCTTCCCTGGTGGCGCAGTGGTTGAGAGTCCGCCTGCCGATGCAGGGGACATGGGTTCGTGCCCCGGTCTGGGAGGATCCCACATGCCGCAGAGCGGCTGGGCCCGTGAGCCATGGCCGCTGAGCCTGCGCGTCTGGAGCCTGTGCTCCGCAACGGGAGAGGCCACAACAGTGAGAGGCCCGCGTACCGCAAAAAAAAAAAAAAAAAAAAAGAGTAGCCCCCATTCACCACAACTAGAGAAAGCCCGCATGCAGCAACGAAGACCCAACGCAGCCAAAAATAATAAATAAAATAAAAATTAAAACACAAACTTTCCAAAACAAACAAACAACAAAAAACCCCACAAACTTTCCAACAATATAAAAAGGATTTAACCAAGTGGGGTTTATCTCAGGAATGAAAGGTTGGTTTAACATCTGAAAATCACATAATATATTAACAGAATAAAGGAGAAAAATCATATCATTTCAATAAACACAGAAAAATTATTTGACAAAATCCAAGGACCATTTGTGATATATATATATATTCATAGAAGTACTAGAAGAAACATGGATTAATTCCTCTATAATGAGTAGGGAAAACTTTCCTAATAATAGCTCAAATTCCAGAAGTAATAAGACAAAATGTAATTTCACATACAAAAAAATAAAACTTTGGTATAGAGTAAGACACCTAGGCAAGACACCATAGGCAAAGTAAGAAGACAACAATACCAGAAAAAAATTTCAAGTGGTAGTATCTCTAATATCTTTAAAGAGCTTTTAAAAATAAAAAGGCCAAGATCTCTAAGAAATTGAGCTTCTGAGGTGAAAAATAAACCATATAATATATGCTAAGAGAAACACACAATAAAACCAACACTGAGATGCTATTTATCATGTATTGGCAAAAAATCCAAAAGTTTGAATACTGTTGGTGGAGAAACAAGCGCACCCATACATTCCTGATAGTCCTGCAAAATATGGTAGCTGTGGGAGATTTGACAATACTGGTAAAATAACCCTTTGATCACAATCCTATATCTAGGGATCTCTCCCAAAGATAAACTGGCAAAAGTATTTTTTAAATGTATGCACAGGTCTGTTATTCCTTACAACAGTATTTGTAATAGCAAAAAGGCCAGAAACAACACAAAATCCATCAGCAGTTGGTTAAATCAGGATTGGTTAAATAATGTCAGATCCATAAAGTAGATCTCCAGAATATATCATTAAAGGGCAAAGTGGAGAAAAGTGTG
The DNA here is from genome assembly GCF_964270905.1 of Leucopleurus acutus. NCBI lineage: Eukaryota > Metazoa > Chordata > Mammalia > Artiodactyla > Delphinidae > Leucopleurus > Leucopleurus acutus. The sequence goes on along the minus strand of NC_139144.1, from coordinate 64,874,401 downwards.
TATATACAGTAAAATGTACATTATTTACAAAATTTGCTATGTGTTTAAGCTAAAAAGATAAATATAAACATTTTTAAATGGTTAACTAGAGGGAAAGGAAAAGAACAGTATGAGGGTTAAAAATAGAAGTCTTCTTTGAACATACCTTGTTTTATAAATTTGACTTTGGAATTATGTAAATATTTTACATAATTATAAAACAAAATTAAAATTAAAGATTTTAAGATGAAGCAAAAGAATCTAAATTAGTATATGGGGGTGGCATAACCCCACAAAAAGGAAGTTTCAATCAACTTAAAACAGTAATTTGTGCATCCCTAGTGGAATAAACCCTAAGGAAAAAAAAGGAAAAAAAAACTTTAACTTTTTTTAGTCACATTATTAGTGGTAGTGTTGGTATTAGTATTCTAATACTATTGTGTGTGTATTGTGGTTAAAGCAAATGAGTAATAATATAACCTGTTATTACTAGAATCTTCTTAGAACTGGAATTCCCTGCAAAGGAGAAAGGAAGAGTAGAAGAGGATAAGTAAAACCCTGATAAAACCCTATACAAATTCATAATACATTAAAAAAAATTTTTTTTCTCCTTTCTGTTGAACAGGCCTCAAAACAGTCACCAATCCTATGGCAGTGAGCATCCTAGCCCATGGACGGTAGTCTTGAAATAATACTTCCCACTAAAGGAAACAAAGATTCTTGACAAAAAAAAAAAAAAAGGCTAATTCCAGATGTGAGACAAGAAATGTACAAAGGAGGCTATGAGTTAGAGATAAGATGGCAGAGTAGAAGGACTTGAGCTCACCTCCTCTCATGAAAAACACCAAAATCACAACTAACTGCTGAACAACCATCAACAAAAAAGACTCGAACCTACTAAAAGTGATAGTCTACATCCAAAGACAAAAAGAAGCCATGATGAGATGGTAGGAGGGGTGCTTTCATGATATAATCAAATCCCATACCTGCCAGGTGGGCAACCCACAACCTGGAAAATAATTATATTGCAGACAGAGTTTCTCCCACAAGAGTGCAAGTTCTGAGCCCCACATCAGGCTTCTCAGCCTGGGGGTCTTGCATCAGGAGGAGGAGCCCCCAGAGCATTTGGCTTTGAAGGCCAGCAGGGCTTGAGTGCCTGAGCTCCACAGGACTGGGGGAAACAGAGGCTCCACTCTTAGAGGACACACACAAGGTTTCACATGCACTGGGAGCTTGGGCCAGACCTACCTGTGGGTCTTGGAGGGTCTCCTGGGGGAGGCAGAGGTCAGCCGTGGCACACGGTGGGGGCAAGGACACTGGTGGTGGAGGCCCCAGTGAATATTCATTGGCATGAGCTCTCCTGGAGGTCACCAGTTTGGTACTGAGACCTGGCCCCATCCAATAGCCTGCAGTCTCCAGTGCTGGGACACCTCAGGCCAAACAACCAACTGAGTGGGAACACTGCCCCACCCGTCAGCAGACAGGCTGCCTGAAGTAGTCCTGATCCCACAGTTGCCTCTACACATATCCCTTGACACGGCCCTACCCACAAGAGGCAGGACACCCAGCTCCACGCACCAGTGGCCACAAACACAGAAAGTTAGACAAAAAGAGTCGGCAGAGAAATATGTTGCAGACAAAGGAACAAGATAAAACTCCAAAAGACCAACTAAATGAAGTGGAGATAGGCAATCTTCCTGAAAAAGAATTCAGAGTAATGATAGTAAAGATGACCCAAGATCTCAGAAAAAGAATGGAGGCATAGACCAAGAAGATACATGAAATGTTTTACAAATAGGTAGAAGATGTAAAGAACAAACAAACAGATGAACAATACAATAACCAAAATGAAAAATACACAAGGAGTTAATAGCAGAATAAATGAGGCAGAAGAACGAATAAGTGAGCTGGAAGACAGATTGGTGGAAATCACTGCTGTGGAGCAGAAGAAAAAAGAATGAAAAGAAATAAGGACAGTCTAAGAGATCTCTGGGACAACATCAAATACACCAACGTTTGCATTGTAGGGGTCCCAGAAGGAGAAGAGAGAGAAAACGGGCCTGAGAAAATATTCGAAAAGATAATAGCCGAAAAGTTCCCTAACATGGAAAAAGAAACACTCAAGTGCAGGAAGCGCAGTCCCACACAGGATAAAACCAAGGAGGAACACATCAAGACACATATTAATCAAATTCACAAAAATTAAAAACAAAGAGAAAATATTAAAAGGAACAAGAGAAAAGCAGTAAATAACATACAAGGGAATCCCCAAGAGGTTATCGGCTGATTTCTCAGCAGAAACCCTGCAGGTCAGAAGGTAGTGGCATGACATATTTAAAGAGAAGAAAGAGAAAAACCTACAACCAAGAATATGCTACCCAGCAAGGCTCTTGTTCAGAGTTGATGGACAAGTCAAAAGCTTTACAGGCAACCAAAAGCTAAGAGAATTCAGCATGACCAGGCCAGCTTTGCAACAAATGCTAAAGGAACTTCTCTAGATGGAAAAGAAAGGCCACAGCTAGAAACAAGAAAATTATGAATGGGAAAGCTCACCAGTAAAGGCAAACATACAGCAAGGTAGGAAATCATCCACACACAAATATGATATCAAAACCAGCAACTGTGAGAAAGGAGAGTACAAATGCAGGATATTGGAAATGCATTTGAAATTAAGAGACTAGCAACTTAACACAATCTTGTATATATATAGACTGCTATATCAAAACATCATGGTAACCACAAACCAAAAATCTACAATACATAACACACACACACAAAAGAAAAAGCAATCCAAACACAACACTAAAGATAGCCATCAAATCACAAAAGAAGAGAACAAAAGAGAAGGGGAAGAAAAAAGACCTACAAAAAAATCCATAACAATTAAAATGGCAATGGGAACATAATAGCAATAATTACCTTAAATGTAACAGACTAAATACTCCAATCAAGTCATAGACTGGCTGAATGGATACAAAAGGAGGACCTGTATACATGCTGTCTACAAGAGACCCATTTCAGATGTAGCGACAAACACAGACAAAGTGAGGGGATGGAAAAAGGTATTCCATGCAAATGGAAATAAAAAGAAAGTTTGAGTAGTAATACCCATATCAGACAAAATAGACTTTAAAATAAAGATTGTTACAAGAGACAAAGAAGGACACTCCATAATGATCAACGGATCAATCCAAGAAGAAGATATAACAATTGTAAACATATATGCACCCAATGGACTTCCCTGGTGGCGCAGTGGTTGAAAGTCCACCTGCCAATGCAGGGTACACGGGTTCGAGACCTGGTCCAGGAAGATTCCACATGCTGTAGAGCAACTAAGCCTGTGCACCAAAACTACTGAGCCTGCGCTCTAGAGCCCGCAAGCCACAACTACTGAGCCCATGTGCCACAACTACTGAAGCCCACATGCCTAGAGCCTGTGCTCCGTAATGAGAAGCCACTACAATAAGAAGCCCGCACACCGCAACGAAGAGTAGCTCCCGCTCACCACAACTAGAGAAAAGCCTGGGTGCAGCAATGAAGACCCAACGCAGCCCAAAATAAACAAATTAACTAATTAAAAAAAAAAAAATATATATATGCACCCAAAATAGGAGAACCTCAATATATAAGGCAAATGCTAACAGGCCATAAAAGGAAAAAATCGACAGTAACACAATAACAGTGGGGGACTTTAACACCCCACTTTCATCAATGGACAGATCATCCAGACAGAAAATCACTAAGGAAACACAGGCTTTAAATGACACATTAGACCAGATGGACTTAATTGATAATTACAGAACATTCCATCCCAAAGCAGCAGAATACACATTTTTCTCAAGTGCACATGGAACATTCTCCAGGACAGATCACATGCTGCACCACAAAGCAAGACTCGGTAAATTTACAAAAATTGAAATCATATCAAGCATCTTTTCTGACCACTATGCACTATGAGATTAGAAATCAATTATAAGAATAAAACTGTAAAAAACACAAACACATGGAAGCTAAACAATATGTTACTAATCAACCAAGGGATCACAGAAGAAATCAAAGAGGTAATCAAAAAATACCTAGAGACAAATGAAAATGAAAACAGTGAGCCAACATCTATGGGATGCAGCAAGGGCAGTCCTCAGAGGGCATTTTATAGCAATACAATCTTACCTCAGGAAACAAGAAACATCTCAAATTAACAACCTAAAATTACACCTAAAGCAACTAGAGAAAGAAAAACAAACAAAACCCAAAGTTAGTAGAAGGAAAGAAATCATAAAGATCAGAGCAGAAATAAATGAAATAGAGACAAAGAAAAATATAGAAAACATCAATAAACGAAAAGCTGGTTCTTTGAAAAGATAAACAAAATTGATAAACCTTTAGCCAGAGGCATCAAGAAAAAAGGGAAAGATCTGAAATCAATAAAATTAAAAATAAAGAAGATACAACTGACACCACAGATATACAAAGGATCATAAGAAAGTACTAAAAGCAACAATATGCCAGTAAAATGGACAACCTAGAGGAAATGGACAAATTCTTAGAAATGTATAACCTTCCAAACCTGAACCAGAAAGAAATAGAAAATATGAATAGACCAATCACAAGTACTGAAATTGAAACTGTGATTTAAAAACCTACAACAAACAAAAGTCCAAGACCAGATGGTTTCACAGACGAATTCTATCAAACATTTGAGGAGAGTTAACACCTATCCTTCTGAAACTATTCTAAAAAACTGCAGAGGAAGGAACACTCCCAAACTCATTCTATGAGGCCACCATCACCCTGATTACAAAATGAGACAAAGACACCACAAAAAAAGAAAATTATAGGCCAATGAACATAGATACAAAAATCCTCAACAAAATACTAGCAAACACAATCCAACAACACATTAAAAGGATCATACAGCATGATCAAGTGGGATTTATCCCAGGGATGCAAAGGTTTTTTAATATCTGCATATCATTCAGTGTGATACAAATTTATCTTTTTTCAAAAAAAAGTCTTTTAATTGTTCAAAATAGCACAAAATGACATCGCACTATGGTAATATTGAGTCACAGGGGTTACTCTACAATAGATGAACGGGCTTACAGTTTCCAGAAATGAGAGATCAAAGGGTGGTCGGGAATAGGAATGGGGGAAAACAATGAGACCAGGCAGTGGGCTCCAAGGTGACCAAACGTGACGTTTTCCACACATTAACAAACTGAAGAATAAAAAACATGATCATCTCAATAGATGCAGAACAAGATTTTGATAAAATTCAACACTGATTTATGATAAAAAGTCTCCAGAAAGTGGGTATAGAGGGAACCTACCTCAACATAATAAAGGCCATATATGACAAGCTCACAGCTAACAACATACTCCCAGTGGTGAAAAGTTGAAAGCATTTCCTCTAAGATCAGGAGCAAGACCAGGATGTCCATTCTTGCCACTTTTACTCAACATAGTTCTGGAAGTCCTAGCCATGGCAATCAGAGAAGAAAAAGAAAGAAAAGGAATACAAATTGGAAAAGAAGAAGTAAAACTGTCACTGTTTGCAGATGACAAGATACTATACACAGAAATCCTAAAGATGCTATACCAGAAAACTACTAGTGCTCATCAAAGAATTTGGTGAAGTCACAGGATACAAAATTAATACACAGAAATCTCTCGCATTTCTATTTTTTTTAACATTTATTATTTATTTGGCTGCAGCAGGTCTTAGTTGTAGGATGTGGGATCTTCATTGCAGCACACGGGATGTTCACTGCAGCATGTGGGCTTTTTTAGTTGCGGCATGTGGGCTCTTTTAGTTGCAGCATGCAGGATCTAGTTCCCTGACCAGAGATCGAACCCAGGCCCCCTGCATTGGGAGCACAGAGTCTTAACTGCTGGACCACCAGGGAAGTCCCTCTTGCATTTCTATACAGTTAACAACGAAGGATAAGAAAGAGAAATTAAGGAAACAATCCCACTTACCATCACAAAGAATAAAATACTTAGGAATAAACCTACCTAAGGAGGCAAAAAACCTGTACTCGAAAACTATGAGACACTGATAAAAGCAATTGAAGATGACACAAACAGATGGAAAGATAGACCACATTCTTGGATTGGAAGAATCAATACGGTCAAAATGATTATACTACCCAAGGTAATCCAGATTCAATGCAATCCTTATCAAATACCAATGGCATTTTTCACTAGAACAAAAGTTTTTAATTTGTATGGAATCACAAAAGACCCTGAATAACCAAAGCAATCCTGAGAAAGAAAAACAGAACTGGAGGAATCAGGCTCCCTGACTTCAGACTATACTACAAAGCTACAGTAATAAAAACAGTATGGTATTGTCACAAAAAGAAAATATAGCTCAATGGGATAGGACAGAAAGCCCAGAAATAAACTCATGTACCTATGGTCAATCTATGACAAAGGAGGCAAGAATATACAATGGAGAAAAGACAATCACTTCAATAGTGGTGCTGGGAAAACTGGACAGCTACATGTAAAAGAATGAAATTAGAACATTCTCTAACACCATACACAAAAATAAACTCAAAATGGATTAAAGACTTAAATGTAAGACCGAATACTATTTAAAACTCTTAGAGGAAAACTTAGGGCACTCTTTGACATAAATTGCAGCAATATCTTTTTGGATCCACTTCCTAGAGTAATGAAAATAAAAATAAACAAATGGGACCTAATTAAACTTAAAAGCTTCTGCACAGCAAAGGAAACTATAAATAAAATGAAAAGACAATCCTCAGAATGGGAGAAAATATTTGCGAACAATGCAACCAACAAGGGATTAATCTCCAACATATACAAACAGCTCAATATAAAAAAAAAAAAACCCCATCAAAAAAATGGACAGAAGATCTAAATAGACATTTCTCCAAAGAAGACATACAGATGGCCAAAATCACATGACAAGATGCTCAACATCCCTAATTATTAGAGAAATGCAAATCAAAACTACATTGAGGGCTTCCCTGGTGGCACAGTGGTTGAGAGTCCATCTGCCGATGCAGGGGACACGGGTTCGTGCCCCGGTCCAGGAAGATCCCACAAGCCATGGAGCGGCTAGGCCCCTGAGCCATGGCCACTAAGCCTGCACGTCCGGAGCCTGTGCTCCGCAACGGGAGAGGCCACAACAGTGAGAGGCCCGCGTACCGCAAAAAAAAAGAAAAACTACAGTGAGGTATCACTTCACACCGGTCAGAATGGCCATCATCAAAAAGTTTACAAACAATAAATGCTGGAGAGGGTGTGGAGAAGAGGGAACTCTCCTATACTGTTGGTGGGAATGTAAATTGGTACAACCACTATGGAGAACAGCATAGGGGTTCCTTAAAAAACTAAAAATAGAACTAGCATATATGATCCAGTAATCCCTCTCCTGGGCATATATCTGGAGTAAACCATAATTACAAAAGATACATGCACCCCGATGTTTCACTGCAGCACTATTTACAATATCCAAGACATGGAAGCAACCTAAATGTCCATCAACATAGGAATGGATAAACAAGATGTGATACACACACACACACACACACACACACACACACACAATGGAATATTACTCAGGCATAAAAAAGAATGAAATAACACCATTTGCAGCAACATGAATGGACCTAGAGATTATCATACTAAGTGAAGTCAGTCAGACAAAGACAAATATCATATGATGTCACTTATATGTGTAATCTAAACAAATGATACAAATGAACTTATTTACAAAACAAAAACAGACCTACAGACTTCAAAAACAAACTTATGGTTACCAAAGGGGAAAGGTGGGAGGGGAGAGGGATAAATTAGGAGTTTGGGATTAACATATACACAGTACTATAAATAAAATAGATAAATCGGGCTTCCCTGGTGGCGCAGTGGTTGAGAGTCTGCCTGCCGATGCAGGGGACGCGGGTTTGTGACCCGGTCCGGAAACATCCCACATGCCGCGGAGCGGCTAGGCCCGTGAGCCATGGCCAAAAAAAAAAAAAAAAAAAATCAACAAGGACCTGCTGTATAGCACAGGGAACTTTACTCAATATTCTGTAATAACCTATATGGGAAAAGAATCTGAAAAAGAATGGAAATATGTATAACTGAATCACTTTTCTGTACACCTGAAACTAACACAACATTGTAAATCAACTATACTCCAATATAAAATAAAAATTAAATTAAAAAAAGAATAACTTCAATTGCAAAGAAAAAAAAAGAAGAAATGTACAAGGAACCTAGAATATCTTATTATACCAGATATAAAGAAAGCTATCAGACAATTAGAGTCACGTTAAATGACTCTGCAGCCCACTAGTCAACAAGAACCATTGACCAGGCCTGACTACTGCTCCATGGGATGGGAGACACCTGGGATTCTTGACTGCTGGACCCACAAGGACAGCAGGCACTGTAACCACCATTCAAACCTCCTCGTCATTCGCATAGTGTGGGCAAACCTCTGGTCCCAGGAATATGGCCTGGTGGGCCACAGGGGCCTGACGCCCAAGGGCAAGTGTGCAAGAGCTAACTGCAAACGTGTGTTCCACTGTGACTCAGCATCAAGGCTCCCTGGAATCAGTTCTCAGGTCTGGCTGTGTAGAGACAGATGAGGCCGCAAAAAATTAAAAATGAACCAAAAACCACTGAGCAGAGAGAGGGCAGTATGAGCAACAGTAAGAATAAAAACTTCAACAAGAGGAAGATATATTAGGCTAGTGATTTGTTGAAAATTAAAGCTTCTGAATTATAACACATTTCCCTTTCACTTTTTCTGACCCAGACCAATACCATGTTTATTTCACAAACACTGGGAAGATGGGTTGGAGGTAGAGGTGGGACACCAGTGCAAAGCTGCACACAGTCATCAGCAGCCCACTCGCCACACTGAGGGTCCAGCCAGGCAGTGCCTCTAAGTCCACAGGCAGCAGAAGTGAGTGCAGGGAGGGCCCTGAACACCAAGCCCCCTGAAAGCCTAAGGGGCACAGCTCCAGCTGTCCCGGGAAAACCACAAATAAATAAGAGTGGGGGGTGGCCCCACCCACACAGATCATCTAATCACCCATCTTCACTCTGGAGGTCTGAAGGATTGCAACGATGACCCCAAAGAGGCCAATGGCACTGCCAAAGATCTCCACAATGAGAATCTTTACAGAGGCTGGGGTCCTGCACATCAGCCAAGGTGGCTCCACTGCCCACGATGCCCACAGACTCCACAGAAGAGGTTAGACAGGCCCACTGTGAGGCCAGCCCCAAACAGGGAGTAGCCTGCATGGTAGTTTTGATGGCCAATGGCCTTGGGGTCAGTAGCACTGCAAGGCTCAGCCCTGTTGCTAATGACAATCGCCATGATGATGCCGTAGATGGGCACAGCCTCACAGAAGATGATGCTGATCAGGTTCTTGGTCTTAATCCTGGGGGCCTTCACCCCTTCCCCAGTGATGCAAGAGCCAGTGATGCAGATGCCCCATGCCGCCCCAACCACAGACAGGGAGATAGCTAGGCCAATGCCCAGGTTTGACCACATGACGGGGGAAGTCTCCGTCAGGAACCATGCCACATCAAAGCGGGAGCCCAAGTCAAAACTGGCGTAGCAGATTCCCATGACAAGCAGGCAGGCCCTGAAGGCCACGAAGACCCCGGAGCAGAGCAGCACTAGGCCCGTCATGGTGGCAACGACGCCATGGGCGGGCGGGAGCTCAAACCGCGTCCCTGCATCCGCTGTCCACCCTGCAGCCTGTGGGCCCGCCCTGCAGTGTCACCTCCCCTTTCATTTTCATTGTGATTCCTTTTCCCTGTTATTTTTCATTGTACCAGTAACATTATTTTTAGAGGAAAAACATTGAAATACAAACATTAATATATGTATTTGAAAGTAGATATTTTCCCAATACTAAGCACATGCTGTATCATATATTTTCCATGTTGAAAATATTCTTCTCTGTGTGGGAGAGAGCCAGCTGTTTAGTGGTACGCAAAGGAACTTATTTTACTCTTGATCCACGGAAACTCCTAGAGGAACCACTGTAAAATATGTCAATGTTTTTTTTTTCCTGGAAATGGTCTACTAAATATTTAATCTCTTTTCTTTATTATCATCAGAAATTAAAACATTAGCAGGAAAAAGTTTAAAATTTCTTAATTATTTTCATTTGGGAAAAGTGTACTCATTAGAATATATGGAATATTAAACCCTAAATAAGAGGACTTTATATCAAAAGAAATATCATTAATCATCTAATATAATGAATGTCAAAAATTCTATTTGTGTTCCTGCCAAAATACAGAAACTTATTTTTAAAAACTGAACTATTACTTTCTTTGTGTGTGTGTGTGTGTGTGTGTGTGTGTGTAATTCAGATTTTATTGCTTATTATATCATTCCATACAATTTTAAGTAAACAGACTTTGAGAAAATATACTGGGAATATTAAACAGATGATGGCAATATTGATGAAAATGTTCAAGTGTTTTACATAAGGTAGTAAGAGGCACCACTGCCACCATCACCCTCCGAAATTTGTATGTTTCACATAAAATGAGTAAAATAGTTTATTGGCATTTAACTAGCATTATTCTTTGTAATTTATGCACCAAGATACACCTAAACAACTGCAGAATCTTCAGAGCAAAACAAAGCATTTTCTTTCACTAGCAGATATAGCAGTTTCAGTTTCTTTAAAAAACAAGCAAACATGGGCTTCCCTGGTGGTGCAGTGGTTAAGAATCTGCCTGCCAATGCCGAGGACACAGGTTCAAGCCCTGGTCCGGGAAGATCCCACATGCCACAGAGCAACTAAGCCTGTGTGCCACAACTACTGAGCCTGTGCTCTAGAGCCTGTGCGCCACAACTACTGAAGCCCGCGTGCCTAGAGCCCGTGCTCCGCAACCAGAGAAGCCACCGCAACGAGAAGCCTGCGCACCACAACTAAAAGTAGTCCCCGCTCACCGCAACTAGAGAAGGCCCACACGCAGTAACAAAGACCCAATGTACCCAAGAATAAAAATAAAATAAAGTAAATAAATTTAAAGACCAAAAAAACCAAGCAAACAAATCAACACAACTACACACACAACCCCCAAAACAAAAGTTGGCATATTTCAGTGGTCCTGAATTTTGATGTTTCTATTGTATTAATTAAAGGAATAAAATGTGATTCAGCATTTAAAAAATGAGACTGATCTTCTTCACCATAATTATACTTACTTTATAATTCAAACGATTTAACTGAAGCCGATGTTAACCCAGCAAAAACCATGGATACAACTCAAACTGCTCTTTGGCTAAGAAAATTTCTTTAAAAGTTAAATATTCTTTAAAAACTCAAACCCAAGCTGCACAGGTATAACTTTAAGAACCAACAACTGACCCTTCCAGAAACCACAGCAGTAGTTCCAAGTGTTTTGAAGCTGGGGAACATATACAGAATCACTGTAAATCGCACACACACATCAGTAACTTCCTGATAAAACTGTACTAATAGTTTCCTCTATTACTGACTAAAAAAATAAATCAAGCAGGTACTACAGTTCAGCATTTAAAAGACTTCTATGCCTATTTTTACAAAGATGCTTGGGCTGAGACATACATTTGTATACTTGAAAACAAACAAGGCTTGAAATGTGGTTTTATGTGAAACCACTTAGAAGAACTCAGTCATCAAAAAACTAAAAATACACAACAGATAAATAGGAATTTATTAAAACCACTGTCTCTAACAATATAGAAATTAAATATTAAGGCATCTTTTACTCTCATCTTGGTCTATGCAGCAAAGAGAAGTGTTTTAAATAGGAACCAGCACTTCTATTTCAAATGCTTTCTAACACATTTGGCAGATTTTTTTTCTTTCTCCTATTCCACATTCCACTGAAAGCTCTCATGATCAAACATCATGACCCAAACCAAAAGAAAAGTATAAACAGATATTGACTTATTAAAAAGCAGTTCACCCTTGAAAAATAAAAAGGAACTACAAAGAATATTCTGTATAGGGAATTTCCTGGTGGCCCAGTGGTTAGGACTCTGTGCTCTCACTGCCGAGGGCCCGGGTTTGATCCCTGGTCAGGGAACCAGGATCCCGCATGCTGTGTGGTAAAGAAAAGAATTATGCATAAAGTTCAAATACTAGTATTTAAATTTCTCTGAAGCAATTTGCGCTTCGGTAATTAAGAGAAAGAAGGGATGAAGACTTAAACACGAGAAGCCTATTAATATGGATCACGCTGTGGACTCGTTCACTCAGTAGTCTGCTCTGTTGAGAAGAGAATTTGAAAAGGGCTTCATACGCCCTTAAAAATCAAAAATCACATTCACCAGAATAAGATCACTTAAATTAACACTGATTATATATAATTCCCCATATCTGTCCACTTATGAAGCTCAATTTCTTCATAAAATATACTAAACAGTAACATTTTCACCTTTTATTAAGGCAAGTTTGGGACTTTTATGTTTGTAGAGTAACAGGCCATAGCATGTAATCTTGCCAGCCCTCCCGCCCCCATCAAGTGTGAATGTGATCAAGCCTCTACCCCCAGCTACCAACCTATGAAACTACAGATGTTAGAAGAACATGTTAAATTATTTATGCCTAAAGGATCCAATCAGCAAAATCCAGATCTTGGAAAACTGTACAGGACAAATGACCCAATAATACAAAGTTGTAGAGGAGGAATCTGTGGTCACTTGAAAGATTTATCAACTAATGGCCTTGTGTAGACTTTAGTTCAGTACCAATTCAAACAAACTAAAAATAAATATGGCTCCACACGAACACTTGTACATAAGCAATTATTCGTAAGCCAAAAAAATGGATAAACAAAGCCTGGCAAATCCATACAAAGGAATATTATTCAGCCACAACAAGGAATGAAGTTCCTTATTCATGTTACAACAGATCAACCTTAAAAACTTTATACAAGTGAGGGTGTTACCGAACCAGGTTTGTTCTGCCGGATGCGCAGAAAGTCAAAATGGTGAGACGCCGAGGTTTGCAGCAAAGCGAGACGGGAAGACAAATCTCAAATCTGCCTTCCCAAAGGCAAGGGGCTCAGGTACTTATGGAAAAAAGAACAAAGAAGCAGGGCAGTCTGAGGCGTGGAGAGAGAGGAAAGGTTATTGGAAAAAGGTGTGATAATTGTTCTGGGCAGGCCTCTCTGCACGTTCAATATGTCACAAGTGGATGCTCCCGTATGCCCAGCTGAAGGGTCAGTGGTCCTATCCAGTCCTAAGCAGCTCGGCTCAAACCAGACAGAGCTGACTCTTGGCTCAACTTGAAGCCGAGGCAGCTGACTCCAAGTTCCTGGAAAACACCTTGGGCAAACATACTGTTTAAGCTATGTGCTGCTTAGAGGACCTGAAAGTCTTAAAACCTTGATTAGTGAAGGCAGGTGACATGGATTGCACCATGGTTTCAAATGAAGCCAGACATAAAAGACCACATATTGTAATTATTCCACTTATATGAAATATCCAGAAGAGGCATACCCACAGAAATTAATTTGGAAATGGGTAGCGACTGCTAATGGATACAGGGTTTCTTCTAATGGATACAGGGTTTCTTCTAGGTGTGATGAAACTAGTGGTGATGATTGTACAACTTTGTGAAAATACTATAAACCACTGGACTGTACACTTTAAAAGGGTGAATTTTATGGCATGTGAATTGTACCTCAGAAAATACAGCATTCGTGGGACAAATGGAAATTTGAATACTGACTTGCTACTTGATAATATCATCAGTTTATAATATTAAAAAATACTTATTTTTTGAGACACAGTCTCAAAAACTTACAGATGAAATACGATGCTAAAATTCGCTTTAAAAATAATACAGAATAGGTGGGAAATCATTATTTTAAGTAAGGATTACATCAGGCAAGAATCATCAATGGATTCTGTAATGGTCCTAACATATGTCCACCAATTCTTTGATCTTCTCCCTTCAAGAGTTGGGACTTCAGGGAATTCCCTGGCAGTCCAGTGGTTAGGACTCGGCACTTTCACTGCCAAGGGCACGGGTTCAATCCCTGGTCAGGGAACTAAGATCCCACAAGCCGCGCAGTACGGCCACAAAAAAAAAAAAAAAAAAAAAAAAAGTTGTAACTTAAAAAAAAAAAAATTTGGAGCTAAATTTCCCTTCTCTGGAATGTGGGTTGGACTTGGTCCCTCACATCTAATGAGTTGACTGTAGTGGAGGTGACAGTGTGTGACTTCTAAGACTAGGTCACAAGGCTTTGCCCTCTCCTTGCCCTCTCAGGGATCACTTGCTCTAGATGAGGCCAGTACCATGCTATGAGGACACACAAGCAACCCCAGGGAGAGGCCCATGTGGCAAGGAACCGAGGCCTCCTCAGTTCCCACTAACTAAGATCCCACAGGCTGTACGGTGCGGGGGAAAAGAAAAAGTTCTAAAGAACACAATTGACAAAATTGGAATAAGAATGGTACAGTAGATAAAACTATTGAGTCAATGTTCAATTTACTGAGGTTAATAATTATACTATGGTCTATAAGAGAATATCCTTATTCTTAGGAAATACACAATGAAGTATTTATGGATAAAGGGTTGTGATGTATGTTACCCTCAAATTGCTCCCCCAAAAAAGTGTGTGTGTGTGTGTGTGTGTGTGTGTGAGAGAGAGAGAGAGACCTACAAATGAAGCAAATGCAATAAATATTAATAATAGATGAAAGTAAAGGGTATTTGGTTTTTTTACTATTTTCATTTTTGCAACTTATATGTAGGTTTGAAATTATTTCCAAATAAAAACTTTAGAAAATCATATGGCGGGCTTCCCTGGTGGCGCAGTGGTTAAGAATCCACCTGCCAATGCAGGAGACACGGGTTCGAGCCCTGGTCCAGGAAGATCCTGCATGCCGCGGAGCAACTAAGCCCATGCACCACAACTACTGGCCTGTGCTCTAGAGCCTGAGAGCCACAACTACTGAGCCCTTGTGTCACAACTACCGAAGCCTGCACGCCCTAGAGCCTGTGCTCTGCAACAAGAGAAGCCACAGCAACGAGAAGCCTGTGCACCGCAACAAAGAGTAGCCCCCACTCACCGCAACTAGAGAAAGCCCGCGCACAGCAACGAAGACCCAACGCAGACAAAAAAAAAAAAAAAAAAATCATACGGCAAAAATATTCTACGGGAGGGAGGAAAATAAGTGAGGGTAAAGATGAAAAAGATTGACTATAGGGGACTTCCCTGGCAGTCCAGTGGTCAAGGCTTCCAATACATGGGTTGTGGGTTCGATCCCTGGTCAGGGAGCTAAGATCACACATCCTCAGGGCCAAAAAACCAAAACATAAAACAGAAGTAATATTGTAACAAGTTCAATAAAGAGTTTAAAAATGATCCACATAAAAGAATCTTAAAAAAAAAAAAGAAAAAGATTGACTAAAATTGATGAGTACTGAAGCTGAGTGGTTTATTATAAAAGGCTTAGGAACTTCCCTGGTGGTCCAGTGGTTAAGACTCTGAGCTACCCCCAATGCAGGGGGCCTGGGTTTGATCCCTGGTCAGGGAACTAGATCCCGCAGACCTGGCAGAGCCAAATAAATATATTTTTTTTTTTAAAAAAAGGAAGTTTATTATACTCTCCTGACTACTTTTGTATGTATTTGAAAATTTCCATAATGAAGGTAAACAACACTGAAGCGACTGAACTTGAAGATCCCCTATGTCTCTAAGAGTTCAATGGTTTTTTTGAGCATGGTGGGTTATGGATGATGTGAATTTGAGTTTCACCTTCGTTCAAGTGTTTCCTCCAAAAATTGGGGATAATAATTTCTACTAACAGGATTATTAACTTTATATTACACATGTCAAAGTTGTTAGCACGTTCTCTAGCATATCCAATTGTTCAATATGTGTCAGTGATAATTATTACTATTGGATGAATAAGTGAAATATAAAGATTAATTTCCACTTGAGGTTAAAAGAAGTATTGTCTTCGGAGTTTGTTGTTAAGGGATTAGACCTGCATAACCACGACCATTATAGGCATAAGGTATTGGAATAGGTCCACCCTGGGTTCTGCGGAAAGAACAACGTCCTTATAATTAATTAGGTTAACTCTTATGCGTTAAGAAATTTTTTTTTTTTTTTTGTGATACGCAGGCCTCTCACTGTTGTGGCCTCTCCCGTTGCGGAGCACAGGCTCCGGATGCGCAGGCTCAGCGGCCATGGCTCACGGGCCCAGCCGCTCCGCGGCATGTGGGATCTTCCCGGAGCCGGGCACGTACCCGTGTCCCCTGCATCGGCAGGCGGACTCCCAACCATTGCACCACCAGGGAAGCCCAATAATTTTTTTTTTAACAGGATGTAACAGAGTCCTCTCTATTTACCCAAAATATCTTGTACAGAGCCCCCAGTAAAAGTACAAGACATAAAATTAGGAGCTTTTCCATCATTAAACAAAGGACTGGTGGAATCAAGCCTGCATTAAAAGTTGTGGTAAAACACACATAAAATTTACCATGTTAAGTAATTTTAAGTGTACAGTTTGGTGGCATTAAGTACATTCAAATTGTTGTGCCAGCATCACACCATACACCTCCAGAACTTTTTATCTTGCAAAACTGAAACTCTGTACCTATTAAACAATAGCTCCCCATTCCTCCCTCCCCCCAGCCTCTGGCAACCACCCTTCTAATTTCAGTCTCTGTGAGTCTGACTATTCTAGGTAACTCACACCAGGGGAATCAATACAGTAGTTGTCCTTTTGCAACTGGCTTATTTCACTGAATGTAATGCTCTCATGGCTCATCCACATTGCAGCATGTATCAGGTTTCTTTCCTTTTTAAGGCTGAATAATATTCCATTGTACGTATATGTATCCACCATATTTTGTTTATCCAGCGATGGACACTTGGGTTGTGCACACCCCGTGATGACTGTGAAAAATGCTGCTATGAACCTGGGTGGACATATATCTCCTCCAGTCCCTGCTTTCAATTTCAAGCTTGGATTTTTACAATTTGTGGGAGAAAGTTACATTTTAAATTCCTCTTACCATCTGGCATTTACTTTGTTTGATGTGTTTAAGTGACCGGTAAGGGGACAATGATAATGCTTTTCTTGATAAAATACTAACATGAATGGTCTTGACCTATTCATAACAGCTAAGCTTCCGTTTCGTTTCAGGTGAGTTCCTTCATGTGCAACACTACTCACGTGACTATTGGAAAGTTATTTCGATTGGAGGGATTTGAAATAGCAACGTTGTTTTAGGCTTTGGATGCTGGGTGAGGATGGGGAGAACTGAAGCTGGTCAAGTTCATGGGAAACGGCCTGGTTTCTCTTCAGCAAAAGTCTTCCTCTTTGAGGCCTGAGAACTGCTGCTACTTGCTCACGTTTGATTTTCCCCGTGCACCCCCGTACGATGGCATTTCTTCCCTCTTTCCTGGAGGGTTACATAATTATGCAGCTCGACATCGTGGGCCTTTTTCCCCCGGACAGTACTTTCTGGAACCGCTAGATTTCCAGATGAGAACTGTTTATTCTGGATCAGACTTAAGTTGGTCATCTGAATTCTCGTGGGTATGGAGAGTTTTTCTTACCCTTGGCCTACTTTTTGTGCTGCTAAATATCCTCTTACAGTTCCACCAAGCACTTTGCAAGACAGAAAGAGTTGAAAGCACTGCTCCTTTTGCTTTCTCAGTTCCTCTGGCTGTTTCAGTGCGTCAGTTACATGGCGCTTCTCTAGTAAGCCAGAACCACAGAGGAAGGAAAGGAAGGTTTTGTTCATGTCACAATGTAAATCAAGTGCCTACTATGTGCCGTGCTCCAGGCCTCATAGTTCATTACAAAACCGGAACAGTAAGGATGGTGATAGAAATACATCCAGGGCTCAGTTGGGGGAAAAAAGGCACTGAAGGCCTGAGGGCTCTAATTCCCATGCAGTGTGCTTGTATTCTGTGTCCTGGCACAGTTCAGAAGCAGAAAATCACCATTGTGTTATTGACCTCATATATCAACTCATTTTTCCATGTTCCCATAGCAACGTGGGAGAAACTGAGAAAAGATATAGGAAAGAGGAAGAAAAAACGCAGGGGAAGCAAGCTGGCCTCCTGCTTCCTCTGTATACTTCAGTAGATCCTGCATTTTCCTCTTCTCCTCGTTACCCCAGTTTCCACAGTGATTGTTCCGACAGCTGTCAAATGTGACAATGAACATCGCACTCACTAGTATAACACTGAAGCATCATAACTCAGTCCTCCTCTGTTGGTTGTTCCCAGTTTTTCATTTTTCACTATAATGAAAAATGCTATGACAAAGAACTCCATGCACATGGCTTTTTTCTTTTTCTTTTTTTCTTTTTTTTTGCCTTTTGGATTATTTCCTTGATATTAACTCTTAGGAATGGAATGCCAAGCAGGCTTGGGGGGGGCGGTTAAGTCCGTTTACATTGAGTTGGACGCTCTCCTGATGAAGGTACAGGGTCATAAAAATGTTCATGCCTGCATTTTCGACACTCCTTAAAAGTACATCTCGTTGAAAGCAATGAAATAAGCGTTAGCTTAACATTCACACACACTCAAAAAAGAACTCCGCTGGAGTGTGCAGGAACTCGATACAGTACAGGAAGCACTGTGTCGTGGAGACCTAAATAAGGGAGGAATAAACAGTCA
This sequence comes from Leucopleurus acutus, assembly GCF_964270905.1. Classification (NCBI taxonomy): domain Eukaryota; kingdom Metazoa; phylum Chordata; class Mammalia; order Artiodactyla; family Delphinidae; genus Leucopleurus; species Leucopleurus acutus. The sequence continues at coordinate 64,855,765 of NC_139144.1, read as the reverse complement.
AGTGCTGGGGAAGGCATCCTCTTCAGTCACATCATCCGGGAGGATTTCGCTGGAGTAGCTTCCCACCTAAGAGAGGATTTGAAAACCACCGATCTACCTCCTTTCTTTTATTCAGAACATAGGCCCAGAGAAGTCTTTTTTTAACATGCCCAAGGTCACAATAACAGGCTAGGACTGTATTCTGCCTTCAGCTTTTGGGGTTCTCTGTACAGACATCCTCTCCTAGTAAGTAAGGGAAACTGAGGTAGCGATTGGAACCCAAGGGAGGAGGCCCTGAGGGAGGCGGCCCACGTGCTTCCTTGGGCCTTTCCTCTCTCCTCTTCCCATCTCTCTCCCAGCCTAGAGGGATGAGAAACACCATCTTAAATCGGGTGGTGGAGCGTTCATCTTATTGTTTTCCTTTATACCCTATACATTGGATAAAAATTCATTTGAATCTCTTCAGTTGTTAATTTATAAAGAATTAAAAATTGTTGAAAGCAAATGTGTATTCAAAGCTAACTGCGTATCAGATACACTGCCCGTGCGTGTGCTTAGGAAATTCACACTTTCCTTTTATATCCAATTATGCTGTTCATTTCTGGTCCCCCCTCCTCGAACCCTAGGAATTCACACCATTTTCTTCATTTTCCTTTCACCTGTCTGTGGATTGTGACCTTTCACCTTCCAGTTACATGTATCTTCTCCCTTCTCCCAAAGTCACAAATCAGAACTGTCCATGCATCCAATGTTTACTAAGGGCTTACTACGTCCCAGGCACTGTTCTAGTCCCTGAAGACACAGGAGTGAATAAATCAGAAAGAAATCCCTCCTCACTTTCTATGGGGGAAGATGGACAATAAACAAATATGAACACAAATAAATGCATCGACAACACATTCGTCATCTAAACCCACTGCACCCATGGGAAACCCAAGGTTCAGAGATGGTGAGTAATAAGCAAGTGTGGGTGCTGGATTTCAAACCCAGGCCTGTCTACATCCAATTTACGAGATCCTAACTTGTAAGCTACAAAGCCCTGAGCAAAAGCAAAGACTGATGCTGATTACTGTTGCCAAAGTCTAGCAAAATGAAAATGCAGGCACTTTTTTTTGGTAATTTTCACTTGTCAGAGACACCAGCCTTTTTGGGTTTGCAGTTTTCTTGAAAGATGTGCCTGAAAAATGGAAACCATATTCCTTCCATTGATCATGCCTACCTAACTCCAGAAACAAATTACAGTTTGAAATGGTTGGGGTTTTTATGATTAAAAATTTTTTAAATGTGTCTTATGTGTACAATTTGATTTTAACTATGTATATACTTATGAAACCACATAGATCAAGTGAAATAGTTGATTTTAATCAACACTATGCTTGGCCTTGACATCTGTCACAGCTTGAAAGTGGATAAAGTATCTTTTGGTCCCCAAAGAAAACAACTTGATGTTTCTGTTCGAAATGCTTTGTTTTGTGAAGTTGATATAAAGGCAGTTGCACTTTCTAAAACTTTCCAGCTTACTTGACGGAAAGTATTTCATACTCCTGACCCTGGGAAGGCAGCTACCTCATCCAACAGAAGTTCTCAACATACAGATGACCCCTTACAGGTACTTCTTTTCCTTCCTGTATCGGCAGGGATTTCCCCCCTCCTCACTCTTTTCCTTAATCCTTGTATTCTCACCAAGAGTGATCTCCGGTGGTTTCTATACTTCTCAGGTTCCTTCTGGCTTTAGCATCCCCAAAGACTGTTCTCTTCCTTCTTTCTCCTCTGTCATCACTCCATAACTGTTCCTAGGCCTATACTCACTGACCTGCTCTTCTGCATCACAGGCCACAGGCCCCCCCTAGGGTGGACTGAAAATCTGCTCTTATCTTTACTGTCTCTACTCAAAATCTTAACCATCTTCACTCAAGGAGCAGTGTGAATGCCACCTCCTACAGGAAGCCTTCTCTGATTGTCCTAGCTGAAAGGACTGCCATGGCACTTTACTGGACCTCTCAAGACACTCATCACATTTTTCACTATCAAATTTTTTTTATCAGGTCTCCTCTTGTCTCCTGGAGCCCCGACAGCACCTCACCCACAGCAAGTGGTTTTGTGACTGAAACTTGACTTACTCCTGCTGGGGCTATGCAGACAGGAGCTATGTTTTCAGCTGTCAAGTTGTAAGTTACGTTCTTCTGTCTGTTGTGCGGAGCATTTCAGTTCTCTAGCACCTTCTACTACACTTCAGTACATACTCTGACTTTCTGACATGCAGGCTTTTATGAGCTGAGACACAGCTCCCATAAACAACACTGTCCATTTAGGAAACCCATTCTGCATTCCCTAAGAATTGTATCAGAAACCTTGGAAATACAATCTGCTCTTCAAGGGAGAATAGTCACAGAATTTAACCTGATAATTTAAAAGGAAACAAAAAAAACGTTTTCCAACCAGGAGTAGTGACTAGTATCCTTCATTTCCAAGGAGACCCAAGAAGAAAAATTCTAAGTATTCATTAAGCCCAGATGCTCAAAGGAGTGGAATTAATGGCACACAAAATAAAAATGTTTTAAACTTCAAGTCTCAAAATGCAGGATCTATCACTAATAGAAAAACACACTTTAAAAGTTGTAAAATATAAGATTTTAAAATTTCAGGGACTTGCCTGGTGGCACAGTGGTTAAGAATCTGCCGGCCAATGCAGGGGACACGGGTTCGAGCCCTGGTCCAGGAAGATCCCACATGCTGCAGAGAAACTAAGCCCGTGGGCCACAACGACTGAACCTGCTTTCTAGAATCCACGAGCCACAACTACTGAACCTGCACGCCACAACTACTAAAGCCCATGTGCCTAGAGCCCGTGCTCTGCAACAAGAGAAGCCACCACAATGAGAAGCCTGCACACCGCAATGAAGAGTAGCCCCCGCTCGCCGCAACTAGAGAAAGCCCACGCGCAGCAACCAAGACCCAACGCAGCCAAAAATAATTTATATGTATTAAAAAAAAGATTTTAACATTTCAGTCCTTATGCTTTTAAATGACCATAAAGTGGGTAACACACAAAAAATACTCATTTATCTTCATCTGTTAAAACCTTACCTGGAATTTCCATTTCTAAGGCATTTAGTGGGAGTGAATGATCTATCGAGGGCACTGAGGCTTTGGCGTTTCATGGATGATCTTGTACAAAGAACCAATTCAGGATTCCTGCAGCTGAAGACGGTGCAGCGTTAACTTCTGTCTCCGTGGTTTCTAGGAAGTGCTGCTGACTGACTGTTTTCTAGGGCAGAGCCAGGGGGCAGGTGGAAAGGCTACTTTTCAGATTCTCTTCTGTCCTACTTTGGGCTAATCATTCCTCAGTGCACATGGCTCATCTGGTAACGCTGATCAGAATAAAAATTCCATGGATTAGATCGAATATAAATGAAAGTCCGGATGTTAACTGCAGATGGACTTTTAGAACATACGAAGCATTCCCTTCCTGCTTGTAAACTTTAGGAAGAAACAGTGAGTTTCGCCCAGGTTTATCAACATGGTGGTGGCGGCATGGGTCTCTTGGGTCTCCCCTTTGCCAAAAAGAGTAACCTCAGCAGATGCTGAAGTGTCCTCCGGGCTCTCCCGGCACCGCCCACAATCACTTTAGAGCCGCTCCTCGTTCACAAGCCCCCACCCCCCCACCCCCGCTAGTCTAACGGCTGGAGAAATCAAAGGAAAACAGTTATTAGGGTGACATCAGGGTGACTGGTTTTTGACTGAGGGCTGGGTCCATAGGAGTTTTGTTCTGGGGCCCATTGTTTGGGGCAAATGGGATTTAAAGTTGGTACAAAGCTAAGAGATTGGGCCCTTGAGGAAAAGGAAGGCGGTGATGGCTGAGTTCAGAGAGACATCACTAGAGCTAATGGCTGTGCAAATGCAGTGGTGCCCAACCCAGAATGAACCTTCTCAAATGCAGCACCCAACCTGCCACTTGCCCTTGGAGAGCCCTTTAAGGTTTTCTTCCCCTGCCCTTTTAGATCAAGTCCACCCCCCCTCTGCCAGGCTGACAGGTTATCTCTTTTTCCAAACCTGGCCTTATCTTACAGCCTCATCTCTTGCCCATCCCCCCTTGCCATTTAGGTTCCAGTCACACCGAAGAACATTCACTGCTTCCCAGTCTTTGCCTATGTTGTTCTCCTAGGCCCTGAAGCCCTTTGTATCTAAACCCACCTCACTCCTAAAACTATCACTTAGCCTTCAGGGGAAGAAACATCTACTCACCCCTGCCAAAAAGGAGCTGGCCACCTGCTCAAACACACTGGGCTGACCTTTGACCCAGCCTCTTTACCCACTGTGGTAACCATCCATTCTCCCCCTGCTATGTGGGTGGCATGTACTGTGTGTGTACACAGTAGGCACGCAAATACTTGATGGGAAGAAGGTAGGGTTTAAAATGCAGTGTGAGGTACATGGGTTAGTTCTGAAAGTGACTTCCCAGGGCAAGTAGCCAAAGATGTGCACATCTTGGATCTCTGGAGGCCAGTGTGAGTCTCTGCTTCGGTGCTAAAAGTCCTTAGGGCTTGTGGCTGCCCAGGACAGTTCCGGACACACCGGACATTTATGTGATTGCTAGACTTGGAGAACATCAGCCCTTCAAAGTAAAAAAAAATTGGGTTCCCTCCTCTGTCTTCAAAGACTCATGCTGAGGCAAAGTTTTGCACAGGACCTGTAACAAAATGAGAAAAATAGGGACAAATTAAACTCATACAACACAAAGAGTTACTAATTTGATTTAAAGGATTCTCCTTTACTCTGACCCTATGCTCTTCCCATGTTTTGGTATTAAAACGTCTTTGTAAAAAGTGACAGTGATAAGAGAAAGACAAATATCATATGATATGGTTTATATATGGAATCTAAAAAACTGATACAAATGAACTTATTTACAAAACGGAAATAGACTCACAGACATAGAAAACAAACTTAGGTTACCGAAGGGGAAAGGGGAAAGGGGACAGGGGTGGGATAAATTAGGAGTTTGGGATTAAAATATACACACTACTATATATAAAATAGACAACCAACAAGAACCTATTGTATAGCACAGGGAACTCTACTCAGTATCTTGTAATAACCTATAATGGAAAATAATCTAAAAAGCAGTGCGTGTATATATATATTATATATATATATATAATATACATATATAAAACTGAATCACTTTGCTGTACACCTAGAACACAACATTGTAAATCAACTATATTTCAATAAAAGGTTTTTAAAAACCAATAAATAAATAATAAATAAACAGAGTCCTTACTTGGTCAAATAAGAAGTGCCAAAACTTTCTAGCCATATCGGGGAGGGGAGGGGGGAGTGGGGACTGGGAAAGAAATCTCAGGTGAAGAAAGCCCTAAATGTGAAGGGCAAAACTGAAAAACTCCTAGAAGATTACAGAGAATATCCTTATGACCTTGAGGTAGAGAAAAGTTTCTTAAATAAAACACAAAAAGATATGATTTCCTCTAATCATAAGAGGAAAGATAAATTTGACTACATTAAGAACTCTGTGCATCAAAAGAGACCATAAAGAATGAAGGTAAGTCACGGAATGAGTATCTGCAACACACATAATTGACAAAGAAATAGTATCCAGAAATCCATCTATCTATCGTCTATCTATCTGTCTATAGATTGAGGTATACACACATACATACACACTCGTAAAATTAAAACGCAAGCAAATAAGAAACAGATAACCTAACAGAAAAATGGGTAAAAGACGAATAGGCATTTCACGAAAGTGGAAATCTAAATAGTCAATAAGTAAATTAAAAAGTACTCAATTTTATTTGTACACAGGGAAATGCAAATTAAAACCCACAAGGAGATACCATCTTACACCCATCAAATCAGCAGAAATTTAAATTCCTGGTGATACCAAAGCATGGGAGACAATGTGGAACAATGTTGTTCTCATTCCCTGCTGGTGGGAGGGTAAAATGGTATCATCCCTTTGAAAAACAGGTTGGCATTAACTAAAAAGTTTGAAGAGATACATATTCCCATGACCCTGCAGTTTCATTCCCACATTTATACCCTAGAGAAAACATGCACAGGTGCACTGGGAGATGCATACTAGAAGGGTCAGAGCAGCACTGCTCTTCACATTAGCTTCAAACCAGAAACAGCCAACGCCCACCCATAGCAGACTGGATAAACTGTGGTGCAGTCGTACAGTGGAACAGCTTATAAAGCAGTGAAAGAGAATAATCTCCTAAAACCAAAATTAAGCGGAAAAAGACAATACGAATGGTGTGATACCGTTTATACAAGTTCAAAAACAGACAAAAAATAACAATGCTGTTTGGGGAACATACACAGGAAGGAGGAGGTCGAATTATAAGAAAACGATTATCTCAAAAATCAGAAAACCAAACACATCTGGAGAAGGAAGAATTATGATCTGGGAGAGACACAAGGGGCAGCGCATTTTAGGTGCGGGCAATATGCTATTTCTTGCCTGGGTACTAGTTGTGTATTGGTTAAGCTTAATGTATACATTTCTTTTCTGTATGTGTATTTCGCACTTAAGTTGCCCATCCCTTTCTTAAAGTTTTACTGGTTGAAAATCTCCAAGACAGAAGCACCTATTTGCATGGTGCTCAATCAAAGCTGAGTCCAAGTATTTTAGAAAGAACTCCGAGTAGCCCCAGGGGAGACTCTGAAGAGCAAGAGGGGCTGGAGCTGACCTTCAGTTAAGTGTCTATCAGGGGTTCTCTCAATAATGCTTCTCCAACAACTAGAGGGGTGGGAAAGCGTGACCACAGCAAAGGTGTCACTTAGCCAGGGGGCTTGTGGAGGCCAGGGTGTCAGGAGAGAAGTTTGGGATGTTACTATGTGGTGGACCCTGAGTGCCTGATTCAGGAATCTGGATTTAATTCTGTAGACAGTAAGTAGACTTGGAGGATTACCATGCAGCAAAGGGACAATTAAAAATACCCTAATGGGGCTTCCCTGGTGGCGCAGTGGTTGAGAATCTGCCTGCCAATGCAAGGGACACGGGTTCGAGACCTGGTCTGGGAAGATCCCACATGCCGCGGAGCAACTAGGCCCGTGAGCCACAACTACTGAGCCTGCGCATCTGGAGCTTGTGCTCCACAAGAAGAGAGGCCGCGATAGTGAGAGGCCCGCGCACCGTGATGAACAGTGGCCCCCGCTCGCCGCAACTAGAGAAAGCCCTCGCACAGAAACGAAGACCCAACACAGCCAAAAATAAATTAATTAATTTAAAAAAAAAGTAACAAATGTTCAAGTACAATTGGTGTCTTAAAAAAACCCAAAAAACCCTAATGTCTTAGGGAGATGATTCTGGGTGTGAGGGGTAGGGTGGACTGAAAGTAGAGAAACTGATAAAGGCTCAGGCATAATAGACCAGGAATGACGGAAGTGAAGTTAGAAAGCGATGGAACGAAGAAGAGTTACTGAGGAAGAACAGTAGGAACTTAGTGATGGAACAAACTTTTTCAAAAACTTATTTTCTGTTCTTTCCCAGCCCTTCCATTCTAAAGCTAACTCAAGAGAGATTCTGCTTTACAAGGACAAGTGACTGGAACCACGTAAGGTCAGAAGAGGACTAGCAGACACACTGATTTGATGCCGAGAGCCCAACTGAAGGCTTCAAAATTCCCTGCAACTACTTGAGAGTATTGCCAGGGTCGGGGGCCGGGGGGCGGGCAGGGAGGACACAGAGGGTGGAGCCTTTTCAGCAGCAGCAGAGTTGTTTAATGGCGAGCAAGGAGTTTTTAACTTTTCATTATGGAAATTCTCAAACATACATTGACACCAGAATAGTCTAGCAAACCCCTGTGTACTCATCTGGCTTCAACAATGATCAATATGTTATCAAGTGGCTTTCGCCATTTTCCCACCCTCCACATCAATGTGTCCCAGGAGGGAAGCCAGGTCTGGTGAAGGATAAAACATACACATATAGAAACATTTGAATCTTAGTTTTTGTGTTAGGCTGGGATGTCAGTGGTTCCAAAACAGGTATACATGGGCTCAAGAGCAAAGAGCACAACCATCTGGCTTTCCTGCCCCAGACACTCCCCGGCCTCTGAATCCATAGCCATACAAAGTGTGTTACCTGTGCTGGATGACTAGACCTTAGCCGCCTCGACTGGAGTTGGCTGTCGGTCACGCGACTGGAAGCTCCACTGGGGATTTGTCGATTGTGAACTTGGACAGATCAGTCCTGCTGCAGAGCGGTTCCCTAAGCCTGTGATTACCAAAGGAGGAGATGAGCCCTTCACAAAGTGTGGTTCCTTGGAAGAAACTGGCTCTATAATCCTGCTCTTTCCAGATGTTGCCAGGTTTGATCATTGCAACTCCCATTCTATCAGAATGAAGAGAAGGCAGCTCTGACCTGGGAGATGATGGGGGACCATCCCCTCACCACGGCAGAGCCTGAAGCGCAGCTGGAACAGGTCCTCGGAAAAGGGAGATGTTGGCGGTGTCGAGCTCTACTGCCCGAGTCACCTTGTCAGCTCCAGGCAGCAACAGTCCACGTTGTAAGAACACTGGTACCTTAAATTTAACCCTGTACTCAAGGCAGCGCACATTCCTGGGAACAAAGAAATTTGTCTCCTTCTTCTGTGAAGCTGTTTTGCAAAACAGCTATAAGGAAACCATGGTACATGGAAATACATATGTGAAAATGTGCTAGGAGTCCTCAGTGGAAATGTCAAGGTTATTCTGAAGCTCACCAGTACGGATGGAAAAATGGGTTGCTTGGGGCAATATCCTAGTCCCCTGGGGATTTCTGTCCGTGAGCATGTGACAAGATGTTACTGCACGACCAAACTCCGTTTGGTTGTACTCTGTGCAGCCCCAGGCACTAAACATTCTTGCTGCGAGGGTCACCACCTCACAAACTGAAGCACCACAAGTATTTTCAAAATGAGAGAGTAAAAAAAAAAAAACGAGCAATGAGTCCTTTAGTTCCGCTGGTTTCCTAATAAACGAAGCTGGCCCTTCTCTCCAACTGTGAAGCAGGCCAGAAACCACACTGACAACATGAAGGGTGCTTCTAGAAAAACAGGCCAAGTCCACTGTATGCAGGAGAAACAGGATAATTTTATTCTCATTTTTCCTTAAAATAAAGATACAGTAGAAGTTTTACAATTCAGTATGATTGGACGTGATTTATAATTTTAACATTTTTTAAAAAACAAACGACAACAGAAACAAAAGACTACCACAAATTATAAAACTACTAGAGCAAAGAGAAACTATCTTTCTAATCAAAACATGTACCACAGCTCTAAACTTCCTAAGAAAACTTTCTAAGATTTCTAAGCTAAACTTTCTTAGAATGGGGTTTGTGAAAAACCTTTAATCTCAAGTATTTAAACTATTCCTGTACCCACTAAATGCTTTCACCAACTTGTTAATCATATGCTTCCTAAATTTAGGAACCAGTGATCAAGTGGCCTGAAACAAGTCTTGATCCTCTATTTCCAGCTATAAATTACTAATATTTAAAGAAAACAATATATTTTCTAAGCACGTAAGTTTTCTAAAAACTTCAATTACCTTTTCTGGCTCAGTACCTCACTGAAATGTTCAAATATTCATATTGCACACAAAAAAATTTGAGCAGCATACTATATGAGTGTGAGAAGCCGATGAAAAATAAAATTGAGGAAAATCCCTAAGTTGTGTCCCATTTAACATGATTTAAATATATAGTTTCTATATCTTTAATTAATATAAGTAAAAAGGTAATCTTTAGAACAGCACAGAGATACAAATGCATTAGCGTTTTACAAAATATATTCAACCCCTTATACGTCCAACAATCTTTTAGTTTTGGAGCTGCCATACAAGGGAGCTAGTTTCTTCTCCTTCATATGAAAGCAGGAAGTCATGTGTACAAAGTTATTTATATGAGAAGAATAAAGATCCACATTCCTTTTCTTTGTCCTTGACAAATATTTATGGAATGTTGGAAGTGATGAGAAAACAATTCCAATGTTATGAAGTCCAAAGACTTGGAATGAAAAAACTCGTAGTGGCACGCTGAGCTACACAGCATGACAATCATCTTCTAGAAACTAGGGTTGCGTTCTCTATCGTGTTTAGAGGCTACCACAGAACTGGGTGGAAAGGCCATGAATGACGTGCCACCTCTGGTCAAACAATCAGAGCGTGCAAATGTCAATGCCATCTCAAGAGTCCCAACCAACTCCCTGATAAAATGACAGGCAACACTAACCGGCTACCAGCCTAACAGGCTACTTTCCCAAGCTGCTGAAGCAGATAAAAGTTCAAGGGGTTCAGGATAAGTCCACTGGCCCCTCACAGGGCTGGGTGCTCCTACACTCATCACCAGGCCTCAGGGAAAAGGACCACTGACTCTAACTTCCACAAAACAAATTAAAAACAAAAACTGCCCGCCAGGGAGATAAAGTTAAAGCCTCATTTTAAAACTCGTGGGCTTCCCTGGTGGCACAGTGGTTGAGAGTCCGCCTGCCGATGCAGGGGACACGGGTTCGTGCCCCGGTCCAGGAAGATCCCACATGCCGCGGAGTGGCTGGGCCTGTGAGCCATGGCTGCTGAGCCTGCGCGTCCGGAGCCTGTGCTCCGCAACGGGAGACGCCACAACAGTGAGAGGCCTGCGTACAGCAACAACAACAACAAAAAACTCGTAACTAGCAGATGAAAAATTTAAGTTCTTCATAAAAGAATTATTATAACCTTTAGCATATTAAATACTGCTCTCGGGCTTCCATGGTGGCACAGTGGTTAAGAAACAGCCTGCCAGTGCTGGGGACATGGGCTTGAGCCCACATGCCGCAGAGCAACTAAGCCCGTGCGCCACAACTACTGAACCTGCAAGCCACAACTACTGAGCCCACATGCCACAACTACTGAAGCCCGTGCTCTGCAACAAGAGAAGCCACCACAATGAGAAGCCCGCACACCGCAATGAAGAGTAGCCCCCGCTCGCCTCAACTAGAGAAAGCCTGCGCGCAGCTACAAGACCCAACACAGCCAAAAATAAATAAATTTATACCAAAAGAAAAAAAGATACTGCTCTCAACGTACTTTCATTCAGATTTTAAAGGACCTTGTCTCTTGGGTTTGCAACTTCTCACCTCTCCCTTCCTAATTTGTTTTCTCCTTGCCTTTCTACGTAAATTATTCTAAAAACAACAACAACAGAAAAAAAACAATGCTTAATATAGGACTTGGAAAGCAAGATAAGGTTGAGGAAATCACGCCATATGCTCTGGTTTGCTGCCCAAAGATACAGCTGCTGTGTTTCTTAAAGCAAAAAGTAGAAGAAAATTGTATTTTAGGGCCTGGGGGCTAGTAAATCAGTAACAGATTTGGGGATAGACTATTCATACTGGTTATATGAGCCAAATGCAGATGTAAAATAACCCTAAGCCATCCTGTGACAGGCAACTTTTCCTATTCACTTAACTCAGGACACTTGGGTCAGCTTCAACCCTCTTTCCTTTACCTATGTCGTCATTACAGTGCCTAGTAGGAATTAAAGCACACCAGGGACATTTTCCAAACACTCTTTTTAAGTCACCTGGACAGGAGCGAGGTCTCCACCAAGCTATGGATGCAGTCTGTGTTGCCTGGCACACTCTGAAAAAGCCTGGCTGACCCTAGCTCCCTCGGGCCTACATAAACGCACTCAGTCCTCAGACAAAAACACTGTGGCCAAGCAAAGCACACACCTTTTCCAGTGAGTTGTCCGAAGACAGCCACACCAGTGTTGGCTCCACTCACAGAGCCAGTGGCTAGAGGAGGCTACTGCTTCCAGGCTGGACGCTGGGCTGGAGCCAGGAACCCAAACTTGAAGCACGTAGGCTCCCGGGACCAGGGGCCAGGCTTCCTGCCTGCAACTGTGCTGGCTGCCCCAGGGCCCCCCAGCAGCAACGTAATAGCCTGCACTCCCTGAAGATGCCCATACCTTCTAGAACCTGAAGGAAATAGAGTTATGGTCTTTTGACCATTTCTATGACAAAAGTTCTATCTTCTGAAATACTCACTTTATGTTGAAAGCCAGTTAAATGACCACTGTAAGTAAGAGTTGAACTCTTAACCAGAAACATGAATAGAAAGTTCCATTAAGGTGTATATAAAATAGGGAGTGATACTAAAGCAAAGTTAAATTTTATGTAACTTGTTTTATTTCAGTGGGATTCCAAAGTGGATTGGACTTCTTGGAATAGTGAGAGATGAGAATTCACCCCAATCATACAAGCCATACAAACGAAAGGAGGAACCAGCAGCGTGCTGGCTGACCCCTCACAGCACTCTTAGCGCCGTGAACAGCCTGGCAGTCGAGAGTAGCAACTGCGTACCGATACACTATCACACTCTACTCAACAATGCGGCCTCACGAAAAAATAAGATGTTAGTCTCAGTGCAACTTTAAAGTACCTTTTAAAGTTTTGTTTGGTACTACTTTCTTCTCTTCAAATAGTATTTCCTGAGAAAGCAAACTTTCCTAGCAGAAGTGGAATTAATACAGTTCTCACAATAAGCCCTTTACCTTGAGTTATTATACTCAAAGGGAAGTACGCTTTTAGGTGTGCAGGACTTGTGTTAAAACACAAATTGGAAATTTTAGGGATATTTAGATTATGTCCCTATGTTCCGTTTCACATGCCCTAGTAGTGCTTTTTATACAAACATTTCTTAAAGGGTAAATCAAATATAATCAAGCGTCCTCCCTAATTAGGTCCCCGATTTTCTCAATACTCTTTATAGCAAATGTAGATTATACTCATGATGTATTTTCCAAGTATCTGAAAAAGCAGTCTGTCGCCTGTAAGTACTCCCTGAGAACACCCAGCCAAAGTCCCCTTGAAAAGCAAATGAGAGCTGAGCCTGGCAGCCACATGAGGTCTAGTTGTGTAAAAATCTTCAGTAGTGAGCACACCTGTGTCTAAAATGAACCCAGGTGTCCTTCATGAAACATGACTGATGTCATGGCTGTAGTTTTCTTCTCTTGCTTTTCTAAATGTGAGCCAAGATGAGATTTCTGTTTAATATTTACAGATCATCTTGCTTTTGGAAGGGGGTAGAGATTGATTACATGAGGATTTTCTATCAGGGAAGTAGGAAGGCCAAGCGCCCTGAAAAGCTTTATGAAGATTAAGACTAAGAAAAAACCTGTAAGTCTGTAAACACCCAATGGAAAACTGTTCAAAAGAAGAAATAGAAGGCACAAACTCTGGGTTAAAAAATGCATGTAAAGATTGCAACTTTACTACAGTCAATAGAACTAACACCTAGATCTTTAAAAGTCTTGCCCTAAATACACACTCAGTTAAACTGCTTGAACACCGCTATAACCATCACCATGCTGTTTCTTTGCACATCTACTCGAACAATTAGAAAAAGGAAGAAAGCACAGTGACCCTCCTTGACACCTCAAAGCAAGTGCTTAGGATTGGGAAAGAATAAATTAAAAGCACAAAACAAAACACTCCATCCTCAGAACTACCACCTCTGACTTTCATGGTTTCTAGGAGGAAGAAGTGATAAATGTGTTTTGTGGGTAGAAAACCAACAAACAAAAAATCCTCATATAACTCAGCAAGATAATAATGAAGGGCTGGATTATATGCCCCCTTACTGTTAAATGTAAGCACACTTTAGGGCCCACTTTAGAGAAATTAAAATAGTAATATAACTTAATCTTAGCACATATAAATAGCCATCTGGATATTCAAACAGCAACAACAGAACAAAATTTACACCAAGTAAAAACTTTTCTAAAGTAAACAAATGTATAATATCAGAACTCAGAATTCATTAGAACGTTCACTGTGTTTCAATCAGGCTCAGACTGAAATAAAAGTAGTCAATTTAAACCCCAACCTGGGAAGCCGTCCCTGCTACGCTTGTGGTTTCGTCTTTTCAGCATCCCGTGACATTCATTTACACAGAGGGCAACCGTCCCTGTAAACAGTTCGACCTATTGGTCCCTGCTGTGGACCTGTGGTCGATGAAGAGGAACAGTCTGGGAGCAGCAGACAGACAGGGGACGCTTAAACCTAAGAAAGCGACAGCAGCTTCTGGGTGGCTTGCTCCGCTCAGGGTTTCCCGTCAGGCAGCTCAGTGAGACTCTGTGGAGTGGAACTGGTGAAAGTAGAAAGCCATGAAGACATGGCTGTCTTTGCACTGGAAAAAGCTCCTCCAACTGACTGGCCTGAATGGAAAGAAGGGGAAAAACAAAAGGAAAAATGTCTTCACTTTTGTTAAGAGACACTGAAAAACCAATGTTAATTAATAAATGTTAATTAACTGCAACCGATATGTTAATAGTTACTAAAATACCATTTACACTTCTAGTTTCAAAATAATCCCTTACCATGGGACTGTCTAAGAGGAACCTGGAAAATGCCAGGGTGTAAGACCCTGCTCTCCTAAGCATTTTGAAAATCTTGAGCAAACTCTTTCCTTAATACCCACTGTGCCAGACCAGTGGTTCTCAGCACTGGCTGTGCAGCAGAATGACTTGGAGAGCTGAAAAAGTCCTATGAGCTCTCTGTACCCTAAATCCACGTTGATAACTAAAAACCACCTGCAGGGAAGAGTTGTTAGGCTGCTTAGGGAAATGTGTTTTTGTCATCTAAAATGATGTTGCATCAAATGAAGACCCACAGAGCTCTATCTGCCTGAGGTCTGTTCTGTTTTTAAGAGCGTTATCGCGTGTTAAAGTGAAATTATTTAAGCTGAATCATCCATACTCACTATTCTTGAAGAAGGGAGTGTGGAAGAAGAGAATAGGCCTTAGAATTTCAATATCAGCAGCATCACTAAAAATTAACTACCAACCGACATCATATAACTATGATGAAGTAGAATTTTCCTACTTTTCCATAGTGATGGGGCTATGTGCCTTGTGTTTCTCTTCTAAGACGAGTGTGTGGAGTAGTTCTCTCACCCTGTCTATCTCTGGATATACAGAACGTTAGAGCTACGAGGACCCCTGCACAGAGATCACTTAGTTCTGGGGCTTTTGAGTTGTGTTCAGTAAGAGTTAGTCAAGCTCTCTCAGGAGGTAAGAAAGGAGACGGGTCCTATTTTCAATACTGATATGACAAAGCAAACATAGCCAAATGTAAATAATCAGTGAATCTGAGACAACTGGGAGTTCCTTGTACACTGTTGCACAATTTAAGTTTGAAATAATATAAAAATAAAAAGTTAAAAATATAGAAAAGAGGGAACAAGAAGGTTCTTTACAAAGGGTGTGGAATAATCTTCAAAATATTTTAAGTGAAAAAAGGTACAGAAGGGTGTATACAACAGCATGCTACCATTTGCCTGGCTTTGGTATCAGGGTAATACTGGGCTAAGTAAATGAGTTGGGGAGTATTACCTCAACCACTACTTTCTGAAAGAGTTTGTATAACAGTAGCATTATTCCTTAAATGTTTGATAAAATTCATAAGTGAAGCCATCTGTGTTTAGATTATATTTAAAACCTTGTGGCAAGCTTTTAAATTTTAATTCAACTTATTTAATAGATATAGGGCTATTCAGATTTTCTATTTCTTTACTGCATTGGTTTTGGCGATTTGAGTCTTTCAAGGAAATTGTAGATTTTACCTAAGTTGTTGAAAAATTGGCATAAAATTATTCACAATATTATCATCCTTTTAATTTCTGTAAGATCTACAGTGGTGTCCCCTCTTTCATGCCCAATACTGGTAATTTGTATCTTCTTTTTCTCTTTATTAGTCTAAAAGGTTTCACTAATGCTGTTGATTTTTTCATAAAAACAACTGTTGGTTTCACTGATCTTCTTTATTGTGTGATACTACCTTAAAAGACGGCAGCTCCTAATGCCTACTTTATTATTATGGCTCTCTACTATTTATAAAGAACTGTGGGCTGGGACTTCCCTGGTGGCACAGTGGTTGGGAAACCGCCTGCCAATGCAGGGGACATGGGTTCGAGCCCTGGTCTGGGGAAGATCCCACATGCCGCAGAGCAACTAAGCCCGTGAGCCACAACTACTGAGCCTGCGCTCTAGAGCCCATGTGCCACAACTACTGAAGCCCGTGCGCCTAGAATCCGTGCTCTGCAACAAGAAGCCACCGTGCTCCGCAAAAAGAAGCCACCGCAATGAGAAGCCCGTGCACTGCAACGAAGAGTAGCCCCTGCTGGCCCCAACTAGAGAAAGCCCGTGTGCAGCCAAAAATAAATAAATAAATAAATTAAAAAAAAAAAAGAACTGTGGGCAGCTTAGGGAATGGAGGAAAAACTCCAGAGAAGCTTGAATCCTGGTAACAGAACAGACAGGACAAAATTTGCTAAACTTGGTTTGACATCATCTAGTGCCACAAGAATTGTTTTAATGAATAAGCCCAAAATTTAAAACAAAAACCTCTGTATTCGACCATCTTGCATTATTATGTGATACACAGATCTCTACAACTTTATGTTTTTATCAATGACATATTGAGGATAGAGAAGAGATGTGTTATGATTCCAATCTGTTCCTGCCCAAGACATCCTTACCAACAGCTTTTCCTGTTTGCACAACATTCCGACTCGTTGTGACCATGACGTTTCCAAGTTTTTTGCCACGTTCACTGTTTTGAACAGAACTGAGTAAAGGAGAGGAATGTTAAGTACAATTTTAAAAAATCTCTCAGGTATACATTCACCACTCCATAACCATCCCTCAAATCAGTACTGAGAAAAGAAGCTAAATAATGCATTGTTTGTTATGCATCAATTAATTTACTAACATTTTAAGCATGTGAATCTTCAGAGAACACTAAAAGAATACGCAGATGAGCCAAAAAGTGGTAAGGGCGTAAGGATGCATGCTTAACTCTTCCTACAGTCACAATATGCTAAAGTAACTTCACCAGAACAAAAATGGCAAATCTGGCTATTAGTTCACACCATTCTCCATGAAACAGCAGTGTTTTCACTTTGAAACATACACACTGCTGAGCTAGAGAATGTTATGCACATATTTGGTTACTATTTGAAGCACAAGTCTGTGAAGTGGAGAAAAACAATTCCCAATTAGCAATGAAACACATGGCATACATTCAGACGTAAGACTGTTCCTAGTATTTTCCCTAAATACTCACTGTGAGAATCTTAACTTCATGTCTGACACTGAATACTGGCCTTGGAAAGGATGGCTGTAAAACAAAGTTTGAGTTTAGACTATGAGTATTTCACCAATAAAGCTGCAACACAGTCATCACATGGAAGAATCAGGAAACCTCCCTCGCAGGGGTGACTCAGCCGGGTGGCAGTGCTCCAAATGAGATATAGGAAACAGGGCTTTGATCACAGCTCTCCACTTAACAGTTATGTAAGTCCCTCTGAGCTTATGTCCTTGCTTGTAAAATAGGTGTGCTTTTTTCCTTGGGTGGGGATGGTTTGTGTTAGTGCTGCCCTAATGTTCTGAGTTACCTGGTCTGGGGTGGGGCCCAAGCACCGACATTTTAAAATCAGGCAACCTGATCAACTTTACACTATAAATAAAAACTTTACAATATCAATAAATATTCAAATTCTTATCTCATACGCAGGGGTCTCTCTGTCAATGTCTAACAAAGAAAGTGACCTAGAGAAATTTGTAGCTGCTTATTGAAATATCAAAATGCTATTTATGGCTTTTCAAATGAAAACAAATTGATATATTGGCCATGTTAAGCATACGTTAACAATCCCTCTTTTTCTGGATTTCTGAATCTCCGGTTGGAAAGAATTGAGAGATTAGTTCATTATTCTCTATTCCTGCAAACGCTGTGCTTAAAGGATGAAACATGCCTGCTGCTTTTAAGGGAAGTCAGAGGACTACCTTCTCCGATCTTTAGGAGTTGAAGAAAGGGTTTCATAGATCTCAAACCTTACATTTAGTTTTGAATATTTCCAAATTATACCCCCTGGTGACAGTTGAAGACTATCATTTCTTGTTTTGAATTTGGTGAAAATATTGAAAATCTGCTGATGGTCATATCTGCATAATTTCCCTACCTTTTTTTTTTCCCTGGCCCTTTTCTTCAGCTTTCTCCTCAATCTAAGTAACCGCAATTTATTTACATATTTTTAAAAGTATTGTTTTTCCATTCCTTTAAAACACATTCCAGCTAATCCTCATATGGACCTGCAAGACAATCTGTCGAGCTGCTTCAAGTTAAAGGCACTACAGCAGACGCAGGGGCTGCGTAACGATCTGACCAGGCTAAGGGTCAGAGTACCGGGGAGGAGACCAAACTACGAACGGTCACTCCCCCAGCACTACCACAAGGAGCGCCGCCAGGCAAACAAACTCACATCTGTTTCTCCTTATTACTCTTTAGAACACAGACCTTGTGGTTAGTGAGGGAGAAAACTCTGAACTCTTAGTCCTTTCATTTAATAGCATTAAAACGCTTGTGCCTTTTAATTCTCTATGGTTTTACCACACCCAAATGGCAACATAGGTTTCTGCTACAGCCCAGTATGAGGATTAAATTCCCCCAAATCGGTCCTGAACCTAGTCATTGCTCTTGATAGGTACAAAATATCGGCAGACATGTTCTCCCAAACCCTGCTTCCTTACAGATGCTTCTGCAAGTTACTATGACATAATTCCTGGGTTTTGTATTTGTAGCACCACTTAAATCACATCCCAGTTGAGCTAAGTTTACCATAGTTCCCAAATAATATGGTAATCAGTACTAAGTTGATTTTTGTCAGATTATCACCGAGAAGTAAAGTTTAAAACACAAATGAAAACAAACGTTCAGCGTATACTTGTATTGTAAATAAAAAATTATATATTTTAATTTAGAAAAGCAGTTCCCAAGATGTACGCATTATATTAATTGATCTCCTTAGATGCTAATCTGCCATTCACATAGTATTATTTCTTAATGGCCCCACTCCCCAGCATGTTTAAATGTCTTTTACATGGGATAAAGTCTTTGCCCAGCAGTCGGCACTGTGACAGGTATTAAATTTTGTTGGATCTAGAATCTGATGTGGAAACTGCATCAGATTTGACTGCAAATTTAGGAGCTCAAATATTAACTTTAGTTGTTCACACTTCATATTTTAAAATAACCTCTCAGTTTAAAAAAATAAAAATAAAAATAAAATAAAATAAAATAAAATAAAATAAAATAATCTCTCAGTTTTAACCAGTGCTATTTCCCTCAAGGGTTCTGTCTTGTTTGACCATTCTGCTGAGGCAGAGATCCAGCGAAAGGGAGGGAAGAACCATGAGGTAGGAGGATCCTCACAGGCCAGGACTTTGTCTCCAAATCACGCTGGAAGCTGGGAGAAATGTTAGTGCTTCCAAAATGCCTTGTGCTTTGTGGGTAAGAAGTGTGAATAGGGAAGCAGTTTTCAGCTGCTTCTCTGTACTTGGGAGCCTTTTTATAAAAATCTACTCAGGGAGATTCTTGAAGATATTCACAATATCATCAGAGTTAAGATATGATTTTCTTTTCTTTTTTTAAAAAGATATGATTTTCTTTATGCTGGGGCACACTTAGTAAGTGAACCACCTCTATCAACCTTCAGAGGATGTGCTTACTTTGGATTTATTTCTGCAAGTGCTGGATGCTTGTTGCTGTTCCAGACCCTGTAGTTGTGAGTGTTCTTCCATGCTGTAACAAAGGTCGTCCCATAGTCTGATAAGATCTTTTCATTATCTGTCAAGTAAATATTTGAAAGTTGAGCTGGACTGTAGTCAGTCAGGGATGTAAAGATTAATAACCTAAACCAGTAAAGAAATGGCTTTAGCCTCCCTGTCCCCCTGCTTTCTTGGGGAGACAGCCTACCAGATGTTAGGAATCTTGGGTCTAATTCCAGAAATCCTGTTAAGAAGTGATGTGGCCTTTGGTAAGTCACTTACTAAGAATTTCATTTTTCTTACTAGAAAATAAGGAGGTTGAGCCAAATATTTTCTAAGGTTCCTTAAAACTCCAAAATATTTCCAAGTTCTCCTTACCAAGGTAAGGAGGCATAGTATTATTTATTAAAATCTATAGGCTGGACAGTGGGTTAAACATACTGATGTCTACACATGGAGCAGGCAATTAGGGTATCTTTTCATCTTTTCACAAATGCCATTTTTCTAAGAAAGGCAATTAGAATACATTAATTGCTTCTTTTTAGACACTATTTACTTTTCTTTGCCTCACTATTCAGTGAAACTTACTCTTGAGTTTCCATGCATTTCACAGTCAAAATACTTAAAATAACAAGGAGATTTTCATATATTTAATGCTTAAAACTATTTGGCTTTATCACTATCGAGGCGAAGCTTCAATGCAGAGTGTTTCTTCTACTTGGAAGGATAGAAAAGTTTTGAGGACTTTGAGGATTCAAATAGCTATTGCTTCATATGTTAACTTCAAGTTGCTTGCTTTGAGGGTGAAACATGTGACTTTTTTTGCTGGGAGAGGAAGAGAAGGACATAACACGGTTCTGTACGCAGCATAAGGAAGTTCTTTTAAGAACATACTCCTCAAACAGCTCATTGGTCTGAATTTCCTTTAAGAGCTTGGGCCTGAGCCAGACTTCTTGGGCTGAAGTCCCAGCTCAGCCTCTTACCAGGTGGAAGAGCAAACTATTTAACCTCTCTATCCCTCACTTTCTCTTCTGTAAAATGAGGATGACACAGTATCTACCTCTAGGATTGCCGGGAGGATGAAATGAGTTAGCAGATGTTAAGTGCTCAAAAAAGGCGGTGCTGCACATGTTAAACGTTCCCCCCAAAAGTTAGCTACTATGTATTACTCAGTGCTCACAGCTACCCGGGCAAATATTTTTAAGAAGTAAATTAATTACTCAGGAAGCTACATGGCTGGTGGAGACTTGGGTTTTCTTACTAGATAAACTGAATGATTCTGGGTTAGAGGATTTAATTTTGGGGTCTCAGCTGCTACAGCTATAGAAGAGGCAGACATTCAAAAAAAAAATCCCATTAGCAAATAAGGAGTCGCTCCGTTAGCTTTCCTAGCGAATGAAGAACATGCCCGAAGCCTGGGTTTAAAACTATATATATTATGTGAAGAATTAACCTGGGAGGTGGCAGTAGTGAGGTTGATTTAAAAATCTACTAACACAACAATGTGAAGGTACTTAATGTCACTGGGGAACGATACACTCATAAATGGTAATGATGGTAAATTTTAGGTTATGTGGATTCCACTACATTTTTTAAAAAAGCAACTGTGAAATAGTTGGATAATTGAAAAGAAGGAAAAACAAAAGCTCTATACTCTTTTAACACCACCACCACCAAAGCTAATGAATATATGCTAAGTGTCCAGGGTGGTAGGTGTCCATGGTGTGAGAGCTCATTGCAGAGCTTCATTTTCTCCTTGTATATATTCTTTTCCATGGGGAATGAGATAATTCTAACTCAGCAGTGATTCTATGTTTGCCTGTTCCATTTTAACCACTTAATAGGGATAAAATTTCTCAGAATGGGGGATGAATTTGAAGGTCTAATCACTCAGAATGTGATTTTCAATGATCTCTATTTTTTATATTTCTCTTTTCACCCATTATATATCTTAACATGTAAGCAGTGTTTATAAATAGCACTCAAATACTGATATACCCTTCCATATGGTGGAATACTACGGGGCCATGTAAAAAGTGACGAAAATCTGCATTTACTCTCTTGATAATATGTTTATGTTTCTATTATAAAGAAAAACTAAGTTATAAAAAACATGAAAAACGGGATCCATGTTTGTAAAAGGACTACCACAAAACTAAAATCCAAAACACAGGCTTAGAAAAAGGTCTAGAAGGATATCAAGTACTCAAAATGCAAAGAGTAGTTAAGTCTGTATAAGGGAGTGACAGGTAATTTTTCATAAACTTGTTTCTTATGCAATTCAAAACATCGTAAGAGTTACAAAATGAGCAAGAGGCTGTGAGCTCCTTACCTAACTGCAGTGTGGCGGCCAGCAGTGCATGGATGTAGACTGCAAACTGGGCTCGAATCCATTCGTCACCTCCCTCCCAGCCCGTGCCATCCAGGAAGACATCATCCCGGTTCTCGGTTACATGCCTCACTAGGTAATCTGCGAACCTTAGGTCTGCAGTGGTTGGGTTAAGCAGCTTCCTGAGTTCTGGATCATGGATCTGGATCAGAGCTTCTTCTACCTAGAGGGTACCCGGGTATAAGTCAGAGTCTGGGCATTCACGCACATATCCATGCCACACTTTAAAGAGTCACTACTGGGAAGTTGGAGCTGGAAATAAAAAATATGAATAACAGTGTTCTCAAAAGGTGAGCCTAAGAAAGAGACAGGTTTTTTACACTGAAGTTTATTTTTCTTTCACTATTTTAAAAATGCTCATTTTCTGTTCTTAGAAAATATATGCATAAATATTTAATCTTGAATTATAGAAGTAATTCACGTTGACTAAATATTTTGGAAAATATAGAAATGTATAGTTAAAATCACCTTTTTCATACAAACAGAAATGAATACAATTAAATATAATTCCTAAAAGTTTTTCCTTTGATTGCACAGACACTTTGGAATATTTTTATTATGCAATACTTGATACAGAAAGAAATATATGTAACTTACAGGTTAGTTTTAAAGTATAATAATAAAACAAATACCCATGAACTTGCCAACTAACTTCAAAGCTAGAATGTAACCAATAATGTTGAGAAAACTCTGTGGTCCTCCCATCTGTATCCTCCTGCCTTGGAAAGTATATGTATTTTTCTCCCTCAAAATTGGGATACATATAGCTTTGAATACCAGATTTTTCATTTATTGTATTATAAATGTTTTCCCAGGAAGCACATTCTGGTACTTTCTGTTAGAAAGTACAAAAACCTTAGGGTGGCCGAAATCACCCTCACACATTTGTAAAAATTACTTTAATTGTAAAATTGAACAAATTATTTAAATTTCTTATATATTAATAAGATGTCAAATATTTATCTCTAGTTCCTTCCTCTTGATATTGGGGCATATTAAACAAGCTAGAAGTATTTAAAATATTTATACGATAAACACAGTTTAATTGTGAGACTGTAGTAGGACCAGATTGCCTAGGTAGGAATCCTGGCTCATCCAGTTAGTAGCTGTCTGATCTCTCTGTTCCTTAGCTTCTGCAGGTGTAATACAGACAGTAACAATGCCTATTTCAAAGGTTTTTATGAAAACCAGACCAGTTCATATACCTAAGGCGCTTAGGATGCCTGGCAAAGGAAGCAATTATTACCACGATTAGTATTATTACTATGCCCCAAATTCCAATTAAGAAAGAAGGAATCAGAAAGAGAAAAACAAATACCGTATGCTAACACATATATATGGAATCTAAAGAAAAAAAAAAGATTCTGAAGAACCTAGGGGCATGACAGGAATAAAGACACAGACGTAGAGAACGGACTTGAGGACACGGGGAGGGGGAAGGGTAAGCTGGGATGGATTGAGAGAGTGGCATGGACATATATACACTACCAAATGTAAAATAGATATCTAGTGGGAAGCAGCCGCATGGCACAGGGAGATCAGCTGCTCGGTGCTTTGTGACCACCTAGAGGGGTGGGATAGGGAGGGTGGGAGGGAGGGAGATGCAAGAGGGAGGAGAAATGGGGATATATGTATATATATAGCTGATTCACTTTGTTGTACAGCAGAAACTAACACACCATTGTAAAGCAACTATACTCCAATAAAGACATTAAAAAAAAAAGAAAAACAAAAAGAAAGAAGGAAAACAGACCAGCGGTGTCAAGGACCACACTCATATGTAACCTACTTCCACAATGGCATCGCTGAGGTGTTTCTGTTGTCGAAAAAGGATGTTAGTAGCTCCAGCAACAAATCCTCGAATGGTGACATCAGAGAGAAGATGATGCTGCTGCAATGCCATATAAGGCAAACACAGATATCCCTGAATTACAAGAGTAATAGAAAATATTAGAAAAGTAATGGAACAGCCCATCTCTCCTCAAGCCTAGAGAGCTAATAGTAGGAAAAAAAACTCCCCATCTTTCCCCAACCCCACATCATTCCTAACACAGCTGATCTTTGACTCAATACAATAATATTCCAATAATAATAACCATAGGTCCGCATGAATGGTCAATCTTGGCAAAACGGTCTACCATGAAGGTTGTCTTACTTGACCACTTTGTTCCTCGGTTCAACTTAAAAGCCTCCACTGTAACTAACACACCGAATTTTTTTTCATTTAGGAAATGAAGTATTAAGCCCATTAAAAAGTATGTTGTTTAGTAGAAAGCTGTTTGTTCTTCCAGTAAAATTTTAAAACACATGCATTTGCACATAACCAGAAAAGTACTATTATAAGAAGAGCAAACACTGCATAGCAATTATTTTACTGTCCTATTGTTTAAAATTATGCAGCAGTATTTCAAGACACTTGCTACTAAATGTTTAAAGCACAAATGACAGTGGCAGTAGTGTATTTAATTACTTTCCATTTGAAAATTACTTTGCATTTGAAAATACCATTGCCCTGAAAATTATACTTTAACCACCAAGCCACAGCAGGGAGTTAAGTGTACAGAAAGCAGCCTATATCCTGAAAATAAAGGTGTTAGCACTGGAGTGATGCACTGAAGGAGGAAATGGAATTTCTGCTGAAAGATTCTATATCAAGATAGATTTCCAACTAGTGGCACAATCTGCATGTGAAGGCAGGAGGGAGGACTTGCTGAAACCCTGAATTTGTTTCAATCAAGTTTGATGACAGTTTCATTCACTTATTTTTTATTCTCACCTTCTTTTTTTAAGAAACACTGACTATAGTTATCTGGATAGTGTCTTGTTTCCCTCATGAGACGAATTTCTCGGAGGGCAGGAGACACCCCTTCTGCTACTGCAGGTCCTTCCACGCATCTACCATCTGCCTTGTACCTCACAGCTGGTTGTTATATACTTAACATGAAAGAAGACTTCCAAAAGTTGGAATATATGTCTAGAAACCTGGTTTTATTCTTCTTCTTGACAGTGTCTTCCTCTGCTCTATAAAACGCCAACTAATAGAAGCAGCAAAAATAAATCTATGTCTATGCATTAGACATACTGAGTATACAGTGCTTCTCAACCCACACCCTCTTGTGACTAAAGGTGGAAAGGACCCCTGGTCCTTAGGCCAAATCACTCAAACAGCTGGTGCAAGGCTCACAGGTCATGCTTTACTTTGTGTGCCATGTATTAAAAACAACAGGCTCCCTGCTCCCCAACTACCTGTTTCTAAACATAAATACTACAATATTGAATGCTCTTTCAAACTTGATATGGACCCCAGAATACCCTACTCCCCCAACTAGGCCTGAGAATCCTTCTTGATAAAGGCACCCTCAGAACTGCCAATTTTTACAAAGATTGATTTAATTGCTCATAGTATTGCATTTCATAATTGACTCTGTTAGAGAAGAAAAGTCTACCGTCAACAGTGGAATTCTTGGCTAAGTCTATAACAGCATGAAAACTAAGAATGTGTTTTTTTAAAAAAAATCAATAGTTCAAAGCTTTTTAAAAATATGAAAAAAAATTTCCCTAAAATATTATACATACATATATTCTTTGACCCAACATTTTACTTCTTGTAATTTATCCTACAGATAGACATGTTCATGTGTGAGATTTGTAAAAAGTTATTTATTGCAGCATTGCTTATCATTGCAAAAGACAGGAACCCTAACTATTCATGAACAGGGCAATGAATAAATGTTCTTCTATATGATGGAACACACTGCAGCGAGTGATGAAGTTCATCTCCAAGGAATATTTTGCTTAAAAAAAAAAAAAAGATATAGATAAGGTTGGTTGCCCTGGAGAGAGCAACTGAATAGCAGGGTATGGAATGAGAGAGACTTTTTATTATAGATGCTTTGGAACCTTTTGAATATTGAACCATGTGAAAGTATTACATATTTATAAAGTTATTTTAAATAGTAGATCAAAATGGCCTTAAAATTTTGCCATCATTACTTTTAATGATGGTCAATTTAGCCTAAATCTTTTAAAGGTCTTCAGTGTCTGGTGGCAGCAAGAGCCTGGGTACTTTCACATAGAGCAGCCTCTACAGCCAAACTCACCATGGCTTTCCACTTTTCTAGGATGCTTTAACTTCCACATTTGGAGCTGCAGTATATAATGGTTAAAAAAAAAAGAAAATTGAAGAGATATCTGCACACCTATGCTCACAGCCACACTACTCAAAATAGGCAAAAGGTAGAAGCAACCCATATGTCCATCGATGGATAAATGGATAAAGAAAATGTGGTATATACGTACAATGGAGTATTATTCAGCCTTGAGGAGGAAGGAAATCCTATCATATGCTACAACATGGATGAACCTTGAGGACATTATGTTAACTGAAAGAGGATAGTCACAAAAAGATAAATGCTGTATTATGATTCCACTTATGTAAGGTATTTTAAAGTAGTCAAGTTCATGGAAACAATGATGGGTGACAAGAGCTGGGGTGAGGGGAGAATGGGGAGTTGTGGTTTAAAGGTTATAGAGTTTCAGTTTTGCAAGATGAGAAAGTTCTAGACATCTGTAGTACAACCATGAGAATACACTTAACAACACCACTGAATTGTGCACTTAAAAATGGTAGAGATGGGCTTCCCTGGTGGCACAGTGGTTGAGAATCTGTCTGCTAATGCAGGGGACACAGGTCTGAGCCCTGGTCTGGGAAGATCCCACATGCCGCGGAGCAACTAGGCCCATGAACCACAACTTCTGAGCCTGCGCGTCTGGAGCCTGTGCTCCGCAACAGGAGAGGCCGTGATAGTGAGGCCCACACACCGCGATGAAGAGTGGCCCCCGCTTACCACAACTAGAGAAAGCCCTCACACAGAAACAAAGACACAACACAGCCAAAAATAAATAAATTAATTAATTAATTAAAAAAAAATGGTACAGATGGGGCTTCCCTCGTGGCACAGTGGTTAAGAATCTGCCGGCCAATGCAGGGGACACGGGTTCGAGCCCTGGTCTGGGAAGTTCCCACATGCCGCAAAGCAACTAAGCCCGTGCACCACAACTACTAAAGCCTGAGCTCTAGAGCCTGTGAGCCACAACTACTAGGCCCATGTGCCACAACTACTGAAGCCCGTGTCCCTAGAGCCCATGCTCCACAACAAGAGAAGCCACCGCAATGAGAAGCCCACACACCGTAACGAAGAGTAGCCCCCGCACAACAAAGACCCAATGCAGCCAAAAATAAAGAAAAAAATAAAAATAAATTTTAAAAAAATGGTAAAGATAAACCTTATGTTGTTTTTTTTTTAAACCACAATTAAAACTAAAAAAAAAAAATGTCAAAAAACACACCTCAGCTTGGTAAATCTGGCAAACCTGTTGTGAGCTGATCTGCTAGAGAGCTGCAAAAGCATAGTGCCTTCTCCATTGCGACTTGGGAAGGGCTACAATGCCATCAGGACCAACTGGCATTTTCTCATCTCTCCTCTGTTCAGGGATGATAAGCATGTTCATGAACTGGAAGCCTCCATACTGCAGGGATGTCAGTTCTCTACAAAATTTTATCTAGCGTTTAAAGGTAATCTCTCAAAATCTCAACCTGTGTGAGTGATAACTTAAGTTCTCCTAAAATTAATTAATGATCCTAAAATTAATGTGGAAATGCAAAGGGCTAAGAAACTCTTGAAGAACAATAGCAAGAGAGGAATCTCTGCCTGACTCAACATACATGGTAATTAACACAGTGCAGGACTGACGCAGGGACAGACAGATACACCAATGAAACAACAAAAAGCACAGAGACAAGACTCCCTTTCTCAACCATACACAAAAATTAATTCCAGGTAGATAAAACCCAAAATGTGAAAGCCAAAACTACAAAGCTTTAAGTCCCACAAATCAGTGACAACAAGGGAAACAACCCAGAAGCTTTGAACAATTACTACACAAAGGGAAATCCAAATGGTTAAGAAGAACATGAAAAGATGCTCAACCTCAACAGTGACTACTGAAAAAAATTACAAACTAAGAGCCAGAAGATACTATCAGATTGGCTAAGTATTAGGAAGTTTGACAATAACAAGTGTTGGTAAGAATGTGAAACAATGGGAACTCTTAACCACTGCTATGGGAATGGAAACTGTCACAACCACTTTAGAAAACAGTTTGGAATTATTCTAGTAAAGCTAACATACCCATTCCCTGTAATCCAGTATTCCCACTTCTAGGTACTGAATCCTAAAGAAATGCTTGCATGTATACAGCCAAGATTTCCAAATAAGAATTTCATAGAAGCATTATTTGTAGTAGCCAGAAATTGAAAACAATGTAGATGTCCATCCACAGAATTCGTAAGCTACAGAAGAGCCGAAAACAGAAAACTACAGAGGAATAATAATACACGACTTCATGCAAAATTACGGATGAACTAAAAGCAATGTTGAGAGGAAAAAAAATAGTATAGTGACACTTAAATAAAACTAAAAAACATGCATCCATTACTTTTTAGCTAGTCACAAGTTATCTGTAGGTTCCCTAAATTTGAATATGATACTCTGTAAGCAAGCAAACCAAATATAAACTCAGAAGCAATACATAAAGCAGTTTAATACATATGGCAGAAAAAAATTTTGGTTTCCAACTACATATACTTTTAATTCTTTCATATATTTTTTTTTTACTAAAACAGTTGCAAACTGTGGGCTTCCCTGGTGGTGCACTGGTTAAGAATCCTCCTGCCAATGCAGGGGACACAGGTTTGAGCCCTGGTCCGGGAAGATCCCACATGCCACAGAGCAACTAAGCCCGTGTGCCACAACTACTGAGCCTGCACTCCAGAGCCCGTGAGCCACAACTACTGAGCCCACGCACCTAGAGCCCGTGCTCCTCAACAAGAGAAGCCACTGCAATGAGAAGCCCACACACCACAACAAAGAGTAGCCCCCGCTCGCCACAAATAAAGAAACCCCATGTGCGGCAACGAAGACCCAACACAGCCATAAATAAATAAATAAATAATATATATATTTTAAAATATGCTTTTTAACCTAGTTCTTCTGTACAAGTATTTTTAACATCTTCAAGAGGAAAAAAAAGCCTAAAGGCAATTGACTTTTAAGTATATTCCATATCTGAAAGCTACTGACATGAAAGAATCAGCGATTGTATTTGAAACAAGTTAGATTTGATTGTATTTGATTGTATTTGAAACAAGTTAGATTTGAATCATCACACAATAAAACATAAAACCAAAAAAAAAGTTTAATTTACCATAATGATGGTGGTAAGCCCATCATATATTCAGTACTGGTATAATGGACACAAAAAGAATATTCTGCCAAACAGTTTATTAACAGCACACGGAACACATTAACATTGCTTTAATTCAGCAACCTGGCAGACAAAAACA
The DNA here is from genome assembly GCF_964270905.1 of Leucopleurus acutus. NCBI lineage: Eukaryota > Metazoa > Chordata > Mammalia > Artiodactyla > Delphinidae > Leucopleurus > Leucopleurus acutus. Next base: position 64,826,392 of record NC_139144.1, on the reverse strand, counting down.
AAATCCCTCCCTCTTGATATCTCCACAGTGATAAAAATTAGAGTGGGTGGGTGAAGCAGCAAAGTAAGGGCTCCAAAAAGTATAGAAAGTCATGACACTCACATATGAATTCAGAAAACCCACAATTTGCGTCTATTGAGTATACTCAGTAGTTTGAGAGCCCTGAGTTTTCTCCCCAGGCTCCTGAATCCCAGTTTTAAGAAAATGTGCATTAGTTCAATCATGAAACCAATTAAGATAATTTCAGCATCCCCTAACAGGTCACAAAATGAACAAAGACAGCATTTTCTGTTAACTATTCAGCAACACTGACTTGGGGCAAGTACTTATTTGTAAAACTGAATACACCCAGAAAGAATTTATCATATAGTGGAAATACATGTTCAAGTCAATACTATCCAATTTCTTTTACTTCAGGCATAAAGGAAGGTACTTAGGGAAATCATATAACATTGCTCTAATTACTGGACAGATGTATCTGTCTTTCATGGTAGATTGCAAGACCATGGTTGCAAGAATTTAGAACCTAGTACGAGCCTAGCACATAGGAAGGCAATAAATACTTTTTGACTAAAAAATGAAACATACAGGAGACACTGGTTCGATTCCTGATCCGAGAAGATTCCACATAGCGTGGAGCAACTAAGCCCATCTGCCACAACTACTGAAGGCCACGCGCTTAGAGCCCATGCTCCGCAGCAAGAGAACCCACCGCAATGAGAAACCCACGCACCACAATGAAGAATAGCCCCTGCTCGCTGCAACTAGAGGAAGCCTGCGCACATTAGTGAAAACCCAATGCAGCCATAAATAAATAAATAAATTTTATTATTTTTTTTAAAAAAGGGATTCTTTTTCTTCTGCTCCATTTTGAAAACTAATTCATGAATGGCAATAAAATAAGGAGTTTCTCCTGAGTAGAATGAAAAATCAAAAGAACCCAAATGTCGCTTCCAGAACCCTAAAATATTCCTGAAATTAAGAAATGATACCCTAGGACATAAGATACTGGCTCAAAGATTCAATTAGATTTACTACGTTGTGTTTAAGTTAAATCATAAATGCATTTTGAATGTTTTTTCATAAAAAGATTAAAAAATAGTTTTTAGGGCAAGTTAACCAAAACACTATATTATACCTATGAGGGGTACTAAAATTTACGTTAGCCATCTAAGCTTTTTTGTAGCTTTTGGAATTGTCATATTTTAATATACATTCATTTAATGTAATCAAGACTGCCTCCTCCTCCACCAAAGATAAACCTGAATAATTAAAAACAGGCCAAATACAGTGATTGGTGACCTCAAAATCCCCTGAATTAATTCTCTGTAGCCTTATACTATGGTCACAGATGCCAAAGCACTGTGTATTTTACAGTCAAAGAAAAATTTTCAGACTGAAAATGTGTTTAACACTAAAAGTTAAATTCTAAAAGGATTTTGTTATATCCTTAAGGGCCTTAATAAAGCATTTTAAACCTTACCTTTGTGAAGATGGCCAGGGGCATGCCATACTGGTCCTCTTCCAAACCAGAAATTATCCCTGGTATCAGGACTACCTGGCCTGTGTTAGCTTGAGGTTGTACAGTAATCGGAGGACTGTCTGAGGGCAAAGAGTCCTTTGGAAATGAGTTTGTCTGTTCTGATCCCACCTGTTCTCTTTCTTTCAAGGAGGAGTCCTCTAAGACACTAGGATCCAAGGTCTCCCAGTCACTTTCTGAAGACTCTGGAGATGGGCGAGAAGGAGGTTTCAAATATTGATTGCTGTCATTGGGTTCCTGTCCTTCACTGCTGTCATCATCTACCTGGAAAAAAGGCTCTTCAGTCTTCATGGCAGCATCTCTTCCATGGTTTCTCATCATGATTTTCTCAACAGTTTCCAAGTTGGTATTTGAAATGTCAGGAGCAGGCATAGAAATAAACTCATCTTCAGTGGGATTACTTTCTTGAAGCCCAACATCTTCAGACATACTCTTTCGGGGTCTATATTGAGAACTATCACTGAGACCATGTTCAATCATGCCTAAAACATACAATATTGGTGAACAGTTTGGCTCATAATAAGGTAAAGGAAAAACAAGAATTGTATATTCTCCTTTAAATAGTGGAACTCCCTTGAAGTAAGTCAGAAGAGACATACAAATATCGTATATTAACGTATATATGTGGAATCTAGAAAAATGGTACAGATGAACCGGTTTGCAAGTCAGAAGTAGAGACAGAGATGTAGACAACAAATATATGGACACCAAGGGGGGAATGTGGGATGTGGGGGTGGGGGTGGGATGAATTGGAAGATTGGGATTGACATGTACACACTAATATGTACAAAATAGATAACTAATAAGAACCTGCTGTATAAAAAAAAGAAATAAAAATTAAAAAAACAAAAACAAAAAAAATTAAAAAAATACAATCAAAATAGTGGAAATCTCCTATAAAAATTTTAATAAGCTATGCTTGCACAAATTTCAATGAGAAAAAAGAGAACAGAGAGCAGAAGCAAAAAGAACTACAATCCTGCAGCCTGTGGAACAAAAACTACATTCACAGAAAGATAGACAAGATGAAAAGGCAGAGGACTATGTACCAGATGAAGGAACAAAATAAAACCCCAGAAAAACAACTACGTGAAGTGGAGATAGGCAACTTTCCAGAAGAAGAATTCAGAATGATGATAGTGAAGATGATCCAGGACCTCGGAAAAACAATGGAGGCAAAGATCGAGAAGATGCAAGAAATGTTTAACAAAGACCTAGAAGAATTAAGGAGCAGACAGAGATAAACAATACAGTAACTGAAATGAAAAATACACTAGAAGGAATCAATAGTAGAATAACTGAGGCAGAAGAACGGATAAATGACCTGGAAGACAGAATGGTGGAATTCACTGCTGTAGAACAGAATAAAGAAAAAAGAATGAAAAGAAATGAAGACACTCTAAGAGACCTCTGGGACAACATTAAACGCAATAACATTCACATAATAGGGGTCCCAGAAGGAGAAGAGAGAGAGAAAGGATCCGAAAAATTATTTGAAGAGATTATAGTCAAAAACTTCCCTAACATGGGAAAGGAAATAGCCACCCAAGTCCAGGAAGCGCAGAGAGTCCTAGGCAGGATAGACACAGGGAGAAACACACCGAGACACAGAGTAATCAAGTTGACAAAAATTAAAGACAAAGAAAAATTATTAAAAGCAACAAGGGAAAAACGACAAATAGCATACAGGGAATTCATGAAACATTAACAGCCGATTTCTCAGCAGAAACTCTACAAGCCAGCAGGGAGTGGCACTACATATTTAAAGTGTTGAAAGGGAAGAACCTACAACCAAGACTACTCTACCTGGCAAGGATCTCATTCAGATTCAATGGAGAACTCAAAAGATTTACAGACAAGCAAAAGCTAAGAGAATTCAGCACCACCAAACCAGCTCAACAACAAACGCTAAAGGAACTTTGCTAAGTGGGAAACACAAGAGAAGAAAAGGACTTACAGAAACAAACCCAAAATAATTAAGAACATGGTCATAGGAACATACATATCGATAATTACCTTAAATGTGAATGGATTAAAAGCCCCAACCAAAAGACAAAGGCTTGCTGAATGGATAAAAAAACAAGACTCACATATATGATGTCTACAGGAGACCCACTTCAGACCTAGGGATACATACAGACTGAAAGTGAGGGGATGGAAAAAGATATTGCATGCCAATGGAAATCAAAAGAAAGCTGGAGTAGCAATACTCATATCAGATAAAATAGACTTTAAAATAAAGAATGTTACAAGAGACAAGGAAGGACACTACATGATGATCAAGGGATCAATCCAAGAAGAAGATATAACAATTATAAATATATATGCAACCAACCTAGGAGCACCTCAATACATAAGGCAACTGCTAACAGCTATAAAAGAGGAAATCAACAGTAACACAATAATAGTGGGGCACTTTAACACCTCACTTACACCAGTGGACAGATCAATCAGACAGAAAATTAATAAGGAAACACAACCTTTAAATGAAACAGTAGACCAGATAGATTTAATGGATACTTATAGGACATTCCATCCAAAAACAGGAGATTACACTTTCTTCTCAAGTGCGCATGGAACATTCTCCAGCATAGATCACATCTTGGGTCACAAATCAAGCCTCAGTAAAGTTAAGAAAATTGAAATCATATCAAGCATCTTTTCTGACCACAAGGCTATGAGATCAGAAATCAATTACAGGGAAACAAACGTAAAAAACACAAACACATGGAGGCTAAACAATACGTTACTAAATAACCAAGAAATCACTGAAGAAATCAAAGAGGAAATCAAAAAATACCTAGAGACACATGACAATGAAAACACAACGATCCAAAACCCATGGGATGCAGCAAAAGCAGTTCTAAGAGGGAAGTTTATAGCTATACAATCCTACATCAAGAAACAAGAAACATCTCAAATAAACAATCTAACGTTACACCTAAAGGAACTAGAGAAAGAAGAATAAACAAAACCCAAAGTTAGCAGAAGGAAATAAATCATAAAGATCAGAGCAGAAATAAATGAAATAGAAACAAAGAAAACAATAGCAAAGATCAATAAATCTAAAAGCTGGTTCTTTGAGAAGATAAACAAAATTGATAAACCATTAGCCAGACTCATCAAGGAAAAGAGGGAGAGGACTCAGATCAATAAAATCAGAAATGAAAAAGGAGATGTTACAAGAGACACCGCGGAAGTGAACAGACCAATCACAAGTAATGAAATTGAAACTGTGATTAAAAATCTTCCAACTAACACAAGTCCAGGATCAGATGGCTTCACAGGTGAATTCTATCAAACATTTAGAGAAGAGCTAACACCCATGCTTCTCAAACTCTTCCAAAAAACTGCAGAGGGGGCTTCCCTGGTGGTGCAGTGGTTGAGAGTCCGCCTGCCTATGCAGGGGATGCGGGTTCGTTCCCCGGTCCGGGAGGATCCCACTTGCTGTGGATCGGTTGGGCCCGTGAGCCATGGCCGCTGATCCTGCGCGTCCGGAGCCTGTGCTCCGCAACGGGAGAGGCCACAACAGTGAGAGGCCCACGTACCACCAAAAAAAAAAAAAAAAAAATTACAGACCAGTATCACTGATGAATATAGATGCAGAAATCCTCAACAAAATACTAACAAACAGAACCCAACAACAAATTAAAAGGATGTTAAGTGACCAACACCCCCATGATTGAGTGGGATTTATCCCAGGGATGCAAGGATTCTTCAATATATGCAAATCAATCAATGTGATACACCATATTAACAAGTTGAAGAATAAAAACCATATGATCATCTCAATAGATGCAGAAAAAGCTTTTGAAAAATTCAACACTGATTTATGACAAAAACTCTCCAGAAAGTGGGCAGAGAGGGAACCTACTTCAACATAATAAAGGCCATATACGACAAGCCCATAGCAAACATCATTCTCAATGGTGAAAAACTGAAAGCATTTCCTCTAAGATCAGGAACAAGACGAGGATGTCCAGTGTCGCCACTTATTCAACATAGTTTTGGAAGTCCCAGCCACGGCAATCAGAGAAGAAAAAGAAATAAAAGGAATACAAATTGGAAAAGAAGTAAAACTGTCACTGTTTGCAGATGACATGATACTATACAAACAGAATCCTAAGGATGCCACCAGAAAACTACTAGAGCTAATCAATGAATTTGGTAAAGTTGCAGGATACAAAATTAATGCACAGAAATCTCTTGCATTCCTATACACTAATGATGAAAAATCTGAAAGAGAAATTAAGGAAACACTCCCATTTACCATTGCAACAAAAAGAACAAAATACCTAGGAATAAACCTACCTAATGAGACAAAAGACCTGTATGCAGCAAAGTATAAGACACTGATGAAAGAAATTAAAGATGATACAAACAGATGGAGAGATATACCATGTTCTTGGATAGGAAGAATCAGTAATGTGAAAATGACTATACTGCCCAAAGCAATCTACAGATTCAGTGCAATCCCTATCAAATTACCAATGGCATTTTTTACAGAACTAGAACAAAAAATCTTAAAATTTGTATGGAGATACAAAAGACCCTGAATAGCCAAAGCAGTCTTGAGGGGAAAAAAACAGAGCTGGAGGAATCAGACTCCCTGACTTCAGACTGTACTACAAAGCTACAGTAATCAAGACAATATGGTACTGGCACATAAACAGAAATATAGATCAATGGAACAGGATAGAAAGCCCAGAGATAAATCCACGCACCTACAGTCAACTAATCTATGACAAACGAGGCAAGGATACACAATGGAGAAAAGACAGTCTCTTCAATAAGTGGTGCTGGGAAAACTGTACAGCTACATGTAAAAGAATGAAATTAGAACACTCCCTAACACCATACACAAAAATAAACTCAAAATGGATTAGAGACCTAAATGTAAGACTGGACACTGTAAAACTCAGAGGAAAACATAGGAAGAACACTCTTTGACATAAATCACAGCAAGATCTTTTTTTGATCCACTTCCTAGAGTAATGGAAATAAAAACAAAAATAAACAAATGGGACCTAATGAAACTTAAAAGCTTTTGCACAGCAAAGGAAACCACAAACAAGAGGAAAAGACAACACTCAGAATGGGAGAAAATATTTGCAAACAAATCAATGGACAAAGGATTAATCTCCAAAATATATAAATAAATAGCTCATGCAGCTCAATATTAAAAGTACGAACAACCCAATCCAAAAATGGGCAGAAGACCTAAATAGACATTTCTCCAAAGAAGACATACAGATGACCAAGAGGCACATGAAAAGCAGCTCAACATCACTAATTATTAGAGAAATGCAATGAGGTATCACCTCACACCAGTTAGCATGGGCATCATCAGGAAAACTACAAACAACAAATGCTGGAGAGGGTGTGGAGAAAAGGGATCCCTCTTGCACTGTTGGTGGGAATGTAAATTGATATAGCCATTATGGAGAACAGTATGGAGGTTCCTTAAAAAATTAAAAATAGAATTACCATATGACCCAGCAATTCCACTCCTGGGCATATATCCAGAGAAAACCATAATTCAAAAAGACACATGCACCCCAATGTTCATTGCAGCACTATTTACAACAGCCAGGTCATGGAAGCAACCTAAATGCCCATCGACAGACGAATGGATAAAGAATATGTGGTACATATATACAATGGAATATTACTCAGCCATAAAAGGGAACGATACTGGGTCATTTGTAGAGACTTGTGTGGATCTAGAGACTGTCATACAGAGTGAAGTAAGTCAGAAAGAGAAAAACAAATATTATATATTAACACATATATGTGGAACCTAGAAAGATGGTACAGATGAACCAGTTTCCTGGGCAGAAATAGAGACACAGATGTAGAGAACAAATGTATGGACACCAAGGGGGGAAAGCAGCGGGGGGTGGGGTGGTGTTGGTGTGATGAATTGGGAGATTGGGACTGACATGTATACACTGATGTGTATATAATTGATGTCTAATAATAACCTGCTTATAAAAAAATAAATTAAAAAAAAAAATCGAGAGAGAAAAGAAAATGTCAGACAAAAGAGAAAGCCCTGGCCAAAGTGAAAATGTCAGGGAACTAGATCCCACATGCCACAGTTAATAGATTCCCTCATGTCGCTTCCCTGGTGGCACAGTGGTTAAGAATTTGCCTGCCAATGCAGGGGACACAGGTTCGAGCTCTGGTCCAGAAAGATCCCACATGCCATGGAGCAACTAAGCCCATGCGCCACAACTACTGAGCCTGCACTCTAGAACCCGTGAGCCACAACTACTGAAGCCTGTGTACCTAGAGACTGTGCTCTGCAACAAGAGAATCCACCGCAATGAGAAGCCCGTGCACCACAATGAAGAGTAGCCCATGCTCGCCGCAACTAGGGAAAGCCCGTGCGCAGCAACGAAGACCCAACACAGACAAAAATAAAATAAATTTTTAAAAAATTAATTAATTAATTAAAAAAAAGATTACCCCATGTCTCAACTAAAAGATCCCGTGTGCCGCAACGAAGATCCAACGTGCTGCAACTAAGACCCAGTGCAGCCAAATAAGTAAATAAATATTTTTTTAAAAAATAAAAATAAATAAACTTCTGGAGAAAAAAAAAAAATAGAATGGTAACCCTAACCACTTTTTCCTTGAAAATTTTTATCATTCAAAGGTTCATGGACAAAAAAAAAAAAAGGTTCATGGACTTCTCTGGTGGAGCAGTGGTTAAGAATCCGCCTACCAATGCAGGGCACATGGAGTTGAGCTCTGGTCAAGGAAGATCCCACAGGCAGTGGAGCAACTAAGCCCGTGTGCCACAACTACTGAGCCTGCACTCTAGAGCCTGCGAGCCACAACTACTGAGCCCATGTGCCACAACTATGAAGCCCGCGTGCCTAGAGCCCAAGGTCTGTAATAAGAGAAGCCACTGGAATGAGAAGCCCGCGCACTACAACGAAGAATAACCCCCGCTCACCACAACTACAGAAAGCCCGCGGGTAGCAACGAAGACCCAATGCAGCCAAAAATAAATAAGTATACACACTAATATGTATAAAATAGATAACTCATAAGAACCTGCTGTATAAAAAATAAAATAAAATTCAAAAAAGTAAAAATAAATAAATATTAAAAAAAACAAAGTCCAGGACAGGGCTTCCTTGGTGGTACAATGGTTAAGAATCCGCCTGCTAATGCAGGGGACACGGGTTCAAGCCCTGGTCCAGAAAGACCCACCATGCCGCTGAGCAACTAAGCCCGGCACCACAACTACTGAGCCCATGTGCCACAACTACTGAAGCTCGCACACCTAGAGCCGTGCTCTGCAACAAGAGAAGCCACCACCATGATAAGCCCACGCACCGCAATGAAGAGTAGTCCCCACTCTCCACAACTAAGGAAAGCTCGCGCGCAGCAACAAAGACCCAATGCAGCCAAAAATAAATAAATAAATATTTTAAAAAAGGTCCAGGACAAATTATAAAAAGGAAGAGTAGAAACCGCTATGCTCTTACCTGGAAAAAGGGATAACACTGTCATCAGGGCACCCACCAATTTATTCACTGGAGAAATATAAAAGAGAACCTGAAATGGAGTCAATCAAAATTAAATCAGAAAATCCATGAGTCCACAATGATACTTTAAAACAAGAAAAAAGAAAAGAAGGGAGAGGGGAAAACTCTTCTTTACAGAAGTGTAACAGCTAAAACATACAGAATTTATGATAGAATCAGAAAATCACCAAGCATCTATCATGGTTCAGGTAAAAATTACCAATGGATGCTAAAACTATTGTGAAAGGTTGTTGGGCAACAGGATATCCACATATCTTCAAATTTATCAACCCACAGTTTACCTATTAGTTGCAAAGAGAAAAAACAAGTACCTAATTTAAAGAAACCTGGCAACCATCACCTGAATCAGATGATCAAATTTCACATTGCGAATAATAATACAAACAGTTATGGGGCTCCTGATGTGATGCCCTGAGAAGGACACACCACCACCTGTATTCTTGCCAAAAAAATTTAATCTGAAACTAGTGACAACAATCAGACAAATCTAATATTATAATGCAACTAATCTGGATTCTTAAAAAAAAAAAAAATTAAAAGGCCAATGTCATAAAAACAAAGAGAAACAAAAAAAGAGCGAGGTGGTGGCACTGTTTGAGATTAAAGAAAGCTAACAAGGCAATAAATGATCCTTGGTCTCCAGATTAAGAAAAGCAACCAGCTTATAGGACATTATTAGGACATCTGGGGAAATCTGAAAATGGACTGTACATGAGATAGCATTTATTATATCAATGTTAAATTTCTTGAATGTGATTTTTGTCTAGGTAGGAATGTACCCTTATTCTTAAGAAATATATCCAGGGCGTGTTAGGAATTGGGCTGCACAGCAGGAGGTGAGCGGCCGGCGAGCGAGGAAAGCTGCATATGCCACTCCCCATCGCTCCCCATCGCTCCCCATCGCTCGCATTACTGCCGGAACCATCCCCCCTGCCCCGCCTCCGATCCATGGAAATACCGTCTTCCGTGAAACTGGTCCCTGGTGCCAAAAAGGCTGGGGACTGCTGTCCTAAAGTATTTAGGGATGAAGTACCATGGTGTCTACAAATTACTTTAAAATTATTATGATTCAGGGAGAAAAATGAACACATATAAAACAATGTAATGCAAAAGCAAAATGTTAACAACTCATAAACACAGATGTAGGGTATAGAAGTGTTCATTATATATTACTCTATCAACTTTCCTGTAGGTTTGACATTTTTCAGAATAAAAATTGACAAAAATTAATCTGGAACAGGGTTCAGTTAGATAGTGCACTAAAACTAATGCTGGTGATAATTAAATTAGAGGAAAAAAAAAAAGCATGTAGTTGCTCAGGTGAGAGTTTTTTCTTTTTTTAAACCATTAAATCATTTAGTGGCACTAAGTGATATCCAGTAAAGCGTAACATCCATAATCTCCTGTGCTCTCCTTACACACTGCTTATTTGAATGCTTTGCAAGTACAGAGAAACCAAGACTGCATTAAAAGATGTCCTTACTTTATTAAATCAATATAAAAAGTGTGTACCTGTGATGTGCCACATTAAATAAAGTCTACTTGATCATAAATGCCACTGCATGCGGCTAGGCTAAATATTATTTTGCAAAATTTTGTTTCAGATACATGTATCCACATGTGCTCTAAGTTTCAATGAAAAACATTTTTTATTATGGGTTGCAATAAAAAGTTTGAAACCTACAACTCAACAACAAAAAAACAAACCTGATTAAAAATGGGCAACGGACTTGGATACACATTTCTACAAGGAAGATATGCAAGTGGCCAAAAAGCACATGAAAAGGTGCTCAACATAACTAATCATTAGGAAAATGCAAATCAAACCCAGGAGATATCACCTCATACCTATTAGGGATGGCTACTATCAAAAGACCTGAAAATAACCAGTGCTGGAGAGGATGAGAATAAATCGGAACACTTATGCACTGTTATTAGGAATGTAAAGTGATGTAGCTACTGTGGAAAAGATGGCAGTTCCTCAAAAAATTAAAAATAGAACTACCATGTGATCCAGCAATACCACTGCTGGGTATACACTCCAAAAAACTGAAAGCAAGGTCTTGAAGAGACATACATAGACCTATGTTCACAGCAGCATTATTCATGACAGCCAAAATGTGGTATGTACATACATGGAATATTATTCATCCTTAAAAAGGGAGGAAATTCGGACATCTCTTGTACATGGATGAACCTTGAGGATACTATGCTAAGTGAAATAAGCCAGTCACAAAAAGAAACACTTATGATTTCATTTATATGAGGAACCTAGAGTAGTCCAATTCATAGAGACAGAAAGTAGAAGGGTGGTTGCCAGCAGGTGGGAGAAAGGGAGAACGAGGAGTTAGTGTTTAATGGGTACAGTTTCAGTTTTGCACAATGAAAAGAGTTTTAAAGATGGATGATAATAGTACAACAACAGGAACATACTTAACACCATGAAACTGTACACTTAAAAACAGTTAAGATGGTTAATTATATGTTATGTGTATTTTACAAGTATAAACTATTTTGAAAGGTTGAAACACTGTACTAGTACATGTTAGTTTCATTCACTTTTTAAAAATTTACTTTTTTTTCTGTTTGAAGAAAGAATACATATTCATCCAGAAAGCTAGAATACAGAAAAGTGTATTTCCTTCTTAAAAATATAGCCAATATTCTCACCAAACTGTCGCTGTCTTTCCTCCTACTCTTTTCAATTAATATATATTTAATTATAAAATTGGAATCATGGGCTTGATATGTAGCTGGGCAAACTTTTTTCACTTAACATGCCATGAAACATCTTTACAACAATAAAAAAAAAACCACCCAGGGCTTCCCTGGTGGCGCAGTGGTTGAGAGTCCGCCTGCCGATGCAGGGGACACGGGTTCATGCCCCGGTCTGGGAAGATCCCACATGCCGCGGAGCGGCTGGGCCCGTGAGCCATGGCCGCTGGGACTGCGCGTCCGGAGCCTGTGCTCCGCAACGGGAGAGGCCACAACAGTGAGAGGCCCGCGTACCGCAAAAAAAAAAAAAAAAAAAAAAAAAAAAAAAAAAAAAAAAAAACCACCCAGAATCTTTTTTGTTGTTTGGAAATTATATACAAAATAAATCAATACTTACTTAGTCACTGATAATTCATTATTAAAAATGACTGAAAGAATCTCTTAGATAGAGCTTTGCATCAACTAAGATTAATTCTGGAAATTAAACCTCTAAGAGAACAATTACTGGGCCAAACGGATAAACATTTTTATGGAAACAAAATATACTGGATATTGTGAATGGCTGACTCTCCAATATCCATTCCACCCTACTTTACTGAGCACGGTAATACAGTGTATACAACTGGCCACAGATCCAGGGATGGCTCCTGATTACTCTAAACCAGAGGTCAGCAAACTTCTCTATAGAGGGTCAGATAGTAAGCATTTTTCATTTGTGGGCCATTTGGTCTCTGTCCCAACTACTCAACTCTTCCACTGTAATGCAAAAGCAGCCATAAACAATAAGGAAAAGAATGGCTGTAACTATGTTCGAATAAAACTTTATTTACAATAGGTGGTAGACCAGATTTGGCCCTGGGGCCTAGTGTGTAGACTCTTGGTCTAAAATCCCTCATCTAAATCTTTGATCTAAAATCACTGCAATCCCATCCCTTTGTACTAGAGAGTGGTCTGGAACCCAGGTTTAAGCCAATCAGTACAGGCATTTCTTTGGCACCAATTATTGGTTCTGGATAGGCACATGGCCTTATAGGCCCAAAGGAATTGACAGGAAGAATCCTTATTAAATGGTTTGCGAAGAGGTATTATCTCTGCCACCAGTTATAGCTAAGGAAGCACATAGTTCAATTACTGTTGGCAGTTATCCTACACTACAAGGGAAGTTAGGCTCAAGATAAAGCAAGCACTGTGGACCATAGAACAACGAGACGGAAAAAATCTAGGCATTTAAATACATTGTCAAACCATTCAGTCAATCCACTCTGAAGTCTGAAGCCAGCCAATACATTTCCTTACTTTTTAAGTCAATTTAAATTGAGTTTTCAGGACTTCCTTGGTGGTCCAGTGGTTAAGACTCTGTGCTTCCACTCTAGGGGGTATGGGTTTGATCCCTGGTAGGGTAACTAAGATCCCTCATGCCGCATGGCACGGCACGGCACGGCAATCAATCAATCAATCAAGAGAACTTTCTGTTATCTATAGTCAAAACCATTCTGATAACTGAATACTATCAAACTGCCCCCAGAAAAGACTGCATGAATTTACACTTCTATAGTAGTGGACAAAAATATGTGCTTTAGCCCACTGTACTGTACTTTTATGGCCAAAAAAGTCTTAATTTATACTTTATCATTAGTTTGATTTTTATATAGTATTTAAGAATTGTCAATAAATATTAAATATTCTAAACATTCAAATCTCACCTTCTTTTCAAGAAGAATTAGTTTAAACAGGATTAGGACCTGAAGAAAGAAAAAAAAACTATCAAAATAAGAAACTCAAGCCTATTTTTCATTTGCCTTTGCCTCTCCTCAAACATAACCATGTATCATTGAATCAATAATATTAAATAATTCTAGAGCTTTAAACACTACATTGAAAATTATGAACTTATACTGAGAAATTCCTGTGTCCTCTAAAAATGTGAATACCACTTAAATTGCTATCAAATTGCACTTTTCAGAATAAGTTGCGCCATTTTTGCTTGAAATATCTGCAAGCTCCTTAAAGTTAAGGTACTATTCATTTACTTCTGGATGTCCAGGGCATTCACAGAGCAGATACTCATTACAGCTGTTAAGTGAATGATCAATGTGTGTATGTCGCAGTCAACAGACGCCTTAAGAATAAAGATCAAAAGATATAAGCATAGATATTTTACTGGAAAATGTTTCACTCTCAGGGCAACATATAAAATACTCTGCAAGATAAAAACATGTTTCTTTTAGATGTGGTATACATATACAACGGAATACTACTCAGCCACAAAAAAGAATGAAATAATGCCATTTGCAGCAACATGGATGGACCTAGAGATTATCATACTAAGTGAAGTAACTCAGAAAGAGAAAGACAAACGCTATAGATATCACTTATATGTGGAATCTAAAATATGACATAAATGAACTTATCTATGAAAGACTCACAGACATAGAGAACAGACCTGTGGTTGCCACGTGTGTGTGGGGGAGGAGTGAATTGGGAGTCTGGGATTGGTAGATGCAAGCTATTATATAGAAAATGGATAAACAACAAGGTCCTATAGCACAGGGAACAATACACAACATCCTGTGAAAAAAGAATTTTTTTTCCACTCTGATTTCATGATATCCAAAATTACAAAAACCATAGAAAAAAGTATCCTATCCTGCACAGAAATAAATGACACTATTTGTATACTTTTAGAAATTTCTACCATATAAGCACTACGAACACTTTCAACTTTGTATCACTATGACAGCTGTCTCAGAAAAACTAAAACACAGTTATGCCACGCTCTGCATTAGACCATGCAGCTCATGGAATCTGCCCAGTTAAGTAATTTTAGTACGTCATAAATTAAATAACATATCATACCTTGTGTCGAAAATGAAGCACAAGATCTCGAGGAGATAGACCTATAATGTTAAAAAAAAAAAAAAGCTAATCTATGACTACCAACTACTGTTTTTGTCAAAGAAAGTTTTAACCTCCTCAAAAGAAAGGCAGGTAAAAGTAGGAATATGCAAATATTTAAATATTTATGTAATATCTCATTATGCACACACATAATCAGAATTTATCAAATACTGTTAACAGTCAAACAGCACTGCGATAGAACTTTGCAATAATGAAAATGTTCTAAATCTTCACTGTTCAATAGAGTAGCCATATGTGGTCACTGAGCACTTGAAATATGGCAAGTGTGACTAACAAACTGATTTTTAAATTTTATTTAATTTCTATTAATTCTAATCTAAACAGTCACATGTGGCTAGTGGCTCGTGTTGTGGTCATGCAGCTCTAACCCCTCCCCATTTTCCAGCCATCTTACAAATTACCCAAGTTTAGAAACTATGAAGCTTGTACTACTGTGGCAGTCAATCATTTAAACATGGTTTTTTGGTCACTACACCCCATAGGCTACTATTTCTGAATCACAATCTTCTCTGATCATCTGCCATAAGACAAGATAAATTAATTTAGAGAAAAACATATTCTCAGAATAGGAGCTTTGTAACCAGCTTACATTACACACAGGATTGCAAAAGTGAAGTTCCAGGGTTTGGCTACATCATGCTAAAATGGGAACTGAGCAAGTGTAAATCACTATGTGATCAACAATTTTTTTAAAACATGAAAAGGACATTTATTGAGTGCCTAACACACGAATGAATGTTCTGGGTTGTCAAAATAGCATAAAACCCTCAACTTGAAAAATCTTAGAATAGAAAAGAGCTAATAAGCAGATCTCTCTCTCCTGCTCTCCCTCTGTGTTATGACAGGGAATTGACCTGGTCAGCATTAATGTAAGGAAAACAAACTTCCATTCTTACTCTGAAAAGCAGAAATTTTCCTTATACAATAATAGTTGTAAATTTTGATACAAGTATGTTACAACCCTTCTTAATGCAAATACTGTCTAAGAAGATATTTAAGGAAGCAGCAGCATCAAATGTTGGAGAATTTAGATCCCATATAGAAACGTAATTCCTATCATGAAGTTTTACATGCAACTCAGCATGCCAAACAAAAAGAAATGAGGGCATTTCTTCTGATTTGTAAAAAAGTGACTTACCAAGATATACCTGGGATCCTTCTAATGAAGTTCCTCCCAGGGAACTATTCATATGTTCATAGAGCTCCTATAAAATAAAAATTCAGTTTAGAACACTTTACTATCATTTTAGACACTGAATTAGAAATAGGATGACCAAGGGAAAATTGGTTCTTTAACTGAGGCAATTTTGTCTCTCTGAAACTTGCCAGTTTCCAGCAATCCTTCCTTCTCTTCCTCTACATATCAGAGCTTGATTCATTTCCATGGTGGTACGGATTCCTAGGATAAATTTCCTCTACTTCCTTGCTAAATAACTAACTGTCCTACTCTCACTAGAATCCAGGAGAGATCCATGTTCTATACATCCATGGCAGCCTCAAGAAAACATATTATCCATCTTCAGTAAAGTAGGAATGTGATTTTTCTGTGCTTTTTAGTATGGGAGTTAGGATCCAGAAATGTGATATATAAACATACTGCTCAGTGTATTAATAACATAACAAATGTAGAGAAGAAATGCCATAGCGAAAGGGCTATTATCCATTAACAGAAACATTTATGTCATAGTCAACTGTCAATCATTATTTTCTAATAAAAGATGGTTTCATTAAGTTTAATAAGTATGAACTGTACATGCTGGGATGATCATTGGCTCTTCAATATTATTTTCAAACAAGAATGTCCTTCTTAAGCTAATAAAAGATTATCTCACACTATTAAAAATCTACTTGATTCATCAATCTGTCTTCACACACATCTATGGGGGGGGGGGATAAAGTTACCTTTAGAATGGAAATTTGGGAAAAATCCTTCTCTTCAAAATATGCATGCGTAATGAGTTGAAGTTTTGCTTGAAGTAAGCCATAGAGAGGCTTAAAGAAAAAGAGAAATTACCATTAGTTTAATGGTTAAAAAAAAAAAAAAAAACACCCCACGACTTTTTAACTTGAAAAGACCGAGAAGGAAAAAGTTACTGACAACTTTAGTATCTTATTATTCACAGCTGAACATTAAGTCACTGTTCTAGCTCCTGGACTGCAGCTGCAAAGTGCCTGACCCACTCAGAGCACCGGGGTTGAGAGTGAGCACAGACCTCCTGGGTCTTGCTCCAGTCACTCAGCCGCGTAACTCTGGGCACTTAACCTCTCCACGTCTGCTGACTGATGTGAACATGGGTATATGAAAAGACAGTACATCTTCTGGGGCTTTCTCATATTAAATAACACAGGTAAAAGCACTTTCTAGAGTATCTGGCATATAGAAAGCACTTAAATGCTAACCATCATTATCATAAAATTTAAAACGTATCGTAATCCTGCACACTGTTCTGCTAGCTTGTAGTAACGTTTAATCATCCTTATAGCACTAATTCTTATATTCAGTTGAACATTCATGATTAAATTTAATTTCATTTCCCCTTTTTTTGCCCTCTATAAAGGCTTAAAACAACTAGTCTGTGTCCTTTATAATATCCTATATAATATTCTTTTGTATATCTGAAAAAAGTTACTCCTTAATTCTTATTTCTCTATTTAAAACCTTCTTCCTACCATTTCCATCCTTTTATGTTCTGTTCTAGATGTTTTCTGGTTTCTGTGTCCTTTTTAGGATGCAGAGACTAATGCTGAATATATACTCTAATTAGTTAAAACAAGTAATAGTGGAATAGTTTTCTCCCCCAATATCCCGGTTAATATATCATTATTTCTATCTAAATATATTTTTATATATAGACTAAAATGCACTATGAACCACCAAACATTTTTGTGTGAGCTGTCTTATAAAACTGGCTTTTCACCCCAATTTTATCACATAGCAGTTACATGTTCATGAGAGTTAGACATTTTTTCTCTGAGATATATCTTTATTTGTGAAATGAGAACAATAAATACTTAGATCTCTCTTCTTACGAGGATTAAAATGACAACTATACCTAAAAAGTGCCTGGTATAGAATACTTGACATATAGGCACTTGATAAGTGGCACTTATTATTATTATTACTGTTCTTTGAAGAATTATTCAGGAAGCCTTTCAACATGTTGTGTTTATTCAATATCCAGCACTCCTATACTTTGGTCATCTGGTCCAGCATTAAAAAACAATAATTCACTGATGTATATTTTTTCAGGCTACCCTTCTAGAAACTGTGTACAGGAATCAGGTTAGCAATTTACCAATTTTCTGATATTGAGGTCTTTTATAACCATTCCTTTTCTAGGAGACTATTCTTGCCCTATATTTAAAATTACTTGGGACTTCCCTGGTGGCACAGTGGTTAAGAATTCGCCCCCCTATGCAGGGGACATGGGTTCAAGCCCTGGTCCGGGAAGATCCCATATGCCGCAGAGCAACTAAGCCCACGCACACAACTACTGAGCCTGTGCTCTACAGCCCGCAAGCCACAACTACTGAGCCCACGCGCCTAGAGCCTGTGCTCTGCAACAAGAGAAGCCACTGCAATGAGAAGCCCGTGCACCGCAAGGAAGAGCAGCCCCCGCTTGCTGCAAACTAGAGAAAGCCCGCGTGCAGCAAAGAAGACCCAACGCAGCCAAAAAACAAACAAAAAATTACTCTCTTGGAAGAAATATCCTGATCCTCAAAATCTTATTAGTAAGGTCCATAGTACTAAATTATTTTCACTCAGGATTTTTTTTTAAAGCTTAGTACTAAGCAAGCTACATTTAAATTGTCTGTGAATATAAGAAATTGGAACAACTGCAGAAGAAATAATTAAATAAAACCATAGTTTTTTTGGTGACTAGGCTAATGAAATATTCTGTTTTGCGTTAGGTTAACTGCAGAAACATTTGTACTCAGTAATCATATAGATCTAAGATAATTAATATGATAGATATCTAGATATTTTTTCCCACAAACAGAAGTGGTGGGACTATATTTTACATGTAGAACTAGGCATCTGGTGTTACTGGTAAAGGTGTTATTAACCCGTTAATAATACAAATGGGACATCACAAATGATTTAGTAGAGACAGCTATGAAAAATAAGAAATGCTATATATTTTCTTTTGAAAACTAAAAAGTTAAAATGATTATAAACTTGCATCTGATCAACCTGTACAGAGAAGAAACAATTTTAAAGTGTTGTTATAGTACAATTCATTATGTCATTTCCTTTCCTCAAACATTTTCAGTTTTTTGTGGTTTTTTTTTTGCGGTATGCGGGCCTCTCACTGTTGTGGCCTCTCTGGTTGTGGAGCACAGGCTCTGGACGCGCAGGCTCAGAGGCCATGGCTCACGGGCCCAGCCGCTCCACGGCATGTGGGATCTTCCCGGACCGGGGCACGAACCCATGTCCCCTGCCTCGGCAGGCGGACTCTCAACCACTGCGCCACCAGGGAAGCCCACACATTTTCAGTTTTTAAAGAGCAAGCTAGGGATACAAATTTCCACTGCAAAGAGCCATGCACTTTTGTATCATCAATAAAATCTGAGTAATTACGATACTTTGAATTTTAGTAAAATATTACTTATCTACAGTCTCGAGAACAAAACAAAGCTGGATAAATTAAATATATCAGATGCCTCATTTTGCTCACGTATCAACCTCCTTCCCCAAAACTGATCTATTAGATTTCCTCCCTCTTAAGTAGTTTTGGGCAGATGGGAAATGAGAGTGAACCTGCTGAAAGGCAAAGAGGAGATGCAAGAGCATCAACAATAAGCCTCTAATTTTAATATATCACTGTTTTCATAAACCTCTCCTCATTCTAATAATGCTTTATCATCAAATAAAAAGCTGCCATGAGTGTTTAACATTAACAGGTTATTTGGTCTCTTACCAGCTTGCTTAGAACACAGACACTTTTCTGAACGGTCTCTCTGGTGATATCTGCTTGCCGTACCTTCAATGCCTATTATAAACAAATAGTCATTATTAAAAATATTTCATGGACATATTTAAAAATAATTATTTTTCAATATAACACAGCAATCAGAAAAAGTATCTTACACTTAATTAAAAGCACTTATTGAGAATCTCAGAAGGCATTTATTGAATGAATAAGTGTCAGCCAGAGCACTCTGCCAGAATCTGGCGGGCAATGGGAACATAACAGTGAGAGACAATCTCTACTCTCAGGGAATTCAGTCTGGTGGAGATTACTCGATGTGTAAATTGCCACATCCATAATGCAAATCAGTCATCCCTGGTTCTGGTTTTAAAAAGGACACCCCTTTCGGAGATTAATGTTTCTGGTGAGAAAGGGACAGTTTAACAGCTTGTTTCTCCAGAGATGGAAGAATTGTCAGCAGTTTTGTTAAGCTGGTTATTCTACGTTACTGGAGTCTACCCTGGCACACCTGTATTGTATTGTAGCCCAGCCCTGAGCCGTAACTCAAGCCTCGGTGATTCTGAAGATGACTACGTGTGAGATATCTGCAGTTCTCTGCTAGTAGGAAACAGGACTTGATCAACCTCAGGTAAGGCTGTGAGGGCAGTAAGAATGACTCTTCCCCCCCAGTGTACTGCCTGACGTCTCCTTGGACCTGTCCTGAGGACCATGGGGTCTCAGTGTCTTCAACTGCCTGAGGACTGATGATTCGTCATTAGATTACATCAAGAGTAGAGCCTTTCCTCAATCTGTTTCTACCTCTTTACCTTGATTGGATTCATCCATCGGGTCTCAGCTTTGTTCAAAAGGAAAGGAAAGGCTTTCTCCTAGGCTCTAGGGCTCTCTGATATCTGCTTTATCTGTCTGGTTATCATATGAGGTGAGAACAACCTGGAGGAATGGGCAACCCCAATATACTCTGGAGTGGGTCAGACTCAGGAGGTGTCGGAGACACGCAGTATGAAATGCCACTTAAAGGCTGTCTATGTAGAGCATGAGAACTGTTGTTAATGACAACAGCATCAGAGGAATAATTTTACTAGTTGTTATACAATTTACAGGGGATAAGAGGTAGTGAAAGGAACAGATTTCCAAGAAAGGGCAGCAGCTCAATTCTCATCTCATCTAATAAGATGTAAGGTACATGAAGAAATCAAATGCGTAATTATTCGCAGGTTTCTTTATCTTTAAACTCAGTTATTCATTTGAACCACAAACATTTACTGGGTGTGTCCTATGTTCCAGGCCCTGCGCATGGAGGGTTATTTCACAGTAGTTTTAACTACTTTGGGTATGCTGGGATTTATTCGTGCAGTTTACTTTTAAATGCCTGAGGGAAACACACACACACACAGAGCAAATGTGGTAGAACATTAACAACTGCTGAATGTAGATGGTGGGTATACAGGTGTTTATTGTGCAATTCTTTTAATTTATCTGCATGTTTGCAACGTTCATTATAAAAGCTGAAAGAAAATTTTTAAAGACTTACTAAGTTAATTACCCACCTGAGGAAGCTTTTAAAACTTTGTAATTGCCTAGGATCTACTACCAGAGATTCTACTTCAGTCTGTAGAATGAAAGGCCCGGCAAGTATACTTAAATTAAAAAAAAAAAGTTTCTGGGGCTTCCCTGGCAGTCCAGTGGTTGGGACTCCGTGCTTCCACTGCAGGAGGCACAGCTTCGATCCCTGGTCAGGGAACTAAGATCCCGCATGCTGTGGCCAAAAAAAAAAAAGTCTCTTGGCCAAAAAAAAGAGTCTCCATGTAGTTCTGGTTAAAAACCATTGTTTTAGAGCAGCGGTTCATAGTCTTGCCTACATATTAGAATCACCTGAAAACTTTTAATACTCCTGATGCCCAGAACGTTAAATCAGAATCTCTGGGGTTGGGACCTAGTCATCCCAAGTATCTAAAGCTCACCAGGTGATTCCAACAGTGAAGCCGAGGTTGAAAAGTGCTCGCTACTTGAGAGTATTAATCATTTCATAAGAGGAAAGAGATCTTTACTCAGAAAGGGTATCCCCACCACAAAAAGAATGGTGCTGCACAGAAGCAAACCAGGAAAGGGGAAGCTACCCATCTTGATTTATTTAAATTTATTAATTAGAGATATTATAGTAAGTTAGGCATTAAGCGGGAAGGTAAGTTTAAGAATGATCAAAATCTTAGTTATATATAATTAAGATAACTTGCAAATAGTTTGCAGCTACTATAAGTACTTTCCATTACTTCTAGAATGTTCCTTAAAAAAAATACAACACTCATTACCATTCCATTTTTAAAAGTTACATACCAAACACTAGAAATAGAAAACTCAAGGACACCATGAAATTGACATACAGTATTTTGAAGACAAATGGATAATTTTGGTATCAATATCTAAAAACAATGTACAAAATATTATACAATACAAATATAATTAGTCGCCAATGTCAACTTAGAAAAACATTCATGTGAATTAAACTGGTACTATAGAGAAAACAGCTACATGGTTTATAAAACTTTAAAACAGTATCACAGGTACCACATGAAACATAAAGATTATGTATTTCCCCAAATTCTACATCTTAAGTGGCCAACAATTAAACAATTTTTTAGTGTTTTTTGGTGTTATTCATTTTAACTGTACCTTGGCTTCAATTTGTCGATAGCAAGAGATACCATATACAGTGGCTCCATTTCCATTTCTGGGTGGCAAGTGAAAAAACACAGTATCTAAGAGATATACAGAAAAAGGTAAATACCAAAGTGGACTACCCATATTAATAATGAACTTTGACGTTATTATAATGCAGTCACTTAAACAAAAACAAAGAAGTAACAAGGAACCCATGTCAGACTTATTTCTAGCATCACAACCACTGGTTTCTTAGAATTCCTCTCACTGCCTTCCAGTGTACACGCATGACAAAAAGCCCAAGAGGCTGAATCATAACAGGTCGAATTGAGACTACAATCACTTTTCTCAGAAAATACTTTATTATATAGGATTATTCCAGATAAAAAGAAATTAAAGAATCATACAGGGAATTCTCTGATGGTCCAGTGGTTAAGACTCTGCACTCTCACTGCTAAGGGCCTGGGTTCTACCCCTGGTCAGGAACTAAGATCCCATAAGCCGCGTGGCCAAAAACAAGAAACAAGAAAAAAAAAAAAGTTTATCCTTAGGGACTTCCTTGATGGTGCAGTGGTTAAGAAACCACCTACCAATGCAGGGGACACGGGTTTGAGCCCTGGTCCAGGAAGATCCCACATGCCGTGCAGCAACTAAGGCCGTGTGCCACAACTACTGAGCCTGAGCTCTAGAGCCCGTGAGCCATAACTACTGAGCCCGCGCGCCTAGAGCCTACGCTCTGCAACAGGAGAAGCCACCACAATGAGAAGCCCGCACACCGCAACGAAGAGTAGACCCTGCTCGCCGCAACTAGAGAAAGCCCGCATGCAGCAACGAAGACCCAATGCAGCCAGAAACATAAATAAATAAATAAATTTATATATATATATATAAAGAATCATACAAACCAAAGGCAACACATAAATTTTGAATAGATCCAAGAAATTCTTGGGACAACTGGGGAAATCTGAACATAGATTAGATATGAGATGGTATTATGGAGTTACTGTTAAATCTCTTAGCTGTGGTAAAAGAATCGAAAGTCATCCCGGGGAATGATCTTATTTTTACAAGATGCAGGCTGAAGTACTTAAAGTGTCATGATGTTTGCAACTGACTTTCAAATAGTATAGGCAAAACTGTGCACATATATAAAGAAAGTTTGTGGAATATTTACTATTCTTCCAACTTTTCTGTATGTTTAAAAGCTTTCATGATAAAAAGGTTAATAAAAGAAGACTTGTGAGGTTAAAAGTACAGCATTTTAATTTTATGTTAGAGACTTCCCTGTGGCGCAGTGGTTAAGAATCTACCTGCCGGGCTTCCCTGGTGGCGCAGTGGTTGGGAGTCTGCCTGCCGATGCAGGGGGCACGGGTTCGTGCCCCGGTCCGGGAAGATCCCACATGCCGCAGAGCGGCTGGGCCCGTGAGCCATGGCCGCTGAGCCTGCGCGTCCGGAGCCTGTGCTCCGCAACGGGAGAGGCCACAACAGTGAGAGGCCCGCGAACCACAAAAAAAAAAAAAAAAAAAAAAGAATCTACCTGCCAATGCACGGGACACGTGTTCGAGTCCTTGTCTGGGAAAATCCCACATGCCGTGGAGCAACTAAAGCTGTGCGCTACGATTACTGAGCCTGCGCTCCAGAGCCCGTAAGCCACAACTACTGAAGCACACGCACCTAGAGCCCATGCTCTGCAACAAGAGAAGCCAGGGCAACGAGAAGCCCACGCACCGCAACGAAGAGTAGCCCCCTCTCTCTGCAACTAGAAAAAGCCTGTGCACAACAACGAGGACCCAATGCAGCAAAAATAAATAAATATAAATTTTAAAAATTAATTTTATGTTAAACTGCAGAGTAATATTTGCTTCATTTCATACAAAAATTAGTAAATATTAGAAAAATAAGTAGCCAAACCAAGTTTAATCTTGTGTCTCTGTAGAGCCTCTAATACCATGATAAAGTATAGTATATTTATTTCTTCATTAAGCCATTCAAAGCACTCATCTATACGGTGATAGGAGACTCAGTACTAACTTCACAGCATTGCTTTCCTTGAGGGTGTTAACATGCTCCCCACGCATGCAAGCCAACTTTTAAGCAGAGCACTGTGATGGCAGTGCTCCAGAGGTGGAGAAGCAATCCCAGCTGGTTTCAGGTGGGCACTAGAGGACGAAGCTAGAGCTCCAATCAATCTGCAGCTGGTGCAGGTAAAGCTCCTTAGTTTGTCTCTGAGAGGAGTCTGAAGTTTAAATGCAGAAAGTGCTACCAGTAGCAGATGTCCTAATATGGCTAATTACTTACTTTGGTCGGAGCTCTTGGCAAAGGAGTGGCCAGTGTCCACCAACCATTACCAATATAAGCCTGGCACTTCTCTGCAGATCCTCTAGTATATGACTAACTAGTCATCTCCAAAGAAGCATTTAAATATTTTATGAATAGTCACAATAGGCCAAAGGTCTTTCATTACCAAAGTACTCAGACTCGTGGCAAATTTTTTAAAAAGCCACCTACTGATTGCTCCACTGTCTGTTTACATACCTTCTTGGTAGTTGTGTGCGCCATCTGGTAAGGCAAGGAATGGCAAATACTTCCATTCTTCAGGTAGAGTGTGACTGTCATGTCCATCTCCTGGAATCAGGGGCGGGTAAGAGAATTCAACCTAAAATGGTAAGGAATGTTAGCCAACAGGTTGATGATCAAAGGCAGCATTATATCCTGGCAGACAAAAATGCTTTCAAATTCTGAATGACAGAACTAAGGATAAGCCACACTTCTTGATGCCATTTTCAGCAAACCTATGGTATAGAAGAGGAAAAAGAAAAAGGGAGGAAAGCCACGGAGCAACTAAGCCCGTGTGCCACAACTACTGAGCCCGCGTGCTGCAACTACTGAAGCCCGTGCGCCTAGAGCCCGTGATCCGCAACAAGAGGAGCCACTGCAATGAGAAGCCCTGCAGCACAACGAAGAGTAGCCCCTGCTCGCCACAACTAGAGAAAGTGCGTGAGCAGCAATGAAGACCCAACACAGCCATAAATAAATAGATACATAAAGTTTAAGAAAAAAACCCTAGAAAAAAAGAAAGAAAAAATGAGGAAAAAAAAATTAGTAAGCCTTTTTCCCCTTTTTTATTTAAAGGAGTTTAACTTTGATGTGCACAAGGGTAGTGGGTAGTGGTGGTGGTGACTGGATTGGAGACGTACATGTGGGAGCTGTTATCAAATAGACGGTAACTGAAGACATGGAGCCCTGAGAAAAACCAATATCCTCCTGAACTGAGTAGGAGAGATCCAACAAAGGAGCCTAAGAAGTTGGGCCAAGTTCTAGATTTGCTTCCCATCAGTTGGCTCCCTTGCTCCCAATACTTGAAGCTTTGAGTCTATGGTTTCGATGGGTTGTTAGGGAGGTGAATGGGCATTAACCACCACTTTAGGTTATTTTTTTCCCAAGACTGAGAAGTGATCAATGAAGTCTCTCTAATACTGTTTGTCTTGTAGAAATAACAAAAGTTTTTAGTATAAGCCCACGGTTTCTGGCATTCCCTAGGTTTACTAACATTTTCCCTTTGCTTATGGGGTTTCTTTTGTTGTTATTTCAATGAGACTTTTGGAGAGGAAGGCAGAATTAAATGCTGAGGACTTGGGTTATCATACTGATGTAAGTTCTAAGTGTCTTATGTTTAATTTTCTTTCAAAGTATATTTAAGCAGGAATTTGCACTGCATTAGTAATAAATACACTGAAGTTGGAAAAACATAGGGGTAAGAATCACTTTTAGATTCCATCTTTAATGTGGAAAGACATGATGGCTCATTTCCCCACATCTCAAGGTAATCAAGGTGCCACTAGTCACATGAGAGCCGATTATAAAAGGACTTTAATAATGATTATTTTTAACAGGTGATCTAGTTCTATATTGAAAATGTTTAACTTTTCCTGTGCCCACCTCCAGAAGCAATCAACATTTCAGTTTGAAAGGATCAGTTACTTAACATCAATTAACTGAAGGCTGGGCATAAATAATCGCAAGCTACATTTCACATTTCTCTGTGTCTTCTCTATGATACCAGTTTTATATTGGCTAATCTTAAAAGTGTAAGGGAAGGCAAGGTGTGCCACAGAGGGAAAGACATAAATTCAAAGCCGATGCTATGAAGCTGGTAGTTACAGAGCTAAAAAAAATTCCCAACTCAGACTTCTTACTTTAACAGGGGAAAAAAAAAAAGAAACAAGAAAATTATTGTATTTTATGTAAACACTAAAGTCCAATATATAACACCTAAGAAGTACTGGTAATTATCACAAAATAATTTCTTTTGGAAAACCACTAATTTTTATGTACAGTATTTATTTTAAAAGTATTTAGTATGGAATAAACATGCTTCTAAATAAATATAAACATAACGGACTCAAATTCTCACAAATACTTCATGAAGTATGTTGCTCTTTAGGATCCAAAAAGTTTGCCAACTAAAACTTATCACTTGCAATCTGCCTCTACAAGGATTAGGTCACTAGCCACTGCAGTCACTGACCTTCAACACACCCTGAAAGGAGTTCAGGGAGGAGATCAGGAATGAGGCACTCTGTGCTCTGGGAAAAACTGGCAGAACGGGCCTTCAGATAGTTAGATCTTTTCAGAAGATTTGAGCCCAATGTCTTGCATCTTCTCATATCTAGAAAAGCACTAAAATCATTAACGGAGACATCTGCTCCTCGTGACTAGCAGCAACCCTCTGCCAAAATGTGTGCCTGATTGCACACATCCCCCTTCACCAACTCACACGTATACTGGGACTTCCATGGTGGTACAGCGGTTAAGAATTTGCCTTCAGGGCTTCCCTGGTGGCGCAGTGGTTAGGAAACTGCCTGCCAATGCAGGGGACACGGGTTTGAGCCCTGGTCCGGAAGGATCCCACATGCCGCAGAGCAACTAAGCCCGTGCGCCACAACTACTGAGCCTGCACTCTGGAGCCCGTGTGCCACAACTGCTGAGGCCTATGCACCTAGAGCCCATACTCTGCAGGGAGAGGCCACCGCAATGAGAAGCCCGCTCGCCGCAACTAGAGAAAGCCCGTGGGCAGCAACGAGGACCCAACGCAGCCAAAAGTAAAATAAATAAATAAAATAATAATAGATTTAGGGTATTTCCTTAAAAAAAAGAATCTGCCTTCCAATGCAGGCAATGCAGGTTCGATCCCTGGTTGGGGAACTAAGATCCCACATGTCGAGGGGCAACTAAGCCTGTGTGCCACAACTACTGAGCCCACACGCCGCAACGAAGACCCAGTGCAGCCATAAATAAACAAACAAAATCTCCATAAAAAAAAAAATCACAGGTATACTAACCTCTCCTGCTACTTCTTCAGAGCAGTTCCTCAGAGGTTTCTGAGAGGCTATCTCCTGGGCTATAGTCCTCATTTTGCCCCAAATAAAACTTAACTCACAACTCTCACATTGTGTGGTTTTTTTTTTTTTTGTATTCATTTGACAAGTTTAATCTAGAAAATTCCAAAATAAAGTAGTATGACAACACTCAACCTCTCATTTAATATTTATTTATTTATTTAGGCTGCGCCAGGTCTTAGTTGCAGCAGGTGGGATCTTCATTGGGGCATGCGGACTTCTTAGTTGCAGCATGTGAACTCTTAGTTGCAGCATGCGTGTGGGATCTAGTTCCTCAATCAGGGCTCAAACCCAGGCCCCCTGCATTGGGAGCACGGAGTCTTACCCACTGGACCACCAGGGAAGTCCCTCAATCTCTTATTTAAACACGGAAATGCAATTTGAAATAATAAAGTTTTTACTCATATATTGAAAAACATGAAAAAGATTATTCATATTTTGTGTTGACAAGAGTATGGGGCTTGGCTGTGGGACTGTAAATTGGTACAGCAGTTTGGATGACTATTTGGCAGTATTATCAAATCAACAATACACTGACTCAGAAATTTCAGTTTTAGGAATTTATCCCACGAATACACAGATACTCACACAGATAAGTACAAAAATACTCACAGAAACATGACTTATTGAAGCATAAAAATCGGAAACCTAAATATTCATCAGAAGATTGGTCAAATAAATTTTACATCAGTTCTATCCAGCTGTAAAAAAGAATCGTAGATTTATATTGATAAAGCAAGATAGGTATGGTATACTATATAGTAGGTAAAATAAGAGCCCTCCAGACATGTCCATCTCCTAATCCCTAGAATCTGTCAATGTTACCTTACAATGCAAAAGGACATTGCACATAAGATTGTCTCCAGAGGGGGATTATCCAGGCGGTCCCAATGTAATCACAAAGGTCCTTATAAGAGAGAGGCAGAAGAGACAGAGTCAGAGATATTTGAAGATGCTATGCTTCAAGATGCTTTGAAGATGGAGGAAGGGACCATGAGCTAAGGAATGCAGGCGACCTCTAGAAGTTGGAAAAGGCAAGAAACCTGATTCTCCCTTAGAGCATCCTGAAGAAACGCAGAGCTGCCAACATCTTGATTTTAGCCTAGTGAAACCCATTTCTGACTTCCAGAACGCTAATAAATTTGTGTTGTTTTAAGTGTGTTGTTTGTGGTAACAGAAGAAATAGAAAATTAATACATACTGTTAAATTTAAAAAGCAAGCAGGATATCAGTAAATATAGTATAATCCTACTTATACTGTGATTCCATTTATGCTAACAATTATACATCTTTGTAAATGGATTAAAAAACATGCTTGAAAAAACCTTTAATAGAGGTTTTATCTGTGGAGAGGTGAAAAGAGTTGGGGATTGGAGCTAAAGGAATATTCCTGTTAATTTTTTTCCATCTTTTTTTTTTTAATTTCAAACTTACAGAAAATTTGAAAGAATTCAAAAATCTTGTAACTTTCATCTATATTCACAAACTGCTAATTTTTTGGCCATATGTGCTTTGTGTTGCACGTGTATACAAATACTTTCTAAACCATTTGACAATAAGTTGAAGATATTATCATTTACTTTTAAGTAAATTGGTATTTATTTTTAAATGACTGCTTTTTAAAAATTAATTAATTAATTTACTTTTGGCTGTGCTGGGTCTTCGTTGCTGTGCGCGGGCTTTCTCTAGCTGTGGTGAGCAGAGGCTACTCTTCCTTGCTGTGCACGGGCTTCAGTAGTTGTGGTGGCTTAGCTGCTCTGCAGCATGTGGGATCTTCCCAGACCAGGAATCGAACCTGTGTCCCCTGCATTGGCAGGTGGATTCTTAACCACTGTGCCACCAGGGAAGTCCCTAAATGATTGCTTAAAAAAAAAATTTTTTTTTTTGACGTGGACAATTTTTAAAGTCTTTATTGAATTTGTTACAACATTGCTTCTGTTTTATGTTTTGGTCTTTTGGCCGCGAGGCATGTGGGATCTTAGCTCTGACCAGGGATGGAGCCAACCCGCAGCCCCTGCGAAATCTTAACCACTGAACTGCCAGGGAAGTCCCTAAATGACTGCTTTTAGAATAATTTTAAAAAAAGCAAATGATAACCACAAGCAGTTCCTAACTTCTGAAGGAAGTATTTCCATCCTATCCTTTTGGAGGCAAAGGGACATGGAGAGATCTATTTCCTTTTCGGAAGATTTAGTTATCAAATTACCGAAGGCCAGAGTCTAATATCTGATGCTATGTTATGTTCAATATATGATCCTGATTCTATTAAAGGAAGATCTGTTTTGAGTGACTCTAGTTTGAACTTAAAATGCAATCAACTCATAAAATTGTTATAAATATAACTGTAGATACTACATATGTTTGAAGAATTCCGTTGGGTAAAATAAGGCGGCTTTAGACTGACTTGCATCCAGAATACTTGTAACATTGATTCTTCAGGAAAATGTATTCAGAATTTCAAACAGCTAACTTTTTTGTGACACAACCTTTTCATAAATTGTACACCGCCTATATTGTGTTGGCAACTTTTTAGAATTCTTCTGCTAGTTTATTTGCTACAAACAAATCCTTGCATTTGGAGACTGCTAAACTTGCTAATCAAATTTACAATAGTCCACACAAACTCCTTTCTGCGTCTATACACATACAACAATTTCTATGGCTATATGGTGTTGTTTCATTATTTAATCAATCCTTTATTGTTGAACATTTTAAGGTTTTAAAAATTATTATAAGCTATTCGGTACAGTTAAATGTGATGTAATAAAAAAAAATAGATTTTTATTCGGTCTTTGTCCCTGGTCCTGACCCGAAGCTCCTAAAACCCTTGGAATTTCCTAAGAGATAGGAGCAGGCTTTGTTATTCATAATAAGATGCTTTCAACCATACCCAGGTTCATGCTAATGAGGGGACTCTCGGTGGGCATGGGCTAAATGGCTCCAGGATGGGGCCTGGTCACCAGAACCATCACGCCTTGATTTGAAGCTAGGAACTTTCAGCGCCAACCCTAAACCTCTGGGGAGGGGAGAGGGGCTAGAGATTGTGTTCAATCACCAATGGCTAATGATTTAATACGTTATGCTTATGTAATAAAACCTCCATAAAATCCCCAAATGATGAGGTTCAGAGAGCTTCCCAGCTGGTAAAGACACTGAGGTGCTGGGAGGATGCTGTGCCCAGGGACGGCACGGAAGTTGCATATCCCTTCCCACATACTTTTTGTCCTATGAATCTCTTCCATTTGGTTATTCCAGAGTAGTAACCTTTAATAAACCAGTAAGGGTAAGCAGTGTTTTCCTGAGTTTTACGAGTTGTTCTAGGAAATTTTAGAACCTGAGGGGTAGCGTAGAATAGAACTGAATTGTAGGATATCCGGTCAGTGTGTGGGGAAAAACAAAATAACAATGAATCTGTTATCTCCCAATTAATGGGATTTATAAACCTTAAGTTGTACATTCTTCATATTTTGAATACAGACTCAACACTCTATATGCCCCTTTTCCATACGTCCAAAATAATCCAGACAGACACACAATTCACGGCACATAGGTTTAAGAGGAATTCTCTTGGAGGTTACCTGAGAGTCTTATATAATACTCAGTTGAATCAAAACGCAATTTAAACAATAATGCCAATAAAACTAAGCAGTACCACAGAAAGTAAAGGTAGGTATAGTAGGCTGCCTCACTGTCCAACTCTAAGGGAAACCACCAACACTGCAGTTTACAAGAAGGGCTCTCCCTGCGGCTGTGCTGTGCAGGGTCTGCATACTGTACAGGGCAGCCCTCAGTATATATGAAAAATCACTGACAAAACCCAAAGTAAACCTTCAGAGATAAGCAACATTTAGAACGATGATCATCCAGTAAGGTTACTATTTTACCGTGAAAGTTCACAGCCCCAAATCTAAGTTAAATTTGGGGAGTAAAGGTGGTATCTGGGAGGGCATTAGCACAGACAATATATAACAGATACATCAAATGTTCCCCTATGATTAACTCACACAAATTTTAAGCAGCTCTCTCTCTCTCTCTTTTTTTTTTTGCGGTACGCAGGCCTCTCACTGTTGTGGGCTCTCCCGTTGCGGAGCACGGACGCGCAGGCTCAGCGCCACGGCTCACGGGCCCAGCCGCTCCACGGCATGTGGGATCTTCCCGGACCGGGGCACGAACCCGCGTCCCCTGCATCGGCAGGCGGACTCTCAACCACTGTGCCACCAGGGAAGCCCTAAGTAGCTCTCTTTTTATGTCAACCAACACTCATATGGTAAAATCTATTTTGATCTCAATTAGTAGTAATAATTTACATAACTACAAAAGAAGATAAAAGGAGGGAAAAAGAAGACAATGGCTGATTGCTAAGAAGGGAAAGCGGAATAAAGATGCTCTAATCACAAGGAATAAAAGGCAATTTTTCTTAATGCTAAATGAACTATGTAAGAAATGGTGACACACATATATATATATTTTTTTTTTTTTTTTTAATTTTTGGCTGCTTTGGGTCTTCGTTGCTGTGCATCGGCTTCCTCTAGTTGTGGAGAGCAGGGGCTACTCTTTGTTGTGGTGTGCAGGCTTCTCAGTGTGGTGGCTTCTCTTGTTGCAGAGCACGGGCTCTCGGTGCGTGGACTTCAGTAGTTGTGGCTCTTGGGCTTAGTTGCTCTGCGGCATGTGGGATCTTCCCAGACTAGGGCTTGAACCCGTGTCCCCTGCATTGGCAGGTGGACTCCCAACCACTGCGCCACTGGGTAAGTCCTGTGATGTATGTTTATCCGCCAGGAATGGTAAAAATTACAACCCCTTTCCGCAGTTCACAAGTCAAACTAGGGTGCTCTAATCAGATTCCATCTACTTTGTCTTCAGAAGCAAAAGACTGAAAAAACAACAATGAAAAACTACAAAAACAAAACAATTAACATAGTGTCCTGGTGTGGACTTTGGGTACTTCAAAAATATCCTTTGTTCACTAACAATCCACTCCACTGTCAAGAGAACCATAAAAGCCACAATGCTAAACAGCACACAAATTAAACACATCCTTGGACCCCACAGATATGGCTACAACAGGGCTTACTAAGGGAAGGAGAGGGCTTCCTGAAATTCTGAAGCAACTGCTCCACCTCTCCGCTCCCTTCCTAAGTACCTCAGGGATTTTACCTCCTTTATCAGAAGCACAGGGTACTTGTTTTCTTAACAGTCAAAACATTTTAGGCACCAAGGCTCTGTCATGATGTTTTTCAATTTAAATGAAACTTTGGACGTAGAAGACACATCTTCTCTGAGCTATATTTTCCCTCACAAATTTCTTGACGATTCAATACTAGAAAAGAAATGGCACTCTTCCTCATTAGTCTCTTACAAAGTTGGCAGAGCTGAAATTACAAAGAGATATTAGGAATACTGTATATAAAGTTCCTCTAATACAGGAGAGCTAGGAAGAGGATTTATAAAAAACATAGGGTGGAATGATGAAGACTGGTCTTCTGGATGAGATGATATAAATAGAACATTATTTATCCCTAGGCTATTGAGAATATATACAAAGATGATTATCAAAGCTACAAAAATTATTTTCTTGCAGGAGAAAAAAATTAGAAACTTCCTAACAAATGATTTAAATCAATTTGTTTTAGGGACTTCCCTGGTGGTCCAGTGGGTTCCCAATACAGGGGGCCCAGGTTCGATCCCTGGTCGGGGAACTAGATCCCACACGCATGCCGCAACTAAGAGTTCGCATGCTGCAACTAAGGAGTCCACATGCCACAACTAAGGAGTCCACATGCCACAACTAAGACCCAGCACACCCAAAAAGAATCAATTTGTTTTAATGAACTATACCCTAGCAATCTTTTACACATCTATCTATCTATCTATCTATTTATTTATTGCGGTACTCGGGCCTCACTGTTGTGGCCTCTCCCGTTGCGGAGCACGGGCTCCGGACACGCAGGCTCAGCGGCCATGGCTCATGGGCCTAGCCGCTCCGCAGCATGTGGGATATTCCCGAACCGGGGCACGAACCCGTGTCCCCTGCATCGGCAGATGGACTCTCAACCACTGCACCACCAGGGAAGCCCCATCAATTTATTTTTAATGTATTTATTTTTGGCTGCGTTGGGTCTTCATTGCTGCACGCAGGCTTTCTCTAGTTGTGGTGAGCGGGGGCTACTCTTCGTTGTGATGCACGGTCTTCTCATTGTGGTGGCTTCTCTTGCTGTGGAGCACGGGCTCTAGGTGAGTGGGCTTCAGTAGTTGTGGCTTGCGGGCTTAGTCGCTCTGCAGCATGTGGGATCTCCCCGGACCAGGGCTCGAACCCGTGTCCCCTGCGTTGGCAGATGGATTCTTAACCACTGCGCCACCAGGGAAATCCCACACATCAATTTATTTTTAATATTTCAATATTGAACTTTTACATGGCAAAAAAGATTCCAATTTCTGGGCATGCACCACACCCACAAAATAGAATCTAACAAATTACTAATATCACCTGTGAAAGCCATGGGGGCAGGAACAGGTTTCATTAACAACCCTGCAGTGATTTCCTCATATATTAATATATAGCTAGCATACCCTGTGACGAGTTGGATGAAGAAAACACAAGTGCAGAGGGCCATATTTCAAATCTAACTGGACATCCAAACATAGTTTATTCTGAAGTCAGACTTCTGACAATTTAATTACCTAGAACACTGCCAACTAGGAACAAGTAAGAAAAGCATCTATCAGCCTAACCAGCTGTCATGCAGCCCTGGATAATATACTAAGGAGAAGTCTTTAGGTCTTCTTTCAAAACCCATGACTCGAGTCATTTTATTTCATACACATTTAGTAGATGTGCCCTCCCAGTCCACTGAAGAAAAGAAGCAACATATGAGAAAGCAGGGAGGGGAAGCTGAAAACTACAACATTATGTTTCTGGTCAACACTGAGAAGTAACTGCTCACTGTTCCGTCATCTCCCTCTCTCTGTCTGGCTATCAAAAGCCCAGCTGAGTCAGAGGCATGTGCAAATCACTCTATGTTAAAATAAACCGATAATGCCATAGTACAACGAGTGACATTTGTTATGAAGGCAGAATCATCCAGACTAACTTAAACTGTGTTCAGTATATGCTGCTACAAAATCTATTTAAACAAGATCCCCAGTTAAAAAAAAAAAAGAACGAAAAGAAAAGATGACTTAGTCTCCACGCTTAGAAAAATGGTGCAAAGTCACAAGGATGTTCTTTGCTGCACTATTCAAAATAGCAAAAAATTGGAATGCCACCTAAGTGTCTAAAAAGGAGACCAGTTAAATAAAGATTTCTACAAAATACTACTTAGCTACTTTAAAAATGCTATAATTCAATACTTATCAAAATGGAAGGTATTAATGGTAAAATATTACATAAAAAAGGCAGGTCCTAAGATTTGTTTATAGTATGATACATTTTTGGAAAAAGTTATATATATTCATAAAAAATATTCCTCCAGGGATATTCAAGGCAGGTTTCTCTAGGATAAGGATTTTAAGCGCTAGTTTTCTTTTTTTTTTTCCTCTCTATATTTTCTGACTTTCTACCACAGTGAGTACATATTACTTCTGAAAAGAAATGTCATTTTTTGGGACTTCCCTGGTGGTGCAGTGGTTAAGAATCCACCTGCCAATGCAGGGGACACAGGTTTGAGCCCTGCTCCAGGAAGATCCCACATGCCGCAGAGCAACTAAGCCAGCAAGCTACAACTACTGAGCCCGCTTGCCACAACTACTGAAGCCCGTGCTCCTAGAGCCCGTGCTCCACAACAAGAGAAGCCACCACAATGAGAAGCCCATGCACAGCAATGAAGAACCATCGCAGCCAAAAATAAATTTATGGTTTTGAAGTCATTTTATAAAACAGCTGAAATATGATTTTAAAAATTGTCAGAAATATCAATTTAAATAACATCTTCTAAAAATACCCTAGGGAGAAACTGAGTTTTTAACCTGGTGGCATCTTTTTCTTTTGGCCGCACTGCATGGTATGCAGGATCTTAGTTCACCATCGTGCCCCTTGCAGTGGAAGGGGGAGTCCTAACCACTGGACTGCCAGGGAATTCCCTCTGATGGCACTGTAACCAAAGAATATAATAGGACCAGTCTTTCTCAAAATTATTAGGTAAGTAGGTCTTCATCTTTCTCTTGTAGTGCCCATCCATGATAGACCAGGGCCCTTCTGCAGTCTCCCCTTGTCTAGCAAAATCCGTGCTCAGCAAAGGATCTGCACCACAATGATAACAAAGAGAAGGCTACCCATGATATGTATTTTACTGGGGATCAAAGACTTAAGGCAAAGAAAGAAATTTATGCCTGCTGTATAAAAAAATAAAATTAAAAGAAAAGAAATTTATGTACTCTTAGGCACTTTCTAGCTACCTGGGGAGAATTATGAGGACAAAAGAAGCTTCCTGATACTTCTAAATTTCCATTACACAGGTTGACCTCCCACCCTGTTTAGCTGTGATGCCAAGGCCTAAAGGAAAACTATTCCACCGCTATTAAGTGTTAATGTTGCAGCCCTGCAAAGTCAGAGATTTTCATCATTTCAGCATAGAGGAAGCATGGCTAAAATCAGCAAAAAACCTCCACCCAAATATAAAAGTGCTATGGAGGGCCAGAAAATGCAATCTTCTTTCACGAGTTTTCCCGCATAGCTAAAAAAAAAAAATCCTTAGATTTTCCCATAACCAGCCCACTCAGACTTTTATTCTTCCCTAACCTCTAATTCTCCAAAAATTTGTTTTTTCTGTTCCAAAGACCTACTTATTCCAACAAGAATCACAAACAATACCTCCCCAATATTTCATCACTGTCACCACAAGATTCCATCAATAGCAGGTGCATAAACTTTGTATCTGTCAGCCAGCCTTCTGTCACAAAACCTGAATGGGTCAGGGCTTGACACTACCACCCTAACATAAACCAACCATCCCCTCAAATTTCCTCAACCTATTCCTGAATTTACCGTGCTACATCCTGCTACTCATGGAGATTTCCCCATCATCAGCCCACTCAGACCAAAAGGAAAATATACTGTTCTCTTCATTGCTTCTAGTTGCTTTATTCATTGTTGTAGCTACTCATGTAAACATGAGTTCTAGTGCTTTAATAATTCTACTTTTTAAAGAAGTACAGTCTGGTAAAACCAGTTTATCCAAGAATTAAAACTGCTAGTTATGTTTACAAAACCATGAATTCTATCAGAATAGTGGTCAAAATTCAAGTAATAATTCCAACTTTTTATGATATCACTTTGGAAAATAACTATTCCCTATTGAGTGTTTTAAAAAGTTCCACTCTATCTACGAAAGAACCAAAAAGTTTGATATACATTGATTATACTATTTTGCCAAACATTATGCAAATCTAACAAACACAGTTTATATATTTACGTCCACAAAGCAAATAAGGAACAAGCAAAACTCTGGGACACACAATCTGTAACAAGCAAACTACTATATAGAAGATGTCCATAAATTACCTCATGTCAATGAGTCTAACTGCAGGTGAATAAGAAGGAAGAAGAATTCTTTGCTAAGTGCTAAATTTTTAAAAATTTCAGGGAAAGAGTTGGAATGGATAAATATTTCAAAACCGTCTGAATTGTCATGGTAGTACTTTAGCTACCATGACACTATCACCCTAACATAAACCAACCGTCCTTAAAATGTTCTAAATGTTAAGTAGATCAATAAACTAGAATAATGACCACTAGAAATTAACATGGTATCTATAGAAGAATTCATTCTCATGAATTACCCAAATAAAAATGAAAAAATAATCAAATGATAAACCGATGTTCATTTTCATTTAAATGAAGGCATTTTTCATTTAAAATACATCTGGGGCTTCCCTGGTGGCGCAGTGGTTGAGAGTTCGCCGGCTGATGCAGGGGACGTGGGTTCGTGCCCGGGTCAGGGAAGATCCCACATGCCGCGGAGCGGCTGGGCCCGTGAGCCATGGCCGCTGAGCCTGCGCATCCCGGAGCCTGTGCTCTGCAAAGGGAGAGGCCACAACAGTGAGAGGCCCGCGTACCGCAAAAATAAATAAAAATAAATAAATAAATAAAATAAAATAAAATACATCTGAAGGCCTCAAAGGTAGAAAAAAATAGGAAACAAAGTGAAGGAATCAACATCTACATGCCTAGTTTGAGGATCTTCAACATAGATGGCTTTCATCTTGCCCATGTAAACCGACCTCTTTATCACAGCACTGTAGAGCACCTTTATAACAGAAGAGTCTACAAAGATTTAGTACATTCCCCTAAATAATCATGTTCAACCCAGCACACTGCTGAAAGGAGTTACTTTTTTTTTTAAAGAAATATATTGGTTTTAAAAAAATAATAATAAATTAATTTATCTTTTTATTTTTGGCTGCGTTGGGTCTTCGTTGCTGCGTGTGGGCTTTCTCTAGTTGTGGCGAGCGAGGGTTACTCTTCGTTGCGGTGTGCGGGCTTCTCATTGCGGTGGCTTCTCTTGTTGTGGAGCACGGGGTTCAGTAGTTGTGGCATGTGGGCCCTAGGGCACAGGCTCAGTAGATGTGGCACACAGGCTTAGTTGCTCTGTGGCATGAGGGATCTTCCTCGACCAGTGCTCAAACCCGTGTCCCCTGCACTGGCAGGCGGATTCTTAACCACTGCGCCAGCAGGGAAATCCCAGGAATTACTTTTTTAAGCAAAGGTTTTACTGCGACTCACTTGAATCTAAATATTACAAAGTACAACCAAGTATGGGAATCTTCTCTATGAATAATCTCAGTGTGTGGAATGAACTGGTGATCAACGTGACCTGCTGCATTTTGAGTACTTGGAAGAGCAGTCTAACAAAGCACCCCCAAACCACCTAAAACAATCTGAAGTCAGTTACAATTCAATGAGCCATATACTTTTAATCCTTTACACCTGGAAGTAAAATCTTAATGGTGGAGAAGGGAGCTGATTAATCCATCCTGAGGGAAACCTTACATAATTAGAAAGTCTGAAACACCTGATACACTACTGATTAACAAAGAATGGCAGTCTCTAGAACAGTCCTTCTGCCTAAGACTTGATGCATGTACTTTACAGAACATCAAATATATTTGGATTTTGAAGGGTTAAGAAAGCAGAGTTGGACACATGCACCACAATGTCCATTGCAGTACTATGTACAATAGCCAGGACATGGAAGCAACCTAAATGTCTATCAACAGAGGAATGGATAAAGAAGATGTGGCACATATATACAATGGAATATTACTCAGCCATAAAAAAGAACGAAATACTCCCACTTGCCGCAACATGGATGGACCTAGAAATTGTCATACTGAGTGAAGTAAGTCAAAGACAAATACCTTATGATATCAGTTATATGTGGAATCTAAAAAAATGGTACAAATGAACTTATTTACAAAACAGAAATAGAGTCACAGATGTAGAAAACAAACTTAGTTACCGGGGGGAAAGCGTGCGGCAGTGAGTGGGGGGTGGTGGTGGATAGATTGGGAGACTGGGATTGACATATACACAATACTGTATTAAAAAAAGAGGACCTACTGTATAGCACGGGGAACTGTACTCAATACTCTGTAATGGCCTATATGGGAAAAGAATCTAAAAAAGAGTGGATATACATAAATGTATAACTGATTCACTCTGTTGTACACCGGAAACTAACACAACACTGTAAATCAACTATACTCCAATAAAAATTAAAAAGAAAAAAAGTTGTAGGTCATCCAAAATCATTTGCAGAAGAACATCCTTTAAGAACTAATACGACATATACTGGAATTTTTAGTACACTTTGATATTTTAGAAAAACTAAGACAAAAAAGGGAGAAAGTAGGGCAACCAAAAATGAGAATTGTAGATGAACAAACTATTTACCCATCTTTTCCTGTACTAGTATACATCAATTGAACATCCTATTCCAGCTGGATGAACTTCCATGAATTTATGTAAATTATGTCTCCAGCAAAAGTTTGTTTTTCACTGCATTGACGTGTCAATTTTATCGATCAACTCAGCGTGAGAGCCTTTCATTCATTTGCTCTGTTGGCTGAGTGGAGTGGCTATGTTAGCAGCCCCCTGACACAACCTGACTACCACCATAGAGGGTTTCAAAGTTTTTTCAGATTATCAACTCACCAACCTTAACTCTCTTCAGAGTCGAGAAATCAGTGTCATCTCTCCAGCTAACCTCCATTAGAGGAGTAACAGAAACCAGATTACTAGTAAGCCAAAATGTTTCTCTGAGAAATAGTAATAGTTCTACTAAAATTATAAGTGTTTGAGTCTTGCAAAAGCTACAGAATACACACTAGTTCTATCTAAAAATCACCTACATTTTGACTTTGACAAATTCTAACAAATTCTTGTTTCATTTGCAAAACCAGGTTCTTAGCTCTTCATTTTCTGCTATGAGATGTAATTATAATTTTAAATATTTATGTATGTATGTATGTACGTATGTATTTATTTAGGCTGGGAATGGTCTGAGTTGCAGCATGCTGGATCTTCGTTGCGGTATGCACGTGGGCTCTTGCTCTCCGACCAGGGATCGAACCTGGGCCCCCTGCATTGCGAGCGCGAAGTGAGGTAAGTATAATTTTCAAAAGCTGCTTTCAGCCAGCAATAAGAAAATAACCCTGCGACTTCCCTGGTGGTCCAGTGGTTAAGACTCCACGCTCCCAATACAGGGGGCCCGGGTTCAATCCCTGGTCAGGGAACTAGATCCCACACACGGCAACGAAGATCCCGTGCACCACAACTAAGACCAGGCACAGCCAAATCATCTTTCATTGAATTGTGGCAGAACCCTTTGCATTCTCTTCAATTCTATCAACAACCCAGGTGAGCAGACACTCAACAAGTGTATGTATTCAAAAATAATTGCCTTAGTCTCCCTGAAGCACCTTGTGGATTACAAAAATATATATAAAAGGCATGTATTTTTTCCACTCTACTAAAAGCCTACAATCTAAAGTGCTACTAAAAGAGATACAGTTATGAAGACTAGGGACATCTGGGCTTTAATGTTAGTGCTGACAAAGAGGCTCTCCTTAACCAAACTTTAGTCAGGCTCCTCTGAACTCTCTTCTCAATTAGGCCCTGACTTCTGGGCTTCTGGGTTCACCTCCGCATTGTCCAATTTTAGCAAGAATCCTGTTAGACCGGTTTAGCTAGAAACCCCTGTTACCCCTGAGGTACTAATTTTCTTTCCATCCACTGGCCCCCACTCTGCTTCCTGGCTATAAATTCTCACTTTTCCTTGTTATTTTCGGAGTCCAGCTCTATACCGAGGTCTCTTTTTCAATGTTGCAATTGCTTTTCTGAATAAAACCTGCTTTTACCACTAGCTGTGTAAGTATGTTTCAGCCACTTAACCTTTCTGGGTTTCAGTTTACTCATCTGTAAATTTAAGGGAGGTAGAGTAGATGACCTCTAAGGATCCCTGCCAGGTCTAAAATTCTCATGACGAAATCTGGTAGAGGAAAATGAGGTACAGGAAAAATTAAGCAATTTGGACTTGCTGGAGGTCACAGAGCCGTGAAGCCAGGACATCATCCAGGTCTTCTGACTCCCACCCAGCACAATGTCCATTTTACAAAACCAGTCACCGGGAATTCCCTGGTGGTCCAGTGCTTAGGACTTTCACTGTCAGGGCCTGGGTTCAAACCCTGGTTGGGGAACTAAGATCCTGCAAGCCATGCAGCACGGTCAAAAAAAAAAAAAAAAAAAAATCAATTTCAATGCTGAAACCAAAAGGCAGACAAATCCAGAGAAAGGGCATACCCAGGGTGCTATTTCACCCCCGAGTTCTGCTTCATCTTAAAATCTGTTGTTCAGTACTCTTTAATCCCTAAGCAGCATTACATTTTTTTCCCATAAATCATTTTTCCTTTCTGGAAACATAAATTATACTACTTTTACCAATAAAACACGTAGAACACATAATAATTAACCTTGACTTTAGATGACAGCAACGATTAAAAGATTTTATTCTATTTCCTACCAATATTTCCTTCTGTTTTGTCATTAAAAGTTCCATTCAGTTTGGTTGTGAAGTGGGCCCCAGTTCTTACTTTACTGTAAAAGACTCCTAAATGCCACGGGGCTCAGCTGAAGGCAATTCTGACTCCAGCGTGACTTCAGTAAGATCGTTTTACTTCCTCCAAGTTTCAGTTACTTCGCCCATATCCAAGGTAAGTTATAAAAGACAACATCAAAGATGTGAAGTTTTAAGGTATTAAAAATCTAATGATGATGAACACTGTGATTACATGCCATGGTACAATCATCTCAAATATCTATTTTCATACCTCTAAATATAGGGAAACAGTTTTTTAAATTTTTTAAAATTAATTTTTATTGGAGTATAATTGCTTTACAATGTTGTGTTAGTTTCTGCTGTGAGGGCCACACTTTTAAAACTTATATTCTACTGCTGCTGCTTTGAATTTTTTAAAATACCATACTGAATAATGCCACTTCCTCCTTGGTATCTTTCTATGCCATTTTTACCTGAGGGACAAGGAATATGATATATTTTAAAGTTAAACCGGGAACTAGATCCCACACACGGCAACGAAAACACATACAAACATAACTATTTTTTCACGCCATCAGTTTTCTGTTATCATCCTCTAACGAACTTAAATTTTGCCAATAAAGGTCTTCTAAAATGTTACATTTTCTGTGAAATGCAAGAAACAAAATGCTACATTACCTAGTGGGTAGCAGTCAGTATTTTTAATACTTTAAGAATTTCAATTTACCGTTCACTAGCACATTATGACATCACTGCCTTCCAGCGTTTGCTCTCATTAAATAATCCTGTTTCTATCTTTGTTCCCT
Source organism: Leucopleurus acutus (assembly GCF_964270905.1). Classification (NCBI taxonomy): domain Eukaryota; kingdom Metazoa; phylum Chordata; class Mammalia; order Artiodactyla; family Delphinidae; genus Leucopleurus; species Leucopleurus acutus. The sequence continues at coordinate 64,783,808 of NC_139144.1, read as the reverse complement.
TGCCTTCCATACATAGACGGCAAATGTTCTATTGTTCCCGTTCACCATTTCAGTGAAGAAGCTTAAAAATGACTTTACATTTGCACGTTTCTTTGCTCGGTAAATACAGTTCCTCTCACTGCAGTTGAGCTGGAGAGGTCGATCTCTCACCAAAAAGCAAGATCTGGACAAAACTAAACAGCAAAACCAAGGCCGAATGGGAAGGGTGGGGGGTGGAGTCAGTAGTACACCAGCCTAACAGGGGTTCTAGGGCTTCCACAGATAAACAAAGGAAGTTGATTTCCCCACGGCGCCGCGTGTGCTTCACTCGTGTGGAGTCCCAGAGCTCATTACCTCGAAAACGCAGCCCAAGTGCTGAATTTTTCTAAAGGATCCCATTATAGGTGGACACCCAGAAAGTCAGCGGAGGCAGAGCTGGATGGGGAAGAGAGTGGGCCGACCTTCGATTCCTTCCTCCCACCCCACCAAAGAACCTAAATACCTACCAGCCCCAGCATACCGACACATAGCTCCTCAGCTGCTCAAGATACAATTTTCAGGGGCAGGAGAAAAACGGGAGCGTGGGGGGTGGGCTTCAGGTGGTGTGAGTGCGAGGAGCTGGAGAGAGGAATCAAGTTCAGAGGCGAAGCCGAGGGCACCAGAGGGAGGTCTAAGCAGAGCGGAGCAGCTTGGGTGCCGGCAGCGCGCGAACGCCCGAACGGCCGGGGGCGGGCACAGGCCCCTTCCTCACCTGGCAGCCCTTCTTGTGATGAAAGCCGACCACCGCGATGTGCAGTACGGGCCCACGGGGGGCGCTATCGCCGCCGCGCCCGTTTTTCTCCATGGGCGACCGCCGCAGGCCCGCAAGACGATGACTGCAACCGCCGAGAGCGGCAAGCCGAGCAACCCCGTGATCCCCAGGAGGACGGCGAGCAGTGGATTTCAGGTGTCAGCGAGGGCGCCGCATGAGAGCCTCGCAGGGAGCGAGGAGGAGGCCGAGGCTCCTGCAGCTCTGCACCGCCCCCCCCGGGCCGCAGCCGAGCTTCCCTCATCCGCTTCCGCTGCTTCCGGGCTGTCACCTGATGCGGCGGCAGACGCCGGTAAGGCGGGACTGGGCAGGATTGGGAGGCACCTGATGAGGCGGGGCCTGGCGGGGCCTGGAGAGGGGGAGGGGCGCCGGGATGGGGCGGGGCCTGGTTGGGTCGCCTGGCACACCTGTCCCCCGCTCACACCCTCTAGGTGCGAACTCATCCCGCTTCCTCCTCCTCTGTCCTCGTTTCTTCCCCCTTAAAATCTCCGCCCCTTCCCATCTCTTCCCTCAGCTTTCCTTTTTTTTACTTCACTTTCGGAGTATCCAGTTCTTTCACTTCCTTTCCTTCGCCTCTCTGGCCTACAGTCTCTCAGCTTTCCTTTTTTTTACTTCACTTTCGGAGTATCCAGTTCTTTCACTTCCTTTCCTTCGCCTCTCTGGCCTACAGTCTCTCTGTTCTTTACTCTTAAATTTTGATAACACGGAGACATATTGGTGCGGCTGTATATCTGTGTATTCAACCTTTAAATTACCTGCTTACTCAGAGTTTCTCATTTGCTTCGTTCTATGTTTTTTTTCCTTATTTAAATATTATGTGTAGGAGTTTGGAAGTGTTTTAAGGCCTGATGCAGAATATCCTTGAAAGTAAATTTACAGGGAGACCTGTAAAATGATCCTTCTAGTCCTGCTATTTTATTTATTTATTTATTATTTTAGTTCTGCTATTTAAAAAAAGAATTCATTCTATCTTTCTGGTTTTAGTACTCTGGTCAGCACAGAGTACTAAAATACATGGGGTCTGTTGTCACCAGGATTTTTTATTTCCTTACTGTTTGTACTAATTCAATTAAAAAAAATTGAAACTAATTTTATGTCAATTTAAAGTGAATAATGGAAATACTAATAGATTTAACAAGTCTTATCCAGGGCATTTTGAGGATAGGTACCTGCTTCAAATAGCATTCACAATTATTACAATAACGAGCTGTGAAGTTTATCATTACATGTTGCACATCCCTTAGTTTAGACAACCTTAGCAGCTGATTCCACTTCTGGCCTTGAAATTTAAGGACATTCATTCTAATATAAGTATGGCTGAGAAAAACAGTATACTCTTCTTAGAATATACTTTCTATGATTCAGTTGAACTGTTTTAATGCTAAGAAAAATACTGTAGAAAAATTTCAAGATGTTGCTACTATTTCTTTTCTGTATTACAAAAGTCTTGGCATTGGCTCAAAACTGTGTGAAACTATAATATTGCCTGTATACAGAATATGTTACTGTTTTGTTCCATCTGCCTTGACATTTAGGCCACAATTGGCCTAACTAAAATTGAAGTGAAATTGAACATCTTTTCAAAAGGATGTAAGGGCAGGACATCTTAGGACTATGTATCTACAGTGAATGCCAATTGTTTATTCATTGTGCAGGAGACCCAGTAATAACTTTATAAAAATCCATGTCATTTTGCATCCTAGGGCCTCCAACTAAGATTAAATCATTTATTCATAACCATTATGTTGGTTAAATGTTTAAAAATTATGTCATTTAAAATAATGCTATAAACAAAGAAGATATGTTACAGGGAAAATTGGAAAAGAAAGTAAACGAGTGGATTTCCAGAATTTTTTCCATCCCTAAATATACAGACTGGTCCATTTAACAATTTAGAATAACAACTTTTACAGTAGTTTTTTTTTAATATTTTTAAATTAATTTATTTTTGGCTGCGTTGGGTCTTCATTGCTGCATGTGGGCTTTCTCTAGTTGTGGCGAGTGGGGGCTACTCTTCTTTGCAGTGCGTGGGCTTCTCATTGTGCTGGCTTCTCTTGTTGTGGAGCCCAGGCTCTAGGAGCACAGGCTTCAGTAGTGTGGCACACGTGCTCTAGAGCACAGGCTCAGTAGTTGTGGCACATCGGCTTAGTTGCTCCGCGGCATGTGGGATCTTCCTGAACCAGGGATTGAACCCATGTCACCTGCATTGGCGGGCAGATTCTTAACCACTGCTCCACCAGGGAAGTCCTACATTAGTTTTTAATGAGTTGTATTAATATAAAATAAATTCATTAACAACATATTGTCTACAAGGACAAATATCTATTGAGGAGAAAATAGAAATTTCTCCTTTATTTTAAAAAGTATTGTAAGGAACAAGATTGGAAATAACAATTTGAGATAATGGAATACTTCCTGAACATTATTTTGTTTTGTTTTTATTTTTTTAAACTTTTTATTTTATATTGGAATATAGCCAATGAACAATGTTGTGATAGTTTCGGGTGCACAGCCAAATGACTCAGCCATACATATACATGTATCCTTTCTCCCCCAGACTCCTCTCCCATCCAGGCTGCCACATAACATTGAGCAGAGTTCCCTGTGCTATAGAGTAGGTCCTTGTTGGTTATCCTTTTTAAATATAGTTGTGTGTACATGTCAATCAACTCCCTAACTATCCCTTCCCTCCCCCCACCCCCCTGCAACCATAAGTTCATTCTCTAATCTCTAAGTCTGTGAGTCCGTTTCTGTTCTGAACATTATTTTGAAAGGAAACTTTTGCTTGTATTTTTATGATGACATTTATCTCCAGGGAAAAAATTAGAAATGCTTTTCTGAATATACATTACATTGAAGAGCTTCTTTTAATTATATATATTTTATGGTGAATTATAAATGCTACTTTATATCTGCTCTGTAAGTAAGAGCTAATGGGAGAAAAACCCTGGAGACATAGAGCTGTGACATGTTTTCAAATTCATTAAAAATAAACTCTTCATCTGGAATTGCGTATTGTTTCTTTTTCTGTCTTGCCTCAGGAAAGTACTCAGTAAAATAAAACCACTCTCTTCCTGCAATCCCCATTAACTGTACTCTCTAAACAAATTGTATCAACTTTTTCAGAGTATAAAGAGACTTTCTTTATTCTTCATCAATAATATTGAATATTGCTTATGTTAATTTGGTTTCTGTAATGGAATACAAAGTATTGACTTTCTTAAAGCATATTTTTCTGAATTTTAAACTCTATCAAGTAACCAATGCCTTGAATTTGGTCCCTACTCATATTATAGTATGGTGAAAATAAAACAAGAATACAGATAGGAAAACAAACAAACAGGAAAAGAAAAGGGCTTCACAACAAATTTGGTATTACTTTGTCTTTAGAATCATGTG